>NC_056631.2:146050542-148450542 GCF_002870075.4 Lactuca sativa
CATGTTTTGTTAGAAAACACATGTTTATTCCTTTCCCATTTCCGCTGGTACGACGGAGGCTTTTGCGGCAAAAATAAATGAGTGGTTGAGAATAATTCCCTCATTCTCAACTTTTTTTTTCTTAATATATATATATATATATATATATATATATATATATATATATATATATATATATATATATATATATATATATATAAAATCAATAATTTTTTTCCTATTATTTTTTTTCTTTTTGATAAATAAAATAATATTTTAATAACATTATTTGCCACTATTTTATTTGAGTTTTGAGGATATCATTATAAATTTGTATAACAATTAGAGGACGAGTTAACAATTAATCGTATATTCTAGTATATGACTTCAAAAAGTCCAAATTGAACAAAAAAAAATCAACACTATTTTTGCTTTCATGCAATGAATTTCATCACAAAAATGTAGTATGGCACAAAAGTAATACAAATCAACCTATAACATTAAAAAATTTAACTAATAGAACAAAAAATTTCGTATATCCTAATTTAGATAAACCGATTTCTTTTTTGTTTTGCTTATAATTCTTACATGAGTGGTTTCAGCTCCTTATCGATCTGCTAGCCTGCACATTACCTTTCATGGATCAAAATCTAAATACTTCAAAATGTAATAACATTTGTTAACAATTAACAAATCAAGAATCTTGAAATTACAAGCAAAGTAGAAAAAAGATAAACGCGTTATATTTTCATAATTGAATACAAATATATAACATACATTATACATGATATCAAAGATACAATAAATAGCCATTGAGTGTAATCACTCATACAAGGTCAAAATGAGAAAAAGCAAGAAACAATCCATATTAACTTAAGCACCAAAACACAATCGATCAGCATATTAAACATGATATCAAAGATAAAAAAAATAATAATAAAAAATAAAAAATAAAAAATAAAATAAAAAAATTAATGAATGTGTAAGTAGAGATTCCAGAATTAACTATGTATTGGCCTTACCTGCACATATTAAATTATTCCGTATTGGCCTCCTCGAGTCCCCTGCACATAGCACATATTGAACAACAAATATTTATAGAACATATTATCTCAGTTAAATTACTACTTTTAAGTGCCAATTTATTACATGCAATTTTCTTTAATTGCTTTTGCAATCAAGTGTTTAGAAAACCTATCCGTAGAAACCGAAGAACCAACTTTTTGAGTGTGAAGAACTTGCTGATGAGCTTACTTCTGCCTCGCCTCGCCTCACCTTGAGATGAAAAAAGATGAAGTTAGTTGTAATCTAAGTTAAGATATAAAAAATAATAAGAAAAAACCATTACAAAAGATTACCACAAAGCAACAAAGTTAATCAAGTATATTGACACAAAGACTAAAAATAATTAAAATAAATAAATAAATACATACATGATACAACTAATAATTACTAGCAAGAATCATCTACAACCACAAATGAAGGAAAAAAGAAAAGCAAATCAGTGAAGAAGAAGATGGAATATAATGTTGCACCAAAAATCTTACCGGATTTCATAAATAAAATCAGTAATCGTGTATATTTGGTAATGAAATTAGTGACCATGTATATTAATGATCTCTTGCGATTTACAGCAACAGGCAACTGATTATATTGAAGCTAGCTATCCAATTTAATAGAAAAGGTATCCAAATTCTCTAAGAAATTTTGAATTTGAATCAATATATGGTATCAATCAACAATATGAGGATTAATTTTGAATTTGAATCAATATACGGTATCAAGCAACTATATTTATGCATCATTTAAAAAAATTGAAGACAAAGATAAATATGGAAGAAATTCATGCGTAAAATACACTGATGGAATCAACAAGATTGCTATATCACTGATTTGTATTTAATGCATTCAATTTTCAGAAATTAAATTTCCTCTTACTTTTGTTCCTACAAATCTTTGTACCCAATTAAATGATGACATTTGTTATTTTAGTATAATAAAATATCATTAAATAAACATTAAATGTGACACATGTTATCATTTCATTAGATAGGAAGATATATAGAAACAAAAAGTAAGAAAAATTTTAATTTCTCTTTTCAGTTATATTTAATCCAATAATTTTGGTAATCATTTGGTAATCAATATTTAAATTACAATTTGAAAAAAGAAGTTGATCGGTACACAATAATTTTTCTCCATAAACAACAATTGGTACTTTAAAATATTGAATTATACAACTATATAATGAATTAATTGTTGTGTATGGCAAAAAACTATTATGTACGAATCACTTATCTTTGAATAAATATAGGAAATCAACTATAATAAATAAATGTCTTGGATTGGAATTTATGGTGTAATAGCCCGCTAAAATGCGGATGAGAGCTATTAGGCGATATCTTGTTAAAATTAATTATTTCCTCTCCTTGTACTGTTTTGCTTAACTAGCAACTTGCTAGTGCAACCTTTTATAATATATTTGTCGGTTTAAAAAAAACTGTAATAAATAAAAATTTATTTTGCCACTTGTCAATCTCTTATAAATCCTTACACTTGTCATTTTATTATATTTGTGAAATAAATAATATGCATATGTCAATTTTTGGGTTTTTTTTTTAATTTTTAAATTAAAAAGCCACATAACATTTATATATTTACCAAGGTTGCAAAAAACGTTCGACATTTGCTAGTCGGTGGACTGGGGTCAAGGGATTAATCAGCTAGGCGGAGATTAATCGGGGAATTAATTGGGTACCATTAATTGCTAATTTGTTGAATTTAAAAAAAAACAAATATGACTTATATTATATCAAAGTTCGTAAATACCACTAATATGATAACAAAATAGGTTTATATGATTAATACAATACTAATCATGCCTCAAATAGTTTCCATTGAGATAAAACTTCTTCAAAATGTAAAAATTTCATCGTTTTATAATGTTTCACTCATTATGTATGCAGAGATTAATCGCTAGGCGCCCTCTAATCAGTCGAGTAGCGCCTAGGGATTAATCGGAGATTAATCGGGACCTAGTCGAGATTTTTACAATAGTGATATTTACATATGTAAAGTATTAAATGTAATAAATTTGATAGTAATTGTAATTAATAGGTTTTCATTCCTTATTTTAAAATTCCATTTAAAAAAATACTTAATGTTTATATTTTAATATTTAATATTTTGTTTAATCAACCCGTGTAATACACGAGTTTTACATCTAGTGTTTAACATGATGACACGTAGCAGATGATGACGTGGAGAACTATGGAAGTGACATGTGGATTTCATGAACTATTCTTTTATTAGTAAGGGTAGATTGAAAATTATACTCTCTCTGTCCCAAAATTATAGTCCATTTTTCCTTTTTGGTTTGTCTCAAAATAATAGTCCACTTCTAAAAATAAATAATATTTTTACCAAAATACTCCTTCATTATTATTTAACCAACTAAGCAATTAATGGAACATTAAATGCAAAGTAAGGACAAAAATGTCATTTTATTATATAAAGTTAGTGGTAATTAATGTTTTTCTTAATCTATTTGTTTTTTGTTTGTGGGCAATAATATTGGGACAGAGAGAGTATTTAATATTCAATGGATATGACAGAAACATACATGAATCTAATAGGGTTTCTCTAATTCTAAATTTTGGAAGTGAGAAGTTAGGGCATGCTACTTTTTAAGATTTATTATACAACGTGAACAAAACACAAAAAACCATACAAAAAAAATCAACATACACTTTTGTCATTCGTGTTCGATACTTTTGGTTTTCTAACAACAAAAACTGTGGAGCTACTAAATTGAGTTTAATGAGTCATGCATGATAATGATCTTTAAATTTAGAGTTCGTTTGTTTTTTGGCAAAAAGACTTTTTGGGCACTTACATTTGCGGGCGAGTAGATGTTTACCAAAAAGACCATTTGTTTTCTGGAAGAGAAATGAACTCAAAAAGACTTCTTTATCACTTCTTGTATTAAGGCATAGAAAAATACTTTTGGTCCATGTCTTCTGCCGCAGATACGAAAAAAAACTAAAGACATTTTACCACTTTCAAAACAAATACCACCTAGTGTTTAAAAAGCTTAGTTTTGCTATCTAAGAATGTTAGCAACACACGTAGCTTTTGTCTGTTTGGTTTCCACATCAATATAATTAGATTAGTAATTAGATAATTTAAAATATTGTAGTAATCTTTGAATGAGATTTATTTGGCTAAGTATAACTTTTTTTAGCTTTGAATATTGAATATTTAATAACTATTGAATTAAACAAAAAAATAAAACATAAAACATAAAACAAGAAGGAATATTTAATAAAATGATTAAATGTTGTTGTAGAATATAGGAAAATATCATACTTTTGGTATTTTCTGAAATGATCTCTTGCCTGAAGAACTTGTTATCAAATGTATATCAAAGTGTTCGAGTATTTGAGACAAGATCCGGCATATATTGTTTTGAACTTGGACCTTTCGAATTGCTTTCTAGGTTAGTAATTTTGAATATACTTTATATGATATGATTCAATTCAATCACATATTTTAAATTTGCATTTCAATATACATAAAATTTTCAGCTTATGTAAGCTAAGGTTAGGACAAACTTCTCTTAAGCATCACTAATATAGTTTACATCTACCAAATTGATGTAACTGTTAGAAATGATTTCATCCAAACAAATCCATAAAGATAGTTTTCCATCCTCTATGTCTATTGATACACTATAGAAAAAAATCAAACCACGGAACAATTATTCATATGAAGAAAGATGACTCTTATCCGTTTGCGTTCCTTATTTGTCTCTCTTGGTTGCCAGTTCAATTTGATTTATTGTACGATTGATTATCCAATAATTTGTATAATCATTTTTCTCACTCATTACGGCTAGTAACCTTAATATATAATGCCTACGTTAAAAAAGGAAGTCCTTAGGAATCTTTTCTTTAGCAGTCGAAATGGATGAAAACAGTCAACTCTTTCCCCTAGCCTATGGAGTACGCAAAAGAGAGACTATGGAATCGTGTTTATGATTTTTTAATGATGCTTAGAAAATGTGTTTATGAAGATTAGGAAATTAGGAATCATATATAATATGATTAATTCCATATACATGGCAATCAGACTTGTCTTCCCAAATGTACATCATATGCTTTATTTTATAATTTGATCATAAATTTGTGAGCTAAAAGAGGTCTAAATCAAATAGTGGAAATATTTGTTTAGGATACATGAAAAACTTATATGACAATTAATTCCAAAGAGACTTTTCTTAGGCTACATTGTGCAATTAATTCTGAGTCGATATGTATATCATGACAACTAGTTTATAACCCGTGGAAACCATGGTTACAAAATTAATTAAACTATTATAGTGAGAACTCAAAATTATCAATCAATAATTTCAAATAAATTATTAATTAAGAGATATTTTTTAGTTATATAAAATTATAATCATTAATTTAAATAAATATATGAAATTATATCATTTTATAATTTGTATTAATTTTAATTTAATTTTTATTCTAATGTAATTAAATTAATGTAATTAGAGTGGGAAAATTAAAATTTAAAATTAAGAATTAATAGGTTGATAAATGACATGCATTAATAATGAAGAATAATAGGGTGGCACATGACAAAAATAAAATAAAATATGCATTAATTAGGAGGTTTAATAGGATGACACATATCAAAATGAGATTAAAACAATTCTTTTATTAGAATAAAGATACTAATTGAGATAAAAAGGTAAGGGTGTGCTTCCTTAGCATGCATTATCATATATTGACTTATAATTTGTCGAGATCATCTATAACTTCTCGTTGTAATTAATGTCCGCATCATCTTGATGTAGGCATGTTATTTAATATATTTACCGTTTTCCAATAAAAAAATCTATAACTTCTAGATAAATGAACAAAATATATCAATACCCATAATCATTTCTATTGCATGATATAACAATGGTATACTCAACAATATAATTTTGAAGGCGGATATATATATATATATATATATATATATATATATATATATATATATATATATATATATATATATATATATATATATATATTTTAAAGAATTTAATTTTTTTCAATTTTTTTTTAATTAATGTTTTTTGAAAAAATTAAAAAATTTCCATTAAAAAAATTCAAAATTATTTTAAAAAAATATATATCCGAAATTTGGTTTATTATGTTAATTTTGTTCAATAACACAAAAAAAAAATAAAAAATACATGAGATCGGTAAGATTACAATCATGCCCTTAATAATTTAATTTTAATCTAACGCTCCACCTTTATATATATATATATATATATATATATATATATATATATATATATATATATATATATATGGTGAGATCGGTTGAGAACTCATAGTTTCCCAAAAACCTGATAGCTAAAGGTGGAGCGTTAGATTAAAATTAAATTATTAAGGGCATAATTGTAATCTTACCGATCTCATGTATTGTTTATTTTTTTTTTGTGTTATTGAACAAAATTAACATAATAAACCAAATTTCGGATATATATTTTTTAAAAATAATTTTGAATTTTTTTTAATGGAAATTTTTTAATTTTTTCAGAAAACATTAATTAAAAAAAAATTGAAAAAAATTAAATTCTTTAAAAAACAACAATTTATTAAAAAAAACTGCAATTCTTTGAAAAAAAACTGCATTTTTTTTTTCAAAAAAACTGTAATTTTTTTAAAAAAAACTATATTTTTTTCAAAAAAAAAAAAAAAAAAAAACTACAATTTTTGTAAAAGAAAACTGCAATTTTTTTTTAAAAAAAACTGCATTGTTTTTTTTTAAAAACTACATTATTTGTAAAAAAACTACAATTTTTTTTATAAAAAAACTCCAAATTTATTAATTATCGCTACATATACATATTTCTTATATTATAATATTCGTAAGTAAATCATAAAATAATCTTATTTTTATTAATCAATCTATAAAAATAATAGTACAAGTATTTTATTCGATACACAATAAAATATATAAAAAAAATAAAAAACTACAAATATTCAGTGTTATCATTTCTTCATATCAAGATTTTCATATTTTCTTCAATTTTACTTTTTACATCTTCAAATTTTCCACAAATACTTTCAGATCTACAAGAAAATAAAAAAAAATGATTAATGCAAGAACCTTCACAAAAATACATATGTATATATCATATAAGATTGATATGCGATTATATAATGTGGCTATATGGTTCATCCGGGGGAGAGATCAAGCTTTAAGAAATAGTGAATGGTCTTATCAATACACAAATGCATAACTCCTTAGGAATTTCAATTGCGCTCATATTCATCATTTTAGGAATTGGGTTCAAGCTTTCCCCTGCCCCCTTCTCATCAATGGATTCCTGACGTATACGAAGGATTGCGGTTCGTTCGATAAATTCCAACGTCTCTATCTATCTCTGAGATGTTTGGATTTTTCAAAACTCCATGGACATGCAGGAGAGAAATGTTATCCCCACTCGGACCAAGACATAACTTTTACTTGTTCAAATAACAATTAAGGTGAAGTAGGTTAGGAACAACGAATCTCTTTATGATAAACAGATCCGTTTTGCAAGTTCGTTATTCACATGTGATTGTATCTTTTAAGATTTAAATGTGAAATTCACAAGAAAATAAAAACAAAGAGCACTCACACAAAATGCATGTGTGCATATAGACGTAATTCATATGTGATTCACTCGTGATTTACATATGAATTACATGTGATTTATATGTGAATTACATGTGATTTATATGTGAATCACATGCGATTTATATGTGAATCACATGTAATTCATATTTGATTCATTTGTGAATTACATTTATATGTAAGTCACATGTGCTTTATGTGTGAATCACATGTAATTCATATTTCATATGTGATTCACTTGTGAATTACATGTGATATACATGTGAATCACATGTAATTCATATATGAATTACATGTGATTTACAAGGAATCACATGTAATTCATATGTGATTTACATGTGAATCACATGTAATTCATATGTGATTTACATGGGAATCACATATAATTGATATGTGAATCACATGATTGAAACTATGTAATTTTCTAAATTCATATTGAAACTATGGAAAAGCTTACTTTACAGGCATGATTTGCTACAGTAACTTTAAAAATGGTTCTTACAACTCCAACTGAAATTACAAAATCCAAGTTTTTTTTTTGAAAAAAACTTGGATTTTTGTTTCATAATAATACAACATTTAGAATATCATCAGCCTACAAAAAAGGAATTTCTTCAAATAATCATGATTTTATTATAGTAAAAATATGTTTTGGGTGTAAAAAGTAAAAGTTGGATTGTACCACCGGTCTAAATTTTGTGTGAGAAAGAAACTTGGAATGCTTCATTGTTGTATCTAGAGACCTAAACTGGATTATTTCAAGCAATTCTAACACCTGCATAAATAATTATTATTACAAAATAGAAATATTCATTATATCAAAATTGGCTACCAGGTAGGTTTATAAATGAGAATTGAAATTGGGAAACTAACACATATTTCCTGAAAAAGGAAATGCAATGTTCAAGAAAAGCACCTGGAGCATAGAAACTCAACATCCTGTTGGAATGGTACCTATAATACATTTTCAGATCACCAAAAAAAAATCAAATTAAATGAAGAGAGGGGAAGACATATACAAAAATTGGTGCTTGGAGAGAGTTTGAGTGAGTGTACTGAAATTTACCAGGGGATGGACGTCGCTTGGATACTATCCGGATATTTAACGATGATGTTATTAGGGATCCGCTTATTGAGGTCTCGAAGAATCTCATCTACGGGACGAGTGATGCATGAGTAGGAGGGATTGTCCAAGGGTACGACATAATTCGAGCTAGGCACTGATGATGTCGCCTTGCCCTTGTTATTACTATTACCATCGCTATCGGTGCTACTGTTGCTGTGATTACCCAGTGAAGACACCAAAACTAACTTACTTCTTCTACCACTTCTTTTAATGCTCAATTTAGAAACATTTTCGGAACCTGCTGCTCCGCTGTGTGAATTGAATGTGATCGCCACCGTAAATCGAGGAGCTACGGTCGCCGGAGACTCCATCGGGCGTACCACGAACAAGTTGCTCTGTGACGGTGAGGCCATTTTCTCCGGCCAGAGAGATGCTCCTGGTTCTCCTTGACTAGAATTGAACTAGTCGAAGAAGGTGGGTTTGGTTTGGGATTTGGGGTTTTCAGAGACAGGACGGGTAGGTGAGAGCTCTAATAATACACCGGTGACCAGTCATACCTTCCCATGAAAGTACAAGTTGCCAAACTCTTCTCTTTTTCCACGAACAAATAACAATGAAGAAGATGAACTAATGAAAACAATAATCGATAAAGTGAAAACGAGAATGCAAGTGAAGCATTACCTGAAAGTGAGATCTGCCGCCATGAACGGTGGAAAAGAAGAAAACAAAGATTCAGTTCATCTGAATGTGTAACAAGCTCTTGGGTTACGACACTATGAAGAAGGATTAACTTCGATTGCTTGCCTCCAGTTGAAATATGTAGTGATTATTTTTGAAATCGACAATGATTGTGGTCGATTGTCAATCTTCATCGTGTGAGCTGTGGATTAGGGTAGATTGTGGACCCAGATTGGGATTGAGAGATCAGTAATTCAATCGATTTTCGAACCGATTGTTGGATTTAAGGCCGAGATGCAAATCGTCCATCGGAGATGATGCAGAGATCGATTGCCAGCGATGTTGAGAGAACGAGAGGTGGAGACGGAAGAGACGGCGTCTGAAGTCTGAGAAACTGTGATTAGAGAGAAATTGTGTGTGTATGAGAGAGAGAAATGATTAACTAATTTAATTTGTAGGAATTATTTTTTTCTTATACCTAAATTATCCTTCTAATTTGTTTTTTAAAACCAAATATCCATTACAATTGTTAATAGTTACAAAAATGACATCTTTAATCTTAGTCTTTAGTTTTTTTAATCTTACTGTCCACTTTTAGTTCTCGGGTTTTCGGGAAACTTTAAATTCTCAAATGATCCTCCCTCTCTCTCTCTCTCTTTCTCTCTCTCTCTCTCTCTCTCTCTCTCTCTCTCTCTCTCTCTCTCTCTCTATATATATATATATATATATATATATATATATATATATATATATATATATATATATATATATATATATATATATATATATATATATATATATAGGTTATGTTCAAATGCGAACACTAAATAAAGTGAGAATGTGAGAACACTACTTTATGTTACTATTCTGCTATGAATTTTCTATATACAACGTTATGACATTATTCATCAACAAATATATGAACAATCACACATTAATATTCACTTTAAAATTTTGTATGTACAACTTTATGACATTATTTATCAATGAATATATGAACAATCACAAGTTTAACATTCACATTAAAATTTACTACACTACTATATATATATATATATATATATATATATATATATATATATATATATATTATAGTAGATTAGCAATATAAAATTGAATATATTCATATTATAATTACTACAATACTATACATATTAAATTCAAAGAAGAATAATAGCATACAAATGGTGTTCTCACATTCTCATTTTATTTAGTGTTCTCATTTGAAATTAACTCTCTCTCTCTCTCTCTCTCTCTATATATATATATATATATATATATATATATATATATATATATATATATTATGTAACAACTGACTATTTAATAGAAAGTACATCCAAAATTTTCACTTTTAATACATACAAAACATTGTGTACATTTACATTAAGCCAAAAAATACAAGTGGTTATCAAAATCCATGCATATAAGAGTTAATCCGAGATCAAGCTTGGTTTATAAAAAGTACAACAAAACATAGTCATACTAAGGCTTCAAATCAATACCACTACTTGATAGCTTTCTTTCCGTTATCTATACGACTACGTCTTGAAACACACAACCCATTCAATTGTAACATTAAAAGCTTAGTGACTAATATTGCATAATTATAAAAAAAAAAATCAACATTGGTAATAAAATTACAACATAAACATAATTCAATTAGTTATGAATATTAACACCGATTAATCATTCATTTATATTATCCACAAGTTCCACCACTTTCACCATGATGATTTTCACAAGTGATTAAGTCTTATTACACCATATCAGACATAATCATTTGCCACCAAGTGTATGTTTACTCCAAATTCATTATATCTTATACACACCATAAGGTTCCCCCTTGTTATGAACACTAAATATAATCACCTTGTTATGGCTTATGAGGGTGATATTTCAAGCTCTTAACTACCTTGTTTAGTTCCTTCTCTTGAATCACTAGAATACACACACACACACACACACACACATATATATATATATATATATATATATATATATATATATATATATCAATTTCTATCATACTAGTTCATGAAAAATGATTAAATATTCTTTATTAACTAAATTTATAGTATTTACCCATAATTTGGTTATATTTTACAATTAAGTCATATTATATGACTTAGTCCATTAAGATGTCACCCTATCTTGTGCATAAGTACACTTGTTAATGCATAAAGTACAATTTCTTAATGTAATAGATACTCTAAATTGAACATATGGTTTAATAATTCCACTTATGTAAGTAATTATTCCTATAATTCTTTCTATACAACTTATTTCATTAAGCGATGGACTTAACTTGTATCATTTCAGTAAGTATCAACCTAGAATTTATCCTAAATTCCTTCAATTTGCTACATAGTTCATGTATAAGCATAATAAACGATTACATAAAGTTGTTACTGTTGGATAAGGTGTCTAAGTCTATAACTATATTTGGTATGTACTTGACCCGACCCAGCATGGTCCATTTGGGTTACATGGCATCATGCATTTGGATAAACTAAAAGAGAGAAATAACACTTGTGGTTTACTAATATATTATAAGTTCTAATATATTAATAGTATTATTTAATTAGTATTGATCAAGAATTAATTTGGAATTAAATAAGTGATCAAAAGATGACTAATTAAATATATGTGTTGATTATGTAAATTATCCATAACTTGTATAGTGGGCTAAAAGGCTCCATGTATTATCAAGTTGGGTGTTGGGTCGTGTTTTGTATAATATGTTGCGTCTATTGGGCTCGTTAGCTAGTCCATTTTTGTATCTCCGGTATGGGCCTGTCCATCCGTGAGTTTAGTAGGGTTGAATATAAATATAGGTGCTTGCATGCATCTTAGAAAAACGATAGAATAGAACGATTAGAGCATTATTCAGAAGTTTATTATTATCATTCTTGTAACCCTAAATCCTCTACAACGGAAGTTCTTAGTCGAGCTCTGCTGAGGATTGTTTGATCTAATCATTCGACATATTTTGATCCACTCTTGTCTTATTTATTGTTTTGTGTTCATCGCAATACCTGTTACAAAGATCTAATCGATCTTCACGTTTGTTATTATAACTTAACAATTGGTATCAGAGCGGGAGGTTGTGTAATTCATACACATCTTTTCTGTGAAAAAGGTTGCGATTAGGGTTATTCCGCATTAACTAATATTTATTGAGCCGTCATCCCATAATTGACATAACTCAGCATTTATTCGTTTTGCCCTAATTTAATATATTACAAGTCTGATCTTTTAAACAGGTTATTCGATCTAGCATGGACGAGTCACAATCAAATCCCA
Source organism: Lactuca sativa (assembly GCF_002870075.4). Classification (NCBI taxonomy): domain Eukaryota; kingdom Viridiplantae; phylum Streptophyta; class Magnoliopsida; order Asterales; family Asteraceae; genus Lactuca; species Lactuca sativa. The sequence goes on from NC_056631.2 coordinate 146,063,258, forward strand.
TTAACATCTCAAACAACATTGGATCAACGACGAAGATTCCCATCCTTTATACCCAGGATTACGAAGTCTGGGCACATCACTTTGAAGATTATGTTATTGGATCTGAAGACAATGGATACCTCATCTGGGAAGCAATTGTGTCTGGACCATTCGCTCATTCAGCGACGTCAAGAATCATTAAAACTCAGAAAGAGTACAATGATCTGTTGAAAGACGTAAAAGATATTGCTCAAGACGAAAAGGATAAGTTTCAGTGCAACATTAAAGCATTGAGACTAATCAGATTCGCTCTTCAATCGGATACTTTCAGGTTACTGAGTTCATGCAGCACTGCTAAAGAAATATGGGATAGGCTACGAGAGTTATATTCCACAGACGAAGATCTCGAGCATTCCATTCAAACCTTACTTTTGTCCGAGTTTGGTGAATTCAAGCAGAGTCCTGAAGAAACTGTAACTCAGACGTTCGATCGCTTCAATCATCTTCTTAGTAAGATAATTAAACATGATATTGAAAGGAAGTTGATTGAACAAAAGGTTACGTTTTTAAACGGTCTTAGATCTGAGTGGAGAGCGGTTGTGTCCACTGTTAAAGAACATGAGCAATTCAAATCTTACTCATTGGAAAAGCTGGTAGGGATTTTGAAATCCCAAGAAAAGATTGTCATGCAAGAGAAAAATGTAGTTTCAAGCTTGGGATCATTGGCCCTTCTGAAAGCAAAGGTGTAATGGAAGATGAAGACCTTAACTTAGAGGACTATGACCTTACCTCTGAAGACTATGCAATGATGGTGTCAAACCCGAAGAGGTTCATCAAAAAAAGGTTTCCTACCAATAAGAACCGAAATTGGCAGGGAAGTTATAGTTCTGAAAATGTCAGGGAAGAACCGAATGCAGAAGAACCAAAGAAGGAACCAAAAGCTGAAGGAGATTCGGGTGTGAACTGCTACTATTGTGGAGGAAAGAATCACTATGCCAAAGATTGTGTCCTCAAGAAAATGGCAGAAAAGGATGAGGAGAAAGATGAAGAAGCTGTGTTAATGAAAAAGCTGGAAGAGATCAAGAAAAAGAGAGTTGTCACTAACTCTTGAATGAATGCTTTAATTGTGCAGGGTTCGGTAGCAGATGATGAGTTCGGTGGCGTGGAGGTCTGGTCAACCGACTCTGAGGATGATGAAGTAAGGAAGCCATCTCATGGAAAGGCTTATGTTGCGAAAGATGAAGGAAGCGGTGGAAAGTGCTTGATGGTGTCAGATGTATCTCAAATGAGGGGATATAACACAGACGGTGGGAATGAAGACACAAAGGAGCGAGAGGACTTGTGCTTCATAGCAAAACCTCTCAGCGTGCAGTTTAACGAGCTTGATGAATTAACCAAGAAGGTACAATCCATTTTTGTTTCATTCAAATTCCCACAAAGTTCATATGAAAAAGAATTAAAAAAATGTAAATTCAAGAATCTCGCATCTAGACAGCAGTTTAACTCAAACACGGGTCACCAATTCTAACCTAACTGACCAAATAAGCAGGGTGTCTTCAAAGAGTGAGGAACGGAGGATGTGGATCGAGCTGAAGGAGTCAGAGTTAATCAAATCCAAGGACGAAAACATTTATTTACAAAGAGACAATTTGAAACTTTTAAAACAGAGAAATGTCTTTTGTTTAATTGCTAAGCGTCTTTACACTAATATCACTCAACTTCATTTGACTTGTGAAATAGGGCAGAAAATTCATCGCATGATTTTGCCCTTCCTTGAGTTTAAGGAAGATGAAATTGATGCAGAAGCATATAATTGCGAAAGTGTAGTTTCGTCTGAGGATGTAAATCCGACGTATATGTATGGTCTGGACAAAATCGAATCTTTCATAAAGTCCAAGGACCATAAGGACATGCTGAAAAATCTTTTGGATGAAAATGAAAAACTGAAACTAAGGACCGAAACCATACAAAAGTTTGACTCATTGAAGGCCAACTTGAGCTCAGAAAATAAAATTGATGTTGAAAATGCATCTGAGCTTAATGAGGATGATGATATGAGTGAAATTTCTGTAGAGGATGTAGTTGACTGTTCTGAGTTTGTCAAAAGCGAACCCGAAAACCACAAAAATCTTATTTCAGAAAATTCTGTGGAGTTTGCTCGTTTGTCCACCAAAAGTCCCCGATCCTTGAAGAAAAAGCTGTTGTATACCAAAAGGTAAGGACGACTCCAAATCAGGTATATAAGGTCACAGGAGTAACCGAACATCAGACAACCGAATTCACAGCCATTGTAAATGAAGATAATGCTGATGGCTGTGATGAGTTCTTCTGGTCTGCCCCTATCGACAATGCTGATGAAATTGTTGGTTTGTCGGAACGAACATCCTGGAAAACCAAAGGCAGATATGTACCAGAGCCTTTGAATAAGCCTGATAACTTTGACATGCCAAGTACTAGTGGTACAAAAGATGTTCCTGAAGAAAAAGGAGATCCTGCAAAAGAAGTCACTCCTTCAAGCGAAACTTCATCAGTTCAGAGTGAACCGACTGACAAAAAGCAAAAGCAAAAAGCAAATATCCATCGACAGCCGAAGCAAGTGAAAAATCAGAAGCAGCAAAGGAATATGAGATACAAGAAGAATCTCTCTGAACGAAAACAGTTTTGGCAATCTCAAAACGCCTACTTCTCTTATCATGACAGAAATTCGAAGTCAGAGAAAAGTACTGTTAGATCGCAAGAAAATAATAACAACCGAAGGGAGAGGTTCGGTTCTAAGGGTAATAACAACCGAAAGGATACGTTCGGTTCTGAAAATTATGATAACCGAAGGCAAAGGTTCGGTTCAGAAAACACAAGCTACCGAAAGCATAAGTTCGGTTCTGAGAGCAAAAGCAACTAAAGTTCTAGGTTCGGCACCCCTAATGATCAAAAACAAAAGGGTCATTTAGAACTTCAAGTCAAGAAAACATCTCAGTCTAAATTCTCTCGTTCTACTTCTTCTCATTCTTCTAATTCCTCTCAACCTCATTCTAAATCCAATTCTGTTAATTCTCAAAATCCAAAATCTTCAACAGATTTGAAAGGAAAATCGAAGGTTTCCTCAGTCAAAACCGATCAAAAGCATTCCAATGTCCCAGTGCCTAAACCTGAATCCAAACCGACTGTAACAAATCCCAATAAAATTAAGGTTTTCACCATTAAAAAGAAAGATGAAACAACTTTAATAAAAAGAACATATTTTGTTGACATCTCTCTTACTATTCCTATTCCTGTGAAAGGCTCACGTAGACCCAAGAAACTTTGGGTTCCTAAATCTGCTTAATTTTTGCAGGTTATCAGTGACGAGCAGTTTGACGAAGAATGGTATATTGACAGTGGCTGCTCGCGTCACATGACAGGAAGGAAGGAAGAGCTGAGGGAATTTCGGTCTCTTTCAAACGGTGGAAATGTCAAGTTCGGAAACAACTCATTCGGCACGATAAAAGGGTATGGAATGATAACAAATGGAGACTTCACAATCAGAAAGGTTGCATACGTTGAAGGCCTACAGCACAACCTCATCAGTGTATCTCATCTTGTTGGAGGTACCGGTCTCAAGGTCTCATTCGATGATGAGGGTTCGGAAATAATTGAAAAGAAAACGAAAAGAGTAATTCTCAAATCGGAGCGCAAAGGCGAAATGTTTCCCCTGAACCTCAAACCCATTAAAGGGAATCCAGCTATCTACCTGTTATCCAAAGCACAATCTGACGAAAGTTGGCTGTGGCACCGAAGGCTCTCTCATCTCAACTTCAAGGATATCAACAAACTTGTCACAGGTGGTCATGTTCGAGGTCTTCCATTGCTCAAATTCGATCGAGAACATTTATGTGCTACGTGTGAAATGGGGAAGCAGAGTCGTCAAAGTCACCCATCGATTGTAAACACTAAAGTTGTTGAACCATTAGAGTTAATTCACATTGACTTTTGTGGTCCATCATCTATCGAAAGCATCGGCGGTAGCAAGTATATTCTTGTTATTGTTGATGAATTTTCACGTTTTACATGGGTGTTCTTTCTGAAGCACAAATCTGAAGCAACTCTCAAGCTAAAGGCGTTTATCAAGCAGGTTGAAGTGCAGTTGAGGAAAGTCATTCGCAACATCAGGAGTGACAATGGGCTGGAATTCAAAAATAAAGAATTCGAAGAATTCTTGGCCGAAAAAGGAACCAGTCACAACTTCTCAGCTCCCTACACCCCTCAACAAAACGGGATTGTCGAAAGACGAAACCGATCTTTGTGTGAGGCGGCTCGAACCATGCTAAGTTTTGCTTCTTTGCCTTTATATTTTTGGGCTGATGCTATTGCCGCAGCATGCTTTACGCAGAACAGGTCATATCTCAATAAGCGATTCACTCTCACTCCTTATGAGATCATCAACAACAGGAAGCCAAATGTCAAATTTTTCCATGTATTCGGCTCACGATGTTTCATCTTCAATTCTAAAGAACATCGTAACAAGTTGGATGTCAAAGCCGATGAAGGGATATTTCTGGGCTATTCTCTCACTTCTAAAGCCTACAGGGTATTAAACAAGCGCTTGAGGAAAATAGAAGAAACTTATTATGTGACTTTTGATGATAGCTACGTCAAAAAGCTAAAGGCCAATGAAGACACAGTTGGAGAAATCTTTTCTCAAACAGGCCAAGTCACAGCCTCGATCGCAAACCTATTTGAGAAGTTTGTCGAGTTATTCGATGAACCAGAGAGAGCTACTCTCTCGGAAGCCAGTGCAGCAGTCAACAAATTAGATCATCTGAAGCAAATCATTGAAGATGCTGCCAAGCAAATGAATGAAGGAGGATCAAGTTCTAACAAACCTCCACAGCACGATGCTTCAGTTGAGGGGGAGGACCCATCTTCGTCATCACAGCCGAGCTCACATGTTGAGGGGGAGAACAGTTCTCAAGCTGCTCCCGAACGCACAACAGTACCCGAAGGAGCTACAACACCCGAAGGTGCGTCAACACCTGAAAGCTCGACACCACCCGAAACCCCTGTCGCTCTGGAAACTCAAGACACACCTGAAAGCTTATCTGTCGAGGGGGAGAATGCTGATATGCTTTATGACGATGACAGTCAATCTGAACTAGAAGAGATGGTAAATGTTGAATTGGATCCATCTTATGATCCAAATTACCCCCCTCTTGTCAAATGGACCAGAGATCATCCTGTTTCCCAGGTTGTCGGTAATGTCTCTGAAAAGGTCCTGACCCGATCACAACTAAAGGCAAAACAAACTTCCTTATTTTCAAAAGTAGAATTCTGTATGTTTAACTCCTTCGTCTCAAAAGTTGAACCAAAGACAGTTAACACTGCTCTTGATCACTCCGATTGGGTTCAAGCTATGCAAGACGAACTGAATGAATTCGAAAGGAATAAAGTTTGGCGCCTCATTCCAACTCCTCAAAATGCCTCAGTTGTTGGTCTCAAATGGGTCTTCAGAAATAAGATGGACAAGGAAGGCAACGTGATACGAAACAAAGCCCGTCTGGTGGTGAAAGGATACTATCAGGAGGAAGGAATCGACTATGAAGAAACTTTTGCTCCTGTAGCTAGGCTGGAATCCGTTAGAATATTTCTTGCCTATGCTGCACACAAAAACTTTGAAGTCTACCAAATGGATGTCAAGTGCGCATTTCTAAATGGAGAACTTGAAGAAACGGTGTACGTGGAGCAACCTCCTGGATTCGTCAATGAAAGGTACCCCAATCACTGTTACATTTTGGACAAAGCCGTATATGAACTGAAACAAGCTCCGAGGGCCTGGTATGAAACGCTAACCAAGTTTTTAAAGATGTCCAAATTCAAACAAGGTTCGGTTGACCCAAACTTCTTTCGTAAGAAGGAAGGTAAACACCTTATGATTGTTCAAATCTATGTCGATGATATCATCTTTGGCTCAACGAATCCTAGCTTAATGGCAGAATTCAGAAAGTTGATGGAGACTAAATTTGAAATGAGATCAATGGGTCCAATTAACTTTTTCCTTGGTTTAAATATTAGACAGGGACCCGAAGGAATCTTTATAAATCAGGAAGCTTACACGAAGACTCTCCTAGCAAAATTTGGCATGATGGGAGATTCAAAGGTTAAAGTTCCAATGACATTCGGCACCAAGCTCACTCCATTATTGGATAAGACAGCAGTTGATATTACGCTATATCGCCAGATGATCGGTTCTCTGATGTATCTTACTGCTAGCAGGCCTGATATAATGTTCTCTGTTTGTTACTGTGCTAGATTTCAGGCGAATCCACGTGAACATCATATGCTCGCAGTAAAGAACATACTCCGTTATCTCAAGCGAACTACCTCTTTAGGCCTATGCTATCCATCCAACTCAGGCTTCTTCGTTCAAGACTACTCAGATGCAGACCTTGGAGGTTGTGGACTAGACAGGAAAAGCACCACTGGAGGTTGTCAATTTCTTGACGGGAAGTTGTTTAGTTGGCAATCAAAGAAACAGACATTTGTGTCTCTGTCTACCGCTGAGGCAGAATACATCGTAGCTGCCTCCTGTACTTCTCAAGTTATTTGGATCCAAAACCAACTCAGGGACTATGGACTCAATATGAAAAAGATCCCACTATATTGCGACTCTGAAAGTGCAATTAGGATCTGTCATAACCCAGTGCAACACTCGAAGACCAATCACATAGCACTGAGGTATCACTTCATTAAGGATCATGTGGAAGATGGGAACGTCGAAATACACTTTGTTCGAACCACTGATCAACTGGCTGACATCTTCACCAAAGCTCTTCCTGAAGCATCTTTTAACAAAATACTACAAGGGCTAGGTATGATGGATTCAGAGTCAGTACCAAAAATTACCTCTTAAAGCTCAAAAGCATGAAGCGATATAGACCGAACGTTCGGGTTCGGGTCTTGTGCTAATGTACCGAAATGAACCGAACGCTCGGGTTCGGTTGCATTATCTGCTTTTCGCTCATCACTCAAAGGTAGTTTCCTTGGTTGTAGATCGTATGTATAAATTTTCCATACTCGTATCTTTTATTGTCAAACTTATTCTCTTTTTCAAATCTATTTTCTTTGGCGACCGAAATCAACCAATCGTTCGGGTTCGGTTACAAAATTTTTCTCACCCGAAATAGACCGAACGCTCGGGTTCGGTTCCAAAGTTTTTCTCAACCGAAATAGACCGAACGCTCGGGTTCGGTTCCCAAATTTTTTTTGTGTGTCTTCATTTTTTTTATTATAAAAAATTACAAAAATATTTTTTTTCTTTCATAAATTCAAAAACTCCGAAAATATTTTTTTTTACCTTGGCTTTCATTTTTTTTATTTTATTTTTCTTTATTCTTTTTTTTTTGTGTGGGTATATAATTTCATTAGCTAAGTGTCCCTAGAAGCATGCTGCTGTTTGTGTCCAAAGCCTCACCTGATTCTGAATAATAGGCCTTGCTGACTTGGTATAAACAAACCTTGTCTTCCCAATTAGGCTTTCTTATTTATTCTAATCATGAGCTACCTAACTCTCTTCTCACATGAGATATGAGTTTTCTGCTTGGTCCTAATATTTATAGCAGAGGTACTTTGATTTCCTTACACCATCTATGTTGCATTTCTCCATCACATTCGCTTCACAAACGTAACCCTTGAGACTCTCAGAAATTATCACTGAGGTTTATGGTTGCACAATTTCTGTGTTCATGATCTTAGCTTCGTGTCACTACGTGCTAAGTGAAACCCAAAATTCAATACCCATTATGCATTGACGGTGAACAATTAATTTGCTCAAGCTTTCACTAATGAATTGATGAAGGTACCACATGAAATCTCTAATTTTCTTTTGAGTGATTCCTATGAAATTGTTAACACCCATAACATTTCTTCCCTTGGAATCCAGTTTTAATTTTTGTTAAGATTTTATAAATTTCCTAGCCAAATTAACATTATCTCCAACCTACTTGTTCAACAGACTACACCGGTCTCACAAGTACTTCGTTCGATTTCTGTCTTATATCAAGATTCGGAAGTTTGAATCGAAGCGAAAGCCACCCTAATAAGCCTAGTTAATAGAAGCCTTTCAACACTTCTTAATAAGTATTTGATCGTTATTCAACGAGAAACCACACAAACACTTTAAGGTCTCTCTTGACTTTGAAGGAAGAGATTCGTGCCTGGGATCATTTGTTTCATGTCTTTATTGACATCACATATTTTCCCAAAAATATTGCTTTATTTCTTTTCTTTTACACCCTAAGCACGAAAATCTTTGATTTTCCTAAATTCAGGTTCTATTAATTAGAAGGCATTTTACTTGGATTGGCGGTTGATTAAAGGCTGTGGTTGATTTTAATCCACGTGGGAGTATTTTTTTTTCAAAAGATGCCGTTACAATTTAAAGGGATAAGATGATGACGTGCTGACTCAGACGGGAGTCTAATCGATTTGATTTCAAACGGCGCTAAAAGGGAAAGAGTGCGAATCGGAATCGTTTCATCTCCAAACGGCGCAAGAAGGGCGCGTGTGAATATGAACCGTCTCGTCTCCAAACGGCGCCTGATGGGAAGGCGTGTTATTAGGGACCTGACATTCTCTCTCATGCGTGATCATCGGCAACCCCAACTGTCACGCATCAGTCAACTCCGAAAAACCCTTCGTTTTTCAATAGAAGATTTGGGAAGATCTTTCTCTCTCTTTAAACCACATTATAAAAGGCAACATCCTCCACCGTTTACCTCTTTACTGCAATTAAAATTCCCAGAGCGCAAGAACTCCCTAAACCTTCACTATTCATCATCTCCTTCACTTTCTTCAAACAATGGCAGATTCATCTTCCGTTCACGCAACATCCCACATTTTGCTCGTTCGCCCACAACAAAGCCTAATCATCGATTTAACCCCTCATGCTTATGACGCCTTCATGTACCCCATCATCGAGTGTCTGAAGTTTTCTCCGATTGCTCCTGCAGTTACCAGAGCTGAGACTGTTCCGATGGAGTTCTTGTCACAGATCTTTGCGACCGCTCACTACGACAAGGTCGTTGACAGAATCTTTTTTGATGTCTTTGAGCACAAGGCATCAATTTCAAAGCGAAGGTTTTGCTCGCTGTTAGGGCTTGAACCTGATTCTTCGAAGGTTAACCCTGAAACGATTCCAATGGGTCACTTGTTCAACATGTTCTATAACATGGGTTATACGGAGGTGCTTTCTACAGTTACGAAGTTCAAGAAGTCGTGCCTACCTACACAGTGGAATGGGATGTTCACTGTATTGGTCAAGGGATTATCTGAATGAAGTGTCGGGTCTGATGGTGCCAGTCGTCTATTTCTCTCCATAATGTATGGTATCTACAATGGCATCAACATGGATTATGGGTCTGTTCTATGGCAACAACTCATCCAGAGTCTCTCCTCTACCTCCAGACATTCAGAGATTTCGTATGCTAGGTTCTGGACTCTTATCACGAAATGGGTGATGGACAAGTACCACGTCCCCATTGTCGCTGGTGCTCCAATGTCTTCGATTGGTACCTTCCATACCACGAAGATCATTGTGTCAGACGCTTCAAAGTTTCCGTTCAATGGGTCTATTCCGGAAACCATGTATGGGGATGTTCCTGCTGACAGCCGGATTATCCAGACGTACAAAGGGTTCAAGCATTCTGGTCCGAGGGATCTTACTCCAGAGAGGTTGAAGTCAATACATGACGCCAACAAGCCTGCTCCAAGAGGCAAAAAGGCTGATAAAGGGAAACAGGTGGCAAAAGGAGCAAAAGGCCCATCTCCAAAGAAGAGGAAACCCACCAAGCTTGCTCAGTCTCCACAGAAAAAGAGGAGAAAAACCCAACCACGATGAAAGTTAATTATCACTTCCTCCTCAAGCGAGTCTGAGGGTGAGAGTTCAGATTCTGATGACTTTCCACGTGACAACACTCCACCCAGATCTCCTACCCCAGAAGTTCATGCATCTACTTGTCCAATCTCCTCTCCACCTAAAACCATTCCTATTTCTATTCCCCCCATAACTTCCACTACCTCAATACCACCTACTTCCATCCCAACACCAACACCAATATTCACCGACGCAACCACAACATCCACTGCAGATGTTAGAGCCAACGTATCTGATACGGGGGTTCATACTGATGCACCCGAAACCACTCCAGCACCCGAAACCACTCTAGCACCCGAAACCACAAAAGCACCCGAACCTACACCAACACCCGAAACAACCCACCCCGAATCTACCCATACTCCTACACCACCACCTTCTCCTGGTCATGCTTCAGAGGGAGAAGAACCATTCCTTGGCGGGGAAGATATGACGTTTGACTCGGTCTACTATAGTCCGTTTCAAGTACAGAGTGATGACGATGACGACGCTCCTGTCACAAAAAGACATCTCAAGGAGCTCCATGACAAGATTGACTTGCTCATCGCCTCCTCTTCCACTTCTCAGTCATCCCTTTCTGAAGATGCAATTCAGAAGATTGTTGACGCCTTCTCTAAAGCTCAGAAAGATTCCATTGCTTTTGCAACCTCCGCCATAGATGCCTCCACAAAAGCCTATCAGGCTGCGACCGAAAAAGTCGATAAACTATTTTCTGATGCCTCTTCTCTGTTAAAGTCTTTACAAGAGAGTGAAAATGCCGCCAAGACTACGTTGGAACCCATTGTTCACCAGCTAGCAACGTTAGTCTCCACTGAGTTGAAGTCCTTCGCTTCTTTTCGTTAAATGCTTTCAGACGACAACTCAGCCTTTCGCACTACCATTGACGAGTGTCTCTCGAAGCTACAAGAAGATTTGGCTACTGAGAAATCTCTTATGGATGTTCTTGCCAAGAAGACCACTGCTCTGAAGGTCAAGAGTGTTCAACTCTCCAACTCTCAACAGGAGATTGACTCTCTTCGGTCCGAAAGGGAGGTGATAAAGTCGTGTGTTTCGGATGTCCACTCTGCCATCTCCAACATCCTCGAAGCACATGATCCTATTCTTAACTATACTGTGAGGCGTGACCTTGCAGAGAAGCTCGCTCCCGCCCTTGCTCTGCTCAGCAAACTCGAAGGGCTCCTTGATTTCGTGTCCATCCCGAATCAAGGGGGAGAGAAGGAAACAATGTCTCAACCACCTCCTACTTCCACAGCTACTCATAATACCAAACCTCCTCCAGTAGGCCAAGCCTCCGGTTCTGGTGTGAAAGACAAAGGCAAAAATATTGCTGAGGAAGAAGAAGAAGAAGACAAAGAAACAATCGCCGACTTGTTGAAGCGTAGAAGTCGACGCAATGAGGCTGATATCAGTGCTCGTGTGGCAAGAGAGGCTGAAGAAGCCGAACGTAAACAGAAGGAAGCCCACGACCTTCTTGAGAGTAGGAAAACTCTTTTTCCTGCCTGAACTCTCGAGAGGATGATAAAAGAAGCCATTGACACACCGAGTATCCTGTGGCTGGAACCCGTAATCTCTCTTGATTGTTCCAACACTGTCGACTCACAGTTCGACATGCTACTGACCCGAAAGGCGTTCATCTTTCATGCCTTCTCTAACGTTGCATAGTTTCCTCATCCTCATCCACAGGTTGATCGGGACTTAATCAATTTTTATCTGAAGGCTGCTCAACCTCAGTATCAGACTTGGAGCGCTCAGAAAATTGTCAACGTTCGGGTCTTGAAGCCGTATAGTGAAGGGAACTTCATCAACATTCGGTTCAAGGTACTCCGGGGATCTGCCAAAACTGAACATGCTATTTCCCTTGCAGATCTTCCCAACCTTAATCCCCATGATTGGATTATCTTGCACAACATCCTTCTCACCAACGAAGCTGAATACGGTCTGATCATCGACCATTTCAAGAGGATGCTAGTGTGCTACGTCATGGAAGTTGCACTGATGGATCAGGAGATTGCAAGCGTATTTAAGAAGAAACCAACAATATCTCCTGTTGGCGCTGCCAGTGATCTCAACCAAATGTAGATGGGTAAAATTGACTCAAGAAGGAATTCGGTCATGTTCACCAGGAACGAAGGACAGAAATGTCTTTTTGCCTTGGCTGACAAACACCTCTACACCACTGCTTATTTAGAGCACGTTTTGGGGATCATCCACAGATGCAAGCAAAACACAGTGGATGATGTCGAGTACTTCGATGACATGATTCAATGGTATATTCGATTCAGACAGATTATTCTCGCTCTTATCACACGTCTGTTTGATACTGTAAAGAAGGCTCCCGCTGCTGGCCCGAAGAAGTAGTCTCGCTCCAATTTGACGCAAAGGGGGAGATTGTTGGGTCATGTTTTGTATAATATGTTGCGTCTATTGGGCTCGTTAGCTAGTCCATTTTTGTATCTTCGGTATGGGCCTGTCCATCCGTGAGTTTAGTAGGGTTGAATATAAATATAGGTGCTTGCATGCATCTTAGAAAAACGATATAATAGAACGATCAGAGCATTATTCAGAAGTTTATTCTTATCGTTCTTGTAACCCTAAATCCTCTACAGCGGAAGTTCTTATTCGAGCTCTGCTGAGGATTGTTTGATCTAATCATTCGACATAGTTTGATCCACTCTTGTCTTATTTATTGTTTTGTGTTCATCGCAATACCTGTTACAAAGATCTAATCGATCTTCACGTTTGTTATTATAACTTAACATTGGGTTAAACCCATAGGATGCTCCATGGGAGTTACAAACCCATGGGTCATGGAAATGAAGAGTCATGTCACATTAGGGTTTATATGGGGTAACCCTAGATGTGACGCACTATATAAGGAACATGATACTCACCAAAATCGGTACACACTAAGAACAAGAGAGGGAAAGCCAACTTTTACATGTGTTATACACACTCTAAAGTTGTTTCAAAGAATTTGGTGTTGTGTGAAGCATTTGAGGCATCACACTTGGGGTGCTAGGCTCTCAAGGTTTTCAAGGAATCAAATCAACTACAAGGTATGTAATTCTAGCCATATTTTAGATTTAAAGTTCCCCATGTATGCTAGATAGGATTACGAACCTTGGAAATCATATTTTGCATGTATTTTAGACAAACATAGATCCAAGGTTTTCTAGGGTTGCATATACACTTAGGGGTGTTAGAATGCTCAAAACCCATCAGTGTATCAGGGCCTAGGCTTGTTTGTTAATACTTGATGCAAAATAGTGTAAAAAAAATCGATTTTTGAGCTGTCTGCACAGGGGACTCGACGAGTCCATGGGGGGACTCGACGAGTCTAAGTGAAAATGCAACCAACTCGGCGAGTCAGTTCGTGCACTTGACGAGTTGGCCAGGCAGAGTGCAAAATTTCGATTTTTGCTGCTAGAAATGGACTAGAAACATTACCCTAAACTGTTTTGGAGTTGTCAAATTTGTTTTAGATGGTGTAATGGTTGTTCTAATCCATTTACACTGGCTAATATCAAAATTACATGATTATATGTGATCATATGTTCTTCAAATTTTGATATGGATATTCATGTTCTTAAGAGTTCTTGATAGATCATATGAATTACTTGTTTAAATGCTTAATTCATGAACTTTATGTGTTTTAATGGAGTCCATAACTTGTCCTCAAGTTATGGATAACCAAAAGTCTCTTTGTGTTAAAACCATTAAAAGAACACATACTTTATAATATTATAAGTTAATAATATATATATATATATATATATATATATATATATATATATATATATATATATATATATATATATATATATAGAGAGAGAGAGAGAGAGAGAGTTAGGTTCAAATGTTTTCACTATCTATTGTGTGCCCGTATGATTGATTCTGGACCAATCATTTTAATTATTTTAAGAAAGTAATTAATGCATATTAAGTGCTGAAGATGTAATTAATACCTATTATATCTTCAACATGTAATATGCATTAATTACTTTCTTAAAATAACTAAAATGATTGGTCCAGAATCAATCATACGGGCACACAATAGATAGTGAAAACAAAATAACCTAACCCTATATATATATATATATATATATATATATATATATATATATATATATATATATATATATATATATAAGAGCAAGTCGTCTTACCATTAGTATGCCTCATTAACAAAGCCGGTATATAAGGGGGGGTATAAGGTTGCTGCCTATAAAATGGCAGCTTAATAGGTGTCCACTCTCACCCACCGCTTCCTTGATCGGTGGATGGTCGTTAGCCGAACGGGTAGGACAAGGACTTATAAATTCTTGTTAAAAGTATGATGAATATTATAAAGTAAATAAATGTTTTATTAAATTCCCAATCTTAGTTGCTTTAGGAAAATGTGACTAAGGTGCTAATCCATGAAAATACACTTTACACTTTGATTAAGTCGTTAGTGTAGTGTGTGTGGTTAACCGGCACACTAACATGGACTTAACAAGGTAGGTAAAGGGTGACTTAAAGTTTCTTATAGGTCGGTGGAGTGCGTGTGGTTAACCGACACATCGATTGAGTGATAAACTTTAAGGGTACCAAGTAATTTGCATGGTTACTTCACACCTCTTTTTGTGATCCTCAGTATCCTAGTCACAAAACTTGGAGGGCACACTCGAGATTGAAACATGCCTTTGAAAAGTTCGTTGAATCTCAAAAGAATCTAGGAATTTCTAAGAACCAATTAAAACCTAATAATTTATATTCCGGTTTTTGGTGGAAATTGGTGAATCGTCATTCACCTACCTTTCAAATATGTTATAGCTTAGATTACGACATACCTCTTCTAATTTATAATATATTATGATTGGATCCTAGCATAATATTACATTTGGGTGTTTTATTAAGGACTATCTTTATATTTAAACTAAACTTGTTCTCTTCTTTTCAGATGTCTTCCAACAACACTGCTTCAGGCTCAAACCCTACTAGCTCCTTTCTCTCATGAACCTATGTGGGAGGGTCATCTTCGATGGTTCCAACTTTATGGATTGGATCCAAAACATCAAGATGGTGACTCGTTACGAGGACATGGAATATGTCCTCGATAAGGAGTTAAAGGTGATCGATGAGTCCACTGCTACTCCCCAGGAGATCGCTGACTTTCGGACTCATGAAAGAGATGCCACCAATGTGGCATGCATCATGATGGCCACCATGACAGCTGAACTCCATAAGTCCTATGAGGACTACTACCCTTTTGAGATGCACCAAGATATGATGGAAAGATACCATCAGAGTGCTTCTCAAGAGCGGTATGAAATAATCTCCTCCATGATAACAACCAGGATGAAGGACGAAGATTCCGTCAGCTACATGTAGAAAATGCAAAGGTATGTGGATCGTTTGATGAAGCTTAATGTGAACTTACCCGAGGAGATTGCAATAGATATCATTTTGCACTCCTTACCCTCGTGTTATGATCAATTCTGCATGACATACCACATGAATAAGGAATAAGTCACACTCATCAAACTTCAATGACTCCTAAAGACCGCATAAACAGGTCTTAAAGGTAAGTCGGTTGTTAACTCTCCTACTCTTACTCCAAACTCCACCCCTGTCTTGGCAATCGGGAAACGTAGAGGGAAGAAGAGGAAGAGCCCTTCGAAGGGTACCAAGGGTATGAACCTTGATGGCTCTTCTTCAAGTGGAACCAAGAAAGGTTTCGTCACTCCTTCTTTCGACCCAAAAGATGTTAGAAATATGGTTTGGTGGCACTTGGAAATCTGAGAATCGTGATAATCACTTTCAAATCGAAGTATTTGGGTGGTACTCCCAAATCCTCAATTGGATAAGACTCAAATAAAATCAGAGAGAAAAGAAAGAGAGAATGAGATGGTGTAATTTCGTGAGTACCAGAAAAGTGACTAAAATTGGTTATAAACCTTCCTTATCTGAAAAACTGTCAAGACTGTCATATAACAGTTTTTGTCAACAGTAAAAACTATTATAAATCCGTGTTTTGTATAAGGATTAATGCAAAGTCAAAAATCAGGTCAAATATTCAAAATTTGGATTTTCTGATGCATTTTTAATACATAAATATAACCCAAATAAAAATTTGGATTTCCCAGCCAAGGGCTTTGCCCCTTGGACCCCGCCAGGGGCTGCCGCCCCTTGGACCCCGCTCCCAGGGGCGCTGCCCCCGGAGCCCCGTTCATTCAGAGGCTTCGCCCCTAAATGACAGTATACTTTGATACTTGATCAAACTTAAACAATTGTGTACTCCACACCTTCCTTGCTTGTTTAATATTTATCAAGATCATTTTTAGTCAACAGAAGAATCCTATTACACTTAAATAACATTGATGATAACAAATCACTAACAAACCTCCCCCATTTATGTGTAATCTTGATTAACTTAAAATGAAACATAACACCAACAAAACTGATGCATAAATGAAATGTCGTGACTATTAAATTTCACATTAGTATATTATATAATCCAAATATTTGAATATCAGGGTATCACTAAGGATTGAACCCTTTCTATCCATAGTGAATACATGAAGATAATACACACAATAGTTTACATTCTCATAAGTTCTAACTTGACACTATATTTTACTAGCTTGTGTCCCATCCTTCAATAAGCATATCAAAGCCAAGTCCTAACTTCTTGAAGTAGCTAAACTTCATGCTTATATAGGTAGTTCTTTTATTCTTGCACCTGCAAATGCAATTTTTTAAAAAAACTATTAAGAATATAAATTCAACCTCCTTAACTTGCAAAACTAAGCACATACCTTGGGATGATGAATAATGTGTTCCAGTCTTTAAATATCGAGCTTTCCACATTGAATTCAGCATCTAATATTACATTAGATGGGAATTGGGTATCTCAATATAAAAGAGTTTAAGTGGACTTTAAACCCATCCCTACAGCCGCCTTGCACACAAGATCTCTTGCTAAGCCTTTTGTTAGATGATCGGCTAAATTAAATTGAGTTCTTACAAACTCCACAGATATCACACCAGTCATGATGAGCTCACGAATCATGTTATGTCTAACACCTAAATGTCTAGATTTCCCATTGTACACTTGACTATAAGCCTTAGCCAAGGTAGCAGCACTATCACATCTGATAGAAATGGTAGATATCGGTTTAGGCCATAATGAAATTTCATAAATCAAATTCCTTAGCCATTCAGCTTCTTTACCAGCAGCAGACAATGCAACAAACTCAGACTCCATGGTTGAGTTAGTAATACAAGTCAGTTTCTTAGATGCCCAAGAAATGGCACCTCCTCCAAGAAGAAACACCCAACAGGAGTGATCCTCTAAACTGTTAATCCAGCTGGCATCTGAATAACCTTCCAAAATAGAAGGATATCCACTATAAGTTAAACCATAATTCATGGTCCCTTTCAAGTACTTGAATACTCTACTCATAACTTTCCAATGATGTGAACTAGGATTACTAGTATATCTACTAAGCCTTCCCACATCATATGCTATATCAGGCCTAGTACTAATCATGGCATACATTAGACAACCAATAGCCCTTGAGTATTCTAGTTGAGACACTGGAGATCCTTTATTAGGTAGAAGCTTAAGACTAGGATCTATAGGAGTGCTAACAGGAGAACAATTCTCAAAGTTAAACTTTTTCAATATCTTCTCAATATAATGAGATTGAGAAATTGAAATCCCATTGTTTCCTTTTTTAATTCTTACACCAAGAATTACCTCAGCCTCCCCCATGTCTTTCGTATCAAAACTAGATGATAAGAATTTCTTGGTTTTATCAAGTTCTTCTAAATCAGTACGAAAAATCAACATATCATCTATATATAAGCAAATCATGACTCCTTTACCAGAAGTATCAAATTTGCTATATACACACTTGTCAGCTTGGTTTAATGCAAAACCATTAGACAAGGCAACATCATCAAACTTTTGAGGCCATTGTTTTGGTGCTTGTTTCAAACCATATAATGAGTTCTTCAACTTGCACACTTTGTGTTCATTTCCAGGCATCACAAACCCTTCAGGTTGTTTCATGTATATTTCCTCATCCAAGTCACCATTCAAGAATGTAGTTTTCACATCCATTTGGTGAATCACAAGATTATGTATAGCTGTAATAGCTAATAATAATCTAATAGTAGAAATTTTGGCAACAGGAGCATAAGTATCAAAGAAATCAATGCCTTCCTTTTGTCTAAAGCCTTGGATAACCAATCTGGCTTTATACTTATCAATTGTGCCATCCACCTTCATTTTTCTTTTGAGGATCCATTTACATCCTGATGCCTTGCAACCAGGAGGTAAATCAGCCAATACCCAAGTATTGTTATGCATGATAGAATCAATCTCATCATGAATTTCCTCTTTCCAAAAATGAACATCCTAGAAGCCATAGCTTCACCAAAAGTCTTTGGATCCTCTTCAACATTAAAACAATATTGATGTTGAGAAATAGTCTCATTCCTTGTTCCTTCAACTAAATATAGTTGAAAATCAGATCCGAAAGACTTAGCTTCTCTAGATCTGGTGCTTTTCCAAGGTTCAGGTACAAAACTTGCACCACCAGAAACATCTTTAGCTTGAGTAGTACTCTTGCTGGAAGATTGATGAATCATGTCCCTTGGTCTAGGTATAGATGTAAATCTTTCTTCATCAAAGATATCATCTCTTGACTCTATCACTGTGTTTATAGACACAGAGTCATTAGATTATAAAACATAGAATCTATATGCTTTGGAATGCTCAGCATATCCAATAAAGATACAATCTATGCCTCTCTCACCCAATGTTTTCCTTTTGGGTTCAGTGAGCCTTACAACTGCTCTACAACCCCAAACTTTGAGATAACTCAATTTTGGTACCTTTTTATACCAAAGTTCATAAGGAGTATTCTTACTCCTTTTATTTGGAGTCCTATTCAAGATGTAACATGCAGTTAACATTGCCTCACCCGAAAACCCTTCACTTAAACCATAATATGACAACATGGAATTAACCATTTCTTTCAAAGTCCTATTCTTCCTTTCAGATTCACCATGTTGTTGTGGTGTATATGGAGTTGTGGTTTGATGTATTATTCCAGTTGATTCAAAATAAACTGGATCATAATACTCACCACCTTTATCAGTACGTAATACTTTTATTAATTCATTTTTATGAAGCTCAACTTGTTGTTTATAAATTTTAAATTTATCAAGTGCTTCATCCTTAGAATGTAGCAAATAGATATAACAATATCTAGATGCATCATCAATAAAAGTAATAACATACTTCTTGTTTCCAAGGGAAGGTGTTGCATGGAAATCACATAAATCACTATGTATAAGATCCAACACCTTGCTTTCCCTAACAACATCTTTGAAAGGCTGTCTAGTGATTTTAGTTAGCATGCATGTTTTACATTTTTCATTATTTTGCATATCAAAAGTAGGAATTAAACTTATTTTATACATGTCTTTTAATCTCTTGTAATGAATGTGTCCTAGTCTAACATGCCATAATTCAGATTTATGAAAATTATTGCTAGCACTACTAGAAGCCATGCAAAAAATAATTATCACTAGAAGGATAATTAATATTAATCCTAATCATTCCATTACATATATAGCCAAATCCTATAAAAGAACCATGTCTTGACAAGATATACTTGTCACTTTCTAACACTTGTTTGTAACCACAATTCTTTAATACAATTTCAGACACTAGATTCTTAGGAATCCCTGGAACATATAAAACATTGTTCAAACACAAACATTTCCCAGAAGTAAAAGTAAGTAAAACAGATCCTATGCCCTTGATTCGTTCAGTTGCAACATTTCCCATCTTCACAACAAACCCATCTTCAATTGGTTGAAAGTCCTTGAACCAATATAGATCTTTGCAAACATGACTTATTGCTCCCGAATCAACCCACCATGCAACTTTATCATCATGCACATAAAATGCTTCAGAAATCACAGAAATATAATTCCGAATATATTTAGAATTCTGCAATAAACAGAAATCTGACCTTGTTGCTTTTCTGGATCCTTGGATCCACTTGGTCCAGCACTATCCTTATTCACTTTGCGAAGACGACAATCTTTCTTGAAGTGACCCCGTTTGTTACAATTCCAACAAACCAACTTAGCCTTCTTGTTGGAAGACTTGTCATCCTTTCCTTTAAACTTCCTTTTTCCATTAGACTTCTTGGGATTCTTTGAACTTTCTCCTTCCACCATGTTCACAGAAGAGGAACCAACTTGGTTCTTGCCTTTAGGATTGTTATCAAGTTCTTGAATCCTTATGGACTCTTCAATCCTTAAATAGCTTCCAAGTTGAGTCAAAGTCAATTCCTCTTTGTTATGTTTCAGATTGTGTTTAAATCCTTCCAGGAAGGGGGCAGTTTGTCAATGATCAAAGCCACAGAAATGGCTTCATCCATTTTCAGATCGTGTTGAGTAAATTGTCCCAAAATCCTTAACATTTCATGGAATTCTTCCATAACAGGCCTGGAGTCAATCATCTTGTAACCCATAAAGTTACTAACAAGAAACTTCTTACTAGAAGCATCTTCAGCCATGTACTTGGATTCAAGAGGATCCCACAGTTCTTTTGCAGATTCGAAATTTTGATAGATATCAAAAAGAGAGTCATACATACCATTGAGAATATGACCACGACATATGTAATCATCATTTTCCCACTTTGATCTTCTTCTTGTTGCCTCCAAAGGTTCATTTTGAACAGATTCTGGTAAGACTGGCATGGGTGTACGCAGAACATACACCACTTTCTGAGTGGTAAGGAGAAACTTCATCTTCTTCTGCCATCTACGAAAATATTGCCCTTCAAACTTGTTTAGTTTTTCAAACTTACTTTTCATTTCCTTCACAGAATCACCACTTGCCATGATCACATGATACTTTGATTTTTGTTAGAAATATGGTTTAGTGGCACTTGGAAATCTGAGAATCGTGATAATCACTTTCAAATCGAAGTATTTGGGTGGTACTCCCAAATCCTCAATTGGATAAGACTCAGATAAAATCAGAGAGACAAGAAAGAGAGAATGAGATGGTGTAATTTCGTGAGTACCAAAAAAGTGACTAAAATTGGTTATAAACCTTCCTTATTTGAAAAACTGTCAAAACTGTCATATAACAGTTTTCTCAACAGTAAAAACTGTTATAAATCCGGGTTTTGTATTAAGGATTATTGCAAAGTCAAAACCGGGTCAAATATTCAAAATTTGGATTTTCTGATGCATTTTTAATACAGCAGTATAACCCAAATAAAAATTTGGATTTCCCAGCCAGGGGCTCTTGTAACGCCCGTTGATCTGGGCTAGTCAATTTAGAGATAATAGGGGTTGAAAATGACTTTTCGGCAAATGATTATTTAGAATAAATAATCTTAACTAAGTTGTAGAATATGTCTCAAGGTTTCCGTACATATAAAGAACGCCGAAATCCGAGTTATAACGAAGAAGTTATGGCTCGTCGAAGTTTTACGGCAAAACCGGCACGACACCGGGAGACGTAAATAGTGAATTTATGATGGAGGACTTTTTATCCTTAGCGATCTAAACAAAATTTATAGTATATGTTAAACCGAGAACATACAAAAAAAGAAGGCCCAAATCTGACTTCGTATGAGGAAGTTATGATTTTTCTAAGATTTGGCATAGCAGTGCACGACCCGAAACTCGAATTTTAGTTCGAGCGGTTTTTGGCTTACGCAACCTTAATGAGAGTTTAAGATCTCATTAATAGGAACTCAACGGTAAAAATACAGACGAAACCGGAGTCCGTATGAAGGAGTTACGAATTCTTCGCGGTCATTTAACAGTCTAATCTCCTCCTACTGTTAAATTTAAAGTCGGTTGAGAATTAGCCAATGGAGTCAAAACGAAAGTTGTAGATTTTGTTTTTACCTACGTGTGGATATAAAGAACGTCAAAAACGGAGTTCGTATGCGAAAGTTATAAATTTTTAAAGATTAGTTGTTTTACCTGCGTCCGGCGCCACTTGTCAGCACTAGACTTCGCCTTGGAGCCTACGCAAAACTCACGACGTGAACACCCTTTTTCACAATGTGAATTGGCCCAGACAGCCTATGAATAGAGGCATAAATCACCCCCAAAACTCACACTTTTACTACTCTTTCTCTCCCATTACCCCCAAACCATCTTCCCCTTTCCCTAGGTGCTAGAGACGAGTCCCGGAGCGCCAGACATCTCCAAGAAGAAGAGCCTTTTGGCTCGGGAACGCTACTCCAGCGGAGCCCGGTTTTCTTTAAAACCGGCTGTAAGTGAGCTACGCCTACATTATTTTTAATATAGCTTTCAAATAATTATAGTAATGTTATTAGGTCCTTAAAATAATTATTTGGGCTATTATTATGGGTTATATAGAGTGTTGTTTAATGATTAAATTAATAATAATAATAGATAGACTACTAATTATTCGCGATTAACATTAGACTAAACCCTAGTGGTAATGATACTAGGTTTTTTCGGAGGAAATTGTTTTGATATAACGAAGTGTTGTCTGAGTGCCAAGTCACCACCTTATCGGGTGAGTGCATAGTTACTTTCATCTTACACATAGATATGAAGTATTTTATATAAATTATGTGCTATGTGTGCGTATTACCTGAGTACTTGCTGTCTATGTTGGATGAACGATTTTATACACGTTTTAAATGATTTAAACTGTATATGTATTTTATATCTACGAAAATGTTAGGGTAAGACAACGGTAGATGTAATAGATGAAATAGGAATTAGATGATGAGTTGAGAGGTGAAATAGACCGTGAGGTGAGGGTGAGAGGCGGACGATGTGAGAAGCCTTTTTCCCAAATGATGGCCCCGTCATTCAGCAGAGTATGGATGACAACCATGGACTATTCTAGACAGTCCAGTGGAACACTAGCAGGCTCGCAACCTGTAGGTGTTGTGAACGATGTGTTCACCAGTGTACTTAAAACCCCATTGATATGTATTGCGAGTGGACTCTCAAAAACGATATTGTCAATAAAACCTTGGCAGATGCGCCTAAAGGACTCTACCGGCAGAAGCGCCTAATAGAGAACCTCATAACCCGGACAGATGCGCCTAAAAGGACTATTCCGGAAGATGTGCCCCATAGAGAATGTCACAATTTTGGCAGCTGCGCCTAAGTGACAGAACTAGCAGTTGTGCTTGACAGATGTGTCATTTACAACGATGGAATTCGTACCTATTCCTTAGGATAGTCCTTAGGAATGAATGAACAAGAAATAGCTGATTCTTAGGGTAGATCCTTAAGAATAAAGAAGATAATGGGGATGTGTAATTGGGTTAACTGTTTGATGATTAAACATAATAATTATATTATTGTGGGTTGAAAACCCTATGTACTCACCAGGTTTCCCAACCTGACCCACTCAGTTTAATTATATCACAGGTGTCGATATGAAGTGACATTACACTAAGAGATTAAAGAGATGTAGATCACTAGTGTAAATAAATGTAAGTTTCGTTTATGCTTATGTTCCTGTATTGACGATGACATCCCAAACGTTTTAAAATGAATAAAATACGTTTCTTCGAAAACGTTTTGATAACGTATTTATCGTATTTTTCTGGGAACAAATTCCGCAACATTTTTATGAAAAGGAGTACTCTGATTTTTATAAAGCATAAACAAAATCGGTCTTTTCTGGCCGTGAAAATGGGGATGTCACAGTTGGTATCAAAGCATTAGTTTAAGCGAACTAGGAATTTGTAGGAAATTTCTAGACTTATACTTAGAATGCTAAGCGATGAATTTGAGCTGTGAGCACTAGCTTATGTAGGAAGTACGCCTGATATGCTTTTATGTGCTAAATGATTTATGATGCTTTATGATGCTAAATGTATGATCGGATCTATGGTCTGTTGCCGACTGGATCTGGAAACTTTATGTGTTCAGATTTCTAAACGTTTAATTATGGTATTAGAACTGGCATGTAACTTTTCGAAGTGATAGGGAGAATTATACGTCGATCATAAATAAAATCTTCTCTATCTAAATTCTCGTCACTCTACACCAGACATCTAAATTCGATGTGTAGATCGACATGATGAACACTAGAAGCGGATTTGGAAGCGGTAACCCGCAGCCCGAACCACCAGTGATTGAGCATGTGCCAGAGGTAGCAGCTGTACCTGGGCCAATCACGATGGCCAGAGTACAAGCAATGGTGCGGATAATGCTAGATCAACAGATGGAAGAAACAAGGCATTTACTTCAACGAAGTAAGGACGAACTTACTGTGCCAGTACGCCAGACACCCACTCTTGAGGCGACCATCTGGGTTGCTAAGTCTGTCGATGAAGTGATCAATGGTAGTATCGCCAACAAGGTTGATGTTGGCAAGAGGAGGAAATTTGAGGGGTCTTCAAGGTCTGACAAGAACAACATGTTCTCAAAGTCTGGAGGAGTAGGTGAAGCAAAATGGTGTGACAAGTATGGAAGAAAACACAACGGTAGATGCCCTAAGGAAGTAACATGCTTCAAATGCAGGAAGACTGGTCACTGTGCCCATGAATGCCCAACCGAGGAAGAAGTTTTCTTTAAGTGTAGTAAAGAGGGACACTTCAAGCAAGAATGTCCGATGAGAGCTACAAAGCTAAGTGTACCGCTGAAGCACCATGGGAGGTGCTACGAAGAAGTGACTTGTTTTAAGTGTGGGAAGAATGGACATTATGCCAATGTTTGTACATCCAGCAAGAGGTTTTGTTACAGATGCAGGAACAAGGGACATATATCAAAGGATTGCCCGAAGAAAAGTGAAGCATCAAGAGCAGATACACCTCCAAAGCCAAGAAGCATCCCTAACGAAGCAGCTGACAACACAATGAAGAGTAAGGATTGATATCCGAAGGTCGAGTTTTGAAGTAGCCATAGAATCATATGATGTAGCCTATTAGAGGCATAGTCTAGGGTGAACTTGAACTGTTATGTGATTTTCTTGTATGGTGACTTGGAAAACTACGAGACAATAATTGGGATGAGTATGAGTAGGTGTGGATGGTAGTAAAGGCCTATACTACCGGAAGCACAAGACTCACACTTGGATCAGGAAAAGTCACAAGGTTACCAAGAAGCTATTAATTGATTTTGTTTTATTCAAGTATGTCGTTACCATTGTCGGTAACGACTAAGAAAAATTGTTGTTATCCCGACCCTAGTGGTCATATCACATTGAGTTCGACTACGACGAGTAGGTTACGTGGTTCAGAGAACCAAGTTTGATGTAGCATCCGACTTAAACCAAACAATTGAAATCAAAGCGATCAATAGAAGTATCGTGCTTGTTGTTAAAGAAGTTGGTAGCTAGAAATGCTACATGATAAAGTGTAATTATATCACATTAGAACATGAAGGAAGGCATAGCCTGTTTTAGAATT
Source organism: Lactuca sativa (assembly GCF_002870075.4). Lineage (NCBI taxonomy): Eukaryota > Viridiplantae > Streptophyta > Magnoliopsida > Asterales > Asteraceae > Lactuca > Lactuca sativa. Next base: position 146,088,583 of record NC_056631.2, read on the forward strand.
TACCTCTAAGAGACCTCAGTCTAAACGTGCATCACATGATGATAGGTCTTAATTTGAATTCTAACCTAAGGTAGAGGGCAGGTGCACGGTCGAGTACTACTTATAGTCAACAAGTCTAAGAGATAGACTTGAAGGAATATAGAAGCTATAATTATTACCTAGGATGAAGAGATGACGTATGGAGTCATTATACGAGCCCTGTTTCGTTGATGATTCCGGGACGTAATCATCCTAAGGGGGAGATAATTGTAACGCCCGTAGATCCGGGCTAGTCAATTTAGAGATAATAGGGGTTGAAAACGACTTTTCGACAAATGATTATTTAGAATAAATAATCTTAACCAAGTTGTAGAATATGTCTCAAGGGTTTCGTACATATAAAGAAAGCCGATCCACCCTAAGTTGAATGTCGACTTTGGGGAAGACTTAGCTATCAACATGGTACTTCATTCCTTGCCTCAATGTTACAACCAATTTAGGATGACCTACCACATGAACAAGGAAGAGGTCACCCTAAGTAAGCTCCAAGGTCTCGTAAGGGTTGTTGAGAGCAACCTCAAAGACAAGTCTGTTGCACCCACTCCCAATCCACCCGCTGCTGAATGGGCAAGAAGAGGAAGGCTCCGTCTAAGAGCTACCACAAGGGAAAGTCCCGAGATGGATCCTCTTCTAGTGGGACCAAAGTTGATCCGGCTATGCCCAACCCTAACCCAAAGGAGGCAGAGTGCCACCATTGCCACAAAATAGGGCATTGGAAGAGAAGCTGCCCATAATACCTGCAAGCCATCAGGGAAGGAAAGATCAAGCTGTCTTTCACAGGTATTTACACAATTAAATCTAATGATTCATCGCATGCTATTTCTTGGGTCCTCGATACCGGGTGTGTTACCACATTTGTTCTGAATTGTAGGGACTAAGAAGAAATAGGGATGTGGAGTGTGGAAGAATAAATCTAATCATGGGAACAGAAGATCATCGCCTGTGACCAAGATTGGAGTGTATTCTCTATTGCTTAGTAATGGATTAAGTTTAGATTTGAAAAATTGTTGCTACTTGCCAGATGTGGCAAGATATGGGTATATTTACTTGATCAAGCACAAGTCTGAAACATTTGAAAAGTTCAAAGAATTCAAACATGAAGTGGAGAATCAATTGGGCAGGAAAATCAAGATGCTTCGATCCGATCGAGGAGGAGAGTACCTAAGTCTTGAATTCCACAACTATCTCAAAGAATGCGGAATAGTTTCACAATTGACGCCACCTAGGACACCGCAGTTGAATGTTGTGGCAGAAAGGCGTAATCGAACCTTGTTAGACATGGTTCGTTCTATGATGAGTCGTGCTTCACTACCTATCTCATTCTGGGGGTATGCCTTAGAGACTGCCGCCCATATCCTTAACTGAGTCCCTACTAAGAAGGTTGCCAAAACACCTCACGAGATGTGGACATGGAAAGCTCCCTCGTTAGCACATATCAAGGTTTGGGGTTGCAAGGCTTTCGTAAGACGAGATAATCACGACAAGCTCGAACCTCGTAGTGAGCGATGTATTTTCATCGGCTACCCACATAAATCTTTTGGATATCTCTTCTATAGACCGAATGACAATGTTGTCTTCGTTGCGAGGTGAGGGTTTTTCCGAGAGCGAGAACTCATAAGCCAAGGAGACAGTGGGAGGCAAAACGAGCTTGAAGAGATTCAAGAATCGATTGATGAAGGAACCTCTACCGATGGCGCTCAACCCGAGGAGGAAACTCCGGTTGAACCAATTGACGAGTCCTTACCTCTTAGATGTTCCGAAAGAGTTAGAGTTCAACCCCATTTTTATGGTTTTCATATTACTACCGAAGGGGACACATATATTAGTGATGGTACACTAATAAATATAGATGAACCTAATAGCTATAAGGAAGCTATGGCAGGCCCGTAGTCTGCAAAATGGAAAGAGGCAATGGACAGCGAGATCCAATCCATGTATGACAACCAAGTTTGGAATTTGGTTGATAATGTGTCTGGACGTAAGACCGTTGGGTGCAAATAGATCTTCAAGAAGAAGGCCGACGTGGATGGAAACGTACACACATATAAGGCGCAATTGGTTGCAAAGGGATTTACTCAAACTGCCAGAGTTGACTATGATGAGACCTTCTCACCAGTTGCGAAGATAAAGTCTATTAGAGTGATGCTAGTTATTGCCGCATTTCATGATTATGAGATTTGGAAAATGGATGTCAAGGCTGCTTTCCTTAACGGGAAGTTGGCTGAGGATGTTTACATGGCTCAGCCAGAGGGTTTTGTTAATCCGAAGCATCCAAATAGAGTGTGTAAGCTTGAGAAGTCCATTTATGGACTTAAGCAAGCATCTCGGAGATGGAATCTTTGCTTCGATGAGAAAGTCAAAGAGTTTGGATTTGTACGAAGCGAAGATGGATCATGTGTATATGTCAAAGCCAGTAGGAGTATATTCAGCTTCCTCATTCTATATGTCGATGACATATTACTCATAGGAAACGACGTCCCGACACTGCAGGAGGTTAAGTCCTGGCTCTAGAAGTGCTTCGCTATGAAGGACCTCGGAGAGGCTTCCTATATCTTGGGTATAAGGATAGTGAGAGAACGAAGTAAGAGACTAATAGGACTTAGTCAGAACACTTACTTAGATAAAGTACTAAAATGTTTTAGTATGGAAAATTCGAAGAAGGGAGAATTACCGATACAAAGTAATGCCAAGTTGAGTAAGACTCAAAGTCCGAGTACCAAAGCCGAAATAGCATAGATGAGCCGAGTACCTTACGCTTCCGCAGTTGGCTCAATCATGTATGCTATGACTTGTACTCGCCCTGATGTAGCCTTTGCTTTGAGCATGGTTAGTAGATATCAAGGGAACCCTGGCAGAGCCTATTGGATTGCTGTAAAGAATATCCTTAAGTACCTTCGGAGGACCAAGGAATGGTTTTTAGTCCTCGGGGGGAGTGATGACTTGAAGGTGCGAGGGTATATTGACGCCAGCTTTCAGACCGATAGGGACAACTTCCGTTCACAGTCGGGCTGGGTGTTTACCCTTAATGGAGGAGCAATAACTTGGAAGAGTTCCAAGCAGGAAACCGTAGCTGATTCAACGTGCGAATCAGAGTACATTGCAGCGAGCGTTAGGGTATGTATGTGCACATAGGAAAGTTCTTATGGCTAAAACCCATCATCTCTACGAAAGACCTAGGAGAAGCTGCCTATATTCTGGGGATATGGATTTTGAGAGACCGGAGTAAAAGACTAATTGTTCTTAGTCAGAGTACCTACTTGGATAAGGTGCGGAAGAGGTTCAACATGCAGGACTCCAAGAAAGGAGAATTACCCATGCAGAGTAATGCCAGACTAAGTAAAACTCAGAGCCCGAGTACTGAGGCCGAGATAGCAGAAATAAGTCGAGTACCTTATGCTTCTATAGTAGGCTCGATCATGTATGCTATGACCTGCACTCGTCCTAATGTAGCCTTTGTCTTGAGCATGGTCAGCAGATATCAGGGGAACCCTGGAAAGGCTCACTGGATTGCGGTAAAGAACATCCTCAAGTACCTGCGGAGGACTAAGGACTGGGTCCTTACCCTAAGTGGGAGTGCTGACTTGAGAGTTGTAGGGTATAGTGATGCTAGCTTTCAGACTGATAGTGATAATTTCCGCTCTGAGTCACGCTGGGTCTTTACCTTACACGGAGGAGCAATTACTTGGAAGAGTTCCAAGCAAGAGACAGTGGCTGATTCAACTTACGAATCAGAGTATATAGCAGCAAGCGAGGCAGCAAAGGAGGAGATATGGCTAAATAGGGTATCATCGGATGAGAACTCAGCAGATCCCCTCATGAAGGGACTGAGTCGTGTTAAGCATCTCCAGCATGCTCAGAGCATATGGCTGAAGGGTGATATTAGTTTTAGTAGTTAGATAATTTTGAAATTTGTAAAATGTAATTGACATTTGATGATAAATAAAAGTTGTGTTTATTTATTAGTAAAGTGTTGCTATCTTTTGTCAATCGTTTACTATATTTCTTTTTCATGTTTTGACTTCCAGAATAATTATGTTTGGTATATCATATTATTCGAATTCTCCACAGTCGATCATATGTTGGAAGTAGGTATGAATTAAGACTGTCATGGGTTGGTTGCAGAGGTCTAAGTTGTTGGACAGGGCTACAACACTCATGAGTGCTCATAAGTTCTAAGCATTGGAATCAACCCACGCTCACTGGCATCACTTCATGGAATTTATCTCGAGTGATCGTGAGACGGTAATATCATATAAGTCTTTAAACCTAGAGATATGACTTGTTACCTATGAGTTAGTTATGCATTGATCGTACGAAACCACATTGGTAAATCGATGTTATAAAACGTACTTTTGTGTGTGATTCAACAAGTAGTAGAATAAGCATATAATTCGAAGTTTATTTGTTCCTTCTTGGATTAGAAGCGATATCTGGGCCCCTCGATGATTTTTTTTGACCTATGTACCGGGCCCGGTCAGAACCGAATTGATGTGTTCAATTTAGTTCTATTTCAAACAAATCGGAAATCGAGAAACAAACTGTTGGACAATAAGTAAGACATTGTTCCATGTATTTTTCCGGCTGATATCTAAAACAGAGGATTATATGATCACTTATCATAAATGGCGCATCATCATCTTCTCGGTTCCGAGAGACCTTGAAAGAGCTACGATTGCTAATCGGTTCCTGAAGTCATACTTACAGATATAGTTACTAGACTTATCCAAGTGGGAGACTGTTGGATAAGGTTAAGTCCATAACTATATTTGGTATGTACTTGACCCGACCCGACATGGTCCATTTGGGTTGCATGACATCATGCATTTGGATAAACTAAAAGAGAGAAATAACACTTGTGGTTTATTAATATATTATAAGTTCTAATATATTAATAGTATTACTTAATTAGTATTGATCAAGAAATAATTTGGAATTAAATAAGTGATCAAAAGATGACTAATTAAATATATGGGTAGATTATGTAAATCATCCATAACTTGTATAGTGGGCTAAAAGGCTCCATGGATTATTAAGTTGGGTTAAACCCATAGGCTGCTCCATGGGAGTTACAAACCCATGGGTCATGGAAATGATGAGTCATGTCACATTAGGGTTTACATGGTGCAACCCTAGATGTGACGCACTATATAAGGAACATGATACTCACCAAAATCGGTACACACTAAGAACAAGAGAGGGCAAGCTGATTTTTACAAGTGTTATACATACTATAAAGTTATTTCAAAGCATTTGGTGTTGTGTGAAGCATTTGAGGCATCACACTTAGGGTGCTAGGCTCTCAAGGTTTTAAAGGAATCAAATCAACTACAAGGTACGTAATTCTAGCCATCTTTTAGATTAAAAGTTCCCCATGTATGCTAGATAGGATTAAGAACCTTGGAAATCATATTTTGCATGTATTTTAGACAAACATAGATCTAAGGTTTTCTAGGGTTGCATGTACACTTAGGGGTGTTAGAATGATCAAAACCCATCAGTTACAACATGCAACAACTTAGTTCACCCTTAAATTTCCGATTTATACTTGGGGTTTCATTGGAAACCTTCAATTCCACCATCTAACCAATAATCAATACAAAGAGAGGGAGGTATTGTACCTTAATTCAAGGATTTGGAACTTTGATTATTGAAATCGTTGAGCTCCTACACCTTCCTTACATTTATATGTGAAATCGTACATTGGTGTGTCTTCTTGGGAGAAAAAGGATGGAAATAGCCAACTTAAGATATGTTTTAATTTTTATCTCTAGGTTGTCTTTGTGGCGTGATGTATCTAGGGTCGCGTCACGCTTTTAACGTTTGGTGGCACTTTCTTATCCTATCACTCATTAACTGTCACGAATAATAAGAGTAACCCTACATTGAATTGCATCACGATAAGACCCTTCGCCTCTCGTTTTCTCCAAAGTACAAGCCCTTCTCTATTCAACTTATGTAACTCGATCAACCTATTAGGAACACGTTGCTATATATATATATATATATATATATATATATATATATATATATAGAGAGAGAGAGAGAGAGAGAAAGGAGGGTTCAATTGAGAAAAAAAGGTTGAGAATGAGGGAATCATTATCAGCCAAACATTTGTTTTTTCCGCAAAACACTTAGGCGTAACGATGGAAATGGATAATGGATACACATGTGTTTTCCAACCAAACATGTTTCCTTAAACTATGGTAATCAATATCTTAATATACAAAAACCTTTTTTTTGTTTTTTTTAATTTTTAGAAAGCTATTTTTATCAAAAATTTATTTTAAATATATCAAAATTCATAATTTTTTATTCTCTGTAAATAGACATCCATATTGATATAGTTTTAAGATAAAATAATTTTTTTTAGAGTTTCAACTCTCGTTATTCATAAGTGAGTTAAAATCGATCAGATTTTTATTAAATAACATTCGTTATTCATTTATGAATAAAACGTATGCTTAACTTTTTTACAGTTTAAATATCATTCATATGTAAATATAACACGTAATAAAACTTTTTTTACCTAAAATGTATTTTTTTACATCATCTTTCGTCACACATTATATTTATATATGAGTAAAATGTGTATTAATTGTCGTCATATGTTATATTCATATATAAATAAAAAAATTATCAGATTTTTGTTATAGTTCATTTTTTATTCGAATATGAATAAGTAGTATGTTAATAAAAGATGACGTCTTTTAAAATTTTGAACTATTTATTAATATATGAATAACAAAATGAACTGTAACAAGATTATGATGAATGTGTTTTTCATGTATGAATATAATTGGTGAGGAATATTAATACACGATTTATTCATACGTGATTATAACATGTGACGAGCGCTAAAGTGAACTGTAAAGAGTTTATATATATATATATATATATATATATATATATATATATATATATATATATATATATATATATATATATATATATATTATATTTTTATATGAATCATATTTAAACTCTAAAAAAAATTAATCTTACTTTTAATTCACAAGTGAATAACGAATGTATTGTAGTAAAAATCTGATGCATTTTTATTTACTTATGAATAACAAGAGCTGAAACTATAAAAATAATATTTTATCTTAAAACTATATCAATATGGATGTCTATTTATAGAGAATAAAAAATTATGAATTTCGATGTATTTAAAATCCCTTTTCAATTGAACTTCTCTCTCTCTCTCTCTCTCTCTCTCTCTATATATATATATATATATATATATATATATATATATATATATATATATATATATATATGTTTAGGTTATATTCTAACTAATTATTATGCCGATGTAGGAATGATTATGGACCAGTTATTTTAGTTATTTTAAGAAAGACATTTATTCATATTATTAAATTAAAAAAAATAGAACAATACCATTTAATTTGAAAAAAAGGATAAAAATGTGCATTTCCATTACTTTCAAATTAGGAAACATAAATTTAAAAATGAAAATTTTGGATTTTAAGGGATTTTTTATTTTGTTAATTTTGAACTCTGAATTTTTTAATTAATTCAATATTAATTCTATCAGAATATTATTCTGTTAGAATGATATTCTATGATATTGTTTTGTTAGAATGTTATTTTATCACAATATTAATGAAGAAGAATAAAAATTCTTGAACATGAAATTGAATAATAACAACATTCTTATACATTCAAACATATTTGATACATATTGATGACAGAATACACATATTTATTAAATGATCTTCTTGAAGAAAACAACATTCTGAAAGAATATTTAATACCACATGGTCATAAACGAAGAATTTTGAATAAGAACCAAAAGAATATTGTCCTTCCTTATTCTGAAAGAATATTTATTGGCCTTCCTCATTCTGACATAATCCATATCAATACATAGTTATTCCTTTTTGTGCATAGCTACAGAAGGCAATTTGATTACTTCTTTTGCTTACCTACGAATTCCATTTTTTTTTTGATAAAAATCAAAACTTTATAATAGAAGAAAAACAATGAAGAAAGAAAGTTTTGCAATTCAATGACACAAGATAAATAGGAAATAGTGAAATGTCAAAATAGGTTAATTAAACTTGATATCGTCTGTATAAAGAACTTGCCTCCTATTAATTGCTCTCCTCAAGAGAATTCTGAAAGCTAAAGTTCTTGAACACAGTCAATGCCTAAATATCTAAAAAACTCAATAAACACTAACAAGTGAAACATCATAACTTGTATCAAACTATCAACAACTTTCTCAAGTTGTATAAGATTTATATGTCACAATCACAAACTATCAGCAACTTTCTCAAGTTGTATAAGATTTATATGTGGAAATCACTATGATTGAAAAGTGTAGTCTAAATGTAATAATGTATCCTTTTTAGCTACATAGGTAATTCAACAAATAGAATATGCAGATAAAAAAAATCAATTTAAGGTTTTACAAGTAGTAGTAAATTCGACCACAAGGATCATAGCCGAAATTACTATCAAAATTGCAAAATTTAGACCTTTGTTGTATCACCAAAGCATAAATCCTTAATTCCATGTATGTAACAGATTCTGATACACTACAAAATTACGATTAAGCATCGAGTTCCCTATGCCACCCTAAAACCACCACAACCACAGTACCACATCGTAATCCCTGCAAGGAACGATGAACCCACCTGAAGGCCATCAATTTGAAAAAAAATACCTTTGATTTCGAATTATTTGAGCAAAATCGAAATAGAAAGCAAAATGACGTGGAAGAGGGCGACACTATATAGAAGGGAAATAAGGGATCAAACATGTTGGAATCAATGAAACCTACAAATTGTAGTAGGACATTTAGGGTTTCCTGTGAAACCAAAATCAACATACCTGCTATCATGGACAAAGGGACTCATGGTGATTTCTATGATGCTACATCAAGTGATGGTAGAGGGGCCATGTCTTCAACATAAATGCAAATGTTTGCTGAGATAGGGGCGGCGTAGGGGGTGGTGAGCTTTTTCTGAAGTCCTTTGCTGCCTGGATCAGAACATGCGAGGGATAAGAACATAAAAGGAGACCGAGAGAGATATAATAAACGAGAGGAATCAATGAATGTCGATGATGAATGTTGTAGGGAATAGAAGGAAAGAAGATATCTACCATGATTTTAGGCTTAATGAATAAATCAATTACCATAATAATATGATTGAATTTAAATTAAACTAATTTTTTTATTTTTCAATTTACCAAACTACCCTTATGTATTTAATTAATTTTTAAATGTTAATAATTAAAATCATTGGTCCGCAATTATCCATACACACACAATAAATAGTTAGAATAAATGAACCTATCTCTCTCTCTCTCTCTCTCTCTTTATATATATATATATATATATATATATATATATATATATATATATATATATAGACTAAGAACACTAATTTTTTTCGGATCATTAGAATCACTTTTTCAAACCTTATTTTAGAGCTTGTCATTTATATAAAAAAATTAATAATAATAATTAAAAATATGTAAATTCATCATTTTTTAACCTCTTTTCATGTTGAAATTTGAAAAAAATATGTAAAATATGCATCACATGAACATCATTTGTAAAAACATTTTTTTAGAGCTTATCTCCTACTGAAAAAAATAAAAACCAAGTACAAATATGTAAATTCATCAATTTTTAACATCAAACCATACTCATTTTCAAAAAAAGATTTCATAACACTTAAAGTGTGCACCATATGCACATTAGTAGAAAACATTTCTTTTTGAATTTTTTTTTTCAACAAGGCACCTTCTATAGCAAAGTCTTAACTGACTAAGATGTTTTTAATCTGTGCATTAATGTGTACATATACATATGTGTATATATGTTTATTTTAATATGTGTATAAGTGCAACGATTCCCATTTTACCATATTTATTTGTTGAATATCAATATGGGAAAAGATTTAAAAATGATGAATTTACATATTTTTAGTTATTTTTCCAAAATACGATAAGATCCAAAACGAAAGTTTGAAAAATCATGCACATTTGAGTTTATGCATATATGCACATTTTTTAATTTTTTAGATATTTTAAAAGAACATCTTAATTGGCTAAGACGTTGCCATACCGTGCTTCTTTGAAAAAGAAAAAGATTTTTAAAAAACGTTTTTTCCATTGTAATGTGCATATGGTGCACATTTTAATTAAAAAGTTATTTTTTTGAATATCTATATGGAAAGAGGTTTAAAAATGATGAATATATATATATATATATATATATATATATATATATATATATATATATATATATATATATATATATATATATAGTGTATATATATATATATATATATACACTATATTATAAAAAATATTAGTCATATCTTGAATTTTAAGAGGTATAAGATAAAAAAGTTTTTGTATAAATCAGTTATGTATAAAAAAATCCGTAATACCTGCCAAAAGTTTGAAGAATCGAATTAAGGAAAATTTTTATGAAATTTAATTTGGAGCAAAATGAAAATATTAAAATATAAATTAATCTGTATAAATTATTTACATTTTTAAGCTAGAGACCAAAAACAATTAATTAAAATAAAATGTATAAACATGCAATATAAGTATAAGTTCTAAACATAAATATTTTATTTGAAAGTGGTAATTTTTTCAATTACTTAATAACGAATAATAAAATTTGATAATTTTTTCCACATAAGAAAACTATGTATATATATATATATATATATATATATATATATATATATATATATATATATATATATATATATATATATATTATAAATCATATTATTCAAATCTTGAATTTTAAGAGCTATAAGATATAAATATTTTTGTACAAATTAGTTATGAAAAAATATATTATTAATAATTGCCAAAAGTTTGAAGACTTGAATTGAGATAGCTTATTAAGAAATTTAATTTGGAGCAAAATAACAATTTTAAAATATTAAATTCATGTATATTAATTAATATATATTTCTTAAACTATAAACCACAAATAATTAATTTACATAAAATGTATAAACATTAAATATAAATATAAGTTCTAAACATAAATATTTTATTCAAAAAAGCTAATTTTTTTATTACATAATAACTAATTTTTTTCTTAAATGTTAATAAAAAAATCTAATAAAATTTAAAGAGAATATATATATATATATATATATATATATATATATATATATATATATATATATATATATATATATATATAGTTAGCTTCAAATGTTTTTCTACTATATATTGTGTGCATATAGGATTGATGCTGGACCAATCATTTTTATTTATTTTAAGAAAGTAATTAATGCATATTAAACATTGAACATTTAATTAATACACATTAATTACTTTCTTAAAATAAGTAAAATGATTGGTCCAAAATCAATCCTACATGCACACAATAGATAGTTAGAACACAATAACCTAACCCTATATATATATATATATATATATATATATATATATATATATATATATATATATATATATAAGTTTGTAAAATTGATATTACAAGTTAACCCTCCTTCAAAGATTTCATCCCCGAAATCTCTTATTATATTTACGAGTACTTTAGAAACGATTTCGAAATTTAACCCAAAACTCTTCCTTAGGCTCCCAAGTTACATATAAACCTTTATGATGTCGCCATTGCACTTTCACAAGTGCAATTTTCTTGTTTTGAAGTTTCTTCACTTTACGATCCAAAATATTTTTCTGGTTGTTCCTAAAATCATAAATTGTTATCCACTTCAGTTTCTGCAATAGGCACCTCTTACATTCTATGGACCAACATGTCTTTCAAATAAGCACATGAAATACATTATGTATACCTTGGAGTTGATTTTTTAAGTGAAGTTGATAAGGAAGTTTGATGATCCTTTGCGAGATTTCAAAAGGTCTAAAAATCAAGGACTCAACATTCCCCTTTTACCAAAGGGACATTTTTACATTATCATATCCCTAACTTTTAATTGCAATGGTTTTTGTCTTTTGTTTTATATTGTTTCTAACAAATTTGTGCTACCCGCATCTGGGCTCCCATATTTGTATAATCTTGGTTTCGGTCTTTTCTACAATCTATGGTCCCACAAGATTTTTTTCTCTGGCTCCCGTCGAACATGTCGGGGTTCTACATAGTGTTATGTACAACACATCATATGGTGCTATTTGGATGTTGTTATGATAGCTATTATTATAATAATATTTTACTAAAGGTAAATGGTCATCCTAGTTGCGAACGAAATCAATAATACATTCATGAAACATATCTTCAAGTATTTAAATATTACTTTCACTTTGTGTGTCCGTCTGAGGGTGATAAACAGTGCTCATTAACACTTCGGAAAGCATTTTCTTACGAACGCTCTACCAAAATCGGGTCGTAAATCAACTGTCTTTATCAAAAATATTAGAGATTGGTACACCATGATACTTCACCACCTGTTTAATATAAACATTGGCTATTCGTCTGACAAAAAATTCTTTTTATCGGTAAAAATTAAGCAAACATGGTTAGTTGACCAACCATCACCCAAATCGAATCATGTCTGCATGAAGTTTGAGACTTTTTTGTAGAAAATTTCATGGTTATTTCATCCCAGTTTTCACATTGATTGGTAACAACTAGATTTCCCTACCAGGTATTTGATGGTTCTCTATCACATATATATAGCTGATGTGGTATTTTTTTTGTAATATGGATGTTTTAAATTTATAAATCCTTAATATAACACTACTTAACCAATACACACATAGGTAGTGAACCTGATCGAGTATAATATAGTTGCGGTAAATAAAAGTATCGAACTCTCAGGGAACATGTATGACTAATAACATATTAAACAAACTGAAACGAAAAATATAAGGGGGGTGGGTGGGTGGGTGTTGTTTAATTAAATATTAAATTGTATATTAGAACAAACAAACAGAGAAAATTACTAGAACTAAAGACAATGACTTTTTATGCACTTCCATTTAAATTTCGAATCCATATTTCCTATGGTGATTACTTGATAGTGTGACGAAGTATAAAGAGATTACTGAGTGGACTAGAAACTATGATCTAATTACCTTGTATGTAACTACTTCAATGTTCATAAAGTTATAGACCTACAAACCAATTAATTAATCAAACCACTTCTTAATCAATCAACAATCTAATATTAATGTACATAAATTAAACCTATTGTAGTTAGTTAAACTAATTCTCTCTTAAATTCTAAAATTACCAATTAACATTGATTATCCTTATTATTGGTTAAATCAATAGTCCTAACCGTTTATGATCGAAAGCTATTAAGATACAAGTTACAATAATCAGAATGATAATCTCAATTATACGTAACTCAAATGTAAGAAACTAAAATCTAAACTTCAAAATCAACATTACACCAAAGTACTCTAGTTCATCTACATCTAACTAGAAGAAAATGTTTTTAACCTCTAATGTTTATAGAAGAAAGTACATAAAAAGAATGTTAAACATTGCAAAATGTGACATCCACGTTTTTCATGGTCCGAAAAGACCTTTTTATTTATGCTTATTTCAAATAAGAGTGATCTTTATAAATGCAAAATTTATCCCATAAAAAGTATTTTTTTAAGAATTTGTTTTTCGTTGATTATTAAAATTTAGGATGTCATAACTACAAAACATAAACATAAACGAAATCATTACAGGCCTTACATTAAATTATTAAACTAATGGACTAACTCCTCAAATCTCTCCATGGATTGTACCTTCGTATTGCTATATGTAATACAAAGAAAGTGAGTGGGTCAATCTTGGGGACTTGGTGAGCACATATGGTTTTCAACTTATAATAATATTATTATATTGTTTTAAGTATATTTTAACACGCCATACATATTTAATCCCAATTCCCAATTCCCGTTATTCTCACTCCTCGATCCAGAAATGATAATCTCAAGGGATCTATCCTAAAGTATCTATGTAACAATGAGTAAAAAAATAGGAAATGATAATCTAAACGGATCTATCCTAATATTATTGCAAATGATGCGGTTATCTCAAAAATTTTATTGTAACACCCCAATTTTTTCAAAACATTTTCAAAGCTATGGTTATAAAAATCTTTGTGGGAACTAACCCACATTTAATAAAAGCTCAGCCCCACAAAAACATTTACAATTAAAACATTGGGTGTTACCATTAAACATGAATATAACCATAGCAAAAAAATATGAATTACATCAATACCAATAATAAGGAAATTGATAAGATCAACTCCATTCTCTATATCTTAACTTCTAACTTCCATCTATCACATTTTCTCCTTAAGTACAACCTAGGATACATGGCAATAAAAGAGATACGTAAGACAATAATGCCACATGAGATATGTGGGTTTGTGACCAAAAACATTTATCACATTTTCATCAAAACATTTCATTACGCATAATATATTTGAATATACATTTTCCACATTAAATTCCATATTAAACATTTCATTAGACATATCACAATTCAATAATTTTTTTTTTCACATTTCATTCTTTCTTTCATTAAGGGTTAATTTCGGCATTGTACCATTGCCCTTTTATACATAGGGTCTAGCAATACCCCAAGTATATACCAAGGTGAAAAGATCAAATTAATTCACCCTAGCATCATATCCATTTGACACTTTATCTCGTGAAGGGGCAGCGACACCCCGATAGATTCACCTTTAATCCCATTAATTCACGCTTTCAAAAATTTTATGCTTTCAAAACATTCTTTTAGAATATTATTTTCAATAGTATTTGAAATTTTCATTTCAAAAAATGTTTCATATATCAAAGCATTGATATTTCATTATCATAAAATCATTTTGCCATGAACCCCAAAGTAGGAAAATGTCAACTTGTACTCACCTCAATCATAAGAAGGTTAGCTACTTCTATTCTAGTTCATTTTCTTAAAGTAACACTCTTCAACACTATGTATACAATATAGATGAAGGTTAACAAAATGACAAAAATACCCTTACAAGTTCTTAACTTCTCTTAAGATTTAATATGATGAAGACATATGTTTAAAAGGTTTAGGGAAGGTTTCAGAACATAATAGTGAAAAACAACGATTTTCGGAATTTTTTTCACCGTAATGATAGTAGAGTTCACCGTAATGGTGAGAGGTTTTACAGTAACCCTACGGTGAAACATGTCGTGCTCCAAAATGTGTAATTTTTTTCTCGTTAAGGCACTCTACTTTGTATAGTTCTTGAAACCCCTTTCCTATTCATTTTGAACAATTTGTATAGGTTCTCACACATAATTAGAAGGTGTTTTATCATCTTAAAACACCTCACTTAATCCATTAACTTCTCATTGAAACCTTTTAAGAACATAAAAATATTCAAGTTTTAAATGAAGGTTTAGCTAGACTATTTTCTAATTATACATTCTACTACTCACATAGTTTGTTCCTAACTTACCGAATACCCATACAAAAGTTCTCAAGTACATGAAACCATAATTAATATCATTGTAAATACTTAATACAATTATGGAATCCTCATTTTCATTCCATGTTTCCAAAATTGCCCTTTGGGCCAAGACAATTACTAAAGCTAGAATTTTGAAGAGTCAAGAATTCAATCAAGTAATGATTTTAGTAACGTAAATGAACACAAAGGATAAATAAATACCTTTAAGCTCAATATAGTCTGGAAGTAATTAGGTTACAAAGTTTGATTAGATTTATAGAAAAAGTATTATTGATAACCTAGACTACATAGTACCCTCAAACATACTCAAAATAAACAGAAAGACTCCGACATTCAAAGTATAATTGTAACTGTGCTCTATGAAATACATACATATATTGAAGTAATTAGGTTACAAGGTTTGATTAGATTTATATCAAAAGTATTATTGATAACCTAGACTACATCGTACCCTCAACAGACTCAAAATAAACAGAGAGGCTTCGACATTCAAAGTATAACTGTAACTATGCTCTATGAAATACATAGATATATTGAAGTTGCGTAACCTTCGATTTAGATTACAAGACAACTATTTGACTCTAAGACCTCAATACTTCGATAGCGATTATCTTCATACCAACTTGTATTTCAGATGCTCCCCCTTTGTAAAGAATATTCAAGTCTTCAAATTACAGGCAATATCTTCACAACTTCTATTAACTTGTTTTTGATCTCTAGATAACAACACACAACCTTCCTTTTCTCCTGCCTATCACTATCCCTATTCTTCTAACACTTCGCTATTATATGCAAGATTTTTGTCAAATTTGTAGTGGAATACATATGTTTTACATCAGTATAAAATAAATGTTCCTTTTGTTTTCCCATCACCTTTATTTCCTTGAAACACCACAACCAATGGTTTCAAAATAATTTATTTTTCATACTACTCAAGATCTACACCATCCAACTTAACATTTGGATTTTTCCCAGGCTTCTTATAAGCTTTTGCAAAATTGAAGTCAGTTAATCCAAGATGTGCAAGATAAAAATCAATGAAGTTCTTTACATGAGCATATCCTAATAAGTATGTTCTCTTGTCTGTGACTTGCTTATCATCAAGAGATTTCAAAAGAGAATCCAAGGTGATAAGATCTTTGAGATTCATTAGTGGGAAGTCAGCATTGGTAAAATCACAAACACTATGATATGATATGATGTTTTTGTATCTATAGATCTAAAGGAGATTCTCAAACACTGCATCCTTCGATATTGAAATAAGCTTGACGATTTTCTTTAATAACCATGTTTCTTCTTCCTTTTTTTAAAGAACAACATGAAACTTATTTTGGAAACTCTTGAAAGCCTCATCTTCTTCAAAATTATTAGGTAACTTGAATTGAGAAAATTTGAACATTGTAGTATTGAAAGGAAAATCAAGTTGTTGTAATAAGTAGTTCTCAATTGCATTTCTTTCCTTTGGCATCTTCTTGAACACATAAACTTCTCCAAATGCCACTTATTCGATTGTGTCATAATTCTAAGTTTTATTCATATCACCATTGTTAAACCTAATAGGATCATTTTCCCTCTACCTCAAGAAACTATTCATATGTTTCAGTTTCCCTATCTCTAACTCTTTCAATCTCTTATTTTCTTCATCTATTGGCTCAACATCTTTTCCTTTGTCTTTGCTAGATGTGATTATTAGCTTGACTATAAAAGAACTACCTTCATTGATGGTTAAGCCCTTCTTCGACTATAGCTTACTAATATCAATTTCGATCTTTGGATTTACAACTGCACTCGAAGTTACAATTGTTTCCTTTGTCTAAATAGGTTTTCTAGGAATTAGAATTGGAATTTTATGAGAAAATATCTTCCCAACAACTTTCTCTTTGTCTTCTCCTACCATTTTGTTGGCATGCCTTTATCTCCCCCTATGAAACTTACGAAGCATGTGGAGAGTTTGTGGGAAGCCTCCCCACCAAGCCCAAAATAAGGGCTAACTGAGCCTTGAAAGTAGCTTCTATCGAAGATAAGGCCTTTGCATGTTGCCTTGCAGACATCAAAGTTGATGAATTGTTTTCATACTTTGATATTTGTTCTTGAAAATAACTGAGAGAAATCTGAAATCCTTTGACAATTATTACCATCCTTGTTCTCCGACTTAACTTTGTATTCAATATTAAAGCTAGGAATATCTTCCACTAATGTTCTGATAACTATATAACAAACAATCAACATTATTTTGTACACTAGAGAATAAATCATGAACACCTTAAACTTTCAATTCGAACGACTCCTTGAAGTTTGATAAGCCCTTTTCAATTAATTCATGTCGCTCCCTCACAACATTCTGTACTTCTGAAGTATCAAACTTCAATGACTTCAAGTTATCATCGAGTCTTCCCTACATATCAATCATAACTTCTTTTACAATACATTTATGCTTTAAATCTTATGACAACAATAAGAAAGCCACTTCATCTTTGCTGACAGTTGAAGTGGTGTTTGCAAAATAGCCATTCAGAAACTACAAGATCATAGTTATAATGTAGTTTAAGATCATGTTATGCTTCCTAGACATTATTTTTTCATCTGTGATATCATCCTCATCAGGATCAAAAGCAAGAGCTCCAAAACCAAATCCTTATTCTTCATCTTCCATTTGCATAGAATCTTGAAACCCAAGATTATGTGAAGGATCAGCAGATTGAGATGAGAACAAGGTTGCGATTTGTTGATGAAGGATACCATAAAAACTTGGTGAATAAATTGTAATAGTAGAGGTTTAAACAATGGATGTGAAAAGTGGTGAAGTCGGTGGTGGAAGTAATGTTGAAGGATCAACGGTAGTAGTCTCACCAATGTTGACATTTGAGTCCATATTAGATGTGTGCTCAGGGATGTTGAGATTCCTAATCTCGTCCGTATTAGATTCAATAGTAGAAAACTCTTGGGAATAACTGTTGTCGACACATGGCTAATGTCGAAGGTGTTTTAAAATTCATGATATTTATATCCACATTATATGTTTTCATAGGGATATCCAGATTGCATGTCTGCTTCCCTTGTATACTGTGAAGATTGATCTTGAGCCATATCCTCAGTATATGTTTCCTCATTTTCATTTGTAACCTCATGAACAACATCATCAGGTTATATTATCATCTTCTTGAGTCTTCAAGGTAATGGCTTTGTTGCTAACTTTTTGCTTGAAAACATTTTTAAGACTCAAGTTGCTTTCCTCTTCCTCTATGGTTTCTCCTCACCTTTTGGTTCTTGGATAACCTCTAACTTCGACCTTTCCTTGGATTTATTTAGTGTAGGAACATGAGAAACTTCAACCATCATCTCCCTGTATCGAATCTATATAGGGTTCGACAAAGGAACCAAATTCAACATAACTTTTGGAATCTTTCCAATAGATGGAAAATCTTCCGAATTATTAACCAATGCATTTGGAATTTGAAGATTAAAAAAACTCCGCCACTTTGACATCTGTTGGAACAAGGATACAAGCCTGTTGATATGCTTCACTCAAAATAAAACTTCAGAACCTTTCACTTGTAATCTCCATCGTTTACTTAGAATGATTGATATAAGTTGTGAAGTCATCCTAAAGAAGTAAAGCATAATCAATCTCCAGATTGTAGTATAAGCCTCCTAAAACTAAATAGAATTGAAGCTTTGCTTTATCCATAGAATTCACATGCATAGTCAACTTTTAACTGGAATGCGCACAAAAACAAGAATATGTCAACATGATAGGTTACAAACCTCAAGTCGTGTGATAGTGATTAACAACAAGTTTTATTCTTTATTAGTTCTTGAATTTTTTCAAGATCTTTCAGACTCGCACTAACCTCTTGACATATAAGACTCACTTTGTAAAGAACCATTCCTTGACAAAACAAATATTCAAGAGTTAGTGTGGATTCTTATCAAGATAAACACTTTACTCAATTGGTCTTTGTTGGTCGTTGTTTTATCCAAAAACATCACAACTTACCAATATCAAATAGACAAGAGTAGAAAATATTTTACTCTACATTTGACAAGTGTTATAAACCTTCTAAAGATTATTTCACTCAAGTTAGAATCTTGGAGTATGACTCTAAGACCTTATTTGGAACGAAGTATGATTCATGTTTTTGATTTTAACAATTTCAACAATCCACGATTCCTCTTCTTAGCCAAACAAATACACTAAGATGTCCTTATAGAATCAATTATGATACGGTTTCATAATCACTAATATAATCATCAAACAAGATACTCAATTACTCTCCCATCTCTTCAGAATGGAGAAACTTTTATCTTTCTACCTAATTAGATTCCTTTTATTCGTTCTGCCTTACATTGAATCTTTTCCAATGTTTCAGAATTACACTCAAACTTGTAAGTATAACCATATTCACTAAACTTTAGTAAATCATGACGAATAGCCTTATCAATCTTTGTGGCATACCTGACCAGCGCACAACCAAGTGTACCCGATCCTATAGTCCTTCACTTGACTCGCACGAACATGTGAACAAGGAATTATTCTTAATTTTCCAAAGATGAAAGATTCTCATTCATCATACAATACAAGTTGCATGATTCCAATTTTTTATCCAACTGAAACTTGGGTGATGAGAATCATTCCTTATTTGGTAAATTATGACACTACCACGGACGAAAGAATCAAATCCATTTTCCAATATTGGTATTAGTGGAATCATAAAAACAATAATTTTCACAAATTCCATTGTAAGGATACTTAAAATAAATAAAATCAAAAATTTTCTTTTTATTTTAAAATTGCGGAAAAACTTATCCTTATAATGCACATACGTATGAAAATTATGTTATTATGCATTCCTAAGCAGTAGCTCAAAATTCTGATCATCGAACCATCCGATCGAAATCCATCTATTCACCATCAGAATCAACTTACTCTTCTTCTAAGATTCCTCTCTTTTCTTTGATTCTTAAAACATCAAAAATGCGACCTAGTCACATCATGTAATAAGAATCTCCAAATAGGAACTTAACATAGTTAGATAGTGGACTTACCTGAAGTAGATTCATACATACTGACTTTACATTCCTTATGATTCTTCAGGTAAATATGGCATCTTCACAACCAATGTCCCTTTCTTTGGCAATAGAAACATATGGATTCTTTGGGAATGGTACACGGGACTATCTCAGACTTAGCCATTCTCTTTACCATTAGGTCAAATGACCTGACCATGGCTGATCCCTTTCGATTGGGAAGAGAAAGCTTTTCTGGACTTCTAATGTTTCCATTGTCAGTGTCCATGAAAGTTTGGGAAGTAGATATTCCAATAAAATTTTCTTTACCCTTGCCCTAAATCATTGCTGATTCAGCAACAACAAGCAAATAGGTAAGACCAATAAAGGTCATGTTGTGATCTGTCATTAGGGAGTGACTGAAGAACCAAGTCAACAACCAGTTACCTCGAGTTATCGACACCTAACTCTCCCAGCCTGTGAATATGTAACTTCATCTCCAAGATGTAAGCACATATAGACTTTTCTTTCCAATAAGGATTGAGTGACCTTGAACTTTTCAAGAACTTGTGGGTTAGGGAGAATAATTGGAGGAGGTGGAGGAAGAGAAGTATAATTTCCATGATCCAATCGCGGGACATCATCTTCATTAGGAAAGCTTGTTCCAAGAGATTTCGGAAGATCATAGTTGTCTGAACCAGATATCTACAATGGGAGAAATTCAAGTTAGTTGATTTAATTCCTTAATATAACACCCAATATGAAATATTAAGGCTAGGACCCAACATTAAATTTTATAACTTGGATGAGGGATGTCGTAATCCAAGCTATAAAATATTTAAAGGAAGGTGAATGACGATTCACCAATTTCCACCATGAAAACCTAATAGGATATTGGGTTTTAATTGGATTGAAACTCCTAGATCTTTTCAGATTCATTGAAATTTTCAATGGCATGTTTAAATCTCGGTTGTGCCCTCTCAAGTGTGTGACTGGGATGCCGAGGATCACAAACAAGGTGTGAATAACCATGCAAATTAACTTGGTACCCTTAACTTTATCACCTAATCGATGTGCCGGTTAACCACACACGCTCCACCAATCTATGATAAACATTAAGTTACCCTTTGCCACTCTTACTAGTCCATGTTAGTGTGCCGGTTAACCACACGTGCTCCACCAATGACTTGGTAAGGTACAAAGTGTAATTTCATGGGTTAGCACCAAATTCACATTTTCCTAAAGTAACTAAGATTGGGAATTTAATAAAGTTTAGTTAATTTATATTTATCATTATACTTTTAATGAAAGGAGAATTAGAGTGTTGTCCTACCCGTTCGGCAAACGACCCTACACTAGTCAAGGAAGCGGTGGGTGAGAGTGGACACCCATTAAACTGCCATTTTATAGGCAGTAATCTTATACCCCCCCTATTTGCTTGCTTATGAAAGCATCTTCAGATGATAGTTGGTTATGGCATATAAGGCTTTCCCATATGAACTTCAAGGATATAAACAAGCTCATCATTGGTGATCTTGTTCGTGGTCTACCTCTTCTGAAATTCGAGAAGGAGCATTTATGTGATTCCTGTGAGCTCGAAAAATAAAGTAGGAAGAACCACTCAACCATCATCAATACCAAAATCATTGAGCCACTAGAATTATTGTGCATTGATGTTTGTGGTCCTTCATCCATCGAAAGTATTGGTGGTAATAAATACATTCTGGTTACTGTTGATGATTTTTCTAGATTTACCCGGGTATTGTTTCTTAGACAGAAATCAGATGCAACTTCGAACTGGTCGATTTCATCAAGCATGTTGAGCTACAATTACAAAAGCCTATTCAGAAAATTTGTAGTGACAACGGTTTATAATTCAAGAATCAAGCACTTGAAGAATTCTTAACTGGAAAAAGGACCACTCACAACTTTCCTTCGCATTACACTCCTCAACAGAATGGTGTAGTTGAAAGATGAAACCACTCTCTTTACGAAGCTGCAAGCACAATGTTATCATTTGTGAATCTTCCTCTTTACTTCTGGGTTGACGCTATTGCAACTGCTTGCTTCACACAAAACCATTCCTACACAAATAAATGATTCCCAATTACTCCTTATGAGGTTTTGAACAATCGGAAACCTAATGTCAAATTCTTTCATGTGTTCGGTTCCCGGTGCTTTCTTTTCAACTCTAAATAAAATCGGCATAACTTTGATGTGAAATCAGAAGAAGGAATTTTTATGGGTTATTATTTAACGTCCAAGGCATATAGGGTTTTGAATAAGAAATCAAGAAAGTTTGAAGAAACCTTCGATGACAACTATATGAAGAAATATCAGAAAGGAGATGTCAATCCGGGGAAATCTTTCCATCAACAAATTCTATGACAATTCCTCTCATGAACTTATATGAATTTCTAAATTTCTTTGATGAGCTTGAAAAATCTATTTCCTCATAATCGAAGGCCAAGGACAACAAAGTAGATAAACTAAAGAAGATTATTGATGAAGCTGCTAAAAACATCGAGATTTCACATCAACAACCAATTCCGAATGCTTTTGAATTCTCAAATCCACCACCCCCTACTGATGCTCCACTCGAGGGGGAGGGTTCCAATTCGAACTCTAAAACAGATGATTCATTTCAAGGGGAGAATCTGATTCTAAATTATGGGTCTTAAGCAAACTTCCAGGGGGAGAATGAAAATAATGACTCTGATGTACGATCGGGATTTGAAGAAGTTGTTGCATAAATTGATCCAATATATGATCAGAATTATCCTCCTATGACTAAATGGACCAAAGATCATCCAAGTTCTCAGGTGATCGGTGACTCATCTTTAGGAGTTCTTACAAGGGCTCAACAAAATGCAAAACAAGCTGCATTATTTTCAAAATTGGAATTTTTCATATTTAATTCTTTCATTTCTAAAATTAAGCCTAAAACTATGAAAATTGTTCCTGATCATGCAGATTGGGTTCAAGCAATTCAGGAAGAATTCAACGAGTTTGAGTGAAATAAAGTATGGAGATTGATTCTCACTCGGAAGGATGCTTCTGTTTTCGGAATGAAACGGGTATTTCGGAATAAGATGGAAAAAGAAGGAAATGTAATCTGAAACAAGGCATGTCTGGTTGTTAATGGATACTGTTAAGAAGAAGGAATCGACTATGAAGAGACATTCGCACTAGTGGCTAGACTACAATATGTTCAAATTTTTGTCGCCTATGCAGCTCACACAAACTTTAACGCATATCAAATGGATGTGAAGTGTGCATTTTTGAATGGCGAACTAGAAGAAACCGTCTATGTTGAACAACCACCTAGCTTTGTGACTGAAAAATATGTTAGGTTTTGTATACAACAACATCCTATGGTGTACATACAACCCTAAATACCTTGGATCTATGTTTTCACAAATTATATATGCAATGATGCTTCCAAGGTATTAATCCAATAACTAGCATGCAATTGTTATATACCCTATAAGATACTAGTTAGAGTAAAATACCTTTTATGTAGCTTGAAGTCCTGATGTTTTTGGCCTTAAGAGCTTAGCCCCAATAGTGTGGAAGCCTCAAATAAAGTCACAACACATCATGGACAAAGGTAGAACTTGAGAGAGAATTCCTTCCACACCAAAATCAACTCCATGAGCTCCAAGAACTAGAAGTGGCAATTTTGGCTATGGAGTGACCTATTTATATGTAGGATTCCAAGGGTAATGGGTATAACCCAAATCCATACACATGGGTATTACGATCCATGGTTCATGTGGCCTAACTCTTTATGTATGCATATATAAACTTGGTCCAACATGGATCATAAGCCCAACACATATAAATATAACTAATTACCATAATGAGACCCCATAGATTTAACTAGTCTCCTTTGATCACTAAATTAATTCCAAATTAATTGTTGATCAATACTAATTAAAACATATGGTTTCTTATTAATATATTAGAACCTATAATATATTAATAAATCATATATAACCTTCTCTCAAGAGTCTATCCTAACAAATTGTACTGATGATATGCAACCCAAATGCACCATGCTACTCTCGAGTCGAGTACATACCAATAATAGATATGGGCTTAGACATCTAATCCAACAAAATATCCAAATCACTGCTATGTTTTGTATAAAGCGGCATAGGTTCTCAAAGAAGCATCAAGGGCATGGTATGAAACTCTAACTCAATTCTTAAGCAATCTAAATTTGAACAAGATACTATTGATCCTACCTTCTTTCGTAAAAAGGAGGGTAACCGTCTAATGATTGTTCAAATTTACATTGATGACATTATTTTCCAATCCACTAATCCCAGCTTAATAGGTAAATTCCGAATGCTAATGGAAACTAAATTTAAAAATGAGTTCAATGGGTAAAGTTAACTTTTTCCATGGATTAAATATAAGACAGGGTTTAGAAGGTATTTTCCTAAGTCAAGAAGCATTTACAAAGACCTTTTGGCAAAATTCAGAATAATGGGTGAGTCTAAAGTTAAAGTTCCAATGGTGTTCAGAACAAAACTCACAACTTCTCTTGATAAACCAGTAGCTGATATGACTTTGTATTATCAAATGATTGGCTCTTTTTTATATTTAAATTCCAGTCGTCCCGATATCATGTTTTCTATGTGTCATTGTGCTAGATTTCAAACCAACCCTAGAGAACCTCACATGTTGGCAGTCAAGAACATCTTTAGGTATCTGAAGCGGACTATGTCACTTAGTCTATGGTATTCGTCGAATTCATGATTCTTTGTACAAGCATATTCCGATGTTGACATAGGCGGATGTGGAATTTATTGGAAAAGTATATAAGGGGGATATCAATTTCTGGATGCCAAACTTGTAAGTTGGAAATCTAAGAAACAAACATGTGTATCTTTGTCAACCACTGAAGCTGAATATATAGCTTCTGCATCGTGAACATCCCAAGTTGTGTGGATTTAGAACCAGCTTAGGGATTATGGAATTAATATGATGCGTATCCTACTGTATTGTGATTTCGAAAGCGCAATAAGGATTCGCCACAAACCAGTGCAACACTCAAAGATGAAACGTATTGAACAACGATACAACTTCATAAAGGATCATATCGAGCATGGTAATTGTCACACCCCAAAACCATGAACGGCGGAAACGTTCTGGGGCGGAGGACGTCATGTACAGTATCACAACAATGTAAAGTAGTAAACAAGCAACAACATCATCCATTGCATTAATAATATAATTATTATACAAGTGTGTTCAGTCAAATTATAATAGACACTAAAGCATAAATCAAAATGAAAGATGAGTCTTGAACGAGCTCTATCTTCTCTAAACCTTGCATCTGCACCTGTCTATAGATGACCTGAGGATACAAGTAATTTTAAAAGCGGGTATCAGCTTTAAAGCTGGTGAGATCATAAGTATTTTAGTGTCTTAATTTGTAAGTATGTATTTGTATGTATGAATTAGTATGTAAGAATTTGTATGTATATGAATTGTAAGTATTGAAAGTGTATATGAACTATAAGTATAAAAATGTTTGTAAAACAACTGCAAATGTTTGAAAAACCCTAGAAATCCCTATGATTCCTACTATTATATGAAGGTGTCTTCTACCAAGACCTAACTGCTCTGAATGTAGTCTTCTACCAAGACCTAACTGCTCTGAATGTTCGTTTCTTGTAAAAGTGTGTAATTTTCCAAGTGTAACTATCATTAACAAAATATAGTTTTACATTTAATGCTTAAGTGAAAGAGTACTTAAATATATGTAAAGGGAAAATTTTATGTAGTACTGTAGTGTAGTGCTATAAGAACTACTGCTGTACTAACTACCTTAAACCGGATTTATATTAAGGCATCATGTGATTAATTGCACCATACTATTGACTGGTAACAACGACATAAGTATGGTCGTAAAAAGGAATGATGTTTGGCACCCGCAGACCTGCAGGTCCGGCTGTAGCTAGCAGCAAGGTGTAGGATAGTCAATCCAGTATAGATCTATACGCAAAATCACGCTCTCCCTCCAAGAGAATTTTGGCTACAACTCGGGCCATGACATTTAAGGCATGCTCCGATACAGTGGATCACAATTATGTCAACGTATTAATGTATATGTAATGTACGGAAACGTTCTACGTGTGCTAGCTGTAATGTGTGTTCTCCCTCTGTCTAGCAAGTATAGTAATGTACTGTAATGTTCTAGAAAGTATTGACTCATGAATAAACTGAATCATTGTATGATATCGCGCTCTAGTAATAGTCCTAGTATCTTCCTAAACTACCCGTATGGTAGTTTACTAGTAATCTAACTAGTACGTAATGGACATGGATGTATACCCTTGCTACCCAAGGGCATTTGATGAACTAGAAGAACTTTTATGACTATATATGTACACATGATATATAATTAATATTTAAACGACCTTCGGACGGGTACCCGATATCCCACCAGACCACATCCATATCGAGGAAAAGGAAATAGGGTGGATAGCCTTCATAAGTCCTTTAAACATTTCTTATATAATTATACATATATAGGCATGCAATTTATAATATAAAAGCATAAAATAAGTTTT
Source organism: Lactuca sativa (assembly GCF_002870075.4). NCBI lineage: Eukaryota > Viridiplantae > Streptophyta > Magnoliopsida > Asterales > Asteraceae > Lactuca > Lactuca sativa. The sequence continues at coordinate 146,115,665 of NC_056631.2, forward strand.
GTAAAACCTTTGAACATAAATATTTTCTAAGAAAAGATCGACTTGATGTCGATCTATAAAATGGTTTTGAAGGCATGGGTTTGATAAAACGGTTTAATATAAAGAAACATTTGTTTGAAACACAATTGTAAATAAGTTTGAAAAGTAATATACAGAGTAAAATGTACAGAGAAATAAGGAGTTTTAAACACATAAAGTGTTTATGAAAGACATTTGGAGGAAACTGTTTGGTAAAACGGCTAATGAGTAGCCAATCATTTGAATGCTTCTTATTAATCACATGTGATTGATATAATAATTAGCATAATTCTACTTGTATCCCCCAAAAAAACATTTAAAAACAGTTTAAAATATTGATTAAGGGGTATGAGCTCACCTGTGGTAAGTGGATCGGAAGGAAGTGTCGGATAAGTGCTTGGTGTCAAGTGAAGACTTAGACACGCACAAAGATCCTAATAACATATAAGGATATATGTATATACACAATTAGTCTTTAAACAAGTAATAAACAAAGTTAAGACATTCTAGGACATGCTAAGCACTTTATACAAGTGTTATAAGTCTCAAGGGTTTCATCTAAGTGTTGTAGGGAAAGGTTAGTGTGTTTGGGGTTCACGGAACACTCTTAAAATGAGTTTACTCCCTAAGAATCAACACCCGTTGAGTTTATGGTCGTAAACTCTTGAGTTTACGGTCATAAACTCCTAACCTTTTGACCATTTGGTGATTTGAAGTCTTCTAGGCTATTCCAAGCATTCCTACTTCATGAATTAGTCTTAAGAAGTGTTGTGTGGCATCAAAACACTCCTAAATGGAGTTTATGGTCTAAGGACCATTTCTCATGAGTTTACTATCTTAAACTCATGAGTTTACTACCTTAAACTCCTAATTTTATGGTTTTTGGGGTTTTCAAGTCCTTAGCTCAATCATGGCACTAGTCTAGGTTAGATTTAGCCATAAGGAACAATCATGGGACTTTTAATGGACATTTACACACCTTTTGGGGTGTTTATGGTTTTGGGACATCCCAAAACAGTAAACACATAAAAGTGGGGGTTTTGGTGCTTTTTCAGGGCTTAAACACTATAAGGAAGGGTTTAAATATGTCAATCAATGGTTTAAACATCAAACTAGGGCTTAGATAAGGACTTAGGCACACTTTGGTGCCCTTTATGGTGTTTACGGCACAAGAACATTCTTGGACCGTGAACACCTCCAATCTTGTGTTCTTGACATATTTTATTGATGTTTAAATGTAGTACTAGCTCAATAATGCTCAAGGATGGAAGTACTTACTATAAGAAGGCTTGATTTGAGCTAAAAGGCCAAGAACACTTAGTGTGTGTTCTTTGTGTTCTTGGTGTTTTGGAAAATCTAAACAAAATACATAAATGAATTGATGAATAGTTGCACAAACACTAGATTAAGTGTTTTACTAACTTGAAATGGTTAGAACACTTACAACTTTGAAGATTTGGAATTAAATCTTAGATGATACTTGAGAGGATATTTTGGAGTTTACTCTTTTGAGTTTTGGGGAGTAAACACAAATGACTAACTTTTTGGGGAGTAAACTCATACATAGGCATGAGTTTACGGTTTTGGGTGATTTCTAAACCCAAAACATAAAAGTTTGGTCGGGTGTTTCTAATACGCGAAGTGTTTGTGGTTTTCAAAAATCAAAACCCGAGACGACACTTTCTTTCACCCATTCGTTTAAAAATAAAATTAAAATTAAATTAAAAAAAATCAAACGAACTTTATATTCCTTAAAAATAAGAAATAATGACTTTGACTTACGATACGAAGTTGTTGACCTTTAGGGTTTGACCGAATGGAAATTTCGGGTTGTCACATCATCCCCCTATTAAAGGGAATTTCGTCCCGAAATTAGAATTTAGATAAGGAAGTAGGCATGAATGATCGAGTCGAGAGGAGGAAACTATGACAACCCAAGTTGTTCCGTTACGTTTCCCCGTTACCGTTAACGGAATATTCCAGTTTATAAAAGTTCCGTTAATTAGAGGTCGTCAATTAAATAAACATTTCATTGTTTATATTTAATATGCCGTTAAGTCGTGATAAATGGGAATAAAAACACATAAAACACATTTCCATTTAGTTGGAAAATGTTAAGTTTTATTATTACGACCACTAAATCGGGTGCGACCAAAAGCTCCGTTAAACGACAGTATCGGGTAGAATATCAGTAAGCCCCAACTCCAACCCCTATATAAGGGAGAGTAAACTCCATTTCCATCTTTTTACTCTCTCTCTACAAATTTTTCCCGAGCCAAAAATCGTCCGTTTCGAGCCACAAACGAGTAGGTAAACTATCCTAACTTGTTATATAGCTTCTCTAGCCTATAAATTCGAGTTTAAAACATAAAAGAGGGGTAAAATCATGAGTTTACGGCCCAAGAACACTCTTGGGCCGTGAACACCATTTATTGGGGTTTTTATGCCCCAAAACCCCTCCAAATTGTCCCTAAGGCTTAGATATGACTTGTAGGCTTATGGAATCGGACTTAGAACACCTTGAACTAGCATTTTGGGGAGTAAACATGAGTTTACTGCCCAAGAACATTCTTGGGCCGTAAACTCCCCTTCATGGGGAGTAAACTCATGTTCTTGTGTTAGAAATGCCCCAAACACCCCCTATGGCCTTGGAAAAATACCTTGAAGCAATACCATCATTGGAAACGCCTTAAACTTCAATAAAACTAGGAGAGTAGGATTTCACGGCCGTGAACTCCCATAGGGGTCGTTCATGGGTCGTAAACTCCCATTTAATGCCCAAATGGTGCCCAAACTCCTTCATTCAACTTGGAAAAATACATAGGATTTATTCTCTATCATTTAAGTACTTAAAACACCCAAGGAATATGTCCCTAGGAGTTTACAGCCGTAAACTCCCTTGGTTAGGGCCGCAAACTCCAAGTTGATCCATATAGGTGCTTTAAACCCATTCACACACTTGATATTTGAGTCTAGCAAAATTCCACAAATGATATGAGACACTTTAGCACCCTAGAACACCCTCACCATGAGTTTACGGCCATAAACTCATGGGGAGTAGTCCCAGGGCCGTAAACACCCTATGGTGAGCTTACTCTTGGAGAGTAAACTCCCTTCCTAAGTCATACTAGCCCTTAAATGTTACCCGGGACACCCCAAACACTTAACCAAGGTGTTTTCCGCTCTTTAGGGTGCGTATACTTGTTTAATTGGTATTATATGTACTAATTGTATGTGAACATATGTTATCATATGTTAAATAGGTCATTGTGTGTGTTTGAGTCCTTGCGTGACACCGAACGCCCAAACGGCACCTTCGTCGGACCTACTTACACCAGGTGAGTTCATACCCCTGAATGAACCTTTTTAATGTTTTTTACATGTTTTATAGGGGGGAATACAAGTTAAACATGCCAGTTATCATATCAATCACATGTGATTGATAACCCGCATGCACAAGATTTTACCACTGTACACTGTTTCACCGAGTAGGACACTATAATGGTTTTCAGTTGTTTCAAAACTCTTACTTATACTGTTTTACTTAAATTAATTCTAAAATGGTTTATGAAAGATTTTCAAAGGTTTTGAAACATATTTTACAAAAGAATACAAATTGTGTTTTTCTCCGAGTATAAAGGTTTTTCATCAAAGTCTCCCTTTCACGACGTATACTTTTACTTGTTAGTTACTACTGCTTCGCTTATACTGATTTTATACTCCTACTTATTAACGCCTTCACTTCTTGAAGCGCTTATACCGGATTTGATCTCTGTGTCGCTTATACTTGTAGTCGCTTATACTTGATAGACGCTCTTACTTTACTTATCATCGTTTCCACTTCGTGATACACTTACATTTAGTACGCTTATACTTCACGATTCGATTATCCCACTCTGTACGCTTATACTTCATGACTCGGATGTTCCACTATACGCTTATACTTCACGACTCGGATATTACACTGTACACTTATACTTCACAAGTCGGTTATTCCACACTATACACTTGTATTTCACAAGTCGGTTATTCCACACTGTACAATTGTACTTCAGGATATGATTCCACTTGATACACACTCAAGCGTAGTTAGATGTATGTCTGTGCTTGTATAGATGCATATAAATAATGATTGAAGGACTTCGGAAGGCTTGTCCGCCCTATTTCCTTTTCTTCGTTGAGATGTGGTCTGGTGGGATCGGATGTCCATCCGAAGGTCGTTTGATTCATTAGTTATATATTATATACACAAGCATAGACATACGGGTTTTCTTCAGTTAATTCAGTTAAGATTCTCTACCTCTAGGTCAGCACTTACATTAGAAACCCACTACCCACTGTTTGGAAGTCATTACCGACTATTTGGGATGCATCTTCGGGACACGGCCTTCTCCGTCGTCTAGTTGGTAACCAGAGTCTCCTGTAGGGAGAGCGGACATTCTGTTTATAGATCTATACAGGATTGACACCCCCGCACCCTGACTGCTAGCTACAGTCCACGGCTCACCAAGCCAAGGGGTGACAAATGTCACATTATATAGACGCTTGTAGGGCGTCTGGTACTCTAGTGTCGGTTAGTATGGTTACGAGTATCCCGGGTTACCTTATAATTCATGGCCTTAAGGTAACAGTATTCACCGGCAATCTACACTGTATGCTGGTAACTCATTTTCAGAGTCACACTGTTTTGACCTTGCAAGATGTATCTTTCATTTGATACTGTCTGCGGTCTGTATTCTCTGTTTTGACCTTGCAAGATGTATCTTTCATTTGATACTGTCTGCGGTCTGTATTCTCTGTTTTGACCTTGCAAGATGTATCTTTCATTTGATATTGTCTGCGGTCTGTATTCTTTGTTTTGACCTTGCAAGATGTATCTTTCATTTGATACTGTCTGCTGTCTGTAATCACTGTTTTAGACCTTACCAGTTGTACCTTTCATTTGGTACCTTCTGGGGTCTGTGTCTTCTTTTGTTAGACTGAACCAGGCGTGTCGTTCGTTCGATACCCTCCTGGAGTCTATGATTCCTTGCCTTAGTCAGTAGTTCTCACTGCTGAGGCGTATGTTATTCCCTGATGTCGTTGCTTTCATTAATAATCAAATTCAATATTTTGATAATGATAGCAATTTAGGGAAAACTACTTTTTACCACATAACACTGACCAGTCTTGGTAGAAGGCTACTTTATTTAAAGAAAATATAGGATTTTCTGGAAAGAACTCTAATACACAGTAAACACTTAGCTACTACTTCATAAAGTTATTTGACAAAATGACACTAAATACTTATGAACTCACCAGCATTGTAAAAATGCTGATACTCGCTTTTCAAATAACTTGTATTCTCAGGTTAGCATTAGACAGGTACATCCCCGGAGCAGTTGATGAAGATGGCTTAGTGCCTCGCTGTACATACATATATCTGTCTGTATTACTTGTATTACTTTGGTGTTTTGTAATGTAACCATGTAAAACTATTACTATTAATGCAATGTTTTGTTGTACTTTGATTACTATAATGCATGTGTTGTGATACTTGACATGACGTCATCCACCCCAGAACGTTTCCGCCGTTCCGGTTTTGGTGTGTGACACAAACTTCCTAATCGATTGGTTCTAGCTCTCCTAAGTGAAATCGGGTTCTCGGTTGGTATCCCAACGAACCTTCACTAACGGGCGACTGCGTTGCTTCTTCCGCTTGACCTCTCGGTCAAGGCTCACTACGGTTCTAATACGAAGGCGAGGATCTCGACGAGTGGACTTACAAGAGTCCTAACAGAAAGGTACGGTTTCACGATCGAGACGCGAAGAGTAGAATGTACGTCACTGAGTTCGCGGAGTAGATCTAGTCTGCGAGATACAGGACCGATTCTGGCAAGACTCTCGGAGGTCCTATCTATCTTGGATTTAGCTTTCCACTCTTTACGAAGCGTATTAAGCCGTTCCCAGAGTGAGACTTCCTAAATAACTTGGTCTCTCACTTGGAATCTCCAAGGTTTCCTTTTCTTGTTTAACTTCCCAATCAAGGGTCATTCCTTGTCGGCTCGAGGTCGTACAGTTTCCTGTGATTTGTGAGGGGTTCTGGATGAACTATGACAGTAGGTCTGTTAGACCTAGAATTTGGTGAATGTATGTCGATGTCTCTAGTTTCGACAATTTCTCAACGGTTTTGACAAATTGTAAGAGTAGTCAAAATTTCCCACATCACTAACAGTGTGTCATAGAAATTTAACTCTTCAATTTCAAAACTCGTGCCTAGAGAACTTCGCGAAAAGTTCCTCTGAAGGAAATGTTTCCATGGGTTTCTTCTTACTACGAGGGTAGATAAGTAATTCCTTATAGGGAGAAATGACGAACTGATCCAAGTAAGAAAGACATACCCTACTCATTTAGCCTATGAAAACTATGGGCGTATTGGTCCTATCCGAAGGGTATCACTACGGACTCGAAGTGTCCACATCGAGTTCAGAAGATAGTCTTTCGGACATCTTTCCCTAACACTCAAACTGGTGATATTCGGATCTCAGATCCATTTCTGAAAGTAATTCTTTCCTTGCATTTGCTCAACCATGTCATCTATGCGAGGCAGAGATAACGATTTCTAATGAAAAATCTTAACGGAGTCCTCGATATCCGATGTACATACGATGAAATCCGTCGATCTCTGGAAGAATAAGACCGGGGTTCTCCAGGGTGAGAAGCCTAGTCTTCTAATTCTATTTCTGTGTAGTTCGTTAAGTTGTCCAGGCTGTTCTTATATCTCCGTAGGTGTTTAGACTGTAGGGAAATATGTTTTCAGGAGTCGTACTAGGGTCTAAGTTTGTTCACATGACGATGCGATTTCTCGTAGACTTAGGTAGTTCTCCGTCCTGAAGTTCATCTTAGAATCCATACATGGTTTCACAATCACAATCTCGTGTATACGAGTCGTGTACAATTAAGACTGAAAAGGTAGTCAAATAACTGATTCTTCCTTAAGCACATATCCCATTGGGGAAAAAGAAGTTAAAGTGGAATCATCAATTCTAAACCTGTAGAACCTTGATTATATATTACTCTTATGTATACATTCCTCAGCGATAGATCAACCGTATGAATCTTTGGGTTGAACTTGACGCACTGCATGAGTGGTACTTCGGGGATTTCTTTGGAAAAGAGAGGAACTATGAGGTACTCTAGTCATGGGTACTTCGGTGTTCTGTAATGACGGTTTCGCTGAAAAGGACGTTTACTGATAAAGAGATGTATGTATGAAGCTGTTTTTGTGAGGATCAAATTGAATCGAGTCGTATGATAATGTTAGAATCATACAGAGACTTAAATACATTAAATTTGAACATAAGGCGTTTACATACAAAACACAACCGTGCAACCATGAACAGAGTTACAGTACTTTAGATTTACTACAAGACTATTGCTGCGGATAAGGTATACTTACAAAAGACAAGTATACGCAGCACGAGCATCGCTATACAGACATGATCTCGCAAAAGGTAAGACTCTAGTTGCACTAGTTTTGGATAGTTTGTAAGTCTGTTACAACGAAACGCCTAAATTACATTAATGTGGGTTCCAGAGTAGGTTCTCCTGTAGCTGTGATCCTAAGAATCTTCCCATCTGCACCCGAGTTCTTCGCTATCGGGCAATCCTTCTTGAGGTGTCCAATTTCACCGCATTGGTGACATATATGGACAGCACCCACATTGATGGTGGAAGTGAAGTGTTTAGTAGGATTTATGGGTACGCGGGTTCTTTCCTTTTTCGGGCAATCTCTTTTATAGTGCCCAAACTCACCACACTGATGGCAACCCTGGCTGGCTCTAGCGGCGGTGGTCGGTAGTATAATTCCGTTTGTGCTAGCCTTTGCTGCCTCCGGGTAGTTCCTTTTGTAGTGCCCTACCTTGCCACAACTGTAGCAATTCTGGTTCACACCGGCGTTGGGCAAATTGTTGATCGGTCTTGTTAGGCTCTTGTAGTAACGTTTGGTGTGCCCCTTTTGTTGCAGTTTGATCACTGCATCTCCCAACAAGGTCCATGGTGGTGATAATTACATTTGATGCAATTTGGGAGATTTCCAGCATATTGTCGGGCTGGGTTAGGGATAACTGGTATATCCGAAGGGATGGTAGTAGGAGGTACAAATGTCGTAGCTATGAAGGTCGTTACTGGTGGTTGTTTCTTGTTCGTCCCTCTAAGCGATTTGTCCTTCTTTCTAGCCCAAAAATTCCGTTTGTTACTCTTCGTCTCGGAACTCGGGGTGTCATGGTAGTTTGCTGCTCATTGAGGTGTTTGATTGTTACTCGGATTGGAATTGTTGTTAACAATCCCGCTAACATTCGCGTTGTTAGCGTTAAAGTGGGTCAGAATAGCTGACATGGCAGCCGAGACTGCAGCTTGAAAGGTAGCTGCATCAATCTGAAGAATTGGTGTTTGGTTGAGGGATTGATCGTTTTTCTTGGGCGACATGATTCTGTTTCATGGAAAGAAAATGAATTTGTGAGCGAGCATGGTTGAACCTAGACTTAGTTCGACTGTTTATGTAAAGAATAGAAGTATGTTCACGGAGGTTTGACCTACATCCCTATGATGCAGTCCTAGTACGGAATGGAAGTGAGTTCGTAGAATGGTCTCAAGACGTTTGTCGTTCAAGCCGAGGTATCGTAGGTTGGCGAATAACATGATCCAACCACTGAAAGAGACTTGGAAATGTCTCCGGAGCTAAATTACTATAGTCCAATGATTTGACTAAAGCATGTTACAGATAGACTCCAATGAAATTATGATAAGAGTACTTGAATAAAGGACACTGAAGTTAGCCGACTGTCAATATCTTTGATATTCTTGACGTAAAGATTCGGGAAAATGACCTTGTAAAGGTATTACATCATATCCACAGAAGATAGTTCCTGACAGCATAAAGACCTAACAAAAGTACTTACAGTACAAGATAGTATCATAGAAAATGCCTCACCGGGCATAGACAGAAAAATGATTTCTTTTAACCAGGAAAATAAAGTAAAGCATCTACTCCTGGTGACGGTCATCCCTCTGGTGAACTCTCAGTTCAGCCAGTTGTCGTTTCATATCGAGAAGATATCTTTCGTAAACCCTCTGGTGTACTCGGAGCTCTATGACTTCGGCTCGAGTTTCAGCTAGTGCTTGCAGCAAGGTCTCATGGTCTCTCTCATATCTCTCACGAGCATGATCAAGCCGACTGGTGCGAAGCATATGCATTCCTCCATTTGTATCAACTTCTGCGATACGTTGTAGGGCTGTTATGCCTTGAATCTCGTTTCGGGCAACTCTACGGATCAGTATTGGTAGAACTCTATCTGCTGTGCTCCCTTCGCTTACGTTTTAGAAGCTTCGGTCTCCATTAAACGACATAGGTTGATCTTGACCTACGCTCCATGTTTCCAAACATTCCACCCATGGAGGCGTCGGGCCATGAAAAGCCGGACGAGTGTTAGGAATTGGAACGGGAGCTGCCTGGGGTAGATTTTCAACCTCGGGTTCGGAGTTAGCACCATCCGAAAGGTCTTCAGCATGGTGATCATTCAGAGGGATTGAATGATCATTATCTGGTTCTTCTCCAAACCATCCAGCAATAACTTCGTTCGAAAGGAACAGGTTGTCGTGGGGATGCAGTCCAGCCATGTTATCTACGCGAGAATTGGGGTAAGAAAATAATTATTAGACGAACTATCTAGATAATTATTTAGAAAATCTTCATTAGTTACATCTCTATTTGTGAAGTGCATACCGGTTATATGTAATCGAAACAGGATAGGCCTTCGAATAAGTGACCTTAACTCCAAATTCACACAGAATAGGGGTAAAGTAAAATTTTCACAGATTCTAAGTCTATAACATCCTAATTATATATAGCCTTAGTGTATCCACTTAGCAATTATCAATTTAGTAATGAAGATCCCATTTTAGTTCTCAAGTATAAAGTACTTATAGTAACACCAAATACTCCTATAGTATTTTAAGTTTAATGTTATGTTCTACTGTTCTCATTGTGGTAGGGTTGGTAAGATTTTAGCATTGTTGCAACCACACAACTACACTTAGGCACATGCTAGTCAACCCTCGGATAATATAGGTGATCAGGCTATATCTTCCCAGTTTTGACCATATGTCTCTAAGCCCACTTGTGTTTCCCAAAAATCGTAATTCTTTTGTACTGTCCTAGTGGCACTGATTTTAGTATGAATGCAGGCACGTATACTTTATTAAATATTTTATTATTTAAAGTATAAACTCTTGGTCAGAGTATTTTTAATCCCTTATGTATTTATAGTTAGTATATCTTTTATGGGTTGATATACTTAATTCACTATAAACAATGCTCTGATACCAATCTGTCACACCCCAAAACCATGAACGGCGGAAACGTTCTGGGGCGGAGGACGTCATGTACAGTATCACAGCAATGTAAAGTAGTAAACAAGCAACAACATCATCCATTGCATTAATAATATAATTATTATACAAGTGTGTTCAGTCAAATTATAATAGACACTAAAGCATAAATCAAAATGAAAGATGAGTCTTGAACGAGCTCTATCTTCTCTAAACCTTGCATCTGCACCTGTCTATAGATGACCTGAGGATACAAGTAATTTTAAAAGCGAGTATCAACTTTAAAGCTGGTGAGATCATAAGTATTTTAGTGTCTTAATTTGTAAGTATGTATTTGTATGTATGAATTTGTATGTAAGAATTTGTATGTATATGAATTGTAAGTATTGAAAGTGTATATGAACTGTAAGTATAAAAATGTTTGTAAAACAACTGCAAATGTTTGAAAAACCCTAGAAATCCCTATGATTCCTACTATTATATGAAGGTGTCTTCTACCAAGACCTACCTGCTCTGAATGTAGTCTTCTACCAAGACCTAACTGCTCTGAATGTTTGTTTCTTGTAAAAGTGTGTAATTTTCCAAGTGTAATTATCATTAACAAAATATAGTTTTACATTTAATGCTTAAGTGAAAGAGTACTTAAATATATGTAAAGGGAAAATTTTATGTAGTACTGTAGTGTAGTGCTATAAGAACTACTGCTGTACTAACTACCTTAAACCGGATTTATATTAAGGCATCATGTGATTAATTGCACCATACTATTGACTGGTAACAACGACATAAGTATGGTCGTAAAAAGGAATGATGTTTGGTACCCGCAGACCTGCAGGTCCGGCTGTAGCTAGCAGCAAGGTGTAGGATAGTCAATCCAGTATAGATCTATACGCAAAATCACGCTCTCCCTCCAAGAGAATTTTGGCTACAACTCGGGCCATGAAATTTAAGGCATGCTCCGATACAGTGGATCACAATTATGTCAACGTATTAATGTATATGTAATGTACGGAAACGTTCTACGTGTGCTAGCTGTAATGTGTGTTCTCCCTCTGTCTAGCAAGTATAGTAATGTACTGTAATGTTCTAGAAAGTATCGACTCATGAATGAGCTGACTTATTGTATGATATCGCGCTCTAGTAATAGTCCTAGTATCTTCCTAAACTATCTGTATGGTAGTTTACTAGTAATCTAACTGGTACGTAATGGACATGGATGTATACCTTTGCTACCCAAGGGCATTTGATGAACTAGAAGAACTTTTATGACTATATATGTACACATGATATATAATTAATATTTAAACGACCTTCGAACGGGTACCTGATATCCCACCAGACCACATCAAAATCGAGGAAAAGGAAATAGGGTGGATAGCCTTCATAAGTCCTTTAAACATTTCTTATATAATTATACATATATAGGCATGCAATTTATAATATAAAAGAATAAAATAAGTTTTGTAAAACCTTTGAACATAAATATTTTCTAAGAAAAGATCGACTTGATGTCGATCTATAAAATGGTTTTGAAGGCATGGGTTTGATAAAACGGTTTAAGATAAAGAAACATTTGTTTGAAACACAATTGTAAATAAGTTTGAAAAGTAATATACAGAGTAAAATGTACAGAGAAATAAGGAGATTTAAACACATAAAGTGTTTATGAAAGACATTTGAAGGAAACTGTTTGGTAAAACGGCTAATGAGTAGACAATCATTTGAATGTTGCTTATTAATCACATGTGATTGATATAATAATTAGCATAATTCTACTTGTATCCCCCCACCCATAAAACATTTAAAAATAGTTTAAAAAGTTGATTAAGGGGTATAAGCTCACCTGTGGTAAGTGGATCGGAAGGAAGTGTCGGATAAGTGCTTGGTGTCAAGTGAAGACTTAGACACACACAAAGATCCTAATAACATATAAGGATATATGTATATACACAATTAGTCTTTAAACAACTAATAAACAAGGTTAAGACATTGTAGGACATGATAAACACTTTATACAAGTGTTATAAGTCTCAAGGGTTGCATCTAAGTGTTGTAGGGAAAGGCTAGTGTGTTTGGGGTTCAAGGAACACTCTTAAAATGAGTTTACTCCCTAAGAATCAACACCCGTTGAGTTTAAGGTCGTAAACTCTTGAGTTTACGGTCATAAACTCCTAACCTTTTGACCATTTGGTGATTTGAAGTCTTCTAGGCTATTCCAAGCATTCCTACTTCATGAATTAGTCTTAGGAAGTGTTGTGTGGCATCAAAACACTCCTAAATGGAGTTTACGGTCTAAGGACCATTTCTCATGAGTTTACTACCTTAAACTCATGAGTTTACTACCTTAAACTCCTAATTTTATGGTTTTTGGGGTTTTCAAGTCCTTAGCTCAATCATGGCACTAGTCTAGGTTAGATTTAGCCATAAGGAACAATCATGGGACTTTTAATGGACATTTACACACCTTTTGGGGTGTTTACGGTTTTGGGACATCCCAAAACCATAAACACATAAAAGTGGGGGTTTTGGTGCTTTTTGAAGGCTTAAACTCTATAAGGAAGGGCTTAAATATGTCAAGGATGGTTTAAACATCAAACTAGGGCTTAGATAAGGACTTAGGCACACTTTGGTGCCCTTTATGGTGTTTACGGCCCAAGAACATTCTTGGACCGTGAACACCTCCAATCTTGTGTTCTTGACATATTTTCTTGATGTTTAAATGTAGTTCTAGCTCAATACTGCTCAAGGATGGAAGTACTTACTATAAGAAGACTTGATTTGAGCTAAAAGGCCAAGAACACTTAGTGTGTTCTTAGTGTTCTTGGTGTTTTGGAAAATCTAAACAAAATACATAAATGAATGGATGAATAGATGCACAAACACTAGATTAAGTGTTTTACTAACTTGAAATGGTTAGAACACTTACAACTTTGAATATTTGGAATTAAATCTTGGATGATACTTGAGAGGATATTTTGGAGTTTACTCTTTTGACTTTTGGGGAGTAAACACAAATAACTAACTTTTTGGGGAGTAAACTCATACATAGGCATGAGTTTACGGTTTTGGGTGATTTCTAAACCCAAAACATAAAAGTTTGGTCGGGTGTTTCTAATACGCAAAGTGTTTGCGGTTTTCAGAAATCAAAACCCGAGACGACACTTTCTTTCACCCGTTCGTTTAAAAATAAAATTACAATTAAATTAAAAAAAAAAATCAAACGAACTTTATATTCCTTAAAAATAAGAAATAATGACTTTGACTTACGATACAAAGTGGTTGACCTTTAGGGTTTGACCGAATGGAAATTTCGGGTTGTCACAGTAATGTTGAAGTTCATTTCGTTAAATCCTCAGATCACCATGCCGACATCTTCACAAAAGCCTTACCTGAACCTACGTTTAATCGAATTTTACAAGGTCTAAGAATGATTGAAGCTGACTTAATTCCGAAATCTTGGAATTCATTTTTCAAATTCAGATTGGTTCAAATCCTCAAATCAGGTGGCCGACATCTTGGAATTCATTTTTCAAATTCCGATTGGTTCCGAGCTTCGGCATGCTTTGGATTTACTGTTCATCGGAGTTTCTAAATGTTTTGTATCCTTTGTACACTAAGTCTCTCCCGATTGGTTCCGAGCTTTGGAATGATTCGAAAGTTACTGTTCATTTTTTTTTTCTGAATTCTTTTTGTCCTAAATTTTCTTTATTGATGTTTTATCTTTTTTTTTCCAGAAAATTGTAAATTATAAAAACACTTTTCTTTATTTTTGTGTTATCTTTTTTTCAGAAATCCAAAATTTCTAAAACATTTTTCTTTATTTTTGCTTAATCTTTTTCAGAAATAAAAAAATAACAAAAATATTTTTCTTGCTTTTGGAAAACAAATGTTTTCTTTTTCAGGTTAACATTCTTTATAATCTCAATTCAGAACAATGGGGAAGTTATAATTCCAAATCTTTGTACTAGCTAAATGTCCCTAGAAGCATGTTGCTACATGTTGTCCCAAGCCTCTTAGACTCTATGTTTGAAGCATTAATGAAACTTTCATTCTGATCGTTTCTTCCTAATGAGGCTATTCATTTACATAAGTCATTGATTTACCATACTCTTTTCACAATGTGTTAAGAGTTGACTGATTTGTTATTCGTTTATAGCAGAGGTACACTTTCTTCTTTAGAACCAATCTACAGTTTCTCCATCAATTTTGTGTTCATAAACATAACTCTTAAGACTCTTAGAAATTACCACTGAGTTTTATGGTTACACAACATCTGTGTTTATGATCTTGAAATCGTTATCACCACGATTTTAAGTGAAACCCAGAATTTGAAACCTATTTCTGAATTGACATTGAACAATTAAATGTTCTAGATATTTTCACTGAGGAATTGTTGACTAAAACATTTTTGGTTTGTACCATTATAACTTGAAATCTCACCTTTCTTGTTAACTGATCTTAATGAAATGTTATTGAGCCAAGAAATTTCTTCCTAAAAGATCTAGGTTTTTATATTTTATTGAGATTTTCATCAAATCCAATCACTTAAATAATATCCAAAGCTTACTCGTTTTTATGGATACACTGGTCAAACAAGTACTTCTTTCAGATCTTCGGACTTATGTTGAGTTTCGGAATCTTTTTGAAGCTTAGCCACCCATGAAGCATATTAAAAGAAGCCTTTCACAGTTTCTTAATAGACTAGTGGTCGTTATTCAACGGGATACCACAAAAGCACTTCAGAGTCTCTCTTGACTTAGAAGGAAGAGATCGTTGCCCGGGATCCATCTGATTTTTCATGTGAGTTTTATTTGACATCACAAAATCCCTAAAATTAATTAGCTTTATTTCTTTATCTTTGGCACACTCTTGCACAAAAATCCTTGTGATTTTTCCAAGTCTGGTTCTAATCCGAATGATTACTTTCATTTTGAGAACATATCATGGTCTTAAAGTTGGTGAATTGGTTGCTGATTCTGAAATCATCAAATCCGAATCGACGGTTCAATCCAAGATAATGTCAAATAAGGCGCGATTTTTGAATTCCCTGACATCACACGTATCTGTTACAATGTCATCTGACATAGTCGATGTGCTGTCACTATTTTCTAGGATGATTTTATGGGATACATGATGATGGACCGACAATTTTCTCTCTCTGCTTATCACTTCCCATATATAAAGGGGTATTCAAACGGTTTTTCTCTCACCGCAAACATTACCCTCGGATCCCTTAAAGCAAAATCCCATATTCTCTCTACTATTCATCATTTTCCTCAAAGCTTCAATGGCAGGTTCGTCTAAGCATATCTCTTTTGCTAATCAATCGGCCACTGTAATCATGCTAAACATAAAGAACAGCTAAAACATGATTATTGATCTTGTCTCCTCACGCTACGATAAAGTTCTTAGGCCTATAATCGAATGCCTTAAGTTCTCGCTACTGGCTCAGGCATTAACCATGGTAGAATCCATTCCATTTTTTCATCTTTCCAAGGCTTACTCATCAGCCATCTACAAGAAGACAGTGAAATCATCCACTTCAAGGTTGCATCTCACAAAACCTCGATTACCAAGTCCCGCTTTTGTAGACTTTTAGGGCTTACTTTATCTGAAGCTCTAGTGGATCCAGAATCGATTTCCAACATTTCCCTAATCGAGACATTTTATCAAATGGGATACATAGGTGACATGTCTGTTTTGTCCAAGTTCAGGAAACCCTTCCTTCCCCTAATGTAGAATGGGTTATTTACCTTGTTGTTTAAAAGCTTTTTAGAGAGGGTTGCAGGGTCCGACAGTGCGAGTAAACTATTCTACTATTCTTTATGGTTTGTTTCATGGAGTATCACTTGATTATGGCTCTATTTTCTGGACTCAACTTATCTAAAGCACGATCTCCACCACTCATCACACAGAGATTTTGTGTGCTCGATTTTGGTCAATTGTGGTCAACCATGCTCTTGGCCATTTCAAGGTTCCACTGATGACTGGTTTTGTGATGTTAGTGATTCCGACACTTTAGACCTCCTCGTTGATCGAGGAGTGTACCAATTTGAAGAGGGGAGGCAAGAGAAAAGTTAAAATTTGGTCCTTCTGATGTTGTTAAAGCTCCAAAGAAAACAAGAACGCAAGCTAAGAAACCGAGATCTCCTTCTCCGATTGTTTAGTAGGATTTAGAATCCAGGACTCCTACCGAAGTCCAAGAGGAAGGTACATTTCACAATAAGGAAGATGATACTGTAGCGACTTCGGAACCCACTCGCACTGAACCAATTACGAAGGTATAATCTCCACCTCCCACATCTATTCCTATTTCTGATGTCTTTCATACCTTCACTCCACCATCTTCATCAATCGCAACTACCATTCCGATCTCATCCATCCCTCCACTGCGCACAAACATTTATGTTGGAATTTCACTTCCTTGGATCTCCATTCCATTAACCCCCCTATTTTTACTGAATCCACCCCTCCAATCACTTCATCTATTACCACTCCACCAGAAGTTTCGATTGTCAAGTCCATTCCGAAGGCGACTAGGGCTTCGGACATTAATATCAATGTATTTGATACGGGGGAAATGTTTGTACTAGTGTGACTTCAGAACATGATACATCTACTATTCCTCCTTCAAACGAATCTGATGATATTACGTATGGAGATGATCAAGAAACCTTTATGGATTTCGACTTTAGTCCTTTCACTATCAATGTTAATAGTGATGATGATGATACCCGATGATGAAAGGGTAGTTCAAGCAACTTAATGAAAAATTGCATTCTCTCTTAGAGTCTTCAAAATCTTCATCTTTATCAAACTGGTAGTATATGTTGACAATCCACAAAGCAACTGTGGATATGTTAACAAACGAAAATTCCAAATTCCTTGAAGAATCTTCCAAGGCAACCAAAGCTTCCGAACAGACAATTTCTGAAACGACCGCAAAAGTCGAAAAACTATCTCAATAAGTGAAAGATTTTATGGTTGAGTTCAGAACATCATTAGACTCCAACACAGAAGCCACAGATAAAGTTATTGTAGGGTTTCGTAATTCCTTAAAAGTTGAGAAGGAGGCTCTCTCAGTTGTACGTTCAGCAATAAAAGTTGACTTGCTAAAATCAACGCCTCAGTTCTTACCAAGATCGAAAAGTTATAGAAGGACTTGGCAGCTGAAAACAACATTATGGATAATTTGGCTGAAAAGACTAAGAAGCCCAAGGTCATTTCAGTGAAAGTTCAATATACTAATAAGTATCTTGATGACTTGGAATCCGAGAAAATAGTTGTTAAAAGTTGTGTTTCTGAAATAAATCAATACCTGCAACGGATTGTGGAGACTCGTGACTCCTTGTTCACAATCTCAGTATGACAACAACTTTTGGACAAACTTCAACCAGTCTTTGCAATGTTGAATCAGGTTGAAGGTGTTTCAAGAAGCAGTTCTCTTCTGAAACATCGAGGAGACAAAGAAGATCCCCAGGCAAAGAAAACAACTGATGAACATGAAAAAAAAACAAAAGACTAATGATTAGAAGGATAATGAAGCTTCTGCATCAAACAAAGGAAAAGAGAAACTTATTACGGATGATTAGGAAGAAGAAGAGCTTTCTGAATCTGAGAATCTTGTGCAAAAGAAGAGAGACAAAGAACTTGATGATCTTCTGAAACTTCAAAAGGAGTTAGAAGCACAAGAAGCGAAGGCTAAGATTCCAAAAGTTACTCTTGATACTTAGAAGTCACTCTTTCCTCCATGATCCATTGAACGAATTCAGAAAGAAACCATTGATGATCCGAGCGTCTATAGGTTTGAGCCTTCGGTATCTTTTGATCTGAATATTGATACGAAATCTCAATTTCATTTTCCCATAACTCCCAGGGCATTTCTGTTTGGATTTTTTGATTTGATAGAAAAATATTTAATTGCAGACAAAGCAATGAATCGGAAACTCTTCAATTTGTACTTCCAAGCCTCAGTATCAGACTTGGAGCTTAAAGAGGATTATAGGATTGAAGGTTTAACCGGCTGTTCCAACTGAAGATTTTGTGAATATAATGTTCAAGGGGTTTCGTGGAGTCAATAAGGTTTTGGATGAATTTACTTTCGCAGACTTACCGTTTATGAATCCATACGACTGGATATCATTGCTCAACATTGTCCTAAAAGATGAAAAGAAATACGACCCATCATTGCCCATCTGAAAAAGATGCTCATTAGCTATATTTTAGAGATTGCGAAGATGGATGTGGAGATAGTGTCAATTTTACAGAAAAGAACCATTCTAAAACCCAAAGAGGAGCCTAAGGACGTTCTGGAGCTGAAGCTAGGAGTTATTTGGAAAGAGAACTAGAGCGTTGTCTATAACCGAAAGGTTGGTGATACAGTTCAGAAGAGTATGTTCTTTTTGATAGAAAAACATCTCTATTCAACTGTAGCTCTGAAGACTATTCTTTCAATGATTAAAACATGCAAGGCAAACATAGCAGCGGATCTAAAATGCTTCTCGGATATGATCAGTGGGTATCTTTGTGTCCGAAATGTGCCTCTGATTTTGATGCCCAAACTGTTCAACTTTCAGAGAAGGCAGAAGTAAAGACTCTCCTTTTGATTTTGACACAAAGGGGAGATTATTGGGTTTAATAGTGTTGTGTCAAATGTCTGCATAATATAGTTTGTTTTATTTCGGTTTGGGCCTATCCATTCTCAGATTCACTTGGTTGTTTAGACTATATATATAGTGCATGCATGTTACATTAAGGTTAACGTTTGAAACCCTAATTGTCATTTGTACGCTCTTACAGAGAAATTCTTGAGAACTCTTCTAGAGTCAATTAATCAAAGCATTAGGCACAATTTTGATCTTTATTGGTCTTGTCTTCAGTTCACGTCATTATTATAGAATCTATAGATCATATTTGTTGTTCTCACAACAAGATCTTGTTTGTTCGGACTATTCAAATGGATAAATTTGGAAACTTTGTCCATTATGAAGCTATTAGGACTAGATCCGAGCTTTATGTTAAAGGTATTAATGTATTAATTAATTAGAATGATGTTTGGTAATAAACATTGTACATGGGGTTTGATATGGGCTACGCCCAATGTAGCCTGATTTTCACCCGTTTTCTAGATAAGGCACTACGCGTTGTGTAGAGCTAGGTATATACCTCATGTAAGTCAACGAAAGGTTGCCCTTTGAATTTTTGACCAGATTGACTTTTGGTCAACTGTGAGGGATTAAGGACATAGAAGGGCAGAATGGTATTTTACCTATGTGAGGATTTATCTTGGTATTTGGGCTTGCTGAGTTGGGGTATTTACCTTAATTTCTAATTAGGTTTTGGCTTGTGGATATGTTTAATGGGAATACTTTAGCACCGAAAGATTGTATGTGAGATATATTCGGTTACTGATCGAGGTGAGTCTGTTCAATGTACTTGTGGGTCGAAGGCACCAATAAGGGCCCACTGGATTATGTTTGTACGATGCTAGCTGTCTGTGTGACTCTTTCATGTCTTTGTATGTTTTATATAGGTTGGGCCCGAATAGGTATGTTATGGGCTGGGCCCGATTATGTATGATATGCGTTGGACCCAAATTACAGGGGTTGGGATCGAAACATTGTATGTTAGGTTGGGCCCATTTGTGTTTGATGTATGTGATTTTGGGGAACTCATTAAGCTTTGTGCTTACGATTTATGATTAAAATATTTCAGTTACTTCCAATTTCAAAAGGAATGGTCCGACTTGATCGCACTGCATCCCATGGACATTTATTCCGCATTTAATGTTTATGAATTACTATGATGTTTTGAGAATACTTTGACTCTAGTCGTCTTTTGGAACAATGAGTGAATAGTTTTGACTTATTAAAGTTGAAATTTTTACTCAGTATTTTTGGGACGTTATAAAACATTCTAACCAGTAGCTGAGAAAATGTCTGCATGGTTATTTATTACCATTGTTTCCTTATTTGATATAAAATATGATAAAGTGGATATTTAAACAACTTTCCTTAACAGGAAAGTTTCCAGGGGTATGTAACACTTCCTGGAAGGATTTAAACGTATAAAGTATCCTAACAAAGTGTATAAGGTCGAGAGGTCTATTCATAGATTTAAGCAAGCATCACATAGCAAGGAATTTGTTCTTGTATGAAGAAGTGAAAGAGCATTGTCTTTCCAGTAGACCAAATTAGCCTTGATTACATGTCAAAGCTAGTAGGAGTGTCATTATCTACTTGCTATTACATATTGATGACAATATTACTCATAGGAAACATTATCCATGAATTGCAGGGTACAAAAGCTTGGGAATTGTTTCGTTATGATAGACATAGAAAAGTACATTGATACTTGGTCTTACGAATTGAAGATATAAAAATAGAATTAATACGATTCAGTTAAAGCAAAATGTGTTTAAAGGTTTCAACATGGAAAATTCCAAAGGAATAGTTTATATGGTTCATAGCAAGGAGTTGAGTGAATCTCAAAATTCCTTTATATTAGTCATGAAAATGATAGGATGATTCGAGTCATGTATGGTTCGGATATAGGGTCAATCATGAATGCTATGATTTGTGCTTATTCTGATGTCTTAAATTGTCACACCCCGGCCCAGGTGGTGGAACACGTCGTGTTGTGCGAGTAAGTTAATGGATCATAGGTAAACTGAATATATAGCACAAGTACAACAATAAACAAAATAGCATTTGTGTTCCATCTTGGTATTTGAATACAATGTTTTTACAGATAATAATAGTACATAAATTGCCTTAACAGATAGGCATATATTACAACATCTAGTAAACTAGGTCACCTATAATCCAATACATCTTGAATGTCTGTTTAGTGATTTCCTGAGAATACCTATAGTTTTCAGGGTAAACACAAGGTTGGTTAGAGTTATAGGTTTTCTGCTAACAGCAGTAATACTTTTTAAAAGTTTAAAAAGTATTTTCTTTGTAAGTATAACAATACTTAAAATTGTGTTTGTAAAGAGTCTTCGA
The DNA here is from genome assembly GCF_002870075.4 of Lactuca sativa. Classification (NCBI taxonomy): domain Eukaryota; kingdom Viridiplantae; phylum Streptophyta; class Magnoliopsida; order Asterales; family Asteraceae; genus Lactuca; species Lactuca sativa. The sequence continues at coordinate 146,137,057 of NC_056631.2, forward strand.
AAGCCAAAATGTATCTTTGTATAAGTAAATCCATACTTAAACCTGTGTTTGTAAATAATCATTGAAAGCCAAAATGTATCTTTGTATAAGTAAACCCATAATTAAAACTGTGTTTGTAAAGAATCCTTGAATATACTTGAAAACAAAATTGTACTATTACATATGTGAGTCCATACTAAAATAGTTTTGAAAGCAACGAAGCCCATGGTTTGTAGTTTGAGAGAGAGAGAGAGAGAGAGAGATTCCAGTTAATATTTCTAGTGAGTCCTATAACCGAGCTATGTGACTGAATATACCCCCTATAACGCATCATTAGACGTTGTAGTAACAACAGTATACACTTATCACCAACTTAAATTGATCGGTCAAGGTTGTAGCTAGCAACCACAGGTGAAGATGACAACCTCGTATATATATATATATATATATATATATATATATATATATATATATATATATATATATATATATATATATATATATATATCTTCTCTCTCTCTCTCTCTCTCTATATATATATATATATATATATATATATATATATATATATATTTGTATATGTATGTATCTTTCTTCATAGATTAACGTGTCATAGTAGTGTGGGCATGCTAAGTGTTTAAACTTAGCTAATGAATACAATCTCTCTCTCTCTCTCTCTCTATATATATATATATATATATATATATATATATATATATATATATATATATATATATATATATATATATATATATATATATATATATTTGTATATATTTGTATGTATGTATCGTGCTTCGTAGATTAACGCGTTATAGTTTTATGGGCATGCTAAGTGTTTAGACTCAGCGAATGAATATAGTCTCACTAAAAAGCCGTTAACTAAAGTATGTGAATAACTCTCAGCCCTAACTTATTTTGTTTAAGTCATTAGGCATAATAAATTTCATTGTATAAAGTTTATAAAAATTGAGTATGCTTGGTATGCATGTAAAAGTGTATTGTACTCTCTTTTATAAAGATGTATGTTCCAAAGTAATGAACATATGTGTAAACTTTATGTATTTGAGTATATAAATATACATGCACAATAATAGCTTGAATCCTTGAAATACTATAAAGTTTTATGACGTGCTTTTTATGATATATGTCACAAAATATCATGTATTTTTGTATCATCTAGCATTTATTGTGTGGATTAGTTATTTCATGATAAAATAACCATAATACGTATATGAAAATCTTATACTAGTTTATTTGTAACTATATGCTACATTGTATATTAACATTTTTATAAACCATACTTGTTGTTATACTACAAAGCCACGATTCCTAAACTTTGAAATACTTTCGGGACCGTTTCGTAGCAAATTTAAACAATTGGGGGCTGTTTGGTAATTTAATCAACCAAAATAAGACTAATTTGGTTAAATTAAATCAATGGTGGACTAAAATGGTTCAAATGGAATTAATGTTTGAAAATTTGGGCTGATTTGGTTAAGAATTTCCAATGAAGGGGTTGAAATGCTTATTTTAATTCAAAGTTTGAAGATTTGGGATTTATTTTGTTAAAAAAACTCAAGAGGGACTGGTTTGTTTAATTGCCTAAAATAAGGAAGATGATAAAGGAATACGAACGCCTCGTTCCCGAGTTTAACAAAAGAAAAGAAGAAAGGAGAAAAGAAAGTCACGAGAGAAAAGAAGAGAAAAGAAAGGAAAACAAAATTTTCTTTTGTGTTCCCGAGTTGGAGAGAAGTAGAAGGAAAATGAATCATTTTGTTCTTTCTTTCCAAATCCTCCCAAATCAGAAGGAAAGTTAGGAGGCAAAGTGATCCTCCCATTTCCCTCCACTTCCTTCCAATTCCCTCCTTTAATGAAACTCGGGAACACCAATTTCTTTTATTTTCTTCTCATTTCCACCCATTTCCTTTCCTTTCTCTCCTTAAGTTGAACTCGGGAACGAGGTGGAAACGAACGAAGATGAGAAAGGAGGCGTGAAGGCAAATGAACGAAAGCGACAAGAAGGAGCACAAAGGCTCGCAGGCGGTAAGAGGTATGAGGGTTGTGGATCAATCGCAGCCGGAGGCAGCGTCTCCGTGGGTCGATGAGACCTACAAAATGAACGGAGAAGAAGTGAACTTGCGATCTTTCTCGTCCGATTGTGAGGGGCGAAGGAAGGATGAGGATTGGTTTACTTGGAGCGATGTGAGCAGCAACAATAGTGTAGACTCAGCGGTCTATGCTCGATAGGGAAAAAGAGCACGTATAAGGGGTGAGGCCATAAGAGGGGGTCCGGTAGGCGGCAACAACATCGCAGGTGGGGGTGGTTTGGAAGCGAGGGTCAACGGGAAGGAAGGGAAGATGCTAGAGGGCTTCTTGTCTTGAGGTCTTCCCGGAAATTGCCACCATCTCTGGTGGTTCTTGACAGGGGACGAAGAAGCAGGAAACAAAACAAGGAAGGAATGTATTTTCTATATTAGTTTCGATTAACAGCAAAGGGATTACGAATTAGGATGACATCCTCTTGATTTCATAGGTAAGCAACAACTTATCGTGGTGTTTGTTCTTGGCTGAAATCTCCTGAATGAACGTTTGGTTGTTTCAGCTGATAAGGAAAGAAAAGGAAGAGGGGAGAGGAGTCGAGAAAGTTGACGAATTCAGGAGTGTTTGTGGGTTTGATGTTTCATTTTACAGCTTCAATTGAGAAAGGAAAAACATTTCCTTTGTGTGTAAAAGTGGGTGTGGAAGAATTATTACTTTGTGTGTAAACTTGGGTGAGTTCACATGTGTAAGTAAAGTTATGCTTTTTGGCTATCAATTTAGTGTACCTTGAGTTAATTTTGTATGAATTGTTTTGTTTTAATGATTTATCTACTTTAGGTAGAGATTCAATCAATGTATGTGTTTGATTTGGTATGTATTTATGTATGTATTGATGTTTTATTGAGCATTTTGTATACCAAGGTATACATGCATCTAGTTCTTGCCATTTGATACGAAAACGTATAAATGTAATATATGTGTATCATTTTATGGGTTAAATGGACCCATGTGAGTAGGATTTGAACTTTAAATAAATAATAACTTGAAATTTTTAACATATTTGTTTTATTTAAATTTTAGCAATTGCACTTGGTTTATACGAAATAAATTTGTGTGTATATATGGTAATAGAAATGTAATGATTCTTTATCACAAACCCATTATGTTCAAACTATGTTTATTTGACACATACATTACTAATGTTACATGAAACTTATTATTAATATACATATAACCATATTGGACATTTACATCATTTCTGGAATACATTACCAATAATAGAAATAATGTCGAACTCAATAGTTTAAGGTTTTGCAATTAACTGATTCAAAACGTTTGATTATTCGATATTTCAAGTATGAAATTAAATATTAGACTATAGTCCGAGTGTAAAAACATTCTCAAAATTTCCGCTGACGTTTGCAAGTCCCAGAATGGATAGAAACAGTTTTAGCAGTTTTAAGAAAATCAGTATTATATTGGTTTGGATTCTTAAAACGGTCGTATCTTTTGCATATGAACTCCGTTTTGGATGCTCTTTATATTTTCGGAAAAGAGGAAACATGTACTCCGAGACTAAAATGTTTGCTTTGCTCACAACTACCTAATAAGAAATTTCAGATTTTTAGACGCATTACTAGGGTTGTAGTTTGAGCTGCTTGATCCGTTTGTCAGTTTATAAATTTGGAAGTAAGATACCATCTGGTATCTTATAATAGTTGAAATGAACTCATTTATTTCACAGAAGATGCACTAAAACTCAACGAATCAAATTACAAAGAGATTTACTGTGAACTTGACAGTTCGCAGTCTTTAACCTAAATTTTGGGATGTCACACAGATGTTTTGTGCGTCGTGAGATTTTATCATAAATTAGATTGATTGAATTGCTACAAAACTGTCAAGAACATTCTAAGGTATTGAAAGTTAGCAAGGAATGGTTGTACACAGTAGAGAACATGATTGAGAAGAGTTATAGTGACATAAATTTTAGAGATGACTCTGAGTAATAGTCTAAATGGACATCCTTTTTAAATTGTAGTGTGGTAACATTAAAGGCTTCATTTAGGAGATGGTGGTAGACTCAACAATATGAGGCAAATTACTTTAGTTCAAGTGAAGCATCCAAGGAGCGTGTTTGGACTAAAAAGCTTCATAGTTGACTTTGGAGTTGTTTTGAGTAACAATTTCCATTAGAGATATTTTTTGAAAGTGCAATCGTGTCAACTAATGATTCTTGAGACCGCAAAAGGTCAATGCATAGATGTAGAAAATTTACTACATCCAAGAAAAGGGTTGAGAATAGGGATCTAGTCGTGAAATGGATATACTTTCGATGATTCGTTAACAATAATAATGACCTAAGGAAAACATGATATGCATGCTAAGAGCATTGGCATAAGAAATGTTGACAAGTTTACTTGTTAAGTCGATTACCCCAAAACATTTATACACTAGATAAATGTATAAATATTATGGTGATTAAATAATGGGGATTGATATTCAAAGATTATGATACTATAGAACAATTAGTTTATTATTGTGTTACATTTTGCATGTTACTTCCTGAATATTAATTTATTAGAAATTCCATAGTTAGTCATACTTTTCGAAGTAAGTATTGATTTAAGACTGTGATGAATTTTTTGTTGACTGTTGTCACACTCCCAGCAGACGATGGAATCGTCGGGGGTAGTGACGTCAACAATGAAAAATAATTGCGACAAAACACATTCAATATCAAAAGTATTAAATGTGTGATCGATCCATGATATCCAGGATTGAACTCCTATGTGTTAATTACCTGAGAATACATGTTTTAAAATACATCAACAAAAATTTTTGGTGAGTTCTACAGGTTCTGAGTCCGTGTATTTTTTCTAACCCAAAAGTATAAAAAAAACCAGAGAAGTGCTTGAAATATAATACAAGTAAAAGCATGGTTTATGTAAATAACTAATTTGGCAAGTGTATAAACAATGAGAAGATTGCGTCGGAATGTTTATTAAGTATTAATTTACTTAACTTACTAGTTGACACTTAACTGTGTGAGTGAAACATTTCTACTACGTATGGTTCTATTTCAACCCATATGGGTGAACTAACTCCATGTATAGTTATCTTCCCATTTCAATTTGTGCATTTTAATGAACTTTGGGGGTCTATAACGAGTCTATAACCGAACTATGGACACAAAAATCTTCGGGATAGCACTAAACCATGTTCAGTACATCAGGTAGCATTGGACCATGCTGAGAACATCGGGTAGCACTGGACCGTGCTGAGATTATCGAGTAGCACTGGACCGTGCTGAGAACATCGGGTTCTTCTGGACCGTGTTGAGATCATTGGGTAGCACTGTGAGAACATCGGGTAGCACTGGACCACTGGCCCATGCTGAGAACATTGGGTAGCACTGGACCATGATGAGATCATCAGGTAGTAGTGGACCGTGCTGAGATCATCGGGTAGCACAGGACCGTGCTGAGATCATTGGATAGCACAGGACCGTGCTGAGAATATTGAGTAGCAATGAACCGTACTGAGAACATCGGGTAGCATTGGACCATGCTGAGATCATTGGGTAGTACTGGACCATGCTGAGACCATAACGTAGCACTGAACCGTGCTAAGAACATTGGGTAACACGTGCTGAGAACATTACCGATGCTTCCTAGATTTTGTGGGACGATAAGAGACTAAACTTTTTCATCTATTTTGATTCGTCAGATGTTGATTGTAAATAGCAACCATAGGCGGGGAAATCGACACGTATAAATATATACCAAATAGTTCATCGTTACTTACGGATTTACAGTTATAATACAAAGGATTTTCTCTAAGTTTTGAGGTATTAGTTGATGAAGGAGAAACAAATCATATAGGAGATCTCGAGTTTAAGTGATCGTTTTCGACGTGTGAAATGGTCTAGTATTAAACTTTTAATTAAAATCTTATTAAACCGTTATTAGTACTTATCGTTTTGAGAGTCGATTGATCTAAATAAGTGAGTTAGTTTAATTTCCAACTTTTGATTTAAAAGTTAATTAAATGAATGTTTGTTCAAATCGTTGCAACCAAGATTTTGTGTCATCAAACATAGATTATAAGGCTTGCTGGACATAGCATTTCTAAGAGTCTTAAGTAAGACTTTTTGATGAAAACCGGACAGCATGACAACTATATTTTTATCAAAAGGTTAGTTTTTAACCAATATGAAACCAACAATTTCCATAAAATCAACGGTTTACAAAATCAACAAAATGCTCAAATTGACATAATACCAACTTTGAACTTGAACATCCGATCATACTAAAATATGTAACAAAGTTCATAATCGAGTATAAAAAACTTATATTTTATAAGTAGTATAAAATATAACACATCACTTTTATTGTTATTTTTACATATTTTTGTATATATATATATATATATATATATATATATATATATACTTATATTTATAACTAGTTGATTTTGAGTATTTTAATAAATGTGCATATAAGTAATCAAAAATTTGATTTCAACTCTTTTTAACATTGTACTTTTATTATTGTATATCTTTTTGGAAATTACTCTTCTGGATTTTATACTTAATACACTTTATACATTCCACATCATGCATATATGTATTTGAAATACAAAACAGGGAAATTAAGACATTATGACCTTCTTTTATTAAAATTCTAGAAAAATCATCCGAGGTCAAAATTAGGATCCGTAAACTCTCGAGGCTTAGATATTGAGTCTACTATGTCCATGATTTTTTTCACTTACTTAATGAGGATCCTAACTAGGGTGAAAATGGCCATTTTTACAAACTTGTCCAAAATGTGCTGCAATGATATGAAGTTTTGTTCAAATCATAATAAATTGAAAAACAAAAAATTGTATGAATGTGTGCAAGTAGATCTAAAACGACATCGGTATGAACTGGTCGTATATGGTATAGTTTTGCAAACCATAGGGTTTAAGAGGGGCAAAACAGGTCTTGAACATACCGTAATTTTTCTGTAAAAAGCTAAAAATTAAGCCTAGAAATGGTTAGAGAAATAACATGTATTTTTAGTTAACCAAGCTTTTATATCATCCAACTAGAAATAGTTTAGCATTTATTCTCCCCCCAAAACTTGTAAAACATAAAATATGGGTTGTAGAAACTCACCCTTGTCACGTAACGTTATTCGGTTCGAGAAAAGTTGAGATGCTTTCAGTTCCACCAAATATTGAGATGTTTGTGCTTTTTTGAAGGACTTAGCACATAAAGACATAGATTAACAATAAGTTAGACTTTATATCAAGTTTTAACTCACTTACTGCATGTGAGTTTTATTTAAAAAGAAAAGGGTGAAAATTAAGAAATTACCTAGCTTCTTCTTGGATCTAAAGTATGTTACCAAAAACGGGTTGGAACACAAGACTTTTGAAGAACAAAAGGTAGCTTCATTTGGGATAAATGGTGCTCGAAAATAGAAACTTAAGGGCTGTTACGAATCTCAACATATGGCAGAAAAATGTTGCTTTTTGTGGGTTCTTTTGGCACTCGAAAATAGCCACTGTTTTGGGTGATGTGTAGCTTGAAAAACTCAGCGAGAACATAATTAAGAAAAGAAGAGGTTTTTGGGCTGTTTTGGTGACCTCTATCATAGCAGAAAAATAAGGTATCTTCAGTAGTGTTTTCGGTTGTAACACATGACTAAAAGAACGAAGAAAGTGCTGAAATGGAAGGCTAAAGTCGAGTAGACAGCAACATCATTTTTGTTCTCGGTTTTGATGATCTTCGATGGGAGAAGAGGGGCTGAAATGGGGGCTGATCTTGAGTGAGAACTAGATAGTATTTGTCTAGTATATGAGGGAGAAATGTGGAGGAAAGAGGGAGGAAAGAGAAAGGAAATAGGGAGGAAGATAAGCTCAAATCTTAAGCAAGATTTGATGTGATCTATAAGGATTTGATTTGATCTCTCACTTGTAACTTGTAGTCTTCGTTTGTTAGAGATGGGTTTTAGTAACTAACTAGTTATAAGTTAGTTATTAATTAATTTAGTTGTTTACAGAGGGAAGAAGAGAAATCTCAAAAATATGGAGGAAAAAGACTAAGTTTGCAAGTAGCTTAAGTGATTAAGTGCTTAATTAGATCACTTGGCACTTACCTCAAGTATTTACCTTTTCTCTTGGTGACTTAGACATGGTATTCCCTTACATGGCATAACTTCAAGCCTTTCCCCATACTATCCTTTTCTTATATAATCATACATATATAAAAATATCAATGTAATTTTTATGTATTGTCATTTAAATATTTATATTTGATTGTATTATTTATAAACATTTACGCACCTACAATTATGCCTCTTAATCATCTATTTTATATTTTCATTAAATAAATATACGATTGATTGCCCAAGGTATAATTTTGTAATATTTAACCGCTCAAAAAATAACGTTAAACACTTTCCATCGTTTCTGGTCCGTACTATAGTCAAAAATCGATTCCTTAAACCAGTTTATAGATGGAATTTAAATTACTCATTAACCGGAGATGTGTTGAAATGGTAATTAAATTATGCATTCAGATGATATTTTATTTGGTAGAACTCACACACCGTTTTTAGTTCAGAATAGTAAGTCGTAACATAATTTATCATTACTCACTAATTTATTTTCAGTAGACCTTTTCTAAACAAAACGTGTTAAATTCCTCAAAACCATTTTTAATAAAAATACTCATATTGCTTAAAGATCAAAATATGGCATCGTACAATCTTTCCTAATTTTGCTAATTGTTACAGTTGTCCATAGGGATTGGCCACTGCATAGGGATTGCTACAACATTCATCAGTACTTGGAAAATAAGGATTTTCAGTATTGGTTAAACTCGCGTTTACAGATTACATCATGTATTTAATCAGGAGTAATTTTAAGACGGTAATATCTTTTATTCTTAAATTGAATATATATATATATATATATATATATTGGATAAGGTGTCTAAGTCCGTAACTATATTTGATATGTACTTGACCCGACCCGGCATGGTCCATTTGGGTTGCACTTCACCAAAACAATTTATATGGATAATCTTTTGAGAATAGTATAGTTATGATTTATTAATATATTATAAGTTATAATATATTAATACGAAATCATATTATTTAATTAGTATTGATCAAGAATTAATTTAGTGATCAAAATGAACTAATTATATATATATATATATATATATATATATATATATATATATATATATATATATATATATATATATGTATATATATATAGAATGGACCAAGTTCATTTAGGATGGGCTACGCTAGCATAGATAGTCCATGAAATTTTACCCATGGATCCTATGGAGATGAATGGTCATGGGTATTAGGGTTTACATGAATGTAACCCTAATCCTCCATAATACATAAAGAGGTCTTTGGCACATAAAATGGCACTAGTGTGTGTGAGAACAAGTTGGGCCGACTTCTACTAAGTGCATTCTATTCTCTCAAGTCTTCCAAGGTGTTTTGGTGATTTGTGATTCCACTTGAGGCATCCACATTATTGGTTCTAGGATCTCAAGACTCCAATAAATCAACCAGAAGAAAAGGTATGTTATTCTACTAAATTTTTTTTTTATTACAAGTACCCCATAACATGCTAGTTAGGCTGAGAACCTTGGAAAATCAAATTTGCATGTATAATATAGAAAACATAGATCCAAGGTTTCTAGGGTTGCATGTACACCATAGGAGTGTTAGAACGCTCAAAACCCTTCAGTGGTATCAGATCCTAGGCTTGTTTTCATTATACTTGATGCAAAATGCTTGAAATTGTCGAAATTTTGTTCAATGTTTAGTGGACTCGCCAAGTCCATGGGGGGACTCAACGAGTCCAAGAGAAAATTCATCCTAATTGTTGAGTAAGTTCTTGCACTCGACGAGTAGGAGGCCCTGAGTGTAGATTTTCGAGTTTTGTTGATGGAAGTGGACTAGAATCATTACCCTAAACTGTTTTGGACTTATAAAATCTATTTTTGATGAGGTAATAGTTATGCTAATCCATTTTCAATGGTTATTATCAAAATTTTCAAGTTTTATATATGTTTATATGATTCTTGAAATTGTTGATATGAATGTTCATACTTATGAGTTTTAGTAGATCATACGAATTATTTTCAAATTGTTTGTTAGTGCAATTCTTGATCTAAATGCCAATTAATAGACTCCATAACTTGTCCTCAATTTATGGAATTCCAAAAGTCTTTTCTTTAAAACCATTAAAACTCATAAGTTATAGAAATGAAAAGTCTTGAATAGTTTCAAAACTTTCCCTCAAGTCTTGGAATTTGTAAAGTCTCACACACACTTTAATTCCTTTAAAATTTAAAATTCAACCCTTATACTTTATAGTATTATAAGTTAATTATATATATATATATATATATATATATATATATATATATATATATATATATATATATATATATATAAGATCAAGTCAGTCTTACCATTAGTAGGCCTCATTCACGAAGCTGGTCTATAAGGGGGTATAACGTTGTTGCCTATAAAATGGCAGCTTAATGGATGTCCACTCTCACCCACCACTTCCTTAACTGGTGGAGGGTCGTTAGCCGAACGGGTAGGACAAGGACTATAATTCTCATTAAAAGTATAATGATAAATATAAAGTAAGTAAACCTTTTATAAATTCTCAATCTTAGTTACTTTAGGAAAATGTGAAATTGGTGCTAACCCCATGAAATTACACTTTGTACCTTACCAAGTCGTTGGTGGAGCGTGTGTGGGTAACCGACACACTAACATGGACTAGTAAGAGTGGCAAAGGGTGACTTAATGTTTATCATAGATCGGTGACTTAATGTGGGTAACCGACACATCGATTAGGTGATTAAAATTAAGGGTACCAAGTTAATTTGCATGGTTATTCACACCTTGTTTTTTATCCTTGGCATCCCAGTCACAAACTTGAGAGGGCACAATCAAGATTTAAACATGCCATTAAAAAGTTTAATGAATCTCAAAAGATCTAGGAGTTTCGATCCAATTAAAACCTAATAATTTATTTCGTTTTGATGGTGGAAATTGGTGAATCATCATTCGCCTACTTTCAAATATTCTATAGCTTGGATTACGGCATCCTTCTTCCAAGTTATAAAGTATTGTGTTGGGTCCTAGCCTTAATATTACATTTGCGTGTGTTATTAAGGATTATATATCTACTCTAAACTTGTCTTTCTTCTTTTTAGATGTCTTCCAACAATGCTGCTTCTGGCTCAAACCCTACCAAATCCTTCTCTCTCATGAACCTTTGTTGGAGAGTCATCTTTGATGGTTTATACTTTAATGAGTGGATCAGGAACATCAGGATGGTCATGCGTTACAAGGACAAGGAATATGTCCTTGACAAGGAGCTGAAAGAAATTAATGAGTCTAGTGCTACTCCACAGGAGATCGCTAACTTTAGGGAACATGAGAGGGATGCCACTAAGGTGGCATGTATCATGTTGGCCACAATGAAAGCTGAACTCTAGAAGTCCTATGAGGACTTTTAGCCTTTTGATATGCTCATGGACCTGATGGACCGCTACCATCAGAGTGCTCGTCAAGAGAGATATGAAATCATCTCTTTTATCATAACAACCCAAATGAAGGATGGTGAATCCATCGCGGGCCACATGCAGAAAATGCAAAGGTTTGTGGACCATTTGCTGTATTTGAATATGAACTTCCCTGAGAAGTTGGCTATTGACATCATACTACACTCTTACCTACTTGTTATGATCAATTCTGAATGACCTATCACATGAACAAGGAGGAGGTCACACTCAGCAAGCTTCAACGACTTTTGAAGACCGCTGAAAGTGGTCTCAAAGGTAAATTGGTTGTTACTACTCCTACTCCTAACACTGCCCCTGTTCTGGTAATCGGGCAAAGTAGAGGGAAAAAGAGGAAGACCCCTTCAAAGGGTACCAACGGAAAGTCTCTTGATGGCTCCTCTTCGAGTGGAACCAAAGGTGGTTCTGTCACTCCTTCTTCCAACCCAAAGGAAGGTGAATGCTTCTATTGTCATGATAAGGGGCACTAGAAAGGAAACTGCCCCAAGTACCTGCAAGATGTTAAGGATGGGAAGGTCAACCCTACCCATGTAGGTATTTACACTATATTGTCTAATAATTCACCGCATACTAATTCTTGGGTCCTTGATACATGTTGTGGTATTCATATATGTTCTGATTTGCAGGGCCTAAGAAGAAGTGAGGATGTGGAGCACGGAAAGATAAACTTGATCAAGGGGAATAGGAAAGCTTCACCTGTCACCAAGATTGGACTTTATTATTTGTTGCTAAGTAGTGGGCTAGTGTTAGATTTGAATAAGTGTTGTTACTCGTCTGAAATGGCTAGAAATATTAGTTCCTTTCATGGTTTGTACAAAGAAGGATTTACTTTTTCATTTGATAATAAATGTGGTGGTATTATTGCTTTTTATAATAATGTTCTTTATTTTAAAGCATTACCTTGTGATGGTGTATATGAAATTGTGTCGGTTGTAGGCAACTTAGGAAGTAGTGTGTTGCATATCGATTCTTCCACTAGTTTGTATAAGGCATCCTTGTGGCATTGTCATCTTGGACATGTCAACAAGAAGCGCATACGCCAACTCCAAAAGGCAGGAGTCTTGGAGTCATTTGACTTAAAGTCGGATGATAGTTGCGATCCTTGTTTACTTGGAAAAATGACTAAGTCACCTTTCACTGGTACTTGTGCTAGAGGTGGAGGTTTGTTGGACCTCATATACAAGGATGTGTGTGGACCCTACAGAACCTCCACAAGGGATGCTAACCGCTTCTATAGGACTTTTAATGATAAGTACAGTAGATATGGTTATGTCTACTTAATCAAGCATAAGTCAGAAACCTTTGAAAAGTTCAAAGAGTTTAAACAGGAAGTGGAGAATCAGTTGGGCATGAACATTAAGATGCTCCAATCCGATCGAGGAGGAGAGTATCTTAGTACAAAGTTCCTTGACTATCTTAAGGAATGTGGTATTGTTTCACAATTGACACCTCCCAGAACACCACAACTTAATGGTGTGGCTGAGAGGCGCAATCGAACCTTGTTAGACATGGTTCGTTCCATGATGAGTCAAGCTTCGTTACCAAACCCATTATGGGGGTATGCCTTAGAGACTTCCGCCCATATCCTTAATCTAGTCCCTATAAAGAAGGTTGCCAAAACACCTCATGATATGTGGACTGGGAAAGTTCCCAATTTATACCACATCACGATTTGGGGTTGCGAGGCTTTCGTTAGACGTGAGACTCAAGACAACCTCGAACCTCGTAGTGAGCGGTGTATTTTCATCAGCTACCCACAAAAATCCTTTGGTTACCTCTTCTACAGACCCAATGAGAATGTAGTCTTTATGGCAGGGAGAGGGGTCTTTCGCGAGAGAGAATTTATAAACCAAGGAAATAGTGGGAATCAAATTGACCTTGAAGAGCTTCAAGAGTCAAGTGGTGAAGAAACCTCAAACCCTAGCAATCAACCTAAGGAGGAAACTCCTGTTGAACCAACTGACAAGTCTGTAGCTCTAAGGCGTTCCACTAGAGTTAGGAATCCAACTAAGCATTACTATGGTTTCCATATTACTGTGGAAGGTGATACATTTATTAGTGATAGTACACTGGTAAATTTGGATGAACCTAACAGCTATAGGGAAGCCATGGCAGGCCCTGAGTCTGCTAAATGGAAAGAGGCTATGGACACCGAGATTCAGTCCATGTATGACAATCATGTTTGGAAGTTGGTTGACAATGTACCGGGTCATAAGATGGTCGGGTGAAAATGGATCTTCAAGAAGAAGACCGACATGGATGGGAAAGTGCACACCTATAAGGCGCGACTGGTTATGAAGGGCTTCATTCAAAGTTAGGGAGTTGATTATGATGAAACCTTCTCAGCAATAGCAAAGATTAAGTCTATTAGGGTTATGATAGCCATTGTTGCATTTCATGATTATGAAGTATGGCAAATGGATGTCAAAAGCGCTTTCCTTAATGGAATGTTGGCTGAGGATGTTTATATGAGTCATCAAGAGGGTTTTGTCAGTGCAGATTACCCTGATAGAGTGTGCAAGCTTGAGAAATCCATTTATGGATAGAAACAAGAATCTCGCAACTAGAATCTTTGTTTTGATGAAAACGTGAAAGATTTTAGTTTTTCGAGAACCGAAGATGAGTCATGTGTATATGTCAGAGCTAGTGGGAGTATAGTTAGCTTTTTGGTACTTTATAAGGATGGCATAACACTCATGGGAAAAGACATCCCAACTTTATAAGAGGTTAAATCCTGGCTTGGGAAGTGTTTTGCTATGAAGGACCTTGGAGAAGCTGCCTATATCCTAGGAATAAGGATATTGAGAGAAAGGAGTAAAAGAATAACCGGATTTAGTCGAAGCACCAATGTGGACACAGTGTTGACAAGGTTCAACATGCAGAATTCCAAGAAAGTTGACTTACCGATCCAGCATAATGCCAAACTGTGCAAGGCTCGATCATGTATGCTATGACTTGTACCTGCCCTGATGTGGCCTTTGCTTTGAGCATAGCCAGCAGATATCAGGGGAACCCTGGCAAGGCTCACTGGACTGCGGTGAAGAACATTCTCAAGTACCTGCGGAGGACTAAGGACTGTGTCCTTACCCTTGGTGGGAGTGATGAATTGAGAGTAGTGGGGTATAGTGACGCTAGCTTTCATACTGATAGCGATAATTTCCGCTCTCAGTCGGGTTGGGTCTTTACCATGAATGGAGGAGCAATTACTTGGAAAAGTTCCAAATAGGAGACAATAGCTGATTTAACATGTGAATCAGAGTATATAGCAGCGACTGAAGCGGCAAAGGAGGCGATATGGCTGAGGAACTTCATCGGAGACCTTGGAGTTGTACAAGGTATAAAGGAGCCTATGGAGATTTTTTTTACAGCAATAATGCGGTTGCCTTAGCCAAGGAACCGAGAGATCATGGCAGATCCAGACACATTGATAGAAAATATCACTTCACAAGACACAAGATAGAAGAAGGATTCCTCGTGGTAAAGAGGGTATCATTAGAAAAGAACTCAACAGATCCCCAATCAGTTGTTGTTTATAAGTAAGGTGTTGCCATCTTGTGTCAATTGTTTACTATTGTTTCAATTTTGCATGTTTTAACTTCTGGAATAATTGCTTTATTCAAACTCTCCACAGTCAGTCATATGTTGTAAGTAGGTATGAATCAAGATTGTCATGAATTGGGCTTATAGATGTCTAAGGTGTTAGACATAGCAAAAGTTGCTACAACATTCATGAGTGCTCATAAGTTCTGAGTATTGGATTAAACCCATGCTCACTTGTATCACTTCATGGAATTTATCACGAGTGATCGTGAGACGGTAATATCATATAAGTCTTCAAACCTAGAGATATGAGTTGTTGCCTATGAGTTTGTTGTGAATTGATTGTACGAAAACACATCAGTAACTTGATGTTATAAAACGGGCCTTTGTGTATGATTCAACAAGTAGTAGAACAAGCATATGAGTCAAAGTCTATCTGTTCCTTTTAGTACTTAGAGGATTAAAAGCGATATTTGGGCCCCTCGATGATTTATTTTGACCTATGTGTGGGGCCCAGTCAGAACCAAATTGATGTGTTCAGTTTAGTTCTATGTCAAACAAATCGGAAATAGGGAAACAAACTGCTAAACAATAAGTAGGACGTTGTTCCATGTATTTGTCTGGCTGATAACTAGAATAGAGGATTATATGATCACTTATCTAAAATGGCACTTCATAGTTCAACAATGTTTTAAGAGCTATATTTGTTGGTTGGTTCCTGAAGTCATACTTGCAACTATAGTTATCAGACTTATCCAAGTGGGAGACTGTTGGATAAGGTGTCCAAGTCCGTAACTATATTTGGTATGTATTTGACCCAACCCGGCAAGATCTATTTGGGTTGCTCTTCACCGAAACAATTCATATGGATAATCTTTTGAGAATAGTATAGTTATGATTCATTAATATATTATAAGTTATAATATATTAATATGAAATTATATTATTTAATTATTATTTATCGAGAACTAATTTAGTGATCAAAAGGAACTAATTATGTGACAACCCGTAATTTATTCCGTCAATGTAACCCGTTCTCGTTAATAAAACCGTTTGTATTTCCGATTTTTCAGTTAAATTTTGGGTTAGGTTAATTAAATTTAGACCTTTATTATAATCTCGTGAGTGTCCAAACCCATTAGAAACAAGTGAAAGCATCCCCAATATTCACTTGGAAAATTTTAGTTTCAACCACGTCGGGTTACGACAAATTAATCGGGTACGACCATAAGCCCCGTTTAACGTTAGTATCGGGTAGATTTCCACCGAGCCTCAAACTCAAACCATATTTAAAATTGAGTGGGCTTCATTTGAGGCTTTTCCACTCTCTCTCTCTCTCTCTACTCTCTCTCTCTCTCTCTACAAACTCAATCTTTGATCCAAAACCACCCCCTTTCAAGCTCCAATTTGGTATGTAAACCAACCTAGCTCATAGTATAACATGTTTGGCTTTCAAATTCGTGTTTAAATCATGAAAAATGAACAAGAACTTGTGTTTACGGCCCAGGAACAGCCCCAAGCCGCAAACACACATAAATGGCGTTTTGGAGCCCCAAAACCCTTCCAAACCACTTCTGGAGCATATATATGACTTAGGGGCTTAAAAGATTGCACTTTGAACACCAAAACCTTAACATTTGAGGGGTAAACATGAGTTTATGGCCCAAGAACATGCTTGGACCATAAACACCCTTTCTTAGGCCGCAAACACCTTTTAAGGTGTTCAGATGCCCCCTTAAACACCTCCTAAGCCTTGGAATAATGTCTAGAACCATCCACCTTTGTGTTAGGGACCTTAAACATGAAAGAAACCATCCCCTTAGGAGATTACGGCCGTAAACTCCTATAAGGCGGTCAAATGGTGCCCTAACTTCCTTCCATGGCTTGTACTTTGGACTAGAACCTCTTATGCTTAACCTAGGACCATCAAAACACACAAGGAAGGTGCATGTGTGAGTTTACGGTCGTAAACTCCTAGTTTACTGCCGTAAACTCCTTAAAGTGGTCCCTTTGATGGTTAAACCCCTTCCAATGCCCTAGAACTAAACCTAGCATCATCCCTCAAGTGTTATAAGGCCATTAAGCACCCAAGAAGCCACCACCCATGAGTTTACGGCCATAAACTCATGGGGATATGGTCTTAGGGCCGTAATCTCCATTAGAAGTTTACTCTTGAAGAGCAAACTCCATATATAGGCCATACACCCCCTTAGATGCTACCTGTATCACTCCTAACACTTGAAATGAAGTGTGTTCGTGCCTCGGAGTGTATATTCTTATCTAATTAGTAGTTCAAAGTCTAATTAGATACAATTATGTATCTCTTGATATTACATATGAACCTCGCATGTAATCAAGCCCCGAACTGACACTTTGCATCCTAGCCGACACATTTCTCTTCTGGTAAGTTAATACCCCTACACATTTTTCCGTGTTTTTCAATGTTTTCAGGGGGGAATACAAGCAAAAGTACAAGGATATCTTGTACTCAAACTTATTATTTCATTGGAAATGTTTCATATTTCGTATGCTTTTAATATTGGAAACCGTATTAACCAACTGTTTAACTTGCAGAGTTAGTTTTCAAATTGTTTGTGAAACCTGTTATAAAATGTTATATTTTATATTTCACAAATTATTTTCCACATCTTTTTCTGTTAAAAGCATTAGCTTAGAACTTTCGATACGTCCTCGGTAACACTCCACATAGATACGCGAGTGGAGGACCGCCTTTGTAGCTAGAATCTAAAACAGGATTTTCCGTATTATTACTTGTAAATTTGTTATTCTTAAAAATTGGAGACACGTCCTCTGAAACACTCCATAGAGATACGCGAGTGGAGGACCGCCCCTATAACCAGAATCTCCTGGAGGGAGAACATGACTTGAGTGTATAGATCTATACGGGGCTGACTACCCCGCACCTGGATGCTAGCTACAGTCGGACCGAAAGGTCCAGGGTGACAAAAGTCATAAAATGATATTGGAATTCTTATTGCCATATCTATTCTATCGTATGGTTATGGAACTTGCAATTTGGATAACAAAGATTTACTTGTTAGTAATAATGAGCCTAGTAATTGGTTTACTTCCTATTTATTAGTTTTATATACGTGTCAAAGCTAATGTACTTTACAAGGATAACCGGGTTTTCAGGATACTTCTCTTTATACTGCAAGTATGGTAGATACTTGTACACTTCATTCCGGATCGATAACCAACTTTTAGGAAAATAAGGTTTTTTTCCTGGGATAACTTAACTATTCATAACCAAACTGTGTAACATTGGATAAGTAGACTTTTTATAAGAAAATATGGGATTTTGTTGGATAACAACTGTTTGAGAAAACTAAAGGAAACTTGCTCATATTCAGAAAACAAACCGCTTATGAACTCACCAGCTTTATGCTGTTTTTCAAAACTGCTTGTATTCTCAGGTCCACGTTAGACAGGTACCTCGCGATCTTTTGGAGAAGACGGAGCGTCTAGAAGTCACGTCTTAACTTTTGTTCATTTTGGATGTATATATCTATAAACATGTATAACTTTGTTTTCAAACAAATGTAAATACTTCTATGTAATGTAATGGTTGTGTTTACTACGCTTACTATGTACATTGGTTGTGATACTTAACATGACGTCACCTCCGCCCCGGAACATTTCCGCCTTCGGTTTCGGGGTGTGACAAACTAAATATGGACTTATATATATATATATATATATATATATATATATATATATATATATATATATATATATATATATATATATATATATATATATATAATGGGCCAAGTTCATTTAGGATAAGCTAAGCTTGCATGGATAGTCCATGGAGTTTTAACCCATGGATCCTATGGAAATGAAAGGTCATGGGTATTAGGGTTTACATGAATGTAACCCTAATCCTCCATACTATATAAAGAGGTCTTTGGAACATGAAAAGGCACTAGTGTTTGTGAGAACAAGGTGGGCCGATTTCTACTAAGTGCATTCTATTCTCTCAAGTCTTCCAAGGTGTTTTGGTGATTTGTGATTCCACTTGAGGCATCCACATTATTGGTTCTAGGATCTCAAGACTCCAATAAATCAACCAGAAGAAAAGGTATGTTATTCTACTAAATTTTTTTTTTATTACAAGTACCCCATAACATGCTAGTTAGGCTGAGAACCTTGGAAAATCAAATTTGCATGTATAATAGAGAAAACATAGATCCAAGGTTTCTAGGGTTGCATGTACACCATAGGAGTGTAGAATGCTCAAAACCCTTCAATATATATATATATATATATATATATATATATATATATATATATATATATATATATATATATATATATATAATCATAGTGTGCAAGTCAGTTGTGTATTGATTTGCGCCAACGCATCCGTAACTGGATTTCATAAAGTATAATCCCATGTATGACATTATGACTAAAGTAACGTCCCATTTTTACAACATAAAATTTTCATTTTTATTAAGGTAAGACTCCACACTATAAAATCCATATTAAGAAAACCATTTGTTCCAAATTACAAGTGTTGAAAAACCAAAGTAATATGATAACGTGGAATCTGCATCGCTGCTGATGAATGTGTATAGTCACGCATTCGCCATCCTATGATAACCGAAGATACATGGAAAACAATAATAGTTAGACAATCACGAAGCTTGGTGAGTTTCCCTAAAATATCTCACATAACAGAATGTATACAAGCATCTATAATGGGCCTACAATCACCAGACTAGATTGCCTTGGGAATGTTCGCTTGCTGCTTTAACCCAACCACTCTTCCCAAGCCTCCGTGCCAAAGACTTTCAGTTGGCCTACACCTGGTCTCTTGCTCTACAACACATAGTAGTACCGCCTTAACCTCATCTACCACCATATGCCAACATATAATCAATTAAGGATCAAGTATGCACATGCTATAGGAAATTATAAATCATACAACTCATTAACGCCTACTAGACCCCTCATAGCACACTGCTCTGCTACTAACAAATCTCAATGGAATGCATAACAATAAGTAACCAGAGGTGAGATAGCCACCTGAACAGATGATCCTACTCTAGAGGCATAACAAAACAAGGGACAAGCAATATGTAACGTCCCAATTTTGAAGGAAATGTTTTCATTTTTGTAAAACAACATTCCATTCATTAGTGACAAATACCAATGTTTTACACTGAAAATCATTTTTCTTATTTCAAAGTATATTCGGAAACAAGTTGCCAATGTGTGTGTACAGCTGAGCTTTGCCCATCTTATTATCTGATGGAGTACCTAAAAACATTTAATATCAATTGGATAAACGCTAGACTTAGTGAGTTTCCCCCAATATACCTAAAGTTTTGTGTTGATCGGATACACTTCAAGTATAATAAACAAGAACAAAATTACTATACAAATAAAGAACCGAAAAAGTAAAGAACATGAGAAATTCATCAAATTTTCTTTCAGCAAGAAAGGATTTGTTTTCACAAAGGAACAAGCAAGATGTAACGTCCCAATTTTGAAGGCAATTTTTTTCATTTTTATAAAACAACATTCCATTCATTAGTGACAAATACCAATGTTTTACACTCAAAATCATTTGTCTTATTTCAAAGTATATGCGGAAACAAGTTGCCAATGCGTGTGTACAGCTGAGCTTCACCTATCTTATTATCTGATGGAGTACCTGAAAACATTTAATATCAATTGGATAAACGCTACGCTTAGTGAGTTTCCCCCAATATACCTAAACGTTTGTGCTGATCTTATACACTTCAAGTATAATAAAAAAGAACAAAATTACTATACAAATAAAGAACCGAAAAAGTAAAGAAGACGAGAAATTCATCAAATTTTCTTTCACCAAGAAAGGATTTGTTTTCACCAAGAAAACGAGTTGTCACAAAGATGGTCACCAGTAGTTACGTCAGGATCAAGTATGCACATACTATAGGAAATTATAAATCATACAACTCATTAATGCCTACTAGACCCCTCATAGCACACTACTTCGCTACCAACAAATGTCCATGGAATGCATAACAATAAGTAACTAGAGGTGAGATAGCCGCCCGAACAAATGATCCTACTCTAGAGGCACAACAAAACAAGGAACAAGCAAGATATAACGTCCCAATTTTGAAGGCAATTTTTTCATTTTTATAAAACAACATTCCATTCATTAGTGACAAATACCAATGTTTTACACTCAAAATCATTTATCGTATTTCAAATTATATGTGGAAAAAAGTTGCCAATGCGTGTGTACAGTTGAGCTTCGCCCATCTTATTATCTGATAGAGTACCTGAAACATTTAATATCAATTGGATAAACTCTAGGCTTAGTGAGTTTCCCCCAATATACCTAAAGGTTTGTGTTGATCGGATACACTTCAAGTATAATAAATAAGAACAAAATTACTATACAAATAAAGAACCGAAAAAGTAAAGAACACAAGAAATTCATCAAATTTTCTTTCACCAATAAAGGATTCACCAAGAAAACGAGTTGTCACAAAGACGGTCACCAATAGTTACGTCAGGGTGTCACCCTAATGTTGAATATATACTAATCTATACATGTATATCCCTTGATTGAAGGGATTGTATATAATCTATAATAAGAACCAATCTTCATAACAAATATATAAGATCTATTATCTATTCTATCCTTGTCTATATCATTAATGAATATACAAAGGTTACATAAGTTAACTATCTGCACATTGGCACTAATAGAATTGAGATGCTAGCGTTGATGTTGGTCTTGACGCTAGCGCTGGAAGTTAGCGTATAGAGTGTTGACTCATCAAATTATAAGGTGTAACCTTACAATCTATCTCCCCCTATCTCATGATGTCAAAACTAATCTTCTTCTTCAGAGTCATCTGAACCATTTTAGAAGTTATCAGCTTCTATTAAGATCTCAGGCTTCGCCCATCTGAATTCATCAATTTTAAGCTCTTCCAATATTTTACTAAGTTCCAGGAAGATTAGCAACCGATATCCTCTTTCCAGTTCAAAATGGTCAGTCCTTCCATGCAAAGATGAAATAAGTATTCAGTGGGATTAGTAGGAAGATCATTAGTGTGTTGAAAGCATATGTGATTTTTACTGTCAAGATAGAAAATGACACGCTCTGGTTCTCGAATGAACACGTACTAAACTGGTTCAACACCCGTGTGTAGTTCATTATTTATGTAGCGGGTTCCATATGAATTGAGAAACTTTGTATATTCTCCTTGAGGAATATGGTCTAGAAGGACTAGCTGATGGCACAAAATCCAGCTTCTTCACTTTGTTGAGCAACTGCTGAATTGCTAAATTCACTTCCTGAGCATGAATACCTTTGTATTTATCAACAATTTCTTGAATTTTTATCCACTCGCTGTAGCCAAATTTGACTAGCTAATGAATGAATACAAACTCAGTGTATTCATACTAAGTCTTCTTCTTGACCAAGTGAAGCTTTAGAGACTCGTTCATTAGTTTGGTGCATCTCACCCTAATGATGGGATCAAGCTTTGTTCTACGAGTCAAAACATTTCCAAACTTCTTTATGTTGCTCATGTCATTTAGCTCTGAAACCATGTGTTGTTTCTCCACACTATTATTGAAGAGCTGAATTTTCTTGACTTGATCATTAGTGCTTTGAACATCAGCAGAAGCAAGAGCTTGAGCAAGTTTGGCAAAAAAAACCTTCTCCTTTTCTGGCTTCTTTTCTTTCTCGAATGGCAGCATTATTCTCTTTCATGATTTCTCTTACTTCATCAACAGTTATATCCCATACTTCAGCTAAAACATTTAGATCAAAAATAAACTTGCTTTTCTTAAAAAGAGGAGGTGCTGAAGAATCACCAGCAGTAGAAGAACTTCCAACTTCAGTGTCATGAGCTCCCCCTGAAAAGGAATCCTTCCTCTTTTGAGGATTGAGATGATCATTATCATACTTAATCTAACTATTCATTCCCTGAGGAATTGCCCCTTCAAAATATGAGTCGGGGTAGACAAAATTTAGAGGAACAGTAGAAAAAACAGCTTGTAGCATGAATCTCATATCAAGAAATCCTTCATAGTCATTAGTCTTTGATTCTTCACCAGTATCTTGATGGGTTATGAGCATATCTACAATCCTATGTGATCATGCAACCCTAATTGCTTTGGATCTAAGTTTTTCACTAATTGAACATGCAAAAGAAATTCCAAAGCAATGACCCTAAATCTAGCATATATAATTCAAAATTCATATATGAAAAGGGTTAAGAAGATTACCTTACTTGTTATTTAGTAATAACAAGGCAATGTTGAAGATCCTTGACTCTTGAAAGCTTAGTGCCCCAAATGTTGCACCTCTAACGGTTCACAAATACCCAATGCAGGAAGACGAGAGGACAATCTTAGAAAATCAGCAAGGGTTAGGAACCATATGCTTACTCTGAAATTCTAAGGGTTTGGGAGGCTTTATATAGGGCTAGGTTGCTTAATCTTAAAGTTGGACTTTTATACGGAATCCCTAGTTCCCATCTAAAACCGTCAGCAACCCATGGACCTCCTTAAAGAAGCCTTGGACGGAATTTTATAGCACCACCTTATAAATTTCATCCACTCCTTTTCATGGAGTCCTAAGCCTAGTTTTACAACTATCAATGATTTGCAAAACAGCCCCTCCATTATTAGTAAGTTCCTTTAATCCCAAAATTAATCCCAAACTAGTTTCTGATTATTCACTAATTAATAATATGATTTCCAAATAATATATTAATCTTGTAATATATTAATAAAAATCATTTGAGTACCAATTAATTATTTGAAATAATAAATTCTACTCTCTCTCCACTAGTCATCTTTTCAAGGTGCATGAGGGAAGCGAACCCAAAAGGACCATGCTACTATCAAATCAAGTACATACCAAGTATAGTTATGGGCTTAGACACCTAATCCAACACATCTGAGATAGACTGATCATATGTTGTTGCATCAACATCTAAATTGTTGCTCTCTTTAGCCACACCAATTTCCTTTTCAACCCTTCCTCATTCAGACACTTCAGGATGAGATGGAGTTAATGCAAGCATTACCATTTACATTTGCATTTGTTGGTTAGGACTCTCTTGATTATTCTCCCCCTTTCTAGCATCATCAGATTGGGGAGGTGACCCAGGAGGTGTGAAGGAGTACGAGGAGGACGATAAGATGGTGGATGAGGTGGTGGGGGAGGATTTGACGATCGATGTGGCGGTGGAAAAGGATTATCACCTGGAGACTTTGGTGGGGTGTCATCAATAATCATATCATCATCATCACCTAAGGATATAAATCACTCTATATCAGCAACAACCTTTTCCACACTAGTCAGCCGTTCTCCCAAGGAGTGAGTTATCTTCATAAGTAGAGAAAGTTGAGAAAGCACAGTTGTTTCAAAATTGGATATGGATTCCACCTGATAAAAAGTAGCAATCTGATTACGTGTTGGCATAGGAGGAATAGTCTCAACTTCAAGAGAAGAATACATTGATCTTGGAGAAATGACAATTTGGATCAATGGGTCAACAGTTTGCACTAAAGGTGGATTTGATCCACGTTACACAGCATCATCTGCAGAAGGAGTAGATGAAGATGTATATGGAAAACGAATATGGTTGTTTACTCTTGGAGGAGAGCTCATTCCCTGAACAAAGTCTTCTCCCTTATCAGTGGCTAAATCATCTTCTTCATCATCAAGGTCTTCTTCTTCATCAGCTATGTTTTCTTCTTCATCAACTCCTTCATTATCTTCAGCGTCTTCATGATTATCGTCCACATCATCCTTTTCTTCATCGTTATCCTCATCGTATTCTTCTTCATAATGAAAGAATTCAAAAGAGTAGGGGTTTGCAATCCAATCAGTCATTCTCTCAGTGATATGCAAATCATCTTCAGAAGGAGAAGAATTGATGATCTTTGAGGAGAGGGAAGGAAATGGAATGGTGATCCCACGATTTTCAGTATATCCTTCCTCACAATTCAAAATCAATCCAAGCCAATGGTGATGGGGAACTTACACTGGCTTCTTGTTCCCAGTGATACAATCAATCATCTGATCAAGAGAGAGTTGAGCAAAATCAAATCTTTTGCTTCACATAATAGAAAATAAAATTCATTGCTCCAAGAGATTAAGTTGATCCAAACTTCCAGTCTTTTGTCCAAGGCACTTGCCAATAACACACACTACAAAAAAAATTACATTTAGTGACACATTAGTTTTATGCCATTATATATAGCTTTTAGTGGCATATAATTTGGAAATTTTAGGTTTCCGCCTCTTATTCCCTCCAAGATTAAAAGATATTGAAAATTTCTGGTTGCCCTCTTTCTATTTCCCCAATATTAAAATCGTTATGCCCAATCCTAATTTTTTTGAGTTTTAAACGGAGCAACACCTCAACTTTCACTGCCCTAATCCATCTTGTAGATCCATACGTTGACGTTCTTCTCCCCCTCCCTTCCTCAAAATTCTCCACTTCTTATCCATTAGAGTAGCTTCTCCATCAACGTCGGCCACCGCCTATTCCCCCATCCTCTACCCAACATCTTTATCGCCTTGGCTACATCATCGCTTCTAAGTTTTATGTTATGATCTCCAGGTAATTGCCTCTCCGCTCTGTGTTTATTCTTAACATTAGTGCCCCAAATTACATATTCATCCACACGTGTATTCAAAGTCACAAGAAAGCTTACCAATTTATATCCATCTGATGAACTGATTTTGGGGTTACAATGTTTGGAATATGTTTATAGGATGACCTAGTTTATTTTAATTTCATGTGTAAATCATACTTTGGAGCACACCAAGTGTTTGTTGAAATGTTGATGCAAAAAAAAAATGTTAGTTTGATTAACATAAGTATAAGCTATAAATTCCTATATGTACTGTATAAATTAGTTTCTCACCAAAATAATTCAAATGAGTATTGATGATTAACCATATGAATTTTGAAATTAAAATATAAATGTTTGGCAGAAAACTTGGTAAAAGGATAACAAATTTGGATTTTTTTCATCTGTTTTGACAATCATCAGACATGTGGGCTGTATTGGTTCTTGGAATTGATGAATTTGCACTCAGAATCTACTTCACATTTGTCTGGATAGTAAAAACATGATTAAATCAATTATTTTAATTTGTTTTGATTGTATCCTCAACTAATTGATCAAGTTCTTACTTTTTGCTTTACTTTGCATCTATCATGGTTGTAATTTGAACTATAATTGAATATTTATTTTTGTTGGTAATTGAATTTTGTAGTCTTCATCTATGTGTGAAGATAATGTTTGTAATTGTGGGCCATTAGGAATTTAGGATCTGCCATCATATATAATATATAAGAATAGGATGGCTTTTTTAACTTCCATGATGAGTACAACAGGAAGTACATAACAAAAAGGGATTAATTCATCCATTGTAGACTCTATTCATCATCTGTTTTGTTTATTTTCTAAAGTCAAACCTTCATGTTTTTTTCTGTTCTAATTTAACTGAATATATTTAATGTTTTTTGTTTTTGTTGTAATTTTAACTGCATCCATGTAATGTTTTTAGCTATAATTTAATAACATATACGTAATCTTTTTTGTTGTAATTTTAACTGCAACCATATAATCGTTTTTCCTGTAATTTTAATTGCATCTCCAGAATATGTATCTCATGTCTATAATATGAAATTTTCTTTTGTTGTAGTGACATTCAAGATCAACAGCCACCACAACCAATTGTTGAGGCTAATGGAACACATATGGGTTTTGCAGTATCCGACAATATCCAACGGGGGTTTTCTACCAGAATCAATCGGGGATTGGGCAAGGGCGGGTGGTGGGACCGATGTTTGGGTGCGGGGACGAGTTTTATAGTATTCGACAATATCCACCCTCATTTGCATCCTTGGTCTCAACATACCACGTAAGAACTAATATGGTCTAAATATTTATTATTTTATTTTTTACTTGGCTATTTGGGTTTGCTCATTTGGCTATTTTATTAATATTTATCTACTATTTGACATTATACGTTTTACTTATGTGCTTGAATCTTGTTTTTGACAGTTGGAGGACTTGCATCAAATATGTGATGCAAATCCTAGTGAGCATTTTGACATAAGTACACAAGATCCAAATGTTTTTTTATTGGGGATTAGTTGTTTCCAGTTGTGATCATGAATTGGATATGGATTTAGTACAGAAAGAGTTCAAAAAGAATATTCGAAATGGTTTCAAGCGTATGACAAGAAATATGACATTATTAGTCATGTCTGAAGTATCTAAGAACTACCAGCATGTTGATGCTTACAAATTTTTTCCTTGATTATTCACTTACTAAAGTTTTTTTTTCTTCAGGAGTTGGACAAATTTGTGCACATAATGTCATGTTTTTTTTATGGAAAGGACAAATTTGTACACATAATGTCATGTGTTTTTTTGATGGAGAAAAATTTGTGGATTCTGTCATACTCTTTACCATGCTAGCTCTTTGCTTAGAAGAAAAATTCAAGATAAACATTTATACAAAGTTGGAGGTCAATCAAGTTTCATATTTCTTCCTCTACAAATATTTTAGTTCTATAGTATTATGTTTCGAATATTAGCACAACATTTAGACTAAATAAACTCTTTTGAAGACATTTGTATTTTAAATATTGAATATTGTTATTAGACAAGTTGTAGTTTGAATTGAAGTAATGATATTATGTTTTATTTATTATTTAAATTGCCTTATTATTATTTTATATTCTACTTAAAATTTTAAATAATTAGACATAATTTTTTAGTATCATTATTTTGTGTTAAAAAAGGTGTCTCTAAAAACATGAAAATAATATTTATTTTAACATAATAAATAGTGGCATAAAAATAGTGCCACTAAAACCTAGAAATACTATAGTGGCATAATAGAAAAGTGCCACTAAAACCTAATAAGCTGCAACGACACAACCAAAAAGTGACACTAAAGGCCTTTAGTGGCAGCGTTCTTAGTGGCACTATTTTTTTGTGCCGCTGATTCCCCAGGGGGCTTTTAGCGGCACATTTTCAGTTTTTAGTGGCACTTTTTCTATGCCACTAAATGTCATTTTATTTGTAGTGTCATGTAAAGTACTTCCTTCCTACACCAAAACACTGACAGAGAGCATATTTGTGTGGATCACGAGAGGTGCCCTGAACAGAAAAGTTATACCCTAATCTTTCACGAACAGATTTGTACTTTTCTTCTGAATGAGTTTCAGAATAATTTTCTAATCAAGGAAGACGAAGAGCAGTTCGAAAAGATTCCACATCAATAGTAACCCTATATTAACCATTTCCAATGGTTCCAGTAATGGTTTGAGAATCATAATCAATACAGCATGAATAGTAGAACTTACATACTTTTTTAGGGTAAAAGGGATCAGGGAAGTCGCAGAAGGCATATCAAAGAGGGTAGCTTTTTACATAGTCGATGAAATCTTTAATTCCTGACTTAACAAACTGTTTTGGAATGTCATAAGAAAACGCCACATTGTTTGCTTTAATGATGATGGGAGAATCAGGGGCATGAGGACCTTTTACGAAATCAGTGAGAATGAAACACTTGTATACAGACTTTGACAATGTCAGAGCTTTGAGGTAGATGATGTTTAGGAGAGCCTTTTTCAAGAGAGAAAGCAAATTGCTTGAATAGATTGTAAAAGCAACCTAGGACGAAGTTTTCCCAATTTATACAAAAAGTTTCTTCCTTTTTATGTAATCATGATTGAAGAGATCGGCACCGTAAAAGTCTTGAATCCCAAGATAATGATGAACCTTTTAATCGTCATCCAAAAAGTTACTGTTGAGATAAGGAAGTTACATCAGCGAGACATGGCATCTGCAACAATGATTATCACGGAAGAAATCAGTGTATCAAAATTACAGCTTGTAATCCTGTAAGTTTATGATGTCTCTTGATAGTGTGGGTTTAAACTACCATTTACGGACATAGTATTGCGAGATTTCATCAGCATGTGGCTTTTTATGCTGACTCATTAATCACTTTTATTAGAAGAAAATGGGTAAGAGTTGTACGATGCTTGTGATAAGTTGTGGTGTTTTACCTTAACCATCAACATAGATTTTTCAAGCTCTTATCAGCGTATTCTACATTACGCTAAATCATCAGGACTTAAAATAGAAATAAGGAATGAATTGATTATTCCAATCATTCTGAGGTGGAATCAGAGTGAATGATCAACGGTGATAACCCATCAACAAGAAATGGTTTAATCCTTGCATTATACAGTTAGTTGCAGTCTAGAATCAAAGATTCACCATCAATTCATTATGTTATCATGTCATACCTTAGATTAGGATGTCAAGGACATGGATAACCCTTTTTCATTTAAGGACCAGACAAGTAACTCTTACATTGATGACTATGCAATCAGGGTAAGCTATTGTGTTATGCTCGATGTTTCAGCAGAACATGAGACTTGACACATATGACAAGCATACTTCCAGGTACGGATTAAGGTAAAATAATTAAGTAAGAATAAAGACCCAAGCCTTTCTATCAATTTTTTTTGGAGTAGGAAATCTCAATTATAAATTTTAGATGATGCTACATAATCAACATGAGGGGGTGACTCAAGTTCATCTCAGCAGATGATCTCACTGATGAGATACTTAGAAATATTTAGTCACATACAACAACATGCTTCTAGGGATGATGAATTTTCAATAGTTACATACTTGGCTTATGAATGCCACTGTTAAATCTTAATAATGGTACAAAACAAAAAATAAATATTATAAGTATACAAACAAAAGAGTTAGTCAAACAAGGAAGTATTCTAAAAGCAATATTTTTGCAGCCTTTTAAGAAGCATGATAAAGACTCGATCCATCAAATCTTTTGAATTGAATGGCCATAAATGTACTTCCATTTTTCGAGATATCTACTCCTTGACACTTTCTGTAAAAAGAGAGCAAACAACATCAACCATATCAAGCAAAAACACAATTCATAGTAAACAAAGAGAGAGAATTCCTTTAATTGTTGAGGTTTTGCAGATTGATTTCAAGATTCATGTTCAATAAGAACAAGAGAAGGATGTGAACCAGTCTTTGTAACCGACGAGTTAAGAGGATCCAATCTTTGTATTCTTAAAGTTATGAGATTTACCAAGAGAAAACTCAAGGGTTCCACTTGTTGTGATCCTTTAAGGAAGAGAATATGGTACCACTGTCTTGTTGAAGACGCCTCTGGATTTCTCAGGGAAGCTGGTGTTGCAGTGAGAGCATCTATGAAAATAGATGTATTATGTTACCTAACTTCACCTCATCCCATTTCAAGAGAGATAGGTTGTTCAAGATGGAAAGATATGTGTCCAGTAGAACACACTTTGGCATAGTTATCTCCAATTTGGTCTCATCAATAGGATGCAACATGTCAATCAGTGTGAGTATCAACATCAGGGAGAAAGCTATTAGCACTGAAGAAAAGATGCAGACCAAACCTCAACTAGCTTTACTAGGAAGGTGATGCATTCAAGGAATGACATGCTAATCTTTTCTAAAGGAACAAATCAGATATGGTCACCATAGAGAGAGAAGAACATGCATAGACAGATGTTAGTAGAATAATGTACAATGTATATTTATTTGGTAAAATAAAAGTTAAAAGAAATTTCTGAAGCATAAACTCAAAATAAACTAAAATTGTAGCAGCTTATGTTAAGAAATTTTAAATTAGCGAAGCATAAAATCAAAAACGTAGAGTAGTATTGTCTAAACAAGTAAAATCAAACCATAAAAATGTTGTTGTCCCTGAGTACGGTAAGCATAGTTTTATTCATAGAGTCAAAAACTTTTCCTTCATGGAAATCAAATATAACTTTGTAACCATCATCGCAAAGTTCACTGATGGAGATAAAATTTCCTTTTAGACCCTTGACATAGAGCATAACCTTCAGTTTGAACGCCCTGCACTCAAATGTTCCAATACCTATAACAGCTCTTTCACTATTTTCACCAAAGACCACCATTGGATCATCGTTCTCTATAAAATCTAATAAGATGGACTTGAAACCGGTCATGTGTCTAGAGCACCCACGGTCAACGATCCAATTATGTTCTAGATTCCGACTAGACCCTTGGACAGCTTGAGAGGTATTAGAGTCACACATGTTGATATTACCATCAGGGGAATCATTGATAAGAGTCATTAGATCCTTAATATTCAGCCCCTCATCTTCAGATGTCTCCTCTTATTCAACCTATTCTTCACAATCCTCTTGTTTTGCAATGAAAGCTTTTGGTAGTGTGATGTTCTCCTCTTCATGTGAGCCAACATCTTATTGTGCATAACTTCATAATTCTCAAAACTTTGAGCTTCTTTCTTCTCTTTGTTGTCCCTAGAAAAATGGTTAGGGCTTCCACAATTAAAATAGTTACCTTAGTTTTTCTTTTTCTGAAGTGGATCTTCTCACTAAACTTCCTCCCTTAAGCTGAGCTCTTGGAACCTCATTTGATCTTTTTTCTTCATAGCATTTTTCGATAAGTGCAGTGTTGAAAAATAGTTCATTGGTGATATCTTCACCACTCTCTTCACCCTGATCTAAGTCATATGGGTTGCTGAAGTGCTTTATTGCTTCCTTTTGAGAAACCAATGCTACAAACATTTCCTTGCTTGATTCCTTGATGATATATTTGCAAAGATATTTGGTCTCTTCGAAGTTTCGAATTTTTCCAAACAAGGAGTTTAGATCCATGGTATCGATCTTTTCACGATTTTTTATGGAAATCAAGATGATGTTCCCAGCTTTTCCTAAGAGAGTCTAGAAACTTCAGAACTAACTAAGAATAATGATTGACAACTCCTATCATGCACATATCATTAACCAAGCAGTTAAATCTGATAAAAGTTTGGGTTAATGATTCATCGTGTTGAGTGAAGAAGTGCTTGTATCTCCGATCGAGATTGTTGATGGTTGTGGCTTGTACTTCCACGATTGTTGATGGTTGTGGCTTGCAAAGATATTTGGTCTCTTCGAAGTTTCGAATTTTTCCAAACAAGGAGTTTAGATCCATGGTATCGATCTTTTCACGATTTTTTATGGAAATCAAGATGATGTTCCCAGCTTTTCCTAAGAGAGTCTAGAAACTTCAGAACTAACTAAGAATAATGATTGACAAATCCTATCATGCACATATCATTAACCAAGCAGTTAAATCTGATAAAAGTTTGGGTTAATGATTCATCGTGTTGAGTGAAGAAGTGCTTGTATCTCCGAATGAGATTGTTGATGGTTGTGGCTTGTACTTCCACGGTGTATTCATAAGCCATTGTCAGCGTATCCATCATCTCTTGAGCTGAATCACATTTTTTATGAGATGATACACATGATAGGGAAGAGAGTTTCTTAACGTATACCAAGCTTTCACATCAAGACTAAGTAGTTTCTTGTCATCTCGTCATAACTCATCTTCTGTTTTTGCTTCAAAGGACCAACAGGAGCATTATTGACTTCAGTTTGATACATAGGAATGTGAGGACCTTTTTTTAACAATTTTGTGCATCTTATAGTCCATGGTTTAAAGAACAACCATGGCCTTAGTTTTCCACATGGCAAAGTTGTGCTCATCGAAATAAGGAATCATGTTGCGACCAAAGGAGGATTATTGGAAGTTGGCATGATTACTTGAGTGTATCAAAACCCACTCTGATACCAATTGAATGTTTTTGTTGATCAGATACAGTTCAAGTATAATAAACTAGAACAAAACTACTAAACAAATAAATAACAGAAAAAGTAAAGAAAACGAGGAATTCGCCAAATTGTCTTTCACCAAGAAAACGGGTTGTCAAAAAGACGGTCACCAAGACTAATGTTAGGGTATCACCCTAATTTTGAATATATAAAATTTTTTACAAGTATATCCCTTGATTGAAGGGATTGTATCTAATCTATAACAAGGACTGATCATCATAACAAAGATATCGGATATGTTATCTATTATACACTTATCTATATCATTACCAATTATAAAAAGGTTACATAATATAACTATCTACACACTGACGTTGATAGACTTGAGACGCTGGCGCTGATGTTGATCTTGACGTTGGCGCTGGCAGTTAGTGTATAGTGTGCTTAACTCATTAGATCATAAGGTGTGACCTCACAATACCATATACAACAGTACACACACATGCATACAAATAATGGATGTATTTTAGACTTACAACCTTCATTCCATTTCGTAACATGGGTATATGTGTACTTACAGCCTACAAATCATTTTGTTAACATGTGGGCCTATATGCTCCCTACCTCTTTGTCATTCTGCCATCATCCCCTAACTAATTTGCAATATGTTATAGGTATATCAACAATCACGCACATAGAAAACTATATTATGGGCTTATGGGCTGTACATTATTACTCTTATCTCCTAACACACACACACACACACACACACATATATATATATATATATATATATATATATATATATATATATATATATATACTAGGATACATACTATAGTGAGATGAACTCACTTGGTCAGTTGCTTTGACAACTAACAACAATCTACTGAGGATCTAATTGACTGTAACATACCCGACGAGTATTAACCTACAATACTACCACTTATTATATACTAGGGAATTCTGGAAATGGTGGTTAAACTTATAAATAATCCTAATGAATACTGATAGTTCTATCAAATAAGGATCAACTAGGTCAACAATTGGGAGACAAGACCATTTCGACGTATAGTCATTCTGAAATCTAACAACCAAGTGAACATGGCCATTCTAATCACCTCTCTTGTAAGTAGATCAATCAGTATAAAGACTTGGAATTACTGAGAAATCTTAATTATTGGTTCCTAGTAACGACTTATAACTATAATTATAAATTACGTGGAGGCAGAGTAAGTGTAGCTCACTTACATAGTACTATTAATGAGAAGCAGGATCTAAGCGGGTAGAACATTGACTCGGGAACTCCTACTCTAAGATTACAACTAGTTGATCAGTCAGGGGTGTCGGACAGCTACGCCGCCAGCCAAAAACTCAAGGAAAAAGGGGCTACATGAGGTACAATTGAGAGAGAGAGAGAGAAAGACTCTAGCAGAAGGATGTGAGGAGCATATATGACATGGACTATCTATAGGGAATTTCTCCAGGTCTGCCACCTGCATCTAGGATGCGCGTTGTGCACTTCTACTACGCCACTCCCCCCCTCCCCCCCTCATGCCACGTATCGCGATATCGGTGGTCCACATATGCCTCTTCTAAAAGGTGTTACGTGTCACCATCCTATGGTGCCACGTGTCACAACCTTATAGAGCCACGTCACCATGTATCAGAAGAAATGGGCTTCCCCAATATAGCCACGTAGCGCTCTCTCGTGGTGCAAGGTCATCATGCGCGTTGCGCACATTGCGCGTGTGACTTTCCAGATTTTTAAAATGGTGTAACTACTTCATATAAGCTCCATATTTTACGTTCTTTATATTGTTTGAAAGCTCTCGGCGATATCTATAACTTTTCTTTAGGTCATAATAACTAATTCTCAATCTATCAATGTAACATTCCAAAATCCAAATAAAACTTTTTATTTTCAAAAAGGAAAATACATCCACAAATTGTTTCCAGGATGCATTCCACCATAAACATGTTCAATTATCAGAATAACGATATCAGTAAGTGCGGAAAACAGTGGAGAGTGAATGTTCCACCATCAAGCGAGCCCTTCCCCTTAGTACCGAATGTACCTGAAATCACAATACAAACTGTAAGCAAAAGCTTAGTGAGTTTCCCAAATACCAGATAACATACAATCACAAAATGCCACGAAACACACATATAATTGCCATGGGCTACCCCCACAGTCTTTTCCTTGAAATGACATAGGCTACCCCCATGGTCTGATATCGGCCCGTCCACCATGACGGGCTTCATGGCCCAAATGCCCTAACCATGACATGCAAGGCCCACAACAAAAAATTGGGCCCAACTATCCTAAACAAGCCAAGGCCCAACTATCCTAAACAAGCCAAGGCCCAAAACTAGTTAAGGCCCAAAAGTCCCAAAAGTCCAAAAACTTGTCCAATAGCCCATTGAGTGTACACGTAACGTACATCATCCATATGCTTAGCATAATTGCTCTTCAGGAAGTACACACAGCGTACATCCTAGTACGCCCAGTGTACTAAGTTGCTAAGCATACTTAGCCATTAGGTGCTTAATCCATTCAACCACTTCGTTGACTTCAAGAACTTGGTCATTTAAGGGATCCTAGGGCCTAAAGTTGGCAACTTTATGCCTTTGCATGCCTTATGGGAGCCCAACATCCCATTTTGTCCATTAAGACTCACTTTAAGGACCTAAACCCATGCATGGTGCCATAACAACCATCAAGTTAGCATTTGTATGCTTCTAACATGCCAAAGGGGCTAAGATTTAACAATACAAACTTTTGGAGTTGCCTAAACTCACAAACGATAATTCATGGACCAAAAATGAGCTTATAAACAAACCCTAACTCAATCTAGCAAAGGATCAGCAAGGTATGAGCTTTTTACCTCCAAAAGTTTCCCAAGATGATGTAGATTCAGGATCTTCAAGCTCAACCACGTCCAAGGCTTGCTTACTAACTTCAACTTCTTGAAAACAAAGCAAAAATGGCCACTAATGTCCATTCAAGCTCAAAGATCACCTCGGATGGAAACTATGCTTTTTAGAGACGTTTAAATGTGTGGAGGGTGATAATGGATAAGGTCCAAAGGTCATAAATGAGCTTAAATATGGCTCAAGTCCGAAAATTAGGGTCTTAGTCTTTTGGCCATGTACGCCCCGCGTACGAGGCTTAGCTGCCCGATGAATATGCCTATGTAAACTAAGCATACACACACGTACGCCCCACGTACTTTTTCCAAATTAATTTATATCAAGGGCTTAAAAAGGAACCAAAATTTGAATGTTACAACTCTCCCCCACTTGAATTACACTTTGTCCTCGAAGTCTCCTACCACGAACAAATCAAGGTAGTTCTCCCTCATCTCGCCCTCTAGTTCCCACATCGACTCGGAACCTCTTCGGTGCTGCCATTGCACCTTCACCAAGTTCAACACCTTATTATGTTGAGTTTTAGTGTTCTTAAGAAGAATCGTAATGGGATTTTCCACATAATTCAGGCACTCATCCACCAGAATATCACCTAGCGAGATCACCGCAAAATCATCGGCTACATACTTCCACAACTGAGATACATGGAAAGTGTTAAGGATCTGACTGAGCTAGTCTGGAAGATCCAGCCGGTATGCAACCCTATGAACCCGAGAAGAAATCCTGAATGGACCAATAAATCGGGAACCCAGCTTGCCCCTCTTCCGAAATCGGATTACCCCTTTCCAAGGTAACACCTTCAGCAACACATAGTCTTCCACCTAAAACTCGAGATCCGAACAGTGTCGGTTAGCATAACTCTTCTGATGACTCTGCGTGACCCGTAGTTTGTCGTATACCTGTTGAATAAACTCACTATACTTAAGAACCACCTCGTTCGATACTAGATTGATAACTGTTATTAGAACTCTGGTGGTGGAAAATAAGTATCCCAACTCCGTCCGAAATCCAACACACAAACCATAATCATATCCTCGAGTGTCTGGATCGTCTTCTCGCTTAGAGCGTCGGTCTGGGGGTGGTATGTTGAACTGAAATGAAATTTAATGCCTAACTCCTGATGGAATGTCCTCCAAAATCTGGAGGTGAAACGAACATCGCGGTACAAGACCACAGATACTGGAATTCTGTGCCTGACTACCACCTCCGGAACATAGATATTCACTATCTTCTCGGCGGATATACTGTCGACAATTGGAATAAAATGTGCACTCTTGGTCAACCTGTCCACAATGACCAAAACAAAATGAACACCCTGCGTCGTCCTGGGTAATTTTTTGATAAAATCCATGGTGATATCCTCCCACTTCCATACGGGGATGGGTAACGGATGGACCTTGCCATGAGGTCTCTGATGTTCGGCTTTGACCTTCCTACAGGTCAAACACTGCTCAACAAACCAAGCAAATTCTCTCTTCATGCAGTGCCACCAATAACTCAATTTCAAATCCCAGTACAATTTCGTGGCCCCCAGATGGATAGAAAACTTGGATTTATGTGCCTCCTCCAAAATCGTTTGACTCACCTCATCTGATGCTGGAATCCTGACCCTACCACACTAAGTCAATAACCGTCGACTGTCTCTAATAAACAATAGAATATGCCCTCTAATTTGCTTAGTGTTCTCATTTTCCTTCTTCAATCCTTTTACTTGAGCCTCCTTGATCAAATCCACCAAGGGTGAAGTAACAGTCATCCTCAAACAAATATCTTGGATTGATGAGCACACCGCCATACGGCTCAAAGCATCGGCCACCACATTGGCCTTCCTGGGGTGATACAAATTCTCGCAGTCGTAGTCTTTTACCACATCTAACTACCTCCGTTGTCGCATATTCAAGTTCGGCTAATCCATCAAATACTTTAAACTCTTATGATTGGTGTAGATAGTACATCGGACCATGTACAAGTAGTACCTCCATCTTTTGAGGGCAAACACCACCGCCACCAATTCCTAATCATGCCTGGGCTAATTCGCCTCATGAGGCTTTAGCTGCCTCGAGGCGTAAACAATCACATGCCCTCTCTGCATAAGGAGTGCTCCCAAACCTGAAATAGAAGTGTCACAATAAACCACAAAATCATCCAATCCCTCAGGTAACGCAAGAATCAGGGCCTCGCACAATCTCTTCCTCAGAGTCTCAAAGGTCAGCTGCTGATTTGGACCCCACCGAGAGGTCACATTCTTCATGGTTAGATGGGTTAGGGGCACTACAATCTTAGAGAAGTCCTGAATAAATCTTCGATAATACCCCGCAAGACCCTAGAAACTCTGAATCTCAGATGATTTTTTTGGAACTTCGCAATGCATCATAGCCTTGATCTTGGCTGGGTCCACCAAGATACCACCCTGGTTGATGATGTGCCCCAAAAACTGAACCTCACGAAACCAAAACTCGTATTTGGAGAAATTGGCATAAAGCCTGCCCCTCCTCAAGGTCTCCAACACCTCTTGAAAATGTTGCTCATGATGCTCCTTGGTCTTAGAGTAGACCAGAATATCATCAATGAAAACAATCATAGACCGATCCAGCATCGACCTGCAAACCTGATTTATGAGATCCATGAACGTTGTAGGTGCATTGGTGAGACTGAAAGTCATCACCACGAACTCGTAATGACCATAACGATTTCTAAAGGCCATAATTTGTAAATCCTCATCCCTGATCCTCACATGATGGTGCCCTGACCAAAGATCAATCTTCGAGAACCAAGATACACCCAGAAGCTGATCAAATAAGTCGTCGATCCTCAGAAGTGGATAACAGTTCTTCACTGTTAACCTGTTTAATTCCCGATAATCGATACACATCCTGTGTGACCCATCCTTCTTTTTCACGAACATGATCGGTGCTCCACACGGGGAACTGCTCGGACGAATAAAACTCTTGTCTAGAAGCTCCTGTAGCTACGTAGAAAACTCCTTTATCTCAGGTGGTGCTAGCTAATATGGATCCTTGGCTATCAGAGCGAAACCAGGCATCAAATCAAACTGAAACTCAACTTGCCTCTTGGTAGGCACTCCCGTCAACTCCTCTGGAAAGACTTGAGGAAAACCCACACAATGGGTACCTTGATCAACTCTAACGTGGTCTCAATTCATGAATCTGAGACAAAAGCCAGAAACCAAGAACAACCCTGCTGAAGAAGCCTCCTAGCCCTCGCGGCTGAATAGAAAGTTGGCCCATGCGAAGCTCTCTCATCAGTAATGACTAGTTCTCCCCCACTTGGGGTTCGAATTCTCACCATCTGCCACTCACAATCAATGATGACCCCAATGGGCCCAACCAGTCCATCCCGATGATCACCTTCAATCCTCTCAAGGGAATTGGTACTAAATTGATAAGAAACCCTCATTGAACATGTTTAGAACATGGAATACCCTTTCAATGATCATAGTACAATCATCCACAATCTCCAATTCCAATGGGTAATCCAAAGTCCCCGGAGCGTCTCGAAACTTCTTGTTGAGCGCAAGACATACAAAGGATCGGGTGGCCCCTGAATCAAATAAAACATGAGCCAACAACCCATTGACCAAAAAGTCCCTATACAATATCATAAACAACATAAGCAAAACAATAAAACAATAAAAGATAGAGAAAGGTCACGTACCAATAACGACATCCAGCACCGCTCGGGCCACATCAGTGGTGAACTGAAACGCTATGCTCTTCACCGCAGGGGCCTCTACCTTGCCTTGGTCGCCATTAGTAATCCTCAAGGTGGTTGGCACATGTGCCACCACTGATCCTCTAGACAACCTCGGACAATCGACATTTTTATGGTCAATCAAGTTGCAATGGAACAAATCAAGCCCTTCTTGGGGCACTCCCTGCTCATGTGACCCGATTGGCCACAACTATAACATATCGAGCCTACTACCCGATAGGGCCCCACTATGCGGCTTGCCGCACTTGGCACAATAGTCCAGGCCCTACTGGCCTCTTCTAGGAGCATCGGAGGTCTTTGGCTTCTCGGCCTGCCGAACTGCTGTCTGAACATGATCTGACTTCTGCGTCGTCTGGAGCTCCAACTCGATTTCCTGATCACAGACCTTCTAAATCATATAATTCAGGGTCTTGTATCCTGAGAAACTCACGAACTGCCTGATATCATCCCTCAACATGGCATGATATCTCGTCTTTCTCATCTCCTCATCCGCAACATACTGCGGGACTAGCAAGGACCTCTCCCTGAATTTGGCGGTAATCTCCGCCATAGTCTCCGTAGTCCGGTGAAGGTCCTGGAACTCACTCACCAGCTGTTGCACCTTAATGTCCGGTGCAAACTCCCGATCAAACCTCCACACATCATCCTCAGCATACAGGACGTGAATCCCACCTTTTCTGCCTTGGGGTAAAAGCTCGTACGTTGAGCATTCTCCATGTCAGCAATCGAGCGGCGACTAGCTCCGTACACCTTTAACTCCTGGAATGAGGGAGTTCAAGCCCT
The DNA here is from genome assembly GCF_002870075.4 of Lactuca sativa. Lineage (NCBI taxonomy): Eukaryota > Viridiplantae > Streptophyta > Magnoliopsida > Asterales > Asteraceae > Lactuca > Lactuca sativa. The sequence goes on from NC_056631.2 coordinate 146,177,383, forward strand.
AATCTGACCCGTAGCAATCTCAGCTCGAAAATATCTGAGCCGCTCCTCCATCATCTCCATAATCCCTTCATTAATGGTACCGAAAATCACCAGGGTAGCGTCAAGGATTCCACGAGTAACCTCAGCTGCGATGAGCTCGTGCAGCCTCTCATCAATCAACTCCGCACCGGAATCTGAACCAAAACTAGAACCTAATCCCAAACTTGAACCTCCTTGAGTAGCCATCACCATCCTCAATTAAAAATACAACGTAGAAATAATTAATAAAGAAGTTTGGAGGGGTTTCTCCTCACCGGACTCCTTAGAGTTCTAGGTCTGCTCTTGTCTCGGGCACAGGTCCTGTGCTTTTAGTTGTACGAGCCCAATACTACCTTCCACACATACCTATACCTTCCCCAAGGTCATACCTGTTACCTCTAATTCACCTAACCATACTCAAAGCATGACTCATATAACCCAACACATACGCATATCCTAGATTGTTCTAGGATTTCTCAATCCTCACAGAACCATAAACCTCAATCAATACCATAGGTTGCCTTATGCATGCAAACTATACATAAATTGAATCACGTAGACTATCAAATAAAGTTTCCACCCTAAGTCCACAACTAGACAAGGAACATGAAATGAGGCAGAATCCATCATTCTAGGGTTATGCAATCCTAAGCATATATACCTTTGAAAGCATACACTTATCAAATAACAGAGTCAACATTGATTCCCAGAAATATATATCGCATCAAATTTTCCTAGGCTATAAGGCATCACACAAATCAGGCAATTTTATCACCTAATCCCTAAAGGTATCCTTAGCCCTACTGTAGCCTGCACTTCACATATCAACATACTAGTTGCAATACAAAAGCATGGTTTACTTTTGGGAAACACTTACTTAAGCTCGGTCAATCGCACGCATTGCACTCTCCTTTTTACTTAAGAAAACCTTTTTCAAAAAAAATTGATTCTTTTTCTTTTGAAAAGATTATCATTTCCTCGGTTTGAGTTTTGACACTCGAGCAGGTGTGCCCGAATCTCTCAAACCAAGGCTTTGATACCAACTTGTAACATCCCAAAACCCAAATAAAATTTTTCACATTAAAAAAGAAAAATACATCCATAAATTGTTTCCAAGATCCATTACACCATAAACATGTTCAATTATCAGAGTAACAATATAAGTAAGTGCAGAAAACAATAGAGATTAAACGTTGCACCATCAAGTCAGTTCCTTCCCCTTAGTACTAGAAGTGCCTGAAATCACTATACAAACTATAAGCAAAAGCTTACTGATTTTCCCAAATACCACATAACATATAATCGCAAAATGCCACACAATACACATATGTTTCCCATGGGCTACCCCTATGGTCTGACATCCAAGTGCCAAAGCCTACCCCCATGGTCTTCCATGCCATGGGCTACCCCCATGGTCTTCCATACAAGTGCTACGGGCTACTCCCGAGGTCTTTCAGTAACACAAACATATAGACAACTATCATTCTGTATGTCAAGTAATAGGCCAACATTGGTTCCTTCGACCCATTGATATAGTGAGAAGACTCATCTAAGTTTGCTGGTAAATACTGACTGCTCGGCTACCGATCCAACAATCTCACATTTAATATACATAAATTACCCTAATTAGAATTATGTCACAAACTCAATACATGGGCCAAAACCTTAAGTCCAAATCCTAGACTATGACCCATTTTGTCTATCCCATAATGGGCCTAACCATATTCGACCCATCCACCACAACGGGCTCTATGGCTCAAAGGCCTAAACCATGAAACGTAAGGCCCACAAAATAAAATTGGGCCCACCTATCCTAAACAAGCCAAGGCCCAAAACTAGTTATGGCCCAAAAGTCCAAAACGTGTCCAATAGTCCACTAGGTGTATGTGCATCGTAAATCATCAGTACGCTTAGCATACGCAGTCTTCAGGCAGTACACGCAACGTACATCTTAGTACGCCAAGCATACTAACCTGCTAAGCATACTTAGCAATTAAGTGCTTAATCCATGCAGCCACTTCGCCAACTTCCAGATCTTGGACATTTGAGGGGTCCAAGGGCATAATGTTGGCAACTTTATGCCTTTACAAGCCTTATGGGAGCCTAACATGCCATTTTGTCCCTTAAGACTCACTTTAAGGACCTAAACCCATGCATGGTGCCATGAAAACCATCAAGATTGCATTTTTATGCTTATAACATGCCAAAGGGGCTAAAATCTAACATTACAAACTTTTGCAGTTACCCAAACTCACAAAAGATAATCCATGGACCAAAAATAAGCTCATGAACAAACCCTAATTCAATCTTGCAAAATGATCAACAAGGTATGAGCTTTTTACCTCCAAAAGCTTCCCAAGATGATGTAGATTCAGGATCTTGAAGCTCAACCACGTCCAAGGCTTGCTCACCAACTTCTCCTTCTTGCAAACACACCAAAAGGGCCACTAATGTCACTTCAATCTCAAATATCACCTCTAATGGCAACTACGGTTTTTTAGGACATTTAAAGGTGTGGAGGTTGATAATAAATAAGGTCCGAAGGTCATAAATGAGCTTAAATAGGGATCATGTCTGAAAATTACGGTTTTAGTCCTTTGGCCATGTACGCCCCACGTACATGCCCGTACGCCCCGTGTACGAGGCTTGGTTGCCCGATCAATGTGCCTATGTACGCTAAGCGAACACACACATACGCCCAATGTATGGAGGGTCTTCTTTTTCCAAATTAATTTATATCAAGGGCTTAAAAAGGTAAAACATGGAATCAGATGTTACACTAAAAAAATTTATATTTTTGTTAGACTGTTAAGGGATCGATGCAAAAGGCATAACTCCTACATCCGAACTTTGTTCTCGATGTTCTTTAAATTAACGGACTCCTACTGACTGTATCTTAAACTCTCATTTAGATTATTTTTCCTAATAATCTACCATTCTAAAAATTCAATTTTTGTGTTGTGCACTGTTATACCAAGTTGCACTGAAACTTCAAAAAATCATATATGTTCCATACGAAGTCGGATTTTGGCATTTTTTATATGCATGCTCTCGGTTTAACGACTACTATGACTTTCATTTAGATCTCTTAGGCTAAAAAGTGATTTATCAAAAATTCACTTTTACGATATGCAAAGTCGTGTCGGTTTGATCGAGAAACCTCGAAGAAGCATAACTTCTTCATACGAAGTTGGATCTAAGCATTCTTATATCTACAAAAATCGTATCAACATTTCCTACATGTTTAAGATGATTACTTATGCTAAATATTTTTATATTTCTACTTCGAATTTTATAAACAATGGTTTATATTGAACCCTACAAAACGGTAAAAATTGGGTTACACAAGAAAGCCTAGATTAAGAGTTCTCAGGCTATCCTACATGACTACATACGGCCCCTAGGGTACTCCACTAGATGATAAACAACTTACCAGTATTCTAACTGGTATACCACTACTATCTTGCTCTCTCTCTCTCTATATATATATATATATATATATATACATATATATATATATATATATATATATATATATATATATATATATATATAGCAGATCAATACAGCATAGCAACATCCTATACACAAGGATAACCAACTCTCCAAGGAATGCATAACCATATGTACCTAGAGGTGAGATAGACAACCAGATAGATGTTCCTACTCTAGAGCCACAACCAAACAAGGAACATGCAAGAAAGCCTAGATCAAGAGTCCTCAGTCTATCCTACGTTACTACATATAGTCCATATGATATCCCTCTACTAAATGATAACCAAAACTACTTGGCCAACATTGGTGCCTTTGACCCATGGGTATAGTGTCGAAAACTCACTAAGCTTCATGCTTACCTAGTTGTTATTGTTTTTCAGGTATCTTCGGTTATCGTGGGAAGGCAAAGGTGCAACTATACACATTCATCAGCAACAATGAAGATTCTGTGTTATCATATTACTCTGATTTTTCAACAAATGTAATTTGGAACAAATGGTTTTCTTAATATGGATTTTATAGAGTGTTGGGACTCCATAAATTTAGTAACTTTATGGGCAACACCTTTTGTAGTGATCTGCTATATATATATATATATATATATATATATATATATATATATATATATATATATATCCTTGTGTGTTAGGTTACAACAGTAGTGGTATGATAGTTAGAATACCAATAGGCTGGTTATCATTTAGTGGGGTGCCCTAGTGGCTATATGTAGTCATGTAGGATAGCCTGAGATCTCTTTATCTGGGCTTTCTTTCATGTTCCTTGTTTGGTTGTAGCTCTAGAGTAGGATCATTTGTTCGGGTGGCTATCTCACCTCTAGTTACTTATGGCTATAAATTCCATGGAGATTAGTCGGTAGCGAAGCAGTATCTTGTGATGGGTCTAGTAGTTGGTAGTGAGTTGTATGATTTATAATTACATGTATTATGTGCCTACTTGATCCTTGAGTTTTTATATGTCGACATATGGTGGTGGATGAGATTGAGGCGGTCCTGTTGTGTGTTGTAGGCCAAGAGACCATACACCGGTTGGTTGAAAGCCGTAGGCACGAAGGCTTGGGAAAAGTGGTTGGATTGAAGTGGCAGGCGAACATACTTTAGGTAATCCAGTTCGATGATTGTGGGCCTAATATGCATGCTTGTATATGTTCTGTTGTGTGCGGTACTTTGGGGAAACTAAATGAGCTTCGTGCTTACCTAGCTATTATTGTTTTTCAGGTATCTTTGGTTATCGAGGGAAGTCGAAGGTGTGATTGTACATATTCATCAACATTAATGAAGATTATGTGTTATTATATTACTCTGATTTATCAGCAAATATAATTTGGAACAAATGGTTTTCTTAATACGAATTTTATAGTGTTGACCTTTACCTTAGTAAAAATGAAAATTTTTGGTTGTGAAAATGGGACGTTACAACTAAAAGGTATGATTATATAGTCAAAGTTTATTCGTTGCTTTTACCTTTTCAAGGAAATCAATGTCTTTGGACCTCTCGATGATTTCTAGTCGACATCTAAAGTGTTCCCCCAAGCCAACACTAATTGAGGTGTTCAATTAAGTAGTCCGAATTCAGTCATCATAAATAGAAAATTGAGAAACATAATCTTGGACTATGAGATTGATTTTTATCCGTGTCTCACCAAAATATGTCTTCTAGAATGAAGGAATAGATAATCACTTATCTAAGGGCTGACATTTGACTTAATCAGAGTTTGGTAGTGGATTGGAATGCACTGTTTACTAGTTATTCAGAGAGTTATACTTGAAATTGTAGTTGATGACTTATCCAAGTGGGAAACTGTTGGATTAGAATGTCTAAGGTCTTATTAAATTGGTATATTAAGTGGATAATAGTAAATTCCATTTTGGGTTGCCCTCATAGCCGAGAAATAGCTTGGATTGATATTAAGAGAGATTTAAAAGATTTATTAATATATTATTAGATTATTATAATTTAAGGGATAGAATGCAATGGTTCAAAAGTTGAACAAAGAGGCATTCTAGAATCTCCATAGAAGGGACCATTTTGGGAACCTTACTTAGGGTTCCTAGAAGCCTCATTTTGGTTTATATAGAAAGTAAATTGAATTGAAAGTAGCGTTTTCCCACAATTATAATTAGATGTGTAGCGGAAACCTGTGTGGATTGATGGTGTAGCGACGGAGACTTAGTGGGACGATGTAGCGGAGGTGGTATGGATTGACGATGAAGCATTAGTGGTGTGGAGCGACGACGAAATGGAAGGGTATAGAGCAGGTGACCTCGTATGATGGTCGGTTTTATCCTATTTCTTATAGTGTTAGACTACGGGGGTAACAACAACTCCAACCATACCACTACAAAACCACTAAATTGATGTATTTTTTTGATGGGTTTTAGGCATAACAAAACAAACTTAAAATTCTTAAGTGTGAACGCAACCTAAAAAAAGATCTATTTTTCACAATTGAACCTATAACTATGAACATCAAAATAAGAACCCAAGAAACCTTAGGTAATTTTCAAAATTCACATAAAAGGGTTTAGGATTACATACCTTATTGTTATTATAGTAAATAACAATGATCCTTGTTTTGTTGAAGCTTTGGAAGCAAGCACCACAAGCGTCGTGCCTCTAATGGTTCACACCCAAGCTAGAAAGAAGGATATTAAGGAGAGAAGGGGAAGGAGAGAATAATTTCGGCCAACCCTAGAGGAAGAAAAGATGGCCAAAATATGAAGGCTAGAGGGCCTTTATATAGTGCAAGTAGGAAACCCTAGATCGGCCCAAAGTCAATATAATAATATTATCTTGAATTGGTAATTATCTAGCTTCCTAATTATCCTCTAAGGATAATTCCAGAAACCCTAAAATGCATCTAGAAACGGTCCACCTATGTGTAGAAGTTTTTGGAGCCTTTTGCTCAACTATTGAACAATTTCACTTTAGTCCTTTCACTTTTAATTAATTATATTAATCCCAAAATTAATTCCATTTAATTTCTGATTAATTATTAGTTAAATATTACTATTTCTAATTAATATATTATTCTAATAATATATGAATAAATTATTTATTTCAATTTATTAATCAAATAATAAATCAACCTCTCTCCGAAAATCATCATGTCCATTTGCTAGGTTTGAGGGCAACCCAAAAGGATTGTGCTAATATCAATTCAGGTTTATACCAATTATAGTTATGGGCTTAGACACCTAACCCAACAGTCTCCCACTTGGATAAGTCTGTAACTATAATTGCCAGTATAACTTCTAAACTGATCAACAAATTGTAGCTTCCAAAATCCATTGTCGAATTCTGACCCAATCAGTTACGTGTCATATGATAAGTGATCATATAATCCTCCATTCTGCAAGATATCATTCAAACATGAGACATGGAATAGAATCAATCACATTATCCAATACTTTGTCTCCTGATTTCTGATTTGTAATGACATAGAACTTCTAATCAAACACATCAATTTAGTCCTGGCCTATCCCGACACTATAAGTCACCACCAAATCACCGAGGGGCCCAAAGATATCGCTTTTCCCGTTAGGGAAAAGGAAACAAATAAACTTTGACTTATATTCTTGTAACATTTAGTCATCAAATTATGCATAAAAAATGTTTTATAACATCAAGTTACTGATGTGTTTACGTATCATCGATGCACAGCTGACTCGTAAACCACAACTCATATATCTCCGTTTTAAGATTATAAGATATTATCGTCTCATAATTACTGGTGATAAAATTCCATGAAGTAATTTTCTAAGAGTGGGTTAAGATAATACTTAAATCTCCATTTGTAAGTACTCATGAATATTGTAGCAACACTATTGCTAAATCAATTCATAACAGTCTTAATTCACTACATACTTCTACAAACATGATCAAATGTGGACTTTTGAATATTCGAATTATTCAGGAAGTAAAACAGGAAAATATGAAACACAAGAATAAACAATTGACAAAAGGTAGTAAACAAACTCATAAATAATTCTCTATTATTTAATCACCAAAAGTCAATTACATTTACTTTGTTGCAAGTTTTAAACTAACTATCTAACTACTAAAACTAATATCATCTCTCAGACCAATGCTCCTAGCATGCTAAACATGTTTAACCCTACTCAGACCCTTTGTGAGTGGATCTGCAGGATTCTTTGTAGATGGTACCCTCTTAGCTACTAGGTGACCTTCATCTACCCTATGTCTGATGAAATGGTACTTTCTGCCGATTTGGTTAGAGCACACCCCAAACAGGGTGAAATTTCCGGAGGTCTTGTGTTCAAATTCTAGGATGATCAAAAACCCCTTTGTGTCCAATAGGTTCACCCGTGATGACAACGTATCGAAAATAACATAATCTTTGATACAAATGAACACACTGAAAAGAACACTGAAAATATTATTCTCCACCGCCACATTGTACGCACTACTAGTATATATATATATATATATATATATATATATATATATATATATATATATATATATATATATATATATATATATAGGGTTAGGTTCATTTGAGACAACTTATATTTACTGAGACCGTAAGACGCATTTTTTTTAATTTTTTTTAGTTAATTCAAGTTCCGAAAATAATATTTAAAAAAATAATTTTTGGATTTTTCCATTTATTTTGCATTTTAAAATTATTTTTTAGAATATGTACATTGTAATATTCTATTAGAATATTTCACATATTTTTCAAAAAAAAACGGGACTTTTTTTATTTTTTTTTAGTTAATTCAAGTTCCGAAAATAATATTTAAAAAAAGAATTTTTAGATTTTTTCATTTATTTTGAATTTTAAAATTATTTTTTAGAATATGTACAATGTAATATTCTATTAGAATATTTCACGTATTTTTCAAAAAAAAAACGGGATTTTTTTTATTTTTTTTAGTTAATTCAAGTTCGAAAATAATATTTAAAAAAATATTTTTTGAATTTTTCCATTTATTTTGCATTTTAATATTATTTTTAGATTTGGTCTCACGGTCTCACAAAATTAGAATGTTCTTAAATGAACCTAACTATATATATATATATATATATATATATATATATATATATATATATATATATAGGGTTAAGTTCAAATGAGAACACTAAATAAAGTGAGAACGTAAGAACACTATTTTATGTTATTATTCTGCTATGAATTTTATATATACAACATTATGACATTATTCATCAACAAATATATGAATAATCACACATTAATATTCACATTAAAATTTTGTATGTACAACTTTATGACATTATTCATCAACGAATATATGAATAATCACATATTTAACATTCACATTAGAATTTACTAAATTACTATATATATATATATATATATATATATATATATATATATATATATATATATATATATATATATATATATATATATATATATATTATAATAGAATAGCAATATAAAATTGAATATATATTATATTATAATTACTATAATACTATACATATTAAATTAAAAGAAGCATAATAGCATACAAATGGTGTTTTCACGTTCTCCCTTTATTTAATGTTCTTATTTGAACTTAACTCTCTCTCTCTCTCTATATATATATATATATATATATATATATATATATATATATATATATATATATATATATATATATATATATATATATATATATATATATATATGTGTGTGTGTGTGTGTGTGTGTCTAAATGAATCATTTAGACATCAATTATCATAAACCACAAAGATCAACTCGAGAATCATGAATTAGTTCCAAAAAAGACCAAACTTGAATTAAAGAAAAAAGTTGTATAAACAAAATTATTTTCTGATATCACCATCCCAAACGAATTTACTATTACCACACACTAAGACTAGGACAAATGCAAATTTTCATACTTTCCAACATTTCCAACGCAAAACCTCTCAATATTCAGATATCTCCTCAAATTGTTGGCAATTCCATACCAAAATCCATGGAAGAATCGTTGAAAAACCAAACACAATGATGAAATGAATATATATTAAATTACCACCATAAAGGTTCAATCAAAATCACTATAGCATAAGCACAAAAATGTAATCTAATATAAAATTATTGAAATTAAACAGCATAGTAACACAGTCGAATGTCATTTTTTGATTTGATGTTTGTAATATTTAATAAGAACAGTTACTAAAAAGAAGTATAAACAAAATACTCCATAAATACAAGGGAAGTTCACCGTTTCATCTACTTCTCTATAATTACGAAGCATTAATTGATATACAATCTTAAAAGATGAAAAAGTAAGGTATATAAATGGCATACCCTTGGGCCTGCATAATTGTTGAGTTGAGCATATTCCATGAAAGCAAATCAAGCTCTCGCCCAAATTGTTATTCTTGTTATTACAAAATATCTATTTAATGGATGGAATAAATCAGCATACTTCTATCTGTTTTCTAAGTTAGAGCATTGTAAGTTGAAAAATATAGGTCCACCCCTCAATAATAGCAAATTATCAATGCCATCCAAGTACAAGCAATTTCCACCACTCAATTATAATAATTGGGTAGATTTTAAAAAATTTAATGCCCCAATAAAAAAAAATAAAGAAAAAAAAAACCCTCGAAAGTACAACATTATAATTGTGTGGAATTTTCATATTACAATGACTTAATAAGAAAATCAGCGTAGAACATTGCCATAGAAAGGAACGAATAAATAACTTAGTAGAATGATGTCCAATATGTAATCAAGAAAAAGACAAGATAATCCATAACATCAGATAAGCTTTTTGTTTTCAGACATATAAATAACTTAATCATAAATAGGATACTGTAAATAAATAAGATTAGCAAAAATAAATTCCAAACTATCACCAATAATCTCTACAAGAACAAACTCCATTTTCAAATTGATGAAACCTCTTTTTATCACGTACAATAATTAGTCTCCCAACCAGCCTCGAAATAATCTTCATTGCCTCATGGCAATCAGCACAAATACGATCATTTTTCAGTATTCGTATTGCTGCACGGGGTGGAGTAGTCAAAAGAGCTTGAGATAAAGGAAGTCTTTCACTATGTAATAAAAGAGCTTCTTCTCTATTTTCATGGTCCATATCATGGAGTACATATCTAGTCTGAGCAACATACCCGGCCTCTATCATGGCTTGTTTTAGATACCTAAGTTGACTGCATAACCTCTCTTGATCAGGATGAGAAGTATCCCCGCTCCTAAACTGAAAAGTCTTGACTCTGTTCATTAACTCTGAAGACATCTTTTTTTCGTTTTCTTTTGCAATATCTGAAGACTTAATTGGTATCAAGCCAGATTTTGATTGTTCATCTAAACGAGAAGGGTCCCGAAGGTTAAGAATCTCAGCACAATGGTCTCCGAGTTCTAAATCACCATGAACCCTAGATTGATTCATCATAATTTCCAAAATTTCTGCACTTGGCTTCATCGGCATCTTTTCTATTAATTCCAATGCTTCATTCAAGTACCCTGAGCTCCTGAGCATATCAACTACACGGACATAATCATCCATGGATGGGACAAGATTGTATGTCTTCATCATTGACTTGAAATGCCATAACCCTTGTTTCATGTCTCCTACGATATTACATGCAGCAAAGACACCATGAAATATCTGATTATTGGGTTTTAATCCGACCTTTTTGAATTCGGTGAACATTTTGATTGCGTCTTCTCCATGGCCGTTTTTAGCAAACCCTGTTATCATGGTGTGCCAAGAAGCAAGATTTCTTTGGGGCATTTTATCAAAGAAATTGTATGCGTCTTCCATGGAAGCACATTTCGAATACATTTCCAAGATTTTGTTGCAAATGTGAACATCAAGATGATGTCCTGACCTTGTGAGGTGGTTATGGACAAGTTTAGCTTCTTTAAGAGCCTGAGATTCTCCACATGCTTTCATCAAGAATAAATACCCAAGCATTTCAACTGATACTTTGTTCAGCTCAGGTAAACCCAAAAACTCCACAACTTCCGTTAATTTCTGGTCCTCGCATATAGCATTAAGCTCCTCAAGTAATCCCTTTTGCTCACCAGCTTTATCCGACTTCTCATTAGGTTTAGAGTAACATGACACTAGAGAATTTACCATGCCACTATAACACCTCTTTGTGATTTGAAAATTCGCTACACTAGTCTACTGATTATATGACCCATTGACGTTATATTGACTGTGACGATGGAAACCATGATCACCCATGTGATAGCTCTGCCCATAAGCCCCACTTAAATTTCTCTGAAAACCCATGGAAGCTTCTCTACAAAATCCATTAGGGTTTTGGCTACATTCACTAAACTGATTAGGGTTTTGGAGATCAAGGATCTCAGCGATGGTATCAGAATTGAGCGTGCTAAATCTTTTAACAAAAGGAAGGGCTTTGAAGGAACTATCGATGCAATAACTACGTGAAGTATTTGTACCATTGCATACCTTATAGAGATGATTCAGAGATTTCATTGTTTGGAATGACCTCACTGTTGCTTGAAGCATGATTTGCTCGTAGAAGTTAATCGCCTTCCGTCTGTGTTTTTTACGGCGGCCACAAAGGGAGTGATACGCCGTTGCCAATCCAGGTTCTTTAATCGACGTCGACTACTTCATACCATATATGAATTGTAGAATTATATGAACCGAAGATTCGCTTGGCTGTATCTTTACAACTTCAACAAGAAAAACGGAATACAGTATATTTTATCTGTTATAAAAATTGTTTGAATATTAATTTGATTTTTCTAATATATTAATTTTTTTATTATTTAGTTTTGATAATTAACGATTCAGTTAATATGTATACATTAATTCTCAAAAGATTAGGGAACAATAAAGCTTATGTGTTTTAGATATTTGCCACGAAACTTTTTGATTCTTACACTTTTAGTCCCTTTTTACAAAAGCTTGTGGTCTTCGTAATTTAGCCACAATATTTTCTACAGTTTGGTATGTTTACTCCCTACCGCCTTCTACTCCAATCAGACCGCCTTTACATTTTTTTTACTATAAGGTATCCATCGATCTCCTCCCCCAAAACTCGCGAGTTTGCACATTTGAGGATGATGCAATCGACGACAATTTTTGATTTTGCAAACCTTACCGATTGGCGTAACCCTCACCAATGCAATCGGAAATCTCCTTCATCACACCCAAATTGACTCCCAAACCTGTTTCATCTAAGAGTCCAACTTCAAGGATTTTGATCATATGTACGTACGCTTTTGAAGCTCTGAAGACACCATTTTGATCTGTTTCGGTTGAAGGATCGTTGAAGTCGATTTGATCCTAAGGTATGTACGTTTGATAAATGACAATGAAAGTTTCAATGATTGTTTTTTTGAAGAGACGGGGAAGAGAAACAAGTTAACTCAAAATTTTGATGTTTTGAACATAAATGTTTGTATTTTTTTCGTTTCTTACTATTAATTGAATATTTGAGGAACCTAACTGCTACAACTGAATTTGATAGTCAGTCGATTTCCACCCTTATGCTCTGTAAAAATTTTAGATAACAATGGTGTTCATATGAATATGAATCTGGACTTCATCCAGGTGATCGATGATTTAAAATCCAAAACAAATAAATAGAAATAACCTCTACTTTAGTGATAAGTAGGAAGCTATATTTACTAGCTCCTCCATTTAAATTTATGGCATTACAGAAAAACTCATGTAGAATCAATATTTATTTTCCATAGATTATTCCAGATTTTAACCCTTTACAATAAGGTGTTGGATTAAGTGTCTAAACCTATAATTATAATTGGTATAAACTTGAAATGATGGTAGCACAATCCTTTTTGGTTGCCTTCAAAACTAGCAACCAGACATGATGACTTTTGGAGAGAGAGGTTGATTTAATATTTGATTAATAAATTGAAATAAATGATTTGTTAATATATTATGAGAATGATATACTAATTAGAAGTAGTATTATTTAATTAATAATTAATCAGGAATTAATTTTGGGATTAATTGAATTAATTAAAAGTACAGGGATTGTTTGGCAATTTATTGATAGTTAAAGAAAGAGGCTCTAAAACCTCATTAGAAGACGTTGGAAGAAAACTTCAAGGAAGGGTCTAGAATTTTCGTCCAAGGGCTCTTGGATGGAGGCTCGTGGGCTGCTTGTTCCCAACGCAAAGGGATTAGGGTTTCCTCCATAAACCCTAGCTTTGCTCTAAGCTACCTCAACTATACAAAGGGCCTTAACCCCTTATAATTTCGAATGTCCCTTGCCTAAGAGAATTCCGAAATTCCTTTCTCCTTTCTCCTTTCTCCTCTCTCATCATCTTGCTAGTGTTTGGTGTGAACCATTAGAGACATAACACTTGTGGTGCTTGCTATCAAGGCTTCAACAACACAAGGATTTTGTTATTTGTCAGTAACAATCAAGGTATGTTTTCCTAAACCTAGATAGTAATTTCAAAATATACTAGATGCCTAGGGTTTCTTATTTGATGTTCAAAGATATATGATCAATTAAAGAAAACATAGATCGAGAATTAGGGTTGCATGCATACATAGGATTTTTGTTTGTTATGCTCAAAACCCATCATACGGGACATTTTATTAACTTATAGTTCATACCATTATGTTGCTAAATTTTTATTGGAACGAGATGAACAAGTTTCATGTTAGTAATAAGCTTTAATGGTTGATAGAATATTTATTTCTACAATCAAAGGTTACATAGTAACCCTTACAATAGCATCTTTGTATATGCATTTGATGATATGATTACAAACAGGCGTAGTGGTGGCAATAGAGGTCAAGGCAGATCATCTTCACTTGAACAAATAAATGATCTTCGGATAGTTCTTCATGGTCGTTCGCAACCTGCTTCAGGTTTATGAGCAACTTAGGTGAGCGTAATCATTTATGGCTTTTTTGTGTTTCTACATCTTTTATGGTTTGAATTTTTAACTTGATTTAGTTTCTTATAAAGAAATCCATGATTTCCTGTTTGACATTTTCCAATACATTATCGATTGTGATTATGTGGTGCTTTTTTTGGGTTAAACTTTTGCTTCTATTCTTACTGATTCCATTCTAGTCCTTACATTGAATAAATAATATATTATTTGCTTTAAAATGCTAACAAGATTATATATTTTGCTAATGATACGAAGGAAACATGAGGGACTAAATATGGGAAATGTTTTGAAAGATAAAGGTATACTTATAAATCCATACATTTTTTATAACTTTTTATAAAAATATCTTTTAGTATCCACGCCAATGGCGCGGGGTTTTTTTTATTAGTTCGGTATAATTTTTTTAATTTTAGTTTACTATGTTTAATTTTTTAATTTAAAAATAATATTAAATATAAAATCTAATTTGAAATGTCCAATAAACCAAAAATTATCAAAATGCTATTTTTAAAAACAATTGGAAATTTTAAAAATAATCTTATTTATAAAACATAAATTGAAAATCATGAAACCTTTTCCAAAGATGTAGTGTATGAATTAATTAAAGTTAACAACAGTTCAAAACTAGTGTTATATCCGTCCAATGGATGATGGATCAGTGTAATAAAAAAATATTTATTTTTACTTTCTTTTGTATCATCATTATGTAATTTGTTCCCATATTGGCAATGTACAATGACAAATCTACCCATCTTGAAAAATATGATTTCCTAAAAGATTTAGAAAATACCAAAATAACCATAAAACTTTTATATTGCACTACATCTGAACAACATCTAAGGAACTCCTTAATGCTCTTGTCAACCGTACTCTCGTAACATTATACATGCTTGAGAAATCCTAAAATAGTTGACAATAACCAAAAAAGACAATAATACCCATTATTCTTATTTTTTCCACCAAACATCCATTTTTTTAAGAGTTATATGCAAGAAAAAAAACATTCTTAGGCATATTGTAGATGCCAAAAAAGGACAATAATACCCTTTATTTATAATCTTCTTATTGGCCCCTTTTATTTAGCTCAAATTACACCCACAAATTAAAAATAGAACAAATAACATTGTTCAATTATAAAATGACAACCTGCCAAAATTGAAAACACCATAATCACATCATCAGTCAAGGTAATAAGGTCACGAAGAACACATATTATGATGAAAATGTCAGGATATGTATCAGGCTTGAAATAAGAACCCGTAAAAGACCATAATGACCCGTATCATCTATTTGAACTAACCAATTGGATTAAGAATCATATTCAAGTTTTAATTGATATGTAAAATAATTGAGTGCAAATTTGGTGAATGGAACTTGATTGAATAAAGTGCTGCTCGTTCAAATTGGTAAACTTAGCAACCACATACACATTTTTCCTAGTCAGCAAGTGAGAAACAAAGAAACTGTCATTGCCCTTGCTATGCAGAAAACACAAGAGAATGTGGTTAAAAACAAGCTTTCTTTGGATACCAATTTAACTTTGATTTTATAACGAAAATACACCTCGTTTACTTTGGAAGTGAGATTTGCATTTTTATGCCTCAAAAAGTATTCATAAAATGGGGAATTCAAGAATATGCTTGAAAACAACCTTTTTTACATACCAATTTAACTTTTATTATTAACAAAAATGCCCCTCATTCACTTTTGGAAAGAGAATGTAGGAACAATTTTAGACCATTGATCATAACTAATCTTATGGTTATAATTTAATGAGAAGTATTTACAATAAGGACTAAAAAGTAATCTTAAGTTAAGGTTAATCATTTTAAGTTATTAAAATCTCAATTAATTGGTAAACAAAAATTAAAAAACTGACATGATCTTATTAAAAACAAAAACAAAAATCACAAACCAAATTAGTATCCAAAAGGCCTTTGGCCTAGTGGTATGGTGTGTCCTCTTTTCTACGAGAGGTTGAAGGTTCAAGATTCATTTAAAACATTGATGGTATTAAGGTATAAATTAGTTTGTTGTCTCAAAATAAATAAATAAATAAGCAAAAATAAAAAGTAACCAACAATTTAATACTTAAACATCGATGTAATTTAAAATTAGTTTAAAATCCTCAATATAATTAATGAGAAATTATTGCAAAGTTTTTACTTGTTTTAATTACAATCTAATGTGGTATTTTTTTTTAAATCGAGAAAATTGATTTCCTTGATTTTTTTTTTGGAACCGGCAAATATATTAATTGTAAAGAGGAAAGCTAAAAAAATAAAGATATCCTAACTAGCAAGGAACTAGCAGGGATAGTAGAGTTTCAGTTTACATCATTATTATTATTATCATCTCCTATTGCATTACATTGAGATTCAATTAATCAGAAGTGCATGAGCACCAAATAGCCCATTCACATATCTTTGTCGATCTCCTGTGTTTCAGCCACATGTATACCAACGATTGGATGTTATCAGCGATCTTTGGGGGTGTAATTGGAAATTTTTTGAATAGCCTCGCATTCCTAGCCTTCCAAATCTCCCAGAGTGTACAACAGCATATGCTGATCAAGACCTTCCTGTTCTTCGTGTGACTACTCTGTTGTGATACATATTCAATCAGATTAGCTACTATGTGAAATGGAAAGTGAGGCATGTTGCACCATTTCCAAACCCATTCCCAAACAGTATTCGCAAAAGGGCAAGTGAGCAGAATATGATTAGGACATTCATCCGCCTCCATACATGATGGGTTTTGAGCATTATAACGCTTCCTAAGTGTACATGCAACCCTAATAACCTTGGATCTATGTTTGTCTAATTATCATGCAAAGTTGAATTCCAAGCTTATATTCCTATCTAGCATACATGGGGAAAAATTTTTAACTTGAATGAAAGATAGAATAACTTACCTTATTGTTGCTTATGATCCTTGAAACCTTGTGAGCCTAGCACCCCAAGTGTGATGCCTCAAATGCTTCACACAACACCAAATGCTTTTGGAATGACTTTAGAGAGAATACACACTTCTAAAATCGGCCTAGCCCTCTTGTTTCTTGTGTGTGTCCGATTTTAGTGGAGAACATATTCCTTATATAGTGGTGACACATCTAGGGTTACACCATTTAAACCCTAATGTGTCATAACTCTTCATTTCCATGACCCATGGGTTTGTAACTCCCATGGAGCATCCTATGGGTGGAACCCAACTTGATAATCCATTGAGCCTCTTAGCCCACTATACAAGTTATCGATGATTTACATAATCAACCCATATATTTAATTAGTTATCTTTTGATCACTTAATTAATTCTAAATTAATTATTAATCAAACTAATTAAATAATATTATTAATATATTAGAACTTATAATACATTAATATACCACAAGTGTTATTTCTCTCATTTAGTCTATCCAATTGCATGGTGCCATGCAACCCAAATGGACCATGCTGGGTCGGGTCAAGTACATACCAGAAATAGCTATGGACTTAGACACCTTATCCAACAGTCTCTAACTTGGATAAGTCTAATAACTGTAACTGCAAGTATGACTTCAGGAACCGATCGACAATCGTAGCTCTTTCAAGGTCTCTCGAAACTGAGAAGATGATGATACGCCATTTAAGATAAGTGATCATATAATCCTCTGTTCTAGATATCAGCCGGACAAATACATGGAACAATGTCTTACTTATTGTCCAGCAGTTTGTTTCCCGATTTTCGATTTGTTTGACAAAGAACTTAATTGAACACATCAACTTAGTTCTGACCGGTCCCGGTACATAGGTCAAAACAAAATCATCGAGGGCCTAGATATGAGCTTCTAATCCAAGAAGGAACAGATAAACTTCGACTCATATCTTTGTTCTACTACTTAATTGAATTATACACAAAAGCACGTTTTATAACATCGAGTTACCAATGCGTTTACATACAATCAATGCATAACCAACTCATAAGTAACAAATCATATCTCTAGGTTTGAAGACTTATATGATATTACCGTCTCACGATCACTCGAGATAAATTCCATGAAGTGATTCCAGTGAGCATGGGTTGATTCCAATGCTCAGAACTTATGAGCACTCATGATTGTTGTAGCCATGTCCAACACCTTAGACCTCTGCAACCAATCATGACAGTCTTGATTCATACCTACTTCCGACTTATGACCGACTGTGGAGGTTCAAATAATATGATATACCAAACATAATTATTCTGGAAGTCAAAACATGCAAAAGAAATATAGTAAACGATTGACAAGAGATAGCAACACTTTACACATAAATAAAACACGTTTTATTCATCATCTAATGTCAATTACACTTTACAAATTTCGAGGTTATAAAACTACTAAATCTAATATCATCCTTCAGCCCTATGCTCCGAGCATGCTGGAGATGCTTAACCCGAGTCAGTCCCTTCGTGAGGGGATCTGTTGGATTCTCATCCGATTATACCCTCTTTACCACAAGGAGTCCTTCTTCTATTTGATGTTTGATGAAATGGTATTTTCTTTCGATGTAAGAACCCAGTCCTTAGTCCTCCGTAGGTACTTGAGGATATTCTTTACCGCAGTCCAGTGTCCCTTGCCAGGGTTCCCCTAATACCTGCTAACCATGCTTAAGGCAAAGGCTACATCAGGTCGAGTACACGTCATAGCATACATGATCGATCCTACAGCCAAAGCATAAGGTTTTCGACTCATTTCAGCTATCTCAGCCTCAATACTAGGGCTTTGTGTCTTACTCAATCTAGCGTTACTCTGGATGGGTAACTCTCCTTTCTTGGAGTCATGCATGCTGAATCTCTTCAGCACCTTATCTAAGTAGGTACTCTGACTAAGTCCAATTAGTCTTTTACTCCGGTCTCTCAAGATCCTTATCTCTAGAATATAGGCAGCTTCTCCGAGGTCCTACATAGAGAAACACTTCCCAAGCTAGGACTTAACTTCCTGCGGTGTTGGGATGTCATTTCCTATGAGTAGTATGTCATCCATATATAACACAAAAAATCTAACTATACTCCCACTAGCCTTGACATATACACAAGATTCATCTTCACTCCTAGAAAATCCAAATTCCTTGACTTTCTCATCAAAGCAAAGATTCCATCTGCGAGGTGATTGCTTTAACCCA
This sequence comes from Lactuca sativa, assembly GCF_002870075.4. Taxonomy (NCBI): domain Eukaryota; kingdom Viridiplantae; phylum Streptophyta; class Magnoliopsida; order Asterales; family Asteraceae; genus Lactuca; species Lactuca sativa. The sequence continues at coordinate 146,196,926 of NC_056631.2, forward strand.
TAAATGGATTTCTCAAGCTTACACACTCTATTAGGTTACTCTGTATTGACAAAACCCTCTGGCTGTCTCATGTAAACATCCACAGCCAACTTTCCATTAAGGAAAGCGGTTTTGACATCCATTTGCCATATTTCATAGTCATGAAATGCGGCTATGGTTAACAAAACCCTAATAGACTTAATCTTGGCCACTGGAGAAAAGGTCTCATCATAATCAACTCCTGGAGTTTGTGAGAAACCCTTTGCAACCAATCGTGCCTTATAAGTGTGTACCTTACCATCCATGTCAGTCTTCTTCTTGAAGATCCATTTTCACCCTACAGTCTTACGACCAGGTACATTCTCAACCAAGTTCCAAACTTGATTGTCATATATGGACTGTATCTCGCTGTCCATTGCCTCTTTCTACTCGGATGACTCAGGGCCTGCCATGGCTTCTGCGTGACTATTAGTTTCATCCAGACCTATCAGTTTCTCATCACTGATAAGTGTATCACCTTTCGCAGTAATATGGAATCCATAGTAATGCCCAGGTGCATTCCTAACCCTTGTGGAATGCCTCAGAGGTACAGACTTGTCAATTGGCTCAACAAGAGTTTTCTCCTCAAGTTGAGTGCTAGGGTTTGAAGTTCCTTCACCACTTGACTCTTGAATTTATTCAAGGTCAACTTGCCTCCCACTGTTTCCTTGGCTTATGAACTCTCTCTCTCTCTCTCTCTCTCTCTCTCTCGAAAGACAGCCGTCCTAGCTACAAAGACCACATTTTCACTAGGTCTATAGAAGAGGTAACCAAAGGATTGTTGTGGGTAGCTGATGAAAATACACCTCTCGCTTCGAGGTTCGAGCTTATCGTGAGTCTCGTGTCTCACGAAAGCCTCGCAACCCCAAATCTTGATGTGTTCTAGTTTGGGTACTTTACCAGTCGATATGTCATAAGGAGTTTTGGCAACTTTTTTTGTAGGGACTAGATTAAGGATATGGGCGGCAGTCTCTAAGGCATACCCCCAAAATGAGATTGGTAGCGAAGCTCGACTCATCATGGAACAAACCATATCCAACAAGGTTCGATTATGCCTCTCAGCCACACCATTCAAATGCGGTGTCCTGGGAGGTGTCAATTGTGAGACAATCCCACATTCCCTAAGATAGTCGAGGAACTCTGAACTAAGATACTCACCACCTCGATCGGATTGAAGCATCATAATGTTCATGCCTAATTGATTCTCGACTTCTTGTGTAACAACGCAAATTTTCAAACAAATTTTTCATTTTAAAAATATATTTATTTCCATTCAAAACAAGGCATAAATAGTTTAAGTATTCTGTCAAATACAAATAGTCAAAATCCCAAGATCATAAAAGCATTCTTCAGTGTGTATCGATCACGCCGGCGCCTTCCCACGGTCCTCGCTAGTACCTGAAATACATGCACAACAACTGTAAGCATAAATGCTTAGTGAGTTCCCCAATATACAACTTACGCACATACGCCTTTCCAGGCCTTAACCTTCCGGTCCATGTGTGTCAGGGGACTTCCGTCCCTGCTGGGTAAACCTTCCGGTCCTACCCACGCCGACCTTCCGGTCCATCACACAACATATCGCCTTCCGGCCCATAACATATTGCCTTCCGGACCATAATATATTCGCCTTCCGGCCCATAACATACATAGCACATATAACAAATAACTTACCACATATAGCATACATATCACATATCATATCCGACCTTCCGGTCACACAGTCAACCCTTCCGGGTACAGTATAGTGAGAAGACTCACCTCGTGAATGTTGAAAGCTAGCAATTCCTGAAATCACTCGTGCACAATCCGACGAGCTACAACTCCCCCTATAACATCACATATCCCTCATTAACACTTATATCTTCTAAGTGTGACTATCCCTAAGAAGTCAGACTTAGGTCAACTCTGGTCCACGGTCAACGGTCAACGGTCAACGGTCAACTCGACCGGACTCGGCGAGTGCCATGGCGACTCGGCGAGTCTAGACGTCCTCCAACTCTCTGGGATTCCTTATCTACTCGTCGAGTATCCTTCTTGACTCGACGAGATCCTCGTGGAAGAATCGCGGCGCCACCCCGACTCTACTCGCCGAGTCTGAAGAACAGCTCGACGAGTTCCAGTCAATCTCCAAGCTACTCGCCGAGTCTGTTCATCGGACTCGGCGAGTCCATGCCATGCAGTCGATCAAACTGCTTCCTGAGATAAGTTTTGTCCCGAAATACACAAGCATGGGACCTTCTGGACCTCTAAAGGTCCTAATACAGGGTTATAGTCGATTGGGTAACAAGGTAATAATCCATCTAATCACCAAATGGGTTCCATGAACCCTAGATCCATGTACACATCAAAATAACAGAAATGATCCGAAATGTTACCTGAATAACGCACCCTCTGCGTCCCCAAACCTCAGAACTCGAATCCCTTGCAGTTCCTTTAGCCAAACTCTTCTCCTCCTTGCACCACAACTTCTTCAAGTCACCAATGGCCTTCAATCTTGCCCTAGATGCCCACAACCGCTTAGGGTTCTTCTCAATCGACTAAAAGACGAACAATGACGACATATAATGCGTTATATACGACCCAAACCTGAACGGTTAGGGTTTTCGCTAAACAGCGTCGACTCGCCGAGTCCATATCTGGACTCGTCGAGTCCAGTCGCGATCCCGCGACCAAGTCTGCGATCCTACTCGGCGAGTCTAGGCTCCAACTCGCCGAGTCCCCTCTTAAATCACCCCAAAAACATAATTTAATAATACCTGTGATTCCGGGCTGTTACAACTCTCCCCCACTTGGATTAGACTTCGCCCTCGAAGTCTCACTCTGAAAATAGTTCCGGATGCTGCTCCCGCATCTCACGTTCCGGCTCCCAAGTCATTTCCGACCCCTTACGGTGTTGCCACTGAACCAACACCAGAGGTACTTCCTTGTTCCTCAGCACCTTGATCTTCCGATCCCTGATGGCCACCGGTCTCTCGGCATTATTCAGGCTCGCATCCACCTGAATATCCTCCAATGGAACCACTGCCGACTCATCGGCTATGCACTTCCTCAATTGCGACACATGAAAAGTGTCGTGGATCTGACCCAACTCCGCTGGCAACTCCAACCGATAGGCTACCCGGCCTATCCTTGCAATCACACGAAATGGCCCAATATACTGGGGCCCCAACTTTCCCCTCTTCCTGAATCGAATCACTCCTTTCCAAGGAGAGACCTTTAGGAGAACGAAGTCGCCGACCTGAAATTCAAGCTCGGATCGGCGCCTGTCTGCATAACTCTTCTGTCGGCTCTAGGCAGTCAATAACCTCTGTCTAACTTGCTAAATCTGTTCTGACGTCTGGAGCACGATCTCCGTGCTGCCCATCACTCTTTGACCCACCTTTCCCCAGCAAATGGGGGTCCGACACCTCCTACCATACAACAGCTCAAAAGATGGCATACCAATGCTCGAATGATGGCTGTTGTTGTAGGAAAACTCTGCTAAGGGTAAATATGCATCCCAGCTACCCCCGAAGTCTAACACACACGCTCGAAGCATGTCCTCCAGTGTCTGAATCGTCCGCTCGCTCTGACCGTCTGTTTGGGGATGGTATGCGGTACTAAAATGCAATTTAGTACCCAGCTCCTCATGAAATTTCTTCCAGAACCTGGAAGTGAAACGCACATCACGGTCTGAAACAATCGAGATCGGTACCCCATGCCGAGATACCACCTCTCTCACATATATCTCTGCCAACTTCTCCGCTGAAGAACTCTCACTGATGGCAAGGAAGTGTGCACTCTTTGTCAACCTATCCACAATCACCCAAATTGGATCAACTCCCCTGGCAGTCCTCAGTAATTTGGTGATGAAATCCATGGTGATCTGTTCCCACTTCCACTCGGGAATATCCAATGGCTGTAACTTGCCATGTGGTCTCTGGTGCTCGGCCTTAACCCTACGACAGGTCAAGCACCTCTCAACGAACCATGCGACGTCCCTCTTCATACAGGGCCACCAATACTCCTTCCTCAAATCCAAATACATCTTCGTAGCACCGGGATGGATCGAGAATTTCGATCTATGAGCCTCTTCCATCAAAGTAATACGCGTACCGCCCACGAACGGTACCCAAATCCGACCCTGAAACGTCATAAGCCCTCGTCCATCCTTAACGAACTCTGAAATTAGCCCCACAACCCGCTCTTTCTTCTGCATCTCTGGTAGCACAGCCTCGGCCTGTGCCCCACGAATAGCATCCAATACTGGAGTCATCACAGTCAGTCTCAAACATACATCTCGCAATGGAGTGCTCTCCGCCCTACGGCTCAATGCATCGGCTACCACATTAGCCTTGCCTGGGTGGTACAGGATCTCACAATCATAATCCTTGACTACATCCAACCACCTCCTCTGACGCATATTTAGGTTGGGCTGATCCATCAAATACTTCAAACTCTTATGGTCCGTGTATATCGTACATCGAACCCCATACAAGTAGTGACGCCAAATCTTGAGGGCGAACACTACTGCCCCCAACTCTAAATCATGCGTGGGATATCTCGCCTCATGAGGCTTCAGCTGCCTCGACGCATATGCTATCACATGGCCCCTCTTCATCAACACTGCACCCAGTCCCGAAATCGATGCGTCGCAATATACTACAAAATCTTCCATCCCTTCCGGGAGAGCTAATACCGGGGCTTCACACAACCTCTGGCGAAGTGTCTCAAAGGAGGTCTGCTGCTCGGGCCCCCATGAGAATGCAACACCCTTCCGTGTCAATCTGGTGAGCGGCACTGCGATCTTGGAGAAATCCTTAATGAATCTCCGATAATACCCTGCCAACCCAAGGAAACTCCTGATCTCAGAGGGTGACTTCGGCACCTCCCAACTCATCACCGCCTCAACCTTGGCCGGATCGACCAATATCCCTTTCTGATTAACCACATGTCCTAGAAATTGGACCTCCCGCAACCAGAAGTCACATTTGGAGAACTTTGCATAAAGCTTCTCCGACCTCAATACCTCAAGGACCTCCCTCAAATGCTCCTCATGCTGCTCTCTAGATCTCGAATACACCAGAATGTCGTCGATAAACACAATCACTGACCGATCCAACATCGGCCTGCATACCCTGTTCATGAGATCCATGAACACAGCCGGGGCATTGGTGAGTCCAAAAGGCATCACCACAAACTCATAATGCCCATATCGCGTCCTAAACGCTGTCTTCTGGACGTCCTCATCCCGTACTCTCACCTGATGGTACCCTGACCTCAGATCGATCTTGGAAAACCAAGAAGCTCCCTGCAACTGATCGAATAAGTCATCGATCCTTGGTAACGGATAACGGTTCTTGACCGTCAACTTGTTCAACTCCCGGTAATCGATGCACATCCAGTGTGAACCATCCTTCTTCTTGACGAACAGAATAGGAGCTCCCCACGGCGAGCTGCTCGGCCGAATGAATCCCTTCCCCAGCAACTCCTGGAGCTGCGAGGACAACTCTTGCATCTCTGGAGGTGCAAGACGATAAGGTACCTTAGCAATAGGCGCGGCCCCCGGAACTAGATCAATACCAAACTCTACTTGCCTCACAGGAGGTACTCCCGGCAGCTCCTCGGGGAAAACATCTGGAAACTCGCGCACCACAGGGACCTCCCCAACTGATTTTGGTCTCTCGGAAACTTCCCGCGTATCCATCACATACGCCACAAAACCCTTACAGCCCTGTTGTAGACACTGCCTCGCCCTAGCGGCCGAACAAAAAGCTGATCCCGAACGGGTACCCTCGCCGTACACCGAAAGAACTCCCCCACTATGGTCTCGTATAGTCACCAACTGACGCTCACAGTCGATGATAGCGCCGAATCGGCTCAACCAGTCCATGCCCACGATGACACAGACATCACCCATCGCAATAGGAATCAGGTCAATCGGGAATTCAACCCCGAAAATCTCTAGTACACATCCCCGAAGAACCTCCGTGGCACAAATCACTTTCTCGTCAGCTATAGAAACTCTCAAAGGTCGACTCAACGACTCACGACTAACGCTGATATGCTGACTAAAGGCTAAGGACACAAAGGACCTACTCGCACCCGAGTCAAATAACACTAAGGCAGGCACAGAGTTCACAAGGAAAGTACCTACGCATATAATAACATAAGCATAACATCTCGACATAAAATAAATACATGAATTACAACATACCTTCCACGACATCGGGCGCAGCGCGGACCTCCTCCACAGTCAGCTGAAAGGCTCTTCCCCGAGCCCTCGGGGCCTCGGCCTTCACCGGTCGAGTCGCAGTAGCTCCGGCAGCAGGTGCAGATCCCTGAAGAAGCTGAGGGCACTCGGCCTTCCTATGGCATGTCTGGTTGCAATGAAAGCAAACCGTAAATCCCTTGGGACACTCCCTAGCAATGTGCCCCTCCTTGCCACACTTGTAGCAAGCACCAGATCGACACGCCCCCTCATGACCCTTGCCGCACTTTCCGCAAGTGCGGCCCTTCGAACCTCCTTTGCTCGCATCGGCGGACTTTATCCGCTTGGCTGCCGGCTGGAACTGAGCCGGTCGCCGGTTCACCCGCTGAGACTCGGCCTCCTCCCTGGCCTGAGTCTCCAACTCGATCTCGCGCTTCCTGGCATTCGCCTGAAGCTCAGCAAAAGTATGGTAAGTGGAGTTTGACACAAACTCCCGGATATCCCTCCTTAACACTCCCAAGTACCAGCTCATTCGAGCCTGATCAGTGGACACCAGCTCGGGGCAGAACATCGCCCTCTCATGAAACTTTCGCGTGATCACCGCAACAGAATCAGTACCCTGCTTGAGGGTTAAGAACTCCTGAACCAATCGTTCCCTCTCCACCGGGGGAACGTACTCATCTCTGAACATGGAAATAAACCCCTCCCATGTTACTGTTGTAGTCTCTGCCAACGTGAAGTTCGCCGTCACGAACTTCCACCAGTCCTTCGCTCCCAGACGGAGCTGGTTCAATGCGAACCGTACCCTCAGGTGCTCCGGGCATGAACAAGTGTAGAAGCACCCCTCTATATCCGCGATCCACCTCATCGCAGCAATCGGATCCTGCGTCCCATCGAACTCTGGTGGCTTCGTGTTGCTGAACTCTCGGAACAGCAACGAGTCACCCCCCTGTGGCCTAGCAGCGGCCACAGCTGCGGTAGCTGCAGCGGTTGCAGTCTCAGTCAATGCGGCGTACCGCTCATCAAACGTCTCCATCAGGGTGGTCTTAATAGACCCAAACATCTCCGGGATCTCAGCCCGGATCGCCGCCGCTACCTCCTCGTGAATCATCTGACGAATCTCCTCGTCACTCACACCGCTCGAACTCGCTCCGTGGCATGGTCTAACCATGATGTCTCTGAAATACAACATAAATCTATCAGAGACTCCATCGAGTATAATCGTACTCGATAACACAACCCTACTCAGTCTCCGATATCCAGGGATTCTTACTTGGGCCTCCCACTGACCCGGTGTCTTCGGTAGTACGGGCCCAATACTACCGACCACCCCGCATCAGCAGTCATCCCAAATCTTCCTCCCCAAACCCCAGATAGTGAGTACTCTACTTCTGTTATGCACTATCTACTCGCACACTAACAAAGCATCTCATATCGGCAAACTTCCCTAGACTAAGGCATCACAAATCAGGCCACTCTAGTCCTATCATGAATACCTAGTCTTCTAGCATGCATAACAATTCATATCATATAATATTGTAAGGTATTTTGGGGATCTTTACCGTTCGGGCGCTGACTGATCGTACACACTGCTTCTTTCTTGCTTACCACAAAACCATTTACAAAAGTTTATGCCTTTATTTAAAAAGTTTCCTCAAATCCTCGGTTTGAGTTCAGTTACCCCCGAAGGTGCACCCGAATCCCTCAAACCAAGGCTCTGATACCAATTGTAACAACGCAAATTTTCAAACAAATTTTTCATTTTAAAAATATATTTATTTCCATTCAAAACAAGGCATAAATAGTTTAAGTATTCTGTCAAATACAAATAGTCAAAATCCCAAGATCATAAAAGCATTATTCAGTGTGTATCGATCACGCCGGCGCCTTCCCACGGTCCTCGCTAGTACCTGAAACACATGCACAACAACTGTAAGCATAAATGCTTAGTGAGTTCCCCAATATACAACTTACGCACATACGCCTTTCCAGGCCCTGACCTTCCGGTCCATGTGTGTCAGGGGACTTCCGTCCCTACTGGGTAAACCTTCCGGTCCTACCCACGCCGACCTTCCGGTCCATCACACAACATATCGCCTTCCGGCCCATAACATATTGCCTTCCGGCCCATAATATATTCGCCTTCCGGCCCATAACATACATAGCACATATAACAAATAACTTACCACATATAGCATACATATCACATATCATATTCGACCTTCCGGTCACACAGTCAACCCTTCCGGGTACAGTATAGTGAGAAGACTCACCTCGTGAATGCTGAAAGCTAGCAATTCCTGAAATCACTCGTGCACAATCCGACGAGCTACAAATCCCCCTATAACATCACATATCCCTCATTAACACTTATATCTTCTAAGTGTGACTATCCCTAAGAAGTCAGACTTAGGTCAACTCTGGTCCACGGTCAACGGTCAACGGTCAACTCGACCGGACTCGACGAGTGCCATGGCGACTCGGCGAGTCTAGACGTCCTCCAACTCTCTGGGATTCCTTATCTACTCGTCGAGTATCCTTCTTGACTCGACGAGATCCTCGTGGAAGAATCGCGGCGCCACCCCGACTCCACTCGCCGAGTCTGAAGAACAGCTCGACGAGTTCCAGTCAATCTCCAAGCTACTCGCCGAGTCTGTTCATCAGACTCGGCGAGTCCATGCCATGCAGTCGATCAAACTACTTCCTGAGATAAGTTTTGTCCCGAAATACACAAGCATGGGACCTTCTGGACCTCTAAAGGTCCTAATACAGGGTTATAGTCGATTGGGTAACAAGGTAATAATCCATCTAATCACCAAATGGGTTCCATGAACCCTAGATCCATGTACACATCAAAATAACAGAAATGATCCGAAATGTTACCTGAATAACGCACCCTCTGCGTCCCCAAACCTCAGAACTCGAATCCCTTGCAGTTCCTTTAGCCAAACTCTTCTCCTCCTTGCACCACAACTTCTTCAAGTCACCAATGGCCTTCAATCTTGCCCTAGATGCCCACAGCTGCTTAGGGTTCTTCTCAATCGACTAAAAGACGAACAATGACGGCATATAATGCGTTATATACGACCCAAACCTGAACGGTTAGGGTTTTTGCTAAACAGCGTCGACTCGCCGAGTCCATATCTGGACTCGTCGAGTCCAGTCGCGATCCCGCGACCAAGTCTGCGATCCTACTCGGCGAGTCTAGGCTCCAACTCGCCGAGTCCCCTCTTAAATCACCCCAAAAACATAATTTAATAATACCTGTGATTCGGGGCTGTTACATCTTGTTTAAATTCTTTAAACCTTTCGAAAGTCTCTGAATTATGCTTGATTAAGTAGACATATCCATATCTATTGTAATCATCAGTAAAAGTCAAAAAAATAACGATTAGCATCCCTTGTGGCATGTTTTAAGGGTCCACACATATCCGTGTGTACAAGATCCAACAAACCTTCACCCCTCTCACAAGTACCTGTGAAGGGTGACTTTTTCATTTTTCCAAGTAAGCATGATTCGCAACTATCATCTGACTTTAGGTCAAATGACTCCAAGACTCCATCCTTTTGGAGTTGGCCTATGCGTTTCTTGCTTATATGTCCAAGACGACAATGCCATAATGATGCTTTATCCAAGTTATTATCATTAACATAATCAATACAAAATACATTATTTCCTAAGTTATCAACCACAGATACAGTTTCATACACACCATCACAAGGTAATGCTTTAAAATAAAGAACATTATTAAAGAAAGCATTAATCGAACCAACTTCATTATCAAATGAAAAGGTGAAACCTTGTTTATACAATGCATGAAAAGAAATAACATGTCTTGCCATTTCTGGCAAATAACAAGACTTATTCAAATCTAAACTAAACCTACTACTTAGCGATAAAGTATAAACTCCAATCTTGGTGACAGGTAAGGCTTTCCTATTCCCCATGATTAAGTTTATTCTTCCATGCTCCACATTCTCACTTCTTCTTAGTCCCTGCAAATCAGAACATATATGAATACCACAACTGGTATCAAGGACCCAAGAGTTATAATGGAGTGATTTTTTTGATATGATAGTGTAAATACCTGCATGGTTGGGTTTAACTTTCCCATTCTTCACATCTTGCTACTATTTTGGGTATTTCCGCTTCCAATGTGACTTTTCATGGAAATAGAAGCATTCAGCCTCTTTTGGGTCAGAAGAAGGAGTGACGAAACCTTTCTTGGTTCCACTTGAAGAAGAGCCATCAAGGGTCCTAGCCTTGGTACCCTTCGAAGAGCTCTTCCTCTTCTTCCCTCGAATTTTCCTAATTGCCAAAATTGGGGCGGAGTTTGGAGTAGGAGTGTTAACAACCGACTTCCCCTTAAGACCTGTTTTTGCGGTCTTGAGAAGTCCCTGAAGTTTGCTAAGTGTGACCTCTTCCTTATTCATGTGATATTTCATGCGGAATTAATCATAGCACGATGGTAAGGAGTGCAAAATGATATCTATTGCAAGCTCCTCAGGGAATTTCACATTATGCTTCAGCAACCTATCCACATACCTTTGTATTTTCCGCATGTGGTTCGTGACGGATTCCCCGTCCTTCATCATGGTTGTTATGATGGAGCAGATGATTTCATACCTCTCTTGTCTTGCACTTTGATGGTATCTTTCCATCAGATCTTGGTGCATTTCAAAAGGGTAAAAGTCCTCATAGGACTTTTGGAGTTCCACTGTCATGGTGGCCGACATGATGCATGCCACTTTTGTAGCATCCCTTTCATGTGCCCGGAAGTCAACGATCTCCTGGGGAGTTGTAGTGGTCTCATTAATCTCCTTAAGCTCCTTGTCAAGGACATATTCTTTGTCCTCGTAGCGGGTAAGAGTGGACACCCATTAAGTTGCCATTTGATAGGCAACAACCATATACCCCCCTTATAGACCGACTTCGTGACTGATGCGTACTAGCGGTAAGACGACTTGATCTTATTCATATATATATTATTAACATATAATATTATAAAGTATAAGGCTTGAATTTTAACTTTTAAAATTCTAAGGGTTGGAGCTAAAGTTTTAATCAAGACTTTACTTGTTCCAAATTTGAGGGCAAGTTTTGTAGACTTTCAAAACTTTTCATTTCTTATAACTTATGAGTTAATTGAGTAATAAAATGAAGGCTCTTCATTTTTATAACTCTTGTGTTCTTTTAGTGGCTTTAATAAAAGTGTGACTTTTGGTTTTCCATAACTTGAGGACAAGTTATGGACTCCATTAAAACACATTATGGTCATGAATTAAACTACCATGAAGGTTACAAGTAATTCCTATGATCATCTAATCTTCATAAGTTCAAGAACATGAATATGAAGACTTTCAAGAATAAAAATTTACACTTAAAAACTTTGTAATTTTGATAATTGCCATTGAAAATGGATTAGCATAAACATTACACCATCTAAAACAAGTTTTCAAGTACCAGAACAGTTTAGGGTAATGTTTCTAGTCCATTTACAGCAATAAAAGTCGAAAATCCGCATTCTGAGGCTCCTACTCATCGAGTGCACGAACCTACTCGGCAAGTAGGATGAATTTACACATGAACTCGGCGAGTCCCCCATGGACTCGACGAGTTCAAAAGGCAGATTGCACATTATCGACTTTTTTCAATAATTTTGCACAAATAACAAACAAACAAGCCTAGGCCCTGATACCACTGATGGGTTTTGAGCATTCTAACACTTCCTAAGTGTACATGCAACCCTAATAACCTTGGATCTATGTTTGTCTAATTATCATTCAAAGTTGAATTCCAAGGTTATATTCCTATCTAGCATACATGGGGAACAATTTTTAACTTGAATGAAAGATAGAATAACTTACCTTGTTGTTTCTTATGATCCTTGAAACCTTGTGAGCCTAGCACCCTAAGTGTGATGCCTAAAATGCTTCACACAACACCAAATGCTTTTGGAATGACTTTAGAGAGAATACACACTTCTAAAATCGGCTTAGCCCTCTTGTTCCTTGTGTGTGTCCGATTTTGGTGGAGAACATATTCCTTATATAGTGTTGACACATCTAGGGTTACACCATGTAAACCCTAATGTGTCATGACTCTTCATTTCCATGACCCATGGGTTTGTAACTCCCATGGAGCATCCTATGGGTGGAGCCCAACTTGATAATCCATGGAGCCTCTTAGCTCACTATACAAGTTATGGATGATTTACATAATCAACTCATATATTTAATTACTTATCTTTTGATCACTTAATTAATTCTAAATTAATTCTTGACCAAACTAATTAAATAATATTATTAATATACTAGAACTTATAATATATTAATATACCACAAGTGTTATTTCTCTCATTTAGTCTATCCAGTTGCATGGTGCCATGCAACCCAAATGGACCATGCCGAGTCGGGTCAAGTACATACCAGAAATAGTTATGGACTTAGACACCTTATCAAACAATGCATTGTTCACATTGGACTGATTCTAATGTTACACCTCGCTTGGATAGTTCTATAGCTGCTGGTATCCTCCCAAGACTTGCACGCCAGATGAAACGTAGAAATTTGATGGGAACTTCCTTAATCCATTCAAATTTGACATGAGGTACTGGGTCCTTTGGCCAATCAATCAAATGCTTAACTATATCAACATGATATTTACCATCTCCTGATAAAACACATATCATCTGTAGTTGGCCAAAACTGATGCAATGTTGAACAGATAGCAGTAAGATCGGTGATATATGGGGTAGTTTTCCAGTTCCATTCTAGTCCACTGGGCTTTACTCTCTTTTCCACTGTGCATCTTTTTTTTCTTTCTAAGTCGTATAGATTCGGAAATGCTACCTTTAGTGTTTCATTCCCAATCCATCTGTCAAGCCAAAACAGTGTTTTGTCACCTTTATTCACCTTCCTCTTCATAATAGCCTCCATCGGCACATCTACCTTCCTTAGTTATGTATCAATCGAGGCGATATTCTTCCAAACATCGGTGCTCGATCGATTAGCTAGACATGAATCTTCCTTTCATTTTGTTTTGTGAATTCCTTGGATGACCTGACTCCATAGTGTGTCTTGATTCAATCTTAATCTCCACCACCACTTTACGATTAGGGATAAGTTAAGGTCCCTAAGCGATCCCAATCCCAGTCCCCCTGCTTCTTTATGCTCTATAACCTTTTCCCAAGTCACCCAATGTATCTTTTTATTGTTTTCCGTGTCCCCCCATAAGAATTTCCTTCGTATTTGTTCTAGTGCGTTTATGATCCCCATCGGTGCCACAAAGAAGGAGAAGAAGTAAGTGGGGAGGTTACCAAGAGCTGATTTGATGAGAGTCAGCCTTTCACCAAACGACAATGATTTTGCTTTCCACGATGATAGCTTCCCGTTGAATCTGTCAATTACAGGCAGCCAATTTTTCTTCAGGTTCATATTGGCACCTAGAATACAAGGAACATAAGTTTTATTTATTTTATAAACAAATAAACCTTGAATACAAGGAACATAATTTTTATTTATTTTTATAAAAAAAACCTAAATCCTTGTAGATTACAAAATGAAGGTATAAAAATATATGTTCTTTTATATATGTGTATATTCTATGATAAGTTTTATTTATAATTCTTGAACTCAGAAATGAATATTAAAATTTCTTTGAGGAGACGATTAATTCTATAATATATTTTATTAAATTTTTTAAGAAAAAAACTGTTTAAGGGGCCTTCCACGATTTATGAAAAATTCTTGATAATTACTATTGATTTTTGTATCTTTTCAACTTTTTATTTCAATGTTTTACTTTAAATATCTTGGATGTCGTATGGTTTTTACGATCACTTTTACATACATCTTGAACACACATTGAAAATTGAGTATTATATGGCCACAATGGTTATAATATTATTAATTCTTAGATTGATAAATGGTTATGGTTACTTATATTTTATAAAAGAAATAAAAGTAGAAAAAATTAAATTGCTATTTTCAAACCAATATATTTTCAAAGGATAATACTAACATCAGTTTAATCTATTTACTGAAAAATGGTTATGCCCACTTTGATCTTTACTTACATGCCATGGAACAGGAATAACATAAGATTCATTCCTATGGTCTGAACATATTAATGACGGAAGCTGAAGACATACCTCTTGATTTCTCCTCTTGTGGTATATAGTAAGCTTGATTGGAAGTCAACTTAACATTTTGACGAGTATAAAACCCACAAGGAAATGAAGAACCATAATGAGTAGATAATGTGTCATATGTATTTTTCTCTTATATTTTACATGTTCATTAATCAATTAAATAGTCCAAAACACTATTGTTACATAAATAAAAAGAGAGGCCATATAAAAAGGAATTTACTGATGTGGAGAGCATGTACATCTATAATGATACTTCTTGATCTTGAGATACAGGTTCTTATATATGAATCTGAAACCTGTAACAAAGTAAGCTTTTAAACCCATTTAATTACTTAATTATCATACATACTTATAAAGCTAGCATTTTTTCTTGAATCTCATGAATTTGAAACCCCCATTTTTGAACTTCCTCAAACCACATTAATTTGAAACCCCCTTTTTTAACTAATGTAACTCAAAAGTTTTCTTAATTATGATTTAACACTCAAAAGTTTTGATAACTTATATTATGTTTAATTAGCATTTAGTGAAAATTTTACTATAAAAATGTCAATCTTTTGTGTCTTTTGTGTTATATAAAATCTTACATGTAAGAAGGATGTCATAACATCAATGTTTTGTTTGGAATATCTTTCAACCAAAACAAATGAAGCTTTTATATTCTTTCTTTATATTCAGTTTCTCATTTAATCATTGTATGTGATTTGTATGTATTACTCAATCTTGAATGTGACTCTCCAAACATCAATGTTTTGCTTGGAATACCTTTCTGATTCTTCTTTTTCAAGAAAAATATTTTGATTGTAGGTTAGTGAAGAATTGTCATCAAGTTTCTATGGTTGAATGGTGTTAAATGAAGAAAGAAGATTCAGAAAATAGATATAAGTTTTTTTTGTTTGAGCAATGTTGACGAATATTAGTTTTTTTCTTTTGATTTAAATGTATGTTTATGTAACATCTTACACAACATATTTAAAAGACAATATTTAAAAGATAACATAATTTTTAACATTTGATATGTAATTATGATAGACTTATCATGATATGTTCTTCATATGAAAGTAATTTATCCATATTACTACGATGAGAATTACATATGACATTTACGAAAATATATATATTATATGTGATTTGTTTAACATGTATATGCACCTATGTATGTTATAAATTTATAATTAAATATATTTATGTTTAATAATTGAACGGATTAAAATGATGCATCAAAACCAATTATTTAGACGAATATAATAATAATAATAATAATAATAATAATAATAATAATAATAATAAATACACATTTCCAAACACAACATTCATTTGAAACTCACAATACAACTCAAGAGTTTTCTAATTTATGTATATTTATTAGTTACAACTCAAGAGTTTTTAACTTATGATTATTAATTAGTAATCACTAATACCTTTTTATTTTCCTTTCTTTTATAAGGTTGTAAAGTTTTGTTCATTAAAACATTAATGTATTTGAAGAGATTTGTGATTTAAATATGAAGAGTTAATATAAATATTATAATAGATGTTTTAGTGTTTTTATGTTACTAAAAGTTATAGTGTTTATTTTTCATATTTTTTATTATTCGTTGTATATATATATATATATATATATATATCTTTTTTAATATAAATGTTATAATATATATATATATATATATATATATATATATATATATATATATATATATATATATATTTAAAGTTGCAGTTCATATTTTTGTTCATACGTTTTGTTACCCGTTATATTATCATTCATTTGATATATAATTTACACAATTTTAAAGGGTTTATAAAATTATCAAATAGTTGTATATATCACAATGACTTAAAAGTTAAACTATAATGTTTAATAAAACTAATATGGTAACTATATGTTTGCTTTAGTACTAACATTTTGTTTCAAAGTAGAGATATTAAATAATAATTTGGTAAAGGTTATTATTTTAACTATATAATTCTATTCCCACGCAACGCACGGGGATTCACATAGTTTATTTCATAAAGGAAGAGCATACCTCTCAAGTTACTTATGTTAACCACTAGACCCAAACATTTATAGATATCTCTGTACACCTCTATATGATTAAAATTTTCACAATTAGCTACAAATCTTTAAAACAATGTAAAACGAGCCTAACTTGAAATAAGTAGAATATTTGACAACACATGATAAAATATTATTTATAAATCAGTATAGCTTCATCATTACCTTGATTTTGAAGAACATATGTGTTTAATATCACATTATCCTACTGTTAGATCCAGTTAGTGTTGCGTCTTTGGGCTCGTTAGCTAGTCCAGTTTTGTCTCCGGTATGGGCCTGTCCATCCGTGAGTTCTTTGTAGGGTTTATTATTTATAGATGCTTGCATGCATTCTTTAACGTAAGATTGGATAGAGATATTGATAGAGTTTATAATTCTAATCTTTTGTAAACCTAGATTCCTCTACAGCGGAAGTTCTTCATCGAGCTCTGCTGAGGATTGAGTTAATCGAATCATTCGACTCATTCAGATCCATTCTTGTGTTTTTATCTCACTGTTTTTACTTTCTTGATTTGCCTGTTATAAAGATATAATCGATCAAAGAGTTTTATAAATTCATCAATTGGTATCTATAACAGCCCGGAATTCCAGGTATCTTTTTTTGATTTGTTTATTTTGTGTTTTGAGAAGGGACTCGGCGAGTTGGAGCTCAGACTCGCCGAGTAGGGTCGCGATTCTGGACGCGGGATTCGGTTGGACTCGGCGAGTCTGCGCTGTTTAATGAAACCCTAATTTCTTGGGTTTGGGACCTATTTAAAGGGCCTTATGGCCGTCATTTGTGCTCATCAGTCCCTTGAGTGAAACCCTAATCGAGTGTGAGCGTTTGGAGCTTAGAAGGAGGCTATTATTGATCTTGGAGGTGTCATTTTGCAAGGAAAGAGGAAATCAGCCGAGGGGAAAGCAAGAGGAGCCATCTTCCGAGGATTTGGAGTCCGGAGCATCTCTATTGGGGTAATATTTCGAGCTATTCTCTTCTATGTTGGTGTTTTCATTGATTTAGGGTTGTTAAACCCTTTTGTGGCTAGATCTTGTGCGCCCTTGGACCCCTAAGAGATTTAAACTATAGATCTGGACCCCTAAAGGTCCAGAGTGTCCCTTTGCCCAAGCTTTTTGGGAATCAATGGAAGTTTTGGGTTGGAACCCTTATGTTTAGATCAAAATGTTCATTATAAGCCATGGGGTGTGTTATGGACACCAAGATAGAGACTTTACGTGGTGAATCAGTCTTGAAAGGCTAGATCTATGAATTGATGGGACAGATCTGACCTTAGAAGCGAGTTTGAGTAATTGCATGGCATGGACTCGCCGAGTCCGATGAGCAGACTCGGCGAGTAGCTCGAAGATTGCCTTGGATCGGCCAGTGAGTGATCCAGTCGAGTCACGGGTTGACTCAGTGAGTCAGGACGAGTTAGAGAGGGTCGACAGGTGGTCTAAGTCGAGTTGGGACTCGCCGAGTTGTTCTTGAGACTCGGCGAGTTGAGTCGGGGTGGCCCCGCGACTCTCCCAGATGGAACTCGTCGAGTCAGGGGAAGTACTCGACGAGTGAGAAGGGAATCCTATGGAGTTGGCGGATACGTCTAGACTCGCCGAGTTGCCCTTGTGCACTCGCCGAGTCCGGTCAAGTTAACCGTTGACCGTTGACCAGAGTTGACCTATGTTTGACTTCTTAGGGATAGTCAAACTTAGAAGAAAAGTGTTAATAAGAGATGTATGATGTTATAGGGAGATTGTAGCTCGGCGGATCGAGCACGAATGACTTCGGGATTTGCTAGCTTTCGATATTCACGAGGTGAGTCTTCTCACTATACTGTACCCGGAAGGGTTTGACTGTATGACCGGAAGGTTGGATATGATATGTGATATATGTGCTATATGTGATAAGTTAATTGTTATACGTGCTATGTATGTTATGTGGGCCGGAAGGCATTATGTGATGGGCCGGAAGGCATGTATTGTGGACCGTAAGGTTGGCGTGGGTAGGACCGGAAGGTTTACCCAGCAGGGACGGAAGTCCCCTGAGACACATAGGACCGGAAGGTCAGGGTCTGGAAAGGCGTATGTGCGTAAGTTGTATTTTGGGGAACTCACTAAGCAATTATGCTTACAGTTGTTGTGTATGTGTTTCAGGTACTAGCGAGGACCGTGGGAAGGCGCCGGCGTGATCTGTACACACTGATAGATGTTTGTGATCTTGGGATTCATATGATTTGTATTCTGACATGACACTTGGAATGTTTATGCCTTGTTTTGAATGAAAATACTTTATTTTGAAATGAAAATTTTGTTTGAAAATTTACGTTGTTACAAATTGGTATCAGAGCCTTGGTTTGAGGGATTCGGGTGCACCTTCGGGCGTAACTGAACTCAAACCGAGGAGTTGAGGAAAACTTTTAAAATAAATGCATAAACTTTTATAAATAATTTTATGGTAAACAAGAAAGAAGCAGTGTGTACGATCAGTCAGCGCCCGAACGGTAAAGATCCCCAAAATACCTTACAATGTTATGTTAAGAGATAAGATATGATATGAATCGTTATGCATGCTAGAAGACTAGGTATTCATGATAGGACTAGAGTGGCCTGATTTGTGATGCCTTAGTCTAGGGAGGTTTGCCGATATGAGATGCTTTGATAGCGTGCGGGTAGATAGTGCATAACAAAAGTAGAGTACTCACTATCCGGGGTTTGGGGAGGAAGACTTGGGATGAATGCTGATGCGGTGTGGTCGGTAGTATTGGGCCCGTACTACCGAAGACACCGGGTCAGGGGGAAACCCAAGTAAGAATCCCTAGATATCGGAGACTGAGTAGGGTTGCGTTATCGAGTGCGATTATACTCGATGGAGTCTCTGATAGTTTTATGTTGTATTTCAGAGACATCATGGTTGGACCACGCCACAGACCGAGTACGAGCGGTGTGAGTGACGAGGATATTCGTCAGATGATTCATGAGGAGGTGGCTGCAGCGATCCGGGCTGAGATTCCGGAGATGTTTAGGTCTATTAAGACCACCTTGATGGAGACTTTTGATGAGCGGTATGCCGCATTGACTGAGGCTGCAGCCGCTGCAGCTACCGCAGCTGTGGCCGCTGCCAGCCCACAGGGGGGTGACTCGTTGCTGTGTCGGGAGTTCAGCAACACGAAGCCACCTGAGTTTGATGGGACACAGGATCCGATTGCTGCGATGAGGTGGATCGCTGATATTGAGGGGTGCTTCTACACTTGTTCATGTCCGGAGCATCTGAGGGTACGGTTCGCTTTGAACCAGCTCCGCCTGGGAGCGAAGGATTGGTGGAAGTTTGTGACGACGAACTTCACTTTGGCAGAGATTTCAGCAGTGACATGGGAGAGGTTTACCTCTATGTTCAGAGACGAGTACGTTCCCCCGGTGGAGAGGGAACGATTGGTTCAGGAGTTCTTGACCCTCAAGCAGGGTACTGATTCGGTTGCGGTGATCACGCGGAAGTTTCATGAGAGGGCGATGTTCTGCCCCGAGCTGGTGTCCACAGAGCAGGCTCGGATGAGCCGGTACTTGGGTGTTTTGAGGAGGGATATCCGGGAGTTTGTGTCAAACTCCACCTATCATACATTTGCTGAGCTTCAGGCGAATGCCAGGAAGCGCGAGATCGAGTTGGAGACCCAGGCCAGGGAGGAGGCCGAGTCTCAGCGGGTGGACCGGCGGCCGGCTCAGTCTCAGCCGGCAGCCAAGTAGACTAAGTCCGCCGATTCGAGGACGGGAGGTCCGAAGGGCCGCACTTGCGGAAAGTGCGGCAAGGGTCATGAGGGGACATGCCGATCTGGTGCTTGCTACAAGTGTGGCAAGGAGGGGCACATCGCTAGGGATTGCCCCAAGGGGTTTATGGTTTGCTTTCATTGCAACCAGACGGGCCATCGGAAGGCCGAGTGCCCTCAGCTTCTTCAGGGATCTGCACCTGCCGCCAGGACTACTGAGACTCGACCGGTGAAGGCCGAGGCCCCGAGGGCTCGTGGGAGAGCCTTTCAGCTGACTGCGGAGGAGGTCCGCGCTGCGCCCGATGTTGTGGCAGGTATGCTTTATTTCATGTATTTATTTTGATGTTGAGATGTTATGCTTATGCTATGTTATGCGTAGGTACTTTCCTTGTGAACTATGTGCCTGATTTAGTGCTATTTGACTCGGGTGCGAGTCGGTCTTTTATATCTTGGGCCTTTAGTCAGCATATCAGCGTTAGTCGTGAGCCGTTGAGTCGGCCTCTGAGAGTTTCTATAGCTGACGAGAGGGTGATTTGTGCCACGGAGGTCCTCCGGGGATGTGTGTTAGAGATTTTCGGGGTCGAGTTTCCGATTGATCTGATTCCTATTGCGATGGGTGATGTCTGTGTCATTGTGGGCATGGACTGGTTGAGCCGATTCGGCGCCGTCATCGACTGTGAGCGTCAGCTGGTGACTATACGAGACCCTAGTGGGGGAGTTCTTTCGGTGTACGGCGAGGGTACCCGTTCAGGATCAGCTTTTTGTTCGGCCGCTAGGGCGAGGCAGTGTTTACAGCAGGGCTGTAAGGGTTTTGTGGCGTATGTAATGGATACGCGGGAGGCTTCCGAGAGACCGAGATCAGTTGAGGAGGTTCCAGTGGTGCGTGAGTTTCCAGATGTTTTTCCCGAGGAGTTGCCGGGAGTACCTCCTGTGAGGCAAGTGGAGTTTGGTATTGATCTGGTTCCAGGGGCCGCGCCTATTGCTAAGGTGCCTTATCGTCTTGCACCTCCAGAGATGCAAGAGTTGTCCTCGCAGCTTCAGGAGTTGCTGGGGAAGGGATTCATTCGGCCGAGCAGCTCGCCGTGGGGAGCACCTATTCTGTTCGTCAAGAAGAAGGATGGTTCACACCGGATGTGCATTGATTACCGGGAGTTGAACAAGTTGACGGTCAAGAACCGTTACCCGTTACCGAGGATCGACGATTTATTCGATCAGTTGCAGGGAGCATCTTGGTTTTCCAAGATCGATCTGAGGTCGGGGTACCATCAGGTGAGGGTGCGGGATGAGGACGTCCAGAAGACAGCGTTTAGGACGCGATATGGGCATTACGAGTTTGTGGTATGCAGGTCGATGTTGGATCGGTCAGTGATTGTATTTATCGATGATATTCTGGTGTATTCGAGATCTAGAGAGAAGCATGAGGAGCATTTGAGGGAGGTCCTTGAGGTATTGAGATCGGAGAAGCTTTATGCAAAGTTCTCCAAATGTGATTTCTGGTTGCGGGAGGTCCAGTTCCTAGGACATCTCGTTAACCAGGAAGGGATTCTGGTCGATCCGGCCAAAGTCGAGGCGGTGATGAGCTGGGAGGTGCCGAAGTCACCATCGGAGATCAGGAGCTTCCTTGGGTTGGCAGGGTATTATCGGAGATTTATTAAGGATTTCTCCAAGATCGCAGTGCCGCTCACCAGATTGACCCGGAAGGGTGTTGCATTCTCATAGGGTCCCGAGCAGCAGACCTCCTTTGAGACACTTCGCCAAAGGTTGTGCGAAGCCCCGGTATTAGCTCTCCCAGAAGGGATGGAGGATTTTGTAGTATATTGCGATGCATCGATTTTGGGGCTGGGTGCAGTGTTGATGCAGAGGGGTCATGTGATAGCTTATGCGTCGAGGCAGCTGAAGCCTCATGAGACAAGATATCCCACGCACGATTTAGAGTTGGGGGCAGTAGTGTTTGCTCTCAAGATTTGGCGTCACTGCTTGTATGGGGTTCGATGTACGATATACACGGACCATAAGAGCTTGAAGTACTTGATGGATCAGCCCAACCTAAATATGCGTCAGAGTAGGTGGTTGGATGTGGTCAAGGATTATGATTGTGAGATCCTGTACCACCCAGGCAAGGCTAATGTGGTAGCCGATGCTTGAGCCGCAGGGCGGAGAGCACTCCACTGCGAGATGTATGTTTGAGATTGACCGTGATAGCTCCAGTATTGGATGCTATTCGTGGGGCGCAGGCCGAGGCTGTGCGGCCGGAGATGCAGAAGAGAGAGCGGGTCGTTGGTTTGGTTTTGAAGTTCGTTACGGATGGACGAGGGCTTATGACGTTTCAGGGTCGGATTTGGGTACCGTTCGTGGGTGGTACGCGTATTACTTTGATGGAAGAGGCTCATCGGTCGAAGTTTTCGATCCATCCGGGGGCTACGAAGATGTATTTGGGTTTGAGGAAAGAGTATTGGTGGCCCTGTATGAAAAGGGACGTCGCATGGTTCGTTGAGAGGTGCTTGACCTGCCGCAGGGTTAAGGCCGAGCACCAGAGACCGCATGGCAAGTTGCAGCCATTGGAGGTTCCCGAATGGAAGTGGGAACAGATCACTATGGATTTCATCACCAAATTGCCGAGGACTGCCAGAGGAGTTGATGCAATTTGGGTGATTGTGGATAGGTTGACGAAGAGCGCTCACTTCCTTGCCATCAGTGAGAGTTCTTCAGCGGAGAAGTTGGCGGAGATATATGTGAGAGAAGTGGTATCTCGGCATGGGGTGCCGATCTCGATTGTTTCAGACCGTGACGTGCGCTTCACTTCCAGATTCTGGAAGAAATTCCATGAGGAGCTGGGTACTAAATTGCATTTTAGTACCGCATTTCATCCCCAGACAGACGGCCAGAGCGAGCGGACGATTCAGACGCTGGAGGACATGCTTCGAGCGTGTGTGTTAGATTTCGGGGGTAGCTGGGATGCGTATTTACCCTTGGCAGAGTTTTCCTACAACAACAACTATCATTCGAGCATTGGTATGCCACCCTTTGAGCTGTTGTATGGTAGGAGGTGTCGGACCCCCATTTGCTGGGGAGAGGTTGGGCAGAGAGTGATGGGCAGTACAGAGATCGTGCTTCAGACAACAGAGCAGATTCAGCAGGTTAGACAGAGGTTATTGACCGCCCAGAGCCGACAGAAGAGTTATGCAGACAGACGCCGGTCCGAGCTTGAGTTTCAGGTCGGCGACTTCGTTCTCCTGAAGGTTTCTCCTTGGAAAGGAGTGATTCGATTCAGGAAGAGGGGCAAGTTGGGGCCCCGGTATATTGGGCCATTTCGTGTGATTGCAAGGGTAGGCCGGGTAGCCTATCGTTTGGAGTTGCCAGCAGAGTTGGGGCAGATCCACGACACTTTTCACGTGTCGCAGTTGAGGAAGTGTATAGCCGATGAGTCGGCAGTGGTTCCATTAGAGGATATTCATGTGGATGCGGGTCTGAATTATGCTGAGAGGCCTGTGGCCATCAGGGATCGGAAGATCAAGGTTCTAAGGAACAAGGAGGTACCTCTGGTGTTGGTTTAGTGGCAACACCGGAAGGGATCGGAGATGACCTGGGAGCCGGAGCGCGAGATGCGGGAGCAGCATCCGGAGCTATTTTCAGAGCGAGACTTCGAGGGCGAAGTCTAGTTCTAGTGGGGGAGAATTGTAACAGCCCGGAATTCCAGGTATCTTTTTTTGATTTGTTTATTTTTTGCTTTGAGAAGGGACTCGGCGAGTTGGAGCTCAGACTCGCCGAGTAGGGTCGCGATTCTGGACGCGGGATTCGGTTGGACTCGGCGAGTCTGCGCTGTTTAATGAAACCCTAATTTCTCGGGTTTGGGACCTATTTAAAGGGCCTTATGGCCGTCATTTGTGCTCATCAGTCCCTTGAGTGAAACCCTAATCAAGTGTGTGCGTTTGGAGCTTAGAAGGAGGCTATTATCGATCTTCGAGGTGTCATTTTGCAAGGAAAGAGGAAATCAGCCGAGGGGAAAGCAAGAGGAGCCATCTTCCGAGGATTTGGAGTTCAGAGCATCTCTATTGGGGTAATATTTCGAGCTATTCTCTTCTATGTTGGTGTTTTCATTGATTTAGGGTTGTTAAACCCTTTTGTGGCTAGATCTTGTGCTCCCTTGGACCCCTAAGAGATTTAGACTATAGATCTGGACCCCTAAAGGTCCAGAGTGTCCCTTTGCCCAAGCTTTTTGGGAATCAATGGAAGTTTTGGGTTGGAACCCTTATGCTTTAGATCAAAATGTTCATTATAAGCCATGGGGTGTGTTATGGACACCAAGATAGAGACTTTACGTGGTGAATCAGTCTTGAAAGGCTAGATCTATGAATTGATGGGACAGATCTGACCTTAGAAGCGAGTTTGAGTAATTGCATGGCATGGACTCGCCGAGTCCGATGAGCAGACTCGGGGAGTAGCTCGAAGATTGCCTTGGATCGGCCAGTGAGTGATCCAGTCGAGTCACGGGTTGACTCAGTGAGTCAGGACGAGTTAGAGAGGGTCGACAGGTGGTCTGAGTCGAGTTGGGACTCGCCGAGTTGTTTTTGAGACTCGGCGAGTTGAGTCGGGGTGGCCCCGCGACTCTCCCAGATGGAACTCGTCGAGTCAGGGGAAGTACTCGACGAGTGAGAAGGGAATCCTATGGAGTTGGCGGATACGTCTAGACTCGCCGAGTTGCCCTTGTGCACTCGCCGAGTCCGGTCAAGTTGACCGTTGACCGTTGACCAGAGTTGACCTATGTTTGACTTCTTAGGGATAGTCAAACTTAGAAGAAAAGTGTTAATAAGAGATGTATGATGTTATAGGGAGATTGTAGCTCGGCGGATCGAGCACGAGTGACTTCGGGATTTGCTAGCTTTCGATATTCACGAGGTGAGTCTTCTCACTATACTGTACCCGGAAGGGTTTGACTGTATGACCGGAAGGTCGGATATGATATGTGATATATGTGCTATATGTGATAAGTTAATTGTTATACATGCTATGTATGTTATGTGGGCCGGAAGGCATTATGTTATGGGCCGGAAGGCGTGTATTGTGGACCGTAAGGTTGGCGTGGGTAGGACCGGAAGGTTTACCCAGCAGGGACGGAAGTCCCCTGAGACACATAGGACCGGAAGGTCAGGGTCTGGAAAGGCGTATGTGCATAAGTTGTATTTTGGGGAACTCACTAAGCAATTATGCTTATAGTTGTTGTGTATGTGTTTCAGGTACTAGCGAGGATCGTGGGAAGGCGACGGCGTGATCTGTACACACTGATAGATGTTTGTGATCTTGGGATTCATATGATTTGTATTCTGACATGACACTTGGAATGTTTATGCCTTGTTTTGAATGAAAATACTTTATTTTGAAATGAAAATTTTGTTTGAAAATTTACGTTGTTACAATATCAGAGCAGGAGGCTGTGTAATTTATACACATATCTTCTGTGAAAGAAGTGATTAGGGTTTATTCCACATTAACTGATATTTATTGAGCCGTCACTCCATAATTGACGTATCTCAGTATTTATTCGTTTTGCCCTAATATTGCATATTACAAGTCTGATCTTTCAAACAGGTTAAACGATCAAGCATGGACGATTCTCAATCTAATCCTATCAACATCTCAAACAGTATTGGATCAACAACAAAGATTCCTATTCTTTACACCCAGGATTACGAAGTTTGGGCGCATCATTTTGAAGACTATGTCATCGGATCTGGAGATAATGGGTGTCTTATATGGGAAGCTATTGTGTCTGGACCATTTGCTCACTCAGGAACATCCAGAATCATTAAAACTCAGAAAGAGTATAATGATCTGTTAAAAGATGTAAAAGACGTTGCTCAAGACGAAAAGGAGAAGTTTCAGTGCAACATCAAAGCATTGAGACTGATCCGATTCGCTCTTCAATCTGACACGTTTAGGTTGGTGAGTTTCTGCAGTACCGCTAAAGAAATCTGGGATCGGATGCGAGAGCTGTATTCCACAGATGAAGATTTGGAGCACTCTATTCAGACCTTGCTTTTGTCTGAGTTTGGAGAATTGAAGCAAAATTCCGATGAGTCTGTCACTCAGACGTTTGATCGCTTCAATCATCTTCTTAGCAAGATGATCAAACATGATATTGAAAGGAAGTTGATTGAACAGAAGGTCACCTTTTTGAATGGCTTAAGATCCGAATGGAGAGCTGTTGTGTCTACAGTTAAAGCTCACGAGCAGTTCAAGTCATATTCACTGGCGAAACTGGTGGGAATTCTGAAATCCCAAGAAAAGATTGTGATGCAAGAGAAGATTGTAGTCTCAAACTTGGGGTCCTTGGCCCTCCTGTCTAAAAGCAAGAATGTAGTAGAAGATGAAGATCTGAACTTGGAGGACTACGATATTACTTCAGAAGATTATGCTATGATGGTGTCCAATCCAAAAAGGTTCATCAAGAAGAGGTTTTCTACCAATAGGAACCGAAATTGGCAGGGAAGCTACAGTTCAGAAAAATTAAGGGAGGAGCCGAAGACTGAGGAACCAAAGAAAGAGGCAAAGGTTGAAGGAGATTCTGGTGTCAGCTGCTATTACTGTGGAGGAAAGAATCATTATGCCAAAGATTGTGTTCTGAAGAAAATGGCAGAGAAAGATGAGGAGAAAGATGAAGAGGCAATCCTGATGAAAAAGCTGGAAGAGATTAAGAGGAAGAAAGCTTCTACTAATCCTTCTATGAATGCTCTTATTGTACAGGGTTCGGCAGAGGATGACAAGTTCGGTGGCGTACAGGTTTGGTCGGCCGACTCAGAAGATGATGAGGTGAGAAAGCCTTCACATGGAAAGGCGTATGTCGCAAGAGGTGGTGAAAGCAGTGGAAAGTGTCTGGTGGTAACTGATGTATCTCACATAAGGGGATACAATACTGATGGTGGAAATGAGGATACCAAGGAGCGAGAGGACTTATGCTTCACAGCAAAACCTCTCAGTGTGCAGATCAATGAACTTGATGAATTGATCAAGAAGGTACAATCTCTTTTTATCTCATTCAAAGTTCCACAGAAATCATATGAAAAGGAATTAAATAACTTAAATTCAAGAATCTCAAATCTGGATAGTTGTTTAACTCAAACACAGGTCACCAATTCTAACCTAACTGACCAAATAAGCAGGGTGTCATCCAAGAGTGAGGAGCGAAGCATGTGGATTGAGCAGAAGGAGTCAGAGCTGATTAAGTCTAAGGATGAAAACATTTATTTGCAAAGAGACAATTTGAAACTTTTAAAACAAAGAAATATTTTTTTTTTGATTGCTAAAAGACTTTACGCTAACATTACTCAACTGCATCTGAATTGTGAAATAGGGCAGAAAATACATCGCATGATTTTACCCTTCCTTGAGTTTAAGGAGGATGAAATCGATGCTGAAGCATACAACTGTGAAAGTGTTGTTTCGTCTGATGATGTGAATCCTACTTATATGTACGGTCTGGACAAAATAGAATCTTTTATAAAGTCCAAAGACCATAAGGACATGCTGAAAAATCTTTTGGATGAAAACGATAAGCTGAAACTAAGGACCGAAACGATACAAAAATTCGAGTCATTGAGTGCCAATTTAAGTTCAGAAAATAAAATTGATGTTGAAAACACATCTGAACTTAATGAGGACGATGATATGAGTGAAATTTCTGTAGAGGTTGAAGTTGATTGTTCTGAGTTTGTCAAGAGCGAACCCGAAAACCACAAAAATCTGATTTCTGAAAATTATGTGGAGTTTACTCGTTTGTCCCAAAATAAGTCCCCGATTCTTGAAGAAAAGGTTGTTGTGTACCAAAAGGTGAGAACTACCCCAAATCAGGTATATAAAGTCACAGGAGTAACCGCATATCAAACAGCCGAACTCACTGCCATAGTGAACGAAGATAATGCAGATGGCTGTGATGAGTTCTTCTGGTCAGCTCCTATAGATAATGTCGACGAAACAGTTGGTTTGTCAGACGAACGTCATGGAAAACTAAAGGAAGATATGTACCAAAGCCGCTAAATAAGCCTGACAACTTTGACGTGCCAAGCACTAGTGGTACAAAAGAAATACTTGTAGAAGAAGTCACCTCCACAAGCGAAACATCATCTGTGAAAAGTGAACCGGCTGACAAGAAGCTGAAACAAAAGGCTAACATCCACAGACAGCTGAAACAAGTGAAAAATCAAAAGCAGCTGAGGAATCTGAGATACAAAAAGAATCTCTCGGAGCGAAAGCAGTTTTGGCAATCTCAAAACGCCCATTTCTCCTATCAGGATAAAAATTCAAAGCCAGAGAAAAAGACTTTCAGGCCGCATAAAGAAAACAACCGAAAGGACGGGTTCGGTTTAGAGAGCAACAGCAACAGAAAGGACAGGTTCGGTCCCAAAAGCAACAGCTACCGAAGATCCAGGTTCGGTCCCTCTGATGACCATAAACAAAAGGGTCACTTAGAACTTCAAGTCAGGAAAGACTCCCAGTCCAAATTCTCTCATCCTGATTCTTCTCATTCTCGATCCTTTTCTAAATCCTATTTTGTTCCTGCACGAAACTCAAAATCTTCAACGAATTTGAAAGGAAAATCAAAGATTTCCTCTGTTAAGAACGACTGAAAGCAGTCTATGGCCCAAATGCCAAAACCTGAAACCAAAACGACTGTAGCTAATTCTAACAAAATCAAAGTATACACTATTAAGAGGAAAGATGAAACAACATTAATAAAAAGAACATATCTTGTTGATGTTTCACTTACTATTCCTGCTCTTGTGAAAGGCTCACGTGGACCCAAGAAACTTTGGGTTCCTAAATCTGCTTAATTTGTGCAGGTTATAAGTGTCGAGCAGTTCGACGAAGAATGGTACATTGACAGTGGCTGCTCACGTCACATGACAGGAAGGAAGGAAGAGCTAAGGGAGTTTCGATCTCTTCAAAATGGTGGGAATGTCAAGTTCGGCAACAACTCTTATGGAACGATAAAGGGTTATGGGATGATAACCAATGGAGAGTTTACAATAAGAAAGTTGGCGTACGTTGAAGGGTTGCGGCACAATCTCATCAGTGTATCTCAACTGGTGGGCGGTACCGGTCTCAAGGTTTCATTCGACGACGAAGGTTCAGAAATCATAGAGAAGAAATCAAAAAGGGTGATTCTCAAATCAGAACGCAAAGGAGAAATGTTTCCTCTCAATCTCAAACCAATCAAAGGAAATCCAGCTATATGTCTTTTATCCAAAGCTCATTCTGACGAAAGCTGGTTGTGGCACCGAAGGCTCTCACATCTCAACTTCAGAGACATCAACAAGCTTGTCACAGGAGGTCATGTTAGGGGTCTCCCATTGCTCAAGTTTGATCGATAACATTTGTGCGCTGCGTGTGAAATGGGGAAGCAAAGTCGTCAAAGTCACCCATCCATTATAAACACAAAAGTTGTTGAACCAGTTGAGTTGCTTCACATTGACTTGTGTGGTCCATCATCAATTGAAAGCATTGGCGGTAGAAAGTATTTTCTTGTTATTGTTGATGATTTCTCTCGTTTTACATGGGTGTTCTTTCTGAAGCACAAATCTGAGGCTACTCTTAAGCTAAAGATGTTCATCAAACAGGTTGAAGTGCAACTGAGAAAAGTCGTTCGCAACATTAGGAGCGATAATGGACTGGAGTTCAAGAACAAAGAATTTGAAGACTTTTTGGCAGAAAAAGGAACTAGTTACAACTTCTCAGCCCCCTACACGCCTCAACAGAACGGAATTGTCAAAAGACGAAACCGATCCTTGTGTGAGGCGGCCTGAACGATGCTAAGTTTCGCTTCTATTCCTTTATATTTCTGGGCTGATGCTATTGCTGCAGCATGTTTTATGCAGAACAGGTCTTATCTCAACAAGCGCTTCTCTCTTACTCCTTATGAGATCATCAATAACAGGAAGCCGAACGTAAAATTCTTCCATGTATTTGGTTCACGATGCTTCATCTTCAACTCCAAAGAACATCGTAACAAGTTTGATGTTAAAGCTGATGAAAGAATTTTTCTGGGATACTCTCTTACTTCAAAGGCATACCGGGTTTTAGATAAGCGTTCCAGAAAAATTGAAGAAACATATTATGTGACTTTCGATGACAGCTACGTCAAGAAGATAAAGTTTACTAAAGAAGCAACTGGAGAGATTTTCTCTCAAACAGGTCAAGTCACGGCCTCGATTGCTAATCTGTTCGATCAGATTGTGGAATTATTCGATGAACCTGAGAAAGCTACTCTCTCGGAAGCCAAGGCAACGGACAACAAAGTCGACCATCTGAAGCAAATTGTCGAAGATGCCGCCAAACGAATGGGTGAAGGAGAACAAGTTCCAAACGAACCTCCTCAGCAAGGCGCTTCAGTTGAGGGGGAGAATCCACTTTCTTCAAAACAACCGAGCTCACAATTTGAAGGGGAGAATTCTATTCCTATAGCACCCAAAAGCTCAACAGCACCTGAAAGTCCTGTAGCACCAGAAAGTCCAGCTACACCCAAAAGCTCATCAGTCGAGGGGGAGAACTCCGATATGTTCTACGATGACGATAGTCAGTCTGAATTGGAAAAAATGGTCAATGCTGAATTGGATCCATCCTATGATCCAAATTACCCTCCTCTTGTTAAATGGACTAGAGATCATCCTGTATCTTAGATAGTGGGTAATGTCTCTGAAAAGGTCCTCACCCGATCTCAACTAAAGGCAAAGCAAACATCTCTATTCTCCAAAGTAGAGTTCTGCATGTATAATTCTTTCGTATCTAAAGTTGAGCCTAAGTCTGTCAACACAGCTCTTGATCATTTCGATTGGGTCCAAGCCATGCAAGATGAACTTAATGAGTTTGAAAGAAACAAGGTATGGCGCCTCATTCCAACTCCT
Organism: Lactuca sativa; assembly: GCF_002870075.4. Lineage (NCBI taxonomy): Eukaryota > Viridiplantae > Streptophyta > Magnoliopsida > Asterales > Asteraceae > Lactuca > Lactuca sativa. The sequence goes on from NC_056631.2 coordinate 146,227,972, forward strand.
TCAGATGCCTCAGGCGTTGGTCTCAAATGGGTTTTCAGGATCAAAATGGACAAGGAAGGCAATGTAATTCGAAATAAAGCTTGTCTCGTGGTGAAAGGATACTGCCAGGAAGAAGGAATTGATTACGAAGAAACTTTTGCTCCGGTAGCAAGGCTGGAATCTGTTCGAATATTTCTAGCCTATGTTGCACACAAGAACTTCGAGGTCTACCAAATGGACGTAAAATGCGTCTTTCTAAATGGAGAACTTGAAGAAACGGTTTACGTGGAGCAACCTCCTGGTTTTGTCAATGAAAAGTACCCAAATCACTGTTATATTCTGTACAAAGCAGTTTATGGTCTGAAACAAGCACCTAGGGCATGGTATGAAACGCTAACTAAGTTCTTAAAGATGTCAAAATTCAAACAAGGTTCGGTTGACCCAACCTTCTTTCGTAAGAAGGAAGGTAACCACCTTATGATAGTTCAAATCTATGTCGATCATATCATCTTTGCCTCAACGAATCCTAGCTTAACAGCTGAATTCAGAAAGCTGATGGAGACTAAATTTGAAATGAGCTCAATGGGTCCGATTAACTTTTTCCTTGGTTTAAATATTAGACAGGGACCCGAAGGTATCTTTATCAACCAGGAAGCATACACCAAGACTCTTCTTACTAAATTTGGCATGATGCGAGACTCAAAGGTCAAAGTTCCAATGACGTTCGGCACCAAGCTCACACCATCCTTGGATAAACTAGCAGTCGATATTACGCTATACCACCAGATGATTGGGTCCTTAATGTACCTTACTGCTAGCAGGCCTGATATAATGTCTTCTGTATGTTATTGTGCTAGGTTTCAGGAGAATCCTCGTGAACCACATATGCTTGCAGTGAAAAACATACTCCGGTATCTGAAACGAACCACCTCCCTCGGTTTATGGTATCCATCAAACTCAGGTTTCTTTGTTCAAGCCTACTCAGATGCAGACCTTGGAGGTTATGGTTTAGACAGGAAAAGCACCATTGGAGGCTGCTAATTCCTAGACGGGAAGTTGGTTAGCTGGAAATCAAAGAAACAGACATGTGTTTCTCTGTCTACAGCCGAAGCTGAGTACATCGCAGCTGCCTCCTGTACATCTCAAGTGATTTGGATCCAAAGCCAGCTCTGAGACTATGGACTCAATATGAAAAAGATCCCACTATATTGCGATTCAGAAAGTGCAATTAGGATCTGTCATAACCCAGTGCAACATTCCAAGACCAAGCATATAGCACTGAGGTATCACTTTATTAAGGATCATGTGGAAGATGGGAACGTCGAAATTCACTTTGTTCGAACCACTGATCAACTGGCTGACATCTTCACCAAAGCTCTTCCTGAAGCATCTTTCAATAAAATTCTACAAGGGCTAGGAATGAAGGAATCGGAGTCAGTACCAAAAACTACTTCTCAAAATTAAAAGTCGGAAGCGAAATGAACCGAACGTTCGGGTTCGGTTCACGTGTGTGCCGAAATGAACCGAACGCTTGGGTTCGGTTCTATTCTCTAATCTTCGCTTTTCACTCAATGATAGTCTCTTTGGTTGTAAACTTTTCAAATTTCATCTCTCACATTTTCAAAGTTTTTTTTATTTTCAAAGGCTTTTTTTCTCTCAAAGTTCTTTTCTTTTTCAATTTTTTTTCTCAACCGAAATAGACCGACCGTTCGGGTTCGGTTCCAATTTTTTTTTTTTGTGTGTTTTTTTTTAAATTCCAAAATATTTTTCTTATTAAAATAAAAAACTCCAAAAACATTTGTTTATTATTTATTCGATAATTTTTCTTCTTTCTTCTGTTTTTGTGTGGATATTTGTGAGGAAATTCTTTCATTAGTTAAGTGTCCCTAGAAGCATGCTGCTGTATGTGTCCAAAGCCTCACCCGATTCAGAATAATAGCCTTACTGACTTGGTATATACAAACCTTGTCTTCCCAATTAGGCTTTTATATTTATTCTAATCATGAGCTACCTTACTCTCTTCTCACATGAGATAAGAGTTTTCTGCTTGGTCCTTATTTTAACAGCAGAGGTACTTTGGTCTCTTTACACCATCTACACTACTTTTCTCCATCTCATTCACTTCATAAACGTAACCCTTGAGACTCTCAGAAATTACCACTGAGGTTTATGGTTACACAATTTCTGTGTTCTTGATCTTAGCTTCGTGCCACTACGTACTAAGTGAAACCCACAATTCAATACCTACTATGCATTAACGGTGAACAATCAACTTTGCTCTAGCTTTCACTAACGAATTAACGGACTTATCCATGGGGATGGAAAGTGAAATCTCTAATTTCCTTTTGTGTGATTCCTATGAAATGGTTAAATCCCATAACATTTCTTCCCTTGGAATCCAATTTTATTTTTCTTTGAGATTTCACATAAAATATTTTCACAAAGCCACTTAGATTCTTTTCAAACCTACTTGTTCAACAGACTACATTGGTCTCACAAGTACTTCAGTAGATTTCTGTCTTATGTCAAGATCAGGAATTCTAAACTGAAGCGAAAGCCACCCAAATCAGCCTAATTAAAAGAAGCCTTTCAACACTTCTCAATAAGTGTCTGATCGTTATTCAATGGGAAACCACGCAAACACTTTAAAGTCTCTCTTGACTTTGAAGGAAGAGATTCGTGCCCGGGATCCATTGTTTTGTGTCTTTACTGACATCACAAATTCTCTCATATGTGTTGCTTTATTTCCTTTTCTTTTACACACTAAGCACGAAAATCTTTTTGATTTTCCAAAATTCTGGTTTGATTAGTTACAAGCCATTTTTTTAATGGGATTTGAAGTTATAAAAGAGTTGTGGCTCATATTGATCCACATGGTAATTTTGCTTTAAGATGACGTTCACTCTAAAAGGACAAGATGCTGACTCAGGCGGGAGTCCAATCGATTTGATTTTCAAATGGCGCTTGAATGACAGGCGTGCGAAGTGGAACCGTTTCGTTTAAAAACGGCGCCTGATGGGAAGGTGTGTGAATCGGGACAGTTATTCTCTCTCATGCGTAATCATTGGTGCTACCAACTGTCACGCATCAATCACCTCCGAAAAACCCTTCGCATTTCCTTCGAAGATTTGGGAATGGATTCTTCTCTCTCCTTTAGCCACAGTATAAAAGGTAATCTTGACCATTATTTACCTCTTTACTGGACCCAAAATTCAGAGAGCAAGAAAATCTTTGAGAATTCTATTGTTCATCATCTCTCCCAACTTCTTCACTTCAATGGCGGATTCATCATCTGTTCATGCCACTTCCCACATCCTGCCGATTCGCCCCCAACAGAGTCTAATCATCGATCTTACTCCACATGTTTATGATGCCTTCATGTTCCTGATCATCGAATGTCTCAAATACTCGCCGCTTGCTCCTGCTCTCACCAAAGCTGAAGTTGTTCCAATGGAATTTTTATCCCAAATATTTGCCACTGCTCATTACGATAAGTCTGTCGATAGGATCTTCTTCGACGTTCTTGATTACAAGGCGTCAATCTCCAAGCAGCGATTCTGCTCACTTTTAGGGTTTGAACCCGATTCATCTAGGGTTAACCCTGAATCCATTCCAGTAGGTCACTTGTTTTCTATGTTCTATAATATGGGATATACTGAGGTGCTGACAACGGTCACTAAGTTCAAGAAATCATGCCTGCCTCCTCAGTGGAATGGGTTATTTACTGTGCTGTTCAAAGGGTTATCTGAACGCAGTGCCGGATCAGACGGAGCGAGTCGTCTGTTCATCACGATTCTTTATGGGGTTTACAACTGTCACACCCCCAAACCTGAACGGCGGAAACGTTCGGGGGCGGATGACTTCATGTGGTAACGTAACAAATGAATACATAGTAAAGAAAGCAATACAACCATCATATATATAATTGAAAGTTTACATTTGTCAAAAGTTACATGTTCAAAACCAATTACAATATGATGTCAAAATATGAGATTAAACTGGCGCCGCATCATCTCTTCTTCAAAAGCATATTAGTACCTGAAATTACTGAATCCCTGGGACATACAAGTAATTTTGAAAGAGTAGATCAGCATTTAAGCTGGTGAGATTCATAAGTATTAAATGAAAATGTTTGTATGAAATGAAATGTTTTGTCCTTGTTTGTTTGTTTCTAGAAAATCCTATATTTTCTACTAGTATAAAAGTAGCATTCTCTCAAGACCAATGTTTGTTTCTAAAAATGTATGTAAGTGTAAAATAACCAATATGTTTGAAAACCTCGTAAATCAATGTGTTTTTAATACCCCTTGTGAGTTTTATAACCATACTATTGACTCGGAATGTCTATACACAACGTTCTTCAGGCGTTGGAATGTTATGACGTTTGTCACCCCAAACGGTGGACTATAGCTAACAGTCAGGGCGCGGGTTGTCAAGCCCGTATAGATCTATACACAAACACCATGCTCCCCCTCCAAGGGATTCTGGTATATAATACAGGACTTGAAATGTGTACTCGAACGTACATCAAGTTAGTGTCTCACAAAACCGTGGTATAAAAACAGATCTACTTGTTAAAATGTTACGTTTGTTCTTGTATACGAAAGTAAACTTCTTGAAATTCATGTTTCTAGTATATAAGAGTTAGAAATTTGTTCGTAAAACTATACCTATTATAGTTTTCTAAAAGTGTGTCTTGTTTGTTTAGAATTACCTAGAAAAGGAATCACTTGTTATGAAAAGTGTAATTTTTGATGTAGAAGACAAGTTTGTAAACAAAACATATATATGTATATTTTCGATGTAGAAGACAAGTTTGTAAACAAAACATATATATATGTATATTTTTGATGTAGAAGACAAGTTTGTAAACAAAACATATATATGTATATGGTTATAGATATGTATAAATTTTAAAAGATGATTTGGTATGTTTCGTAATTGTTGTTCATATTCTTACGTTTTTATTAGAAACTTTGCATGAAATAATCCTTAAGTTTGATACTAAAGACCTTTTTGTACTTATCACTTTTGTAAAAATGGTAATTAAACATATTTAAATGATTGTGTTTTAACTTCCTTAATGTATAAACATTGCTCAAAAATGTTAGAAGGTGTTAATAAATGTATAAACCACTTTTGACAGTTTTACCCTTTACTGTCCCTGTTTTTAGAAAACTCATAGAAAAATCCTCGTAAGTCAAAAACTGAATCCGTCACCTCTGAGAGTTTATAAAATGAGTCTACTTTGTTCCTAATTTTTATTATGATTTTTAGTGGTTTCAAACTAGTGTGAAAATGAACATCTTCACAGACTGGTCCGAAATCACTTCTGAAATGACAGGCAGTTTTATAAAAATCGCCATAAATTGTAGAAAAATCGTATGAACGCGTGCGAGTAGTCATTAGAAAGGTATGAACTTGAACTATTTGCATATTGTACAGTTTTGAAAGATATTAAGTTTAAGATGGTCAAAACAGTCCGTTAACAGGACTCAACTTTTCTGTAAAAAGCTGTCATTTAACTTTAAGTTATGTTTAGTGTTCTAACTTGTATTCCCCCCCTTAAAACTTGAAGAAAACATGAAAATGTAGGGGTATGAACTCACCTTATGTGAATACTTGAAGAATGGAAGGTTGAAGATGAACTTTTGGTTGTTGGTTTGATGCTCCAAAACAGCCACTCTTTTGGTTATGTTGCTGTCACGAAATTTCACAGCAAAAGAGCAAGAAAAAGGGTAGTTTACTCACTGTTTTGAATCAATACTTTTGAGTATCATAACAAGTAACTTCCAGGGGTATTTGGTGGTAAAAATATCAAGCAAAAGGAAGGTGTAGATGGGTGAAATGGTGGCTGAAACACAAAAGGGACAACAGCCCTTTAGTTCATGGTTTTGATGGCTTTGGAAGGAAGTTCTTGTGCTTGAAAATGAGATGAAGGTTGAGAGTAATTCCCTGGAGTATTGGCTGGTCAAATGAGGGTAAAATGAAGATGAAATTTCGTGATTATGAAGGAGGAAAGAGTGGAAGAGGATAAGGGGACAAAACCTAGACTAGCTTGTGATGGGATGTGAGTTTAAGTGATGTGATCTTGTCTAGCCACTTGCTTGGGTGGTTGTTTAGAGATAGAGTTAGTTAACTAACTAACTACTAGTTATTTAGTTAGTTAGGAGTTCTAGTTAAGGAGAGGGAAGGTCTTAATCTCGAAAAATAGAAGATGGATTAATAAGCATTCTTAGTAAAATGTCTTAAGTGATTAAGCACTTATTAGTTAAGTTGGCACTTATCTTCACCAATTCTCTTATCTTAATTGATTTAGACATCATAAAACTTACATGAAATCACTTTAATTCATGACCCATAACTAGTCATTCACTAGATAATAATACATATATACAAACACATACATGTATACTTAGTATAAAATAACAATGTAGTTTTTGTGTATTTGAACTTTAATGTTTATGTTTTATTCTTTTTATTCAAAAACACTTAAATACATTTTAATTATACCTTATAATAATTCATTTTATATTTTAATTTATTTAAATATAAAATTTATTGAGCAATGTATAATTTCATGACATTTAACCGGTTAACCATATCGTTAAACACGTTTTGTCACTTTGGTTCGTATATTTGTCAAATTTAGATCCTTCACATCTATTAAGCAAACGTTTTACATAGAACCTAACTTACTTATCAACTAGAGACATGTTGATACAAAAATTAAGTTTGTTGCGTTTAAATGATGTTATATGCTAATTTTACAAACCGGTGATGGTTCGTAGTCATACATCATAACGAAATTTATCAATAGTTACCTGTTTTATATTTCACAATAACTTATTTAAATAAAAGAGGTTAAATTCCTTCAACAATTCTTAATAAAATACTCATATTGCTTAATAATCAAAACATAGCATCGCACGATTGTTCCTATTTTTACCAATTGTTACATTCTCCCCCCGTTAAAAGAATTTCGCCCCGAAATTCAACTTGTAGACGGGATATCACTAAACAATTGGGGGTGTTTCCTTTTTTTTCATTTGATTCTCGCATTCTCTAGTGAATTCAGGTCCTCGCTTGGCGTTCCAACGGGCCTTCACTATGGGTATGCGGCTTTGTTTCGTCCTTTTGACCTCCTGATCCATGATTTCCACCGGTTCTTCGATGAAGTTTAGAATCCCGTTGATTTCAATTTCATCCAGTGGAATAACAAGAGTCTCATCAGACAAGCTCTTCTTCCAATCCTGGGATGCCTTCAATCATTCACGGGTTTGAACAATCTTCTCTATAGTTTCTCGTATGATCTGGGGGCTGGTGAGAGTGTTGTTAGGAACTTGCCGGTTAGCTATTTGTGTGTCACCTACCTCATCCCATCAAGGAGGTGATCTACACTTGCTTTTGTAGAGAGCTTCGAATGACGCGACTTTGATGTTAATGTAATGGTTGTTGTTGTATAAGGATTCGATGAATGGTTCTTCCGCTTTGTTTGTCAGTTTGAGGGTGATATTAAGGACTTCTTTAACGAATACCGAAAACACGAGGCGAATCGCCTGTCCCTTATCCAAAATGATAGATAGTGGTATACAATGCAGTATCGCAATTTTCTTGTGATATGCTCCTGTCAGCTTTTCTATTTTTCTTTGTATCCTTGGTCGGTAGAAAGTGTGTGGGTTTGGTTGATTTGTCTACGATCGCTCAAGTCGTAGCATGTCCATCCACTGTCCTGGGTAACTTGTCATGGAGTTCATGGTATGACTCATAACTGATTCATCTATCATCTCTTTGTGTTTATAATTCATATATAATTAAGATTGAAAAGACAGTCGAATCGGTGATTCTATTCTAAGCCCACATCCAAACAAGGAAAAGGATTTAAAGCGGAATTACCAACCCTAAGTCCGTAGAATCTTAATTATATAGGGCTCCAATATATACACTTAGTAATCATAGATTCACTAGTATGGGTCCATAGTCTCTACTTGAGTAGGGTGATTAACTTGGGTGAGATGGCATTTACAACAACCCTTTTCCACAACTACTGCACTTAGGTTGATTTTTGAACTCGGGTTGCTGTACGGATGGTATTCCCAGGAGATTTTCTGGGAATATATCGAGAAGGTTATGGGCTTTTTCAACATCCATGATGTTTTTCTCTTCTTGTTTCTTATCCACAACACGGGCTAGGACGGCGTGGTACCTCCTGTGTAAGTACTTCTGAGTCTTGTTGGAAAAGGTGAGTCGGGGGATTGTGTCCGGTTTGTCACCATAGACAATGAGGGTTCTATTACTCGATGGGTTTAGGCGAATGGACTTTTTGTAATATATGATATCGGTATGGTGAGGAAACTAACTAATACGTTGTTAAAATGAAAATGTTGTAAATTTTTATTGTGACCGGTTTTAGGATGCTTTGAACGAATTGGTTGATTTAGTGTTAGAGTGCACCCTATGTACATGTCTCTAGTGCTTTTGATTATTCCAATTCTACTGTAAATATTTCGTTTAAGTTTTTGAGGTTTTTGGTTGAGAAATTGATTAAATCTACGACTCACAATACTCCTCTCCGTGTTGCTATTATATAGTATCCATGCATATGTGCTATCGGGAATGAACGTACCAGAATCTCAGTGGGGTCTATTACTGCTTTCCCACGCTCTGTTGCTAAAACACTTCCGACGCTCCTGAAATCTTTGTTTTTAGTCTCCGGGAACTCCTTTATGAAATGCCCTACTTCTCCACATCTGTAGCAAGTCCGACTCATCCTAGCTTTTGTGTTCTGGTTGGTCTGTTGAGCCGGCACCCTACAGAAATTTGTGGTATGCCCCTTTTTCATTACAGTTCTTGCAGTGCATTTCACTGCACTTTCCTTTGTGATGAAAGCTACACTTGGTGCATTTTGGCAGGTTTCCAACATATGGTCTTGTTGGCACTGAGGTAGTAGGGATAGTGGTGGTATGGAATGTCACTGTTTGTTGTCTTTTGGTAGATCCTTGATTTGGGGCGTCGTTGCAGGAACATACTCGGGGTGTCCCTGGTAGTTATTACGATTGGAAATTTCGGCGCCGTTCCCGCTTTTGTTTGTGTTGTTAGCGCCGAGGTGTGCCATGACTGCTGTCACGACGGCTGTTACCGCAATTTGAAATGTTGTAGGGTCTATTTATAGAACTAGTGTTGCACCAGTATGCTGATTACCTTCATGTGTCGGCATGATTCTATTTCGCGAGTGGCCTCCTCTGTTCTCAGTTCTGTGATGACTGTCCAGGTTGTAGCTGTAAGGGTTCTTTGTCCTATAACGACTATCTCCTTTTCTAAGGAGTGTAGGTGATCTGTATTGTTCTCTTGATCTGCTTGCCGGTCTATGGGTGCTATGGCCCTAAGTACGGTGCAGTGAGTTTATGTCGGTTGTGGATCATCGGTTGTCCTCTCCAGTCTATATATGTGTGTTTAGGTAGTTAATTATGGGTTGCTTCTTGGAATGAGAGGTGGAGGTTCTCACACCCCTCTTGATAGGGTAAGGTTTACTGATGGTATCTCCCAGACTTCTTTCACCATCTGGTCCCTTCTAGGAAATCTTCTTCCTCGTATTTCATCGATTGGTACTCTTCGAAATCTTCTTCTGGATCCTTCTTGATCCATCTATTGGGTTTGGTGGCAGGATAGTAGGGGTCTATGTCGAGATGAAGTTTAGCTGATATGCCTATGCGAGAATAGGGGTAAGAAGCATATGAAGAATCTAAGTGTGTGGTTCTATTGTAACGCAAAATACTCCTATAGTATTTTAAATTCTTGTGTTTGATTCTAGTAACGGTTTGGTAAGTTTTGACTTGTTGCTTACTACGATCATTCCTCGATATACGTTGGTCCAATCTCGGGCAAATATAGTTGATCACGCTATATTTGTCCAAAATCTGATTACATATATAGAGTCTTAATTGTAGTGTCAACTTGTCTAAATACTTTTTCTATAGTTAGATATCATGAAAATAATTTGTTTTATGCATGTAGTTGTACTTAAATGAACTATCAATTTAAGTTAAGTGTAACGCTGTTTAAGCGTAAAAAGAAAAATGTTTTGTCAGAGAGTATTAGTCCCTTAAGCATTTATAGTTTGTATATCTTATGTGGTTCGATATACTTAGTTCACTATAAACATTGCTCTGATACCAATCTGTCACACCCCCAAACCTGAACGGCGGAAACGTTCGGGGGCGGATGACTTCATGTGGTAACCTAACAAATGAATACATAGTAAAGAAAGCAATACAACCATCATATATATAATTGAAAGTTTACATTTGTCAAAAGTTACATGTTCAAAACCAATTACAATATGATGTCAAAATATGAGATTAAACTGGCGCCGCAGCATCTCTTCTTCAAAAGCATATTAGTACCTGAAATTACTGAATCCCTGGGACATACAAGTAATTTTGAAAGAGTAGATCAGCATTTAAGCTGGTGAGATTCATAAGTATTAAATGAAAATGTTTGTATGAAATGAAATGTTTTGTCCTTGTTTGTTTGTTTCTAGAAAATCCTATATTTTCTACTAGTATAAAAGTAGCCTTCTTTCAAGACTAATGTTTGTTTCTAAAAATGTATGTAAGTGTAAAATAACCAATATGTTTGAAAACCTCGTAAATAAATGTGTTTTTAATACCCCTTGTGAGTTTTATAACCATACTATTGACTCGGAATGCCTATACACAACGTTCTTCAGGCATTGGAATGTTATGACGTTTGTCACCCCAAACGGTGGACTGTAGCTAACAGTCAGGGCGCGGGTTGTCAAGCCCGTATAGATCTATACACAAACACCATGCTCCCCCTCCAAGGGATTCTGGTATATAATACAGGACTTGAAATGTGTACTCGAACGTACATGAAGTTAGTGTCTCACAAAATCGTGGTATAAAAACAGATCTACTTGTTAAAATGTTACGTTTGTTCTTGTATACGAAAGTAAACTTCTTGAAATTCATGTTTCTAGTATATAAGAGTTAGAAATTTGTTCGTAAAACTATACCTATTATAGTTTTCTAAAAGTGTGTCTTGTTTGTTTAGAATTACCTAGAAAAGGAATCACTTGTTATCAAAAGTGTAATTTTTGATGTAGAAGACAAGTTTGTAAACAAAACATATATATGTATATTTTCGATGTAGAAGACAAGTTTGTAAACAAAACATATATATATGTATATTTTTGATGTAGAAGACAAGTTTGTAAACAAAACATATATATGTATATGGTTATAGATATGTATAAATTTTAAAAGACGATTTGGTATGTTTCGTAATTGTTGTTCATATTCTTACGTTTTTATTAGAAACTTTGCATGAAATAATCCTTAAGTTTGATACTAAAGACCTTTTTGTACTTATCACTTTTGTAAAAATGGTAATTAAACATATTTAAATGATTGTGTTTTAACTTCCTTAATGTATAAACATTGCTCAAAAATGTTAGAAGGTGTTAATAAATGTATAAACCACTTTTGACAGTTTTACCCTTTACTGTCCCTGTTTTTAGAAAACTCATAGAAAAATCCTCGTAAGTCAAAAACTGAATCTGTCACCTCTGAGAGTTTATAAAATGAGTCTACTTTGTTCCTAATTTTTATTACGATTTTTAGTGGTCTCCAACTAGTGTGAAAATGAACATCTTCACAGACTGGTCCGAAATCACTTCTGAAATGACAGGCAGTTTTATAAAAATCGCCATAAATTGTAGAAAAATCGTATGAACACGTGCGAGTAGTCATTAGAAAGGTATAAACTTGAACTATTTGCATATTGTACAGTTTTGAAAGATATTAAGTTTAAGATGGTCAAAACAGTCCGTGAATAGGACTCAACTTTTCTGTAAAAAGCTGTCATTTAACTTTAAGTTATGTTTAGTGTTCTAACTTGTATTCCCCCCCCCCCCCCCCCTTAAAACTTGAAGAAAACATGAAAATGTAGGGGTATGAACTCACCTTATGTGAATACTTGAAGAATGGAAGGTTGAAGATGAACTTTTGGTTGTTGGTTTGATGCTCCAAAACAGCCACTCTTTTGGCTATGTTGCTGTCACGAAATTTCACAGCAAAAGAGCAAGAAAAAGGGTAGTTTACTCACTATTTTGAATCAATACTTTTGAGTATCATAACAAGTAACTTCCAGGGGTATTTGGTGGTAAAAATATCAAGCAAAAGGAAGGTGTAGATGGGTGAAATGGTGGCTGAAACACAAAAGGGACAGCAGCCCTTTAGTTCATGGTTTTGATGGCTTTGGAAGGAAGTTCTTGTGCTTGAAAATGAGATGAAGGTTGAGAGTAATTCCCTGGAGTATTGGCTGGTCAAATGAGGGTAAAATGAAGATGAAATTTCGTGATTATGAAGGAGGAAAGGGTGGAAGAGGATAAGGGGACAAAACCTAGACTAGCTTGTGATGGGATGTGAGTTTAAGTGATGTGATATTGTCTAGCCACTTGCTTGGGTGGTTGTTTAGAGATAGAGTTAGTTAAATAACTAACTACTAGTTATTTAGTTAGTTAGGAGTTCTAGTTAAGGAGAGGGAAGGTCTTAATCTCGAAAAATAGAAGATGGATTAATAAGCATTCTTAGTAAAATGTCTTAAGTGATTAAGCACTTATTAGTTAAGTTGACACTTATCTTCACCAATTCTCTTATCTTAATTGATTTAGACATCATAAAACTTACATGAAATCACTTTAATTCATGACCCATAACTAGTCATTCACTAGATAATAATACATATATACAAATACATACATGTATACTTAGTATAAAATAACAATGTAGTTTTTGTGTATTTGAACTTTAATGTTTATGTTTTATTGTTTTTATTCAAAAACACTTAAATACATTTTAATTATACCTTATAATAATTCATTTTATATTTTAGTTTATTTAAATATAAAATTTATTGAGCAATGTATAATTTCGTGACATTTAACCGGTTAACCATATCGTTAAACACGTTTTGTCACTTTGGTTCGTATATTTGTCAAATTTAGATCCTTCACATCTATTAAGCAAACGTTTTACATAGAACCTAACTTACTTATCAACTAGAGACATGTTGATACAAAAATTAAGTTTGTTGCGTTTAATTGATGTTATATGCTAATTTCACAAACCGGTGATGGTTCGTAGTCATACATCATAACGAAATTTATCAATAGTTACTTGTTTTATATTTCACAATAACTTATTTAAATAAAAGAGGTTAAATTCCTACAACCATTCTTAATAAAATACTCATATTGCTTAATAATCAAAACATAGCATCGCACGATTGTTCCTATTTTTACCAATTGTTACAACAACGGTATCAACCTGGACTATGGGTTGGTCTTATGGCAGCAGCCGATTCAGAGTCTGGCCTCTACATCTCGGCATTCCGAGATCTCCTATGCTCGCTTCTGAACTCTAGTCACAAAATGGGTGATGGACAAGTATCACGTCCCCATTGTTGCTAATTCTCCACTCTCTTTGATTGGTACTTTTCATACCACGAAGATCATAGTCTCCAATGCATCAAAATTTCAGTTTATTGGTTCCATCCCTGGGTCAATGTTTGGAGACGTTCCTGCAAACAGCCGTATCATCCGAACCTACAGGGAGTTTCATCACTATGGTTCTAGAGAGCTCACTCCTGAGATGATCAAATCCATTCACGAAGCTGACAAGCCTGCTCCAAGGGGAAAGAAGAATGAAAAGGGCAAAGACAAGCAGGTTGGCAAGGGAGTGAAAGGCCAGTCTCCCAAGAAACGTAAAACTACCAACGCTGTTCAATCTCCTCCACTAAAGAAGAGAAAAACCCAACCCAGGCGAAAGCTGATATTAGCTTCCTCCTCAAGCGAATCTGAGGAAGAAAATTCAAACTCTGACGAGTCCCCTCGTGGTAACACTCCTCCATGATCGCCTACCCCAGAAGTACATTTTTCCAGTTCACCTATCTCTTCTCCACCTGTCACCATTCCTATTTCCATACCCCCCATAACCTCCACCAATCAAATCCCATCTACCTCTATCCCAGTACCCCCTCCCATTTTCACTGATGCTACCACAACAATAGCTGAAGTAAGAACCAACATATCTGATACGGGGGCTCCTACTAAAGCACCTGAACCCACTCCCACTACCGAACCTACTTCACAACCCGAACCTACTTCCACTACCGAGCCTCCACCCTCCTCTCCTGCTCAGTCTGCTAAGGATGAAGAACCATTTCTTGGTGGGGAGGACATGACATTTGATTCGGTCTATTACAGTCCGTATCAGGTGTAGAGTGACGATGATGATGATGATGCTCCCGTCACCAAGAAGCATCTCAAGGAGCTTAACGAGAAGATTGATTCGCTCATTGCCTCCTCTTCTTCATCACAGTCTACCATTTCTGAAGCTGCTATTCAGAAGATTGTTGATGCTTTTTCCAAAGCTCATGAAGTTTCTCTTAGCTTAGCTACTGCCGCAATTGATGCCTCCACCAAAGCCTTTGCTGCTGCGACCGAAAAAGTCGAAAAACTATTTACAGATGCCTCCTCTCTTTTGCAGTCTTTACAGGAAACAGCCGAAACCACTAGAACGAAGCTTGACCCCATCGTCAACAAGCTGGCTACCTCAGTTGCCTCTGAACTGACATCCTTCGCCAATCTTCGTCAAACTCTAACCGACGACAACTCCGCGTTTAAGGCGACCATTGAGGAGCGCCTCACCAAGCTTCAAGAAGATCTAGCTGCCGAGAACTCTCTCATGGACGCTCTTGCTAGAAAAACCACTGCTCTTAAGGTCAAGAGTCTTCAACTCTCCAATTCTCAAAAGGAGATTGAATCTCTTCGATCTGAACGAGAGATTGTGTCTTCATGTGTTTTGGATGTCCACGCAGCCATTTCAAACATCCTGGAAGCACATGATCCGATACTAAATTACTCTATGAGGCGTGATCTTGCAGCAAAGCTTGCTCCTGCTCTTTCTTTCCTAAGCAAAATTGAAGGGCTCCTTGAGTTCGTGTCCATTCCGAAACAAGGGGGAGAGAATGTATCTCAACCGCCTCCCACTTCTACAGCAACAAAAACAACCGAACCTCCTCCAACAGGCCAAGCCTCAGGTTCGGGTGTAAAAGACAAAGGGAAACAAATTGCTGAAGATAGTGACGACGACAAAGAGACGATTGCTGATCTCTTGAAAAAAGAAAGGACAAGATAAGGACGCTGATATGAGCGCTCGGGTTGCTAGAGAGGCTGAAGAAGCTGAAAGAAAACAGAAAGAGGCTCACGACCTTCTTGAGAGTAGGAAAACTCTTTTTCCTCCGTGGACTCTTGAGAAGTTGCTGAAAGAAGAAATTGAAACCCCAAGCATCTTGTGGCTCGAACCAGTGATCTCACTAGATCGCATTAATTCTGTCGATTCTCAGTTCGACATGCCGCTTACCCGAAAGGCCTTCATCTTCCATGCCTTTGACAACATTTTCGAGTTCCCTCATCCTCATCCAAAGTTTGACAGGGATTTGGTCGAATTCTATCTGAGGGCTGCTCAACCACAGTATCAAACATGGAGCGCTCAGAAGATAATCAACGTTCGGGTCCTCAAGCCTTATCGGGAAGGGAACTTTACTAACGTCGGTTTAAGGTGCTGAGAGGTTCTGCCAAGACCGAACATGCCATTTCGCTTGCCGATCTTCCCAACTTGAATCTACACGACTGGATAATTTTGCACAACATCCTTCTCACAAATGAAGCGGAGTATGGTCCTATAATTGACCACTTCAAAAGGATGCTTGTCTACTACGTAATGGAAGTTGCCAAGATGGATCAGGAGATCGCCAGTGTCTTCAAGAAAAAGCCTACTATTTCTCCTATTGGCTCAGCAAGTGATCTGAACATGATGCAGATGGGGAAGATAGACCCGAAGAGAAGTTCTGTTATGTTTACCAGAAACGAAGGCCAAAAATGCCTGTTCGCTTTGGCAGAAAAACATCTCTACACCACTGCATGCCTAGAACATGTCTTAGGGATTATCCATCTTGCAAGCAGAATTCGGCAGATGACAAGAAGTACCTTGATGATATGATTCAGTGGTACATCCGGTTTAGACAGACAATCCTCACTCTTATCCCTCGTCTGGGGAGTAGCACTGATCTCATCAATCTTCTTAAGCTCCTTGTCGAGGACATATTCTTTGTCCTTGTAGCGGGTAATCATCCTAATGTTTCTGATCCACTCATTGAAGTTGGATCCATCAAAAGTGACTTTCCCACACAAGTTCATAAGGGTAAAGGAGCCATTAGGATTAGAGCCAGAAGCAGCATTGTTTGAAGACATCTGAAGGAAGAGGACAAGATTAGTTTAGATATTAAGAGAGTCCATAATAAAACACCCAAATGTAATATTAAGGCTACGATCCAATCACAATATATTATAACGTAGAAGAGGTATGCCGTAATCCAAGCTATAACATATTTGAAAGGTAGGTGAATGACGATTCACCAATTTCCACCATGAAAAAACGAAATATTAAATATTAGGTTTTTGATTGGTTCTTAGAAATTCCTAGATTCATTGAGATTCAATGAACTTTTCAAAGGCATGTTTCAATCTCGAGTGTGCCCTCCAAGTTTTGTGGCTGGGATACCGAGGATCACAAAACGAGGTGTGAAGTAACCATGCAAATCACTTGGTACCCTTAAAATTTATTACTCAATCGATGTGCCGGTAAACCACACACGCTCCACCGATGCTATATTAAACCTTAAGTCACCCTTTACCTACCTTGTTAAGTCCAAGTTACTGTGCCGGTTAACTACACACGCTCCACCAACGACTTAAACAAAGCGTAAAGTGTAATTTCATGGATTAGCACCCTATTCACATTTTTCCTAAAGTAACTAAGATTGGGAATTTAATAAAACATTCAGTTACTTTATAATATTCATCATACTTTTAATGAGAATTTATAAGTCCTTGTCCTACCCGTTCGGCTAACGACCCTCCACCAGTCAAGCAAGTGGTGGATGAGAGTAGACACCCATTAAGTGGCCATTTTATAGGCAACAACCTTATACCCACCTTATAGACCGACTTCGTGAATGAGGCGTACTAGCGGTAAGACGACTTTAATCTTATACATACATACATATATATATATATATATATATATATATATATATATATATATATTATTAACTTATAATATTATAAGTATAAGGGTAGAATTTTAACTTTTAAAATCCTAAGGGTTGGAACTAAAGTTTTAGCATGACTTTACTTGTTCCAAAACATGAGGGCAAGTTTTGTAAACTTTCAAAACTTTTCATTTCTTGTAACTTATGAGTTTATTAGAGTAATAAAAATGAAGACTCTTCTTTTTTCTAACTCTTGTGTTCTTTTAATGGTTTTAATTCAAGTGACTTTTGGTTTTTCCATAACTTGAGGACAAGTTATGGACTCCATTAAAACACATTATGATCAAGAATTAAACTACCACATAGGTTACAAATAATTCCTATGATCATCTAAACATCATAAGATCAAGAACATGAACATGAACACTTTCATGAATCAAAATTACACTTAAAACTTTGTAATTTTGATAACTAGTTTTTGTAAATGGATTAGCAAAGACATTACACCATCTAAAACAAGTTTTTAAGTACCAAAACAGTTTAGGGTAATGTTTCTAGTCCATTTCCAGCAACTAAAGTCGAAAATCTGCACTTTGTGGCTCCTACTCGCCGAGTGCATGAACCAAATCGGCGAGTAGCTTGAAGATACAAGTGAACTCGGCGAGTCCCCCCATGGACTCGGCGAGTTCATCAGGCAGACAACAAGCTTTTCGACTTTTTTCAACTTTAAGCACAAATAACAAACAAACAAGCCTAGACTCTGATACCACTGATGGGTTTTGACCATTCTAACACTTCCTAAGTGTACATGCAACCCTAATAACCTTGGATCTATGTTTGTCTAATTATCATGCAAAGTTGAATTCCAAGGTTATATTCCTATCTAGCATACATGGGGAACAATTTTTAACTTGAATGAAAGATAGAATAACTTACCTTGTTGTTGCTTATCTTCCTTGAAACCTTGTGAGCCTAGCACCCCAAGTGTGATGCCTCAAATTCTTCACACAACACCAAATGCTCTTGGATAGACTTTTGAGAGAATACATACTTCTTGAAATCGGCCTAGCCCTCTTGTTTCATATGTGTAGCCAATTTTGGTGGAGAATGGGATTCTTATATAGTGTTGACACATCTTGGGTTACACCATGTAAACCATAATGTGTCATGACTCTTCATTTCCATGACCCATGGGTTTGTAACTCCCATGTAGCATCCGTGGAGCATCCTATGGGTGGAACCCAACTTGATAATCCATGGAGCCTCTTAGCCTACTATACAAGATATGAATGATTTATATAATCAACCCATATATTTAATTAGTTATCTTTTGACCAGAAATAGTTATGGACTTAGACACCTTATCCAACAATAGGGAGGGTGTTCATCTTGTTCCTAACTTCGTCTCTATAAATCTATGGTTCGTTAAGGTGTCGGACCATGGAAGCCTCGTCGGGTTCTTCCTATATTATTTCTTCAGTATCCTCTTCGAAGTTATCTCCGTTTCCAACCACTATTTTCCTGGGTAAGAAGAATAGGGCCTCATGGTAGTTGATTTTATGCCATGTTGTTCGTGCGAGAATAGGGGTAGAAGAGATAATTAATAGACGTCTAATCCTACAATTACTTATAGGGGTGATCCTTATTAGTCATTTCTATAATCACATAGTACACACCAGTTATACATAATCTGAGATAAAATATACCTTTGAATAAATGACTCTACTCTAAGTCCACAACCAAACAAGGAACAGGAAGTAGAGAAATAGTCATAGATTTTGAGTCTATAATATCTTTAATTATATATAACCTTAGCGTATGCACTCAATCATTATAGACCTACTAATAGGGGTCTTTAGTTTTCACATAAGTTGGTTATAGTATCACAAAATACTCCTATAGTATTTTAATGTTTGTCTTATGTTCTCAATGTTTCTTTGTAGATAGAGTTGGTAAGTTTTTAGACTTGTTGCAACACCACAACCATTCCTGGGCATATGCTAATCACTTCTGGGATAGACATAGTTGATCAGGCTATGTCATTCCCAGACCTGACCATACACCCCCAAGACTATTTGTGCCGTTCAACAATCACCACTTTTGTTTTGTTCTAGTAGGATACTGACCTTAGTATGTATGCAGGCATGTACTCATTCGCTTAATCAATAAACTATTTCATTTCTAAAAGTATAGTTATTTGAAAAACGTTTAATCAAAGACTTTTAGTCCCAATGCATTTATAGTTTGTATATATTATGTGGTTCGATATACTTAGTTCACTATAAACCAGTGTAGTAAAAATCTCGATTAGGTCCCCATTAATCTCCGATTAATCCCTGGGCGCTACTTGACCGATTAGAGAGCGCCTAACGATTAATCCGTGCATACAAAATGACTGAAACAATAGAACCCGATGAAATTTTAACACTTTGAAGAAGTTATATCTAAATAGAAACTATTTGAGGTATGATTAGTGATGTATTTATCATATTAACCTATTTTGTTATGATATTAGTGGTATTTATGAACTTTTATATGATATTAGTCATATTTAATTTTTTAAAATCTAACAAATTAGCAATTAATGGTCCCCGATTAATCTCCGCGTAGCCGATTAATCCCTTGACCCCAGTCCACTGACTAGCTAACGTTGAGCGATTTTTACAGCCTTGCTATAAACAATGCTTTGATACCAATCTGTGACACCCCCAAACCAAGGAAGGCGGAAATTTCTGGGGGTGGAGGACTTCATGTATAGTATCACAACAACGAGTATAATAGTCCTCAAAGTAAAAACAACCAACATAAATATAATTGAAAAAGTTACATCATAGTATAAGTTTACATGTTTCTAAATCAATTACATTATGTTGACAAAAATGAAATGTTTAACGCCTTAGCGTTCCATCCTCAAAACCCGCTGATTTCCTGTTTTACTGATTTTCTGAGAATACAAGCAGTTTTGAAAAAGTGTCAACTATTAAGTTGGTGAGTTCATAAGAGTGTTGTTTGATAAGGATATCATTTTCCTTGTAAAAGAGAATGAATATGATTCCAGAAAATCCAATATTTTCTTTATAAAATGTGTAATGAAGGCTCCTATGTTATGCAATAATGTATCCTAGAAAGACCCATGAATTTCCTCTATAATCACCCAGTGTATATAAGTTATAAAAAATTTAAGTTAAATAAACCATCGAATATAATGGGTCTGCCCTAAGTCCACAACCAAACAAGGAACAGGAAGTAAGGCGGTCCCACTAATTCTAAGCTGATCGAGACTAAATTCTTATATAACTCTAACAAATACACTTAGCAATTATAGCCGGAAACTAACAAATTCTAGATGAATTGTAGTTCTAATATCATAAAACCATTTTTCTGTAAACTCGGTACTTTGTATTCGTACCCCGTTTATTTGAAAACTCGGTACTTTGTAATGTACCCCGTTTTGTATGAAAACTCGGTACTTTGTAATGTACCCCTTTAGTATAAACCCGGTACTTTGTATTCGTACCCCCTTTATGTGAAAACCTAGTACTTTGTAATGTACCCCTTTAGTATAAACCCGGTACTTTGTAATGTACCCCTTTAGTAGAAAATCGTACTTTGTATTCGTACCCCGTTTATGTGAAAACCCGGTACTTTGTAATGTACCCCTTTATTATAAACCCGGTACTTTGTAATGTACCCCTTTAGTATAAAAACCCAGTACTTTGTAATGTACCCTTTTAGTATGAAAACCTTTTGTAATGAGTTCGAATAGTAAATGAAACATAAACTATACCTATTATAGTTTATCATAATGTTTGTATTGTGTATGTAACCTAACTATACATATTATAGTTTGGCATATTAGTTTGTGGTGTATTATAGACTTAACCATACTTATTATAACTTATTATAATTATTTGTAGTGGTAGTACTCCTTTGTATATGATTCATGCCTTTAAACTAAGGTAAATAATATGTACTATCAGCAACATGCATTCAAATAATACTACACACCTTGCTCAGCAAGTTACAAGGTGTAAATAGGATTGTTAACTATTCTATAGTTTTTAACTTTTCTGTCCCTACTATTGGAAAATTTATAGAAAAATCATCAGAGGTCGAAATTTAGATCTATAAACTCTGAGGGCATAGAAAATGTGTCTATTTTATTCAAAATTTTTATCATGAATTTTAGAGACCTTTAACTTGTGTAAAAATGTCCAACTTCACAGACTGGTCCGAAGTGTTTTCTGAAATGATAGGTTGTTTAGTAAAAATCTCCATAAATTGTAGAAAACTCGTATGGAGATGTGCAAGTAGTCATTTTAAATTTATTAACCTGAAATATTTTCATATTAAACAGTTTTGGAAAATAAAAAGTTTAAGAAGGTCAAAACAGTCCATGAATGGGACTCAACTTTCCTGTTGAAAGCTGATGATAGAGTTTAAGTTATATTATGGTGATTTAACTTGTATTCCCCCCCCCCCCCCCTAAAAGTTGAAGAAAACATGAAAATTTAGGGGTATGAACTCACCTTGACTGATTTCAGGAGATGGATGATGAAGAAAAGAAGTTTCCAAGTCAAGAACACTTGGGAGATGCTTGAAGATTCGAAGATCTAACAACAAATATGACGATATTTGGGTAAAAAATCCATGATTTGAGCGAACAGATGAAAGATAATTGTAACAACCAAAAATTTCAACATATTTAAAACATTTTATTTTATTCAAAAACCATTACGTTCATACATCTTGTTTTCAAAATAGTTTAAACATCAGAGTATCCCCCAGAACCATATCACATAAATCATAAAAATGAGGAGCGGTACGATCACGCCTTCGCCTTGCCATGATCTCCTGAAGCACCTGAAACAATAAACCACAACTGTAAGCCCGAAAACGTAGTGAGTTCCCCCAAAGTACCCATACACACATAAACATATGCATACAACAATGAACAACATACTACGGGTCCAATCAACCTTCCGGTTGGAATACCCCTGGCCCTCAACTATCGGGTTGGAATGCCTACACCCTACGAGTCTAATCATCCTACCGGGGTGGGATACTCTTGGCCCACAACCATCGGGTTGGTATGCCCATACACCTATATGTACAACAATAACTACTAAGGGTCCAATCATCCCTCAGGATGGAATACCCCAGGCCCGTCAACCATCGGGTTGGAATGCCAACATACTATGAGTCCAATCATCATACCGGGATGGAATACTTCTGGCCCACAACCATCGGGTTGGAATGCCCCACCTCCTATATATACGGTAACTACTACTACTATGGTTCCAATCATCCCTCGTGATGGAATACCCCATGCCCCTCAACCATCGGGTTGGAATGCCAATCTATACTAGCAAACATGCAACCACATAATACTCTACAGAACCAACATACTAGGGCCCTATCATCCTACCGGGATGGAATACCCTCTGCTACTGCTCAACATACATAACCCGCAGGTAACCTCCTATCAACGTACATAAGGCAAGACCATTTACCGGTCTATACTCATAACTGCTACCCGACTACCAGGGTGCTGATCCAACAGAACTAGCCATTTCTTAGCTATCCATTCCTCTAGGATACTAAGCTAACAAGGCATATCCTCATATCATTATCCTACATACTAGGGTACTAGCAAGCATATCATCACACAACATAATAAGCTCTAAACACCAATTCATAGGGTCGGCCTTGGTGCCTTAGACCCTTGAGTATAGTGAGGAAAACTTACCTTGAACTGCTGAAACACTGCTAGTACCCTTCTGACTGCTATCTGACAATCCCCGCACCGCTGCTTCTCTAGCGCCTCGAACTATCAATGCCACAAAAACACTTAGCCCCAAAACAATATCCTTCTAAGGGTAAATTGACCATTTAATCCTTAACCCAATCTGGTCCATGAGGAAGGTCCAAAATCACAACATGAAAAACCCAACACTAGAAAAGCTTCTCAAGCCCACTAGTGACCCACTAATGGCCCGATTGCTACATTGGGCCCAATCCCTTAATGGACCTCATCCTAAGCCCAAATTATATTCCTTGGCCCATATAATATGATTTATGTGGGCCCACTAAGGCCCAAATACCCAAACATGACCCAAACCATGGCCCAAAACTCATGATCCAACAGACAAGGTTACGTGGGGCGTACATCAATGTACACTTAGCGTACAGGCTCGATGATGGTACGTTGGGCGTACCTACACGTACGCTTAGCGTAGTGCTCTACTAAGTCATTTCCTCATTAAGTGCTTAACACTCCAAACTAGGTCATATAATCACAGATCCAAGTCCATTAAGATGTTTTAAGCTATAAAGTCGGCTACTTGGTGGCTTGCAACCCACCAAATGAACCCAAACTTGAAATATAACATCATACTTCCATAAAGGTGGCTAGATCTCATGCATGATCACAAATGAGCCCTAAATGTTGAAACTTTACTACATAAGGGACGCATATGATACTAAGGGTGGCAACCCTAGACTTAGAAACGTGTTAGAGTGATAAAGATGCATTCTTGGGGCCAAAACGTCCATAAAGTTGTACCAAGAGAGATCTAATAGATTATTCATCAAGATCAAAGCTTTTTACCTTGAAGAGGTCCGAAATGAAACACTTGTCCCAGATCTATAAGCTCTAGCTTCCAAGGTTCCTCCTTCCCAATCTTCTTCCTTTCTCTTCCAAGCTAAAAACCACCAAGATGAGCTTTTCAAGGCCAAGATCTCTAAAAATGGAGGTTGGAACGCTCTAGGGTTTCTTCTGAGGTTAGGGAGGCTGATATGGGGGCTAGGGTTGAAGCAATTATGTTCTATTTATAGTGGCTCAACCCAAATTAGGGTTTAATGAACTTTGGCGTACGTTGGGCGTACGCCTCACACCTACGTGATCCAAAGACCCGCTATGCTAGGCGTAGCCACACGTGTCCAAAAGCATGCATGCCCCTTTTCTTGTCAACTTTTTCCATTAAGTGTCGTAAATGACAATATCTTCAAAATATCATAACTCCTTTATTCTAAGTCCATTTCTGACGAATTTTATATCCATGAAAAGGTGGCGAGAAGCCCTACGCTTCTAGCAAGTCACCCCCATCCGAAACCTTCTCGAATGAAACCCGTTGCCCATAAAAGACCGAAACACCCTTACTCTTGATCTCGGGAATCCATAAATAATTACTTTTAGAACGGGGTGTTACAATAATAAAATGTAGGTTGAAGTTACTTACCAAACTTGGAGGGAAATGCTCAAGAATAGCCTTCAATTTCGAATTTAGAGAGAGAAAGTGAGAGAGAAATGGGTTTGATTCTTCTTGAGAAAGAGTGAATAATGTGGGAAGTGAAGTGAAGATTTCCAGCCCTTTGATCTGATTATGGGCTGCTGAAATTGTGTGAAAGGACAACTAATTGACTAAGGATGGAGGAATAGTGACTGAGTATGGTCCTGGAGTGGGTGTGGTGGGTTGCTTGTGTCATAACTCAAAGGTCAAGTAACACTCCACCTCAAAATCTCACCCACTAGATTTTATTCTTAAATAAAAATTTCCCTAAAAATGTGTTTAAATTATGAATATATAGTGTTTTATATGTCAAAATATGAGTTTGGGTGAAAGTCCCACATTAAAATAATCAAAAACAGGCTTAAAACGGAGTCGTGGTCGAAAACCAGGTGAAAAATGGAAATATGTGAAGCTTCTCGGATTGGGCTGAAGGTTCGGTCCCCAACAGTCATGGACCGAAGGTGAAAGGAAGCGAAATGGGCCAAAGGAGAAATAGCCCGAAAGGAGGTTTGGTCCTCCGAGGTTCGGTTCGGTCCAATGTAGTTTCGGTCCAGCAGGTTTCGGGTTCGGTCTTAGAGGCTTCGATTCCTTAAGAGAGGCTTCAGTTCCTTAAGGTTGTTTTACCAATAATTTCTCCATTTTAAGTGATTTTTGACCCAGTTAAGGGTCGGGATGACCCGAATGACTATAAAAAGTTTAAAGAGATTTTGAGAGAGATTTGGGAGAGATTTTAGCTAGAGAGAGGTTTATAAAGAGAGATTGAGAGAGACTTCGTTTGCGACCTTTGTGAGTGTTTAACTTCGTAAGGCAAGGTTTGTAAACCTCGTTAAGCCATGTTTAACAGTCTTACACACCCCCGAAGGGTATGCATTAGTGTTTATTGTTTTGTTACCTCACTCACCCCGTCTAGGGTTTAAGAATTTCGATTATACAAACTTTCCAAGTGATAATTTCTTATTAAAATAGCGAGTTGTACCGTAGCTAACATATTGTAAACCGTAATATACAAGAGTTAACAGAGTTGACCAGTTTCACTTATTGACTTTATTTGACTTTGACTTGACCGAAAATTGACGCTTGTCACAAACTCTAACCTAAATTCATGTCCAGTTATTTCTGAATCGTTGTCTCGCACTCATTTGACACCCCTCTTCTAAAAGTAGCGGATGTACAAGTACATTAGAATTATGTGTAATATCTTTTTATTGGATCCATAATCAACAAAAGTACCAAATAACATAAAATAAAACTCAAGAACCAACTAACATAACATAAGATTCAAGTACCAAATAACATAACATAAAGTAAAACCCAAGTACCAAATAACATAAATCTCAAGTAACAAATACTACAAATAAGATTGAAGTAGCAAATAACCAAAAAACATAACCACATAGCTCCAACACATGCAATTACAACCTAAACAACTCAAACATATAAACTTAACGAACAATATTTCCATCCTTTAAAACTCCTAAACGTGTAGCTGTCATCTCGATCGATCCTCTTAATATTTGTGGATCATTGGGCAAATTAACCCACATCTATCTTATATTCATTGTCCCTCTAAAAATATGATACGCAACAAATCGTAGAGCGTCTATTGGGCCTAACTTGAGCAACTCAAGCTTCTCTAAACATTGGGGGAATTGTTGGACCTTGAGTCAAATGACGTAGAGCTTTTTGCATCTCCAGTACTAAATCATCAGCTATAACACCGAAAAATTTTAAATTTATTTTATTCATTTTTATTTCATAAAAATGCACATTATTCTATATAAGCACTTTTTATTTAAAAATCATCAACAAGGTTTTCAGAACATTATGAAATTCCAGGATCTGTATTCATCACTCTTTTCTCTTGTGTGTGTACAATCGAGTCGCCGCCTTCCCATGATTCTGAAGAACCTGAAACACATAACACATAACACGGTAAGCACGAAGCTTAGTGAATTCCCCAAAATACCACATACAACACATACGGCACTCAAGGCTACAATATGACCCTCCGGTCGGTGTGTCTCAGCGGAACCCTCCAGTTTCGTATCGTTGGACACTCCGGTCTGGTATGTATCGTTGGACCCTCCGTTCCGGTCTATATCGTTGGACCCTCCGGTCCGGTCTATAAACTCCGCATAGCATAAATCACAAAGACATGATGCATAGCATATCACATATAACATAATACTCAATGTAAGCACATAAGACCCTCTGGTCACACATAACTACCACTCAAGGTAACGTATAGTGAGAAGACTCACCTCGGGTAATTCTCGAAAAGTCTCGAACTCAAAATACCGATCTAGCCGCCGCCTAATCACATAAATAAATAACTCTAAATCAGCAGTGGCTCTCAAAGGCTAGACAAGTCTCGTACTATGCTTCCCAGAAGGGTAAAAGACCATTCTACCCCTCCCCTGGACCAATAGTCCACTGGTTGACTAAACCCTAAAAGTCAACGGAAGTCAATGGTCCAACTTTGACCAGAATCGTCGAGTCAGGCAACGACTCGATGAGTCCACACGCGTAATCAGATTCCTCACAAGGTCTTACTCGACTCACTGAGTCACCCACCAACCTCGTCGGGTCTCCACTGATCACGAAACTCGAGTAAACTCGATCCGACTCATCGAGTCCTCCTGTGGACTCGGCGTGTCTCCTCCATGACCAAACTCAACTGACCTTCTAAGGTCAGATCTGCTTCACCAACTTTTAGATCTATCCTTCTAGCACCCACAAATCACATAAAGGTCCAAACTTTACGTCCATGCAACAAGATTAGAGCCATAAATGAAGAAATAGCCATCTAAATGGAAACCTAGGCTCAAACTCTCTATGTGACTGCATAAAGTTGAACTTAAGGGACTCTCTCGACCTTCCATGGTCTAGATTTAAGGCTTATTCCACATTGGGACCTCAAACATTCCATAAACCTCTAAAGAGAGTGGTTAAGAAACCCTAGATTCATGAAATCAACATCAAACAGGAGAAATGGTCTGATTTGTTACCTCATAGTGAAGCTCCAGGCTTCATAACCTCAGTACATCAACCCCTCTGGTCCCTCTTGCTAGAATCTCATCTTCTCTTTAGAAATGACACACCAAAATGCTCAAGATGGCTCTTCTTTACTCTCTAAGCTATCAAGGATGATTTAGGTTTCTCTAGGGTAAGGATAGCCGCAATTGAAGACCCTAAGGCTCTTTAAATAGGTCCCAAACCCGAACAATTAGGGTTTTCCTCCACAACGCCGACTCGGTGAGTCCAATGCTCGACTCGTAGAGTCCATTCATTTAAACACGTCACCTGATTGCGCCCCTACTCGACGAGTTAATCCACCAACTCGTCGAGTCCCTTCTATTAAATCAAAATATATAAATAATATAACATACCCAAGAATTTGGATGTTACAATTCTCCTCCACTTGAATTAGATATCATCCTCGAAATCGCTCTTTGACCCCACATAAATAGAATCCAATAACCCGTAGGATACCACCGGTACTACTCCACGGCCTCCAATTTCTAGAAGCAGAAACTCGATAGCTCATTCCCCTTCTCAAGAACGGAAACCACGTAACTCTCGCCATAGAAGGTGATGGCTCATCCATCAGCCGATGGCTTGACTCGAACCCCGCTTCTTCAACAACATCATCCCACTTATCCTTAAGCCGTGCAGTTTCCACTGGCACCTCACAAATAAAACCTCTTAAAACGAATCCTATTTCTCTTTCAAGCATACTCCCTCGAACTCATTCAAATTGGCCCTCAAGCCGCATACTCTCTCATACCTGATCTCGGTATAATCAACATAATGGCATAACTGGTAGGACCAGCAACATTAATCATCGCAGCCATGGTACTCGAACCATGTTGCAATCTCTCTGTCTGCTATAAATCATGGTTATTGAACCATGTTACTATCTCTCTGTCTGCTATAAATCATGGTTATCGAACCATGTTATCAATTCCCAACCTGCTTCCAAGCATGGTACTCAAACCATACAATCCCCTCTCATCTGCCACTGATCATGGTACTCAAACCATACAATCCCCTCTCATCTGCCACTGATCATGGTACTCAAACCATACGATCCCTCTCATCTGCTACTGATCATGGTACTCCAACCATACGATCCCTCTCATCTGCTACTGATCATGGTACTCAAACCATACGATCCCTCTCATCTGCTACATAGAATCCCAAGAACTTTCCATGTATCAAGTATGGGTCCTCTGCTTTCAGTAGTACGGGCCCATACTACCTGCCACATCTACCCATACTTTCCACATAAATCATCCCAGATCTCCTAATTAGCTGCTCAAGCTCCTCACTTACAAATTCCGCTCTGCTGGCCGCTCTTCCTGCGAATACTCTCCATTATCCGCCTACTCATCTAACAAAGATCACTTCCCAGGCTCTTCCTAGGTTCCCACACCTTCCTGCCATCAGCTGCTGAAGAACGCCTAGTGATGCCAGCCGTCTATCTCTTGAATATCGTCATATTCACTTAGTAGCCGACTCCCATCACCGAGAATTCCACAAAGCACGAAGCAAGCAGCATTCAGGCATCGAATAGTCCCTTATCAACACGTATCACCACTCTAGGTTACAACTCCGCTTGCCACACTCGTAATTAAAGACGTCACCGAGCTCAAGCAACTCCACCCCTCGCGGGTATCCGACTACCTTCTCAGAAGGCTCCTCAAATGCTCATCTAGGTATCTCTCCTAGATTACTCCTCTGCTCAAATCCTTCTCTAAATAGGATTCCTATTGGATACTCATAATCCGCACATACACAAAAGCAATTCACAGATAACAGTAACTCCTGGGCTAAGCATCACAAATCAGGCCACTCTAGCACTAAAATATGAAATACCTAGCCTACTCCCTAGCATATATAACATTTCACATATTACTCATAACACACAATGTAAAGGTATTTTTGGGAAATCACCGTTCGGGCGTTGGGTGATTGTACACACCGCTCGTTGTCTCTTTCTCTTATAAATTCTCTTACTCATTTTTAGAAAACCCATTTCTTTTGAAAACCTTTTCCTCAATCCTCAGTTTGAGTCCGGACATACTCGAAGGTGTATCCGAATCCCTCAAACCAAGGCTCTGGTACCAACTTGTAACACCGAAAAATTTTAAATTTATTTTATTAATTTTTATTTCATAAAAATGCACATTATTCTATATAAGCACTTTTTATTTAAAAATCATCAACAAGGTTTTCGGAACATTATGAAATTCCAGGATCTATATTCATCACTCTTTTCTCTTGTGTGTCTACAATCGAGCCGCCGCCTTCCCGCGATTCTGAAGAACCTGAAACACATAACACATAACACGGTAAGCACGAAGCTTAGTGAATTCCCCAAAATACCACATACAACACATACAGCACTCAAGGCTACAGTATGACCCACCGGTCGGTGTGTCTTAGCGGAACCCTCCATTTCCATATCGTTGGACCCTCCGGTTTGGTCTGCATCGTTGGACCCTCTGGTCCGGTCTATATCGTTGGACCCTCCGGTCCGGTCTATAAACTCCGCATAGCATAAATCACAAAGACATGATGCATAGCATATCACATACAACATAATACTCAATGTAAGCACATAAGACCCTCTGGTCACACATAACTACCACTCAAGGTAACGTATAGTGAGAAGACTCACCTCGGGTGATTCTCAAAAAGTCTCGAACTCGAAATACCGATCTAGCCGCCGCCTAATCACATAAACAAATAACTCTAAATCAGTAGTGGCTCTCAGAGGCTAGACAAGTCTCGTACTATGCTTCCCAGAAGGGTAAAAGACCATTCTACCCCTCCCCTGGCCCAATAGTCCACTGGTTGACTAAACCCTAAAAGTCAACGGAAGTCAATGGTCCAACTTTGACCAGACTCGTGGAGTCAGGCAACGACTCGATGAGTACACACATGTAATCAGATTCCTCACAAGGTCTTACTCGACTCACTGAGTCACCCACCAACCTCGTCGGGTCTCCACTGATCATGAAACTCGGGTAAACTCGATCCGACTCGTCGAGTCCTCCTATGGACTCGGCGAGTCTCCTCCGTGACCAAACTCAGCTGACCTTCTAAGGTCAGATCTGCTTCACCAACTTTTAGATCTATCCTTCTAGCACCCACAAATCACATAAAGGTCCAAACTTTACGTCCATGCATCATGATTAGAGCCATAAATGAAGAAATAGCCATCTAAATGGAAACCTAGGCTCAAACTCGCTATGTTACTGCATAAAGTTGAACATAAGGGACTCTCTGGACCTCCCATGGTCTAGATTTAAGGCTTATTCCACATTGGGACCTCAAACATTCCATAAACCTCCAAAGAGAATGGTTAAGAAACCCTAGATTCATGAAATCAACATCAAACAGGAGAAATGGTCCGATTTGTTACCTCATAGTGAAGCTCCAGGCTTCATAACCTCAGTACATCAACCCCTCTAGTCCCTCTTGCTAGAATCTCATCTTCTCTTTAGAAATGACACACCAAAATGCTCAAGATGGCTCTTCTTTACTCTCTAAGCTATCAAGGATGATTTAGGGTTTCTCCACGGTAAGGATAGCCGCAATTGAAGACCCTAAGGCTCTTTAAATAGGTCCCAAACCCGACCAATTAGGGTTTCCCTCCACAGCGCCGACTCAGCGAGTCCAATGCTCGACTCGTCGAGTCCATTCATTTAAACACGTCACCTGATCGCGCCCCTGCTCGACGAGTTAATCCATCAACTCGCCGAGTCCCTTCTATTAAATCAAAATATATAAATAATATAACATACCCAAGAATCTGGATGTTACATCAGTAGTAATAGAAGCTTTAGGTGAGGCACAAGAAGGAGGATCATGTGAGGTACTAGGAGGTCGAGGTCTAGGAGCTGAGGGTTTAGCCCTTTTGTTGGAGTTACTAGAAGGTGAAGCAGCAGTAGGTGAATCAGCAAAAGGTGATCGCTGAGTAAAATGCTCACTAGTATGATTCGAAAATTAATCATCCTCATCTATGTTAATGTAAGGGGCATCCATAATCTTTAGTGGTGCGACATGGAAAGAAGATAATCCATGTCCCGATGGTGTTTGGGATGTGGCATAGCTGAGATTACCAGAGGCACTGTTTCCATCAAAGAGTTCTGCACAAAGCTCTAGAAACAATGATGGGATGGTTTTCAAAGAAGTGGCTTCCAGATGTCCCTAAACCCAATCAATGTAACAAAAGTAATATAAGAATAAATGGCAACTATATAAACAAAATACGTCTAAAATATTTGTGTGTGTGTGTGTGTATATATATATATATATATATATATATATATATATATATATACCTTTTTAAAGTCCTCCCAGTCCTCATTTGTTAAGTTAAAAGTATTTGTTTGTGGATTGTAAATGTTGCCAGTTTTGTTTTTCAAGTATAACTATCCTGTGTATTTGGCTTTAAGGTTGCAATAGGCATTTTTTCAATTGTCTTTGATTCAACTCCACACCATACTTTTCCTTAATGGTTGTTCCTAACTTGTTCCATGATTGTTTGTGCAAACCCAAACCTTTTCTACCCACAGTATGTACCTCTTCAATACAAGTATTCAACAAAAATTTTGTTTGCTCATTGGTCCATGTATGTTTATCTACCATTGCTAATAACAAAAAAAATATGGAATACATACTTTAGCAACAAAGATTAATGATATTTCAACATAATAATAACTTAAATTGATGACATTTCAACAATAATGCATCATGAATAAAAAAACATATAAGCAAAGATTTTAGCATATTCAACAATTGTTTTAGTATATTCAACAAAGATTTAAGCATAATTTATGATATTTCAGCATATATTTGTGACCATTCAACAATAAACTGTCACTATTATAGTTGAAAAACAAACACTTCAGCAAAGATTTTAACATACTCAACAAACATTTAAGCATAATTTATGATACTTCACCACATAATAGGTGACCTTACAACAACAACTCAACAATAAACTTGCATCAAAAAAAGAAAATCAACAACAATTTATGATTCAACAACATCTTCTTCAACAAAGAAAAAAAAACAAGAAAACAATTTTTGATTCAGCAACATATATGCAGGAAAAAAAAAAGGAAATCATCAACAATTTATGATTAAAAACGAATGCAATTGCCAATTTCAAGTGGAAATGATAGAAAACAGAACGAAAAAAGAATTTTACATACCTGTGAAGGAATTCGTTGGGTTTCTTGAGAAAAAAGGGAAGAAGGAGCCGAAATTTATGGATGATTCAGCAATATATATGCATAAATAAAAGAAATCAGCACCAATTTATGATTTCAAACGAATCCAAATGCCAATTCAGGAATCGATAGAAAAAACGTACCTCTGTATCGTTTACTGTCGGACAAAGAAGGAAGAAGGAGGCGCCGACGAGCTGTGGCAATGGCAAGGTGGGGCAACTGCAAGGTGGAGATCAATGGGCAGAGAAGATGTGATGCGATGGGGTTCAATTTCTAGAAGAAAAATAGCGGCGTATGTTTTTTTTGGGGTCGGATGTTCTTAGGTTTTGGTTTGAAGGGGTGGGAAGAGGCACAACAAGTGCTTCCCCAAGAAGCACATAGGCAGAGGTTTTAAGCCCTGAAAACTTCCGAAAAAAAAACTGCTACGGGACTAAAAGTGATGTGTGTGTGCTGCGCCCTACAGCAGTAAGAGTTTTAAAGAGGTTTTTTAACAAAAACAAACAACACCTTAGTGTCGCTAAAAAAAACAAGGGGAAACGTTGGAAGAGGATACGTGTAATTGCGTGGTACTCTTGGAAAATGGAGATCATTGGATAGAGAAAACTGCAAAATAGGTGTCATCAAACAACATATGATCTCATATGATTTTGAAGCTTTTAACTGATGACAATATTTTATCCGGTCCAAAGTAGTTTCCAGCCGGTGTTTTCCATTAAGAACTTCGTATCTTTATTTCTTGTCTCTCCACGCACTCCTTCTTTTTTGCTTCTTCTTTTTCTTTGTCGAACGCCAAACGTTCAGCGAAATTAAGATTATATCGATCAAATTTCATCGTCATTTTACGCTTTTCGTTCATGTCCATGACGAAATCCGATGTGCCCAAAAAAGTCTCATTTTCATTCCTTTTTGCTTTGTCCCTACCTATCGATCAGACAATTTCTTCTTCTAGCTCGAGTTCATCCTCCTCATTTAAATCTAGACCTACCCGAGCATCGGAGGAAGTTGTGTAACCACTAGAGCCCGTTTTTGTTCGCTTTGATTGTTGTACTTCAAGTATAAAGTCTTGCTTGTATTGTTTCCACCTAGGACTTTTAATCAATATTTTCCAACAATCATGTTACTTGAATAGCATTCCCACTTACTCTAGAAAAAAAATCCAAAGCTTCCTGAAGTATTTCTTCATCTCTTTGGCTGCTTTTCCTTTGGGTTTTTTAGGTTATTGTACAACCCATTCATTTTTTAGACGGTATTTCCGGTAGTGAAGGGAAGAGCTCGGGATGATCGCATGGCACACACACCAAGAAGTTTTAGCCTATGATGTTTAATCTGATAAAAAGAATACGTTTTGTGATGATACTCTAATTTGATATAAACCTTTGCTTAAGAATCAAATGATTTGATACTTATGGCTTATTTAATGTCTTTAAAAAGGAAAATTTTGGTCATGATTTTTGGGATGCTACAAGTTGGTATCAGAGCCTTGGTTTGAGGGATTCGGGCACACTCTCGGGTGTGACTGAACTCAAACTGAGGACTTGGTATGAAAATTTTCAAAAGAAAATCATTTGTTATAGAAAGGCGTTTTGAGAAAAGGAGAAGAGTTTTAAAAAGAGAAAAGGGTGTGGTGCATGCAATCAGCCGAGCTCAAGTAAGTTCTCCCAAATTACCCATACAAGTTATGTTATGATTATGTGATCAACATGCTAGATTTAGGGCCAAGGATCTAGGAAGGATGTCTTATATGTCTGTTATATGTGTTTATTGAGCTGCATGTTAGTGTTGGTTAGACAGTGGTATGATAGCCTGATTAGGTTATGCCTGATTATATGTGCTTATATCGCATGCTAGTGCAGATTCCTGATATGTGAATATGATTGCTTGCTTATGTTATGGTTAGATTTTCCTTTTTGTTTGAATGCTACTTGTTTTGTGCATTGTGGGACTCTGAGTGATGGGAGTTAACCATTAGGTGAATACGCCAAGTCACATGTGATCAAGGTTGAATAATCTCATAGTACTGTATTTGGCCCTCCTATGCAGCTCTTGTCTGAGTCCAACCGTTGTAGGGACGAGTCATTTACTCGAAGGATTATCTGAGCCTCATCACATGTTATGGTATTCAAGTAATGGCTAATTGGCATTATGAAGATACCTTCAGTAGCTGAGGACTAGGTTTGGTTTGGAGATTTCCCTAGGGTAAGCCTAGGATGGGGTTAGTGCTGGGAGCAGTGGTGGTAGTGAAAGGGACTTGGTGGAGTCGAGGAAACTCTTGAGGAAAGTATGGATAGATGTGGAAGGTAGTATGGGCCCATACTACTGAAAACAACGGATTCGTACTCGATTCAAGAGGGGCCGAGATAAAACCAGGGAACTTGTAGTGCGTGTGTGATCCCTCGGAAGTGATGTGTATTCTGATAGTTGTTATGGCATGTTTTCAGCATGGTGACGTTGCGTGAGAGACCGGTGGGCAGATCAGGCGCCGAAGAGGGATCAGACTCGGGTTCAGGGGTCGAGCGGCTCGAGGAGAGGATGAGGGATTTTGTAACATCTAAGATTACGTGCAGTATTCTAGACCAGACCCCTGTGATCTTTTGTACGGTCAAGGAGGGCATAATGGAGATTTTGGATGAGAGGTTGGGAGTCTTCCGCACTGAGATGATGGCCATGATGGGAGCACGTACATTGACATTTCGAGAGTTCAGAGCTTACGTAGATCTAGATTATCATGGGGCTAAGGACCCCATTGCTAGCAGAAGATGGTTGGCTGATGTCGCCAACGCCTTTTGTTCTAGCCGGTATACCGAGGAGGACAAGGTCAGACTAGCCTCCTGTCTTTTCAAGGACAGAGTGCATGATTGGTGGGAAGAGGTTGGACATGCTATGAGGGATAATGTCGCGTTGGACGCGATGACATGGAGTGATTGTTGGGTTTTTGAGCATTCTAATACTCCTAAGGCTATTCGGTGTGGCTGCGGTCTGGTACTGCGGTTTATGCCACCTAGACCGCGCACACCGCCCCCAGACCGTGGTCTTGCGCGGTATTGGCCGCATTGCGGTCCTTTAGTGGCGTATTTTGTGATTGGTTGATAGGTGTATTGACCGTTGAATGAGTTGTTGGTAATTATTATTTTGTTCTTTTTTTCTTTTTCTTTCCTATATATATACATAGCAACTTCATTTGTTTTTCACTACACAATTTCTTCTCTCTCTCAATTTTTTTTTTTAAAAAAATCACCACTCTCTCAAAAATGTCATCTTCTGAAGAATTTCAAACTATTTTTGATACCGCTATTGCATGTGTTCAAATGGCGGAACAAACATACAACGTTGTATGTAACAATGCAGCTGTAAGTTCTCAATAGAGAACACGAAGATATATTTGCAGAAATCGTGAAGAAACCAACCAACGTTTGGTGCAAGACTATTTTGCAGAGAATGCCACTTATCAATGGTATTATTTTCGTAGGCGCTTCAGAATGCTCAAAGGTTTATACGAACTTATAGTTGAAGATGTAACGAGGGAGTGCAATTTTTTTCAACAACGCTACGATGCTAGAGGTACACCCGATTTCACTCCCTTACAAAAATGCACGGCCGCACTTCATCAGTTAGTATATGGCATTCCACCTGATGCGTTAGGCGAAAGTTTTAAGATATCTACTAGGATCGCTCGAGACAGTCTCCATTTTTTCTGCAAAACTGTGATTCAGTTTTAGGATATCTACTAGGATCGCACGAGCGATGTATTTTCATCGGCTACATGCAGAAATCCTTTGGATATCTCTTCTATAGACAGAAGGATAATGTTGTTTTCGTTGCGAGGAGAGGAGTTTTCCGAGAGCGAGAACTCATAAGCCAAGGAGACAGTGGGAGGCAAATCGAGCTTGAAGAGATTCAAGAGTCGATAGATGAAGGAACCTCTACCGCTGGCACTCAACCCAAGGAGGAAACTCCGGTTGAATCGATTGACGAGTCCTTACCTCTTAGACGTTCCGAAAGAGTTAGAGTTCAACCCCATTTTTATGGTTTTCATATTACTACCGAAGGGGATACGTATATTAGTGATGGTACACTAATAAATCTAGATGAACCTAATAGCTATAAGGAAGCCATGGCAGGCCCGAAGTCTGCGAAATTGAAAGAGGCAATGGACAGCGAGATCCAGTCCATGTATGACAACCAAGTTTGGAATTTGGTTGATAATGTGCCCGGACGTAAGACCGTCGGGTGCAAATGGATCTTCAAGAAGAAGACCGACGTAGATGGAAACGTACACACATATAAGGCGTGATTGGTTGCGAAGGGCTTTACTCAAACTCCCGGAGTTGATTATGATGAGACCTTCTCACCAGTTGTGAAGATTAAGTCTATTAGAGTGATGCTAGATATTTCCGCATTCCATAATTATGAGATTTGGCAAATTGATTTCAAAACCGCTTTCCTTAATGGGAAGTTGGCCAAGGATGTTTACATGGCTCAGCCAGAGGGTTTTGTCGATCCGAAGCATCCGAATAGAGTGTGTAAGCTTGAGAAGTCCATTTATGGACTTAAGCAAGCGTCTCGCAAGTGGAATCTTTGCTTCGATGAGAAAGTCAAAGAGTTTGGATTTGTACGAAGCGAAGATGAATCATGTGTATATGTCAAAGCCAGTGGGAGTATAGTAAGCTTCCTCGTTCTGTATGTCGACGACATACTACTCATAGGAAACGACGCCCTGACTCTGCAGGAGGTTAAGTCCTGGCTCGGGAAGTGCTTCACTATGAAGGACCTCGGAGAGGCTTCCTATATTTTGGGAATAAGGATAGTGAGAGAAAGAAGTAAGAGACTAATAGGACTTAGTCAGAACACTTACTTAGATAAGGTACTAAAACGTTTTAGTATGGAAAACTCGAAGAAGGGAGAATTACCGATACAAGGTAATGCCAAGTTAAGTAAGACTCAAAGTCCTAGTACCAAAGCTGAAATAGCATAAATGAGCCGATTACCATACGCTTCTGCAGTTGGCTCAATTATGTATGCTATGACTTGTACTCGCCCTGATGTAGCCTTTGCTTTGAGCATGGTTAGCAGATATCAAGGGAACCCTGGTAGAGCCCATTGGATTGCGGTTAAGAATATCCTTAAGTACCTTTGGAGGACGAAAGGATAGTTCTTAGTCCTCGGAGGGAGTGATGACTTGAAGGTGCGAAGGTATACTGACACCAGCTTTCAGACCGACAGGGACAACTACCGTTCGCAGTCGGGCTGGGTCTTTACCCTGAATGGAGGAGCAGTAACTTGGAAAAGTTCCAAGCAGGAAACTGTAGCTGATTCAACGTGCAAATTAGAGTACATCGCAGCGAGCGAAGTGTCGAAGGAGGCAATATGGTTAAAGAACTTCATCGGTGATCTTGGAGTTGTACCCACCATAAAGGAGCCCATGGAGATTTTCGATGATAATGAAGGAGTGGTTGCCTTGACCAAGTAACCGAGGGATCATGGTAGATCTCGGCCTATCGACAGAAAATATCATTTTATTAGACATCGTGTAGATGAAGGACAACTCGTAGTGAAGAGGATATCATCAGAAGATAACCCAACAGATCCGCTTACGAAGGGACTGAGTAGGGTTAAGCACTTGCAGCATGCTAGGAGTATTGGGCTGAAGGATGATATTAGTATAGATTAGGATAATAGTAGAAACATGTAATAGATAAATGTAATTAACATTTGATGATTAAATAAAAGATTATTATTTATGAGTAATGTTACTGTCTTATGTTAATTGTTTAACTATTGTTTCATTTTGCATGTTTTGACTTCCAGAATACTTGAGTTTATTAAGAATAATCGAATTGTTCAAATTGTCCACAATCGTTCATATGTTGGAAGTAGATATGAATGAAGATTGTCATCAATTGGTGCAGATTGTCTAAATGGTATTAGACATAGCAAAAGTTTGTTGCAACGTTCATGAGTGCTTATGAACTAGTTTTGAGCATTGGAACAAACTCGCGCTTGCTGGAATCACCTTATGGAATGTGATAAAAGGGTAATCGCAAGACGATAATATCATATGGTCTTAAAACCAAGATATATGGTTTGTTATTTGTTGATTGGTTGTACATTGATAATGTGAAACCGCATCAGTAACTTGATGTTATAAAACGCATTGTTGTGTATGGCTGATTAATGAATAAGTAAATGCATATAAGTCGAAGTTTATCTGTTACTTTTATCCCAAGAGGGTAAAAGCGATATCTCGGCCGCTCGATGATTTGATTTGACTTATGTGTCGGGCCCGGTCAGAACTAAATTGATGTGTTCAATTAAGTTCTATGTCAAATGAATCGGAGATCGAGAAACCAAATGCTAGACAAATTGTTCCATAGAATTGTTAGCATGATATCTAAACAGAGGATTATACGATCCCTTATCTTAAGGACAACATTGATTAGATCAGAGTTTGTCAGCGTCTTTGAGAGCTACGATTGCTAATCGGAATATACTTGTATATATAGTTACTAGAATTATCCAAGTGGGAGACTGTTGGAATAGTGTCTAAGGCTACAACTATATTAGGCAAGTATTTGACCCGGTTGAGCATGGTCCTTTTGGGTTGCCTTCACCATAGCAACTTGACAGGATGATTTATAATCAGAGAAGGAATATTATTAATATATTATAAGAATAATATAAGGAATAATAATATTATTATTTGATTAATATAAGTCATAAATTAATTTGGAATTAATTTGGTGACTTAAAGAGATTAATTAAATAAAGGGGTATAAACTGTCAATTGTTTGATAGTTGGACTTTGGGCTATATATCCTTTATGAATAAGGGGTGGACGATTTCTAGGGCTAAGGAGCCATAAAATTGTCCAAGGTTTATCATGGAAAGGATTTGGATTGCTTAGGGCTTAGGTTATCCAATTAGGGTTTAAGGGTGAAACCCTAGGAGCCTTACTAGTATAAATAGACCCTATGTGTTGAGGGAATTCAATACACTTGTCTCTATGGAAACCCTGGCCGAATTCTTCCTCCCCTCTCCTCTCTCCTAAATCATCTTCTTGCTAGTTGGTGTTTGTAAGCCATTAGAGAAGTGACAATTGTGACTCTAAAGCCTCAAGGACAAGAAGATCAAGCAAGTGATTCAAGGTAAACTTCTAATCTCTGATTTCATATTGTTGTTATTCTATATTAGCCATTAGAAGTCTTGGATTCAATGTATGATCAATTAGAGAAACCTAGATCCAAGCATTATGGTTGCATGTGCACATAGGGATGTTCATATGGCTAAAACCCAACAGTAATGACATCCTGCAATTGCAAGCTCATCATGCTAGTGTGCATGGGTTTCCTGGAATGCTAGGAAGCTTAGATTGTCTTCATTGGGCATGGGAAAATTTCCCTACATCATATCATGGGCAATTTACCCAAGGTGATCATGGTCACCCAACGGTCATACTTGAAGTAGTTGCATCACAAGATATGTAGATTTGGCATGCTTTTTTTGGTTCTCCTGGTTCGATTAACGATATCAATGTTATTAATCGTTCACCAATATTTAACAACATATACGATGGATCTGCACCAGATTCTTCTTTTCAAGTGCGTGGAACGCCATATAAGTATGGTTATTATCTAGTCGATGGAATCTATCGTGAGTATGTTGTGTTTGTTAAATCGTTTACGTGTCCACATGGTTCTAGATGAAGGAAATTCAAGAGAGATCAAGAAAGAGCTAGGAAGGATGTTGAGCGTGTTTCTGGAGCTCTGAAGAAACGGTGGTTCATATTGAAAAAACCAGCAGCTTATTTAGGTGAGGAAAAACTTCAAGAAATCATGTATACATATCTCATATTGCATAACATGATTATTGAAGATGAAGGAAGAGCGATATGTGCATTTGACAAGGAAGAAACCATACCAGAGACACAACCAATAGAAATTGGTGGCGAAGAGTATATGAACATGAGAGCAGAGATATGTTGCACTGAAACATTTCACAATCTTCGCAATGACTTGGTGGAACACATTTACGGGTTTCAAAACATTAACCTTAATTTGGATCCACCGGATGACCTCGAAGACGAGTTCTCGGAGAACGGATTTATGTAGTTTGCTTTAGTTATTTTATTTGTGTTTTTTAAGTTTCTAGGATTATTTAAATGTCATGTGTGTGGTTTTCGTGTTTTTTTTGGTAATGCAATGTAATGTTTTTTTTTTTTTTTAATTTTCAAGTAATGAAAAATTATGTTTTTTTATTAAAATAGAAGTTTTATTAAATTAAAATAGTTAAAAAAAAAAAGAAGTTTTATTAAATTAAAATAGTTAAAAAAAAACAAAAATAAAATAGAAAATAAAAGTGTGGCACCACTCCCTTGGTGTGGCAAGAAACCACACTTGTGTGGTAAAAAATGACATGGCGCTTATGTGGCGGGGGAGGGAGTGCGGTTTCGGTGGCACCACTCCCTCCAGCCTAAGGTGTACATGCAACCCTAGAAACCTTGGATCTATGTTTTACTATGATACATGCAAAATTGATTTTCCAAGGTTCTTAACCTATCTAGCATACCATGGGGAACTTTTAAACATAAATGCTAGAAGAAGAACATACCTTTTGTAGTTTGGATTCCTTGAGAACCTTGTGAGCCTAGCACCTCAAGTGTGATGCCTCAAATGTCTCACACAACACTACAACACTTGGAATAGGCTTGAGAGAAGTTCACTTAACCTCAAAATTGGCTAGCCTTCTATCTTGTACAAGTAGTGCCAATTTTGCTAGACTAGGGGTCTTTATATAGTTGTTGCACAAGTAGGGTTACACCATGTAAACCCTAATTGTCATGGCTTTTCATATCCCATGATCCATGGGTTTGTAACCTCCATGGATTATCCATGGAGCACCTTATGGGTTTTAGCCTAATCCATACAAACCATGAATCATTAGCCCACTATATAAGATTAGATTATTTACACAATCAACCCCATATATTTAATTAGTCTCTTTTTTATCACTTAATTAATTTTTTGATCAATACTAATTAAATAATATTATTAATATATTAGAACTTATAATATATTAATAATACTTAAATGTCCTTTCTCTCATTTAGTCTATCCAAGTGTTGCAATGCCATGCAACCTAAATGGACCATGCCAACCGGGTCAAGTACATCCCATAAATAGTTATGAACTTAGACACCTAATCCAACAGTGATTTCTTGGCCAGGTTCAACGCCGATTTTGCACTAGTGATTTAGGTGAAACAGTTAGCACGAGAGTTCTAGGACTTGCGGCAGACTACAGAGACAGTGGTGGAGATCACTGCCAAGTTCCGGGAGAGAATCCTTCTAGTTCCGCAGTATGTGATGGACGAGGAGATGAAGAAGGCTCGGTACCACAAGATGTTGAGGAGCGGTATCAGTTAGTTTCTGAGTCGTTCCAGCTGCAAGACGATGGAAGATATGATCGCTCGAGCCAAAGAGAGATTGATCTAGAGACAGAAAAGAAGAGGAAGATGGCGGAGGTTAAGGTATCTATGGGTTCGGGAAAAAGGCCCAAGACATCGGATTCTAGGTCGAGAGATCATCAGGATCGGGTCTGCTGTGGCAAGTGCGGCAGGACGCACAAGGGTGCGTGTAGGAGCGGAAATGGTAGTGATTTTGGCTACTTCAAATGCGGTCGGATCGGTCATTTTAGCAGAGATTATACTGCCACCACCACCCAAGGATCAGACCTAATATGTTTCCACTGCAGTTAGAGGGGCCACAAGAAGGCCCAATGTCCGAGTTAGATTTCAGCAGGACAGGTGATAGCACCTGCCCCTGCAACCTTGAGGATCACCGACCGCCGTCAGGGCCGGGAAGAGGCGCCTGTGGCGAGGAGCAGGGCGTATCAGTTGGTTTTAGAGGAGGCATGAGCAGCCCGTATGTGTCAGGTGGGTATCTTTCATTTCTCTATCAATTTATGTTATGATTTTATTGTTATGGTTCTGCTTCAGTATTGGTAAAGGTATTTCTGATTTTGGTGGCCTGCTTGAGATAGAGTTACATACCATCTGCATACCATGGATTTTTGAATGATAGTTAGAGATCATTCCCTTTTAGAGTAGGTTACTCAGGATGCAGTAACGGTAGCATGCATGTGTGAGACTCGGGCGTGTCTCACTAGTTTTTAGGGGAAGTATCATTTGGGAATAGGTCGGTTAGATCACCAGCAATGGTAGCGTGGATTGTCAGCAGAGTGGCTAGAGGATGATGGGAAGAATTGGGAAATTCTTCCAAGCTATGAGCTATAAGAAACTAGCTGAATCAAAGTGGGGGAGAGCCACCTGAGTGGCCAAGGGAAGAAGTAAGTGTAAGACTGGGGTGAGCTCGCATTCTTGGTAAGGAAGAAGTAGCCCAAGTGGTTGTTTAGATTGAGGGGCATCTGCGTTGGGAGTTTGGGAAACTTCCCCACATTGAGTTTGTGTCCCCAAGACTAATTGATGACTGGGTTGGGAACCAGTTTGGAGAATTCCGGCAAGGCACGGGTTTAGGCATGATTTAAGATTGTAGGATAGTCGTAGCTTTCCCCAGCAGTGATTCAGTGAGGGGAGTGTTGTGAGGCTGCAGGTAAGCCGTAGCATTCATTAGTAGCTTAGTTAACGGAGTGTGGGCGGGGGCCTGTATCTCCAAGTTCGCGGAGTGTTGGCGGGGGCCTGTATCTCCAAATTAGCATAATAAGAATCAGGAAAATCTAGCAAGTTGAGATTAGAGGGGGAGTGGGCCTACATAGCCCTGGATAGGTGCGACCTGCGGGAGAGGCCACTCTGAAGTATAGTTTGGGTGAGACCCGTGGGCAAGGCTCGTGTACTTATAGCAGCAGGTGGGACCTGGTAGAGAACTTAGGGTTAAGGTAGGAGATCGAGGATCCTGGATCTTCTAGAGCCAGAGTGGCTAGGTTGGTAGAGCAGTTTAGGTAGTCGTAGTATCTTCAGAAGTCGTTGAGAGCGATTGAGAGATTGTTCATGCGTTTGGTAACCGGTGGGGGACCGATATTCCGGGTAATGGTAGATCAGTTGGGACCAGGGTGGTCTCGGTTCATCCAGAAGGCATATGAGGGTCAGCAGGATTTCAGGCATGAGCGATGATAAGGGATTTTGTGTGTAGAGCAGTGATCTGATCATTAGATGCTAAGTCGCCACGGTGGGATTAAATAATCTCAGAGTGATTGATTTGACTCTGTTGCACAGCTCTTGTCTGAGTCTTAACCGTTGCAGAGAGGAATCTTCTACTTAAAGGATTATCTGATTCACATGATGGGTGGAGCTTACAACATTGAAGCAGAGTAAGTGGAATCATTCAGTGGGTAATGGTGTGATGGCCGACACCGGAGGTGGTCGGGATTGCAGTTTCAGTAGAAGGTTTGATCTTGATGGAGATAGGAAAGGTTTGTTGCTTATGGCGAGTTACCTTGGGAATGCTAGTGACATCGCAGGGTAAAAGTGGTAAACCCATTGGATGTCAAGTGTAAGTGTTCGGGAAGAACTGGAATGCTTACTGGTTAAGTAAGAGTGTTGTACTCGAAGGTTGTAGTGAGTGGATTGTTCTCAGGATGATATTTTCAAGAATTGAGCTGAGCAGGAAAGGTATGCGACGATTAGTTAACCAAAGAGGATTTCGAGGACGAAGTCTAGTTTAAGTGGGGGAGAGTTGTAACACCCCGAATTAAGAAAAACCTAGAAAGAACAGAAAAACCTCAAAATCAGGAAGCGAATCATCGAGTTAATGAGATGACTCGACAAGTAGGAGCACGTGTTGGGCCGCGGGTTAAGTGACCTACTCGACGATTCGAGGGACCGACTCGGCGAGTTGATCTGGGTTTGGAAAACCCTAAATTCGGGACTTGGTACCCTATTTAAGGAACTGATTCCCCTCTTCTCGGTCTCTCCTCCAGCCTCCAAGACCAGAACCTTAGATATCAAAACCCTAATGCTTGTGATCCATTTTTGAGAGTTTTGTGTGTTCTTGAAGTCAAGAAGAATAAGAAGAGGAAACTTGAAGGCTCAAGGAAAGGCTTATGGATCCAGAATAGCTTCTTAA
The DNA here is from genome assembly GCF_002870075.4 of Lactuca sativa. NCBI lineage: Eukaryota > Viridiplantae > Streptophyta > Magnoliopsida > Asterales > Asteraceae > Lactuca > Lactuca sativa. The sequence continues at coordinate 146,272,698 of NC_056631.2, forward strand.
TCTCATCATTTTCGGATAATCAAGTCTCTAACTTGATCATTAGTTCATTAGATCTACTCTTTTCCCCTTTTTGAAGACTTTGGTCCAAGAATGGTTGCTTTGGGATTTGGATGTCCCCAAGCAAGATCCTTTCAGATCTGGATGTATTTAGGGTGGTTAAGACATTAAGGTGCAAGCTTTATGCCACTAGAACTCCCCATGCAAGGTTAAAGAGGTTGTTATGGCCTTTTGAGCAAAAAGGGTCATGCATGGATGTAAAGGTAGAGGCTTTGCGTGTTATTTCGTCCCTAGAAGGTTAGATTTGGGTCCTTGATGCTTTCTGTTTGATTGAAATCGTCTGAATAAAATTGGACTTAGGAGGAATCGATGAGTCAGGTTGTTTTCTTGCCCAAAACCCTTCTGATAGCGAGTGTATGTTGAGTTGGTAGGGGACTCAGCCAGTTGGGTTCATTATTGACTTGAAGATCATCGTACTCGACGAGTTCAAGGAATGAACTCGGTGAGTACAAGGCAAAATACCTAGCTTATGAAGATGGACTCGACGAGTTCAAAGGTGAACTCGACGATTCAGTTGAACAAGGATCCCGACGTGTTTGAAGGTGAACTCGACGAGCTCAAGGAAGACTCGGCGAGTAGGATCATAGTCCAGGGTTCGTGTAGATTGTGGGACTCGACGAGTTGGTAGGTCAACTCGGCGAGTTGAGTCAACTCGGAGTGTTGAATTTGACCAAGTTGATCTGGTTTGACTTTTGAGGGTATTGTGGTCTAAGTGTTATTTTGGGTATTGATGGTTCGGGGAGTCGAAGGATCAGCAGTTCAGGAGTTGCCGGTTAGCAGTCAGAAGTGTTCAACTAGTCTTCAGCAGTGCGAGGTGAGTCTCCTCACTGTGTGCATAGGTCTACAGTTACAATGTTGGCCTATTCTGTTTATGTATCGTAGGAAGACCCGGGGGTTAGCCCTAGGCACTTATTGTATATGTTCCGGGTTACGATCCAATGTCGAGTGAGGCCCGAGGAATGTTGTATGCTAGAAGCCTTTGTGATTCTTATATGTGTCGGTACGATAGGATTCGGACCGAGGTCCGATGTCGGGGCAAGCCCGAAGTACGTTTATATGGTAGTATATTCCAGACTAGGGTCTGATGTCGGGCGAGGCCCAAGGAATATTTATAAGTGTATGTTAGATTATACTTGTTTTCTTTGTGATACTTGTATGTGCCTGGTAGGGAGGTGAGTATGGGCGAGGTCTCGTATCTCATCACTAGTTGAGTATGGATGGGGTTCCATATCTCAATATTAGCAGAGTAGGGGCAAGGCCCGTGATAGGAGAGAAGTGAGTGTGGGCGGGGGCCCGTATCTCACTAACAACAGGAGTATGGACGGGGTTCCATAATTCATCAGTAGCAGACCAGGGGCGGGGCCCAAGATAGGCGAGGTCTTAGTACAAGAGTACAGTAGAGTATGTTTTCATCATGCGCTAGTATGTTATTTGATTACATGTATGTGTATAGCGAGCGAGGCCCGGAGATAGGCGGGGCCTATGAAAGACAGATCTGTATACTAAGCGGGGCTCGATGCTAGACGGGGCCTGATGCCGGGCGGGGCCCGATGCCGGGCAAGGCCCGATGCAGCGGGCGAGGGCCTAGTATGTGGCTATGCGTATGTGGTGTGTGGTAGGTTGGGGAAATCACTAAGCTTCGTGCTTACAGTTTTCAGTTTTGGTTTCAGGTACTTCCAGTAGCGGAGGGAAGAGCTCGGGATGATCGCATGGCACACACACCAAGAAGTTTTAGTCTGGAATGTTTACTCTGATAAAAAGAATATGTTTTGAGATGATACTCTAATTTGATGGAAACCTTTGCTTAAGAATGAAACGATTTGATACTTATAGCTTATTTAATGTCTTTAAAAAGGAAATTTTTGTTCATGATTTTTGGGATGTTACATTATTAGTTCATCTATTTTTATTTACTTGTTAAACAAAAATTTAATTTTCACATATACCAAAAAAGTTAATTATATTACATTACCTTTTATTATTATATTCAAAAAATCAACATGTTTTATCTCTACAAATTTCATTTTTAAATTAAAAATAAAGTAAAGTAAAAGCAAATACTGATGTGTTGAAGAAAGTTTCTCTTCTTTTCCTTTAAACACTTTCTGAAATTATCAATGAAAAAAATGAATCGATATTCTATATTTCATTATTTTGATGTGAACATTTTTAAAGAGACTAAAAAGAAAAATGACTTTAGAGATGTGAAGAAATGTCTCGGATGGTTTTCGGAGATATGAAGAAATGTCTCAGATGCTTGTTTTATTTGTTTTTTATTACAGAGCTCTTCTTGTATTTTTGCTAAAGTATGAATTCACAGCGTTATTAACAGAAGTAAACAACAAATAAAAGATTTAAACATTGAATTCACAACTTAATAGAAGAGAAAACAATCACAGTCAACATACATGTGCATCAGGTGGTGTTTCTCCGGACATCAAAGAGAGGAGAGGGAGAGGAGTTGTCAATGTTTCACCGAAGCGGCAAGGCAGCATCGACGGTTGACGACAGTCTCTGGTCTGGTCTGTCAATCTCGCCAGAGCTCGTAGATTTGAAAGCGTAAATCATAGCTCTAAAGTCGAAAATCATAGTTTATCATAGGCGCACTTTAGATCTAAGAGCCTCGTTGATAGATTCGTATGTCTAGGGTTTCTCCTAGGCTTTTGGAATGGGATGTAGTGGAAGGAACACTGTTCAGGTGCTTCGTTAAAGAAAGTGATGTCGCTGGAGAAGGAAACGAAGGTGAGAAGTGGTGACGGTGGGGCAACGATGGTCGGTTTCAGTTCGCCGTAGTGATGAGAATAGAGCTGATGATGGACGGGTATGATGTTGGGTTGGAGCAGCGCCAAACTCTGCAAAAAATCTTTGCATAGGGGAAAACTGACGACTCATCCATCGAGTATAACATTTCCTCCATACTCGAAAGTTATCAAAACAGGATCATCACAACTACCGCAAGATCATGAAGGAACTTCCTAGGGACCACCGATGGTCCTTTGTTGTGAATGTAGTTAATCTATCTTTTTTACCTTATGTTATGCATGTACATCATTTATAAAGTGAAGTCAACGAAATACAAAACAAAAAATTATCAACAATTAAGTAAATTTGATCCAATCCAACGCCAACAGCGCATCTAATTCCTACTAGTTATAATTAATTAACCTCATTAATGAACGAAATTAAATTACTAATGCACCTCTCTCCACATTTCAAAATTGATTGATATGTATTTATCCTTACATCCACACAATAATTACCTATCTACATATGAACCTAACTCTCTCTCTCTCTCTCTCTCTCTCTCTCTCTCTCTCTCTCTCTATATATATATATATATATATATATATATATATATATATATATATATATATATATATATATAACCACAAAGATAAATTTGAGAATGAATTAGTTTTAAAAAAATAATAATAATAAACTTGAATTAAAGAAAAAACCTATATAAATAAAATTATTTTCTTGTATCGCCATCCTAAATGAGTTTACTATTACCACACAATAAGACAAATGCAAATTTTGATACTTTCCAACATTTCCATCACAAAATACCACAATAGACCAATCTTAAAAGATGAAAAAATAAGATATATAAACGGCATGCCCTTGGAGTATCAAACTTCCACCAACAGTAACGAAAGCAAATCAGGCTCTCCCCCAAATTGTTATTCTTGTTATTACCAAATATGTATTTAATGGATGGGGTGAATGCAACAAATAACAATGTATTTATTTGATTTGTTTATTATGGTGTCCAATTTCCATTTTTTTTCTTCGAGTTAGAGCATTGTAAATCGAGAGATATAGGTCCACACCTCAATGATAGCAAATTAACAATGTCATCCAAATAGGCAAATACAACCCACAACTAAATAGTATAATCGGGTAGATTTTTAAAAATTTAATGCCCTCATAAGATTTTTTTTTTTTTTTTTTTTTTTTTTTTTTTTTTTTTAAGAAAAACAAAACCCCTCAAAAGTACAAGTTATATTTCTGTAGATTTTTCATATTCCAATGCCTTAATAAGAAAATAACCGTAAAACATTGCCATAGAAAGGAATGAAAAAATAACTTAGTAGAATAATGCCAAATATGTATCCAAGAAAAAGACAAGATAATCCATAACATCAGAAAAGATTTTGTTTTTCAGCATGTACATATAGATAACTTAATCATAGATAGGATAGTGTCAACAAGATTACTCAAAGAAAACCAACTCTAAAGTCCAAACAATCACCAATAATCTTTACAAGAACAAACTCCACTTTCAAAATGATGGAACCTCCTTTCATCACGTGCAACGATTGATCTTCCAACCAGCTTTGAAATAATCTTGAATGCATCATGGCAATCAGCACAAATACGATTGTTATTTAGTATTCTTATTGGTGTCCGGGCTGGACTAGTCAAAAGTGCTTCAGATAAAGCAAGCATGCGACTATGCGATAAAAGATCTTCTTCTCTACTTTCATGATCCACATCATGGAGTACCAATCTAGTCTGGGCCACATATCCCACTTCTACCATGTGTTGTTTTAGACACCTAAGTTGACTGTATATCTTCTCATGATCAAGGGGAGATGTATCCGAGGCCCTAAACGGAAAAGTTTCGGTTTTAATTTTCAGGAGATTCAACGTTGATGATTTATTTTTTTGATTTTCTTTTTCTTTTGCAATATCTGAAGGCTTTATTGGTATGAAGCCTTTCTCTGGTTGTTTATCTAAACGAGAAAGGTCTAAAAGGTTAACAATCTCAGCACAACGGTTTTCGAGTTCTAAATCACCGTGAACCCTAGATTGATTCATCATAATTTCCCAAATTTCTGCACTTGGCTTCATCGGCATCTTTTCTATTAATTCCAATGCTTCATTTAAGTACCCTGAACTCCCGAGCATATCGACTACACGGACATAATCATCCATGGATGGAACAAGATTGTAAGTCTTGATCATTGACTTGAAATGCAAGAGCCCTTGTTTCATGTCTCCTAAGACACTACATGCAGCAAAAACCCCGTGAAACATCTGATTATCGGGTTTTAATCCGACCTTTTCGAATTCGGAGAACATTTTGATTGCGTCTTCTCCACGGCCGTTTTTAGCAAACTCTGTTATCATGGTGTCCCAAGAAGTAAGATTTCTTTTGGGCATTTTATCAAACACGTTATATGCGTCTTCCATGGAACCACAATTCGAATACATCTCCAAGATTTTGTTGCAAATGTGAACATCAAGATGATGCCCTGACCTTGTGAGCTGGTTATGGACAAGTTTAGCTTCTTTAAGTGCCTGAGATTCTCCGCATGCTTTCATCAAGAATAGATATCCAGGCATTTCAACTGTTACTTTCTTCAGCTCAAGTAAACCTAAAACCTCAACAGCTTCCTCTAACTTCTTGTCCTTGCATAAAGCATTAAGCTCCTCAAGTAATCCCTTTCCCTCACCAGCTTCATGTGACTTCTCGTTAGGTTGAGACTTTACCATGCCACTATAACACCTATTTGAGATTTGAAAATTTGCTGCACTACTCTTCTGATTATAACAACCATTGACGTTATAATGGCTGTGACGATGTAAACCATGATCGCCCATGTAACAGCTCTGCCCAAAAGCCCCACTTAAACTTCTCTGAAAATCCATGGAAGTTTCTCTATAAAATCCATTAGGGTGTTGGCTATATTCAATATTACTTTCTCTAGAAGACCAGTCCTGTCCACTCCCAGTACGTGGGACCTGATTAGGGTTTTGGAGATCAAAGATCTCATCGATGGTATCAGAATTGAGCGTGCTAAATTTTTTAGCAAAAGGAAGGACTTTGAAGGAACTATCTATGCAATAACTGCGTGAAGTATTTGTACCATTGCATACCTTATAGAGATGATTCAGAGATTTCATCGTTTGGAGTGACCTCACTGTTGATTTAAACATGCTTTGCTTGTCGAAGTGAATTGGCGTCCGACTGTGTTTTCGGCGGCGGCACAAGGGGAGCGATAGGCCGTTGCGAATCCAGGATCTCTAAAGTCTAATCGACCAAGGCTGCTTCATACCATATATGATATGTAGAATAATATGAAGAGAAAATGTCATATATTTACATGTTAATCTCATTCGATTTAAACCTTATAAAACTGGAAAAAAGATTCGCTGGGATGTATCCTAACAACCCAACAACAAAAGCCGAATACAATACATTTTATATCTTATAAAGAGTAAACTACAAAAATAGTCCACGGATGGTCCGCGTGGGTTTGTTAAATTTAAAACATGGTAATTATCTTTATTTTTCGTTTTATATTTAGTTAATTTTTTTATTTTTTTATATATTTAATCATTTAATTTTTATATTTGTTTACATATTGTCATTTTCACCTGTTGCATCGGGTCACAATGGTACGTGAACAAATTGATAGTTAAATGTGTATGAAAAAAGAAAATTACATAAATGTGAACAAAATGAAAAGTTAATTATCCTGATAAGTCATTTTCTTTATTTTTAATAGCAATTTTATTTTTCATTTTTGTTAGTATTATTTTTTTCAAACTTTTTAAAATATCCATAATTTCTTAAATATTAATTAAATATTGATTAATTTTAAACTTTACTTTTTAATTAATAAATATGTTTTTGTTTTGTGAAAAAAATTATATAGCCTCTTATAATTTTTTTTCTTTTGTTTTTAAGCAGATACAATATTTTTAAAGTAAATAATATCTAACAATAAAAATATAAAGATTTCAACCCCGCCCCAACCTACTCCTATGAAAATTACATAGAAATTACTTTTAATATAAAAATATAAAGATTCTAACCCCGCCCCAACCTACTCCTATGAAAATTACATAGAAATTACTTTTAATATAAAAATATAAAGATTCCAACCCCGCCCCAACCTACTTCTTCATCTCCTTTGCAACCCCTACCTCCCACGGTCCAAGTATCACTACCTCTTTACAGCACACATCCCAAAGGATTTTAAGGTGTGTTAGGTAAAAGTAGTTGTTAGCTGGAAGCTGATAGCGGGTAATGGGTAGCTGAAAGCTGTAGCTTTTATTTGTTATATGAGTGTTTGGTAAAAGTAGCTACAAGCTTTTGAAATGTATAAAATCACATAAAAGGATAATTTTAAAAAAATATATATAAAAATATATTTTTAAGGGCAATTATAAAAATTGATTTCAAAAGTTCAGAGCGTTTTGTTAAACGCTACATAAAGTAGCTTTGAACATTGTGTTTAAACTAAAAGTCAAACGCTCGTACCACCAAACAAAGCTTTTTGTTTAAAATTTGTTGTTATGTCAAAATCTAAAAACTAGAAGCTCTCAAACGCCTCCAAAAGCTTCATGTCAAACATGTCCTAATACATATTCATCATTAATCATATAACTTGTTTTACATTCTCATTTAGAACTTGTGTGTGCTTATCTTCAACAAACCTCTATATCTTTTTTAGAAAAGCATTTGCCAAATTCACCAGGTAATATCAGTGCGAATTTGAACTGTAGAGATCAATTAGCTGGTATAAATGAGGAATGGCCCAGATGGATATCCATTGACAGCTCTGATTTATATAATGATGGATGAAACCCAAATTACAAACCATATATTCTTAATTCACAGACAAACTTAAACATATGTTATTGTACTTTGATTTTCATAATTTGCTATAATTTTCTTGTACTTTGAGGTGTTTTATTAAAGATTCAAACCCTTCGATGGCAGTGAGTTTAACTAGGTTTTGAAGATTTTTTTTTTAGAAAAAGATAGAGGGGTGAGTTTGACTACGTGTTGTATTAGAGATTCAAAATCTCCCATCCTCTTCATCTCAGAATTTGACTCGCATCATCGCCATCATCCGAAAATAACTACCATAAGCTTCATCTTTTTCGGCCAAATTAAGATTATAGAAAAAAAAAAGTGTTAAAAAAGGAACATAACTGGGTAGAATTTTACATCAATTATATTTGTATACTTAAATTCTCAACAAATATTTGTGTTTGGTTGTCATAAATTTGGTTTTGTATATTGTTTATATTTGAAGGTCATCATGAAGAAGTCAGTGTTGGAGGAAGAAATGGGAATTGTAGCGTGAATGAATTATTGAATTTGTTTTTGGATATGTTTGAAGAGTTGCACTTTTCATTTTGTATATTGTTTCTATTTTCTAATTATCATTAAATTTGCTTTTATAGTTGTTTAGTTTTTAAATATACTAAAATTACTAATTCATATATATATATATATATATATATATATATATATATATATATATATATATATATATATATATATATATATTTATTATTTTTTATAATAGGAGTTTGACGAATACGATAATGATGATTTGGATTCAAATACCACAAATCAATTGCAATTACACCTTCTTGAGCCAAGAGCTAAAAGAACTTCTTCCATTAATATGCTTGACTTTTGGAAAGGCCAACAATATAGGTATCTAGAATTAGCTAAATTAGTTGTGGATATACTTTGTGTTCCCGCTTCATTGATATCATCTTAATTGAATTTTTGTCTTGGTGTAAGAATATTCAATGAATATCGAAGTCCCATGAAACATGATGTGGTTGAAACTTTGGTTTGTACTACGAATTGGTTGTTTGGAGAAAAAGGTAATATTTCATAATTTTCGTTTTTTTCGTATTAACTAAAATTTTGTTTTAATTTTTCGTTTTTTGTATTCCTTATGCAATTGATTTTAATGTGGTCGTTGACAATCTAACTCAAAATGTAATGAATCTTAACATCAATGAACACAATACAAAGGCTACAAATTCTAACAAACTTTAAGTTGTAATTTGATGACTTCTTTGTAGTACAAATAGTAGAAGACATAAAATTACTTATATAGCTTACAAAAGATCATTTGATTTTGTATATTGTTTCTATTTGAAGGCCATCATGAAGAAGTCAGTATTGGAGGAAGAAATGAGAATTGTAGATTGAATGAATTATTGAATTTGTTTTTGGATATGTTTGAACAATTGTACTTTGTATGAATGCTTTCATTTTTTAATTTTATTTGGATGTTAAATGTTAATGACTTTATGACTTTATGTTGAAAACCTCTTGTTTGATGTTAATGACTTTAATGACTTTATGACTTTATGTTGGAAAATCTCATTTTTTTTAAATGTGTTGTTTATTTATTAAACGGGTTATGCGGGTTGGGTTCGACGCACTGACTTGTGAACCCCACGAACCCACATACTTTAGCGGGTTATCTGGGTTGGGTTGATCTTTCCAATCCGCCAACCTGTGAGCCACCAACCCATATATTATATGGGTTGGGTTGAGTTTATTAATTATGACCCGCAACCCGAACCCAACCCAATTTTCAGGCCTAGATGGGGTGGGTGAGGATAGTTTTTCAAATTAATACTATTAGAGATTATAAAAACGATATAAAAAAAGGGAAAAATAGTCTTTTCATATAGACAAAAGGATTGAGACTGTAATTTGTTAAATCACAGTGTAACGTCCCAAAATACTAGTAAAAATTTTCATTATCAAAACATCAAAAGGATATAACCATTTATTTTCAAAACCAATCAATGTATAAAATTTTCTAAAACATCAGAGTGAATCAAATAAATAGTGTGGAATAAACTCCAAGGGATGTTGTGTGATCTGTCGAGCTCCTCCCTTTGGAACCAAAAGTACTTGAAACATTTAAATCACAAAACCATCAACATAAAGTTTAGTGAGTTCCCCAAAATACCACATAACCATATGGGCCCCGCCCATAATATAGCGAGTCCTACCCATTCAATCCAAACAGGCCCCGCCCATATCACATATCAGGCCTCACCCATCATACATAATGGGCCTTGGCCAATTCACATAACAAGCCCCGCCTATCACATAAGAAAAAGTCACAAAAATAGCTAGAATTCTACATAGTATAGTGAGAAGATTCACCTCACGAACGTATTCAACAGCTAACAGGCTCACACAGTCAAAAAAGTGGATGCTACACACCTCCTAATGAATCACACAAGGTAAACTCTTAGTCTACCTTCTATAAATAGCCATTTTACTAAAAGTCAACCCAAGTCCGAAGTCAACGGTCAAGGTCATTTCTAGTTGCCTTCCACGTCGTGGCCAACTAACGACCACAACATGGTCATCTAACTTAATCCCAATAAAACTTCGCTTACCACGTCGTAACAAACCTGATACCATGCCATGGAAGAATCCAAATAATACAGTCACGACCAACCCAATTTCTATGTCGTGGCAAGCAAGTCACCACGTCGTGGAGATTATATAGGGACAACTTAATGAGTTAAGCTCTTAACTTCAAATCTCAAGAGCTCCAAGGCTCATATCTGAATCTCTACAAGGTCTTGATGGATAAAGTTTCCAACTTTATCAATTAAGACACATGAATAAGTCAATATCTCTACTCCAAAGCTCTTAATCCTAGCACCAAAGGCATAAACAACAAAATGATTCATGCAAGACCACTTTCCAACCAATACCATGGTACTCAAAGGCTCTGGAGTACACTCAAACTCCAAGGACAATAAGATTGGGAATAAAAATCTCGTAAAGGACCCAAAACAAGATCTAGAGAAACAAAGAGCATGTTTGAGACTTTTTACCTCCACAAGGTCTGAAATGGGATGAAGATGTTAGATCTACACTGGAACCAAGCTAACAAACTACAATATGAGCTTATCTTTCCTTTAAGTTTCAAAAAAAAATGTCTTCACACACAAAATACACACAAATAGGTTAGTTGATATTGCCATATTTATACATATTTCTAGGAAATATTTAAGTACATTTTTATAAATATTTTGGTTATTTACATAGAATAATGTTACTTATAAGGTTAATTTATATTTTGCAGCCAAAAAGAAGATATATTGAAGAAAGGGACTAAAAGCGTTAAAGAATGGAACTTTGGATATTAAAGGGCTTAAAAGATAAAAATCCAGCAGAAAACACGTTCTCATAACATGAGTATTCAATGCTTACGACGTGAGTAAGGTCTTTCCAGAAGATAAACATCGCGTAGTAGAGTCCTTGTCAAACACGAATAACGATTGAACTCACGATGTGAGACACATATGCTCATGACGTGGGTGTGGATAATTCGAAAATTATAAATAGACCTTGATCCCTACGGTTTAGGGAGGTTAGCTGACTTGAGAGAGGGTTCGGAAGTCAAAAATCAGAGAGAAATAAGGCCTGGAAATTGGGTTGAACACCAAGGAAGAAGTTCATAATTCAATTTTTAGTTTGGTACTTTTATACATGTTTTTTTGTTATAACTTGTTTGTGTTTATTTGTTAAAATGTCCAGCTAAATCCTGCTGCTTCTGTTAGCTAGATGAAGCTACAACTCATGGTTTTATTCTATTGATTTAGACTTTTCTTGTTGGTTAATGTCTTGTGTTTGATTGATTACACCTAACATGCTTAATTTGATACAAGATTGCTTAAACTTCTTATTCTGTGTAGTTAGTGACCATTAATCTGCATGAATTTGATTACCTGGTAATTTAGTGAACATTAGATTATTAGAGCTAAGATCAAACCAATCTTAGATAAGTAATTGAACTATTGAATTTAGCTGTGCTAGAGAACTCATATTGTGGCCACAATTATGTTTATTAATTCAATCTTACATAGCTCCAATCATATCTAATATATTGATTTTGTGTCAAATTATGTGTGACCATACATAGCTCTACATGAATTAGTTTAATATTAGTAAATTTGGAATTGAATTGCTAGTAATATTTTAATTGGTAACCAACAAGAGTTGTCCTAATCAACAGTTAAACCGTTGAGGGAAGGTGGATTCAAACTAACAAAAGTGTTTTGTTATTTGATTGAATTAAGTTAAGAAATTAAGTTCATCTAAACTTGCAAAATTAGATAAAAACCATTACTTTGCTAGAAATTTAGGTTAATTTAATAGTAGATAAATTAATCAATTAAAATTGTTCCCTGTGTTCGACCCCGACTTACTTAGACTACATTACAATCCGACTAGGTACACTGCCTAGGTGCATATTGGTTAGTTAAGTTAGTTAGGAAATAAATTTAAAATTAATAGGTGTAGCTATTTGCACGCATCAAGTTTTTGGCGCTGTTGCCGGGGAACGACCATTTTTGTTGTTAATTTATTTGCTTTAGGTTAATCGATCCTTTTTGTGGGGTAAAACCTGCAAAAAGTTATTTTTCAGCCTAGTTGTTTTTTTGTTCAGCACTGAATTCATGACGTGAGCTTTCAAGGCTCACGACGTGAATCCAATCATTTTCTTTTTCTTTGTTTTTGTTCAGTTTTACATTTTTATTTTTGTTTATTTTGTAGTAGTTCATGACCAGAGGTTCCAACACGCCTTTGGTGCCACCACTTGAAGATCCAGAGTCAGTCATTCACAAAAAGACGGATAAGAACGCAGGAGTGAACGAAACACCAAAGAAGTCACCTTTCAAGGATCTCAAATCAGTATTTGGAAAGAAGTCAGGAAAGAAAGTGGGAGAGTCATGTACCTCATCAAAGGACAAAAGCAAGTTATAAAACTTTGATCAAATAATTAACCCACAAGAATCCGAGTACGAATCCGAGCTTGAATTTGCATTAGAAAGGAGTGAGAACGAAGATAGCCAGAAAACGAGATGGAAAACATTGTGGATATGTCCATGGGAGCATACAAGAATCGGATAAGAGACGATGTCGGTCCCGGGCTAGTACAACCTACAATTCCCGCCACTACAACTTCGAGTTGAAATGACACATTTTTGTTGCACTTAAGGATGTACCATTTTATGGAAAGGACCATGAGGATGATTACAATCACTTAGATGAAGTTAATGACATTGGGGACTATTTCAATATCCTAAATGTTCCAAGAGAGACCGTGTTGTTAAGGATGCTTCTCATTACTTTTAAAGGAGCTGCAAGAGATTGGTTGAAAGCACTTCCACCCAGTGCAATTACTACTTGGGCACAGATACGTGAGCAATTCTTGGAACAATTTTGCCCCCCATCAAAAATATCTAAACTCAAGAAGGCAATATCCAACTTTGAGCAAAATCCTGATGAATCACTTTATGATGCATGGGAGCGTTATAAGGGGTTGCAAAGGAATTGTCCTTAAAATGACCTCAACATACACCAAGAAGTATCTATCTTTTATGACGGGGTGAATGTCATGACAAGGAAACTCCTTGATTCTCAAGGACCACTTACTAAGAAAAATCGAGTGAAGTAAAGGAATTGATTGAAGAATTGTCAAAGCATTCTCATGAGTACCACAATCCAAGAAATGAAGGAGCAAGAGGCATTGCGGCTGGAAATTCTGAAGACATGGCTGATGTACTAGCTATGCTTGACACAATGGACAAAAAAATGACCAAGATGGACCATTCAATTCATGGTATAAGAGTTGGATGTGAAAGATGCAATGGTCCACACTTGAAAAAAGAATGCCACTTGGATGAACAAGGAATTAAAAAGGCTCAAGTTTCCTATTCTAGTGGAGATAAATATGAAGAAGATTGGAGAAAAACCGAGAAAGAGTGGTTTCCAACTAGGTCGAGGCTTCTACCAAAAGGCACAACCACCAGCCAAGAAGAAAGTTGATTTAGAAAATGTGTTAGCTCGTTTTACGGAGGATTCTGAAAAAATGCATGATGAAACGGATGCAGTGATAAGGGGACATCAGAATATCATGAAGGAGAAGGAAGCTTTGCTAAGAAATCACCAAGCATCGATCCACAATATTGAAGTCCAACTAGGTCAACTAACTACTCTCGTACAAGATAAGTTATCTCCGAAAATCCCCAAGAAAAAACCTCATTCGCAAGTCATGATGATTGAAACTGAAGAAGAGGCTATTTCTAAGTTCCTAGAAGCACTAGAAGTAGAGCCACAACTGTCCGAACCAAAGCCGAAAAAGTCAAAAATCGAAGAAACATTTTCTGCTGAAACACCAGACTCACGACGTGAGCCTTCCAAGCTCACAACGTGGGCCGAGTCTGAACAAAAAAATTCAGCAAACATTCCAGCTTATCGTCCTCCTTTACCGTTTCCGTCCCGAGCTAATAGTCATCCACTGGAAAAGGAGCATTTGGAATTTATGAAACAAGTAAAGGGTATTTCAATAAATACTCATTTTATTAAATCATTGTCTAAAATTCCCGAATATGCAAGGTTCTTACAAGACTTGATAGATACTCGTCAGCCTTTGAAGAAAAACTCCAAGGTGGCTCTTAGTGAGCAGAGTTCAAATGTGGTATTAGGGGAGTTGTCAAAGAAGATGGGAGATCGTGGATGCCTCACTCTTCCGTGTGAATTTGGGAATAGTTTGAAGACTTATGCTTTAGCCGATTCTGGGGCTAGCATAAATTTAATGCCTTTTTCATTTTATTAAAAACTCAATATTCCGAAGTTGAAGGCTACAAGAATGACCATTCACATGGCAAACCGTTCAGTGACACATCCTAGGGGCATTGTGGAAGACATCTTAGTAAAAATTGGGAAATTTGTTTTTCCAATTGATTTTGTGGTTATGGATATGAAAGAAGATCATGATGTTCCAATCATCTTGGGTCGGCCTCTACTTAATACTGTTGGTGCCTTGGTTGATATTCATGAATCCAAGCTTACCTTGAGAGTGGGAGATGATGAAGCCACTTTTGGAATAGAGGATGGTTTCCAAGGAAATGATGTTCAAGGTGAAGTTTTTAATGTTGATAAAGAAGAAGATGAACTTGAAGAGTTGGAGAAGCTTATGGAAGAACTAAAGATAATTCAACAAGTCAAACATACAAAACCAAGAGAATCCGTTCGATTGGTGTTTGAAGTAATTGCTTATACAAATCCAACTTCTTGGGTGAGTGAGGAAAGCGAAGATTTATCAAGTGACGAGGACGAGGTTACTTTTAAGGAAACGAGTTTAGCTATGGATGAGAAGGTGGTTCCCGTAGAGCAAAGAAATGAAAAATTGGAGAATAAAGGGATTAGACACAAGCTTGAAGTAAATGAGGTGGAAGCTATAAAAGAGAACTCCAAAAAGGCGTATATTAGACGAGTTTAAGCATATAAAAGGAGATGGAAGGAGCAAAAGATTCAAATGGTGGTGGAAACTCCGGATAATTCAACTTGAGGCAACCCGGAGTCCGGCTCGTGACTCCAAGAAAAAGAAGCGCTTTTCGGGAGGTAACCCGAGCTCGGTTTGAATTTTCTTTTCGTTTATGCCTTTAGTTTAGTTTTTGCATATTTAGTTTTTTTTTTTGGATAATTGATCATCTAATGATCTAATACTCTTGTGAATGGCAAAAATTAAGTGTGGGGTCCTTGAATTAAGTGATAAATTAATTGGGATTTAAAAAAAAATATAAGTGCTAATTAGGGTTTGTTTTATGAACAAACAATATTCACGACGTGAGCCCATATAACTCACGTCGTGAATAAATAATGATATACGAGGATGGTATATTTTAGCCCAACAATTCTGTTAGCCCAACTTTTGTTTTAAATTGAATTTGGCCCAAATATGTTAGCCCACAATGGACTCACGATGTGAGTCATAAAAGCTCACGTCGTGAACTTTAAACTCACGAGACCACGACTTAAAAAAAGCTGAAACACTTTAGCCAAAAACTTTTACAAAACTCATGAAGCGAAGTTGTTTTCTTAGTCCCCCCTCACATCCGATTTTGGCTATAATCCACCAAAAACAACCTTTGTGCTTACGTAATCTTCCATTTAAGGTAAATAACTTATGTTTTTAGTGATTAATGTTGACTAATTTGTTGATTTAGAGGCTAGGGTTTGTGATCATAGTTTAGGGTCACAAATTGCTATGATTATGCTTAGATTATGTCATGCATGCCCTTGTAATATGTTTGAAATTATTATTAAACAAAACCCTTAGCAAGTATACAACTAGAATCGGTTTGGAAATGGCTCGATTTTGAGTTCATGGTTTCTTGCCTTCGCACCCAGTTCACGACATGAGTCCGTAAGGCTCACGACGTGAATAATGGATTCCAACAATATTTCATTATTGTTAAATATTAACTGGCTATATGTTGTTGGTTTTGTTTCTGAGTTATGTTTTGGTAGAAAAATGGCACCAAGGCGTGAGGTTCAAGATGAACAAGGCGGGTTTGCTAACTTACAACCATTTTATATGTATCAAACCAACATCTCTCGTGATATCCTTACTAGATACAACAACAGATTAGGTTTGACTTCACAATAGGGAATTCGCGGTTGCTCCAACTGTCAATTGGCACAAACTTAGGGAGGTGGGACTCCTTAAAACGGTTAAACCCATTTCTTACCAAAACTTTTGTGGAAAACGAGATTTATTTCACATGAAAGGGATGAAGCAACTTATTTGCTATTCAAGAAAAAGTATATAAGGAGCTTTGTGTGGAGTTTTTCTCTACCGTGACTTTTCAAGACAATATTTAAGACCCGAACTTCCAGCAGGCATTGGTTTTCCGGTTGGGTGGGGAGTACCGGGAATGTAGCTTGGTAGAATTTGCTTGGAGGATGGGCTTATATGATCCCCATGAATCCATGACGCCCAATTTTTTTACATTCTTACGAGAGGCTATCCGTACTTATTCCGGGGGAATGTCGGGACACAAGTTTTGGAGCCATATTGCTTTGAGTATTTTTAACTCGGGCGTGTCACCAGAAAGCAACATCAAATCACCCATCCATCACTTGATCCACAAACTCATCACTTTCTCCATCCGTCACAAGAAGGCATGGAGATAAAGTCACCAAGTTCAACTTTTTTTTCTTGTGGACAATTTTATAGTCGGGGGTTTGTTGCAATATCCCCTACTTCTTGGCCCGCTACTTAGCGGAATATGCGGTGAATTCTTGACCCGGGTACCCAACTTGTGGTGTTCACTTTGTCACCCGACTAGCCTATTCCTATAGAGTGATCATCCTGACCATTACAAGGACACTCACTTGTAAAGCAAGGAATGAGTTCTCTTTGAGCTACCTTGAGACAATGAGGGTGGTGGCCAATTATGGGTCACATTGGGGCATAGTAAACAGTGATGATGAGGATGTTGAACACCAACTCGAGCAACCCAAAAAACAACCAAGGCCTCAAAGAAGGAACGTGAGAGCCCGGGGAGATATGGTAAGATCACAACAACCCACTCAACCATAAGAAGGTGGAGTACCCACTGACCTGTTCCAAAGTCGGGTGGGTTCATATCTAGATAATCTTCGCAGTGGGATGGCATACAATACCCAAATCCTTGAAGCCATGTTCTCCCACATGAATGTAGAGAGACCACCTACCGTGCCTCCCCAATGCCCTTATATTCCGACATGGGAGGAGCTATGGATGCCGCGAGGAGACAGGGTCAGGAGGAGTGGAGCAATTATTATTGAAGAAGATGATTAGATTATCTTTTTTTATCGTTTAGTTTATTTTATTTGGTTTTATTTTTATTTTGTTTGAGATTGTAAGACTTTTAAATTGGTTACGTTCTTGTTTGCTTCTTTGGTTATTATTTTCAGATTTACTAGGAATTGCCGGAAAGGATGTCGAGATATGAGTGCAAAAACGTTTAGCCGAGAGTCTAGAGTAGAGAGTCGAGACCCACAATTAAAAATAAGTGTGGGGTAAGTCAAGAGAGAATGTAGAGTTAGAAAGAAGAGTCATAAAAATAATAGAGTTAGAAGCGTCTTAATCCATCAAGACATTTGGTTGAAGTCAAGACTTGAAAGAAGAATTGGAGGAATTTATTTTTTGTCCACCCAGTTTTCACGACGTGAGACCTTAATACTCACGTCGTGAGGCCGTTACTGAGGGTTTCCAGATTACGCTTTTTCATGACCTCACGCCGTGAACTACATTACTCACGTCGTGAGTGTTATCTTTTAAAAAAATTGAAGACCAATATTCCAATTTCATTACATGGGTCACCACCATCCTTCTTGGAAATATTATGAAGACCATTATGGCTCAATTTCTCAACCATGCAATGTGGTGTATGCTTTCCAACATTGTTCATTATGCTTTGGAGATTTTTCTGCACCACATTTGTTGAAGATTGAAGTTTCGATTCCATATTTTTGTCAACATATTTGCATATCTCACATGTTGAAGATCCAAGTTCCATATTAGAAGAAGTCTGTATTCAAGATGCACAACTTATCCACACATTTGAAGTTCAATCATGCCACTACTACCCCAGGGGAGTCTGTTTCTTTTTCTCCCTTTTATTGCTTTTAAATTAACTTATGCATACAATGAGGGCATTGTATGTAATAAGTGTGGGGGTAGGTGTAGGAAAAGTAAATTGCTAGAAAATTTTAAAATTTTGAAAATTTAGAAATAGAGTTGAAATAATAATCTAAAATTTTAATTCTAGTAATAATGGTTTAAACTTAAGTTGCTAGTGTGTTTGTGGGATGATCTGATGCGAGCTCAAATGTTTAACCGAGCCAACATATGTTATAGTATATTTGTGGCTTCCATTCCTAGTGAAAATTCATAAGTTATGAAATGGTAATCTAGTAGTTTATATGGCAAAATAAGTTTTGCAGCCTAAACCTTAAATGTATCCAGGAGAGCTTATGTAGTCATTGCACATAGACTAATACATTCAACCAATAAGGGTTGAGGTTAAGCGCCCCTTTTTAGTATGTAGGTATTGAGTAAAAAAAGTGAGTTATATAAAAAAAAGAGAGAGAAATTACCAAGAAGTTGAAAGAATTTTGGAGCTGTCAAAGTATAAAGATCAAAAGATCAAAATTATGAAGAAATCCAAAAAGTTAAAGATACCAAAAAATCACACAAAAAGGTGGTGAATTCAAAGAAATCAAAGATCAAATATCAAAGAAGTGAAGAATTCCAAGAGTGCCATTGTGGTATCTAAATTTGTAATTTTTCTAGATTATGTATGCTTGGGTAGCTTAACCAAAAATACCTTGAGGTTAAGAAAGATTTCTGAGGATTGATTCGAAGGGTTGCATAAATGAATGTCGTATAAACTAAGTAGTGAAGGTTCATAATGATTATGAGTATTTAGGATTAGGAGGTTATTAGGATATCAGACATAAATATGAGTGAGGTCTTCGTATAATGGTTGAGTTCAAAATGGATTGTTCTATGTGATGCTAGTGATGAAGGTTTGAATTTAAAATAATTAGATTCGCTTAAGGGCAAACAAAGAATAAGTGTGGGGTATTTTGATATTACCATATTTATACATATTTCTAGGCAATATTCAAGTACATTTTTATACATATTTAGGTTATTTACATAGAATAATGGTACTTATAAGGTTAACTTATATTTTGCAGCAAAAAAGAAGATATTTAGAAGAAAGGGACTAAAAACGTTAAAGAATGGAACTTTAGAGATTAAAGGGGTTAAAAGATAAAAATTCAGCAAAAAACACGTTCTCACGACGTGAGTATTCAAAGCTCACGATGTGAGCGAGCTCTTTCCAGAAGATAAATATCGCATAGTAGAGTCCTTGTCAAACACGGATAGCGACTGAACTCACAACGTGAGACACATATGCTCATGAAGTGAGTGTGGATAATTCCAAAATTATAAATAGACCTTGATCCATACGGTTTTGGGAGGTTAGCTGACTTGAGAAAGGGTTCAGAAGTCAAAAATCATAGAGAAAGAAGGCCTGGAAATTTGGTTGGACACCAAGGAAGAAGAAGTTCATAATTCAATTTTTAGTTTGGTACTTTTAAACATATTTTTGATTATATCTCATTTGCGTTTATTTGTTAGAATGTCTAGCTAAATCTAGCTACTTCTGTTAGCTAGATGAAGTTGGAACTCATGGTTTTATTCTATTGATTTAGATTTTTATTGTTGGTTAATGTTTTATGTTTGATTGATTACACCTAGCATGCTTAATTTGATACTAGATTGCATAAAACTTCTTATTCTGTATAGTTAGTGACCATTAATCTGCATGAATTTGATTGCCCGGTAATTTAGTGAACATTAGATTACTAAAGCTAAGATCAAACAAATCTTAGATACGTAATTGAAGTATTGAATTTAGTTGTGCTAGAGAACTCATACTGTGACCACAATATATATATATATATATATATATATATATATATATATATATATATATATATATATATAATATTAATTTTCGTTGTTCAGGATAAGAGTATATCAGATGGCATATTCTTCTTTAAACTACTTAGTGTTGTGCAGCCTCGTGTTATTAATTGGCGCCTCGTTACAAAAGACCATACTGGTATATAACGTTTTAAAAAAAATTTATTTTATAAATTGATTTAATAATTTAAATTACATATGATTCACTTGTAAATCACAAGTGAATCACATATGAATCACATGTAAATCACAAGTGAATCACGTATGAATTACATGTTATTCACATGTAAATCACAAGTGAATAACATATGAATCATACGTAATTCACATGTAAATCACAAGTGAATAACATATGAATCATACGTAATTCACATGTATATCACATATGAATTACATGTGACTCACATGTAAATCACATATGAATCACATGTAAATCACATATGAATTACATGTGATTCACATGTAAATCACATATAATTTACATATGAATGTTAAAAGATACAATCACATGTGAATATCACATTATCTAATACCATGTGAATTTTATATTATATAATCACATTTGAATCTTACGTGATATATACATATATATTTTTGTTAGTGTTCTCGCATTAATCAATTTTTTTTTTCATAATTTTCTTATAGATTTGGAAGAATTTGTAGAAAATATTGAAGAGGTGAAAATGATAAATTGAAGAAAATATAGAAATTTTGACTCGAAGATATGAAAATGCTTTATAATTAAATATAATTATATAATATAGATATAAATTATATTAATTTTCATTGTTCAGGAGAAGAGTTTATCAGATGACATTCTTCCCTGAACTACTTAGTGTTGTGCTGCCTCATGTTATTAATTGGTGCCTCGTTACAAAAGGCCATACTGTTTGTAACAATTTTTTTATTTTATAATTTTATTTAATAATTTAAATTACATGTGATTCACTTATAAATCACAAGTGAATCACATATGATTCACATATGAATCACAAGTGAATCACACATGAATTACATGTTATTCACATGTAAATTACATATGAATCATATGTAATTCACATATAAATCACATATGAATTACATGTGCATGTAATTCACATATGAATCACATGTAAATCACAAGTGAATCACATATGAATTACATATGATTCACATATAAATCACATATGATTTACATATGAATCTTAAAAGATGCAATCACATGTGAATATCACATTATCTAATACCATGTGAATTTTATATTATATAATCACATTTGAATCTTACATGATATATACATATGTATTTTAGTTAGTTCTCTCGCATTAATCAATTTTTTTCATAATTTTCTTATAGATTTGGAAGAATTTGTAGAAAATATTAAAGATGTGAAAAATGATAAATTGAAGAAAATATGGAAATCTTGACTCGGAGACATGAAAATGCTTTATAATTAAATATACTTATAATATATACATATATATATATATATATATATATATATATATATATATATATATATATATATATATATTAATTTTCATTGTTCAGGAGAAGAGTTTTTCAGATGAAATATTCTTCCTTGAACTACTTAGTGCTGTGCAGCCTCATGTTATTAATTGGCGCCTCGTTACAAAAGCCCATACTGGTATATAATGTTTTAAAGAATTTTTTATTTTATAATTTGATTTAATAATTTAAATTAAATGTGATTCACTTATAAATCACAAATGAATCACATATGAGTTACATATGATTCACATATGAATCACATGTAAATCACATATGAATTACATGTTATTCGCATGTAAATTACATATGAATCATACGTAATTTACATGTAAATCACATGTAATCCACATATGAATCACATGTAAATCACAAGTGAATCACATATGAATTACATGTGATTCACATATAAATCACATATAATTTACATATGAATCTTAAAACATGCAATCACATGTATATATCACATTATCTAATCACATGTGAATTTTACATTATATAATCACATTTGAATCTTACATGATATATACATATGCATTTTTGTGAGCATTCTTGCATTAATCAATTTTTTTATATAATTTTCTTATAGATTTGGAAGAATTTGTGTAAAATATTGAAGAGGTGGAAAATAATAAATTGAAGAAGATATTGAAATCTTGATTCGAAGACATAAAAATGCTTTGAAATTTTGTAGCATTTATGTTCTTTATATTTTACTTTGTATCGAATAAAATACTTATAATAGTGTGTTTATAGCTTAATAAATAAAAATGAGTTTTCTTATAATTTACTTACAAATATTATAGTATAAGAAATATACACATATGCATTAGAAAAAATATGCATATATGCACCTAAAACGTTGATTTTTTTCAGTTACAAAAATTATAGTGTTTTCTTTTTTCTTTTTCTTTTTTTTTTTTAAATCTTCCGGATTCTTTTTTTTTCTTTTTTTTTAAATTTACTGTTTAAAATGAAATTGCACATTTATTTTGAAAAAAAAAACATTTTTTTTTAAAATTCACGTTTTCTAAAAAAAAGTTAAAAATCTTGGATTTTTTTTTTGAAAAAATTGCATTTTTTAAAAAAATTGAAAATTATTATTTATATAAAAATCTGAAAATTTGATTTATGATGTTAATTTTTAGACATTTTTATTAATATTTCCAATAACACAAACAACTAAACATTGAATGAGATTGGTAAGATAATGATCATGTCTTTAATGAGTTGATTTTGATCTAATGCTTAACCTTTAGTTCTCGAGTTTTCGAAAACCTATGAGTTGTCAACGATCTCACACACACACACATACACACACACACACACATATATATATATATATATATAAGATGAAGGATTATAAATATTTAATTTTTTTTAACGACAAATCTAATCAATTCATAAACTACTCCTTAATCCACATACGTCTCAGACGAGACTTGAACCCTCGACCTCAATATAACGACACATCTAATAGCCCAGCTAGAAGCCATTTGGTTTAAAAATTATTTATATCGTGAATTGTGATATGTTTGGGTTTAATGATATGTTTATATATATATATATATATATATATATATATATATATATATATATATATATATATATATATATATATAGGCTTAGGATATTCTATTCAAACTAATTATTGTACATTTATTGTATGCTATGAAAATTACTATGAGAACAAGTTGTTTAGCAATGCGAATACGTTCAAGCTTACAAAAATATCATCATTTTTATGCATTCTCGTTAATTATTATTATTTTTTGTTCTCACACATCGTTTTTCACTCATTTTCATTCTGACAGAATACGACCCAATAAAATATTCTTACAACATTATGACAGAAATGAGAATAATAATAATAAGTGTATAACAACCTTATAGACGATTTAATTAGTGAGAATGTGTGTTAATGACAATAGTTATGTAGGATTGAACGTATTTATTTTTGGATTTGTGTCTAAGTCCATAACTATTTTGGTATGTACTTGACCCAATTATGAGCATGGTCCTTTTGGGTTGCCTTCACCATAACAATATGTAGGATGAATTAAGGAGAGAAAGGTTTAATTATGATTTATTAATATATTATAAGATTAATATATTAAAGGAGAAATCATATTGTTTAATTAATATTAGTCAAGAATTAGTTAAGAATTAATTTTGTGGCTAAAAGAGATTAATTAAACTTAGGGGACTGGAGTTGTAATTATAAGATAATTACAATTGGGCTATGGATCACCTAATAATATATAGGTTGGACGAATTTTATGGGAAGCCCATAAGGAATTCGTCCAAGGGATATGTTAAAGGAGTCCATGGGCTGCTTAGGGCCTAAGCAGTGAGATTAGGGTTTCCTAGTTGCAAACCCTAATGGCCTACATGTATATAAAGAACCCCTATGCCCCAAAAACGTGGTTAAGGGTTCCCTTAGGGTTTCTAGCCGTTTTTGGTGCCTCCTCTCTCCTCCCTCTTCATCCAAGTTGCTTAGTGGTGTTTGTGACTCCATTAGAGGTGCAACACTTGAGGCACTAAGCTTTCTGAAGCAAAGGATTAGATTGTTATTGCTATATAACAATCAAAGGTTAGATCTAAACCCTATTTTTGGTTGATATGATTAATTCTATGCTAGATCTAGGGTTTATAGCTTTGGATATTCAATTGCATGTTCATTAGACAAGCTAGATCCAAAAGCTATTAGGGTTTGCATGTACACCATAGGAATGCTGTTTTGCTCAAAACCCATCAGTGGTATCAGAGCCTAGGGTTGTTTGTTTGATGTATTTGATGCTATAATTGATTATTCATGCTTAAAATCGAAATTTTTTTGTTTCTGGGGGCTAGACTCGCCGAGTCCATAGTGAACTCAACGAGTCCAAGCTAGACTCAACGAGTCAGAGTCGCAGATAGAGCAGATTTCAGGATTTTGACCTATTTTGGTTGTGGATAATTACCTAATACGTTTGTTATTAATAAAATCTGATTTTTATCAATATTTGGAGATTATCCTTGCCGAAATAGAAGATAATTGTCAAAATTTAGATAATCTTTTGTTTTATTAGATAAAGATTGATTATTTGGAATTAGATTTGAATTATCTTGTGAAAAAGTTTCAATTTTACCCTTTAGGTTTTATAGTTTAAATTTAAACTTAAAAGTTTTTGTTTTTGAAATTTATATAGTTAAACCCAAATGTTTTGAAAAGTTTCAAAACTTGCCCTCAAGTTTTGGAATTAAAATTTTTTGATTAAAAGTGTAATTTTGAAATATTTAAATTCTAAACCCTAATGTTTTGAAATGTTTCAAAACTTGCCCTCAAGTTTTGGAATTTAAAAGTTGATTAAAAGTTTAATTTTGAAATGTTAAATTCTAAAACCCTAGCATCTTGAAATGGTTCAAATTACACCCTCATGGTTTTGTTAAATTAATTAAAGGTTTAATTAAAAGAGAAAGTTAATAAAACCACCTAGTATTTTAAAAGTGTAAAATACACCCTATACTATATATATGTAACACTAAAAGTCTAATATTATATATACAAGTAAAGAGTCTGTCTTACCGTTAGTAGGCCTCATTCACGAAGCTGGTCTATGAGGGATGTTTAAGGAAATTGCCTGTAAAATGGCGATTGAATGGGTATCCACTCTTACCCACCGCGCTCGTGACTAGTGGAGGGTCGTTAGCCGAACGGGTAAGATAGGACAGAAACCTTCCATTATAAGTATAATGAAGTACAAAGTAACTAAATGCTTTTAAAAATTCCCAAATCATAGTTACTTTAGGAAAAATGTGAAATTATATGCTAATCCTTGGAATTACACTTCGTACCCTTGTCAAACGTTAGTGGAGCGTGTGTGGTTAACCGGCACACTAATTTGGGGATGACATTGGTAGCGAAGAGTGGATCGAAGCTTATCATAGATCAATGGAGCATGTGTGGCTAGCCGGCACATTGATTAGGTGATAGTACCATTGGGTGCACCGTGTGATTCGTATGGTTGTTCACACCTTATTTGTGTTCCTCGGCATCCTAATCACAAATTGAAGGGCATAATCGAGATTTAAACATGCCATTCAAAAGTTCAATGAATCTTAAAAGATCTAGGAGTTTCAATTCATTTAAAACTTAAACTTCCTTTCCATTTTTCATGGTGGAAATTGGTAAATCGTCATTTACCTACCTTCAAATATTCTGCAACTAGATTACGGCATCCCTCTTCTGCATTGTAGAGTATTGTGTTGGATCCTAGACTTAATAATTCATTTTGGTGTTTTATTAAGGACTCAATCAACTAAACTTGAATTTTCTCCCGTTTTGTAGATGTCTAGTTATGACAATCTCGGTCTTCCCAAATCCCATGGAACAAGCTTTCCAAATGAAGATGATGTTCCACGATATGATCGAGGAACAAGAAATCATGCTTCACTTCCTCCACCTCCTCCAATTATTCTCCCTAACCCACAAGTTTGAAGGCTTCAAAATTTCAAGATCACTCAAGCCCTTTTGGCAAGTAAACACGCAGATAGGAAACCTGTGTGTGCACACGACACATTGATAGGTTAAAGATGTTGGGTGTCGATATCTCAGAGATGTTGGCTGTTGACTGGGTTCTTCAGTCACTTCCTGAATCATATAGTGAGTTCGTTAGAGAGTACTATATGATGGATCAGGACGTGACCCTCATTGATCTCACCTATTTGCTTATAGCTGCTGAATCAGCAATGATTTGGCGTGCTGGTCAAGCAAATTTTTCTGGTGAATCAAACTCCCAAACTTCAATGGACATTGGAAATGATGACATTGGAGATCCAGAAAAGGTAAACTTTGAGATAGTTCCTTGTGTCATTCAAAAAGAGTCCATTTGCTTTTATTGCCAAGAGAAGGGGCATTGGAGACAAAGCTGCCCAAACTACCTGAGAGATCTAAGAGATGGGAGAGTCAAGACGTATGGCTCTACTTCAGGTAAAATCCATTATCTAAATCTTTTAAGTTCCTATTCTAGATTCTTAATACATGATGTGATAAGATTACATTTTGATGTTTTGTAGGATCGAAGAAAAGAGAGGAAGCTTAAGGGAAGAAGTGAGCTGAATCTAATCGTGAAGAAATGGATTTCGATCGCATTGCTTGAAGATTAGATTCTTGAGCTACTACTTGGAGTTAGAATAGATTGCTAAGAAATATATAATTACATAGTTTTTCAATTGAATTGCATTGTAAGGACAATTTTTTCCGCAGTAATATGAAATTTTATTTTATCTTATTTATTTATCCTTGCAATGGCGTGTATGAAAATTGATATTTGAAAGTTTCTATTATTAGCAATAATGGATTTGATTATTAATTGTGTTATTTGTGGAAATGTCGAGAATTTTCCAAATAGGGAGAGTTTTTCATCGCCCAAGTTTCAATTGGACAGAAACTTGGAATCATACAACTTGGTTGTGTGATGAATGAGAAACTTTATAATTGGAAATTCAAGACTAATTCATTGACAAAGAGTCAAGTGAAGGATTAGGAGATCGAGTTCGTAATGTTGTGCATCAATCAAGTCCACCACAAGAGTGATAAAGATATTAGTCATGATTTACTAAAGTTTAGTAAATATGATTATACTTATAAGATTAAGTGTAATTCTGAGTTAATTGAAAAGGTTTCAATGAATAGCAGAACGAATAAAGAAGAATCAAGTAGGCAGAAAGATAAAAGTTTCTCTATTCTAAGAAGAAGGGAGAGTACCTTTTAATGTGTTTTATGATAAGTCTTAATGATTAAGAACCATATCTCAATTGATACTCTGAGTGAGTCTTAGTACATTTGTATGTCTAAGAAGAGGAATCGAGAATTGTGGAAATGGTTAAATCAAGAAGTCAATCATACTTCATTCCAAAATCAAGTCTTAGAGTTATAATCCAAGATTGTGAATTGAGTGACAAATCTTTAGTAGGTTTATAACACCTAACATATGTGGAATTTGGAAAAGTTTTCTTATTCTAGCACATTTGAAATTGGTAAGTTGTGCTGTCTTGGATAAGACAAAGACCAACTACAACCAATTATGTGAAGTGTTTTATCTTGATAAGAACTACACTAACTCTTGAATATTTGTTTTGTCTAGGAAAGTTTCCTGACAAGAGAGTCATATATGTCAAGAGGTTAGTTGGAATTTTAATGATCTTGAAAAAGGTTTCAAGTACAAATCAAGAATAAACCTTATCGATCATCACTAGCACACGACTTAAGGTTTACAACCTATCGTGTTGACATTATTTTGTTTCTGTGCCATTCCAATTGAGTTAATTATGTATGTGAGTTCTATGAGTTCTCATTTGAATGCATAAAAGCGCCTTGGTCGATGGAAAGTACATTGATATGTAAGTATAATTAAATTGCTAAACTACTTGGAAGACATGGTGGGCACTCGTGTTACCATAAGGCTAGAAATCAAGAAAGTTCAATCCATATGAGTTTGGATTTGTCGCAAACTTGGTTTTGGCAAATTCACATGGATAGGAACTCATACACCATAAAAAAACTAAGTGTCATAATATTCCCTCTTTCATGAAAATGACTGTGAGGAAATGCTTTCACTAAGAGAAGCTGCCCGGAATACCTGCAAGCAATCAAGGAGGGAAAGATCAAGCCATCTTTTGCAGGTATATACATAATTAAATCTAGTAATTCATCTCACATTATTTCATGGTTTCTTGATACAGGATGTGGTTACCACATCTGTTCTGATTTGTAGGGACTAAGAAGAAATAGAGATGTGGAGCAAGGAAGAATAAATCTAATCATGGGAAATAGAAGATCGTCGCCTGTCACCAAGATTGGAGTATATTCTTTAGTGCTTAGTAATGGATTAGGTCTAGATTTAAATAATTGTTGCTACTCGTGTGATATGGAAAGAAACATCATTTCATTTCATGGTTTGTTTAGACAAGGATTTAGATATTTGTTTAATAATATGAATGGTTCTATTTATGCTTATCTAAATGGTGTTTTATACTTTGAAGCAATGCCTTGTAATGGAATTTATGAAACTGTTATGGTTGTAGATAAACTAGGAAATGATGTGTTATGTATAGATTCTTCCAATAGTATGGATAAAGCATCTTTGTGGCATTGTCGTCTTGGACATGTCAACAAGAAACGCATAGCACAACTCCAAAAGGATGGAGTGTTGGAGTCATTCAACCTTAGGGAAGATGACACGTGCGAATCTTGTTTACTTGGAAAGATGACCAAATCACCCTTCACTGGCACTTGTGAAAGGGGTGAGGGTTTATTGGATCTCATACATACCGATGTATGTGGGCCCTTTAGATCCACCACAAAGGATGGAAACCGCTTCTACGTGACTTTCACCGATGATTATAGTAGATATGGGTATATTTACTTAATCAAGCACAAGTCTGAAACATTTGAAAAGTTCAAAGAGTTCAAGAATGAAGTGGAGAACCAATTGGGCAGGAAAATCAAGATGCTTCGATCCGATCGAGGAGGAGAGGACCTAAGTCTTGAATTCCACGACTATCTCAAGGAATGTGGAATAGTTTCGCAATTGACGCCGCCTAGGACACCACAGTTAAATGGTGTGACAAAAAGGCGCAGTCGAACCCTGTTGGACATGGTTCATTCTATGATGAGTTGTGCTTCACTACCTATCTCATTTTGGGGGTATGCCTTAGAGACTGCCGCCTATATCCTTAACTGAGTCCCTACTAAGAAGGTTGCCAAAACACCTCACGAGATGTGGACAGGGAAAGCTCCCTCGTTGACACATATCAAGGTTTGGGGTTGTGAAGTTTTCGTAAGACGAGAAACTCATGACAAGCTCGAACCTCGTAGTGAGCAATGTATTTTCATCGGCTACCCGCATAAATCCTTTGGATATCCCTTCTATAGATCGAGTGACAATGTGGTCTTCGTTGCGAGGAGAGGGGTTTTTCGAGAGAGAGAGAACTCATAAGCCAAGGAGACAGTGGGAGGCAAATCGATCTTGAAGAGATTCAAGAGTCGAATGATGAAGGAACCTCCACCGCTGGCGCTCAACCCGAGGAGGAAACTTCGGTTGAACCCATTGCCGAGTCATTACCTCTTAGACGTTCCGAAAGAGTTAGAGTTCAACCCCAGTTTTATGGTTTTCATATTACTACTGAAGGGTACACATATATTAGTGATGGTACACTAATAAATCTAGATGAACCTAATAGCTATAAGGAAGCCATGGTACGCCCGAAGTCTGAAAAATGGAAAGAGGCAATGGACAGCAAGATTCAGTCCATGTATGACAACCAGGTTTGGAATTTGGTTGACAATGTGCCCGGACGTAAGATGGTTGGGTGCAAATGGATCTTCAAGAAGAAGACCGACGTGGATGGGAATGCTCACACGTACAAGGCGCGATTGGTTGCGAAGGGCTTTACTCAAACTCCCGGAGTTGACTATGATGAGACCTTCTCACCAGTTGCGAAGATAAAGTCTATTAGAGAGATGCTAGCTATTGCCGCATTTCATGATTATGAGATATGGCAAATGGATGTCAAGATTGCTTTCCTTAATGAGAAGTTGGTTGAGGATGTTTACATGGTTCAGCCAGAGGGTTTTGTTGATCCAAAGCATCCGAATAGAGTGTGCAAGCTTGAGAAGTCCATCTATGGACTTAAGCAAGCGTCTCGCAGATGGAATCTTTGCTTTGATGAGAAAGTCAAAGAGTTTGGATTTGTACGAAGCGAAGATGAATCATGTGTATATGTCAAAGCCAGTGGGAGCATAGTTAGCTTTCTCGTTTTGTATGTCGATGACATACTGCTCATAGGAAACGACGTCCCGACTCTGCAGGAGGTCAAGTCCTAGCTCGGGAAGTGTTTCGCTATGAAGGACCTCGGAGAGGCTTCCTATATTTTGGGAATAAGGATAGTGAGAGAAATAAGTAAGAGATTAATAGGAATTAGTCAGAATACTTACTTAGATAAGGTACTAAAACGTTTTAGTATGGAAAACTCGAAGAAGGGAGAACTACCGATACAGAGTAATACCAAATTGAGTAAGACTCAAAGTCCGAGTACCGAAGCTGAGATAGCTGAGATGAGCCGAGTACCTTACGCTTCTGCAGTTGGCTCGATCATGTATGCTATGACTTGTACTCGACCTGATGTGGCCTTCGCTTTGAGCATGGTTAGTAGATATCAAGGGAATCCTGGTAGAGCGCATTGGATTGTGGTCAAGAACATTCTTAAGTACCTTCAGAGGACCAAGGAATGCTTTCTAGTCCTCGGAGGGAGTGATGACTTAAAGGTGCGAGGGTATAGTGACGCCAGTTTCCAGACCAACAGGGACAACTACCGTTCGCAGTCGGGATGGGTCTTTACCCTTAATGGAGGAGTGGTAACTTGGAAAAGTTCCAAACAGGAAACTATAGCTGATTCAACGTGCGAATCAGAGTATATTGTAGCGAGCGAAGCGTCAAAGGAGGCAATATGGTTGAAGAACTTCATTGGCGATCTTGGAGTTGTGCCAGCCATTAAGGAGCCCATGGAGATTTTCTGTGATAATGAAGGAGCGGTTGCCTTGACCAAGGAACCGAGGGATCATGGTAGATCTTGGCATATCGACAGAAAATATCACTTTATTAGGCATCGAGTAGAAGAAGGACACCTCGTGGTTAAGAGGATATCATCAGAAGATAACCCAGCAGATCTGCTTACGAAGGGACTGAGCAGGGTTAAACACTTGCAGCATGCTAGGAGTATTGGGCTGAAGGATGATATTAGTTTAGATTAGATAGTATTAGAAATGTGTAATAGATAAATGTAATTGACATTTGATGATTAAATAAAGGGGTGTTATTTATAAGTATTGTTGATGTCTTATGTTAATTGTTTAGCTATTGTTTCACTTTGCATGTTTTGACTTCCAAAATAATTAAGTTTATTAAGAATAATCAAATTATTCAAACAGTCCACAATCGTTCATATGTTGGAAGTAGGTATGATTGAAGATTGTCATGAACTGGTGTGTAGATTGTCTAAATGGTATTAGACATAGCAAAGAGTTGCTGCAACGTTCATGAGTGCTTATGAACAAGTTTTGAGCATTGGAATAAACCCACGCTTGCTGGAATCACTTTGGAGTGATCACAAGACAATAATATCATATGGTCTTAAAACCTAGATATATGGTTTATTATTTACTAATTGGTTGTACATTGATAATGCGAAACCGCATCAGTAAATTGATGTCATAAAACGCATTGTTGTGTATAGTTGGTTAGTTGATAAGTAAATGCATATAAGTCGAAATTTATCTGTTACTTTTATCTAAGAAGGTAAAAGCGATATCACGGCCGCTTAATGATTTGATTTGACTTATGTGCCGGGCCCGGTCAGGATTGAATTGATGTGTTCAATTAAGTTCTATTTCAAATAAATCTAAGATCAAGAAAAAGTTGTTAGACGATGACAATGACTATGTCTCATGAAATCGTCTGCACGATATCAAAACAGAGGGTTGTACGATCCCTTATCTAAAGGACAGGTTACTGATAAGATCAGAGTTGACAGCGTCTTCGAGAGCTACGATTGCTAATCGGATTGTGTTTGCGTTTATAGTTACTAGACTTATCTAAGTGGGAGACTGTTGGATTAGTGTCTAAGGCTGTAACTATATTTGGTAAGTACTTGACCCGATTATGCATAGTCCTTTTGGGTTGCCTTCACCATAGCAACTTGACAGGGTGATTTAGAGAGAAGAGATATTATAATTAATATATTATAAGAATAATATATTAAAAGAATAATATTATTATTTGATTAATATAAGTCATAAGTTAATGAGGAATTAATTTGGTGACTTAAAGAGATTAATTGAATAAAGGGTATAAACTGTCAAATGTATGAAAATTGTATTTTGAGCTGATAATCCTTATGGATATGGTAGATAAAGTTTTGATTGCCGGGAGAGTTGCGTCGGAGACATCTTTATCTGAGGAGGAGGCTTCGTCGACCGGCTCCTCATAAATGATGTTAGGATGGGCCGGCCCATCCTCGGAATCCTAAAAAAAAAGAGAGGGAACAGAATCACTTTCTTTCAGTGACATATCTAATCAGACTGAATAGGATTTTAAGAGCTGTCACGATCATTCACATCCATTTCAGTAGGCAGGAAGGGCACGAAAGCTACCGTTTCTAGAATGCGAGCAAGCTAGCTTGCTGACTCTCCTAGTGGTTTGGCGGCAAGGAAAGGGGCATTCGGGAAGCGACTTGGACGATTTTAGGGATATGGATCACTTAGAAATCGTCCAAGGGCTTATCCAGGAAGGGATTTGGATTGCTTTGAGGCTAAGTTATCCAATTAGGGTTTAAGGGTGAAACCCTAGGAGCTCACAGTATAAATAGACCCATAGGGTTGAGGAAATCGACCATCATGGTGATTGGAGAAACCCTAGAGCCGATTTCCCTCTTCCTCATCTCTCTCAAGTCACCTTCTTGCTAGTTGGTGTTTGTAAGCCATTAGAGGAGTGACGTTTGTGACTCTTAGCTCCAAGAAGAAGAAGGCTTCAAGCAAGTAACTCAAGGTATTATTCTAGATCTCTTTTCATATGTTTTATTCTTAGATCTAGCCATGAAAGTCTTGGAATTATTGCATGTTCAATTAGTGAAACCTAGATCCAAGCTATAGGGTTGTATGTGCACATAGGTAAAGTTCTTATGTCCAAAACCCATCACATAAAAAACTAAGTGTCATAGTATTCCCTCCTTCATGAAAATGACTGTGAGGAAATGCTTTCACTAAGAGAGATTTTAAGAAGATAGCAATTGTGAAAAATTGTATTCTCAAATTCGATTATGGTTAAAGCATCCATTTCCATAGTTCGAATTGTGAGATTTGGCAATTAGTCTAACATTTGGGACTTATTGATATAAGTTCTGAATTGTTTAGACACACATATGACCTATCTAAGGCAAAAGTGTATAAGTTTAAGAAGCTTAGATAAAGGCTTATCGAAGCATCTGGTATTAGAAATATGAACTTCAGAAATTTAATAGGCATTGTTTTCTGGAAGTCCAACTGTTTTCTGAATACATGTCAAAGTTAGTGGGAGCATAAGTATTATGCTTATATGATAATAATCATAATGATAGTGGGAGCATAAGTGTTATGCTTGTATGATTATTATAACAAGTATTGCAAGTTAGCAATATTAATTATAGAAAAACAAAGATTCAATTTCAAAGTTGCATGGGTTGAAAAGATGTTTTGCTATAATTAAGGGAGAGAATATTATACTTCGTTTCAAAATCTAAAGTTTAGATTGAGAAATTTTAATAAATTTAGTCAAAGGATACATAGTGTGTTCTTAAATTTCGATTATGATTACGGCATCTCTATTCGTAGTTCGAATTGTGAGAATGTGACACATAAAACATTATGGCAAAAGATTGGTAAAGTATCATATCTTTATGTAAGACATTATGCATCGTGTCACATACGCTTCGGGTATAGCATCGATCTCAAATGCTATAATATTTGACCATTCTTAAATTTTCCAAATGTCTAGCGCATTAAGAGGGAAAAAGGACTAGAATCGGTTTTGACTAAAATAATTTAACAACTATCGAAGGACGATCCAAAGATCGCTGAGGATTGGTCGCTTGTGAGTAGTTGGAAGTATGGTATTGGATGGACCATATCGACATTATTATGAATAGATAAGATTCTATTAAGAATGAGTTGTCATATGACAAATATGGAAATGTTTCCATATTAGGAGTTGGATATTGAGAGTCTATGTCTAGATTAGAAAATTTTATACAAGAAGGATGTTCAGAGGAATGTACTTTGAATGTGAGACTTCACGTCTATGGAATTGTCTTGTAACAATTTCCGATAAGTACTTTGTAATTTCATTGGCCAAGTCTTGATGACTTTTGTGCTATGACTTTGCGAAAGGATCGTTGCATAAAATGTTAGAATCTAGCATATTCTAGTAATGGCAAGAACCTTGTGTTCTAACACTAATGATAAGGATTGGGAATTGTGAAATGAGCATCATTGGAAAAAGTTTTTCAATTGATCTATCTCACAAAGTAAGGACCATAGGAAACATAGTGTGCATGCTTTGTGCATGGGACAACTATCGTTGTAATTTGAGTAATAAGTATATTTTCTGAAACAGTAAACGATGAATAATGAGTAATCAAAATGGTGTTTAAATAGAAGTGTTTTATTTACTCTCACAAGTTTGGGGCCATATAGGATTAAGTATTATTGTTGTGTTTCAGTTTGCATGTTTTGACTTCCAGAATAACTGGGTTATTCGAACCTCCACAGTCGGTCATACGTTGGAAGTAAGTATGAAGGAAGACTGTCATGAAAAGTCTGTAGATTGTCTGAAGAGTTTAGACATAGCACAAGTCTGCTGCAGAGTTCATGAGTGCTTTAATAAGATTAGAGTATTGGATGAAACCCACGCTCACTTGGATCACTTCATGGATTCATCACAGGTGATTAGTGAGTCGATAATATTGTATATTCTTGAAACCGAGACATGTGAGTTGTTATTTGTTGGTCGGTTGCACATTGATAATAAGAAAACGCACCAGTAACTTGGTGTTATAAAACTTATTGTTGTGTGTGATCCAATCAGTAAATGCAAGCGAGCATTTGAGTCGAATTTTATCCATTCCTTTTACCCAAAGTGGGATAAAAATGATATATGTGGGCCCCTCGATGATTTAGTTATGACACCTAAACGCTTCGCCAAGCCGGGACTAAGTTGATGTGTTCAATTATAGTCTGTTGTCAGTCGTCATAAATCAGAAGTCGAGAAACAGTATACAGAGAATGATTAAAATTCAAGTCTTATTTCTATACGATATCTTGAGAATGGAGGAATATATGATCCCTTATCTAAAGGACACGCGTATCTGATAAGATCAGAGTTGACAACGACTTTTGAAAGCTACGATTGCTGATCAGGTTCTGAAGTTATGCAAAGTAGTTATTATACTTATCCAAGTGGGAGACTCTTGGATTTGTGTCTAAGTCCATAACTATATTGGTATGTACTTGACCCGATTATGAGCATGGTCCTTTTGGGTTGCCTTCACCATAGCAATATGTAGGATGAATTAAGGAGAGAAAGGTTTAATTATGATTTATTAATATATTATAAGGTTAATATATTAAAGGAGAAATCATACTGTTTAATTAATATTAGTCAAGAATTAATTAAGAATTAATTTTGTGGCTAAAAGAGATTAATTAAACTTAGGGGACTTGAGTTGTAATTATAAGATAATTACAATTGGGCTATGGATCACCTAATAATATATAGGTTGGACGAATTTTATGGGAAGCCCATAAGGAATTCGTCCAAGGGATATGTTAAAGGAGTCCATGGGCTGCTTGGGGCCTAAGCAGTCAGATTAGGGTTTCCTAGTTGCAAACCCTAATGGCCTACATGTATATAAAGGACCCCCTATGCCCCAAAAACGTGGTTAAGGGTTCCCTTAGGGTTTCCAGCCATTTTTGGTGTCTCCTCTCTCCTCCCTCTTCATCCAAGTTGCTTAGTGGTGTTTGTGACTCCAATAGAGGTGCAACACTTGAGGCACTAAGCTTTCTAAAGCCAAGGATTAGATTGTTATTGCTATATAACAATCAAAGGTTAGATCTAAAGCCTATTTTGTGTTAATATGATTAATTGTATGCTAGATCTAGGGTTTATAGCTTTGGATATTCAATTGCATGTTCATTAGACAAACTAGATCCAAAAGCTATTAGGGTTTGCATGTACACCATAGGAATGATGTTTTGCTCAAAACCCATCATTTATATTATCAAACAACATCTTTTCTTTATCATTCTCATAGCATACAATAGATGTACAATAATTAGTTAGAATACTTGAACCCAACTCTCTATCTCTCCCTCTCTCTCTCTCTTTCTCTTTCTTTCTCTCTCTCTCTCTCTCTCTCTTTATATATATATATATATATATATATATACACACACACACACACATAAAGAGAGAGAGAGAGTTAGGTTCAAATGTTTTTATTATCTATTGTATCATGTAATATTGATTCTGAACCAATCATTTTAGTTATTTTAAGAAAGTAATTAATGCATATTAAATGTTGAAGATTTTATTAATACTCATTATATTTTCAACATGTGTATGCATTAATTATATATATATATATATATATATATATATATATATATAGACTTAGGTTATTTTATTCGAACTAATTATTGTACATCTATCGTATGCTATGAGAATTACTAAGAGAAGAAGTAGTTTAGCAATGCGAATACGTTCAACATTACAAGCATATCGTCATTTTCTTGCATTCTCGTTAATTATTATTTTTTTGTTCTCACACATTGTTTTTCACTCATTTTCATTCTGACAGAATACGACCCAATAAAACATTATGACAACATTCTTGCAGAAATGAGAATAACAATAATAGTTATGTAAGATTGAACGTATTTATATTACGAAACAATATATTTTCTTTACTATTCTCATAGCATACGATAGATGTACAATAATTAGTTAGAATAGTTGAACCTAGCTCTCTCTCGCTCTCTCTCACTCTCTCTCTCTATATATATATATATATATATATATATATATATATATTGAAACAACCCAAAAATACCACCCAAAAATTTCGATTTTTATTATAATAAAACCACGAGATTGAGTATCACATAATAAAACCATGTGCTGCGTGTTTCGAAAATCATAATAAAATACTGTGGGAAAAATTGTATCACAACTGTTATCCAAACATATTAAGAAAACTAAATCAACTCCCAGGACAAGACTGAAGCTGTGGTGTGTGCGATGTCATCATCCCGAGCTCTTCCCTTTGCTTGCGGAAGTACCTGAAACCAAAACTAAAACTGTATGCACGAAGCTTAGTGAGCTCACCCAAACTACCACATACCATACAATACATATAAAGCACATATTGGGCCTTGCCCACTGCATCAGACCGAAGTCTGGAACTAGCTGCATCGGACCGAAGTCCGGAACTGACTGGGACCTTGTCCCCTGCATCGGACCAGAGTCCGGAACTAACTGCATTGAACCGAAGTCCGGAACTGACTGCATCGGACCGAAGTCCGGAACTAGCTGCATCGGACCGAAGTCCGGAACTGACTGGGACCTTGTCCCCTGCATCGGACCGAAGTCCGGAATTGGCTGATCATGACATAGCATAACACATATCAACTATTATAATCATATATACTGCATACTACATCGGAACAAAGCCTGGAACACATAACACAAACATGCTTGAATCACAAAGATATCAAGCACTCCAACTACTGCATCGGACCAAAGTCCGGAACTACTGCTAACTAAACGAGCCGGCATTGTGGCCGTAGACCCGTTCCTACTGAGAGGAAACTCACCTCGTGAACTGCTGCTGTGTGTATGGCTCTGGAAGCTATCTGCTGCTGCTCCGGTATCTCCCCGGCTATAAGTCCATAAACACACTAAATCAAATACTAAACACTGCATTGGGGTAAAATGACTCTTTTACCCTTGGTCAAAGTCAACTCTCTCGGTCAAAGTCAACCCACAGTTGACCTGACTCGCCGAGTTGGGCCGCCAACTCGCCGAGTCGCTAGTCTCACTTCTCAACCCTACTCGTGGCTCCTCGTCGAGTATGGCATCGACTCGACGAGTACCCTCTCGATCCAAGAACTCAGACAATCTTCATCCGACTCGCCGAGTCATTCGAACAACTCGACGAGTTGTTCTTGAACTTAAGAAGATTGCCTTGGACTCGCCGAGTTGTATGAACAACTCACCGAGTCCCTCCATTACTGATTTTGCTCTCCAACTCACTGAGTCCACTCTACTACTCACAGGCTTCCACTCGTCATCACTCAAAAGGGGAAAAACGGGGACTCGCGACTCGACTCGCCGAGTCGTTCTTCCGACTCGCCGAGTCGCTTGCATGCAGCAACTCAAAACTCGATTCTGCTTGAATCCATTACATACAAATGATAGATCTGAGTCCAATAAGCTGATTCACCACGTAAAGTTTCCAACTTTACGTGTACAAACACATGAAAAAGGAGATAAAGGCTAAAAAGGCACTTAAAAGGGTAGATCTAGGGTTATCATGCAAAATAGCTCCATAAAGACAATAGATCTGGGCTTTACAACTTCTAAATGAACAGATCTAAGGATATCTCGACATAATAGGGTATCCATATAATCATAAGGCTTGAGAAAAGCATCAAACTAGATCTAGAAGAGTTCTAATGGAGGTTTAAAGCATAAAACAGGGGGAAATCCGAAGAATACCTCAAAGAACTCTGATTTGCCCTTGAATCTTTGCTCTACAACTCTTCTCCTTGCTCCTTTCTTCTTTTCCTTCTTCAATCCTTCAAAAATTTAACACAAGAACACTTAGATCACTCAAGGATGGATTAGGGTTTTCTCACAGCTTCCTGAGGGTGAAGGAGGCGAGAATGGGGGCTATAAGGTGGCTTAAATAGTGAGCAACCCGGGGATTTAGGGTTTCTTCCAGGCAGGCAGACTCGCCGAGTCCCGAATATGGACTCGCCGAGTCGCCGACTATCACGTGCTCGAAAATCCCGTCCCTACTCGGCGAGTCAGGCTATGAACTCGCCGAGTCCCTCTTGCAAACTTCTAAATAAATACTATGGGATCATCATACCGGAGACGGGTCGTTACAATTCTCCCCCACTTGGCTCAGACTTCGTCCTCGAAGTCTGCTACGGCTGAATCTGCAAATAAATCCGGGTAGTGCTCTCTCATCTCCTCCTCAGCCTCCCACGTCCACTCAGACCCCTTCCGGTGCTGCCACTACACCTTTACTAACTGAATTTCCTTGTTCCTCAAGGTCTTGGTCTTCCGATCCAGAATCGCGACTGGTCTCTCAATATAATTCAGGCTGCTATCGACCTAAATATCCTCTAGGGGAACGACTGCTGACTCATCCACCAAACACTTCCTCAACTGAGACACATGGAAAGTGTTGTGGATCTGACTAAGCTCCTCAGGAAGATCTAACCGATAAGCAACCGACCCACCCGGGCCAAAACCCTGAAAGGACCAATAAACCTGGGACCCAACTTGCCCCTCCTCCGGAACCTGATGACACCCTTCCAAGGTGAGACCTTAAGAAGGACCATATCACCCGCCCGGAACTCCAAGTCTGAACGCCTCCTATCGGCGTAACTCTTCTGATGACTCTGCGCAGTCTGCAGTCTACTACGGACCTGCTGGATCAACTCGGTCGTTTTGAGCACCACCTCCGTGCTTCCAATGACTCGCTGACCCACCTCGCCCCAACAAATCGGGGTCCTGCATTTCCTCCCATAAAGCATCTCAAAGGGAGGTCGATCAATGCTCGCATGATAACTGTTGTTATACGAAAATTACGCTAACGGAAGGTACGTATCCTAACTGCCACCGAAATCTAGAACACATGCCCTGAGCATGTCCTCAAGAGTCTGAATCGTCCTCTCACTCTGCCCGTCCGTTTGAGGGTGGAAAGCGGTGCTGAAATGAAGACGAGTACCCATCTCGTCGTGAAACCGCTTCCAGAATCTGGACGTAAAACGGACATCTCGATCTGACACCACCGATACCGGCACTCCATGACGTGCCACGATCTCCCGCACATAAATATCGGCTAACTTTTCTACCGATATACTCTCCTGGATCAGGATAAAATGAGCACTCTTCGTCAACCGATCCACCACTACCCATATCGAATCCACTCGTCGTGCGGTCCTGGGAAGCTTGGTGACAAAATCCATGGTGATGTCCTCCCATTTCCACACGGGAATGTCTAACGGCTGCATCTTGCCGTGAGGTCTCTAGTGCTCCGCCTTGACCTTCCTGCAGGTCAGGCATCTCTCAACATACCAGGCGACGTCCCGCTTCATGCAGGGCCACCAATAATCAGGTCGAAGATCTCGATACATCTTCGTCGCCCCTGGATGGATAGAAAATCGAGACTTATGAGCCTCGTCCATCAACACCTGCCGTGCTCCACCCCAGTACGGTACCCATACCCTCCCGTGAAGCGTCAGCAATCCCCGACTGTCATAATCAAACGAGGCTACTCGGCCCACTATCCTCTCACACTTCTGCCTCTCCTCCTTGAGGCCCTCCACCTGAGCCTCCTTGATCCGCTCCAACAATGGAGTGATCACTGTCATCCTTAAACACAAATCTCTAATAGGGGCTGCCGACACTTTGCGGCTTAGGGCGTCGGCCACCACGTTGGCCTTCCCTGGATGGTAAAGGATCTCACAATCGTAATCCTTCAGCACATCCAACCACCTCCTCTGCCTCATGTTCAGACTCGGCTGATCCATAAGGTACCTCAAACTCTTGTGATCCGTGTAGATAGTACAACGGACCCCATACAGATAATGCCTCCAAATCTTGAGGGCAAACACAACCGCCCCCAGCTCTAAATCATGGGTGGGATAGTTAGCCTCGTGAGGCTTCAACTCTCTAGAGGCGTAAGCTATCACATGGCCTCGCTGCATCAATACTGCTCCCATACCTGTGATCGAGGCATCACAGTAGACTATGAAGTCCTCTACTCCCTCTGGCAAGGTAAGGATCGGGCCTCACACAATCTCTGTCTGAGGGTCTCGAACGCTGCCTGCTGCTCAGGCCCCCAACGAAATACCACCGACTTCTTGGTCAGTCGGGTGAGCGGCACTGCTATCTTGGAGAAATCCTGAATGAATCTCCGATAATACCCTACCAGCCCTAGGAAGCTCCGAATCTCAGATGGAGACTTCGGGACCTCCCATTGCATCACAGCCTCTATCTTGGCCGGATCCACCAAAATACCCTTCTGATTGACGAGGTGACCAAGGAACTGCACCTCGCGCAACCAGAACTCGCACTTGGAGAACTTTGCGAAAAGTCTCTCCCTCCTCAAAACTTCCATCACCTCCCTCAGGTGCTCCTCATGCTGCTCCTGCGTCTTGGAATATACCAAGATATCATCTATGAATACTATCACTGACCGATCCAGCATCGGCCTGCACACGCGGTTCATGAGATCCATGAATGCGGCTGGGGCATTGGTGAGCCCAAATGGCATCACCACAAACTCATAATGACCATACCTGGTCCTGAAAGCAGTCTTCTGCACATCCTCATCCCTAACCCGCATATGATGATACCCGGAGCGTAGATCGATCTTGGAGAACCAAGACGCTCCCTGAAGCTGGTCAAATAAATCATCTATCCTCGGAAGTGGGTAACAGTTCTTCACCGTCACCTTATTCAACTCCCGATAATCTATACACATACGATGCGACCCATCCTTCTTCCTCACAAACAGGATAGGCGCTCCCCAAGGCGAACTGCTCGGCCAGATGAAACCCTTGTCTAGCAGCTCCTGCAGCTGCGTAGACAACTCCTGCATCTCAGGGGGAGCTAGGCGATACGGTGCCTTGGCTATCGAAGCCGCACCAGGAATCAGGTCGATCCCAAACTCAACCTGCCTCTCAGGAGGTATTCCTGGTAAATCCTCGGGAAATACATCCGGAAAGTCTCGCACTATCGGAACGTCATCAACTGTCGTCTTGCCCTTCTCCCGAGCATCCAAGACATAAGCTACATAACCAGCGCAACCCTGCTGAAAATAGCGCCTCGCCCTTGCGGCGGAACAAAAGGTCGGTCCGCGCTATGGCCTCTCGCCCTGAATCACTAACTCTCCCCCACTGGGAGTGCGAACCCTCACTAGCTGAAGCTCACAATCAATCACCGCCCCATTGGGGCTTAGCTAATCCATGCCCACAATAAACTTATTCCCTCGCAGGGGAATAGGAACCAGGTCCACTGAAAACTGCTCATCAAACAACTGAAGAGAACACCCTCTATGCACTCTGCCGACCCTCACAGTCCTGTCATCTGCTATCTCAACCTCTAATGGACAATCCAGCTCCCCTGGAGCTCTGCTAAATCTCTTGCTAAGCGCAAGCGATACGAATGATCGGGTAGCCCCCGAATCGAATAATACCATAGCAGAAATGCCGTTCACAGAGAACGACCCTATATAAAACATACAATCATAAGCAATAATCAATCAATAAAATAAAGAGATGAAGGGAAGATACATACCCATCACCACATCAGGAGTCGCTCGCGCCTCCTCTGCTATCATCTGAAACGCTCTACTCTTCGCCACTGGCGCCTCAGCTCGGCCCTGCCGGCCATCTGTAATCCTCAAAGTAGCAGGGGCAGGTGCAACCACCTTCCCTACTGCAGCTAAACTCGGACACTGGGACTTTTTATGTCCCCTCTGATTGCACTGAAAGCAAATCAGATCTGATGCTGCAACGGCAGTAGCAGGGGCCATACAATCCCTGCTCAAATGCCCTATCCGACCGCACTTGTAGCAGCCGAAACTCCCTGCCTTGCACGCCCCCTCGTGCAATCTCCCACACTTGCCACATCGACCGTGGCTCTGCTGACTCCTAGATCTGTGATCTGAAACCTTGGGCTTTTTGCCTGAACTACCTGAACCCGAAACCGCCTCCGGTTTCCTCTTCTTCTCCATCTCGAGATCAATCTCCTTCTCCCGAGCCCTAGCAATCATGTCATCCAGCGTTTTACAGCTGGACCGGCTCACAAACTGGCGGATATCGCTCCACAACATCTCATGATAACGGACCTTGTTCATTTCCTCATCGGCCGCATACTGAGGAACAAGAAGAGCCCTTTCCCTGAACTTGGCGGTGATCTCCGCCACGGTCTCTGTAGTCTGGGTGAGGTCCTGAAACTCTCTGGCTAGCTGCTGCACCTCAATAACTGGTGCAAACTCTGCCCTGAACCTGGTAGAGAAATCAGCCCAGGTCATGGCATCCAATGCTGCATCATCTCCAATGGTATGTCCGACCTCCTCCCACCAATCTCGTGCCTTGTCCTTCAGAAGACAGGACGCCAATTTGACCTTGTCCCCCTCGGGACACCGGCTAGTGCGGAATGCGTTGGCCACATCCGCCAACCATCTAGTACTCGCTATGGGGTCCCGCGCCCCATGATAGTCCGGAGCTCCACATGCCCTGAACTCCCTGAATATAAGGGTGCGCAACCCCATCATGGCCGCCACCTCGGCACGGAAGGTGCCCAATCTCTCATCCATCAGCTCTAGGATACCCTCCTTGATCGAACCAAAGATCACAGGAGTCTGCTCTACAATGATACGAGTAATCTCTGAAGAGAGAAACTCTCTGGTCTGCTCATCCATACGCTCGTCCCCCGAGCCTGAACCTGATCCCTCCCCGGCACCTCCACTGCCGGCTGTTGGTCTCGAACGCAAAACCACCATGCTGAAACACATCACAACGACATCAGAAAACTGAAATATCTCAAGGGATCATTGATACTACTACTAGCTTCCTGGTCTTGTCTCGGCCTTCCTTGATTCGAGTATGGATCCTCTGCTTTCAGTAGTACGGGCCCATACTACCTTCCACATCTATCCGTACTTTCCTGAAGAACTGCCTTGACTCCACCAAGTCACTTCTACTACTACTGATCTCTGCTACTCTCATCCTAGGCTTGCCCTAGGGAAATTTCTGACTCCACTCAAACCAGTCCTCAGCTGCCGAAGGCCTCCTTGTAATGTTGATTAGCCACCACCTGAATACCATCACATGCAATGAGGCCCGGATAATCCTTCGAGTAAAAGACTCATCCCTACAACGGTTGGACTCAGACAAGAGCTGCGCAATAGGGCCAAATCCAGCGCTCTGAGATTATTCAACCCTGATCACATGTGATGTGACGATTTCACCTAATGGCTAACTCCTACCGCTCAGAGTCCCACAGAGCACAAAGCAAGCAGCATTCGGATAAGGGAAACATGCTCAGGCAAAACTATTCTCATAACGAGAAGCTACTCTAGCATATAATGCTAAGCTCATACTATTAGGCATAACCTAAATAGGCTATCCTACTGCTGTCTACTCAATACTAGCATGCAATGCTCATAAAG
This sequence comes from Lactuca sativa, assembly GCF_002870075.4. Lineage (NCBI taxonomy): Eukaryota > Viridiplantae > Streptophyta > Magnoliopsida > Asterales > Asteraceae > Lactuca > Lactuca sativa. The sequence continues at coordinate 146,317,433 of NC_056631.2, forward strand.
CTGTAACACATAAAGCAGGCACATAAGGCATCCTCCTAGATCCTTAGTCCTATACTAGCATGCCATTCTACTGAAACTAAAACTGAAGAAATAACTTGTATGGGTAATTTGGGAGTACTTACTTGAGCTCGGCTGATCGCATACACCACACCCTTATCTTGTTTTAAGAAAAATTTCCTTTCTTTCTAAGCACTTTTAAAATTCCTTTAGGAAACATTTTTTTTTCTTTTCAAAAACCTTTTATTTTTCCTTAGTTTGAGTTCAGATACACCCGGAAGTGCATCTGAATCCCTCAAACCAAGGCTCTGATACCAACTTGAAACAACCCAAAAATACCACCCAAAAATTTCGATTTTTATTATAATAAAACCACGAGACTGAGTATCACATAATAAAACCATGTGCTGCGTGTTTCGAAAATCATAATAAAATACTGTGGGAAAAACTGTATCACAACTGTTATCCAAACATATCAAGAAAACTAAATCAACTCCCAAGACAAGACTGAAGCTGTGGTGTGTGCGATGCCATCATCCCGAGCTCTTCCCTTTGCTTGCGGAAGTACCTGAAACCAAAACTAAAACTGTAAGCACGAAGCTTAGTGAGCTCACCCAAACTACCACATACCATACAATACATATAAAGCACATACTGGGCCTTGCCCACTACATCAGACCGAAGTCTGGAACTAGCTGCATCGGACCGAAGTCCGGAACTGACTGGGACCTTGTCCCCTGCATCGGACCAGAGTCCGGAACTAACTGCATTGAACCGAAGTCCGGAACTGACTGCATCGGACCGAAGTCCGGAACTAGCTGCATCGGACCGAAGTCCGGAACTGACTGGGACCTTGTCCTCTGCATCGGACCGAAGTCCGGAATTGGCTGATCATGACATAGCATAACACATATCAACTATTATAATCATATATACTGCATACTACATCGGAACAGAGCCTGGAACACATAACACAAACATGCTTGAATCACAAAGACATCAAGCACTCCAACTACTGCATCGGACCAAAGTCCGGAACTACTGCTAACTAAACGAGCCGGCATTGTGGCCGTAGACCCGTTCCTACTGAGAGGAAACTCACCTCGTGAACTGGCTGCTGTGTGTATGGCTCTGGAAGCTATCTGCTGCTGCTCCGGTATCTCCCCGGCTACAAGTCCATAAACACACTAAATCAAATACTAAACACTGCATTGGGGTAAAATGACTCTTTTACCCTTGGTCAAAGTCAACTCTCTCGGTCAAAGTCAACCCACAGTTGACCTGACTCGCCGAGTTGGGCCGCCAACTCGCCGAGTCGCTAGTCTCACTTCTCAACCCTACTCGTGGCTACTCGTCGAGTATGGCATCGACTCGACGAGTACCCTCTCGATCCAAGAACTCAGACAATCTTCATCCGACTCACCGAGTCATTCGAACAACTCGACGAGTTGTTCTTGAACTTAAGAAGATTGCCTTGGACTCGCCGAGTTGTATGAACAACTCACCGAGTCCCTCCATTACTGATTTTGCTCTCCAACTCACTGAGTCCACTCTACTACTCACAGGCTTCCACTCGTCATCACTCAAAAGGGGAAAAACGGGGACTCGCGACTCGACTCGCCGAGTCGTTCTTCCGACTCTCCGAGTATCTTGCATGCAGCAACTCAAAACTCGATTCTGCTTGAATCCATTACATACAAATGATAGATCTGAGTCCAATAAGCTGATTCACCACGTAAAGTTTCCAACTTTACGTGTACAAACACATGAAAAAGGAGATAAAGGCTAAAAAGGCACTTAAAAGGGTAGATCTAGGGTTATCATGCAAAATAGCTCCATAAAGACAATAGATCTGGGCTTTACAACTTCTAAATGAACAGATCTAAGGATATCTCGACATAATAGGGTATCCATACAATCATAAGGCTTGAGAAAAGCATCAAACTAGATCTAGAAGAGTTCTAATGGAGGTTTAAAGCATAAAACAGGGGGAAATCCGAAGAATACCTCAAAGAACTCTGATTTGCCCTTGAATCTTTGCTCTACAACTCTTCTCCTTGCTCCTTTCTTCTTTTCCTTCTTCAATCCTTCAAAAATTTAACACAAGAACACTTAGATCACTCAAGGATGGATTAGGGTTTTCTCACAGCTTCCTGAGGGTGAAGGAGGCGAGAATGGGGGCTATAAGGTGGCTTAAATAGTGAGCAACCCGGGGATTTAGGGTTTCTTCCAGGCAGGCAGACTCGCCGAGTCCCGAATATGGACTCGCCGAGTCGCCGACTATCACGTGCTCGAAAATCCCGTCCCTACTCGGCGAGTCAGGCTATGAACTCGCCGAGTCCCTCTTGCAAACTTCTAAATAAATACTATGGGATCATCATACCGGAGACGGGTCGTTACATATATATATATATATATATATATATATATATATATATATATGTATATATATATATATATATATATATATATATATATATATATATATATATATATATATATGTAGGATGAGGTTCATTTGAGACCAGAGCTTTTTTGTGAAACTCAAGGACAACATCTTAGCCATTGATCATAACTGATCATGTGGCACATACAAAAACATGATTAAGACTTATTAACATACATCATTTGTTAATTAGGGGCAGATTAGTCATTATTAGGTTAAATATCTCATCAGCACATATGTTACCAAAATTAGGGTCATATTCACGTAATCAAGATCTTCATCTCCATCAATCTTCAAGTCTTTTGCCAATTCATCGTTGCTATAGGACCATCATTCATTGATTGGTCAATTATCCTCTCGTATCAAAATCGTCGTATTCAGGTAATCATGATCTTCATCTCCTTCGATCATCAAGTCTTTCTACCAGATTATTGTGATTTTGAAATCAAAAATCGTTGATCGATTAAATTATCCTCTCCTATCACAATCTCAACTATTAAATTCACGATTTTAGTGATTTACCAGTTCATCTTCATCATCATTCTACATCTGAAGGTGATCATTAGATTGAGGTTTAGTTTTTTGGCACATGCAGTTCTGTTTATAAGTTGTGATTAGCAATTTTTGTAATTCTTAAACATTTATAGTTGTCTATGCACTTTCAAGTTTTGATTTTTACTATCTGATTCGTTATTTTAGAAATCCATCAATGTATGACAACTTTCATCACTTTCATTGTTTGATTTCAACACTATTAAGCAATATGTTTTAAAGCAATAGAACATCATACTGATTGATTTATTTAGTTCATGTTAATTGTTTTTAACCTAGAAGAAAAGTAAACATAGGATATGTTTTTGAGAAATATATCAACTATTTCAATGTTTGATTTTGAAATTTCATTCAATCAACAATTTTTCAGCAACTATACATGCACTCTACTTGTTTGATGAAAGTGCTAAAGAATTAAGAATTTGATGTATCTATCACTCGCTTGTTCCTATGACTAAAGTTCTCTTTAAGAATTGGAGTATGGTTTTGAAATTTGATGTCAAAATTGGTGTAATATGATTTAATGTTACTCTTACTAACTTTACGATAACTCTGTGTAAGTATGTTTTTACTCAAACACAAAAGGTTGGAGATGTCCCTTTTACCATAGGTTTGTGTAAAATTGTTTTTTTCTTCAAACAAAAATGTTTGGAGATATCATTTTTAGCAATATTTATTGCTCTTATTAACATGAAATAAGGGGTTGCTCTTACTAATATGCAATAAGGGGTTTTAGAAATATTGACTGCTCTTATTAACATCCAGAGATAGGAAAACCGAGTGCTTGTATGCAATATATTGATAATCAATTTTTATCATTTTCATTTACTGTAAGCTTCTTTTTTGTATTTCATACTCATTCTTAAAATTGGAGCTTTATGTGGTATATTTTAACTGAAGCAGTACGATTGTAATAATAAAAGTTCATCTTCTATATTAGAGCATCATATCATAGCATATTGAAGCTTTTGTTGATTTTGAAAAAAAATCAATAATATTTTGATTGAATCAGTAAGATTGAAGAAACTTATCATCTTTGTTTCGCCTGTCACCAAAAATATAGAATATTATTTTAAGAGAATATTCTACATACAAGAAAGGTCATCTTTGTTTCTTTTGTCACGACTAACATATCATATTATTCTAATAGAATACATATAGACAAGAACATAAAATATAAAATATTAGTTTAATAGGAAAGAGCATAGAATATCATTATAATAGAATTTCCTTTTGGTTCGTTTTAGTTGAAGCAATACGATTATAAAAATAAAAGTTCATCTTCTATATTAAAGCATCATATCAGAGAAAATTGAAGCTTCGGTCGATTTTGGAAAAAATAAAGAATAGTTTAATTGAAGCAATAAGATTTGAACAACAAATCATCTTTGTTTATTTTTCTCACAAAAAATATAGAATATTAGTCTGACAGTTAGATACACGCAAGATCATATTTGTTTCTTTTGTCACAAAAAACATATAATATTGTTCTAATAGAATATTCCACATACATACAAAAACATAGAATATAAATTATTATTGTAACAGATAATAACAAATGATACTATTCTTACGTAATTTCTTTTGTAAATTAATTCATGATGATCAATAAGAATACATTGTACATATATAGTATTTATTTCAATTGATTTATGACTGTATTTATAAATTATTAACTGAAGATTCTTTATTTGTAGGTCAATGTAATGATGTTGTAGAAGAATCTCGTTTAATCGTCATTTTGTTGATTTTTATTGAAGCAACACGATCAGAGTTTGACATTGATCATTAATCAATTACAGAAATTAGAAACTTTATTAGCAATCGATCATCCATTTTCATCCTTTACATATTGTCTTATCTTTAGTAATTGTAATCTTTGATTTCAGCAAACAGTTATGTACTTTTAATATTTGACTTTCATTGTTCTTTGAAGCAATACACAAAAAATTATTCTAATTAATATGTGGAGGGTTGTATTAATGGTAGATGTTAATGGTATTTTATACAATATTCGACATATGTACATTAACGTCAACTATGATATTGATGATGATATTAAATAGTTCTTTAGTTTGCACTCTAAATATTGTATCTAGTTTGATTTTGTTTTCTATTTCATATTATTAGCCATTTAAAAGCTTTGATTTCAGCATTATATGACCTTAGTGTGTTCAAGTGCATCACTCTAATGATAATAGAAAAGTTTAATTTTTATTCTATTAGAAGATTATATGTATATATACATTTATACTATTAGAATATTACACAAATATGCATTGATTTTAAAGTTAATACCAGAAAATCTAGAATATTATCATAATATTATTCTATATATATATATATATATATATATATATATATATATATATATATATATATATATATATATATTCTGTAACTCAAAGTAATGATGTTGTAAAGGAATCTCACTCAAGTAACATATTCATTGTAGCTAATGGTTCTTTAGTTTACATTCCAGATGTGGATTCTAGTCACACCTGATATAGATACAATATTTAATGATATTAATGATGAGGCTATGATTCTCTACAATTATATTTTAAATGTATCAAAAACATTGGAGTGTATATGGTTGACTACAATAGTGCAAGAAAAAACTTTATCATAAGTACATCATATTTCCAACCATACCTAGTATTTTATTAAACATAACAAGGAATTCTAACATTCAAAACGCAACTATTGTTCATACATACTTTGTTCAAAATACAAAAAACGTGAGAAAGAAAATGATTCAATGTCATTCACAATCACACATTTCCAAACTTCCATTAATTTATTTTTGGATCCCTTTCAGTGCATTCTTTTTCATCAATCCATTCCGTCGTCATCTTATGCCAAGTTTCTTTATCAAGATTTTCATATTACTTAGGTTCTTCAATAATCTTTTTTCTTCTTATTTGATCTGCATCAAATTATATAGTATAAATATGTTGGAAAAAAAACATATGCATTATTTCATAACCTAATATAAAATCGAATACAAAAATATGTACATTCTAAGAATAATCAACATGGTAAAAATATAATATAACACTCCAGAATACCTTAACTTAGAATATTTATGTCAGATCTTCATATATATTAGTGTGTTTAATGTTATACCTTGTCGTTTATTTCAAGCTCTGATGAGGACCTATCAGTTGAACTATCATTAACTTTCTTAACTTTAGTATCAACAACATATTTTGCTCTTGACTCAGTTATTATTGTCACTTGATTTGCATATATAAAAACATATACCATGCTTCAATTAGGAAAATAAATACAAGAAGATTCAGGCCACACATCATAAACTAAAATAATACATGGATTTGTTTTTTAAATACTTGACGAAAACTAGAATATTGACATTATAAAGCATAAACTACAATATAATAATAATCAAAATCATATAGACATTAACCTTACACAATAAATTCATTGGTGTATGATTTAAATTTCACTTATCAAAGTAGGAAATAGAGTCTAGTTAATCAATAGAATAAGATCTGAAACCAAATTTATGAAGTAACATATGACTTATCAAATAAGAATACCTAGAATATTATATTATCAAACACTAGTTTACTAATTTTTTTTACCAGACCATCTATTTAATCAAGGAAATAACATCTGAAATCAAATTATGACGTATTATATGACTTATCAAAATAGAATACCTAAAATATCAAGTTATCAAACACCATTTTACCAACTTTTACTAAATCATCCATTTAATAAAAACATACATCTAAAATCAAATTAGGAAGTACCATATGACTTATCAAACCAAAATACCTAGAATATCAAGTTCTCAAACACTATTTACTATATCTTTACTAGATCATCCTATTAATCAAACAAAATAACATCATTAATCAAATTAGAAAGTTAGATATGACTTATCAAATCAGAATAGGTGAAATATCAAGTTACCAAACAATTATTTACTAATTTTTCACTAGATAATAAGATAAATCAAAGAAAATAACATTTGGAATCAAAATATATTTTAAATACCTCGAATATCTCAACATATTTTGTGAATAACTTCATTTAGGCGTAATAGCATAACATGAATACTAGAATTATCAACATTAGAATTGTTAGCAGCCAATGATGAGTCAATGACATTTACTATTACCTGATGAGAAAAATCCACCCGCAACTAAGAAAAATGAAAAGCAGTACTTGTTGAAGGATTAGTAGAAATATGTATGTGATGAGGAGTTTTTTTATTTCTTAAAATAACAACATTCTTATAACATTAAGTTATAATTTTAAAATATTACATAGTCTAAAATCAGAATATGACACATAATTTCAGAATATTTCACATTACTAGATTGTTAATATAGTACTATCAGAATATTACATATTACTTCACAACAAGGTCCAAAATATGTTGTTTCCAACAAAATCAGAATGTATAAAGTCATATATTACACATTACTTAACAAAAAGTTCAAAACAAGATGTTTCCAACAAAATAATAATGTCTAAAATCATATATTATGCAGTACTTAACAAAAAGATTGAAAGCAATTTGTTTCTAACAAAATCATTGTGTCTAAAATTAGAATATGACACATAATTCTAGAATGATTCACATAAGTTTATGGTATATCAAATATTATCATAATATTACACAGTACTCCACCAAGTGGTTCAAAGCAAGTAGTTTCTAACAAAATCATAATGTCCAAAATACTTTTCCATAACTGATTGTTCATTATTGACTTTATATATTGAACCTTACAATTACATTTTCATTCAGCCTTTGTCTATAACTGAATCATTATTGGTTTCCATCAAGATCAAAATGTCTAGAATATTCTTGATATTAAAACTTACATCATTATATTTTTACCGTATCATCTAATTAAACAACTCAATAACACTTGACCTTAGATTATACTAATATTAAAACGAAAAACCATGTTTTACTAAATTCATACTAGAAGATAATTAGTCAACATAATACTTTAATTAACTTGTATATGGTCCTCATTGGAATTAGCTTGTTACTTTGTTTGAGAACTTTGATTTTAATTCTTTATCCTCAACTATGTTACTTCTTCGAAGTAGAGTAGATAAGGGTTAATATTGTTGTTTTGATTATATTCACTAGATGAAAATAGAAAGAAAAATACAAGATCTTTTACTGGAAACAATTGAAATCGAAAACATATGTTTGAATACGGTTTTATCATGAACGAGATTAAATCAACTTCATTTGTAATTTCATAATATTACATAGAAATATCATAATACTACACAAAATTTTAGAATAATTTGTATCAACACATATTTTAGTAAATAATAAGACAATCTTACCAAACCAAAATGCTTAATTTATTAATGGATTGAACCCTATTTCAATGTATTTGTACTACCTCATCTAACTAATCAACATAACAACGTATGGGCATAAACTTTACTAAGCATAATACTTAAAATACTCAGATCTAAAACCCTATTTAAACAGAATTTATACTAGAAGCTAATTAATCAAAAAATACCTAAAATAACTCTTTTATGCTCTTCATCAGAATCATATATTTCAATTGGAGATGATTTTTTGAGAGATTCATAATGAGATTTAATCAAGATTTGATTTGGGGTAGAATGAAGTCGTGATTTCCAGAATATGAATCGAAATCAGTTTTTAAGGCTTTTTTGCGGTTTTAATCGACTGTTTGGGAAATTTCTCTAGATTTAATCGAGAAAGTTTCTGAAGAAACTTTTAATCAGAATCAAAGATAATCATAAATGAAAATTTTAATTTTAATCAATGGACTTTTTTCAAAATTGAAGATGAATCAAAATGAAAGGAATTAATTGACAAATTTCAAGGCAATGAGAGTTCTAGGGTTTGAAAGAGAACTTTTTGTTTGAGAAAGAAAGATGTAAAACATGATGCGATGTGATTCAGGTACCAGGTGATTAAAGCAAATTGGCAAGAATAGCCCTCCGTGTCCATGAATTAATCTTCAACTTTGAAATAATTTCAAAATTGCCACCGTGTTCCACTAACTTTTTTTGTTTTAATATCAACCCTAAATTATTTATAAAGAGTGGTTCAGATCTTGTCTTTCTTGTCTCACAAAATCTTATTGTCTCATATGAACCCAACCATATATATATATATATATATATATATATATATATATATATATATATATATATATATATATATATATATAATTTGTTTATATAGATTATTTATATTAAAAAATAAAAAAGATGTGAACAAAAAATAATTTATAAGATGAATTGTGATATGTTTTGGTTTAATGATATGTTGTAGGGATGATGATCTGTAGCTATATGCAGATCAATTTGGGTGTGATTAACAATGTCCACTAGGGATGTTATTCGGGTCGGAACCGAACCGAACCGACCCGAACAAACCGAAAACCGAATAAGGGTAATTGTATGAACCGAAAACCGAACCAAATAAGCAATACGGGTTCGGTTCGGTTCGGGTATTATTCGGTTCGGTTCGGTTCCGGCCCGAATAACCCAAATAACATGTACAATATGATTAAGGAGCCGAATAACCCAAATAACATTTATAATGTGATTATACATATTGTATTTTGTATGACTTTTGTAGCTTATGATAAACACGAAAAACATGGATAACACGGATTAACTATTCTTGATATATAAAATGTAAAATCCAACCACCACAATCTTAAGATATAGTTATTAAGCAACATATTAAACACTAAACATTAAACCTCCAAAACACCTAAAAAACTATCTATAAGTATATAAGTTAAACATTAAACATTAAACATTATGTGGGTATTTTGGGTAACGATTGATAGAACACAAGACCGAATAAGCAATTGTGCAAGTGGAAAAAAATGTGACTTTTCATGTTCGGTTCGGTCCATTTGGACCGAATAAGCCCTTATTCGGGTAACCCGGACCGAATAACCCGAAAACCGAATAAGCCTTATATAGATACCCAAAAACCGAATCGAATTGCTTATTCGGGTCTAACTCGGTTCGGGCTTCCGGGCCAAATTCTCATCCCTAATGTCCACAGTACTTTTTGTTATAAAAACCATATTTTCTTTACAATAAATCCAAAAAATGATATTTAAATACTAAAAAATATCCCGTTTAATTTTTTTACAATATTTCCCTAAATACATCATAAAAATTAAAAGTCAGAATTTTTTTACCTCAAAAGTTAATACCCGTGAATAACGAATCCAATAAATTAGATATTGTAATTTTCCATCTTTTTTCTATAAAAACGGGCTAAGCATTCTCTTTGGATTGATAAAGTTGTGGTCTAACGACTTATCAAACCCTAATAAAAGCCCAACTCCATTTGTTTTTCATCTACATAAAGAGATAAAGTTAAATAATACTTAGGGGTGCAAACGAGTCAAGCTACTTGCGAGCTACTCGAGATCGGATCGTTAAAAGCTCGACTCGAAATCGATTTTAAACGAGCCCGAGCCGAGCTCGAGCTTAATATTAAGCTCGTTTATTAAACGAGCTCGAGCTCAAGCCTATGTCATTAAGCTTGATTAGGCTCGCGAGCCTAAACGAGTCTTTATATAATATAATTTAATATTATTTATATATATTAAAATAAAAACATTTTAGGGGAATTATGGATTTAGGGTATTAGTAAACAAGCTTTTTAATGAGCTCGAGCCGAACTTAAGATTATTTAGACACGTCAGATAAAAAACGAGTCGAGCCCGAGCCCGAGCCGAGCTTGTATAATTATTTACGAGCTTGAGCCGAGCTCAATACATGGAAGCTCGAATCGAGCCGAGCTCGAGCTCGAGCCTTATATAACTTAAACGAGCCCGAGCCGAGCCTGGTCAGGCTCGGGCTCGGCTCAGCTCGTTTGCACCCCTAATAATACTTATTATCAAATAACATATGATTTTATCGGCTTTTCCAAGATAATTATCTACTTCATTCTTGAAGCTTTAAACATTTCAAAGGTTTCATGTTTACGCCTAATCAGATAAATATTAATACGAGTGTTTTAGGCATGGAACGTTTGGAAGTGTTTGAAAGCTTCTACCTTCTAGTGTTTGACAAATGCTCCGTTTTAAACAGAAAGCCACGTTTGACACTACAAGCTTGTAAGATTTAGTTTAAATAAAACGTTCCAAATCCAAAAAAAACTATTTCACGTAGTGTTTAACAAAACTCTACCAGCTACAAACTATCCGCTACCATCTATTTTTGCCGAACATGCCCTATATCTAATGAATTCATCAGTAGACAAATCAAAAAGCCTATAAAAAATTATAAAACCCTTTCTTCTCTTAACCATTAAAAGGTTGAAATTATTGAGCACTGAATGAGTCAGTTTTATTCCACAATCCTAACCCCAAATTCATGGGATGAATAAATCAAGGTGATGAGGAAAGAACTTAAAAGAACCTGGGAATAAGCTAATTGTCTCGCATTTAGGAAATTTCTTATGATCGTCTATGTGGTCTTCGGAAATTTCTTTTGTGATTATTTTCCTTTTTGACAGTTTTTCATACTTGCACTCCATTAGCCGCATTCTTTGGATTATTTTCACTACTCTTTTACTCTTTAACAGGTGTGTCGCATGATATTGTGTCACTTCATCTTCCTTTCTAACACAGGAACCATTTTTTATAACTTTCTTTCTTACAAAATTTTTTACACAAAAAGAGAGCTTGGTTTTCATGATACATTGGCATGATGCTTTGGGAGTATTGTTTAGAAGATCATAGTCATTAACAGTTGCAATTTTTGACTCTTGTTTTCCTTCTCCATGTCACACCACTTTCCTATATCTAACATGAAATTGCTTTAAAAAATCCTTTGTTGTAACTTGCTCTTGATACCAGAAAAAAAAAAAAAAAAAAAAAAAGAACAAACTATGAGCTACCCAGATAGATGCTTAGTTGTACCGTGTTCTTAAGTTGTAGTACTTCATGCTTTTATACTCGGACTTTGTGCTTAAATAGTTGTATTAAGCAAAAATGAACCCAAATGTGCCAAGTATAGGAATTAGGTCATATATGGTACCAGAAGTTTTGGGGTTTGATTATAAAGAAAAACTAATCTTGATTGCAATTGTTACAAATTTTAACAATTGGACTTAATACATACAGAACATCTTTATCTGAAAAAAGAAACATTCTTTATTCGTAGAGCATACAGACATTTATCCATTCAAAACTCAATGGAAAAAAGAAGCAACACTAAGAGGCCTTGTAATATGATTCTTACAAATAAAAAAAATACTAACGCCTACAAGTTATGCCCGGTATCTATTGAGATAATCCATAAATAACTTAATATTACATGTGAACAAAACACAAACTATCAAAAGTATTAACTATAAAATCCGAATTATCACCAATAATCTTTACAAGAACATACTCCATTTTCAAAATGATGGAACCTCTTTGCATCACGTGCAATGATTAATCTTCCAACCAACTTTGAAATAATCTTGAGCGCCTCATGGCAATCGCCACAAACACGCAGATTTTTCATTATCCGTATTGTTGCACGGGGTGGACTAGTCAAAAGAGCTTGAGATAAAGCAAGTCTTTCACTATGTGATAAAAGAGCTTCTTCTCTACTTTCATGGTCTAAATCATGGAGTACAAATCTAGTCTGTGCCACATACCCAACTTCTATCATGTGTTGTTTTAGACACCTAAGTTGAGTGTATAATTTCTCATGATCAGCCTGAGATGTATCCCCAGCCCTAAACTGAAAAGTTTTGGATTTGATTTCTAGGAGATTTAATGGTGCTGATTTATCTTTTTCTTTTGCATTATCCGAAGGCTTTATTGGTATCAAGCCTTTCTCTGATTGTTTATCTAAATGAGAAGGATCTAGAAAGTTTACAATCTCAGTACAACGGTCTTCGAGTTCTAAATCACCATAAACCCTAGATTGATTCATCATAATTTCCCAAATTTCTGCAGTTGGCTTCATGGGCATCTTTTCTATGAATTCCAATGCTTCATTTAAGTACCCTGAACTCCCGAGCATATCGACTACACTTGCATAATCATCCATAGATAGAACAAGATTGTAATTTTTAGTCATTGATTCGAAGTGTAATAGCCCTTCTTTCATGTCTCCTACGACACTACATGCAGCAAAAACACCATCAAACATCTGATTATCGGGTTTTAATCCGACCTTTTTGAATTCGGTGAACATTTCGAGTGCGTCTTCACCATGGCCGTTTTTAGCAAGCCATGTTATCATTGTGTCCCAAGAAGTAAGATTTCTTTGGGGCATTTTATCGAACACCTTATATGCGTCTTCCATGGAACCACACTTTGAATACATTTCCAAGATTTTGTTGCAAATGTGAACATCAAGATGATGTACTGACCTTGTGAGGTGGTTATGGACTTGTTTAGCTTCTTTAAGTGCCTGAGTTTCTCCGCATGCTTTCATCAAGAATAGATATCCAGGCATTTCAACTGTTACTTTCTTCAGCTCAAGCATACGCAAAACCTCCACAGCTTCCTTCAATTTCTGTTCCTTGCAGAAAGCATTAAGCTCCTCAATCGTGCCAAGTAGTTGCTTTTCCTCACCAGGTTCATATAAAATTTCTTTATGTTGAGAGTCAATTGGCACTTCATAATTTACCAACCCACTACTTGAAGCATTACCACCATAAGATCCATTGATGTTATATTGTCTCTGTCGATGTAAACCATCTTTACCCATGTTATAATTACCTTGATTTCCTTGAACATTTCCATTATATTTTCCATATTGATCATTTCCACCTCCTATAACTTCTTTTGATACTCCACTATTCATCCAATATGAACTCTGGACATTTCTACCTTCTTCATATAACGTATTTGAACTCTGTTCCAATATCTTATTCTCATAATTTCGATCACAGTCATAACTCTGCCCATAAGCCACAGTAGGTTTTTTCTGGACAACCAAGGGATTTTTTCTATAAACCCCATCAGGGTTTTGGTCAAATTGATTATTACTGTCTCTAATTGACCAATAATTACCATATCCAGTTGAGTTTTTGACATTAGCTGGAAACTCGTTAGGGTTTCGGAAATGAAAGCTCTCATCGGCCGCCGCAGAATTGAGAGTGCTAAAGCTTTTAACAAAAGAAAGGGCTTTGAAGAAACTAACTGAGAAATAACTGCGTGAAGCACTTGTACCATTGCATACCTTATAGAGATAATTTAGAGATTTCACCATTTCGAATGACCTCGCTCTTGCTTGAGACATGCTGTAATCGTCGAAGTTAATAGTGACGAATAAAATCGGCGTCCGGTGTGATTTTGGTGGCGGCCGAGAGGGGAGCAATGGCTGAGGGAGGGTCCGGTACACCCTAAATGTCCAAAAACGGGTTCAAACTCTACAACTGCATCTGGTTAAGCCGCACAGACATAGGTGGTTTTTTTCTTGTTTTGTTAAAGGCTTTGTTCACATAAAGGTGTTTGGTTCCTGTGACCAACTTATGTGCCGTAATCTTTTTTTTTTTTTTTTTTTTTTTTTTTAATTATTAATATTATTTATTTTAATTTTTATTTATTTATTTGTCTCAAACGCCGTTTAGCAAGTTTTGAGTTAATCTCACGTAACCTTCTCACCCGTTAAACAATAACCCTATATAAAAAAAAAACAAATGTATTTCTTCATCATTTATGTAGCCCGAATTCATTGATTCACAACTACATGCAACAATAACATCTTTATCTACAAACTCAGCAACTTCACACACGAGATTGAAACCAGTTGTTAAATGTTATTTTGGTGATGTCTGCTCCATATCAGTGTCAAGGATACTGGACAACCCGGATAAAAGATTTTGGGATGCCTTAATTTCAAGGTAATTTGCAATTTCATCTTAAATCGAAATGAAATCTGTTACTGAGGTATTAGGGTTGTAATTACATATTTTTGTTTCATATTCTTAGGGTTGTGATTACACATTTTTGTTTCATATTCTCTTCCCTTTCAATTTGTAGGACTCTTCAAGGTGTCATTTTTTCAGATGTGTGGATGAACGGGGAAAAAGCTATTGAGCAACAAGACCAGTTGATGAGTCTGTTAAAGATAATTGTAGGGTTGTTAATATATATTGCATTGTTGGTTTTACCTTTTGTCATCAAAATGTTATTTAAGCAGTGTACTTTTGCAATGTGCTCAGTAATGTTATTAATTGGTATCCCTATATTTGAAGTATATATTTTGTAATTTGCAAGGTGTGAAATGGTAATCGAATGGTAATCTATATGTGTAGCCTTTGAAATTTGGTTTGTGCAAAGTGGGAAATGCTAATCTAATTGTGTATATATGTCATAGCAAAGGGCAATTTAGCTATTGCATAATATGAACATGGATAATTTCGTATTTACCAATGTGTACTTGGCAAAACAAGATGCTATAAACCAAACTAATTTAAGATGTTATATGTTGATCCTAAAACGAAATGACGTATGCGGAACAAGAATCGAAATCATGAATCAAACACACTAATGCAAGTAATCTAGTGAAAGTCTTTTATATTATTGATTAAGAAATGGAGCATACAAAGAGACTTTGGTTTTGCTAAACCAAACTAACATTGATGCAAAATGGGAGGTTTTTTGGGGAAGCTTACCTAACAAGCTAAGCTAAAGGATATATATATATATATATATATATATATATATATATATATATATATATATATATATATATATATATAATGGTTAAATACATCACATGTCAAATAAACTAAGAAACCACTAAACAAGAGATAGTCCTTGAGATGTTTTCAAAATAGGCTTCTCAAATGCCAACATCAGTTTCAGTATTTTCAACTCAACACTTTAAACCAAACCAAAGCAAGATGCTATAAACCAAACTAATTTAAGATGTTATAAATCAAACAAAAGAAACATGTTATAAGCCATATAAACCAAAGTATGATGCTATAAACCATACAAAGCAAAAGTAAAATGCTATAAAATATACCAAATTAAGATGTTATAAACCAAAAATATTAGCATAAACTAGATTTCATAGAATATGAGTGCGCATTACATAATATTTCATGTTGCAATCATCCAATTGTGCCAAAAGCCTATTAAACAAACCTACCAAGGCAACATTTGTGACAACCCAAAAATTTCCGTTAGTTTTAACGTCGAAATTAAGCACGTCAAAAATTAGCCAAATTTATCCCAAATATATTTTTGACTGGATTTAAACCCGTTGGAATATTTTAAATAATATTCGTCAAGCGAACCAAAATTAAGGAGGTATAATTTTAAAATGTTGCCGTGTTTAACGGTAGTCGTGAAAAACCCTGTTCGCGGTTGGTGTCGGGTGAACCCCAACCAGGCCATAAACTTCACCCTATATAAGGGTTGAGTGGGTTTCCTTCCCACCTTTTTCCCACCTTAGACACTTTCTCTCTCTACAAATCGGATTTTGGTCAAAAATCGCCCCTTCGAGCTCCAAATCGGTAAGTTAACCTTCCTAGCTTGTTGTTTATCTTATCTAGCTTGCAAATTCGTGGCTTAAACATCCAAAAACCCCAAGAACAAGAGTTTACGGTCTTGGGAGCATCCCAAAACTGTAAACACCTTGAAAGAGGATTTTGGTGCCCAAAAACCCCTCCAAACCATTTCTAATGCTTAGCAATGACTTAGAGGCTTGCATGAAAGGACTTAGAACACCAAAATCGTAGCAAATGAGGAGTAAACATGAGTTTACGGTCTAAGAACATTCTTAGACCGTAAACCCATCTTCAAGGACCATAAACACCTTTTAAGGTGTTAAACTACCCCTTAAACACCTCCAAGAGCTTCTATAAACTTCCTTGAGTGCATAGAACCTTATATTCCTTCTTGTGATGCACCAAAGCATACATAAGTGAGTCACACTTGAGTTTACAGCCCAAGAAGGTTCTTGGACCGTAAACACCCTTTCTTAGACCATAAACACCCCCAAAGGGTGTTAAAGTGCTCCTAACACTTTGTATGGCTTGGAATTGGACCTAGAACTTTGTATGCTTAACCTATAACCACCAAAACACATGATTCATGGACTAACATGAGTTTACTGCTGTAAACTCATGTGTTTAAGGTAGTAAACTCCCCAAGAACATCTTCATAGACTGTAAACACCTTTCCAAGGTGTTTAAGTGCCTTTACCACTTTCCTATGCTCATATAAGTGACTAGAACCTTGCGTGCATGAGTTAGAACCACCAAACAACAAAAGAAATGGACTAACATGAGTTTACTGCTGTAAACTCATGTGTTTTCGGCCGTAAACTCCTCAAGGAGTGGTCAATGGACCGTAAACTCCCTAAAATGGTCCATTTGGAGCCTAAACCACTTCCTATGCCCTAGAATTGAAAGCCTAATTCCACGAGTGAGATAAGACCTTAAAGCATCCAAGGACACACCACCCATGAGTTTAGAGCCGTAAACTCATGGGGATATGGTCTTAGGGCCGTAAACTTTATAAAGAGTTTACTCTTGAAGAGTAAACCCCCTATCTAGGCCATACACTCCCCTATCTGTAACCCAATAGCCTCCTAGCACTTGACCAAAGTGTTTTTCCGCACATTAGGATGCTTATACGTGTTTAATTAGTATTATAATTACTAATTCTATGTAAACATATGTCATCATATGTTATTAGGTCACTAAGTGTGTTCAAGTCTTTACTTGACACCGAGCACCACCGACACCTCCATCCGATCCACTTACAATAGGTGAGTTCATACACCTGAATTAACCTTTTAAATGTTTTTATATGCTTTTATGGGGGGAATACAAGTTAAAACATTCTAGTTATAATATCAATCATATATGATTAATAACCCGCATGCGCAAGGATTTATTATACTTTCAGCTGTTTTACCAAGTATGATACTATAAATGGTTTTCCAAAACGTCTTTACTTGTTTAAATTTTTTCTCAAATTGTCTCTCGTGCTGTATGTTTTACTTCAAAACCAGTTACAACAGTATTTTAAACAAAGGTTTTCTTTACTTATATTGTTTTATCAAAGTTATATTCAAAACTTGCTTATGAAAGATTTTCAAGGATTTCCAAAGGTCTTCAAACTTATTTTACAAAAGGATATCAAGTCACGATTTTCTTAAGTGTAAAGACTTTCCAAAGTTTTCGTCAAAGTTTTCTTCCATGCTTCTATGCTTCTACTTCATTAAATGCTTCTACTTCGTTAAGTGCCTCTACTTCGTTAAATACATGTCTGTATTTGTATAGTTATATAAATAATGTTTAAAAGACTTAGGAAGGCTAGTTCGCCCTATTTCCTTTTCCTCGTTGGGATGTGGTCTGGTGGGTATCATATATTCGTCCGAAGGTCGTTTAAACATTAGTTATATTTCATGTATACATATATGGACATAAAAGCTCTCTCTCTCTCTCTCTCTCTCTCTCTCTCTCTCTCTTTCTCTCTCTCTCTCTCTCTCGACCATTACATCGCCTTGGGTAGCAAGGGCATCCTTCCATTCATCACTCATAGATCAAAGACACTAGTAACTATTATAGGAATAGTTAGGAGGTTCTATTCACTCTTTCTAGTACAAGAATTCCATAGGAGTCAGTTCATACGCGAGTCATTATCATTTCTCCAGCGCCTCTAATAGCATTCAGAATACGAGATGCATCTTCAAGACACGGATCTCCCCGTCGTCAAGTTGGTAACCAGAGTCTCCTGTAGGGAGAGCGGGCATTGTGGGTATAGATCTATACGGGACTGACACTCCTGCACCCTGACTGCTAGCTACAGTCCACGGCCTACCAAGCCAAGGGGTGACAAATGTCATATTTATTCTGACGCTTGCAGGTGTCAAGTACTCTAGTGTCAATCAGTATGGTTACAAGTATCTCCATGTTTACCTTATAATTCATGGCCTTAAGGTAACGAGAATTTTGATGGGTTTTAGGTAAAACAAATAAACTAGAAAAACAATTCCTAAGTTCACATGCAACCTACTTTGGATCTATGTTTTATCTATTGAACATACAACTTTGAATTGCAAAACAAGAACCCTAGAGGAGAGAGGCTAATATCAAAATTAACAAACTAGGGTTTAGTAATTACATACCTTTCAATTGTTATAGTAAACAATTGATAATTCCCTTGATCTTGATCTTGATCTTCTTGGAAGCTTAGCACCACAAGTGTAATGCCTCTAATGGAATCACACCCAAACCAGCAAGAAGGAAAGTAGAAGGAGAGAGAGGGAGTATGCAATTTTCGGCACTAAGGGTTTCTTCCAAAGAAAGAGTGACCAAAATGTGAACCAGGAGGCTCCTTATATAGTTGAGGGATCTAGGGTTTAGGAAAAACCCTAATGCTCCTTGCTTAGGGCCTAAGCAAAGCCAAAGGCCTTATCCAAGCCCCCTTGGACGAAGTCCTTAGGGTTTCCCCTATAGATTTCGTCCACCTCCTTCCAAGGAGGTTCTGGAGCCTTCCACTCAACTATTAGATAATTGCAAACTAGTCCCTGCACTTTATAATTAATTCTTTTAACCCCAAAATTAATTCTGGTTAATTTCTGGCTAACAATTAATTAAACAAAATGATTTCTTATTAATATATTAATCTTTTAACATATTAATAAATTCATTTATATTAATTTATTAATCTTATAATAAATTAATATCTCTCCTTTCATAATTTCCTTGTCCGGTTGCTAGGTTTGAGGGCAACCCAAAAGGACTGTGCTGCTATCAATTCAAGTACATACCAATTATAGTTATGGGCTTAGACACCTAATCCAACAAATTTAACACTGTATCCTTAAAACAACTCACTTAGGATTTCCCTTTTGTTTTTAGACCTTGCTAGCTGTATCTTTCATTTGATACTATCTGCGGTATGTGTTTCACTGTTTTAGACCTTGCTAGCTGTATCTTTCATTTGATACTGTCTGGAGTCTGTTCTTCTTTGTTTTAGACCTTGCTAGCCGTATCGTACATTTGATACCGTCTAGGGTCTGTATTCCCTTTTTGTTAGACTGAGCCAGGCGTATCATTCATTTGATACTCTCCTGGAGTCTATGATTTCTTTTGCCTTAGTCAACAGTATTCTCTGCTAAGGCATATGTTATTTTCCTTAATGTTTTTACTCGTGATATTCTCCTACTCTCTTTAAAATCAAATACCGTATTTTGGTAATGATAGTATTTCAGGGAAAATTACTCTTTAAAACATAACTCCGTCGAGTCTTGGTAGAAGACTGCTTTATTTAGAAAATATAGGATTTTCTGGAAAGGACACTAATACACTGTAGATTCTAAATTACTACTTATCTTAAAGTTATACTTACATAAATGACACTAAATACTTATGAACTCACCAACATTTACAAAAATGCTGATACTCGCTTTCAAAATAACTTGTATTCTCAGGTCAGTAATAGACAGATACATCCCAGGAGCTTTTGTTGAAAACAATTAGTACCAAGCTGCATCTACATTAGTTTCTGTATTACTTTGATGTTTCTATGCAATGTAAAACTATGTCAAATTATTACTATTAATGCAATGGTTGTTGTACTTTGATTACTATACTGCATATGTTGTGATACTTGACATGACGTCATCCACCCTAGAACGTTTCCGCCGTTCCGGTTTTGGGGTGTGACAACATATGTAGGAACATATGACAATTGGATGTTTGTTGTAATTAGTGGGAATAACAAAAAAATATATGTACAGAAATAACGCAACATATGCCGATGATTAACATCCCACTTCACCCCTTTTACCAATCCATACCCAACTACTCTAAATTGATAGGTTTAGTAGGACTGCAACCATTACCATATTTTCCATACATAAGGTTCTTCAACTTAATTTTTAGTATCCTCTCAAAAGGTTTCCTTTTCCTATACACATGTAAGTTATTAAGTTCTTCATCATCTTCCTCATGTCCTTCACCCATACCTTCATCAACTGCTTTTTACATGCTTCATCCAATGCATCCACTCCTTCATCATCAATTTCATTGCATACTGTCACACCCCCAAACCAAGGATGGCGGAAACGTTTGGGGGTGGAGGATTTCATGTATAGTATCACAACAACGTGTATAATAGTGCTCAAAGTAATTACAACCATCATAAATATAATTGAAAAAGTTACACCAATGTATATGTTTACATATTTAAAATCAATTACATTATGATGACAAAATGAACTGTTTGACGATTTATCGTCCTATCCTCAAAACGCTGTTGATTTCCTGTTGCACTGAATTCCTGAGAATACAAGTAGTTTTGAAAAAGTGTCAACACAAAGGTTGGTGAGTTCTTAAGCTTTTGATAGTCAGAGTTTGAAAATCGATCTTTGTAAAGAGATGTATGTTACCAAGAAAAATCCAATATTTTCCTTATAAAAGTTATGTGGTCCTAAATACCAGGACCGAAAATGAACAAGTATTTGTCATACTTAAAGATATAAAAGTGGTTTCAAATTGGCGTAAAACCCTTTCTGATTTGAGAAAACTCCCGTAATGAATGGTGTAGTCTTAAATACCAAGACTGAAAATATACAACAATATCTGTAATTATTGATATAAAAAGTGATTTTAAATCGACATAAAACCCTTTTTGATATGAAGGCGTACAAGTATTTTTTTCATACTTAAAGTAATTTCAGTGAGCTAAATCGACATAACTCGCTAATTTAAAGTTAGAACCCGTAAATCTTATGATTTGTTAATGCCACATGTGAGCTATCATAACGATACTTGACTTAGACGGCCTTGTAATGCGACGTTCTTTAGGCGTCGCCGTTAAATGACACTTGTCACCACAGACCTCCCGGTCTAGCTATTGCAAGCAGCTCAGGTGTGGGTTTGTCAAACCCAATATAGATCTATACACAACTATCACGTTCTCCCTACAAGAGACTCTGGTTACAATCTACAGGACTTTTTGAATTGGTTACTTTGGAAGTAACCCGAAGAGAGTGACTCACAAATTTATTCATTAACAGATTTACGTGAACTAAACTGAAAACCTTTGATAACTAGTTTTGAAAAGTAAATGATACATAAACTATACCTATTATAGTTTATCCAAAATGTTTGTAATGTATAAGAACTCTTTCATAAAAATGCATTAGTGTTATGAATCCATTAGCTATGCTTATTATAGCTTAATATACGTGTTCTAAATGAATGAATAATCTTATCATGAATGACTAAGTTTCAGTATATGATGATAAACTAACAAGGAAACACATTCAATATTTAGAGCTTATTGTTATACACTTTGCTCAACATAATACAAAGTGTTATGAAAGTTATAAGTTGTTAACTAATTTTTAACCTTTCTGCGCTGTTTTAGAAAAGTCATAGAAAAATCATACGAAGTCAAAAACTAAATCCGTAAATTCTGGGAGTTCCCAAAATGTGACTAGTTTACTCATAATTTTTATCATGATTTTTAATGACCTCCAACTTGGGTAAAAAAGTCCATAATCACAGACTGGTCCGGATTGGTGTTTAAAATGATAGACAGTTTTGTAAAAATCACCATAAATTGTAGAAAAATCGTATGGAGATGCGCAAGTAGTCATTTTAAAGCTAAGAACTGAAGATACTTGCACCTAAAACAGTTTTGAAAACAAAAATGTTTAAGGTGCCCAAAACAGTCCGTGAATGGAGTCCAACATTTCTGATGAAAGCTGTTAGAAAATTTAGTTATGTTCTTGGTGTTTTAACTTGTATTCCCCCCCCCCCCCCCCCCAAAAAAAAAAACAAAAAAAAACTTGAGAAAACATAAAATTACAGGGGTATGAACTCACCTTATGTGATTTCAGTAGATGGATGATGGAGAAAAGAAGTGTTCAACCCAAGAACACTTTGGGAGATTGCTTGAAGATTCGAAGATCTAACACCAATAGGATGGAGTTTGTGTAAGATATCTATTATTTGAGTAGAAGGAAGTGAAATAATCATATGGAGGATGTTAATACTTACCAAAAGTAGAAGAAAAGCTTGGAGTATAGCCTTGAATCTCGAATTTTAGAAAGAGAAAATGAATTTTGTTCTTGATGGAAGAATGAGAGGAAATGAAAGAAATGTGAGGAGAGAGGAGGGTTTTCTTACCCTTGACCAAGTGTGTGGCTGAAAATGGTGGGAGAAGTACCATGAAATGACTAGGTATGGGCTGATGGTGAATAGTGACATGGAGTGGGTATGGGAGTGGTTGCTTGTGTCATAGAATAAAGAAAAGTCAACACTCCACCTCTTGTACTTCACCCACTCTTCTTGGATAAGGTTTATCCCAAAACATGTGGATAATTAATAAATATGGGGCCTTATATGTTAAAAAAAAAAGTTTTGGGTGAAAATGTCGCGTTAAAACAATTAAAAACGGGCCTAAAACGCAAAACTAGTCGAAAACCGGGTGAAAATTAGCCTCCTGCGAGACCTCTCGGTCCTAGGCCGAGGTTCGATCCCTTCTGTTGCTGAGCCGAAGGCGAAATGGAGCGAACAGGGAGTAAGAGGCGAAGGCGAAGGTGGCTTCCGTCCCCTGGTGTGAGGTTCGGGCCCGAGAGGACCCTTCGGGTTCGGTTCATTTTGCTTCTGATGCCTTCGCTTCTGACAAGTTCGCTTCTGACAAGGTCGGTTCCTAAGAGGGGTTTCGGGTCCTTAAGACGGTTCGGCTCCTTAAGAGGGGTTTCGGGTCCTTAAGTCTATTTTATCTGTTTTTACCCCGTTTTAAGCGGTTTTTGACCCGGCTAAGGGTCAGAATGACCGAATGACTTCAAAAAGTTACGAGAACTTTTGAGAGAGATTTGGGAGAGATTTCACATTCTTGGAGAGATTTCCCATACAAAGAGAGATTTAGGAGAGATTTCACATTCTTGGAGAGATTTCTCATACAAAGAGAGATTTGGGAGAGATTTTACATACTTAGAGAGATTTGGGAGAGATTTCACATTCTTGGAGAGATTTCCCATACAAAGAGAGATTTGGGAGAGATTTCACATTCTTGGAGAGATTTCTCATACAAAGAGAGATTTGGGAGAGATTTCACATACTTAGAGAGATTTGGGGGAGATTTCACATTCTTGGAGATATTTCTCATACAAAGAGAGATTTTGGAGAGTTTTCACATTCTTGGCGAGATTTCCCAGACAAAGAGAGATTTGGGAGAGATTTCACATACTTAGAGAGATTTGGGAGAGATTTGACATACGTGCAGAGATTTAGGAGAGATTCTCGATAAAGAGAGATAGAGTGAAAATGATTGAGAGAGGTTTCGTGTGTGACAAATGTGAGTGTCCGGCTTTGCAATGCAAGGTCCATAAACCCTATTAAGCCTTGTTTAAGGGTCTTACACAGTCCCGATGAGTATACAACATTGTTTTATCGGTTTGGTTCGTTACTTACCATAGTTTTAGGTTAAGGAGATCTAGATGTACGTACTTTTCAATTTATGACTTCTTATTAGAATAGCGAGTTGTTTAGAAATTGCATAACGTAAACTCTAGTACCCACGGGCAATTTAAGTCGACCGGTTTGACTTGTTGACTTCAGTTGACTTTGACTTGACCGAAAATTGATGGTTGTCATATCATCCCCTCATTAGAGGGAATTTCGTCCCGAAATTTGAATTTAGTCAAGGAGTAGGCATGAATATTCGAGCCAAGAAGTGGGGATACTTCCTAATCGACTGATTCTCGCGCTCCCAAGTGTCTCCAGGTCCTTGGTTAGTATTCCAACGAACTTTCACTAATGGGAAGCGGCGTTGGTTCGTTCGCTTGACCTCTCGGTTTATGGTCACTACAATTCTTCCACGAAGGTGAGACTCTTGTGGAACTCGATCTCGTCGAGGGGGATCACAAGAGTCTTGTTGGATATATACTTCTACAAGTTCGGGACATGTCGGGTAGAATGTACTTTACCAAGCTCACGGGAGTAGATTGAAGTAGCGAGTTACAGGGCTGATTCTGACAAGAATCTCGAAAGGCATAATTATCTGGGGTTTTAGCTTTCCACGCTTTCCGAAGCATACTAAGCCTTTCCAGAGTGAGGCTTCCAGAGGAATTTGGTCTCTTATTCTGGAGTTCTAAAGGTTTCTCCCTCTTTCTTCTCTCCCCAGTCAAGGGTTGCTCCCTTCAGGGTCAAAGTCGTAAGGGGGTTCCGTAATTTACGAGAAGTTCTAAAGGAACTAAGATGGTAGGTCAGCGAGACCCATAATTTTGGCGTATTCCTGTTGACGCCTTTGGTGCTGACTGTTTCTCAACGATTTTGATTAATTGAAAAGGTCCTTAAGAATTTCCACATCAATAATGATGTGACTTAGGAATTCGACTCCTTAATTCTAAAACTCGTATCTAGAGAACTTCGGGTAAGGCTTCTCTGATCGTATTGCTTCCGTAGTTTGTTGTAGCTGCTCTCCTTGGTTTCCTTCTTACTAAGATGGTAGATAAGCAAGTCATTTACAATGACAATGACGAACTGATCCTAGTAAGAATGACATATCCTATTCATTAAGTTCATGAATACTGCGAGCGGGTTAGTCCTATCCGAGGGGTATCACTACGGACTTGCAACGTCCGCACCGAATTTGGAGGATTGTCCTCGGACATCCTTCTCCAATACTCGCGACTGGTGATATTCAGATCTCAGGTCTAATTCATGAAAGGTACCTCGTTCCTTGCGGTTAGTCGGCCTATTCGTCTATGCGAGGTAGATAGTAAAGGTTTCTACTGGAGATATTGTCGGGGCCTCTATGGTCGATGGACCTATGAGAAATTTGTCTTTCTATTTGAAGAATAAGACCGGAGCTCTCCAGGGTGAGAAGCTTGGTTCTTCAATTTCATTATTGAGTAGTTCGACAGGTTTGACCTGACAGTTCTTGTAGCTCGGTAGGAAGCATGTGGGTTTGGTTTACGCGACTAGGCCTTTTCGGATGATAGGACATTCACTCGTCCTCCTAGGCAACCTTGGCCCGAAGTTCATGGCAGGACTCGTACCTGGTCCATCTATCATTAACTTGCGCATATAGGTCGTATGTACTTAAGATTGGCAAGACAGTTGGATGGGTGACTATGCCCCAAGTCCACAACCAAACATGGAATAGGAAATAGGGCGGAAGCACACATCCAATGTTTGTAGAATCTTAATTATACATTATCCTCATGTATACACGTAGTAGTGGTATACTAACTGTATCCGTCCCAAGCTGCTGTGCTTGAACCTTGTCTGCTGTATGCGTGACATTCCCGAAGGTCTCATGTAAATACTTGTGATAAGGTTTCGGGAAGTATAACACTCCTCCGGTGCATGTTTTGGAGTTTCATAGCGAGAGATGACCCGGTGGTCCGTGCTGGATGTTTATGAGAGACGAAGGTTTCGATATTCGGGGGGTTAGGTGAAGAGTCCTTTGTAGTCGTTAAATCGGGAAGATAAGGACTATACTAATTGAAACTGAATGGTGACAACCAAATCTTTTTAGATAACATGTGTTAAGCTGTATTCATAAGAAGAGATCACTAGAGTGATAGAGTATCTTGTGTTTCTTTTCAGGGTGTTCCGTTTTGTTTGATATTATTATCACTATAGATGATTCATACCACAATGTCTAGCACTAGTAGTGGGTGTGTTTCGATAGCCAGTAATGATACTTAATATCATGATCCCTGACTGGTCTCCCTACGATCGAGCGGTATATGAACGTTGTATGTAAGTTGATGTTGGTGAAATCGTCGAGTGGGTGGCCCCACTCAATTCCTACTACTAGACATGGAATAGGAGTCAGGATGGAATTATTTGTTTCAAGACTTCAGTATTTTGATTATAATTAACCCCAATGTATGTACAAGGTCATCACATCTTACAGGTAAAGATCCTAAGGTCATATATGAATGTGTTTGGTTTGATTTGAACGAGAGAGTATTTAACTATTTTTAGAAAGACGGTGATTTCAGCAAACATACCAAATTCATTACAAACATATGGTACTTAAACGTTTTTGTCGTTGGAAACATTACAAAAGTCCTAATATGGTTCCCTGTTACCCTTGTTGGTTCGTTTGTCACACTCCTCCGGCTCCCCCGTCATTCTTCTCAGTTGGACAGTTTCTCTTGAAGTGTCCTGTTTCGCCACATAGGAAGCACATTGGAATTACTTTGGTATTGGAGGTTGAAGCAATGTACTGAGTCAGGGCTTTACAGAGACGGACGGTATGCCCGTTCTTGTTGCAGTTGTTACAGTGTAAAATCCGGCAAGCTCCATTGTGATGGAAGCCATATTGGTTACACTTTGGGAGTGATCCCTTATATGGTCTAGCTGGCGTTTGGGTGGTAGACCTTGTGGCTAGTATCGCGACATTCGTCGTGACTGTTGTTGTAATGGCAGGTGCAGCTACGGATTGCTTTCTTCTAGAGAATTTTTGAGGTAGGTTACACTTCTTTTCATCCCAAAACTTTCGCTTCTTGTTCGTAGGTTTGTGGCCTGAGGCGCCTTCGTTGGCCGATACCCATTGGTGTTCCCGATTGTTACAACCATATGTATTGTCAGTACCGCTTCCATTTCTGCTGGCATTGTAAGCATTGAATTGCGCCATGACGGTTGTCACGGCTGCCGTGACTGCAGCCTGAAAAGTAGCAGAGTCTATCTGAAGGGTTGGCACCTTGCTAGTTGGTTGGTTGCCTCTTGGTGAAGACATAGCTCTGTTTCACGATGAAAAACGACTTCATTAGTGGAAATGATTATCTCAAGTGCATCCTTACGATTTATATTTACGCATATAAATTCTTGCACATTATTGTACTATTCCTAGTGTTTCTGCTAACGTTCCTGAGATGGAGTTATGGCAGTGGGTACGAGTAGGTTTCATACGGGTGTTAAGCTTTACTCATCTTAGAATCATGTTTGTCCAAACACGCTTGGCTGAGGAGCTTTGTTGGGATCCGGTGCATTAGTGATGGTATGATCGCACCTTATAGGTCTACGAAGAAAGCATCCCCTCAATCATAAGGTTTAAGGGGAGAGACGATAATGAGTCTTTCAAATGGCTATATGTCGCGAGTTTTCTAACTAAGTTTATCTTAGTTCATTTTGTAACATATTTCTGTTGTTTTATGGTGTTCTGAAAACATTTCATAACGAAAGCCTATAAATGATAAACTCATGTGTTTTAGTAGTTCTGTATCCCAGTGAAACCTTGAGATTTGATCCAAGCTAGGCCTTTCTTATGACCGTTTGATGTATGCTTAGAGGTGTGATTAAGACTTAATAGACCTTCGAGTCTGTTAGGTACGTCCTAAGCCCATCTTGTTAATATGACTCTAGTAATTATGGTTTCAGTGAAAATTTTGACCTCGATGCAGGTCTACCTTACATCTGTGCATGGACGAGTTTTGATAGTAACTAGATCTCTTGATTAGTATGACCACTTAATTTGCAGTGTCGTGCTTTTACTTATAATAGAGTAGCACCAACGCATACTCATGAACCTAATTTACCAGGTCTTGTGAGCGGTATGAACTCTACTCACGACGATCCATCCCTTGTGATGCCTGAGGCAAGGTCGATGCATCTTGTAGCTTTGTCAATCGACGCTTGGCTGTAATCATCCTCTCTTTGAATGCTGTGTGTCTACCCTGTTACTCTCTTTCCTCTTCACGAGCGGCGATAAGGTCCTAAAAAGAGAGTTGGTCTCGGGAATAGTAGTCTAATTCTGAGTCTTGGGTATGTGAGATGGTAGGGTCCGTAGTAGCGCGTGGTTTCTGAACTCGGGTTGTAGTCTTCCTGTTTTAATCCCCGATGTTCGCGATCTGCCGGGTCTTTACCGAGAGGGCTCTGTCAGTCGGTCCCCCGTGGTTGAGGTCATAACACCCTCATTGGTCTCCACATGGTGGTTGTTGTCATTGTTGTGGACATTCAACCCTCGATCACGATTTCCTAATGGGGCATAGGTTTGATGTAGTCGAAACGGTTCGCGGGAACCCTTGCTATGCCGGGAGGGTTGATTACCTCCGGTTCCGGTTCCGATTCTTCTCATAACCATTCACCATCTCTCGGGTTCGGGTTGGGAAAGTTGGGGTCGTCCGCTAAGTAGGATCTTGCTATGTTGTACTTGCGAGAATAGGAGTGAAAGAGCTAATTACTAGGCGTTTAACTCTATAATTAATTACTCATAGGGGGTGATCCTACCCTAGGTCCACATCCAAACAAGGAAAAGGAAGTAAGGCAATGACCACAAATTCTAAGTCTATGATTTCTAAGTTATATATAACCTTAGAGTATCCACTTAGGGACTATAGACTTATTATTGAGGATCTATTTAGTTTTCATATAAGTTATGATATTACAAAATACTCCTATACTATTTTAAACTCATGTTCTGTTCTAATGTTCTCATTGTGGTAGTGTTGGTAATTTTTTAGACTTGTTGCCATATCACAACCATTCTTGGGCATGTGCTAATCACTCCTCGGACTAGCATAGTTGATCAGGCTATGCCACTCCGAAGACTGACCATACATCCCCGAGCTTACCTGTGATATCCAACAATCATTACTTTTGTTTTGTTCTAGAATGATGCTGACCTTAGTATGTATGCATGCATGTATACTTTTAATAGGAAATTATTTATTTCTAAAAGTAATATTGTTTTGAAAACTTTAAATCAGAGACTTTAGTCCCAATGCATTTATAGTTTGTATATCTTATGTGGTTCGATATACTTAGTTCATTATAAACAATGCTCTGATACCAATCTGTCACACCCCCAAACCAAGGATGGCGGAAACGTCCGGAGGTGGAGGACTTCATGTATAGTATCACAACAACGTGTATAATAGTGCTCAAAGTAATTACAACCATCATAAATATAATTGAAAAAGTTACACCAATGTATATGTTTACATATTTCAAATCAGTTACATTATGATGACAAAATGAACTGTTTGATGACTTATCGTCCCATCCTCAAAACGCTGTTGATTTCCTGTTTCACTGAATTTCTGAGAATACAAGTAGTTTTGAAAAAGTGTCAACACAAAGGTTGGTGAGTTCTTAAGCTTTTGATAGTCAAAGTTTGAAAATCGATCTTTGTAAAGAGATGTATGTTACCAAGAAAAATCCAATATTTTCCTTATAAAAGTTATGTGGTCCTAAATACCAGGACTGAAAATGAACAAGTATTTCTCATACTTAAAGATATAAAAGTGGTTTCAAATTGGCGTAAAACCCTTTCTGATTTGAGAAAACTCCGGTAATGAATGGTGTGTAGTCTTAAATACCAAGACTGAAAATATACAGCAATATCTATAATTATTGATATAAAAAGTGATTTTAAATCGATATAAAACCCTTTTTGATATGAAGGCGTACAAGTATTTTTCCATACTTAAAGTAATTTCAGTGAGCTAAATCGACATAACTCGCTAATTTAAAGTTAGAACCTGTAAATCTTATGATTTGTTAATACCACATGTGAGCTATCATAGCCATACTTGACTTAGACGACCTTGTAATGCGACGTTCTTCAGGCGTCGCCGTTAAATGACACTTGTCACCACAGACCTGCCGGTCTAGCTGTCGCAAGCAGCTCAGGTGTGGGTTTGTCAAACCCAATATAGATCTATACACAACTATCACATTCTCCCTACAAGAGACTCTGGTTACAATCTACCGGACTTTTTGAATTGGTTACTTTGGAAGTAACCCGAAGAGAGTGACTCACAAATTTATTCATTAACAGATTTACGTGAACTAAACTGAAAACCTTTGATAACTAGTTTTGAAAAGTAAATGATACATAAACTATACCTATTATAGTTTATCCAAAACGTTTGTAATGTATAAGAACTCTTTCATAAAAATGCATTAGTGTTATGAATCCATTAGCTATGCTTATTATAGCTTAATATACATGTTCCAAATGAATGAATAATCTTATCATGAATGACTAAGTTTCAGTTTATGATGATAAACTAACAAGGAAACACATTCAATATTTAGAGATTATTGTTATACACTTTGCTCAACAGAATACAAAGTGTTATGAAAGTTATAAGATGTTAACTAATTTTTAACCTTTCTGCGCTGTTTTAGAAAAGTCATAGAAAAATCATACGAAGTCAAAAACTAAATTCGTAAATTCTGGGAGTTCCCAAAATATGTCTAGTTTAATCATAGTTTTTATCATGATTTTTAATGACCTCCAACTTGTGTGAAAAAGTCCATAATCACAGACTGGTCCGGATTGGTGTTTAAAATGATAGGCAGTCTTGTAAAAATCACCATAAATTGTTGAAAAATATTGTGGAGATTTGCAAGTAGTCATTTTAAAGCTAAGAACTGGAGCTACTTGCACCTAAAACCGTTTTGAAAACAAAAATGTTTAAGGTGCCCAAAACAGTCCGTGAATGGAGTCCAACATTTCTGATGAAAGCTGTTAAAAAATTTAGTTATGTTCTTGGTGTTTTAACTTCTATCCCCCCCTCTAAAAACTTGAGAAAACATGAAATTACAGGGGTATGAACTCACCTTATGTGATTTCAGTAGATGGATGATGGAGAAAAGAAGTGTTCAACCCAAGAACACTTTGGGAGATTGCTTGAAGATTCGAAGATCTAACACCAATAGGATGGAGTTTGTGTAAGATATCTATGATTTGAGTAGAAGGAAGTGAAATAATCATATGGAGGATGTTAATACTTACCAAAAGTAGAAGAAAAGCCTGGAGTATAGCCTTGAATCTCGAATTTTAGAAAGAAAAAATGAGAGAAAATGAAGTTTGTTCTTGATGGAAGAATGAGAGGAAATGAAAGAAATGTGAGGAGAGAGGAGGGTTTTCTTACCCTTGACCAAGTGTGTGGCTGAAAATGGTGGGAAAAGTACCATGAAATGACTAGGTATGGGCTGATGGTGAATAGTGACATGGAGTGGGTATGGGAGTGGTTGGTTGTGTCATATGTGACAACTGCCAATTCAGGTCATTCTCGGACTCTTGCATCTTTATAAAAACCATTCATGCACAACATGCCATGACCTAGTAGTATAGATTAGGTCAAAAATCTTGCATAAACTAGGATCCAACTAAGGTCTAGGACTAATATACTTGATACTTACAATTCTAGTAAGTTGCTTAGCTACAATAGGAAATGCCAATACTATAATTAGAATAAAGCTTCAAGCTTTGTTATAATTGAAATAGGGTATAAAACTCTAAGAATAAATTAAAACATTCTAATTATACTTCAACATGTTGTTGAATATCAAACAATATTCCAAAAACCCTAAAGTGCCAAAAATCCAAAGTTATAAATTATAAAGCTTAAAAACTTTATAAAATTTGGCTATAAACTTCCTAATATCAAATTTTTATTAATCAAATTATGAATTATAGTCAATGAAATAGAAATTAAATTACCAAGTATTAATCATAATTTATTTTTTTGAAAACAAGATTTTAAATAAATCCAAATTTGCTTAATAAACACTTTTATAAAATTAGGGTTTTTATAAAGATTTAGGAGGAAATTTTATAAAGTTTAAAATTTAGGAGAGAGGAGGCCAAAATGCATGCAAAAACCGGCCATCACCTCTCCCCATGCCCTCTCTCTTCCCCAAAACACAATCATTAAGCTTAAACCCCCACTCCACCTCTTCCCTCTTCACTCTATCACTTCACTCTCTTCACACACTTCACTCTCTTCTTCCCTCTCTCTAAACTCACGAAAATCCTCTCAATTCTCTGCAAAATTTCGAGATTGTGAAGCCCTTGAAGTGTTCTTACTTCTCTCAAGGTCAAAACCAAGGTAAACAACAACATCTTCTTCCATAGTTTCATGGTTAAACCTCTTTTTCTTCTTAGTCTTCTCTACTTTTCGGATTCTATGCCTTTCCATGGCTAGAAATCTTTATTCTCCCCTTGTGGTTTGTAGATTCTCACCATAACACAATGCATGTGTTAGAGATGGTGAAAATCCGGGATCAAACCCATGCAAGGAGTGGAAAAGATGCACATATGATCATGTGACATCAAAACCTAATATTTCATGTTCTTCTCCATTTCTTTTG
The DNA here is from genome assembly GCF_002870075.4 of Lactuca sativa. Taxonomy (NCBI): domain Eukaryota; kingdom Viridiplantae; phylum Streptophyta; class Magnoliopsida; order Asterales; family Asteraceae; genus Lactuca; species Lactuca sativa. The sequence continues at coordinate 146,350,498 of NC_056631.2, forward strand.
TGTTCATGCATGAACAAAAGCATTTAAACCATTTCTAGTACATCTTGGATGCTCATTCATTCCATGCATGTGTTAGAAATCGGGCCTTACCAAATACATGGATGATGTTCTTGTTGAAATACCCTAATAATGCACGCAAGCAAACATGCAATCTGCCAGATTACTTTGTTCGACTTTGAACAGTCATAACTCAGTCATTTCTTAACCAAGTTATGATATTCTTTTTGTATTGGTTAGTTCCACGAATTAACTTTCAAACCCAACTGGTCTTACTGTAAAATATTAAATATCCGATTTTTGGCAGATTTTACAAAAAGGTTGCGCATACAGCTCTTTTTCTGTGATCACTATTTTTATCTTGCTTAAACAATGGCCTTAAACCCAACCATAAATCTGAGGAAAAATACCTTAGAAACTTAACATATCTAGTGAATGATGGTTGAAATTTCGTGGCTTAAAACCTCACTGAATGGGCTACACAAATTCATGAACTTCAGCCACATCTACACTTCATGCATTATTGCATGCAACTTTTCTTAAATTGTTTGGAATCATTACCCTCATTTCTCTTCAGAATACATTCTTAACATTTTTCCTTTTGAAAGCCCTTGCATGCATGAGATAATCTGGAAAATTTCAAGAGCTGTTGTTATTTCTTTGATTTATTAGAGTTATTGCTAAAACCAAGGGCATAAATCATATAAAAATACTTCCAGAGGTCAATAAATCCTAAATAAATTCATGGATGATACTTATGGGGAATAATGACCCCTCACCAAATTTCAGAAATTTTTGTTACTGTTTAATACGATTTCTAATTTCTTTTATTTAGGACATGATAAATTACAAAACCACCTTAGAGGATATGAAAATTGTATCTAACAATTTTCGCATACCTTAACTGTTATGGGTGACTTCAGAAAATAATTTCAAGATTTTTCATCATGTCTTACTATTTTTACCAATTCTTGGTAATTATAATGGTCTAAAAATGGGAAAAATAGTTCTGATTATCCAAAATTCATGAAAATTTACCAGGATATAATATTATACAGTAGGAGGTTACATAAAAATTTTTAATATTTTTCTCTACTGTAAACTATTTTTCTCTTATTTTCTAAAGTTAATTGCACTAAAATACACTTAAATATACATAAATACCCAAAACCAGTTTATACATTATGAAAACCACTTTTGATATTTTTCCCAGGATATTTATACTGTAAATGATGTTACAAAAATTTATGGTAATTTATTTTAACTGTTTAATATTATTTCTTTAATTAATGACTATTTAAAGGAATAAAACAAGGAAAAATACAAATAACCACTGAAAAATATCTTTTATATTTTTCCCAGCTTAATATTTTGTAATAACAGTTAAATAAAAAGTTTGAGAATTTTTATCCCTCGAATGCTATTTTTCGTGAATTTATGTTGTTATTGAGACTTAAAATTTGGAAAATTAACCTTCCAAGGTTGTAATTAATCGCACGACTTGTAAAATTTCAATACTTCAGAAAAAGTGTAACTAATTGATATAAAATCCAATACTAAAACATAAATTGGCATTTCCCTATATGTAGAATTTAGTATATTAGCATTAGATATCGACATGGAAACTCACTAGTGCGTGTGTTTGATGTCGTAGGATCCCGGTAGTAAGACGTTGGTGCATCCCGAAGTACCGCTTGTGTCTACACAAAACATCGTGAGTATTCACGTACTCCCCTATTTTCGGTTTTTATGTTTTGGGGTGGAAAAGCATGTCCTAAACTACTTATTGTCGTTATATTTAATTGACTCGTATAAACTCGATTACTATATTTTGCATATTGTGAGTATTCACCAATCCCCTATTTTTGGTTTTTATGTTTTGGGGTGGAAAAGATGTCCTAAACTATTTTTATGTTCGTTGTATTTATTTTGACTCGTATAAACTTGGTTGCTATATTTTGCATATTGTGAGTATTCACGCACTCCCCTATTTTCATTTTTTATGTTTTGGGGTGGAAAAGCAGGTCCATAAAGACTATTATTTGCATGTTGTATTTAAATTGATTTGTATCAAACATGATTGCTATTGTATTGCTATGTTTCTATATGTATGTCTATGCAACACGGAACATGAGAACTTATCGTACTAAGGCCCTTCCCTTATCTCTAACCATTAACTCTTTGAGCCAATGGTCGTTATGGATAGCGCTATTAGGAATTGACAACTCCTCACTCGCCCGAATCGCTGGAGTGCATGATACCATATTCATCTATGGAACGATAAGCATAGATCTCGATAGGGCTTCAGTCATAGGTTTGGTTGAGACTCATTGTTTGCTCATACACATACAAACGCGTTTCTCGTTATAGCAATAAACTTGTATACCTTAATAGCAATCAACTTTGTTTTATCATTAAAGCAATGTACTTGTACTTACGAAAAGCATTATTGTACCCTCGATTTATAAACTTGTGATACTCACCAACTATTTTCATAGTTGACGCTCGTTTTACATGCTTTTTCAGGAAATAATTAGTAAGTGGATGTAAAGATTCATCATCATAGAGCATGCTGCATCGTGTTGAAGCTATTATGAAGTTATATTTTGAACAATGTTATTTTGAAAAACTTGTATTCTGTTTCGTTTGAAGCTATGGGTTGTAACTTTTAAATATTGCTATGGTGATGTATCTTTATCTTTTGCATTGAAACCGTTATCGTTGTCATACCTTGCGTTTCCGCTTTAGCGGGGTGTGACATCATAGAATAAAGAAAAGTCAACACTCCACCTCTTGTACTTCACCCACTCTTCTTGGATAAGGTTTATCCCAAAACACGTGGATAATTAATAACTATGGGGCATTATATGTTAATATAAAGTTTTGGGTGAAAATGCCGCATTAAAACAATTAAATACGGGCCTAAAACGCAAAACTAGTCGAAAACCGGGTGAAAATCAGCCTCCTGCGAGACCTCTCGGTCCTAGGTCGAGGTTCGGTCCCTTCTGTTGCTGAGCCGAAGGCGAAATGGAGCGAACAAGGAGTAAGAGGCGAAGGCGAAGGCGAAGGCGGCTTCGATCCCCTGGTGCCAGGTTCGGGCCCGAGAGGACCCTTCGGGTTCGGTTCATTTCGCTTTTGGTGCCTTCGCTTCTGACAAGTTCGCTTCTGACAAGTTCGGTTCCTAAGAGGGGTTTCGGGTCCTTAAGAGGGTTCGGACTCTTAAGAGGGGTTTCGGGTCCTTAAGTCTATTTTATCCATTTTTACCCCGTTTTAAGCGGTTTTTGACCCGGTTAAGGGTCGGAATGACCCGAATGACTTCAAAAAGTTGCGAGAACTTTTGAGAGAGATTTCACATTCTTGGAGAGATTTCGCATACAAAGAGAGATTTAGGAGAGATTTCACATTCTTGGAGAGATTTCTCATACAAAGAGAGATTTGGGAGAGATTTCACATACTTAGAGAGATTTGGGAGAGATTTCACATTCTTGGAGAGATTTCCCATACAAAGAGAGATTTCACATACTTAGAGAGATTTGGGAGAGATTTGACATACGTGGAGAGATTTAGGAGAGATTCTCGATAAAGAGAGATAGAGTGAAAATGATTGAGAGAGGTTTCGTGTGTGACAAATGTGAGTGTCCGGCTTCGCAATGCAAGGTCCGTAAACCCTGTTAAGCCTTGTTTAAGGATCTTACACACTCCCAATGAGTATGCAACATTGTTTTATCGGTTTGGTTCGTTACTTACCACAGTTTTATGTTAAGGAGATCTAGATGTACGTACTTTTCAATTTATGACTTCTTTTTAGAATAGCAAGTTGTTTAGAAATTACATAACATAAACTCTAGTACCCACGGGCAAATTGAGTCGACCGGTTTGACTTGTTGACTTTAGTTGACTTTGACTTGACCGAAAATTGACGGTTGTCACACATACATCCAATCATGTATCATCAGCTTCATTCTATGCTTCATCCCCTACATTCATTCCTTCAACATCAGCTTCATTCCCTGATTCATTAACTCCTTCATCGTCAACAAATACCTCACCATCACCTGGATGTCTGTCTTTATCTTCTATTTCATGTTAAGCCAAAATATGACATGTATTTACAATGCGGGACAAATAAAATAAATTGCATTTATGAAGAATAAGTAGGAGATTAATTACCATCTCAACAGGTTCCATTTCACCTAATAACATTGTTATCCCTTTACTACTTTTAATTTCAATTATGGTGCATCTTGACTCTATTATCATGGCTACATCTTTTTCATTAAGTAGGATTTTCTTAAGTATGACATCCTCTGGATTACCTTCAATAAACTTAGGTTCATCATCATGAATGTCTATAAGACTTTCATTTATACTAGACTCAACATGATCAAGAATTTAACTAAACTTCTTGTTAGATTGTTCTTCAATAATAACTTCATTTATAACTTAACTAGCCATACCTTCATCAAGCACTTGTCCAATTTCATTAAAATATTCATTAACATGCTCTTAATTTTGTCCCTCATCCATAGCTTGGTTAATTTTCATTCACATTGTTGTGTCCATCTTGGTGTCCATCATCCATAGCTTCCTGTCCCTTATCCATAACATGTCTAATTTCAACCACAATTTCAACTTCTTGTCCCTTATTCTCAACTTCATGTTCTTTATTCACATCATGCCCATCATCCATAGGTTGTTGTCCTTCACCCATACCTACATGCTCTTTATCTTCTACACCACCTTCAGCTCTGCCTCCACCCATTTTAACATTTATTTTTCTCCTTTTACCAGATGGTTGATTTGGATAATTAGCAGTTTTCTAGTCATGGTTCTACTCTTACTCCTAGAACTAAGTGCTTGATTAGGATCCATATTTGGAACTCCTAGACTTGTTTAATTTGTGGCACATTCATGTTCGACTTAATTTTTTCTTGGCCTACCCATCTTTTTTGGTACATATACTACTCTTGGCCTTGTTTTATCTATGCAAAGTTATTTGTTATGTCCAAATTAAAAGAAATTACAATACCTTATAATTTTGGATACATTAACTATTGTAGTAGAAAACTTGATCTTATTTTTACTTGCATGCCTTCTCCTTTTGGTGGTAGGTATTCTTGGAATTCTCTTTGCTTTTGGTGGAAATGGATTTTGTTCCCACAAATTGTTCCTGTTGATATGTATTATGTTTGTTTGGTAGCATTTAATAAACCTGTCTTTTGAAAAGTACTCACTAGCATATCCATTATATATATTATGGATATAGTTAATAACTACAGTTATGTGAACACAAGGTATCCTAAAAATATCCTATAGCTTGCAAGTACAATGACCAGTCTCCAAGTCCAACGTGAAGCTTTCATAATTGAATTTAGCTTCAAACACTAAACCTTGACTATGAACAATCAACCAAAACCTGCAAATGGCATATATTTTTAGAAAACATTAATATAAGAGAATTGATATATAAAATACAACTACAATTGGCTCACCAATACTTACCTCATATACTTCCCAAATAGATTTATTTTTTTACCACACAACTAGGTACACAATGGACTTCTATTTGGTACATTTTTCGGACATGTGAACAATCCTATCCATTATGTAAACTCTTATATGCTCAAGTGTTGTTATCAAAGGATTTCTCCTAGCTTCTACTATGATGGAGTTCAAGCATTCTGAGATTTCATTCTTAATAGCTTCACATGCATACCATGCACTAAAGTAAGCTCTATACTAATTTCTATGTTGTTTGGACATCAAATATTCATATGCACCAGGGCTTAGCTTTTTTATTTTGCCCATATTTTTATTGAAGTCACCTTCTACACAACTTATTGTTGCACCCCAAGAAAGTCTTTCGAGTTTTAATCATGTGTAAGCCTTCCTAAAGTTTGCATAAATGTGTCTAGCATATTTCACGTGCTCCACATGTGGCAAAATGTATTTCAAAGATTCCAGCAAGCCCTGAAAGATATAAGTACATTATATATAAGTACATTATATATTAATACAAAACATATAAATTATAATGTATGGTTAATATAAAATAAAAGTACCTTATGTTAATCTGATAAGATTGCTAACCCTCTACCACCTGATCTCTATGGTTTCCTTAAAACTACATAGGGTGACACGTTTGTCAGTAATCGTACACCGGTAAATTTGGGTGAACCAACTAACTGCAAGGAAGCAGTGGTAGGCCCTGAAGCTTCCAAATGGAAAGAGGCAATGGATGGCGAGATCAAGTTAATGTATGATAACCAAGTTTGGAATTTGGTTGATCAAGAACCTGGTCGAAAGATAGTTGGTTGCAAATGGATCTTCAAGAAGAAGACCGACATGGATGGAAATGTACACACTTTGAAGGCTCGACTGGTTGTGAAAGGCTTTACTCAAACCCCACGGATTAGACTTACTCACCAGTGGCCAAGATAAAGTCTATTAGGATAATGCTAGCCGTAGTCACCTTTCATGATTATGAAATATGGCAGATGGATGTCAAAACTGCTTTCCTTAACAAAAAGTTGGCTGAAGATGTTTACATGAGTCAACCAGAGGGTTTTGTAGATGTAAAAGTTCCTAATAGAGTGTGTAAGCTTGAGAAATCCATATATGGATTGAAACAAGCATCTCGTACCTGGAATCTTTGCTTCCTTGAGAAAGTAAGATAATTTGGTTTCTCTAGGAGTGAAGATGAGCCATGTGTGTATGTCAAGGCTAGTGGGAGTAAAGTAACTATTCTAGTATTGTATGTTAATAACATACTCTTTATAGGAAACGACATTCCAACTTTGCAAGAAGTAAAGTCTTAGCTTGGAAAGTGTTTTGCTACGAAGGATCTAGGAGAGGCGGCTTGTATTCTTTTGATAAGAATCTTAAGGGATAGAAAGAAAAGACTAAGTGGTCTTAGTCAAAGTACATGCTTGGATAAGCTACTAAAACATTTTTGTATGGAAAATTCCAAGAAAGGAGAGCTACCTATTTAGAGTAATGCCAAGTTGAGTAAGACTCAAAGCCTTAGTACAGATGAAAAGATAGCAGAAATGAGTCGAGTCCCATATGCTTCACCTGTAGGATCGATCATATACGCTATGACATGTACTCGCCCTGATGTGTAATTTGCTTTAAGCATGGTCAGTCGATTTCAGGGAAATCCTGGCAGAGCTCATTAGACAGCAGTAAAGAATATTCTCAAGTATGTACAAAAGACAAAAGATCTGATTCTAGTCCTTGGTGGTAGTGATAAGTTGATAATAAGTGGGCATAGTGACACCAACTTTCAAACTGATAGAGACAATGTTCCTTCTCAATCTGGTTGGGTGTTTCTATTAAATGGAGGAGAAGTCACTTGGAAAAGTTCAAAGAATGACACAATGGTTGATTCTACTTATGAGTCAGAGTACATAGCAGCGAGTGAAGCATCTAAAGAAGTGGCTTAGCTGAAGAATTTCATCGGTGATCTCAGAGTAGTTCCGACCATTCAAGAGCCTATATAACCTTTCTATGATAATGAAGGAGTAGTTGCCTTGACCAAAGAATCGAGATATCATGGTAAATCAAGACATATCGACAGGTACTAACATTATATCAGACATTGAGTTGAAGAATATCATCTCATAGTAAAGAGAGTTTCATCAGAAGACAATCATGCAGACCCTTTCACAAAGGCTTTGAGTAGGGTTAACCATAGTCAACATGCTAGAAGCACTGGTTTGAGAGATGACATTAGTTTTAGTAGTTAGATGATTAGTTTGAAACTTGTAATAGAATAAATGTAATTGATTTTGGTGATTGAATAATAGAGAATATTTATGAGTCTGTTACTGCCTTTGTCAATTATTTATTCTTGTGTTTCATTTTGCATGTTTTACTTCCTGAATAATTTGATTATGTGAAGTTGCACAGTCGCTTATACTTTAAGAAGGAAGTAATGAACGAAGACTGCATGAATTGGAATGTAGATTGTCTAAGGAGTTTATACATGGCAATTGTGTTGCTACAACGTTCATGAGTACTTAAAAAATGGATATTTGAGTATTGGATAAACCCACGCTCAGAGAATTACTTCATGGATTATATCATGAGCAATTATGACACGATAGTATCTTTTATGCTTGAAATGGAGATATATGAGTTGTAATTTACAAGTCGGATATACAATGGTATTGTGAAAATGCATCATTAACTTGATGTTATAAAACGTAGTGTCGTGTATGATTTGGTGAGTAAAGGATACAAACATATCAGTTAAATTCTATTCGTTCCTTTTGACCTAAAAGGAAAAGAAATATATTTGGGCCCCTCAGTGATTTGGTGTTGACTTATAGTGCTAGGCCCAGCCAGGACTAAATTGATGTGTTCAATTAGAAGTCTTATGTCATCTTCACAAATCAGAAAATCGGGAAACAAAATTTTCGACAATGGAATTGATTCTAATCCATGTATCATATCCATATGATATCTTGTAGATTCAAGGAATATTTGATCAATTATCTATGGACCCATACCTAATCAGATTAGAGTTCGACTGTTGCTTTAGAAAGCACACTTTGTTGCTTGATTTAGAAGTTATACCTGTAACTTAGTTTTAGACTTATCCAAGTGAGGGACTTTTGGATTAGGTGTCTAAGCCAATTACTAAATTAGTATAATATTGAATTATTAGAAAAGTCCTTTTGGGTTGCCCTCGAACCTAGTAATTGACTGGGATGCTTCTTGGAGGGAGAGAGAGAGAGAGAAAGACTGATTTATTAATTTATTCTATCATTAATAAATTAATTAGAAATGAAAACAAATGATTTATTAATATATTAAGAGAATAATATATTAATTATAAATAGTATTGTTTAATTAAAAATTAATCAGAAATTAATAGGATTTAATTTCGGGATTAATTGGATTAATTAAAAGTGGAATGACTAAAGGTGATAATGTTCAAAAGTTGAATATTGACCAAGTTTAGAACCTCCCAAAGAGGGGACGGTTTCTAGAGGGTTTCTAGAGCTTTTCTTGGGCTCTAAGGAAGCTTGGATGCCTTAGGGGGAAAGCAAAAGGATTAGGGTTATCTAAAAGGAACCTGCCTTATCCTAACTCCCTTACTCACTTATATAAACCTCTAAGGGGTTATGATTTTTGTCCATCCCTTCTAAAAGAGCCTTGATTCGAAAATTTTCTTCTCTCTCCTCTCTCCTATTAAGCCTCCAACTTGCTAGGGTTTGGGTGTGAGTCATTAAAGGCGCGAGACTTCTAGCGCTTGCTTTCTGAAGACCAACAAATAAGGAATATTCGTTTATTTGCTATAATAAACTAAAGTTATGTATTTTCTAATAACCCTTTGTTAATTTCGAAAATAGAAATCTACTTCTAGGGTTTTTGATATTCAATTTTTAGTTGCAAATCATAGTGAGAATATAGATCCTTTAGGTTGCATGTGAGTTTAGGGTTTAAATTTTTCTGCCAAAATAAGATTTTTGTAACCTATAAAACCCATCACCAACTAGGTTCAAAGCGAGTTTGGTGGAAAATGGGTTCTCCCGGAAAGAAGAAATCGATTATCACAAGGTATTCTCACCGGCCATGAAACACAAGATGATTTGTGTTCTTTTCACCATGGTGAGTGCACTTAATCTGGAGCTTGAACAACTTGATGTAAAAACAACATTTCTTTATGGACATTTAGAGGAGAAGATGTGCATGTCTCATCCAGAAGTTTTCCTTGATTCTAAGAAGGATCGTGTATGTTTGTTAAAGAATTCCATGTATGTCTTGAAGCAGTCCCCAAGAAAATGGTACAAGAGGTTTGATTCATTTATGACCTCGCATGGCTACATTCGAAACTAGTTTGACAACTATATTTACTTAAAGGAATTGTTATCTAATTCTGACATATATATGTTGCTATACGTTGATTACATGCTCATCGTAGACAAATACATTGATGGAATAAATGAACTGAAGACTCCTTTTAAGAATAAGTTTGAGATGAAGGATTTGGGAGCTACAAATAAGATACTAGGTATGGAGATTCGAAGGCATATAAGGGCAGGGTGGTTATGTATTTCTCAAGAAAAGTGCATTGAGAAAATCTTGTAGACATTCTACTTCGATCGTTCCAATCCGATTAGAACTCCTTTGGCGGCACACTTTAAACTGGATCAAAGTACTTGATGTGTTTTGAGCAAAACATACAATCCTATGTGTACATGCAACCCTAATGTTTTGGATCTAGGTTTCTCTAATTGAACATGCAAACTTGAACACAAGAGAAGAAACCCTAGTATGTTACTATAATGTTCAAAATCTACAGAAAATTAGGGTTTAGTTGCATACCTTTAAGATTGTTATTGTAAATAATATTGAATCCTTGCTTGAAAGACCTTTGGTAGCAAGCGCTACAAGTGTCGCGCGTCTAATGGCTCACAAACAAACTCAAGCAACCAAGGATTACTATATAGAGAGAGAAGGGAAGAAGAATTTTGGCTCTAAGCCTTTATGAGGAGTGCATGGGCGAAATCTAACCATAAATAGGGTTTATATAGGTGTTAGGAAGGTACTGGATAAAGCAGGTCTATCCAAGATAACCCTAATCCCTTAACTTCCTCCTTAAGGCATCCAAGGCACCCTTAGAGCCCAAGAAAACCCTAGGAGCATCTAGATTTAGTTTCCTCTCTTTAGATAGGTTCTAGAATGCTCAATGCTTAACTTTTAAACATTGTCACATTTAGTCCCTACAGTTTCAATTATTCCTTTAATCCCAAATTTAATTCCAAATTAATTTCTGATTAAATATTAATTAAACAATATGATTTCTAATTAATATATTATTTCCGTGATACATTAATAAATCATATATTTTGATTTCTTTATTAACCAAGTAATAAATTAACAAATCATTCTTCTCTCTCTAATAGTTATCCTATTCAATTGCTAGGGTTGAATGTAACCCAAAAGGACTGTGCTACTATCAATTCAAGTTTATACCAATTATAGTTATGGGATTAAACACCTAATCCAACAGTCTCCCACTTGGATAAGTCTAATAACTATAACTACAAGTATAACTTCAAAAATTGACTAGCAAATTATAGCTACCAAAAGCAGCTGTCGAACTCTGACCTAGTCAGTAGCATGTCGTTAGATAAGTGATCAAATATTCCTCCGTTCTACAAGATATTGTATGGACATGAGACATGGATTATAATCAATCTCTTTGTCAAAAATTTGTTTCCCGATTTCCGATTTATGACGACTGAAATTAGATTACTAATTGAACACATCAATTCAGTCTAGGCTTGGCCAAGCGCTTTAGATGTTATCACCAAATCATCGAGGGCCCCCCAGATATCGCTTTTTTCAGTTTAAGGCAAAAGGAACGGATAAACTTCGAGTCATATGCTTGCACTAAATCATGCACAACAATACGTTTTATAACATCAAGCTACTGATGCGTTTACGTATTATCAATGCACAACTGAGTCGTAAACAACAACTCATATATCTCCATTTCAAGAATATAAGATATTATCGTCTCAAAATTATTCATGATAAAATCCATGAAGTAATTATCTAAGCGTGGGTTTATCTAATACTTAAATCCCCATTTCAAAAGTAGTCATGAATGCTGCAGCATACCATTGCTATGTCTAAACCCTTAGAGAATCTACATTCTGATTCATGATAGTCTTGATTCACCACTTACTTCCAAAAGTATAATCGATTGTGCATGTTTGAATAATATAATTATTCGGGAAGTAAAACATGTAAAGTGAAACACAATAATAACCTAATTAACTATGGTCTTAAAATAATTTAATACAAATAAAACACTTATTATTTAATCACCTTATTAATTAGACTTTATTAATTGTATAATGTTTCGATTAATCAACTAAACATTTGAATCAAACATTAGTCATGCCATGTTCTAAACATGCATACTATGTTTTTCTATGGTCCTTCCTTTGTGAACAGATCAATTGGACATAACTCCAAGATGCTCATATCATAATTCCAAATCCTTATTACAAATGTAAGAATTCCAAATTCTCATCACCACCAAATGTGTTAGAGTCTAACCTTGCATTCCTGAAAGTCACAAAGCCTTTTCCGACAATGTCACAAAATGCTCCATTGAAACTTTGATACTTAAAACAATTTCAAATTCAAGGTAACTCCTTGAACACCTTCCTTGCATTAAGGTTTCTAACTCATATGTAGATTTCAATAACCAACTCCCATTATGGAAACATTTCCATATTCCCATATGACTATCAATTCTGATCAAGAATTATCCCAATAAAAAACATGTCAATATGGTCTGTCTAAATATTACTATACTTCCAGCTGTCCACAAGCAACCAATCTTCAGCGAACCTTAGATTGTTCTTGACAATTGTTTAACAACTATAGTCATATCTTTTTCTAGTCCTTTTTTTCTCTCAATGTCCTAGGCATTTAAAAAATTAGACCAAACGAATATTATAACATATGTAATCAATCCTATATCTGAAGCATATGGGATTCGACACATAATGTCTTACATAAAGACATGATACTTGATCAATGTTTTTGCTATAATATTTCCATATATCGAATTTCCTATTTTGAATCACTTCAACACGATATTAATATATGTTCATGACTAGGTTCCATTAAATCCTTCAACCTAAAATTTTAGATTTGAAATGAAGTATAAGTGTCCTCTCTCCTAAATCCTTTCTATAGTAAAACAATCTCCAAACTTGCAACATGCAAATTTGTAAACTTTGTTTCCTACAAACATTATTGCCAACTTGCAACACTTAGCATAACAATTATGCTCCCACTAGTATAATAGTTATAATCTTTCCATCATAACAATTATGCTTCTATTTACATAACAATTATGCTCCCACTAGCTTTGACAAATACCCATAAATCAACTGGACTTCTAGAAATCAATGCCCTTGACTTTCTTACTAAATTTCTGATTTCTGATACATGATGCTTTGATAAGTCTTCATCTAGACCTCTCAAGCTCATACACCTTCCTTAAGTATCATATGTGTGTGTTTAAACCCATTCAGAACTTATAGCAATAAGTCTTGAATGTTTAAACTATTTATTGCCATTTCTCATAATTTGAACTATGAAAAGGGATGTCGTAATCATATACGAATTTGAGAACGCAATTATCACAACTGCTAATGATAAGATAGTAATCAAATTTAAAATCTACTAGTGAAAGTGTTTCCTCATAATCATTTTCATGAAATAGAGTCAAACCTTTTTCCACTTAGATTTTATGATGTATGTGTTCCCATCCATGTGAATCTTATAATTTCCAACCTACAATTATAAGATAAGGTTTATGAAAAAATCAAATTCAAATTTAGTTTTCCTTTCATGGACCGAACTTTGCTTATTCTTAGTTTCTCACCGTTTGGTGGCTCAAGGGCCTACCAGCCCTTCCAAGTTGCCAAGCTGCTCACTCCCATTGACCAATGTACTATCACTGACCAACGTGCTCTGCCTTTTGTAGTCAAATGAGATCTATAGAACTCACATGCATAGTCAAATTAATTGGAAGGTGCACTGAAACAAGAACGTGTCAACTTTACACGATAGGTAATCAACCTCAGGTCGTGTGCTAGTGTCAACTAACAGGTTTATTCTTGATTGACTCCTGAAACTATTCAAGATCATTAAGACTCCCACTGACTTCTTGATATATAAGTTTCTTTGCTATGGAACATTCCTCGACAAGCAAAAACAAATATTCAAAAGTTAGTGTGAACTCTCGACAAGAAAATATCTCATGGAATTAGCCTTAGTTTATCTTTGTTTTAACCAAAACATCACAACTACCAATTTCAAATGTGATTGAGTAAGAAAACATTTCTACTCCACATTTCGTGAGGTGTTATAAACCTACTTATTTTCAAATAAGCTTGAAGATATGATTTGAAGTTACTAGAGTATGACTCTAAAACTTGATTTGATACGAAGTATGACTCATCTCTCAATTAAACCATTTCATCAATATCTGATTCCTCTTCTTAGTCATACAAATGCACCAAGAATTACTTAGAGGACCAATCGTGACATTGTTCCATAATCATTAAGATGATCACAAAACATGACACTAAAGTACTCTCCTCTCTTTTCAGACTGGAGAAACTTTTATCTTCTGCCTAATAGATTCTTCTTATTCATTTTATTACTCTTTGAAACTTTTCAAAGTGTTAAAATTATACTTTATGTGAATATTCAATGCACTAGTTTTTATTTATAATTGCTAGTTTATCGCATCTAAACCACACCTTACAGGTAGTGAACCCGGTCGAGTATAATATAGTTTTGATAAGCAAGGGTATCGAACTCAAGGGGAACGATAGTGAATTAATTTATAAGGTTTGATTATAGGTTACACAAAACACACGAAAGTAGTAAAGAAAGGTTTTATGGAATTAAATCTAAAACAATTGAATAAACAATAAATCTCGATAAACTGACCGAAGACAAATCTCTTTAGGTACTTTGGTTTAGATAAATTACATCTTAAAATCATAGATAATTGCACACACAGATTTATTTATTCATGTTCACTGATTTCTAAAATGATTAGGTTCATGTTCACTATTACTAATCCTTTAGCAAACAAGTCAATTCAAGTAGTCATCATTTGATTAAACTAACAAGTTTTCTAGTCTTTAGTTCATATCAAGCAAGACTTTTAATAATAGTTAATCAAATGGGTTGGTTAAATTAACTCATATGTTTTTGGTCATCACACATGATCATACATTAATTTGCTTATTTTCTAATTAACCCTAGGTTATGTTCACAACACTAGGCTTACAATCTTGATGGTCATCAAAATCATAAGAGGCAAGCAATCAAGCACATGTTTATACAACTCAATATACTTAGTAATTAATAGAAAATAATTGTCACTAACACATAAGGATATTTTAACAAGCTTAACAAGATAAATTAAACACAAATAAAACAATCCAAATAGCAATTAATCCACAAAATCAAGGTTTCATCTATTCATAAACACAAAGCAAAGGGTTTTAACACCCAAATCAGAAAGTAATTGCATATAGAATCATGTTTGCATGTTAATATTGGTTAGAAAAGTGAACCACATGATTACCATCATGAATCATCTCTCCAATCCTTCAGATCTTTGCTCCTGTCAGCTTAATGGCCTTCCGGCCGCCTTCTAGACCCTTAAAACGGCTTCTAGTGGGTTTATAATCACATGAATTAATCTAGGGCGTAAGATCTCTTTTTAGGGATAACTTTCAGCTCTATTTATAGTTTTTAGTGTCAAATCTTGGAGTTTAGACACTAACTCGGCTAGTTCTTCATTAAAATCCCGTATCCCCCAAGTCAGCGTCAAGAATTGCGAAGCTTCAATTCAACTCAGAGAGTTTGTGCTAAACTCGATGATTTTGTTGGGAATCACCATTTTCTCAACACACAAAAGTC
The DNA here is from genome assembly GCF_002870075.4 of Lactuca sativa. Taxonomy (NCBI): domain Eukaryota; kingdom Viridiplantae; phylum Streptophyta; class Magnoliopsida; order Asterales; family Asteraceae; genus Lactuca; species Lactuca sativa. The sequence continues at coordinate 146,365,978 of NC_056631.2, forward strand.
ATCTGAAATTGTGTCTAGTTTTCTGAACATTTTGAATCTTGTCAATCGGAGTTATGAGTCATGAGATATGGCCAAAACACTGACAAGGGGTCAAGCTGTCCAGCAACATCCTTTTGTGTTTTTTTAGCTCCTTTCTCCTCCTTTTGCATTCCCGCTCCCATTATAATTTAACATTTCAAAGAGTATTAAATATCTTTTAGTTCTAAATAACATAAAAATATAACATAAAATCATAATAATATTTCATAAATATATACATAAAATAGACGTTATCAAACTACACACACTAGCCTTTTGCTTGCCCCCATGCAAAACTGTTTTTATTATTATCATATCAAGAATTTAGCTACCAACATCGCATAAAACAATCCATTTTGAGCCTCTCCATTACTTCAAGACCGCAATGCATGTATTTGTGTCTAAATTTTTCTGAAGAAGCTCCCCAATCCTAAATACTCACTATCTTCATAAACACTTGCCCACTTCTTTTGAACAACGCCCATTTTATGCATCCCTCCGAATCCATACCCATAAAACTTTCTTAACCTCAAGGTATTTCTAGTTAAACCCCTAAGCATACATATGGTAAAATAACCTAGAAATTAAAATTGCAAAAATAAATAAATAACATAACAACTGCTGCCTTGAATCTTTGATGATGATGTTTCTTCGTTTTCATATCTCTGTAGATTTTTCAAACTTGGCAACTCTTTTTTCACAAATTTTGTATGTTTTTTATTTTTTTTTCAAACTCACTTTTTTCAATCAAAACAAAATTCCTAGAAAAACATATGCTTAAGCAAGGGGATTTAACTTCAACCTTTATTGGTTATAGGCATTAGTCTAGTGTGCAATGACTACATAAGCTTACCTAGATACATTCGTAGTACACGATGCTAAACATATTGTGACCCTCAAACTAAGCAAGGTCGTGTTTTTGTTCCATGATTTCATTAGGATAGGGAATCCACAAATACACTATAACATATGTTGGCTCAAATGAACATTGAAACTCGCATCGGATCATCCCACACAACGCTAGCAACCTAGATCTCAACACAACAAATTTTTTTTCACTAGATTCAATTTTAGCTTATCGTTTCAAATCTTTCTAATAATTTTTTAAAATCCTAGTCATTAGTGATTTTTCAAAGTCTAATCAGAATGCTTATTTTCCTATATTCGACCCCTTACCCCACATTTATTTGATGCAATGTCCTCATTGCATACTAAAACAATTAAGGAACATAAATTAAAGAGAGATATTTGGAATAGACTCCCCTGGGTAGTAGTGGCGAGATCGTATGGGGTTGCTAAAAATTACTCCAAAAATTGTTGGAAGACTGGAAACTGGATTGTTACTTCTGAATGTGCCAGAAAATAAGACCAAGAACACTGACTTCTGAAATGTGGTGCAAATGATTACAAATTAATGCAATGTACAGTGACCATGACGTGGGAAGTGTCGACCACGTCGTGTCGTCGAGTGAGGAAAAATTTGTATCGCAAATAACAACGTGGCCATGACATGGGAAGTGTCGACCATGTTGTGGTATCTAGAATCGCAGCTTCCTTCTTGCGATGCAAAACTCCCCACGACATAGGAAAGTGTCAACCATGTTGTGGCATCTGGGACAACAGTTATGCTTCGCGTCAAAATAAAACTCCATGGTGTGGGAACATCTCTTCCATGGCATAGGAATCAATGTATAGTTGGAAATGCCACTCTTTGAAAATAATAATCACTCACGAAATCGACGCACATCCAACACATATTGAAAGTCATGGCTCTCGATTGTCAACTTCAAACTCTCTCACAACTTTTTTCGCGTGACAAATCAGCATTAGACCACAACTGTTGAACTTTCTGAAAGCATCCATGTAATAGCCCGGATTTCCAGGTATCTTTTATGCTTATGTTTTTGGTGTTTTGTGAGGGGACTCGACGAGTTGGAGCTCAAACTCGCCGAGTAGGATCGCGGTTCTGGACGCGGGTTCGCGCCTGGACTCGGCGAGTCTAGGGTATGGACTCGGCGAGTCCGCGCTGTTTAATGAAACCCTAATTTCTCGGGTTTGGGACCTATTTAAAGGGCCTTAAGGCCGTCATTTGTGCTCACCAGACCCCTGAGTGAAACCCTAGCGAGTTTAAGCGTTTGGAGGAAAGAAAGGAGCCATTATTGACCTTAGAGGTGTTATATTGTAAGGGAAAGGAAGCAATAGCTAAGGGGGAATCAAGAGGAGCCACTTCATGAAGATTTGAGGACCAGAACATCACATTTGAGGTACTACCTTCGAGCTATTCTCTGTTATGTTGATGTTTATATTGATTTAGGGCTTATTGAGCCCTTTTGTGGCTAGATCTAGTGCTTCCTTGGTCCCTTAAGTGAGTTAGGTTCTAGATCTGGACCTTTGGAGGTCCAGAGTGTCCCTTTGGCCAAGCTTTTTATGAATCCATGGGGGTTTTGGATTGGGGTCTTTGTGCTTAAGGTCAAAACACCATTTATGAGTCATGGGGTGTGTTATGAACACCAAGATGTGGACTTTACGTGATAAATAAGATTATGAGGGCCAGATCTATGAGTTGTTGGAGCGGATCTGACCTCAGAAGCAAGTTTGAGTTGATGCATGGCATGGACTCGCCGAGTCTGAAGAACAGACTCGGTGAGTAGCATAAAGATTGACCTTAACCACTCAATGAGTGGTCCAGCCGAGTTATGAGTTGACTCAGTGAGTCAGGGAGAGTTAGAGAGGGTTGACAGGTGGACTGAGTTGAGCTGGGACTCGCCGAGTTATTCTTGTGAGTCGGCGAGTTGAGTCGTGGTGGCCCCGCGATTCATGCCAGGTGGAACCCGTCGAGTCAGGGGAGTACTCGACGTGTCAAAAGAGAATCCTAGAGAGTTGGTGAGTACGTATAGACTCGCCGAGTCGCCCTAGTGCACTCGCCGAGTCCGGTCAAAGTTGACCGTTGACCGTTGACCGTTGACCAGAGTTGACCAGTGTTGACTTGATAGGGGTAGTCAACCTTAGTGGTAAAAGTGTTAATTAAGAGATATATGATGTTATAGGAGGATTATAGCTCGGAGGATCGAGCACGAGTGATTTCCAGGATTCACGAGTTATCGAGATACCCGAGGTGAGTCTTCTCACTATACTTTACCTTGAGTAGGTAATCAGAGTTATGTGTCAGAGTATGTGTATGTGATGTGTATGCTATGTGTTGTAATGCATGATGTCTATGTGATTTATGATGTGCATGTTTATAGAGTTGGAACTGGAAGGTTCCCAGAGTTAGAACCTGAGGGTTCACAGAGCTTGGGTGTACGGACCCATAGAGTTATAGCCTCGAGTGGCTAATATATGTTTATGTGGTATTTTGGGGAATTCACTAAGCTTTGTGCTTACAGTGTTAGTGTTGTTTGTTTCAGGTACTAGTGATGACCGTGGGAAGGCGCCGGCTTGATCTGTACACACGCAGGGGATTTTTGATATATATGATCTTGGGATTTGTATGATGTGAATTGGGATTTTAACTTAATGTTTTTATGAAAATTAAATGAGAAATGTTTTTATAATTTGTGAAAAATTATTTTGAAATTCACGGTGTTACAAGTTGGTATCAGAGCCTTGGTTTGAGGGATTCGAGTACACCTTCGCGCGTATTTGAACTCAAACTGAGGATTTGAGAAGTATTTTCAAAAAGAATAAAAGATTTTGAAAACGCAGAGCAGAGTGGTGTGTACGATCAGTCCGCGCCCGAACGGTGATTTCCCAAAATACCCTTATGTTATGTGATATTGATATTGATATGATGTATCCGCATGCTAGAGTAGGCTAGGTATTCCTATTAGGACTAGAGTGGCCTGATTTGTGATGCCTTAGCCTAGGAAGAGGTGAGCTGCTATGAGATGCTTGAGAGTGAGTAGGTAGCAACGAGGGGCTTGTGAGAGATCTATTAGAGGGAGGTCTATGCATGATAGAGTACTTGGAAGTTGGGATCCGAAGAGGAGGACTTGGGGTGTATTATGAGACGGTGCGGACAGTAGTATTGGGCCCGTGCTATTGAAAGCACCGGAGCGGTGTACAACCCAAGTAAGAATCTTTGGAATACCAAGGATCAAGGAGGAATGAGTTGTCGAGTGTGAGTATGCTCGAAGGGGTTCTAATTTTTTCGTATGTTGTATTTCAGAGGTAGATCATGGTGAGGACACGCTTGATGCCTGAGAGCAGTGGTACCAGTGATGAGGAGATTTGCCGGATCATCCATGAGGAGGTGGCTGCGGCCATCAGGGCATAGATACTAGAGATGTTCGGGTCTATTAAGACCACGCTGATTGAGACCTTTGACGAGCGTTATGCCGCTCTTTCTGAGGCTGCTGTTGCAGCGGCCACCGCAGCGATTGCTGCCGCGAGGCCGCAAGGTGGTGATGCGTTGCTGTTCCAGGATTTCAGCAACACAAAACCACCAGAGTTTGATGGGACCCAGGATCCGGTGGCAACTATGAAGTGGATATCTGATATAGAGGGGTGTTTCTTCACTTGCTCATCTCCTGAGCATTTGAAGGTTCGGTTCGCGCTGAACCAGCTTCGCTTGGGAGCGAAGGACTGGTGGAAGTTTGTGACGGCGCATTATATGCCTGTTGAGCTTGCGGCAGTGACCTGGGAGAGGTTCACTGTCATGTTCCAAGATGAGTACGTTCCCCAGGTGGAGAGGGAGCGTTTGGCACAGGAGTTTTTGACCCTCAAGCAGGGTACTGAGTCAGTTACAGCGATCACCAGGATGTTCCATGAGAGGGCGATGTTCTGCCCTGAGCACGTGTCCACTGAGCAGGCACGTATGAGCCAATATTTGAGTATTTTGAGGCGAGACATTCGGGAGTTCGCGGCGAACTCCTCGTACCGGACATTTGCTGAGCTTCAGTCAAATGCCCGGAAGAGGGAGATTGAGCTGGAGACTCAGGCCTGGGAGGAGGCGGAGTCTCAGGGGAGGGATCGGTGACCGGCACAGTCTCAGCCGGCAGCCAAGCGGGCCAAGCCCGCTGATCCCAAACATGGGAGCCAGAAGGGCCGCACTTGTGGGAAGTGTGGCAAGGGTCACGATGGAGTCTGCAGAGCGGGATCTTGCTACAAATGTGGCAAAGAGGGGCATATGGCCAAGGATTGCCCCAAGGGGTTTGCAGTGTGCTTCCACTGCAATCAGACCGGACACCGGAAGGCAGAGTGTCCACAGTTGCGAGGGTTATCTCAGGGAGCACCTCAGGGATCTGCCCATGCCGCCATCAGAGCTATAGAGAGTCGGTCGGTGAAGGTCGAGGCGCCGAGGGCACGAGGGAGAGCTTTTCAGCTGACCGCGGAGGAGGTCCGCGCAGCGCCCGATGTCGTGGCTGGTATGTATTCTTTCATGTATTTATTTTGATGTTGAGATATTATGCTTATGTTATGTTATGCGTAGGTACTTTTCTTGTGAATTCTGTACCTGCCTTGGTGTTATTTGACTCGGGTGCGAGTCGGTCTTTTGTATCTTTGGCTTTTAGTCAGCATATTAGTGTTAGTCGTGAGGCGTTGGGTCGGCCTCTGAGAGTTTCCATAGCTGATGAGAGAGTGATATATGCCACGGAGGTTCTCCGAGGTTGCGTAGTCAAGATTTTCGGTGTTGAATTCCCGATTGATCTGGTTCCTATTGCGAAGGGTGATATCTGTGTCATTGTGGGCATGGACTGGTTGAGTAGATTCGGTGCGGTTATCGACTGCGAGCGTCAGCTGGTGACCATACGAGACCCTAGTGGGGGAGTTCTTTCGGTGTACGGCAAGGGTACACGTTCAGGATCAACGTTTTGTTCGGCCGCTAGGGTGAGGCAGTGTCTACAGCAGGGCTGTAAGGGTTTTCTGGCGCATGTGATGGATACACGGGTGGTTTCCGAGAGGCCAATTTCAGTTGAGGAGGTTCCGGTGGTGCGTGCGTTCCCGGATGTTTTTCCCGAGGAATTGCCGGGTGTGCCTCCTGTGAGGCAAGTGGATTTTGGTATCGATTTGGTTCCGGGGGCTGCGCCTATCGCTAAGGTGCCTTATCGCCTTGCACCTCCAGAGATGCAAGAGTTATCCTCACAGCTCCAGGAGCTGCTGGGGAAGGGGTTTATTCGGCCAAGCAGCTCGCCGTGGGGAGTGCCTATCCTGTTCGTCAAGAAAAAGGATGGTTCACACCGGATGTGCATTGATTACCGGGAGTTGAACAAGCTGACGGTCAAGAACCGTTACCCGTTGCCGAGGATCGACGATTTGTTCGATCAGTTACAGGGAGCATCTTGGTTCTCCAAGATCGATTTGAGGTCTGCATATCATCAGGTGAGGGTGCGGGATGAGGACGTCCAGAAGATAGCGTTCAGGACACGTTATGGGCATTATGAGTTTGTGGTGATGCCTTTTAGGCTCACCAATGCCCCGGCAGTGTTCATGGATCTCATGAACCGAGTGTGTAGGCCGATGTTGGATCGGTCGGTGATTGTGTTTATCGATGACATTCTGGTATATTCAAGATCTAGAGAGCAACATGAGGAGCATCTGAGAGAGGTTCTCGGAGTTCTGAGATCGGAGAGGCTTTATGCCAAATTCTCCAAGTGTGATTTCTGGTTGCGGGAGGTCCAGTTCTTAGGACATCTCGTTAACCAGGAAGGGATATTGTTCGATCCGGCCAAGGTTGAGGCGGTGATGAGTTGGGAGGTGCCGAAGTCACCCTCCGAGATCAGGAGTTTCCTAGGGTTGGCAGGGTATTATCGGAGGTTTATCAGGGATTTCTCTAAGATCGCAGTGCCACTCACCAGATTGACCCGGAAGGATGTTGCTTTTTCATGGGGCCCCGAGCAGCAGGCCTCCTTTGAGACACTTCGCCAAAGGTCGTGCGAAGCCCCGGTATTAGCCCTCCCGGAAGGGATGGAGGACTTTGTGGTATATTGTGATGCATCGATTTTGGGAATGGGAGCGGTACTGATGCAGAGAGGGCATGTGATAGCATATGCATCGAGGCAGCTAAAGCCTCATGAGGCGAGATATCCCACCCATGATCTAGAGTTGGGGGCAGTGGTGTTCGCCCTCAAGATTGGGCGTCACTACTTGTATGGGGTTCGGTGTACGATATACACGGACCATAAGAGTTTGAAGTATTTGATGGATTAGCCCAACCTGAATATGCGACAGAGAAGGTGGTTGGATGTGGTTAAGGATTATGATTGTGAGATCCTATACCACCCAGGCAAGGCTAATGTGGTAGCCGATGCGTTGAGCCACAGGGCGGAGAGCACTCCACTGAGGGATGTATGTTTGAGATTGACCGTGATAGCTCCGGTATTGGACGCCATTCGCGGGGCACAGGCCGAGGTTGTGCAACCTGAGATGCAGAAGAGGGAACGGGTTGTTGATTTGGTTTCAGAGTTCGTTATCGATGGTCAGGGGCTTATGACTTTTCAGGGGCGTATCTGGGTGCCGTTTGTGGGAGGAACGCGTACCATTTTGATGGAGGAGGCTCATCGGTCGAAATTTTCGATCCATCCGGGGGCCACTAAGATGTATTTGGATTTGAGAAAGGAGTATTGGTGGCCCTGTATGAAGAGGGATGTTGCGTGGTTTGTTGAGAGGTGCTTGACCTGCCGTAGGGTTAAGGCCGAGCACTAGAGGCCGCATGGCAAGTTGCAGCCATTGGAGGTTCCCGAGTGGAAGTGGGAACAGATCACTATGGATTTCATCACCAAATTGTCGAGGAATGCCAGAGGAGTTGATGCAATTTGGGTGATTGTGGACAGGTTGACGAAGAGCGCTCACTTCCTTGCCATCAGTGAAAGTTCTTCAGCAGAGAAATTGGCGGAGGTGTATGTGAGGGAAGTGGTATCTCGGCATGGGGTGCCGATCTCGATTGTTTCAGACCGTGATGTGCGCTTCACTTCCAGATTCTGGAAGAAATTTCATGAGGAGTTGGGTACTAGACTGCATTTTAGTACCGCATATCATCCCCAGACAGACGATCAGAGTGAGCGGCCGATTCAGACGCTTGAGGACATGCTCCGAGCATGTGTGTTAGATTTCGGGGGTAGCTGGGATGCATATTTACCCTTGGCAGAGTTTTCCTACAACAACAGCCATCATTCGAGCATTGGTATGCCGCCCTTTGAGCTGTTGTACGGGATGAGGTGTCGGACCCCCATTTGTTGGGGAGAGGCTGGGCAGAGGGTGATGGGCAGTACAGAGATCGTACTTCAGACGACAGAGCAGATTCAGTAGGTCAGACAGAGGTTGTTGACCGCTTAGAGCCGACAGAAGAATTATGCAGACAGGCGCCGGTCCGAGCTTGAGTTTCAGGTCGGCGACTTTGTTCTCCTGAAGGTCTCTCCTTGGAAAGGAGTGATTCGATTCAGGAAGAGGGGCAAATTGGGGCCCCGATATATTGGTCCATTCCGTGTGATCGCGAGGGTAGGCCGGGTAGCCTATCGTTTGGATTTGCCAGCAGAGTTGGGGCAGATTCACGACACTTTTCATGTGTCGTAGCTGAGGAAGGGTATAGCCGATGAGTCGGCAGTGGTTCCATTAGAGGATATTCAGGTGGATGCGAGCCTAAATTATGCCGAGAGACCAGTGGCCATCAGAGATCGGAAAATCAAGGTTCTGAGGAACAAGGTGGTACCCTTGGTGTTGGTCCAGTGGCAACACAGGAAGGGATCAGAGATGACTTGGGAGCCGGAGCGTGAGATGCGTGAGCAACATCCGGAGCTATTTTCAGAGCGAGACTTCGAGGGCGAAGTCTAGTTCTAGTGGGGGAGAGTTGTAACAGCTCGAATTTCCAGGTATCTTTTATGCTTATGTTTTTGGTGTTTTGTGAGGGGACTCGACGAGTTGGAGCTCAAACTCGCCGAGTAGGATCGCGGTTCTGGATGCGGGTTCGCGCTTGGATTCGGCGAGTCCAGGGTATGGACTCCGCGAGTCCGCGCTGTTTAATGAAACCCTAATTTCTCGGGTTTGGGACCTATTTAAAGGGCCTTAAGGCCGTCATTTGTGCTCACCAGACCCTTGAGTGAAACCCTAGCGAGTTTGAGCGTTTGGAGCAAAGCAAGGAGCCATTATTGACCTTGGAGGTGTTATATTGCAAGGGAAAGGAAGCAATAGCTAAGGGGGAATCAAGAGGAGCCACTTCCTGAAGATTTGAGGACCAGAACATCACATTTGAGGTACTACCTTCGAGCTATTCTCTGTTATGTTGATGTTTATATTGATTTAAGGCTTATTGAGCCCTTTTATGGCTAGATCTAGTGCTTCCTTGGTCCCTTAAGTGAGTTAGGTTCTAGATTTGGACCTTTGGAGGTCCAGAGTGTCCCTTTGCCCAAGCTTTTTATGAATCCATGGGGGTTTTGGATTAAGGTCTTTGTGCTTAAGGTCAAAACACCATTTATGAGTCATGGGGTTTGTTATGAACACCAAGATGTGGACTTTACGTGATAAATAAGCTTAGGAGGGCAAGATCTATGAGTTGTTGGAGCGGATCTGACCTTAAAAGCAAGTTTGAGTTGATGCATGGCATGGACTCGCCGAGTCTTAAGAACAGACTCGACGAGTAGCATGAAGATTGACCTTAACCACTCAGTGAGTGGTCCAGCCGAGTTATGAGTTGACTCAGTGAGTCAGGGAGAGTTAGAGAGGGTTGACAGGTGGACTGAGTTGAGCTGGGACTCGGCGAGTTGTTCTTGAGACTCAGCGAGTTGAGTCGTGGTGTCCCCGCGATTCATGCCACGTGGAACCCGTCGAGTCAGGGGAGTACTCGACGTGTCAAAAGAGAATCGTAGAGAGTTGGTGAGTACGTATAGATCTCCGAGTCGCCCTAGTGCACTCGCCGAGTTCGGTCAAAGTTGACCGTTGACCGTTGACCGTTGACCAGAGTTGACCAGTGTTGACTTGATAGGGATAGTCAACCTTAGTGGTAAAAGTGTTAATTAAGAGATATATGATGTTATAGGAGGATTATAGCTCGGAGGATCGAGCATGAGTGATTTCCAGGATTCGCGAGTTATCGAGATACCCGAGGTGAGTCTTCTCACTATACTTTACCTTGAGTAGGTAATCAGAGTTATGTGTCAGAGTATGTGTATGTTATGTGTATGCTATGTGTTGTACTGCATGATGTCTATGTGATTTATGCTGTGCATGTTTATAGAGTTGGAACTGGAAGGTTCCCAGAGTTAGAACCTGAGGGTTCACAGAGCTTGGGTGCATGGACCCATAGAGTTATAGCCTCGAGTGGCTAATATATGTTTATGTGGTATTTTGGGGAACTCACTAAGCTTTGTGCTTACAGTGTTAGTGTTGTTTGTTTCAGGTACTAGTGATGACCGTGGGAAGGCGCCGGCTTGATCTGTACACACGCAGGGGATTTTTGATATATATGATCTTGGGATTTGTATGATGTGAATTGGGATTTTAACTTAATGTTTTTATGAAAATTAAATGAGAAATGTTTTTATAATTTGTGAAAAATTATTTTGAAATTCACGGTGTTACAATCCAAAGGGCAAAAATTCTGCAAAGATCTGAAACATCCAGAGCATCAACATGGAAAACAAAATTTAAACAAACTAACAATAAAACTAAAAACTCACTAAAATAACTAAAAAAATTTGCAAACCAAAATAACTAAAAAGGATATCACGATCACTGGTCTTCGTCGAAATCAAGATACAATTGTTGATTAAATCTCTTGCATGCAAGAGGTGGTTTGTGAAAACAAAAACTTTCGGGACCTATTAGACTGTGACATGCCCAATATCTCGGCCAGAAAAGACCGATTTTCATTTATGCTTTTAAAATAATTTCAGAGTAAATCCTTTTAATTTGAAAGAGTTGCGGAATTTGTTCCCAAAAACAAAGTATGATAAAATTATATTTACCAAAGCATTTCATAAAGAAATGTATTTTCGTTATATAATCAAAACTCGGGATGTCATGTTCCGATACAGACCATAAAGCATAAACGATAACATTACAAGTCATTCAACAAGTATATACATATACAGACTTGTAAACAAAACAACTTGATGGTTCATCCATCTTATGCCCTTGCGCCACTACCTGTAATACAAAGAAACTGAGTGGGTCAGGCTTGGGATCCTGGTGAGCATATAGGGTTTTCAACCCATAATAAATAATTATATTTAATTCCACCAACCAACAATAACCCAATTACCCATTCCCGTTATTCTCACTTTATGTCCCTAAAACGACTAACACAAGGGACCTAGTCTTAGAATATTTCATTGAGGCGACAACACATGCTTCGGGGGTTCCTCAGCAGTATAAGTCAAATAAGGCAACCATGAGAGGGATGGAGTACAACGAATGAACACCCAAGTTCATTAACACCTATAGGTGGCGAACTTGCTAGCATTCCACAGGAATGTCTAGAAAAGTCTGTGGTCGTCATCTAAACTCCGCTAGATGACTGAATCAAAACAACATCGAGGCCTGTCATCTGTTTATCACACAACTATCTACCCATGTTCTACCCGACATATTAGTAGATAAAAATATATATTTTTATACATAGTTTAAAACCTGTATAGCATTCTCATTCAATACATATTCCTAAACAACAGATGAGGCACACACACATAACACGTATTTCATAGAGAATAAATCAGATCCATGAGATAGAAGAAAGTGAATATACATTCACACATATAACAACAAAATATACACATAACACGTATTTTATATAAAATACTTCATAATTATGCGTTAGAAGAAAGTAACTACACACTCACTTGATCAGAAGATGATCGGACAACACTACGACTTATAGAAGTAGTATTCTTCGGCAGATCTGGAAGATCTTCACAAAAACCGGACTCCTCGCGGGCAGAGCTTCGGCTCGGGAATCGCACTTCTCGGGATCTCGGGAGCGTAAAACTTCCTTCTTAACTTGGATATGAGATCCGGGGTGTCGGGATGGCTTCGGGGGTTTACACGTAGAGCTTCGGCTCAAAAAAGAGAAGAATTGAGCAAATATGCCCGAAACCCTTGCATCTTATTTATAGGAGGCTGAGGCCTCGCAGTACACTGGGCGTACAGCCGTACGCTGGGCGTACTCCTCCGAAATCGTCACTGCATGCGTCATCCGAAGAACTCGAGTGCGAGACGCGTCATGCTTCGCTGTACGCTGGGCATACTTCGGATCAGATCGATGACTCCTTCAGATATACATCAGAATTAAAGATTAAATTTATATATTTTAATTATTTAATAAACTTCAAAAATTCATATCTTCTTCATACGAACTCCATTTTCGACGTTCTTTATATCCAAACGTAGGTGAGACTACGCTCTACAACTTTCGTTTAGACTCCATCGGCTAATTTTGACTTTATTTTTATTATTTATTTTTAGTAGGCCGAGACAAAAAAACTTCGTTATAAATTCATAACTTCTTCGTTTGACGTCCGTTCTCGCCTAACTTTTCATCGTTTCGATACTAACAACGAGATCTTCGATTCTCGTTTAGATTGTTTCGGCTAAAAACCGCTCGATCTCAAATCGAGTATTTCGGGCTGCATCCCGCTAAGTCGAAACTTCAGAAATTGATAACTTCCTCATACGAAGTCAGATTTGGGCGTTCTATATATATTTGGAAACCTCGTTTCGACTACTACAACTTTATCCAAAGATAACGAGTTTATTTTACACGTAAATTTTAACGCTCATTTTATTCTTAATTAATTAAATCACATAATTAAGCAATTAAGCACAAAACACATAATACTCAAATAATACACCTCTATTATTTCAAAACGGGTTACAAAGGTTAACCTAGACTATTACATTGCTAAAAATGGCAAGCCCAGAAACACAGGGATTACAATTCTCTCCACCTTAGAATGATTCCGTCTCCGGAATGACACATCAACAAACAAATGCGGATAGCGACCCCTCATGTCACTCTCCGTCTCCCAGGTGAGATTCGGCCCATTCGTGTGTTTCCATCAGACAAGCACTAACTCGACCATCTTGCGTCGCAACTTCTTAGTCTTTCGGTCAACAATTGCCTCTGGTTCTTCAATCAACCTTTTGTTCTCATCGATTCTCAACTCCGAAAGTGGAATCATGTCGGGAACTTCCCCCGTGAACTTCCTCAAATAACACACATGAAAAGTGTTATGAATTCCATTCAGTTCTTCTGGTAGTTCGAGCTTGTAAACTTGGTTCCCAATCCTCTGAAGAACTTTAAACGGTCCAATAAACCTTGGACCTAATTTTCCCATTTTACCAAATCTTATAAGTCCCTTCCACGGTGAGACTTTAAGCAAAACCGAATCTCCAATTTTAAAAGTCATCGGTCTTCGCTTTTTGTCAGCATAGCTCTTTTGACGATCCTGAGCTGCTAACATTCTTTCCCTAATTATTTTCAACTTTTCAGCAGATTGATGAACCATCTCCGGCCCCATAAACTGCTTTTCCCCAGCCTCAAGCCCACAAGACGGCGTACGACACTTCTGCCCGTACAAAGCTTGATAAGGTGCCATCTTAATATTCGAGTGAAAACTATTATTGTAGGAAAATTCTATCAAAGGTAAATGTTCATCCCAGTTACCTAGGAATTCCAGAGTACATGCTCTCAGCATATCTTCAAGCGTTTGTATCGTCCGTTCGCTCTGACCATCAGTCTGCGGATGGTAAGCTGTACTTAAACACAACTTGGTACCCAATTCCTCTTGTAGACTTTTCCAAAACCTCGAGGTGAAACGGCTATCACGATCCGATACAATCGTTAACGGAACACCGTGAAGCCTCACAATTTCCTTCACGTAAGAATTCACAAGCTTATCCAAAGACCATTTCTCCCTGGCTGCTATGAAATGCGCACTCTTAGTGAATCGATCAACGACCACCCAAATCATGTCGTGACCATTCTTTGTTCTGGGTAGTTTAGTGACAAAATCCATCGCAATGTCTTCCCACTTACCCATAGGCACAGGTAAAGGCTCTAAACTCCCATATGGTTTCTGATGTTGTGTCTTGGCTCTCGCACAAGTCACACACTCGGCCACATACTTTGCAACATCAAGCTTCATCGTTGGCCACCAGTAGTAGGGTTTCAGGTCCCTATGCATTTTAGTGCTACCAGGATGAATCGAGTACATGGTCTTGTGAGCTTCTTGTTGGATAAGGTGTCTAAGTCCATAACTATTTCGGGCTTGTACTTGACCCGACCCGGCATGGTCCATTTGGGTTGCATGGCACCATGCAATTGGATAGACTAAATGAGAGAAATAACACGTGGAGATTATTAATATATTATAAGTTCTAATATATTAATAATATTATTTGATTAGTTGATCAAAGAATTAATTTGGAATTAATTAAGTGATCAAAGGATAACTAATTAAATATATGGGTTGATTATGTAAATCATCCATATCTTGTATAGTGGGCTAAGAGGCTCCATGGATTATCAAGTTGGGTTCTACCCATAGGATGCTCCATGGATGCTCCATGGGAGTTACAAACCCATGGGTCATGGAAATGAAGAGTCATGACACATTAGGGTTTACATGGTGTAACCCTAGATGTGTCAACACTATATAAGAAGCATATTCTCCACCAAAATCGGTACTACTACTAAGAAACAAGAGGGCTTGGCCGATTTTGAGAAGTGTGTGTTATCTCAAGAGTCTTTCCAAGAGTATTTGGTGTTGTGTGAAGCATTTGAGGCATCACACTTGGGGTGCTAGGCTCACAAGGTTTCAAGGAACACAAGCAACAACAAGGTAAGTTATTCTATCTATGATTCAAGTTAAAATTGTTCCCCATGTATGCTAGATAGGAATATAACCTTGGAATTCAACTTTGCATGATAATTAGACAAACATAGATCCAAGGTTATTAGGGTTGCATGTACACTTAGGAAGTGTTAGAATGCTCAAAACCCATCAGTGGTATCAGAGCCTAGGCTTGTTTGTTTGTTATTTGTGCTTAAAAGTTGAAGAAAGTCGAAAATCTTGCTGTCTGACTGATGGACTCGGCGAGTCCATGGGGAGGACTCGACGAGTTCATGTGTATCTTCAACCTACTCGGCGAGTAGGATTATGCACTCGGCGAGTAGGGTCGACAGAGTGCAGAATTTCGACTCGTGTTGCTGGAAATGGATTAGAATCATTACCCTAAAATGTTTTGGTACTTGAAAACTTATTTTAGAAGGTGTAATGTCTTTTCTAACTCATTTACAACAACTAGTCATCAAAATTACAAAGATTAAATGTGATTTTGATTCTTGAAAGTGTTCATGTTCATGTTCTTGTTCTTATGATGTTTAGATGATCATAGGAATTATTTGTAACCTATGTGGTAGATTAATTCATGATCATAATGTGTTTTAATGGAGTCCATAACTTGTCCTCAAGTTATGGAAAACCAAAAGTCTCTTGGATTAAAAAACCATTAAAAGAACACAAGAGTTAGAAAAATGAAAAGTTCTCATTTTATTACTCTATTAAACTCATAAGTTACAAGAAATGAAAAGTTTTGAAAGATTACAAAACTTGCCCTCAAGTTTTGGAACAAGTAAAGTTAAGTTAAAACTTTAGTTCCAACCCCTAGAATTTTAAAAGTTAAAATTCAACCCTTATACTTATATTATTATGATTTAATAATTATATATATGTATAAGAACAAAGTCGTCTTACCGCTAGTACGCCTCATTCACGAAGCCGGTCTATAAGGTGGGTATAAGGTTGTTGCCTATAAAATGGTGACTTAATGGGTGTCCACTCTCACCCACCGCTTGCTTGATCGGTGGAGGGTCGTTAGCCGAACGGGTAAGACAAGGACTTATTAATTCTCATTCAAAGTATGATGAATATTATAAAGTAACTAAATGTTTTATTAAATTCCCAATCTTAGTTACTTTAGGAAAAATGTGAATAAGGTGCTATTCCATGAAATTACACTTGACACTTTGATTAAGTCGTTGGTGGAGCGTGTGTGGTTAACCGGCACACTAACTTGGACTTAACAAGGTAGGTAAAGGGTGACTTAAGGTTTATTATAGTATCGATGGAGCGTGTGTGGTTAACCGGCACATCGATTGAGTGATAAACTTTAAGGGTACCAAGTGATTTGCATGGTTACTTCACACCTCGTTTTGTGATCCTCGGTATCCCAGTCACAAAACTTGGAGGGCACACTCGAGATTGAAACATGCCTTTGAAAAGTTCATTGAATCTCAAAGAATCTAGGAATTTCTAAGAACCATTCAAAAACCTAATACTAAAATATTGCGGTTTTCGTGGTGGAAATTGGTGAATCGTCATTCACCTACCTTTCAAATATGATATAGCTTAGATTACGGCATACCTCTTCTAAGTTATATTATATTGTGATTGGATCCTAGCCTTAATATTACATTTGGGTGTTTTATTAAGGACTCTCTTATATCTAAACTAATCTTGTCCTCCTTCCTTCAGATGTCTTTCAACAATGCTTCTGGCTCTAATCCTAATGGCTCCTTTTCCCTTATGAACTTGTGTGGGAAAGTCACCTTTGATGGATCCAACTTCAATGAGTGGATCAGAAACATCAGGATGATTACCCGCTACGAGGACAAAGAATATGTCCTTGACAAGGAGCTTAAGGAGATTAATGAGTCCACTGCAACTCCTCAGGAGATCGCTGAGTTTCGGGCACATGAAAGGGATGCTACGAAAGTGGCTTGCATCATGACGGCCACGATGACAGCGGAACTCCAAAAGTCTTATGAAGATTTCTACCCTTATGACATGCACCAAGATTTGATGGAAAGATACCATCAAAGTGCAAGACAAGAGAGGTATGAAATCATCTGCTCCATGATAACAACCATGATGAAGGACGGGGAATCCGTCACGAGCCACATGCAGAAAATGCAAAGGTATGTGGATCGTTTGCTGAAGCTTAATGTGAACTTCCCGGAGGATCTTGCAATAGATATTATTTTGCATTCCTTACCATCGTGCTATGATCAATTCCGCATGACATATCACATGAACAAGGAAGAAGTCACCCTCAGCAAACTTCAGGGACTTCTCAAGACCGCAGAAACAGGTCTTAAGGGGAAGTCGGTTGCTATCACTCCTACTCAAAACTCTACTCCGGTTTTGGCAATCGGGAAGAATCGAGGGAGGAAGAGAAAGAGCTCTTCTAAGGGTACCAAGGCTCGGACCCTTGATGGCTCTTCTTCAAGTGGAACCAAGAAAGGTTTCGTTACTCCTTCTTCTGACCCAAAAGAGGCTGAATGCTTCTATTGCCATGAAAAAGCTCATTGGAAGCGGAACTGCCCAAAATACCAGCAAGATGTGAAGGATGGGAAAGTTAAACCCAACCATGCAGGTATTTACACTATCATTTCTAATAACTCACCCCATTCTAAATCTTGGGTCCTTGATACCGGTTGTGGTATTCACATTTGTTGTGACTTGCAGGGACTAAGAAGAAGTGAGGATGTGGAGCAAGGAAGGATAAACTTGATCATGGGGAATAGGAAAGCTATACCTGTTACCAAGATTGGAGTTTATACTTTATCGCTAAGTAGTGGGTTTAGTTTAGATTTGAATAAGTGTTGTTATTCGCCAGGAATGGCAAGAAATATTATTTCCTTTCATGCTTTGTACAAACAAGGGTTTACCTTTTCATTTAATAATGAAGTTGGTTCTATAGAAGTTTTCTATAATAATGTCTTTTATTTTAAAGCATTACCTTGTGATGGTGTGTATGAAGCTGTATCTGTTGTAGATAACTTGGGAAATAATGTTATGTGTATTGATTCTACTAATAATAACTTGGATAAAGCATCATTATGGCATTGTCGTCTTGGACATATAAGCAAGAAACGCATAGGCCAACTCCAAAAAGATGGAGTCTTGGAGTCGTTTGACCTAAAGTCAGATGATAGTTGCGAATCATGCTTACTTGGAAAAATGACAAAGTCACCCTTCACAGGTTCATGTGAGAGGGGTGAAGGTTTGTTGGACCTTATACACACGGATGTGTGTGGACCATTCAAACATGCCACAAGGGATGCTAATCGTTATTATTTGACTTTTACTGATGATTATAGTAGATATGGATATGTCTACTTGATCAAGCATAAGTCAGAGACTTTCGAGAGGTTTAAGGAATTTAAACAGGAAGTCGAGAATCAATTGGGCAGGAATATTAAGATGCTTCGATCCGATCGTGGTGGTGAGTATCTTAGTTCAGAGTTCCTCGACTATCTAAGGGAATGTGGGATAGTCTCACAATTGACACCTCCCAGGACACCACAGTTGAATGGTGTGGCTGAGAGGCGTAATCGAACCTTGTTAGATATGGTTCGTTCCATGATGAGTCGAGCTACGCTACCAATCTCATTCTGGGGGTATGCCTTAGAGACTGCCGCCCATATCCTCAATCTAGTCCCTACAAAGAAAGTTGCCAAAACTCCTCACGAGATGTGGACTGGTAAAGTACCTAAACTAGACCACATCAAGATTTGGGGTTGCGAGGCTTTCGTGAGACGCGAGACTCATGATAAGCTCGAACCTCGAAGCGAGAGGTGTATTTTCATCGGCTACCCACAGCATTCCTTTGGTTACCTCTTCTACAGACCTAGTGACAATGTGGTCTTTGTAGCAAGAAGAGGAGTCTTTCGAGAAGGAGAGTTTATAAGCCAAGGAGACAGTGGGAGGCAAATTGATCTTGAAGAAATTCAAGAATCAAGCGATGAAGGAACTTCAAACTCTAGCCCTCAACTTGAGGAGGAAACTCCTGTTGAGCAAATTGACAAATCTGTACCTCTGAGACGTTCCACGAGAGTTAGGAGTGCACCTGAGCATTACTATGGATTCCATATTACTGCAGAAGGTGAGACACTTATTAGTGATGAAACACTAGTAAGTCAAGATGACCCTAACAGCTACGAGGAAGCCATGGCAGGCCCCGAGTCTGCTAAATGGAAAGAGGCTATGGATAGCGAGATACAATCCATGTATGACAATCAAGTTTGGAACTTGGTTGAGAATGTACCAGGTCGTAAGACAGTAGGGTGCAAATGGGTCTTCAAGAAGAAGACTGACATGGATGGTAAAGTACACACTTATAAGGCTAGACTGGTTGCAAAGGGCTTCTCTCAAATTCCTGGAGTGGACTATGATGAGACCTTTTCTCCAGTAGCCAAGATTAAGTCTATTCGGGTTCTGTTAGCCATAGCTGCGTTTCATGATTATGAAATATGGCAGATGGATGTCAAAACCGCTTTCCTTAATGGGAGATTGGCTGAAGATGTTTACATGAGTCAGCCAGAGGGTTTTGTCAGCAACGAGTACCCTAATAGAGTGTGTAAGCTTGAGAAATCCATTTATGGATTGAAGCAAGCACCTCGCAGATGGAATCTTTGCTTTGATGAAAAGGTCAAGGAATTTGGCTTTTCTAGGAGTGAAGATGAATCTTGTGTGTATGTCAAGGCTAGTGGGAGTATAGTTAGCTTTTTGGTATTGTATGTGGATGACATACTCCTCATAGGAAACGACATTCCAACCCTGCAGGAAGTAAAGTCCTGGCTTGGGAAGTGTTTCGCTATGAAGGACCTTGGTGAAGCTGCCTATATTCTAGGGATAAGAATCTTGAGAGATCGGAGTAAAAGACTAATTGGACTTAGTCAGAGTACCTACTTGGATAAGGTGCTGAAGCGATTCAGCATGCAGGATTCCAAGAAAGGAGAGTTACCCATCCAGAGTAACACCAGATTGAGTAAGACACAAAGCCCTAGCACTGAGGCTGAGATAGCAGAAATGAGTCGAACACCTTATGCTTCGGCTGTAGGATCGATCATGTATGCTATGACGTGTACTCGACCCGATGTAGCTTTTGCCTTGAGCATGGTTAGCAGGTATCAGGCGAACCCTGGCAAGGCACACTGGACTGCGGTAAAGAATATCCTCAAGTACCTACGGAGGACTAAGGACTGGGTCCTTACCCTCGGTGGGAGTGATGACTTGAGAGTTGTAGGGTATAGTGATGCTAGCTTCCAGACTGATAGGGATAATTTCCGCTCTCAGTCGGGCTGGGTCTTTACCCTAAACGGAGGAGCAATTTCTTGGAAGAGTTCCAAGCAAGAGACAGTGGCAGATTCTACTTGTGAATCAGAGTATATTGCAGCTAGTGAAGCAGCAAAGGAAGCGATATGGCTGAAGAACTTCATTGGAGACCTTGGAGTTGTACCAGCTATTAAAGAGCCAATGGAAATTTTCTGTGATAGTGAAAGTGCTGTTGCCTTAGCTAAGGAACCAAGGGATCATGGGAGATCCAGACACATCGACAGAAAATACCATTTCATCAGACATCGGATCGAAGAAGGACTCCTCATGGCAAAGAGGGTATCATCGGATGAGAACCCAGCAGATCCCCTCACGAAGGGACTGAGTAGGGTTAAGCATCTCCAGCATGCTCGGAGCATAGGGCTGAAGGATGATATAAGTTTTAGTAGTTAGATAACCCAGAAATTTGTAAAGTGTAATTGACATTTGATGATGAATAAAAGGTGTTTTATTTATGAGTAAAGTGTTGCTATCTCTTGTCAATCGTTTACTATATTTCTTTTGCATGTTTTGACTTCCAGAATAATTTTGTTTGGTGTAACATATTATTCAAACCTCCACAGTCGGTCATATGTCGGAAGTAGGTATGAATCAAGACTGTCATGATGGGTTGTAGAGGTCCAAGGTGTTGGACAAGGCTACAACAATCATGAGTGCTCATAAGTTCTGAGCATTGGACTCAACTCACGCTCACTGGAATCACTTCATGGAATTCTATCTCGAGTGATCGTGAGACGGTAATATCATATAAGTTTTCAAACCTAGAGATATGATTTGTTACTTACAAGTTGGTTATGCATTGACTGTACGAAACCGCATTGGTAACTCGATGTTATAAAACGTACTTTTGTGTGTAATTCAATGAGTGGTAGAACAAACATATGAGTCGAAGTTTATCTGTTCCTTCTTGGATTAGAAGCTGATATCTGGGCCCCTCGATGATTTTGTTTTGACCCATGTACCGGGCCCGGTCAGAACTAAGTTGATGTGTTCAATTAAGTTCTATGTCAAACAAATCGGAAATCGAGAAACAAATGCTGGACAAGAAGTAAGACAATGTTCCATGTATTTGTCCGGCTGATATCTAGAACGGAGGATTATATGATCACTTATCTTAAATGGCGTACTGTCATCTTCTCAGTTCCGAGAAACCTTGAAAGAGCTACGATTGCCGGACGGTTCCTGAAGTACTAGAGATATAGTTATTAGACTTATCCAAGTGGGAGACTGTTGGATAAGGTGTCTAAGTCCATAACTATTTCGGGCTTGTACTTGACCCGACCCGGCATGGTCCATTTGGGTTGCATGGCACCATGCAATTGGATAGACTAAATGAGAGAAATAACACGTGGAGATTATTAATATATTATAAGTTCTAATATATTAATAATATTATTTGATTAGTTGATCAAAGAATTAATTTGGAATTAATTAAGTGATCAAAGGATAACTAATTAAATATATGGGTTGATTATGTAAATCATCCATATCTTGTATAGTGGGCTAAGAGGCTCCATGGATTATCAAGTTGGGTTCTACCCATAGGATGCTCCATGGATGCTCCATGGGAGTTACAAACCCATGGGTCATGGAAATGAAGAGTCATGACACATTAGGGTTTACATGGTGTAACCCTAGATGTGTCAACACTATATAAGAAGCATATTCTCCACCAAAATCGGTACTACTACTAAGAAACAAGAGGGCTTGGCCGATTTTGAGAAGTGTGTGTTATCTCAAGAGTCTTTCCAAGAGTATTTGGTGTTGTGTGAAGCATTTGAGGCATCACACTTGGGGTGCTAGGCTCACAAGGTTTCAAGGAACACAAGCAACAACAAGGTAAGTTATTCTATCTATGATTCAAGTTAAAATTGTTCCCCATGTATGCTAGATAGGAATATAACCTTGGAATTCAACTTTGCATGATAATTAGACAAACATAGATCCAAGGTTATTAGGGTTGCATGTACACTTAGGAAGTGTTAGAATGCTCAAAACCCATCACTTCTTCCATCAGAAGATCTCTAATTCCTTCTGACTTAGGTACCCAAATACGATCTTGGAATACCTTCAGTCCATGACCGTTTGTACCAAACACCAACGTTTTGCCCAAACGTTCCTCCTTTTGGTCATTCTTCTCAGAAGCTTCGCTTTGAGCTTTCTTTATACTTTCCAAAATAGTCGAGACAACTTCAATTCTCAACGCTCTTGGCCTTTTCCTTTCAAGATTGACTTTCCGACTGAGAGCATCAGCAACAACATTAGCTTTACCGGGATGGTAAAGTATCTCATAGTCGTAGTCCTTGAGTAACTCTAGGCAGCGTCATTGCCTCATATTCAATTCCTTCTGACCAAAGAGATATTGGAGACTCTTATGATCAGTAAAAAGTTTGCACTTTGTGCCATAGAGGTAATGCCTCCATATTTTCAGAGCGAAAACTACCGCTGCCAACTCCAAATCATGAGTCGGGTAATTCTTTTCATGCTCTTTCAACTGTCGAGACGCATATGCTATCACCTTTTCTCTTTGGGTCAAAACACAACCCAATCCAACCCCAGACGCATCGTTATAGACAACGAAGTCTTCAACTCCATCGGGTAAAGAAAGTATCGGTGCCTCACATAGCTTCTTCTTTAGCTTCTCGAATGCTTCTTTATGCTTATCACTCCAAGAATAAGTAGCTCCTTTGTGGGTCAAAGCTGTTAATGGAGTAGCAATCGAAGAAAAGCCTTGGATAAACCTTCGGTAATATCTGGCTAATCCTAAAAAGCTTCGGATCTCTGTGGGACTTTTCGGTTGTTCCCACTTCATTACAGCTTCAATCTTTGTTGGATCAACCATTATCCCTTCTTGGTTGACCATGTGACCCAAGAATTGGACTTCACGAATCCAAAAATCACACTTAGAGAACTTTGCATACAGCTTCTCCTTCTTCAAGACTTCTAACACTTCTCGCAAGTGTCTGCCATGCTCCTCTTGGCTTTTTGAGTAAATTAGAATGTCGTCTATGAATACTATCACGGATTTATCAAGGAACGGATTACAAACCCTATTCATTAAATCCATGAATGCTGCTGGAACATTGGTTAGTCCAAACGACATAACCAAGAACTCGTAGTGTCCATATCTAGTTCTGAATGCAGTCTTCTCGATGTCTTGCTCTCTTACTTTTAGCTGATGATATCCTGACCTTAGATCGATCTTCGAGAAATAGCTCGAACCTTGCAATTGATCAAATAGGTCATCAATCCTCGGAAACGGATATCTATTCTTTATTGTTGCCTTGTTCAACTCTCTGTAATCAATGCACATTCTCATACTTCCATCTTTCTTCTTTATGAATAACACCAGAGCTCCCTAGGGTGATGAACTAGGTCTAATGAAACCTTTGTCCAATAACTCCTGAAGTTGCATCATCAGCTCCTTCATCTCCGTCGGTGCTAATCGGTAAGGTGCTTTTTCTATTGGCGTGGTTCCTGGTAACAAGTCTATTCTGAACTCCACTTGTCTATCAGGTGGTAATCCAGGAAGATCTTCGGGAAATACTTCCGGATAATCGCACACCACTGGAGTACTTTGCATCACCTTCTTTTCCTTCTTAGCATCGATCACGAATGCTAAATATGGTGTACATCCCTTGGTCAAACACTTTCTGGCTTTCATTAGTGAAATGATTCCAGAATTTACTCTGCGTTTGTCCCCATACACCATAAACGAATCTTTCCCAGGCGGGTTTACTTTAACTATCTTCTTCTTGCATAAAATTTCGGCATCATTGGCGCTAAGCCAATCCATTCCTAGAACGATGTCGAAACCATTAAGTTCGATAGGCAATAATTCCTCGTGAAACTTATTCCCATTAAGGTCGATTAAGATGTTTTTCATACAATGGCTAACAAGTACAAACTTGCCACTAGCAACTTCGACTAATAAAGCATTATCTAGTCTATCAACAGGCAAGGCTAGTTTTCTACCAAACTCATGCGAAATAAAGGAGTAGTTGGCTCCAGAATCAAACAAAATTTGAGCAGGTAATTCGTTTACGAGAAAGGTACCTGAAGTGACATCAGCTTCATCTTTCGCAGCCTCAAGTGTCATCTGGAAGGCTCTCGCCTTCGGCGTTGGTGGAATGTTGGGCTTAGGTGCCTCCTTCTTCTTCGGACAGTCTTTCAAAATGTGCCCCTCTTCATTGCAACCAAAACACATCCTTTTGTTGTTCGGACACTCATTGGAAAAATGCCCAATTTTTCCACACTTGTAGCAGGTTACATCCTCGCTACATTTCCCGAAGTGCTTTTTCTTACACTTATCACACCACTTCGCTTCGCCTCCTTTTCCTCCACCAAACTTTTTCGAATCAGATTTCGAAAATTTGCTTTTCTTACCGGAACCAGATGTTCTCTCAAACTTTCTCTTTTCACCAACCTCAACCTTGTCGGTTGTTCTCCCCTTAATCATGTTCTCAACAGACTTGGCAGCCCAGATAGCTGCCTCTAAAGTATGTGCCTGACGTACCGGCACCTCGTACTCCCATGGGAGTCCTTTTGCGTATCGGTCAACCTTTGTCAGCTCATCTGGCACGATGCGCAAAGCAAACTCCATCTTATCGGTGGAAGCGTTTGTGTATTCATCAACTGACATACTGCCTTTCGTCAATGTCAGAAACTTATTCTCCAACTCCAAAAGATTTTGAGCCGAGCAGAACTTGCGGTTGAACTGCACCAAGAATTCTGCCCATGTCAATTGCAGTGGCTCATTAGGGCTTAAAGTCTTCCCTAGAGTGTTCCACCAATGAACGGCTCCACCTCGGAACTGACGCACTGCGTCGATAGTCTGCAACTTGCCTCTGCAGCCACAAGTCATGAAAGCTAACTCCATTTCGGAGATCCAATCCATAACTCCAATCGGATCCTCCTTTCCATTGAAGGTTGATGGTTTGCAAGTTAGAAAGTCCTTGTACTTCCATCATGGTTGTTTTGCCTAACTATCGGCGGGTTGGCTTGACCAACAGACCCACTGAAGTTTCCACCTTCCGAGTGCCCTTCATTTAATTCGAGCTCTTCAAAACGAATTGAAAGTTCTTCACGATTCTGTTGAAGCAACCGCCTAGTCTCCTCCATTTGAGGATTCAACATTGTTTGAATCATCATTTGCACACCAGCCTTGGTTATTGGCTCAGGTGCTGCTGCTAAGACAGGTATTTGTTCAGTCACTGGTGGTTGATTCCTGTTTTCATCAGCATTTCCAACTCTACTCCTCGTTCTCACCATTTTTGATCTACACACCAAATAAGGTGAAATTAGATCCTTATTCACGATAGATATTCAAATCATCCTTATCACTCCGAAACGTTTACATGCTAGTTCTAATATCGTAGACGTACACTTAGAATCTTACACACATAAGGTTTCCAAATCTGGTCGGCAACAGACCATAGATCTGAACAAATAATATCATATATGGCAACATATAACATTTAGCACATAAAAGCATTTTAGGCAATTTTCCAAAAATAAACTAGTGCTCGTGTCTAAAATATAACAGACACACATCTCATAATTTCACTTAGCATTCTAAGTTTAAGTCTAGAAATCCTACAAATTCCTAATTCGCTTAAACTAATGCTCTGATACCAACTGTGACATCCCCAATATCTCGGCCAGAAAAGACCGATTTTCATTTATTCTTTTAAAATAATTTCAGCGTAAATCCTTTTGATTTGAAAGAGTTGCGGAATTTGTTCCCAAAAACAAAGTATGATAAAATAATATTTACCAAAGCATTTCATAAAGAAATGTATTTTCATTATATAATCAAAACTCGGGATGTCATGTTCCGATACAGACCATAAAGCATAAACGATAACATTACAAGTCATTCAACAAATATATACATATACAGACTTGTAAACAAAACAACTTGATGGTTCATCCATCTTATGCCCTTGCGCCACTACCTGTAATACAAAGAAACTGAGTGGGTCAGGCTTGGGATCCTGGTGAGCATATAGGGTTTTCAACCCATAATAAATAATTATATTTAATTGCACCAACCAACAATAACCCAATTACCCATTCCCGTTATTCTCACTTTATGTCCCTAAAACAACTAGCATAAGGGACCTAGTCTTAGAATATTTCATCGGGGAGACAACACATGCTTCGAGGGTTCCTCAGCAATATAAGTCAAATAAGGCAACCATGACGGGGATGGAGTACAGCGAATGAACACCCAAGTTCATTAACACCTACAGGTGGCGAACTTGCTAGCGTTCGACAGGAATGTCTAGAAAAGTCTGTGGTCGTCATCTAAACTCCGCTAGATGACTGAATCAAAACAACATCGAGGCCTTTCATCTGTTTATCACACAACTATCTACCCATGTTCTACCCGACATATTAGTAGATAAAAATATATATTTTTATACATAGTTTAAAACCTGTATAGCATTGTCATTCAATACATATTCCAAAACAACAGATGAGGCACACACACATAACACGTATTTCATGGAGAATAAATCAGATCCATGAAATAGAAGAAAGTGAATATACATTCACACATATAACAACAAAATATACACATAACACGTATTTTATATAAAATACTTCATAATTATGCGTTAGAAGAAAGTAACTACACACTAACTTGATCAGAAAATGATTGGACAGCGCTACGGCTTATAGAAGTAGTATTCTTCGGAAGATCTGGAAGATCTTCACAAAAACCGGACTCCTCGCGGGCAGAGCTTCAGCTCGGGAATCGCACTTCTCGGGATCTCGGGAGCGTAAAACTTCCTTCTTAACTTGGATATGAGATCTGGGGTGTCTGGATGGCTTCGGGGGTTTACATGTAGAGCTTCGGCACGAAAAAGAGAAGAATTGAGCAAATATGCCCGGAACCCTCGCATCCTATTTATAGGAGGCTGAGGCATCGTAGTACGCTGGGCGTACTCCTCCGAAATCGTCACTGCATGCGTCACCCGAAGAACTCGAGTGCGAGGCACGTCATGCTTCGCTGTACGCTGGGCGTACTTCGGATCAGATCGGTGACTCCTTCGGATATACATCCAAATTAAAGATTAAATTTATATATTTTAATTATTTAATAAAATTCAAAAATTCATATCTGCTTCATACGAACTCCGTTTTCGACGTTCTTTATATCCACGCGTAGGTGACACTACGCTCTACAACTTTCGTTTAGACTCCGTCGGCTAATTTTGAATTTATTTTTATTATTTATTTTTAGTAGGCCGGGACAGAAAAAAATCGTTATAAATTCATAACTTCTTCGTTTGACATCCGTTTTCGCCTAACTTTTCATCGTTTCGATACTAACAACGAGATCTTCGATTCTCGTTTAGATTGTTTCGGCTAAAAACCGCTCGATCTCAAATCGAGTATTTCGGGCTGCATCCCGCTAAGTCGAAACTTCAGAAATTCATAACTTCCTCATACGAAGTCAGATTTGGGCGTTCTATATATATTCGGAAACCTCGTTTCGACTACTACAACTTTATCCAAAGATAACAAGTTTATTTTACACGTAAATTTTAACGCTCATTTTATTCTTAATTAATTAAATCACATAATTAAGCAATTAAGCACAAAACACATAATACTCAAATAATACACCTCTATTATTTCAAAACGGGTTACAAAGGTTAACTTAGACTATTACATTGCTAAAAATGGCAAGCCTAGAAACACAGGTGTTAGATAGACTATTTCCTTTGTTTTCTTTGCACCATTAACTAATAAGTAGAACAAGAGTTGACCCAACTAGTCAAGAGTAGCAAGAGTTCAGTCTTCCACTTAATCACCTCGATACGCCTTGCTATACTACACCTCGAAGATTAAGTTGGACAAGTCACCAAAGTAGTAGACTAGACAAGTCAAGAATTCCCTAATCGCTTACAATCTCGAAACTCATGCAAAAAGTAAAACCAATCAATGCATATGATCACGAATTCCTGCACATAACAACAAAAACCATCTTTGACAAGTGACATGATATCAACGAAAATAAAATAAAATAAAAAATTAAAAATAATGAATAATCAAATAAACCAAATCAATTGAAAACTGTTTATCGGCAACGACGCCAAAAACTTGATGTGAATATTAAATGCACTAGTTTTTTTATTTATAGTTCCTATTTTATTGCATCTAAACAACACCTTACAGGCAGTGAACCCGATCGAGTATAGTATAGTTTTGATAAGCTAGGGTGTCAAACGCAAGGGGTACGGTAGTGAATTAATTTATAATGTTTGATTATATGTTACGGAAAACACAGAAAGTAGTAAAGAAAGGTTTTATGGAATTAAATCCAAAACAATTGAACAAACAATAAATCTCGATAAACTGACCGAAGACAAATCTCTTTAGGTACTTTGGTTTAGATAAATTACATCTTAAAATCGTAGATAATTGCACACACAAATTTATTTATTCATGTTCACCGATTTCTAAAATGATTAGGTTCATGTTCACTATTACTTATCCTTTAGCAAACAAGTCAATTCAAGTAGTGATCAGTTGATTAAACTAACATGTTTCCTAGTCTTCAGTTCGTATCAAGCAAGACTTGTAATAATAGTTAATTAAATTGGTTGGTTCAATTAACTCATATGTTTTTGGTCGTGACACATGCTCACACATTAATTTGCTTATTTTCTAATTAACCCTAGGTTATGTTTACAACACTAGGCTTACAATCTTGATGGTCATCAAAATCATAAGAGGCAAGCAATCAAGCAGATGTTTATACAACTCAATATATTAGTAATTGATAGAAAATAATTGTCACTAACACATAAGGATCTTTTAACAAGCTTAAGTAGATAAATTAAACACAACTAAAACAATCCCGATATCAATTAGTCCACAAAATCAAGGTTTCATCTAATCATAAACACAAAGCAAAGGGTTTTAACACCCAAATCATAAAGCAATTGCATATAGAATCATGTTTGAATGTTAATCTTGGTCGGAAAAATGAACCACTTGATTACCGGCATGAATCATCTCTCCAATTCTTCAGATCTTAGCTCCTGTCAGCTTAACAACTTTCTAGACCCTCAAAACGGCTTCTAGGGGGTTTATAATTGCAAGAATCAATCTAGGGTGTAAGATGTGACAACCCGTATTTTCAATCTTGTAAAAGTCAACCAAAGGTAACAAGGGTTAAAAATATCAAATAAAAGTCAAATTTATTGTTTTATTAATTAAACAAAATTAAATTAATGATTTTAATATATATATATATATATATATATATATATATATATATATATATATATATATATATAAACATTTTAGTAAAAGTGTTGTAAAGATTAGAAGTGGAATGCACAAAAACCGAGGAATCTCGCTTGAGAAGTTTCACCAAAACGAAAAACCTCGCATGATGTCTTTTCATCGAACTACAAATGTGTGAAGCAACTACTTTTCGGGCAAGAACCTTCGGGCCGAAAACGAGCCTTCAGCTGCAAACGCATAGACCGCCTTTTGACCGCAAACGTCTTCGGACAGTAAACCCTCCTCGGTGGGTTTCCTTTTCGGCCGAAAACACTTACCTTGGTTTGAGTTCCCAACCGAAAACCCCTTTGTATATATTTATGTTAGTCCGAAAACAACCATCATTCCTCCATCTATTGGTCGAAAACCCTTTTATTTTCTCTCAACTATCATCGAGTTCATCATCATCTTTCTTTCAAGTATCAATCTAAGGCCTTTAAAATCTTGCCGAAATCTTTTATATATTCATCAAAAATTGCGAGAATCATCAAATGTCCTTAACATCTTTAGGAAATACCATCCACTCTCCTTGACTTCCAACGGCAAACACACTATCTTCTTATTTATATCAAGAACACAAAGAACACCAAGAACAACTACAAACTAATCTAAGACTTATTGTAAGTATTTAAATTTTATATTTGATTTAAATACGTTATTGTGTATTTAAAATTGTTAGGATACGATTTATTATACGAGTTCTAAGCTAAAGATATACGCAACCACAATACAACCAATCGAGAATTCACACATAAGGTGAGTTCATACCATTACACTTTTCCAAACTTTTCTATGTTTTTAGGGGGGGGGGATACAAGTAAAAGCACAAGTAATATTGTGTCTAAAATACAAATTGTTTATTTCACTCTTTGATATAATTTATAAATATTTTACATAAAAATACTAACTAAACATTTTTATTACCAAACTTATAAACTCTCAGGGTTGTTAAAATACAAAAGGTTCGTATTTCGAAATTTGCATGTATATAAAATATAATAGGAATAGACTACAGAACTAATGGACTATTTTACTAAGTAAGGAAAATGATAAGAAAACACACATATAAATTATAATAGGTATAATTTTTGGGTCAATTCACAATATAAATCATATTAAACATATATATGGAAAATTTTCGTCTTTATTTGTTAAAAGGTTTTTCCACTGAATTACTCGTGATCTCGTTGAAACAATAAATTTATGAGACACTTCTTCGTGTACTTACCTAAGTACCACCGTAAGTCCTGACTTATTAACCAGAATCTCCTGGAGGGAGAGCGTGAATTTGTGTATAGATCCATACGGGACTGTGTTGGGTCAATATTATGGTTTATACTTTGCTTTTCTAGGAAATTGTATTTTTATGTAATATCTTATGTCTTTACGGTCAAGTTTACGACCAGGGAGGTGTTTACGGCCGTAAACAGGCTTACGGCCGTAAACCCTGTTTACGGCCCATGTTTACCCGACCCATATTCTCATGTATATATATAGGGGTGAAGGGTGTGAGGAAAAAGGTGATGAACACTAGAGGAGCTTAAGTGTGTGCATTTGAAGATGTTCTAGAGAGAGAAAAGAGAGTGTGTGTTAGTGTGAGTGAATCTTGTATCCGGATCTTCATTCATATCAATACATACAAGATTCATCATCTTCTTCTTCTCCTTCCCTTCTATTTGATCTGACATCATCCGTTTGATTGGGATTCCGCACAATCAAACGGATCTGATTGATAAACAGGCATTTTTAGGGACTTACAGTTGGTATCAGAGCTTGGTTGTATCAATCAATTTTTTTCAGATCTGGAGCTTATTTGATCTTATTTTGAAGAGATTTATGCATTTTTGGATAGATCTCGCAAAAATAAGGGGGGTTTGTTCTTCGCGTTTTTCCTAAAAACGAGTTTTTGGTCGAGTTTTGGAGCAAAAAGGGTGGAAAAATCGTTGTTTTTCGTCAAGAACAACGATTTCTGGAGAGTTTACGGTCTTTCAAGGGCTTACGGTCCGGAGTTTACGGCCGGAAACGAGTTTACGGCCGGATTTTACGGCCGGAAATAGGTCGCCGGAGTTTGCGGCCGGAAACCAGTCGGAGGAGGCTTGCGGCTGGCGGTTTGCGGCCGGCAGTTTGCGGCGAGCAGTTTGCGGCTCGGCTCGGTGATCGACTAAGATATCTCTCAGCAGCGCGCTTAAATAAAAAGGGGAAGCTGATTTGGTGGTTGCCGGTGATCAAACCGGGACCTCTGGTTGAGGAACCAAGCGACTTACCAACTAAGCTGACTTACCACACGTTACTTCTCTTCGAAATTTAATTCAAAACCTGTCTTTCTCGGTTCCCATTTTCGCAATTTGACAAAATCAGCCCAAGAATTCAAAATTTTTATTTTTAAAATCCTTTTTCAACCCAAAAAATTTAGTTTTTAAATTTTGACTTTTATTTTTGACTTTTTACTTAAATTTTTGACTTTGACTTTTAAAATTTGACCTTTGACTTTAAAAACTTTGACTTTCTCGTTTGACTTTTAAATTTTCAAATTTAGCTTTTCGGTTTGACTTTTAAGGTTGACTTTTGAGGTTTATAGTCAAAGGTTTTTTTTTTTTTTTTTTTTTTTTTTTTTTTTTTTTAATTTAAGTTTGACTTCTAGTTGTGCTTTTAATAGTTTTTTGAAGTTTACGAGGAAATTGAAAACATGAAAGAGAATCGTCAGGAGATTTTAAGACAAAATTTCAACATGTTCGATTATATCCCTGGAAACTCAGTTGCAGCGATTTAGTACACTCTCTACTGAGATGAATATAGCTGGGATCGTCTTGACCAAATCTAAGATATGGACGTGGCTGACATCAAGAAGGCAAAAGATCTCAATCATCTTAGTCTGGCTGATATAATTGAAGAACTTAACGCTTTGAATTGTCGAAAAACAATGAGCTCCACAAATCTCCCGGTCAATGAAGTTTCATGTTCTCAATCATGTGAAGTTTCATGTACGCTATCTAGTGAAGATACGATTAAATTTCTTCGGGAACAAATTGATTTATTAAAAAGGGAAGTCGAGGACCTGAGATATAAAGTATATCAACTTAGGAAAGGACAGAAACCCCTGAAGGCTGAATTAGAAGCAAAAACCAAAGACTTTAGGAAACTTCAGGAAGAGTATAGCAACAAGTGTGAAATTATAACTATATTAAGAGACAACTTGCTGCTGTAACTGAAGAACTTGACGCTTTAAAAATTAAGTGTGGAAAAACAGATGTCAGTTTTAAAAATTATACTCCGTCAAGTCAGACAGTCGAGTCCTTATATGAAACCCAATTAAAATTCAAAGAAAATTAAAACAAGGGTCTAGGGTATGATAGTGTTCCTCCACCTTTCAATCATAACTACACATCCATCCCTATGACACAGGACGAAATTGACAGGGAGGCACATCTTCGATATGGCAAACCAGCTAGATTTGTGTCAGGAGGAGTTATTAATGTTGAATATACTAATGTTGCTACTTCATGTGCAGGTAAAGTAACAGAAGATGAGAACAATGAGTGCACTACTGAACAAACCAATGACTCCTTGAACTCTGAATCTGTTGCTTCGAACTCAACTGCTTCTGATCAACCTGCAGTTGAGAAATATAGGCCACCAATTCCAACGCAACAGAGTTTTTGTGGCAAGTGTGCATGTAGGAATAACAAGAGACAAGGCAATGACACGCCACCAGGGGCAGGAAGAAACAACTTCACGGTGAAGAAAAAGACATGTTTTCACTGTGGAACACCTGGTCATATTGCCCGAAATTGTCCAAATCGCGCATACGTTCCTTACTATGCACAAGACTGGCAGAACGCGCCAAGAGGGAGATAATCCAAAAGAAACCCCTCAAGGTCACGTTCATACCATGGTGACTGGAACGCACAGAAGGCCAAGAATCAAACTCCAAAGGACAAGAATACGAATCCGAAGGGCAAGAAGGGAATGTCGGCCAAGAAGCCCAATCCAAGAGATGCTCCCGTGAAGCCAAAACCAAAGTCATCTCAACGGCCGGCTTCATGTTCCAAAGCAAGTGCCGAGGCACTCATAAGATCGAAAAAGAAATGGGTTAAACCCAACTACAAATGGGTTCCGAAGGCTCAATCTCCTAAATCTTCTAACGATTCTAATATTTCTATATCTTCTGTTTGTGATAAACAGGATATGTCATGGGAGATTGTTGGGTCAATATTATGGTTTATACTTTGCTTTTCTAGGAAATTGTATTTTTATGTAATATCTTATGTCTTTACGGTCAAGTTTACGGCCAGGGAGGTGTTTACGGCCGTAAACAGGTTTACGGCCGTAAACCCTGTTTACGACCCATGTTTACCCGACCCATATTTTCATGTATATATATAGGGGTGAGGGGTGTGAGGAAAAGGGTGATGAAGACTAGAGGAGCTTAAGTGTGTGCATTTGAAGGTGTTCTAGAGAGAGAAAAGAGAGTGTGTGTTAGTGTGTGTGAATCTTGTATCCGGATCTTCATTCATATCAATACATACAAGATTCATCATCTTCTTCTTATCCTTCTCTTCTATTTGATCTGACATCATCCGTTTGATTGGGATTCCACACCATCAAACGGATCTGACTGATACACAGGAATTTTTGGGGACTTACAGACTGAAAATCTCCAAAAAGACGTAGCCAAAGCGCCATACCGTTTAGTGCTGGCGGAGATGCAGGATTTGTCCAGTCAACTAAATGAATTGCTAAGCAAAGGGTTTATCAGATCAAACTTCTCGCCTTGGGGAGCACCAGTCCTGTTCATGAAGAAGAAGGATGGATCGTTATGCATGTGCATCGATTATCGCGAGTTGAACAAACTTACCATCAAAAACAGATACCCTCCGCCCCGAATCGACAACTTGTTTGACCAACTCCAAAGAGTGACTTACTTCTCAAAGATCGATCTGAGGTCGAGATACCATCAATTATGAGTCTATAAGGAGGATATTCATTAAACGACGTTTAGAACCCGGTACGGTCACTACGAGTTCGTAGTGATGCCCTTCAGACTAACAAACGCACCCGTTGTGTTCATGGATCTAATGAACCTGGTGTGCCGGCCTTGCATAGACAATTTCATAATTGTCTTAATAGATGACATTTGGGTCTACTCGAGGAGTAAGGAAGATCACGGCCAACACCTACGACTAGTATTGGAGAGTCTAAGGGCGGAGAAATTGTATGCGGAATTTTCAAAGTGTGAATTTTGGATCCGAGAGGTGAGCTTCCTTGGTCGTGTAGTTGGCAAGGAAGGGATACACATGGATCCTTCCAAAGTTAAGGCAATTGAAAACTGGTCGGCACCAAGGATGCCTACAGAAATCCGCCAGTTCTTAGGCCTAGCCGGCTACTACAGGAGGTTCATCCAAAACTTCTCCAAAATCGCTAAACCGCTTACCACCCTGACTCAGAAGGGAGTAACCTTCAAATGGGGAGAAAAGCACGAAGCTGTGTTCCAAACGCTAAAGCAGGCTCTGTGCAGCGCTCCGATTCTATCCATACCAGAAGGAACCGAAGACTTCGTGGTCTTCTGTGACGCATCAAACCAAGGTCTCGGGTGTGTGTTAATGCAAAGAGGAAAGGTCATTACCTACACATCGAGATAGATAAAAACAAACGAGGTCAACTACGCCCCGCACGACCTCGAACTGGGTCAGTGGGGTTCACTCAAAAGATCTGGATGCACTAGCTCTATGGGAGGAAGTGTACCATCTTCACCGATCATAGAAGCCTTCAGCACATCCTCAATCAAAAGGAGCTTAACATGAGGTAGAGACGATGGGTGGAGCTACTAAATGATTATGAGTGCAAAATTCGTTATCACCCAGGTAAAGCCAATGTAGTAGCTACCGCCCTCAGCCGAAAGGAATACTCAGGCCGTCGAGTAAAGTCGTTAACCATGACAGTCCATTCACACCTGTCTACATAAATTAAATAGACCCAGCTGGAAGCCTTGAAACTAGAAAATGTAACAGATGAAGCTTTAAAAGGAATGGATAAGAACCTAGAAATCAAGGGTGACGGGATACGCTATTTCATGAATTGCATCTGGACACCCAAGTTTGGGGGATTCAGAGATGTCATCATGAACGAAGCACACAAAACTCGTTACTCCATTCATCTCGGTTCAGACAAGATGTACCTGGACCTCAAGAAACTATATTGGTGGCCGAACATGAAAGCCAAAATTGCTATTTTCGTGGGTAAGTGCTTGACTTGCGCCAAAGTCAAGGTCGAATACCAAAAACCATCAGGTCTGTTGCAATAACCAGAAATACCTGAGTGGAAGTGGGAGCGAATCACAATGAATTTCATAACCAAACTGCCTAAGACAACGGGTGGTCAATACAATTTGGGTGATCGTTGATAGGTTGACCAAGTCCACACACTTCCTACCAATAAAGGATACCGAAAAAATGCAGAAGCTGACCACGACATACATCAAGGAAATCGTGAGGTTGCATGGGGTGCCAAAGTCTATTATCTCTGACAGAGGTAGTCGATTTACCTCGTGATTCAGGCAGTCACTCTAGAAATCCTTGGGAACCAGGTTGAACATGAGTACAACCTATCACCCACAAACCGACGGGCAAAGTGAGATGACCATTCAAAAGCTAGAAGACATGTTTAGGGTGTGTGTGATAGACTTTGGTAGAGCTTGGGATATCCATTTACCACTTAAAGAATTCTCATATAATAACAGTTATCACACTAGCATCAAGGTTGCCCCTTTGAAGCCCTCTATGGCCAAAAGGTGCAGGTCACCACTATGCTGGGCTGAAGTGGGTGACACACAAAAAGCAAAGGGTCAAGTCCCTAACAACACCCTCACTAGCCCGGAGATCATAAGAGAAACCACTGAGAAGATTGTCCAAATCCGAGAACGATTAAAGGCTGCTAGAGACAGACAGAAGAGTTAAACGGATAACAGACGAAAGCCCTTGGAATTATAGGTTGGAGATCGAGTGCTATTAAAATTATTGCCCCGGAAAGGCTTGATATATTTTGGTAAACGAGGAATGCTGAATCCAAGATTGGCTCGATAGCATACAAGCTTCGACTACCGCAAGAACTCAAAAATGTTCATCCTACCTTCCATGTGTCCAACCTAAAGAAGTGCTTGTCTGACGAGACTCTTGTTATCCCTCTTGACGAGATTGAAATCAACGAGAGTCTCCACTTCGTGGAAGAACCGGTAGAAATCATCGAGCACGAATCAAAAGAACAAAACAAAGTCGCATTCCCATTGTGAAGGTCTGTTGGAATGCTAAACGAGGACCCAAGTTCACCTGGGAACGCGAAGATCAGATGAAACAAAATACCCACATCTTTTCCCCAACTCTTGAAGTACCAATCAAAACGCTATTTTGGGATGTTATTTCCATCTAACAGGGGGATGATGTGACAACTGTCAAATTCTGGTCAAGTCAAAGTAAACAAAAGTCAAGAAGTCAAACCGATAAACTCATGTAGTGCTTCTATGATAGGATATATTCTATGTCTTCTTAAGTACATATTTCTATCATAATGCAAAATATCATTCAGAAGTTTTTAAAGTTCGGAAATTCTAAACCCTAACCAGGGTAAGTGAGGTAATGACTCTATAAAGCACTATTAAAGACACTTCGGGGGTGTGAAACACTCATGACAAAGTATAATGGGGTTTACGAACCTTGAATTACGAGGCTAAACTCTATAAAAGGTCATAAACAAAGCCTCTCTCAATATCTCTCACTCTATGTCTCTCTCTCCCAAATCTCTCTCAAAACCCCCTCTTAACTTTTTATAATCCCTCGGGGCATCCCGACCCTTAACTTAGTCAAAAACCGATAGAAACGGGAAGTTTATTTGAAAAACGGCAATATAGGGCCGAACCCCCTTAAGGAGTGAAGCCTCCTAGAACCGAAACCCATGGAGCCGAACCTACTTAGACCGAACTACATAGGACCGAAGACCGAACCTATTGTGAACCAAACATGCTTAAGAACCGCACCTTCGGTCCGAGAGGCCTACCTTCGATTCTGTGACTTTCACCCCCCTCCACTTTCGGTCCATCCACTTCGGTTCCACCTACTTTGGTCCCTAGACCTCACAACCGAACTTCGCTTCTGACCCCTAGACTTCGCAGGTTCGCTCCTTTCTTCTCGGTTTTTGACCACTTTCGTGTTTTAAGCCCATTTTTGATGATTTTGAAGGGGGATTTTCGCCCAAACTCATATTTTGACATATAAGACCCCATATATTCATATTTTAATCATATTTTTGGAAAATATTTATCATAGATAATATCTTTTGTACAAGACATTATCTAAGGGTTGGTTGACTTTTCCAAGAAGTTATGACACCATACCCACTTTATGTCACTATTTACTCCTTACCATATCAAATCACAGTCCTTCATGCATTTTCCAACACTCCATTTGACTTACTTACACTAAATCCACCTAAAAGATGTATATCTCACTCACTCCCCAAAAGAATCATTCACCACATTCTTAAAACTAATACTCTCTCTCTTTCCTTCTCAATTTTCCTCCCTGGATCCAAGAACTCCAGGAAGTCATGAGCTCTTCCTTCATTGTTGGTACATTCTTCGTTTCTACTCTTGAATATTCTTCGCTCCTACAGTCAAATCATGCATTTCTTATGCAAATATCGTCATATTTGTTCTTACATCATCAAATCCTCAAGCATTCTCCAAGTGTTGTTGACTTGGAAACCCCCTCTCTTCAACATCCATCACAAGGAATCACTCACGGTTAGTTCATACCCCCTTCTTTTCATGTTTTTATCAAGTTTTATGGGGGAGAATACAAGTCACAACATCAAAAACATGCTTAAATTCAAATGACAGCTTTCAACAGAAAAGTTAAGGTTAAATTACGATCTATTTTGACAATCTTAGACTTCATAACTTTCAAAATTGTTCAATATGAAAATAGTTCAGGTTCATACCTTTAAAATGAGTACTTGCACATGTTCATACGAGTTTTTTTTTACAATTTATGGTGAATTTTATAAAACTGCCTATCACTATACCAAAGATTTCAGATCAGTCAATGAAAATGGTCATTTTGGCCCTAGTTAAGTATCATTAAAAATCATAATAAATTTTTTTATTATACTAGACACATCTTCTGAACTTTGAAAGTTTACAGATATAGATTTCGAATCACGATGAGTTTTCTGTGATTTTTAGAAAACAATGACAGAAAAGTAAAACTTGTTACAAACAGTTTACAAATTGATTAACACTTTGTAATGTGTTTAGCAAAGTGTTTATCTAAGATGACTATATATATACTTATGGTTTCTGTTAAGTTACACCTAAATAACAGAAATATTCATGCATTATATGGGTTATTAGTCATTACAAATATACAAGATCAACTATACCCTGTATAGTTTATGATTTGCTATATTACCATTCACTATGAAAAGGTTCAAATCACACTACAAACGAGTTTTCATTCACTACAACCATGGATGATAAAATATAATATGTACAGTTTATGGTTCCTTACACTATAAATACACAAATGAAAGGGGTTCAATTTCACTACAGAAAAGGTTTTTTATTTACTCTACGCGTAAGCTCATTAACGTAAATTGTGAGACACTACTTCATTGTACTCTTAGAGTACATGTTAAAATTCCTGAAAGTTATAACCAGAGTCTCTTGTAGGGAGAGCGTGATAGTTGTATATAGATCTATATTGGGATTGACAACCCACACCCAAGCTGCTTGTAACAACCCGACCGGCAGGTCGGGAGTGACAAATGTCATAACAATTTCCGACGCCTGAAGAACGTCGCAGCAGGTCTACTATGTCATTGTATGGTTATAACGAATTACATAGGGAGATAATTACACATATAGTTTATGAGAATTTCCACCTTTAAATAAAGGGGTTTTATTTTATAAAACTGCATATACTATTATAAGTATGGTAAAATACTTGTACATTTTAGCCTTTGGATATTAAGGCTTCAAACCATTTTTAAGGAAAATATAGGATTTTTCTTGTGCGTACTTTACATTTTCAAAGAAAGGATTTCTACTCTATATACAAAAGCTTATGCAATCACCAACTTAATTGTTGACACTCTTTCAAATTTACTTGTATTCTCAGGTAATCAATAGAAATTGGTGACTACCAGTTTCTGAGGATGGAACGCTTCCGCGTTAATCAAAACATTTTGTCATTATATTATAATCGATTTTGTAACATGTAACTTGTGAAATCATGTAACTTTCTCGATTATATTTATATTGGTTGTATTTACTTTGAACACTATTATACTCGTTGTTGTGATACCATACATGAAGTCCTCCACCCTGAATGTGTCAATAGTCAATTTCCGGTCAAGTCAAAGTCAACTAAAGTCAACAAGTCAAAACGGCTGACTCAATTAACCCTTGTGCACTAGGGCTTACGTTAGGTAATTACTATACAAATCGCTATGCTAATGAGATGTCATCAATTGAAAAGTTCCTATATCTTGATTTCATTAACCTAAAACTATGGTAAGTAACGAACCAAACCGATAAAACAATGTTGTATACTCATCAGGAGTGTGTAGGAACCTTAAACATGGCTTAACGGAGTTTACGGACCTTGCGTTGTGAAGCCGGACACTCAAAAATGTCACAAACGAAACCTCTCCCAATCTCTTTCACTCTATCTCTCTCTATTTAAAAATCTCTCTTAAATCTCTCTAAGTATGTGAAATCTCTCCCAAATCGCTTTAAGTATGTGAAATCTCTCCCAAATCTCTCTAAGTATGAGAAATCTCTCCAACTATGTGAAATCTCACCCAAATCTCTCCAAGTATGTGAAATCTCTCCCAAATCTCTCTATGTATGAGAAATCTCTCCCAAATCTCTCTAAGTATGAGAAATCTCTCCAAGTATGTGAAATCTCTCCCAAATCTCTCCAAGTATGTGAAATCTCTCCCAAATCTCTCTAAGTATGAGAAATCTCTCCCAAATCTCTCTAAGTATGAGAAATCTCTCCAAGTATGTAAAATCTCTCCCAAATCTCTCCAAGTATGTGAAATTTCTCCCAAATCTCTCTAAGTATGAGAAATCTCTCCCAAATCTTTCTAAGTATGAGAAATCTCTCCAAGTATGTGAAATCTCTCCCAAATCTCTCCAAGTATGTGAAATCTCTCCTAAATCTCTCTAAGTATGAGAAATCTCTCCAAGTATGTGAAATCTCTCCCAAATCTCTCTCAAAAGTTCCTTTAACTTTTTATAGTCTTTCAGGCCATCCCGACCCTAACCAGGTCAAAAACCGTTTAAAACGGGGTGAAAACGGGTAAAATAGACTTATGGACCTGAAACCCCTCTTAAGGAGCCGAACCCTCTTAGGAACCGAACTTGTCAGAAGCGAAGGTGCCAGAAGCGAAATACACCATCTCGGACCGAAGCTCAGCAGACCGAACCGAACCTCGGACCTTCGGTCCCTCCCCCTCGCACCTTCGGTCCCCTTCCTTTCTCTCGGTTCCTTCCTTCTCCACCCTCGGTTCTCACTCCCTTAGAGCCGAACCTCGCAGGTTCGGTCCAGATTGTCGGTTTTTGACCTAAACTTCGTTTTAAGCCCGTTGAGATTTTGATGCGGGATTTTCACCCAAACTCGTATTTTAACATAATAAACCCTAAATATTTGTATTTTAACTATATTTTGGGGAAAATCATTGCCTAAGAATAAAATCTATTTGGTGAGATATTTAGGTGGAGTGTTGACTTATCCTTTGGACAAGGACACAAGCAACCTCCCCATACCTTCATAGTACAACCCCCAGTCACTATTACACCATACCTAGTCATTCCATAATACTTTTCCCACCATTTTGCAGCCACACACTTGGTCAAGAGCTGGAAAACCCTCATCTCTCCTCACATTTCTCTCGTTTTTCCACCAAGTGACAACTTCATTCTCTCTCACTTCCTCTCTCTAGATTTCGAGATTCAAGGCTTGTTTCCAAGCTTTCCTTCTACATTTGGTAAGTATCTTCCTCCTACACTTAAGTATTCTACTATCCTTCATCGAAATTATGGATTGCTTACACAAATATCGTCATATTTGTTGTTAGATCCTCGAATCTTCAAGCATCATCTAAGTGTTCTTGAGTTGAACACTTCTTTTCTTCACCATCCATCTGCTGAAATCATTCAAGGTGAGTTCATACCCTTATCTTTTCATGTTTTCTTAAGTTTTAAAGGGGGGGGGGGGGGGGAATACAAGTTAAAACACCAAGAACACAACTAAACTTGTCCAACAGCTTTCATCAAGAAAGTTTAACTCCATTCACAGAATGTTTTGGTCAACTTAAACATTTTAGTTTTCAAAACTGTATCAGATGCAAATATTTCAGGTTTATACCTTTAAAATGACTACTTGCACATCTCCATACGATTTTTATATGATTTATGGTGATTTTTACAAAACAGCCTATCATTTCAAGAACAAATCCGGACCAGTCTGTGAATATGGACATTTTAACACAAGTTAAAGACTTTTAAAAATCATAATAAAAATTATGGATAAACTAGACACATTTTATGAACTCTCAGAATTTACGGATTTAGTTTTCGACTCCGTATGATTTTTCTAAAATAGTGCAGAAAGGTTAAAAACTAGTTAACATCTTATAACTTTCATAACACTTTGTATTATGTTGAGCAAAGTGTATAACAATAAGTACTAAATATTGAATGTGTTTTCTTGTTAGTTTATCATCATAAACTGAAATTTAGTCATTCAAGATAAGTTTCTTCATTCATTTAGAACACATATAATAAGCTATAATAAGCATAGTTTATGGATTCATAGCACTAATGTAGTTTCATAAAAGAGTTCTTTTACATTACAAACGTTTTAGATAAACTATAATAGGTATAGTTTATGTATCATTTACATTTCAAACTTATTTCCAAAGGTTTTCAGTTCAGGTCACATAAATCTGTTAATGAATAAATTTGTGAGTCATTCCCTTCGTGTTACCTTCATGGTAACAAAGTCAAAAGTCCTGTAAATTATAACAAGAGTCTCTTGTAGGGAGAGCGTGATAGTTGTGTATAGATCTATATTGGGTCTGACAAGCCCGCACCTGAGCTGCTTGCAATAGCTAGACCGGCAGGTCGGAGGTGACAAGTGTCATTTAACATGCGGCGCATGAAGAACGTCGTATTACGAGGCCGTCTGAGTCTTAACATGGTTATAATAGCTCACATGTGGTATTAACAAATCATAAGATTTACGGGTTCTACTTTTATATTAGCGAGTTATGTCGATTTAACTCACAGGAGTTACTTTAAGTATGGAAAAATACTTGTACACTTTCATATCAAAAAGGGTTTTATGCCGATTTAAAATCACTTTTATAACTTTAAGTATGGAAAAATACTTGTACACTTTCATATCAAAAAAGGTTTTATGCCAATATAAAATCACTTTTGTAACTTTAAGTATGGAAAAATACTTGTACACTTTCATATCAAAAAGGGTTTTATGCTGATTTAAAATCACTTTTATATCTTTAAGTATGGAAAATACTTGTTTACTTTCGGTCTTACGATTTAGGACTACCTAACTCTTATAAGGAAAATATTGGATTTTCTTTGGAAACATATTTATGTTAAAACTACATTCATCTAGAATGGTTAGGCTTCGGCTATAATTGCGAAGTGTATATGTTAGAGTTATGTAAGAATCTATTCATAATCGACATAGAATTGGTGGGCCTGCCTTTCTTACTGATAGGGCAGACCCATT
Source organism: Lactuca sativa (assembly GCF_002870075.4). NCBI lineage: Eukaryota > Viridiplantae > Streptophyta > Magnoliopsida > Asterales > Asteraceae > Lactuca > Lactuca sativa. The sequence goes on from NC_056631.2 coordinate 146,409,227, forward strand.
ATATTCTATGGTTTATTTAATTTAAATTTTATATAACTTATATACACTGGGTGATTATAGAAGGAATCTATGGGTCTTTCTAGGGTTTATTATCAAATAACGTAGAAGCATTCATTTCACACTTAATAAAGAAAATATTGGATTTTCTGGAAACATACTTTGTTGCTTTTACAAGGAAAACGGGTTCTTTCTCAAACAAAACTCTTATGAACTCACCAACTTAATTGTTGACACTTTTTCAAAACTACTTGTATTCTCAGGAAATCAGTGAAACAGGAAAACCAACAGCATTTTGAGGATGGGACGTTAAATCGTCAAACAATTCATTTTGTCATCATATTGTAATTGATTTGAAACATGTAAACATATACTTTGGTGTAACTTTTTCAATTATATTTATGATGGTTGTATTTACTTTGAGCACTATTATACTCGTTGTTATAAAACTATACATGAAGTCCTCCACCCCCGGACATTTCCGCCATCCTTGGTTTGGGGATGTGACACCGGACGTTTCCGACATCCTTGGTTTGGGGGTGTGACAGATTGGTGTCAGAGCATTGTTTTTAGTGAACATAGTATATCAAACAATATAAGATATACAAACTATAAACGCAATGGGACTAAGATTCTCTGATTAAACCGTTTTCATACAATTATACTTTTAAAAATAAAACATTATATTTATTAAAAGTATAAGTACATGCATGCATGTCGGTATAGTGTCACATCTAGGAAAATCACGAAAAGTAAAAATGGATGAGTTGTACACTAATATTATGCCTTGGGATGTGTAATCAAGTCTGGGAGGAATATAGCCTGATTAACTATATTCGTCTGAGAAGTGACTAGCATGTGCCAGGGGATAGTTGTAGTGGGCAACAAGTCTATCAACCTTCCAACACTCATGCAAGAACTACATTAAGAATCAAACAAAAGATTTAAAATACTATAGGAATATTTTATGTTACTATAATACAACACCTCTAGATTCATTATGTTCCTCTTACACCCCTATTCACGTACAGACGTCATGGAAGTATTTCATTTACTCGGAGGCCCCTAATTTCCGAACCAAGGAAACTTTGGTTGGATAAAAGAAGAACCGGAAGAAGATCCCGAAGAAGTTTTCGAGGAGGAACCCAAGAAAGACCCCGAAGAGGCTGAAGAAGAAGAACCCGAAGAAGATGAAGAAGAAATTGATGAAGAAGAACTTGAAGAAGAATTAGAGGACGAAGAAGATGAGGAGGAATCTGAGGAGGAACCGGAGGTCATCAACCCTTTTTACATAGCCAGTGTTCCCGCGAACCGATTTGGTTACAACGGACCTGAGCCCCATTGGGCAACAGAAATCGAAAGGTGGAGTCGTCAACAGCGACAACGGTCACCATTTGGCGATCAAAGAGGTTACTATGACCTCAAACACGAAGGACCGAATGACAAGGCCCTCCCACTCGTGATCCAGCAAATCAGAAACCTTGGGAATTAGAATAGGGAAGCTGCCAACCGTGTTCAGGAGCTGAGTGTCGCTGCGGAGGTTGGCACTCGAAACCTGGAAAGAGACCACTATCCCAGGGACCGACTTATTGAGAACTTTGCTACCGCATGGGCGGAGGTAAAGGAGTATCGGGAAAGGCATCTGGCTCTCGAGGAGAGAGTAGTCATAGCCGAGCATCGATTAGCAGAGTTATAGGGAGCCTCGACCTTGTCTCAAGGCCCGCAAGGGACTAGTCGTCGTGAGTAGTGTCCACACTACTCACAAATCTTTAGAAGTTAGGTTTATGAGTATGCGTTAGTGCTACTCTTTTCTATGTGTATGTACAATCCTGCGATTATGTGGTTACACTGATCGAAGGAGCTAATGCCTTCAAAAACTTCTTTTCACAATGATGTGATGTTGACCTGCGTCAAGGTCAAATTTTCCAAACTCTATGTACAAAAATCATATCAACAAAAATTAGCATGCATATAAAATTTCATTGGGAGTGTTGTCACTAAATTCATAAACAATACATGTCGTTGCTTATGGTGAGTCTACAACTACTTGGTAGAGGAAATAAAGTTGTATGCAATTTAGATTCTATCGGTTTAGAAATGGTGGTTCCGCTTTAGGTCATGTTCCTTGTTTGGTTGTGGACTTAGGGCAGACCCATTAGATTCAATGATCTATTCGATCTTAATTGCATATAACAAGCATAAACTAAGCAGATGTAGAAAGACGTGGCATGGATCAAGTCACAACTTTGCACGCAAACACTACTGAATTCACGGGCTCATAATCATATGAACTCTCCAGCATGAATTACTTGCCATTACTTTAAAAGTCGGAACATAACACAAATAATTTTAGTTCAATAAAAAACCGAATATTCACTAGTATTAAAGGCTTACCAAAATTTTCAAATTTGTGGCAGAATTATGCCACCGTGGAAAAATCCCAGGCCTTCTCACAACATACCACCCCTCCGCCATCATCTCCACCACCACCTCCATGTTTGACCCCGCCATGTTTCAAGCTGCCATAACAGCAGCCGTGGCAGGTGCAATGTAACAAATTGGTACAAACGACGCTGGTGGTTCTGGAAATGGTGCTACTACCTCCAATCAGGGGACAGTCAGGGACGTTCAAAGGAATGTTCCTATAAAGATTTTTCAAATGGAAAATGGAAAGATAGAAAACACTAATGACATATACTTAGGGTGTACCCTTACCCTAGACAAGAATTCATTCAAAATCGATATATTGTTTGTCTCAATAAAAAGCTTAGACATCATCATTGGCATAGATTGGTTAAGTTCTAATCATGCTGACATTCTGTGCTATGAAAGGGTCGTTTGCCTTAATCTGCCAAGTGGCGAAACTCTCGTCGTCTACGGCGACAAACCTAGTGTGGACCTACAAATCATCTCTTGCATCAAAGCACAAAAGTATCTCCGTAAGGAATACCACGCTTTTCTGGCCCACGTAGTCGATAAGAAGCAAGAGGAGAGAGACATCAAGGACATTCCGGAGGTCTATAATTTCTCTGACGTATTTACAGAAGTCCTTCTCGGAGTCCCACTCGCACGATAGGTCGATTTCTGATTCGATCTAATCCCTGGGGCTATCCCCGTAGCCAAAGCACCATACCCTTTACCGCCAGCCGAGATGCAGGAATTGTCCAGTCAACTAAACGAGTTGGTAGTGATGCCCTTCAGGCTAACAAACACACCCGCTGTGTTCATGGATCTAATGAACCGGGTGTGCCGGCCTTACTTAGACAAGTTCATATTGTCTTCATAGACGACATTTTGGTCTACTCGAGGTGTAAGGAAGAACACGGCCAACACCTACGACAAGTATTGGAGAGTCTAAGGGCAGAGAAATTGTATGCAAAATTTTAAAAGTGCAAATTTTGGATCCAAGAGGTGAGCTTCCTCGGTCATGTAGTTAGCAAGGAAGGGATACACGTGGATCCTTCCAAAGTTAAGGCAATTGAAAACCGGTCGGCACCAAGGACGCCTACAGAAATCCGCCAGTTCCTAAGCCTCTCCGGCTACTACAGGAGGTTCATCCAAAACTTCTCCAAAATCGCTAAACCGCTTACCACCCTGACTCAGAAGGGAGTAACCTTCTAATGGGGAGAAAAGCAAGAAGTTGAGTTCCAAACGCTAAAGCAGGCTCTGTGCAGCACTCCAATTCTATCCCTACCAGAAAGAACCGAAGACTCCATGGTCTTCTGTGACGCATCAAACCAAGGTCTTGGGTGTGTGTTGATGCAAAGAGGAAAGGTCATTGCCTACACATCGAGACAGCTAAAAACACACGAGGTGAACTATGTTCTGCTCAACCTCGAACTGGGGGCAGTGATATTCGCTCTAAAGATCTGGATGCGCTACCTCTACGGGACGAAGTGTACCATCTTCACCGATCATAAAAGCCTTCAGCACATCCTCAATCAAAAAGAGCATAACATGAGGTAGAGACGATGGGTGGAGCTACTAAATGATTACGAATGCGAAATTCGTTATCACCCATGCAAAGCCAATATAGTAGTTGACGCCCTCAGCCGAAAGGAGTACTCGGGCCATCGAGTAAAGTCGTTAACCTTGAAAATCCATTCACACATGTCTACACAAATTAAAGAGGCCCTGCTGGAAGACTTGAAACTAGAAAACGTAACAGGTGAAGCTTTAAGAGGAATGGATGAGAACCTAGAAATCAAGGGTGACGGGATACACTATTTCATGAATCGCATTTGGACACACAAGTTTGGGCGATTCAGGGATGTCGTCATGAACGAAGCACACAAAACTCACTACTCCGTTCATCCCAGTTCATACAAGATCTACCTGGACCTCAAGAAACTCTATTAGTAGCTGAACATGAAAGCCAAAATTACTACCTTCGTGGGTAAGTGCTTGACTTGCGCTGAAGTCAAGGTCGAATACCAAAAACCATCGGATCTGTTGCAACAACCGGAAATAACCGAGTGGAAGTGGGAGCGGATCACAATGAATTTCATAACCAAACTGCCTAAGACAACGGGTGGTCAATACAATTTGGGTGATCGTTGATAGGTTGACCAAGTCCACACACTTCCTACCAATAAAGGATACCGAAAAAATGCAGAAGCTGACCACGACATACATCAAGGAAATCGTGAGGTTGCATGGGGTGCCAAAGTCTATTATCTCTGACAGAGGTAGTCGATTTACCTCGTGATTCAGGCAGTCACTCTAGAAATCCTTGGGAACCAGGTTGAACATGAGTACAACCTATCACCCACAAACCGACGGGCAAAGTGAGATGACCATTCAAAATCTAGAAGACATGTTTAGGGTGTGTGTGATAGACTTTGGTAAAGCTTGGGATACCCATTTACCACTTATCGAATTCTCATACAATAACGATTATCACACTAGCATAAAGGTTGCCCCTTTGAAGACCTCTATGGCCAAAAGTGTAGGTCACCACTATGATGGGTTGAAATAGGTGACACGCAACTAGAAAAGGGTCAAGTCCCTAGCAACACCCTCACTAGCCCGGAGATCATAAGAGAAAGCACCAAGAAGATTGTCGAAATCTGAGAACGATTAAAGGCTTCTAGAGACAGACAGAAGAGTTACACGGATAACTGATGAAAGCCCTTGGAATTCCAGGTTGGAGATCGAGTGTTATTAAAAGTGTCGCCCCGGAAAGGCTTGATACGTTTTGGTAAACGAGGAAAGCTGCATCCGAGATATATCAGACCATTCGAGATCCTCACTAGGATTGGACCGGTATCATACAAGTTTAGACTACCGCAAGAACTCAAAAATGTACATCCTACCTTCCATGTGTCCAACCTAAAGAAGTGCTTGTCCGATGAGACTCTTGTTATCCCTCTTGACAAGATTGAAATCAACGAGAGTCTCCACTTCGTGGAAGAACCAGTAGAAATCATCGACCGCGAAGCCAAAAGAACAAAAAAAGTCGCATTCCCATTGTGAAGGTCCGTTGGAATGCTAAACGAGGACCCGAGTTCACCTGGGAACGCAAAGATCAGATGAAACAAAATACTCACATCATTTCCCCAACTCTTGAAGTACCAATCAAACCGATAAACTAATATAGTGCTTGTATGATAGGATATATTCTATGTATTCTTAAGTACGTCTTTCTATCATAATGCAAAGTATCACTCAGAAGTTTTTAAAGTTCGAAATTCTAAACCCTAACCAGGGTAAGTGAGGTAATGACTCTATAAAGCACTATTAAAGACCCTTCGGGGGTGTGAAACACTCATGACAAGGTATAATGGGGTTTACGAACCTTGCATTAGGAGGCTAAACTCTAACAAAGGTCATAAACAAATCCTCTCTCAATCTCTCTCACTATATCTCTCTCTCTCTCTCTCTCTCTCCCAAATGTCTCCCAAAATCCCCTCTTAACTTTTTATAATCCCTTGGGGCATTCCCGACCCTTAACTTAGTGAAAAACCGCTCAAAATGGGAAGTTTATTTGAAAAACGGTCATATAGGGCCGAAGCTCCCTTAAGGAGTGAAGCCTCCTAGAACCGAAACCCCTGGAGCCGAACCTACATAGACCAAACTACATAGGAACAAAGACCGAACCTGCTGTGAACCAAACATGCTTAAGAACCGAACCTTCGGTCCGAGTGACCCTGCGGTCCGAGAGGCCAGCCTTTGGTTCTGCGACTTTCGCCGCCCACTTCCAGTCTCTCCACATTAGTTCCACCTACTTCGGTCCCTAGACCTTACAACCGAACTTCGTTTCTGACCCCTAGACTTCGCAGGTTCGCTCCTTTCTTCCCGGTTTTTGACCACTTTCGCGTTTTAAGCTAATTTTTGATGATTTTGATGGGGGATTTTCCCCCAAACTCATATTTTGACATATAAGACCCCATAGATTCATATTGTAATCATATTTTTGGGAAATCTTTATCATAGATAATATCTTTTGTACAAGACATTATCTAATGGTTGGTTGACTTTTCCAAAAAGTTATGACACCATACCCACTTTATGTCAATATTTACTCCTTACCATATGAAATCACAGTCCTTCATGCATTTTCCAACACTCCATTTGACTTACATACACTAAATCCACCTAAAAGATCTATATCTCACTCACTCCCCAAAAGAATCATTCACCACATTCTTAAGACAAATACTCTCTCTGTCTTTCCTTCTCAAATTTCCTCCCTGGAACCAAGAACTCCAAGAAATAATGAGCTCTTCCTCCATTTTTGGTAAGATCTTCATTTCCACTCTTGAATATTCTTCGCTCCTACACTCAAATCATGGATTTCTTATGCAAATATCGTCATATTTGTTCTTAGATCTTCAAATGCTCAAGCATTCTCCAAGTGTTGTTGACTGGGAAACCCCGTCTCTTCAACATCCATCTCAAGGAATCACTCAAGGTGAGTTCATACCCCCTTCGTTTCTTGTTTTTATCAAGTTTTACGAAGGAGAATACAAGTCACAACATCAACAACATGCTTAAACTCAAATGACAGGTTTCAACAGAAAAGTTATGGTTAAATCACGATCTGTTTTGACCATCTTATACTCCATAACTTTCAAAACTGTTCAATATGAAAATATTTCAGGTTCATACCTTTAAAATGAGTACTTGCACATGTTCATACGATTTTTTTTACAATTTATGGTGAATTTTACAAAACTGCCTATCACCGTAGCAAAGATTTCGGATCAGTCAATGAAAATGGTCATTTTGGCCCTAGTTAAGTATCATTAAAAATGATAATAAAAATTGTTATTATACTAGACACATCTTCTGAACTTTGAAAGTTTACAGATATAGATTTTGAATCACGATGAGTTTTCTGTGATTTTTACAAAACAATGACAGAAAAGTAAAACTTGTTACAAACAGTTTACAAATTGATTAACACTTTGTAATGTGTTTAGCAAAGTGTTTATCTATGATGACTATATATTTACTTATGGTTTCTGTTAAGTTACACCTAAATAATAGAAATATTCATGCATTATATGGGTTATTAGTCATTACAAATATACAAGATGAACTATATCATGTATAGTTTATGATTTGCTATATTACCATTCACTATGGAAATGTTCAAATCACACTACAAACGAGTTTTCATTCACTACAACCATGGATGATAAAATATAATAGGTATAGTTTATGGTTCCTTACACTACAAATACACAAATGAAAGGGGTTCAATTTCAGTACAGAAAAGGTTTGTTATTCACTCTACGTGTAAGTTCGTTAACGTAAATTGTGAGACACTACTTCATTGTACTCTTAAAGTACAGGTTAAAATTCCTGAAGGTTATAACCAGAGTCTCTGTAGGGAGAGAGTGGTAGTTGTATATAGATCTATATTGGGATTGACAACCACACGCAAGCTGCTTGTAATAGCCCGACCGGCCGGTCGGGAGTGACAAATGTCATAACAGTTTCCGACGCCTGAAGAACGTCGCAACAGGTCTACCATGTCATAGTATGTTTATAATGACTCACAGAGGGAGATAAAGACACATAGTTTATAGGAATTTCCACCTCTAAATAAAGGGGTTTTATTTTATAAAACTGCATATACTACTATAAGTATGGTAAAATACTTGTACATTTTAGGCTTTGGGTATTAAGGCTACAAACCATTTTATAAGGAAAATATGAGATTTTTCTTGTGCATGCTTTACATTTTCAAAGAAAGGATTTCTACTCTATATACAAAAGCTTATGCACTAACCAACTTAATTGTTGACAGTCTTTCAAATTTACTTGTATTCTCAGGTAATCAATAGAAATTGGTGACTACCAGCTTTTGAGGATGGAACGCTTCGGCGTTAATCAAAACATTGTGTCATTATATTGTAATTGATTTTGAAACATGTAACTTGTGAAATCATGTAACTTTCTCGTTTGTATTTATAATGGTTGTATTTACTTTGAGCATTATTATAGTCGTTGTTGTGATACTATACATGAAGTCCTCCACCCCCGGACGTTTCTGCCATCCTTGGTTTCGGTGTATGACAATACATACCAGCCACGACATCAGGTGCTGCGCGGACCTCCTCCGTTGTCAGCAGAAAAGCTCTCCCACGAGCCTTTGGAAACTCAGCCTTCACTGGACAAACATCAGTAGCACGCAATGCAGCAGGAGTGGAACCCTAGGCTGATCCCTGAACAAGCTGAGGGTACTCGGCCTTCCGATGGCCGGTTTGATTGCAGTGGAAACACACTGCAAAACCCTTGGGGCAATCATTCGCCATATGCCCCTCCTTGCCACATTTGTAGCAAATCGCCACTCGAAAAGATCCCTCATTACTCTTGCCGCAATTGCCACAAGTGCGGCCCTTCTGGCTTCCTGATCTCGAATCAGCAGGCTTAGCCCGCTTGGCTGCCGGCCACCGGTCTCTCTACTGAGACTCTGCGTCCTCACTCGCGTGAGTCTCCAGCTGAATCTCCCTCCTCCTGGCATTTGCGTGGAGCTCAAAAAATGTACGGTAAGATGAGTTCACCACGAATTCCCTAATATCCCTCCTCAGAATGCTCAAGTACCGGCTCATGCATTCCTGCTCAGTCGCCACATGCTTAGGGCAAAACAATGCCCTATTGTGAAACATTCGCGTAATCACAGTCACCGACTCCGTCTTCTGTTTAAGAGACTGAAACCCATGGGCCAACCGTTCCATCTCCACCGGGGAATATACTCATCTCGGTACATTGCAACAAACCTCTCCCAAGTCACCGCAGCATTCTCTACAGGAGTAAAACTGGCTGTCACAAGCTTCCACCAATCCTTCGTTCCCAAGTGAAGTTGGTTCAGCGTGAACCATACCCTCAAATGATCTGGGCATGAACAAGTGTAGAAACATTCCTCAATATCAGAGATCCATCTCATCACAGCAGTCGGATCTTGTGTCCCATCAAACTCTGGTGGCTTCGTGTCGCAACAATCAGATCTTGTGTCCCATCATACTCACACTCGACTTCTCATCCTTACATGCTCCTTAGCATCCTAAGGGTTCTTACTTGGGTTGCCTACAGACCGGGTGATTTCAATAGTACGGGCCCAATACTACCTTCCACACCCTACCTGTAGTCACCCCATGTCCTCCTCTTAGGATTCTAATTCACAAATACTCTATATCTCACGAATCACAGACTACCTTCTCAGTAGACCCCATATAAGCTCATCTAAGTATCTCTTCCTAGATTATTTACCAACTCAGAACTCATCACATACTCAAGCAAATAACAGATAACACTGATCAAAGCATCTCCTAGGCTCAGGCATCACAAATCAGGCAACTCTATCCCTAGAATATGAAAAGATTAGAAGTGGAATGCACATACTCAAACAAATAAGTCTTAGATTAGTTTGTAAAGATTAGAAGTGGAATGCACAAAAACCAAGGAATCTCACTTGAGAAGTTTCCCTAACCAAAAAACCTTGCATGAAGTCTTTTCCTTGCACTGAAAACGTGTGAAGCAACTAGTTTTCGGCCAAGAACCTTCGGACCAAAAACGAGCCTTCGGCCGCAAACATATAGACCGCCTTCTGACCACAAACGTCTTCGGACAGTAAACCCTCCTTGGTGGGTTTCCTTTTTCGGCCAAAAACACTTACCTCAGTTTGAGTTCCCAATCGAAAACCCCTTTGTATATATGTATGTTAGTCCAAAAACAACCATCATTCCTCTATCTTTTGGCCAAAAACCCTCCTATTTTCTCTCAACTATCATCGAGTTCATCATCCTCTTTCTTTCAAGTATCAACCGAAGGCCTTGAAAATCTTGCCAAAATCTTTTATATATTCATCAAAAATTGCGAGAATCATCAAATGTCCTTAACATCTTTAGAAAACACCATCAAATCTCCTTAACTTCCAACCGAAAACACCCTATCTTCTTATTTACACCAAGAACACGAAGAATAACAAGAACACCTACAAACTAATCTAAGACTTATTGTAAGTTTTCTTATAATGATTAAGTGTTGTTTAACACTGTAAACTTAGTATTTAAATTTTATATTTGATTTAAATACGATATTGTGTATTTAAAATTGTTAGGATACAATTTATTATACGAGTTCTAACCCAGAGATCTACGCAACCATAATACAACCAGTTGAGAACTCACCCATAAGGTGAGTTCATACCTCTACACTTTTCCAAACTTTCTATGTTTTTAAGGGGGGGAGATACAAGTAAAAACACAAGTAATACTGTGTCTAAAATACAAATTGTTTATTTCACTCCTTGATATACTTTATTGTACGTAAAAATACTAACCAAATGTTTTTGTTACCAAACTTATAAACTCTCAGGGCTGTTAAATTACAAAAGGTTCATATATCGAAATTTGCATGTATATAAACTATAATAGGAATAGTCTATGGAACTTATGGACTATTTTACTAAGTAAGGAAAATGATAAGAAAATACACATATAAATTATAATAGGTATAATTTATGGGTCAATTCATATCAATCATCTTAAACATATATATGGAAAAAAATATCATCTTTATTTGTTAAAAGGTTTTCCATTGAATTACTCGTAATCTCGTTGAAACAATAAATTTTTGAGACATTTCTTCGTGTACTTACCTAAGTACTACCGTAAGTCCTGACTTATTAACCAAAATCTCCTGGAGGGAGAGCGTGAATTTGTGTATAGATCTTTACGGGACTGACAATCTCCCACCTTAACTGTACGCTACAGTTAGCCCGACAAGCCTAAGTGAGAAATGTCATATCATTTTGACGCTTGAAGAATGTCGCAGCAGGCATATCCATCATATAGTATGATTATAAGAACTCACATGGAGAAAACAACGATTAATTTACGTAGTAATATACTTCTTTTAAAGTAGTAAGACAAGGTATTTACATCATATCTATTTTACATGCCAAATATACTTTCAGTTAGTTTTACTTATGAATAAAACTACGTGTCATGAAATTAAGTATGGCAATTATACCTGTACTTTTTGGTTTTGGAACGTTTAAAACTACAAAATGGTATTATGGAAAATATAGGATTTTCTAGGATAAACATCGTTATTTTACAAGTAAACCGTTTACAAATCAACTCTCTAGAACTGAATACCTTTACTTATCGAAAGCAATACTTCACCATAGATCAGGTGGAACTAGGGACATATTGATAAAAGGTTCAACACCTCTAAATAAACTAGTATAACCTAAGGGACTCTTAATTGTTAATTATCTGATTTCTTAGCTTATACATTAGAGTTATATATAAGGAATAATTGATAGACGAGGGAATGTATGATTTCCGTCTTACTTCCTTTTCCTTGTTTGGATGTGGACATAAGGAAGAACCACACAATCGACTGTCCATCTGTTATTGATTATATATAACATATATAAACTAATAAATCATAGAAGGAACTTGTAATATTTATCAAGTAATATTTTGAACAAAATGTAAATACTATGTTATCAATATAATGGTTGTTACTTTGATTACTATTATATATTTGTTGTGATACTGTACATGACGTCCTCCGCCCCCGAACATTTCCGTCGTGCCGGTTTGGGGGTGTGACATATGATCTATTTTTATGGATAATTTTCGACTCTATTTATATTTTCAGCGTCAACTCGACGAGTTTGGACACCAACTCGGTGAAGTCTTCATTAAAATCCCGTATTCCCCAAGTCAGCGTCAAGAATTGTGAAGCTTCCATTAAACTCGATGAGTTTATTGGGAATCACCATTTTCTCAAATCATGAAAGTCATTCGAAATTGTGTCTAGTTTTTAGAACATTTTTAATCTGATAAATCGGAGTTATGAGTCCTGAGATATGGGCAAAGCAATGACGAGGGGTCAAGATGTCCAACAACATCCTTTTGTGTTTTTTAGCTCATTTATCCTCCTTTTGCATTCTAGCTCCCATTTTAACTGTAATTTAACATTTCAAAGTGTATTAAGTATCTTTTAATTCTAGATAACATAAAAAGGTAGTATAAAATAATAAGAAAACATCATAAATATATGCATAAAATAGACGTTATCAATGCTTAATGTTATAAACACAACCATATTTACTAAACCATCAGTATATTATGACGAATAGACTTATCGTCCTTTGCGGTGGATCTGACCAGTCCACATCAATGTGTAGTATATCCTTTAGTCATTCACTTGATTCACATAAAACATGTGATCAAGGAATTAGTCTTAATCTTCCAATGATCAAGATTATCATACATCACACAATCAAATTGTATGATTCCAAGTTTCTATCCAATTGAAACTTGGATGATGAGAATTCCTTTTCACTTGGTCAATTATGACATTACCACAAATGATATAACAAAGAATCAAATCTAATTTTAACATTGCTAAAAATATAACCACCAATTTTCATAAATACTATTGCGATGAAATATAGAGTAAATAAGATAAATCAAAAAATTTACTTTATTGATAATGTACGGAAAAATTTGTCCTTACAATACAAATATATATATGAAAACTATGTTTTTAAATATTTCCTAACCAATATATTAATCTACTATACCTCCTAAGCTCTCAATTCTGATCATCGAACCATGTGACCGAAATCCATCTCTCACGATCAGAATTAGCCTTTTTCTTCTTAAGCTTCGTTCTTTCTCTTAGATCCTGCAAAAACATCAAAATGTGACTAACACATGATGTATTAAGAATCTGTGAATAGGAACTTAATGGAGTTACATAATGGATGTACCTGAACTAGAGTCATACAACTTGACTTTCTTATCATTGTGATCTTTCAGGTAGACAGGGAAGCTTCGCATCCAATGTCCCTTCAATAGGCAGTAGAAACATATGGACTCTTCAAGAATGGAACATGGGACTATCTTAGAATTAGCCTTTCTTTTTACCATATGGTCAAACGGTTTGACCTTGGATGATTCCTTTCCATTGGGAAGAGAAACCTTTTCTAGACTACCATTGTTGCTATTGTCCATGTAGTTTTGAGAGACAGATCCCTCAAACACATTTTTTTGACCACTGCTCTTCAGCTTTTTGGCTTCAGTAGCAATTAGCAAATATATCAGATCAAATAGGTTCACGTCGTGGCCAGTCATATAGTAGTACTTAACGAACTGACTATATGACTCAAGAAGCGAGTGAAAACAAATTCAATAGCCAACTCCCTTGGGAAAATGATGTTGGGTTTTGAGCATTCTACCACTCCTAAGTGTACATGCAACCCTAAATACCTTGGATCTATGTTTTCTCTATTATACATACAAATATGAACATCCAAGGTATTATCCTAATCTAGCATATAAAATAATGAATATAACAAGATAGAATACATACCTCTTTCATGTAGAAAGTCTTCATGAAGCATGAGTGCCAAGTGCCCCAAGTGTGACACCTCAAATGGTTCAAACAACACCAAATACACTTGGAATAACTTGAGAGAAATCCACAACTCATGAAATTGGCTAGCCCTTATTTTACACACTCTAGTGACCAATTTTGGTCAAGAATAAGATCTTTATATAGTGTTACAATTAGGGTAAACCCTAATTGTCATGACTTTCCATTTCCTTGGATCCATGGGTTCAAATACACCATGGAGCATCCATGGACCATCCTATGGGTTTTAGCCCAACTTGATTATCCATGGAGCATTAGCCCACTATACAAGTATGGATGATTTACACAATCAACCCATATATTTAATTAGTCTTCTTTTGATCACTTAATTAATCCTAGATTAATTCTTGATCAATACTAATTAAATAATCTTATTATTCTTATTATTAATATACTGGAACTTATAATATATTAATAACAATAAGTGTCTTATTTCTCTCATTATAGTCTATCCAAGTGCATGATGTCATGCAACCCAAATGGACCATGTCGGGTCGGGTCAAGTCTTACCAATTATAGTTATGCACTTAGACATTAATCCAACAGTCTCCCACTTGGATAAGTCTAAAACTATTATTGCGTATGACTTCAGGAACCAACTGGCAATCGTAGCTCTCAAAAGCTTCTGTCGAACTCTGACCTTGTCGATGAACTCTGACCTTTGTCAATGACTTGTCCATTAGATAAGGGATCATATATTCCTCCATTCTAGATATCATCTGAACTGAGACATGGATTATAATCATTCTCTCTGTCCATTTGTTGTTTCCCGATTTCCGATTTATGAAGACTGACTAATTGAACAAATCAAATCAGTCCTGGCCCGGCCGAGCATTTCCATTTGTCATCATCAAATCATCGAGGGGCCACATATATCGCTTTTATCCCGAAGGTAAAAGGAATGGATAAACTTCGACTCATATGGCTTGTTCTACTACTTGTTGAATCATACACAAAGACACGTTTTATAGCACCAAGTTACCAAATGTGTTTTTGTGCAATCAATGTACTATCAACTCATAGTAACAACTCATATCTCTAGGTTTGAAGAATATAAGATATTATCGTCTCATGATCACTCATGATAAAATCCATGAAGTGATTCCAATGAGCGCGGGTTGAATCCAATACTCAGAACTTATGAGCACTCATGAGTGTTGTAGCCCTTTGTTCAACACCTTAGACCTCCACAAGCCAACCCATGACAGTCTTAATTCATATCTACTTCCAACATATGACCGACTGTGGATGGTTTGAATAACTTAGTCATTCCGGAAGAATAACCTAGTTTATTCTGGATGTCAAAACATGCAAAATGAAACACTATAATAATTGAATCCAATATGGTATCAAAACCTATGAACATAAATAAACACCTTTTATTTATCACCATATGATTACACATTATTCATTGTATACTGTTTCAACTATCAACTTTATTCTTGAATTTAAAACAATAGGTGTCCCATGCTCCAAGCATGTACACTATGTTTTCTAAACACTAGTCATGCCACACACCAAGTATGCATACTATGTTCGTCTATGATCTTTACTTTGTGAACTAGATCAATTGAACATAACTTCAATGATTCTCTTTTCACACTCCCAAATCCTTACTGCAAATACAAGAATTCCAAATTCATGTAATTTACTGAAATCTGTTAGATTCTAAATTATATGCATTGATCCTCTTGTAATGATTATGCACAAAGTCAGAAAGACTTGACAATAATCATTACAGAGTATTCCAAAGGAGATCAGCTCCTTGGAAACATCCTTCTTGCATTAAGTTTCCTAATCTTATATAGATTGAAAAATTCTAACTTTGAAACATTTCCAGATTCCATTTTGACTATCACTTCTGAACAAGAGTTGCCTCCTTCCAGATTATGTCAATATGGTCCTTCCAGAATTATCACTATACTTCCAACTGTCCTTGAGCAACCAATCTTTGGTAAACCTTAGATTGTCCTCGACAATTGTTTAATCCTTTTAGTCATATCCAGTTCTAAACGTTTTCCCTTCTTGATGCCCCAGGCATTTGGAAAATTTTAGAAAGGATGAATATAGCACATGTAATCGATCCTATATCCGAAGCATATGGGACACGATTCATGATGTCTCACATAAAGACTAAACCAATCTTTTGCTATAATATGTCCATTTCAATTTGCCAAGTTCTCATAATTCAGATTATGAAAAAGGGATGCCGTAATCATAATCGAATTTTAGAACGCAAATAATGGACCCATATACAGAATTTCCTTATGTTGAGCCATTCCAACATGAAATTCATATATATTTCCTTGACTAAATGATTAAAACCTCACGATCTAAGCTTATAGATTTGAGATGAAGTATAATTTCCTCTCCCTTAATTATAGCAAACAACCTTTTCCCAATTGAAACCTTTTGTTTTCTATAATTAACATTGCTAACTTTCCATACTTATCATAATTATCATGCTCTCACTAACATGATGATTAGCATAACACTTATGCTCCCACTAGCTTTGACATGTACTCAGAAATCAGCTGACTTTCTTACCAAAGATTAGATTTCTGATACTAGATTGTTTTGATAAGACTTTATCAAAATCATACACCTTCCCTTAGATAACACACTTGTGTGTCTAAACAATTATGAAGAGGGATGCCGTGATCATAATGGTTAGACCTTTTTGCCACTTCTCACAAGTCCAGGTTAGTGTGCCGGTAAACCACACACGCTCCACTAACGACTTTGAGAATGCAAATATCACAATTTCTATCTAGCTAAAATCTACTTAGTGAAAGTGTTTCCTCACCATCATTTTCATGAATCGGAGAGAAACCTTATGACACTTAGATTTAATGGTGTATGTGTTCTTATCCATGTGAATTTTCAAAACCATAGTCACAAGACAAGGATAATGACAAATCCAAACTCATATGGACTGAACTCGATCTTAATTTCTTGCCATGTGGCAGCTCAAGGGCCTGTCATTGCTTCCAAGTTGTTGTGCAACAAATTAAGAACTCTAAGAACTCATATGTAAATCCAACTTTAACTGTAATGGGCATAGAATATGTCAACACGATAGGTTATAAACCTCAAGTCGTGTGCTAGTGAAGAACTTCAGGTTTTATTCTTGATTAGTTCTTGAGACTTTCAAGACCTTTAAGACTCCCACTGTCCTCTTGACATATAAGACTTTCTTGTCAGATATTCAAGAGATAGTGTGGATTCTAATCAAGACAAACACTTCACACAATTGGTCTAAGTTGGTCTTTGTTTTATCCAAAACATCACAACTTACCAATTTCAAATGTACAAGAGTAGAAAACTTTTACTCTTACATTTGACAAGTGTTTTAAACCTTCTTTAAGACATGTCACTCAAGTTACAATCTTGGAGTATGACTCTAAGACTTGTATTGGAACGAAGTATGACTCATCTTCTTGATTTAATCATTTCAACAATTCTAGATCCCTCTTCTTAGTCATAAGAATGCACTAATATTTCCTTAGAGAACTAATTGTGCTATGGTTTCTTAATCATTAAGATGGTCACAAAAACTGATACTAAAGTACTCTCCCATCTTTTCAGATTTGAGAAACTTCTATCCTTCTGCCTAATTTGATTCTTCTTATTCGCTCTGCCTTACATTGGAACCTTTTCCAATGTCTCAGAATTACACTTAAGCTTGTAAGTACAATCATATTTACTGAGCTTTAGTAAACTATGACGAATAGTCTTATCGATCTTTTGTGGCGGACTTGACCAGTGCACAAGAATGTGTACTCGATCCCTTAGTCCTTCACTTGACTCACACATCCATGTGAACAAGTAATTAGTCTTAATTTTCCAATACTTGAAAGTTCTCATTCATCATGCTATACAACTTGCATGATTCCAAGTTTCGGTCCAATTGAAACTTGGGTGATGAGAATCTTTCCTTATTTGGTAAATTTAGACATTACCACAAATGAAAGAATCAATTTCATATTTCCACTCTTGCTATTAATGGAATCATATAAGCAACAATTTTTCCTCAAATGCCATTGTAAGGATATTTTTAAAATAAATAAAATCAAAAATTTTCTTTTATTTTAAAACTATGCGGAAAAACTTATCCTTACAATCCATATGAAAACTTGTTGTTATCTATTCCTAAGAAATATCTCATAACTCCTAAGAAGTAGCTCAAGAATCCGATCTTCAAACCATGCGATAGAAATCCATCTACGCGATCAGATTCAACATATTCTTTCTTTAAGTTTCTCCACCTTTTCTTTGATTCTTAAAACATCACCATGTGACCCAGTCACATCATGTATCAAGAATCTCATAATAGAAACTTAACAGAGTTAGATAGTGGACTTTACCTAAAGTAGAGTCAAACTTATTGACTTTAACATCCTTAGGTAAATTTGGCAGCTTCGCAACCAATGCCCCTTTCTTTGGCAATATAAACATATGGACCCTTTGATAATGGTACACGGTACTATTACAGACTTAGCTTTTTCTCTTTACCATTTGGTCAACCGAGTTGACTATGGCCGATCCCTTTCCATTGGGAAGAGAATGCTTTACTGGATATCCAATGTCATCATTGTCAATGTCCATAAAGTTTTAGGAAGTTGATCTTAGCAAATATATAAGATCATTTAGGGTCTTGTCTTAGTCTGTTTCACAGGAGTTCCAAAAGAACTCACTATGTGACTTAGAAAGAAGTTGAACCACCAACTTTCTCAAGACTTTGACACCCAAGTCTCCCGGCTTGTCAATATGTGACTACATCTCTAAGATGTGATCACACCAAGACCTTGCGTTTCCAATAGTGCCTGAGTGACCTTAAATTTTCAAGAACTTGTGGGTTGGGGAGAATAATTTGAAGATATGAAAGAAGTATGATATCCATGGGACATCATCTTCATTAGGAAAGCTTGTTTCAAGAGATTTGGGAAGATCATAAATGTCTAAACCAGACATCTTTTGGGAGATATTCAAGATAGTTGATCTTAAGTCCTTAATATGATACCCAATATGAAATATTAAGGCTAGGACCCAACAAACTATTTTATAACTTAGAAGAGGTATGCCGTAATCCAAGCTATAAAATATTTGAAGGTAGGTGAATGATGATTCACCAATTTCCACCAAGATAAACGAAATGTATTATTAGGTTTTAATTGGTTTTGAAACTCCTAGATCTTTGAGATTCATTGAACTATTCAATGGCATGTTTCAATCTCGAGTGTGCCCTTCAGGTTTTGTGACTGGGATGCCGAGGATCACAAAACAAGGTGTGAAGTAACCATGCAAATTACTTGGTACCCTTAAGTGTTTACCCCTCAATCGACGTGCCGGTTAACCACACACACTCCATCGATACTATGATAAACATTAAGTTACCCTTTACCTACCTTGTTAAATACGAGTTAGTGTGCTGGTTAACCACACACGCTCCACTAACCGACTTAAACAAAGTGTAAAGTGAAATTTCATGGATTAGCACCTTATTCACATTTTCCTAAGTAACTAAGATTGGGTATTATTAAGAGTTTAGTTACTTAGTATTTATCATTAATACTCTTAATGAAGGGAGAATTATAGTCCTGTCAAACCTGTTCGGCTAACGACCCTCCACCAGTCAAGCAAGCGGTGGGTGAGAGTGGACACCCATTAAGTTCCCATTTTATAGGCAACAACCTTATACCCATCTTATAGACTGGCTTCGTGAATGAGGCGTACTAGCGGTAAGACTGACTTTACTCTTATACATATATATATATATATATATATATATATATATATATATATATATATATATATTATTAACTTATAATGTTATAAAGTATAAGGGTTGAATTTTAACTTTTAAAATTCTAAGGGCTAACTTGGAATTAAAGTATTCATAAGAGAAAACTTTACAAATTCCAAAACTTGAGGGCAAGTTTTGAAACTATTCAAAACTAATTAATTCCATAACTTATGTGTTTAAAGTAGTTTTAATCCAAAAACTCTTCAAGCTCCATAGCTTGAGGACAAGGTATGGAAGACTTTAAACTAATAAAAGAATTAAGTTTTCTTTATTTTATAACTTATCGAATTAATTAAGGTTACACTTTTTTTAATTTATTATTTAATGAAGAGACTCTTGGTCCTCCATAACTTGAGGACAAGTTATGGAGTCAAATAACCATTTAATTAGAACTAGACTCTTCATTTTTGTAACCTTTGCCAACTTTTATGAGTTTTATGAAACTTAAATGTGACTTTTCATATAACTTGAGGACAAGTTACAAAAACACATTTTAGAATCAACTCTTAGATTAATTTGGATTGAAAACAACTATTTCACTCAACTTTTCTATTAATCTAAGCAACTCATAAGAACAAGATAATTCAAATCAAACTTTTTCATGTAATTAGTCTAAACCTTAAACTAATACAAAACATGAATCTATTGACAATTATCTTTGAAACTGGATTAGCATGAACATTACCACATCAAAAACAACTTTATGAGTTCAAAAACAACTTAGGGTAATGTTCCTAGTCCATTTCTAGCCAAAAACCTTGAAAATATGCTGTTTGGGGCTCCTACTCGTTGAGTGCATGAACCTACTCGACGAGTAGGATGATTTTACTCATGGACTCGGCGAGTTATCAGTGGACTCAGCGAGTCCAGTGCCCAGAAAGCCAGAAAATCGAGTTTTTCAGCATTTTTCTACAATTTGCATCAAGTATAATTGAAAACAAGCCTAGGCTCTGATACCACTGTTGGGTTTTGAGCATTCTAACACTCCTAAGTGTACATGCAACCCTAAATACCTTGGATCTATGTTTTCTCTATTATACATACAAATATGAACATCCAAGGTATTATCCTAATCTAGCATATAAAATAATGAATATAACAAGATAGAATACATACCTCTTTCATGTAGAAAGTCTTCATGAAGCTTGAGTGCCAAGTGCCCCAAGTGTGACACCTCAAATGGTTCACACAACACCAAATACATTTGGAATAACTTTAGAGAAATCCACAACTCATGAAATCGGCTAGCCCTTATTTTACACACTCTAGTGACCGATTTTGGTCAAGAATAAGATCTTTATATAGTGTTACAGTTAGGGTAAACCCTAATTGTCATGACTTTCCATTTCCTTGGATCCATGGGTTCAAATACACCATGGAGCATCCATGGACCATCCTATGGGTTTTAGCCCAACTTGATTATCCATGGAGCATTAGCCCACTATACAAGTATGGATGATTTACACAATCAACCCATATATTTAATTAGTCTTCTTTTGATCACTTAATTAATCCTAGATTAATTCTTGATCAATACTAATTAAATAATCTTATTATTCTTATTATTAATATACTAGAACTTATAATATATTAATAACCATAAGTGTCTTATTTCTCTCATTATAGTCAATCCAAGTGCATGATGCCATGCAACCCAAATGGACCATTCCGGGTTGGGTCAAGTCTTACCAATTATAGTTATGGACTTAGAAATTAATCCAACAAATGACACCTAACATTCCCAATCTATCAATGTGCGACTTCATTTTTAGAACATGCGCACACATGGAATCTCCATCTTGGTGTTTGCATGCCAAAATGGACTGAGTAAGTTTGAACTTTTCAAGTTGACAAAAACGTGGGTCAGGGAGAATCACTGGAGGAGGTGGAGGAAGAGTTGGGGAAGCATGATTTCCAGTTCCACCATTTGAAGAAGGGAATATCCATTCACCTTGATCAACATGTGGAAGATCATCTTCAGAAGGAAAAACATTTCGAGGAGAACCACTATTTTCTGAACTCGACATCTATAAAGGGAGAAAAGAATTCAAGTTAGTTGATTTATTTAATCCTTAATTATTAACCCAAATTAAGTTATGGTTAGAATCCATTATTTCGATTCGAATTCTGAAGCGGGATGCCGTCATCAAATTCGAATCTATATTAGGTAGGTAAAACATTTACCAATTTCAATCTTATGAAACTCCTAGATCTTTGAGATTCATTGAACAATTCAATGGCATGTTTAATCTCGATTATGCTCTCACTTTTGTGACTGGGATGCCGAGGATCACAAACAAGATATGAATAACCATGCAAAATTGCTTGGTACTCTCGATGTTATTTATCATCTAGTTAATATGTGGGTTAACCACACACGTTCTATTAATCAATGATAATTTATGAGACACCCATTGCTAACAATATTAGTCCATATTAGTGTGCCGGTTAACCACATACGTTCCACTAATGACCACCAAGGTGCAATGTGCAATTTCATGGGTTAGCATCAAATTTACATTTTTCCTGTAGTAACTAAGAATAGGGTTTTAGAAAATGATTTAGTTACTTTTTTATTATAATTTTAATGAGGATTATGTGTCCTATCGAACCCGTTCGACTAACGACCCTCCACCATACAAGAGAGCGGTGGGTAAGAATGGATATTCAATGACGGTTATTTTACAGGCCACTTCCTTAAACTCCCCTTATAATATGGCTTCGTGAATAAGGCATATTAGCGATTCGATTGACTTTTCTTATACATATAGTAAACATTAAACTTATAATTTACATATAGTATAGGGTGTATTTTAAACATTTTAAGATACTAAGGGTTTAATCTTTTAATAAATTAAAGATTTAATTAAATTATACTTTAATTAATATTTTAATTAAATTAATAATAAAATCCATAATGATATATTTTAGGGTTTTCCATTTTAAATTTCAAAAAATTATACCTTTAACTTTAAATTTTAAAGAACCAAAAATATTAATTATCTAATCCAATTAATAATTAACTAGTAGCCAATTATGGATATATTAATTATCTTTTAGTTAATCAACTAATTAAATTTTTAACCATATCCATAAGGATAATTATAATCAAATAAAATCAACATTATCCAATTCATAATTATCTCCTAACGTTTAGGTCATATTTAGTTATCTTGTATTACCAAAAATTAGATTATGGCAGAATAAATAAAAGATAATTAACAAATATTAACATACTAAATCAAGTTAGGCAAGAAAATCTGAGATAAGCATCAGACTCACCAACTCGACGAGTTATAGGACCAAACTCGACGATTTCATGCAATTGTAACATCCGGATTCCCAGGTATGGTTATTTAATTATTTATTTTGAGATATGAGGAGTAACTCGATGAGTTAATGCCCTAACTTGATGAGTAGGATTGCGAATGTTAACTCGGATTAATGAGTGGACTCGATGAGTCGGTGAATGGACTCGACGAGTCTGTGATGTTGGCAGAAAACCTAAATCGTTGGGCCTATGCCCTATTTAAGGGTCCTTATGGCCTTCATTTGCGGCCATCCTTCCAGAGGAAAGAACCTTAGCAAAATTGAGCGTGTGAAGTGAGAGAGAGAGAGAGAGAGAGAGAGAGAGCCACATTGAGCCATTTGTTGTGATTTTTCTAAGGAGGAAAAGTGATCCAGCAAGAAGGACCAGAGGAGGTTGTTGTTCTGAGACTTTCCAACAAAAAGGCTTCACTTTGAGGTAGCAATTCGACCCTTTTCCTTCTTTATTGTCTAGACTTCTTGAATCAAGTGTTTCTTTACCCTTTCTTGAGTTGGAATAATAAGCATGAGAAGTTCCAATACGAGATAGACCTTAGATCTGGACCTTGAGAGGTCCAGAGAGTCCCAATCATCCAGCTTTATGCAGCCCCTTTGGGGTTATGGATCTTGGTTGTCATATTCAGAGCCAATTCATCAAATAGAGCCATATGAGTATTGCATGAGCATAAATATTGGACCTTTACGTGAATTTTGACTGTTTGAAGGTCAGATCTATGAGTTAGAGAAACAGATCTGACCTCAGAAGGTCATCTGGGAGTTTCCATGGAGGAAACTCGCCGAGTCGAGTCGGGTTGCCCCGCGATTCATGATCAGTGGTAACCCGTCAAGTGAAAGGTTAACTCGATGAGTAGGGTGAGGCCTTAGAAGGATTCAGAGGATGCGCATGAACTCGCCGAGTCCCACGAGTGCACTTGGCAAGTCTGGTCAAAGTTGGACCGTTGACTTTCGTTGACTTTTAGGGTGTGGTCAACAATTGGGCTTGGAGGGGTAAAATGGTCATTTACCCTTCTAAGGCATTATGAGGGCGATTAATCTAGCATGCAAGAGCAACTGTTAAGTTGACAAAAATTGTTTATGTGATTAGGCGGAGGCTAGATGAGTATTCGAGTTCGAGATTATCCGAGTTACCCGAGGTGAGTCTTTTCACTATACCTTACCTAGGGAGGTAATTATGTGTGACCGGAAGGTCTTATGTGCTATGATGAGTATGTGTTATATGTTTCTATGTGATATGTATATGTTATGTATGTTAGGAGTAGTATAGTATGGGCCGGAAGGTCAACAGGGTATGGACCGGAAGGTTAGTAGTGGAGGGACCGGAAGGTCAAGATGGTATGGACTGGAAGGTCTACTCACATTATGGGACTAGAAGGCCCTTGAGACACATTGACTGGAAGGTGTCGTAGAGCTATAGCCTCGAGTGGCTTATGTGCTAGATGTAGTTTTTTTGGAAACTCACTAAGCATTTATGCTTACCGTGTGATGTGATATGTATTTCAGGTACCAGCGAGGATCGCGGGAAGGCACCGACATGATCTGTACACACTGATGGAGTATTATGTATTATGTATCTGAGATTCTGGGATATGTTTTACTGTGATAACATTCGATACATTTGAGTTTTGAAATTTCTTTATGAGATGTGTTATGTTTTAAAAATGAAAAAAAAATTGTTTTGAAACTTTACATTGTTAAAGCAACTCGATGAGTTCTAAGAACAACTCGACGAGTTTATTGAACATAATGTTGATTTTGTTCCCTTCTCCTTTGAACAATTCACAATTGCATCATATTCAATAGAAAACAAACTTAGGCTCTGATACCACTGATGGGTTTTGAGCAAAACATACAATCCTATGTGTGCATGAAACCCTAATGCATAAGGCAATATAAAACTAACCATAAGGAGGCTTTATATAGGTGTTAGAAAGGTACTGGATAAGGCGGGTGTATCCAAAATAAACGTAATCCCTTAACTTCTTCCCTAAGGCATCCAAGGCACCCTTAGAGCCCAAGGAAACCCTAAGAGCATCTAGATTTCGTTCCCCCTCTTTAGGTAGGTTCTAAAATGCTCAATGTTCAACTATTAAACATTGTCACCTTTAGTCCCCGCACTTTCAGTTAATTTCTTTTATCCTAAAATTAATTCCAAATTAATTTCTGATTAAATATTAATTAAACAATATGATTTCTAATTAATATATTATTCCCATAATACATTAATAAATTGATGAGTTGAAAAACTCTTTGATCGTTTAGATCTTACACAGGTTAATCAAAATAATGCAAACAAAATAACAAACATGAGAATGAATCAATAATGAGCTGAATGATTCAATAGATTCATGCCTCAGCAGAGCTCGTTGAAGAACTTCCACTGTAGAGGCTTTTAGGGTTACAATCGATAAAAACAATGATCGCTTTGAATGATCGACTAAACAACTACGTACAAAGATGCATGCAAGCATCTATAAATACTAAACCCTAATAATTAAATCACGGGAGGACAAGCCCAATCCGGATACAAAACTGGGCTAAGGACCGAGCCCAAGACGCAACACATAATGGACCCAACAATCTCCCCCTTTGCATAAATTGGGGCGAGACTCTACTTTGGCTTACTGGATCCTGCTGCATCAACCTTCTTCGTGGTTGGGAACAGGTAAGGAATGAGGGCAAGAAGAGTTCGTCGGAAATGAATATACCAGTGGACCATGTCATTGAAGTATTTCTTATGATCTTTAGAATTTAGCTTACACCGATTGATGATCCCCAAAACATGCTCCAGACACAAAGCGATGTAAAGATGTTTGTCAGCCAAAGCGAACAGACATTTCTGGCCTTCTTTCCTGGTGAACATAACCCAGTTTCGCTTCGGATCAATCCTCCCCATCTGCATTTTATTCAGATCACTTGCAGAACCGACTGGGGAGATGGTGGGCTTCTTTCTAAATACATTAGCAATTTCCTGATCCAACTTGGCAACCTTCCAGATAAAACAAATCAACATCCTCTTGAAGTGATCTATGATTGGTCCATATTCAGTTTCATTGGTGAGGAGGATGTTGTGCAGGATGATCCAATCGTGAGGATTTAGGTTAGGAAGATCAGCGAGAGAAATGGCATATTCGGATTTATCCGACCCCCTCAAGACTTTGAATCTGACGTTCGTGAAGTTACCCTCCTGAAAGGGTTTGAGGACCCGAACATTGACAATCTTCTGTGCACTCCACGTCCGATACTGAGGCTGAGCAAACCTCATATAGAAATCAATAAGTTCCCTATCAACCTTCGGGTGAGGATGAGGAACTTCAGCTATGTGGGGAAATGCATGAAAGATAAATGCCTTTCGGGTCAAGGGCATGTCGAATTGAGAATCAACAGAATTAGCCCTGTCCAAAGAGATCACAGGTTCAAGCCAGAGGATGCTGGGGGACTCGATAGCTTCTTTGAGAAGCTTCTCAAGAGTCCATGGAGGGAATAGGTTTTTTCGACTTTCTAGGAGATCATGAGCCTCCTTCATCCTCCTTTCATTTGCTTCAGCCTCCCTAGCAATCCGAGCATTCATGTCCAGTTCGTTGTCCCTGGCCTGTTTCTTCAAAATATTAGCAATGGTTTCTTTGTTTTCGTCTCCATCACTGTCATCAAGAACCTTTTTTCCTTTGTCTTGAGCACCCGAACCTGATGCATGACCAGTTGTTGGTGGTTCGGTTGCTTTAGTTGGAACTGATGAAGAAATTGGAGGCGGTTGGGATTGAGCTGTGGAAATAGGAGGAGGTTGAGATTGATTGCTGCCCTTTGAATCTCCTTCTACTCATTGTTTTGGATGGAACACTGGCTCAGGAAGCCCCTCAATTCTGCTAAGCATGGTAAGGGCAGGAGCAAGTTTCTCAGCAAGAGTTCGCCTCACTGAGTAGTTGAGAATTGGGTCATACGCTTCAATGATGTTCGAGAGGGCTCCGTGGACATCCGAAACACAACTCTTAATCACAGCACGCTCGGACCGAAGAGAATCAAGCTCCTTCTCAGTTTGGAAAAGTTGAAGACTCTTGGTTTTTAGCGCAGTTGTTTTGCGTGCAAGTGCATCCATCACAAAATTTTCCGTGGCAAGGTCTTCTTGGAGCTTGGTCAGGCGATCCTCAACGGTTGCCTGGAAGGGTTTCTTGTCTGCTTCTAGGGTCTGACGAAGACTGGCGAAGTGGTGTTGTTCTGTTTCAAAGGAAGTAGCCAGCTTCTCAACAACCAAATTAACCGTCGCTGCATTAGATTCGGCTGCCCCTACAAAGACTCCAAAAAGAGGGTAGCATCTCGAAATAGTTTTTCGACTTTTTCGGTCGCAGCAACACAAGCCTTTGTTGGTGCATCTATAGCAACAGTAGCAGAGTTGATGGAGGCTTCGTGTGTCTTGGTGAAAGTATCGACCATCCCATGAATGGCTGCTTCCGAGATATGGGACCGAGAGGAGGAAGAAGAAGCGACGAGATTATCAATCTTCTCGTGAAGTTCCTTGATGTGCTCTTTGGTGACAGGAGCATCATCATCATCATCGCTCTAAACCTAGTAGGGACTGTAGTAAACTGAATCGAAAGTCATATCTTCCCCTCCTAGAAATGTTTCGGTTTCGACTGAGTGATTGGGAGATAAAGGCGATGTTGGAGGTTCGGTTGTGGGAGTAGGTTCGGGTGTGGAAGCGGGTTCGGTTGTAGGTGTGTGTTCGGGTGCTGAAGTACGATCCCCCGTATCAGATATGTTGGTTCGAACTCTAGTGGTTGTTGTTTTTGTGGCTTCAGAGAAAATGGGAGGTGGTATAGGAATAGAAGTGGGTGTAATATAAGTAGAGGAAGTTATGGGGGGAATGGAAATAGAGGAGGTTATGATGGGAATGGAAATAAAGATAGTGATAGGTGGAGAAGAGACAGGTTCGGTTGAGACTGGTACCTCATGTGAAGGCGAACGGGGAGGAGAGTCGCCTCGAACCGACTCCTCTGAGTCTGAACCTTCATCCTCTGATTCGCTTGAGGAAGAAGCAAGAACAAGTTTTCTTTTAGGCTGTGTTTTCTTCTTCTTCGGTGGAGGTGATTGGGCTGCCTTTGTTGATTTTCTCTTCTTAGGAGTAGGGCCTTTTGCCCCTTTGACCACTTTCGTTCCTTTCCCTTTCTCTGGTTTCTTGCCCTTGGTAGCAGGTTTGTCTGCGTCGTTGATGGACCGAAGCATCTCTGTAGTCAGCTCTCTCGGATCCGAAAGAGGAAACTCCTTGTAGGTCTTGATGATGTGGCTCTCCTTTGATACACAAGAATACATGGACTCAGGAATTGAGCTAACAAAGATGAACTTGGAGGGATATGTGACGATGATCTTTTTAGTGTGGAACACGACAATCGAGGAGAATGGAGAAGTAGCCACAGTGGGGACATGATACTTGTCCATTGCCCATTTGGTGACGTGAGTCCAGAACCTGGCATAGAAGATTTCAGTGTTTCGAGAAGTAGAGCCGAGGCTTTGAATCAATTGCTGCCAGAGAGCCGAGCCATAGTCGAGGTTGATCCCATTGTACAACCCATAAAGAATTGTCATGAACAAACGACTGGCCCCATCAGAACCTGCACTCCTCTCAGATAAACCTTTGAACAAAATCGTGAAGAAGCCGTTCCATTGAGGAGGAAGGCATGACTTTTTGAACTTCATGACAGTAGTAAGGGTTTCAGTGTATCCCATGTTATAGAGCATGGAGAATAATTAACCAACAGAGATCGAATCAGGGTTAACCCTCGATTCGTCAGGTTCAAACCCTAGAAGCCAGCACATTTCGAAGGAGATGCGATCAACAGATTTGTCGTAGTGAGCTGTGGAGAAAATCTGGGATAGACATTCCATAGGCACAATTTCAACCTTGGAGAGTGCGAGAACCAGTGGAGAGTATTTGAGACACTCCACTATGGGATACATGAAGGCATCATAGGAGATTGGGGTGAGGTCGATGACCAAGCTTTGCCGAGGTCTGATTGGGAGAATGTTGGATCTAGAAGATGTTTCATGAATAGAGGAGGAATCCGCCATTATTGAATGCTTCGAAGAAGATGAACAGTGGGAGAAAAATCGCCTTTGTTTGCTCTAAGAAATTTGGGTTGCAGTAAAGAGGTAAAACAACTAGGGTTTAACCCTTTATACCGGGTATGGAGGTGAGAGAAAAATCCACCCCAAATCCTCTTGAAACGCGAAACGGTTCCTGAATTGATTGAAACGTGATAGTTGGCAACCTCGATGATTACGCATGAGAGAGAAAATCGTTTCCATTCAGCACGCCTTCCCACCAAATCCCTTTTTGAATTCTGGAAACCTTTAATCTTCTTGCTGAGTCATCATCTTATCTTTTAAATGAGTTGTCATCATTAAATAAAATCAAACACTTAGAAAAACCACATCATTCCCTTGTTGAGTATATCATTAAGAACCGAAACTACATAAAGGAGAGTAGCTTGTAGAGAACCGAACCAGACTTTTGGAAAATCAAAAAGATTTTCATGCATAGAGTTTCAAAGATAAAGAAATAAAGCAACACCGATGTGGAAATTTGTGATGTCAATATAGACACGAAACGGTGGATTCCGGGCACGAATCTCTTCCTTCAAAGTCAAGAGAGACTTTAAAGTGTCTGTGTGGTTTCCCGTTGAATTACGATCAATCACTTTTTAAGAAGTGTTGAAAGGCATCTTTTGATGAGGCTTAGAAGGGTGGCTTTAGCTTCAGTTAAGAATTCCGGATCTTGACATAAGACCAAAACCGAACGAAGTACCTGTGAGACCGACATGGTCTGTTGAACAAGTAGGTTTGGACTATATTCAGTGACTTGTCAGAAATGTTTGGTGTGAAATCTCAAAAAAAATTTAAAACTGGATTCTATGGGAAGAAATGTTATCGTGTGTAACAATTTCATAAGAATCTCACAAAAAGAAAAATAGAGATTTCATGGTACAACCACTTGGGTGGTTTCCTTAATTCATGGGTGAAAGCTAGAGCAAATTTAATTGTTCACCGTCAATTCATAGTGGGTATTGAATTTTGGGTTTCACTTAGCACGTAGTGACACGAAGCTAAGATCATAAACACGGAGATTGTGTAACCATAAACCTCAGTGGTTATTTCTGAGAGTCTCAAGGGTTACATTTATGAACCGAAATATGATGGAGAAAAATGTTTGAGGTGTTGTAAAGAAACCAAAGTACCTCTATTATAAAAAGAATGACCAAGCAGAAAACTCTTAACTCATATGAGAAAAGAGTAAGGTAGCTCATGATTAGAATAAATTTAGCAGCCTAATTGGGAAGACGTGGTTTGTATATACTCAGTCAATAAGGCTTTATTCAAAATCAGTTGAGGCTTAGGACAACATGCAGCAACATGCTTCTAGGGACACTTAGCTAGTATAAAGTGTGAGAATGATACCTGCCCCATCGATATTCCAGAAACTAGGCCTTGTAGGATTTTATTGAAACTTGCTTCAGGAAGGGCTTTGGTGAAGATGTTGGCCAGTTGATCAATGGTTCGAACAAAGTGAATTTTGATGTTTCCATCTTCCACATGATCCTTAATAAAGTCATACCTCAGTGCTATATGCATGGTCTTAGAATGTTGCATTGGGTTACGACATATCCTAATTGCACTTTCTGAGTCGCAATATAGTGGGATCTTTTTCATATTGAGTCCATAATCCCGGAGTTGGCTTTGGATCCAAATCACTTGTGATGTGCAGGAGGCGGCTGCAATGTACTCTGCTTCAACTGTAGATAGAGAAACACATGTTTGTTTCTTTGATTTCCAGCTAACCAACTTCCCGTCTAGGAATTGACAGCCTCCAGTGGTGCTTTTTCGGTCTAGACCACATCCTCCTAAGTCTGCATCTGAGTAGGCTTGAACGAAGATACCTGAGTTTGAGGGATACCAGAGACCGAGAGAGGTGGTTCGCTTCAAATACCAGAATATATTCTTCACTGCCAGCATGTGTGGTTCATGAGGATTTGCTTGAAACTTGGCACAATAGCATACTGAAAACATTATATCGGGCCTGCTAGCTGTGAGGTACATCAGGGAACCAATCATTTGGTGATATAGCGTTATGTCGACTGCCGGTTTTTCCAAAGATGGTGTGAGTTTGGTGCCGAACGCCATAGGGACTTTGACCTTTGAGTCTCCCATCATGCCAAATTTGACAAGGAGATTCTTTGTGTATGCTTCCTGGTTGATAAAGATGCCTTTGGGTCCCTGTCTAATATTTAAACCAAGGAAAAAGTTAATCGGACCCATTGAGCGCATTTCAAATTTAGTCTCCATCAACTTCCTGAATTCAGCTGTTAGGTTAGGATTCGCGGAGCCGAAGATGGTATCGTCGACATAGATTTGAACGATCATAAGGTGGTTACCTTCCTTTTTACAAAAGAAGGTTGGGTCAACCGAACCTTGTTTGAATTTAGACATCTTTAAAAACTTAGTTAATCTTTCATACCATGCCCTAGGAGCTTGTTTCAGACCATAAACAGCCTTATCCAAGATGTAGCAGTGATTTGGATGCTTTTCATTTACAAAACCAAGAGGTTGCTCCACGTACACGGTTTCTTCAAGTTCCCCATTCAGAAAGGCACACTTCACATCCATCTGGTAGACCTCAAAGTTCTTGTGTGCAGCATAGGCAAGAAATATTCGAACGGATTCCAACCTTGCAACCGGAGCGAATGTCTCTGCGTAATCGATTCCTTCTTCCTGGCAATATCCTTTCACCAGTAGTCGAGCCTTATTCCGGATTACATTTCCCTCCTTGTCCAATTTGTTTCTGAACACCCATTTGAGACCAACAACCGAGGCATCTTTTGGTGTTGGAATAAGTCTCCAGACCTTATTTCTTTCGAACTCATTGAGTTCGTCTTGCATTGCATGAACCCAATCAGAATGATCAAGAGCAGTATTGACAGTCTTTGGCTCTATTTTGGAGATGAATGAATTAAACATCTAGAATTCTTCTTTGGAGAATAGAGCAGTTTGCTTCGCCTTCAGTTGTGATCGAGTTAGAAGTTTTTCTGATGTATCACCCACTATTTGAGACACAGGATGATCTTTGGTCCATTTGGTGAGAGGAGGATAATTTGGATCATAAGAGGGATCCAATTCAATATTTACCACTTCTTCCAATTCTGATTGAATATCATCATCATAATGCATATTGGAATTCTCCTCCTCGACAGACGATGAAACATTTGGATGTGAACCAAAAAATCCTTCTTCTACTGGACTTTCGGGCTGTTCCGGACTTTCGGGTGCAACCGGGCTTTCGGTTCTGGCAAGGCTTTTGGTTCCGTCAAAGATTGGATTCTCCCCCTGGCCATGATCATTATCGTCGATTGAAAATGATGGACCCTCCCCCTGGATATGTGAGTCCTGTCGATCTGAAGATAATTGATTCTCCCCCTCGACTGAAGTATTGCTTTGAGGAGGTTCGTTTCTAACCGGTTCTTCTTCTGCCATTTGTTTGGCTGCGTCTTCGATAATCTTCTTAAGGTGATCCAGCTTGTTGTCTGCTGCCATGGGTTCAGAGTGAATAGCCTTCTCAGGTTCATCAAATAAATCCATGAACTGGTCAAAAAAATTAGCAATAGAGGCTGTGACTTGACCGGTTTGAGAGAAAATCTCTCCAATTGCCCCTTCGGTAGACTTCAACTTCTTGACGTAATTGTCATCGAACATTACATAATAGGTTTCTTCAATTCATTTAGAACTCTTATGCACAACCCTGTACGCCTTTGAAGTAAGAGAATATCCCAGAAAAATGCCTTCATCGGCTTTGACATCGAATTTGTTGCGATGCTCTTTGGAGTTGAAAATGAAGCACCTCGAGTTGAACACGTGAAAGAACTTGACATTCGGTTTCCTGTTGTTAAGAATTTCATAGGGGGTGAGAGAGAAATGCTTGTTGAGATAAGATCTGTTTTGAGTGAAACAAGCTGCAACAATGATGTCTGCCCAGAAATATAGAGGAAGGGAGGCAAAACTCAGCATAGTTCGGGCCGCCTCACATAGGGATCGGTTTCGCCTTTCGACAATTCCGTTCTGTTGAGGTGTATAGGGGGCTGAGAAATTATGACTGGTGCCTTTTTCTGCTAAGAAATCTTCGAATTCTTTGTTCTTGAATTCCAGTCCATTTTCGCTCCTGATGTTTCGAACGAATTTTGTCAGTTGCACTTCGACCTGCTTAATAAAGATCTTCAGCTTGGGAGTTGCCTCAGATTTGTGCTTTATAAATAACACCCAAGTAAACTGTGAGAAGTCATCAACAATAACAAGGATGTACTTGTTACCGCCAATGCTCTCAATTGATGATGGACCACATAAGTCGATGTGAAGCAACTCAAGTGGTTCAACAACTTTGGTGTTTATGGTTGTTGGGTGACTTTGGCGACTTTGTTTCCCCATTTCACAAGCAGCACATAGGTGTTCTCGATCGAACTTAAGCAGTGGAAGACCCCAAACATGATCACCGATGACTAGCTTGTTGATGTCTTTGAAGTTGAGGTGTGAGAGCCTTCGGTGCCACAACCAACTTTCGTCTGAATGGGCTTTAGACAATAGACATATGGCTGGAGTCCCTTTGATTAGGTTGAGATTCAGAGGGAACATTTCACGTTTTCGTTCTGACTTGAGAATAACCTTGTTGGATTTCTTCTCTATTATCTCTGAACCTTCGTCATCGAACGAGACTTTGAGACCTGTACCTCCCACCAGTTGAGACACACTGATGAGGTTATGTTGCAACCCCTCTACATAAGCCACCTTCCTGATTGTAAAGTCTCCATTGGTTATCATCCCATAACCCTTTATCGTTCCATAGGAGTTGTTACCAAACTTGACGTTACCACCGTTTTGAAGGGACCGAAACTCCCTTAGCTCTTCCTTCCTTCATGTCATGTGACGTGAGCAGCCACTGTCTATGTACCATTCTTCGTCGAACTGCTCGTCACTTATAACCTGCAAAAATTAAGCAGATTTAGGAACCCAAAGTTTCTTGGGTCCTCGTGAGCCTTTTATAGAAACAGGAATAGTAAGAGAAGCATCAACAAGATAAGTTCGTTTTGTTAATGTTGTTTTATCTTTCCTCTTAATAGTAAACACTTTGATTTTATTGGAGTTAGATTCAAGTGTTTTGGATTTAGGTTCAGGAGTTTGGACTTTAGCTTGCTTTCGGTCTTCATTTGCTGAGGAAATCTTACTTTTTCCTTTCAAATCCTTCGTCGATTGTGAGCTTGGTGTAGGACGAGAATTAGGCTTAGAAGAAAAATGAGAACAAGAAGAATTAGAGGAATAGAAATTAGAATGAGAATCTTTGATGACTTGAGGTTCGAAATGACCCTTTCGGTTGTGATCATTTGAGGGACCGAACCTGGACCTTCGGTTGCTATTTGTTGATGGACCAAAACTGGCTTTTCGGTTGTTGTGGGTTGCTGGACCGAAACTGGGTCTTCTGTTGTAAAAGCATGATGGACTGTACCCTGGTCTTTGTCTGTTGTTGTTTGGTGGACTGAAACCAGGCTTTCGGTTGTTGTTACTTTCAGGACCAAACCTATCCTTCCTGTCTTGTTCTTTCTGTGGCCCGAAAGTCTTCTTTTGGTTCTTTTGATCCAACGGACCGAAGCTCCTTTTATCCTTATTGACTTCTCCTTTTGGCTTGGAGTTTCTATCAAAGTGAGTATAGTGAGGATTTTGGGAGCGCCAAAATTGCTTTCGCTCTAAGAGATTTTTCTTGTATCTTAGATTCCTCTGTTGCTTTTGATTGTTCACCTGTTTCGGTTGTCTGTGAATATTTGCCTTCTGTTTCGGCTTCTGAACAACAAGTTCACTTTCCATGGAAGAGGTTTCGCTTGTTGAGGAGACGTATTCCACTGGAACCTCTTTTGTGCCACTGGTGCTGGGCACGTCAAATTTGGTAGGTTTATTAAGTGGTTCTACCACATATCTACCTTTGACCTTCCATGATGTTCGCTCCAACAAACAAACTATTTCATCTGCGTTGTCTATCGGTGTAGACCAGAAAAACTCATCATAACCATCTGCATTATCTTCATTCACCAATGCAGTGAGTTCGACTGTCTGATGTTCGGTTACTCCTGTGACTTTATAAACCTGATTGGGAGTGGTTCTTACCTTTTGGTATACAACGGCCTTTTCTTTAAGGATTGGGGACTTATTTTTGGACAGACGAGCAAATTCCACCAAATTTTCAGAAAACAAGTTTTTGTGGTTTCAGGTTCGCTCCTAATAAACTCTGAACAGTCAACCTCATCCTCTACAAAGATTTCAATCATGTCATCGTCCTCATTAAGTTCAGATGCATTTTCAACATCAATTTTATTTCCTGAACTTAATTTGGTACTCAATGAGTCAGATTTTTGTATAGTTTCGGCTCTGAGTTTCAACCTATCATTTTCATCCAAAAGGTTCTTAAGCATGTCCTTATGGTCTTTGGACTTTATAAACGATTCAATTTTGTCCAGACCAAACATATAAGTGGGATTTA
The DNA here is from genome assembly GCF_002870075.4 of Lactuca sativa. NCBI lineage: Eukaryota > Viridiplantae > Streptophyta > Magnoliopsida > Asterales > Asteraceae > Lactuca > Lactuca sativa. Next base: position 146,444,821 of record NC_056631.2, read on the forward strand.
CATCATCTGAAGATACAACACTTTCACAGTTTTATGCTTCGGCATCGATTTCATCCTCCTTTAGCTCAAGGAAGGGCAAAATCATGCGATGTATTTCTGGCCTATTTCACAATCTAAATGCAGTTGTGTAATGTTAGTATAAAGTCTTTTTGCAATCAAACAAAAAACATTTCTCTGTTTTAACAACTTAAGATTGTCTTTTTGCAAATAGATATTTTCATCTCTAGACTTAACCAGCTCCAACTCCTTCTGCTCAATCCACATTCTTCGCTCCTCACTCTTGGATGACACCCTGCTCATTTGGTCAGTTAGATTAGAATTCGTGACTCGTGTTTGAGTTAAACAACTATCTAGATTTGAAATTCTTGAATTCAGGTTATTTAATTCTTTTTCATATGATTTTTTTGGAATTTTAAACAAAACAAAAATGGATTGTACCTTCTTGATCAGTTCATCAAGTTCACTGATCTGCACACTGAGAGGCTTTGCTGTAAAGCACACGTCCTCTCGCTCCTTATCCACTTCGTTTCCACCATCAGTGTTGTATCCCCTCATCTGGGATACATCTATCACCATCATACATCTTCCACTAGCATCACCACTCTTCGCCACATAAGCCTTTCCATGAGTAGGCTTTCTCACTTCATCATCTTTTGAGTCGGTCGACCACACCTGTACACCACCGAACTCATCATCATCTACTAAACTCTGCACAACTAGAGCATTCATAGAGGGATTAGTAGCAACTTTCTTCCTTTTAATCTCCTCCAGTCTTTTCAGAAGACTCGCTTCTTCGTCCTTCTCCTCATCTTTCTCTGCCATTTTCTTCAACATGCAATCTTTTGCGTAGTGATTTTTCCCTCCATAGTAAAAACAGCTGACACCAGAATCAGCTTCACCCTTCGCTTCTTTCTTTGGTTCTTCAACCTTCGGCTCCTCTTTCACTTTTTCAAAGCTGTAGCTTCCCTGCCAATTTTGGTTCTTGTTGGTAGGGAACTTCTTCTTGATGAACCTCCTGGGATTTGACACCATCATTGCATAATCTTCAGATGTCAGATCGTAGTCTCCCAGATTTAGATCTTCTTCTTCTTCTGCAGCGCTCTTACCTTTAGACAGAAGGGCCAAAGACCCCAAGTTTGAAACCACGCTCTTCTCTTGCAGCACAATCTTTTCCTGGGATTTCAGAATCCCCACAAGTTTCGCCAAAGAATATGATTTGAACTGCTCATGTGCTTTAACTGTCGACACAACTGCCCTCCATTCAGGTCTTAGGCCATTTAAGAAAGTGACCTTCTGTTCGATGAGCTTCCTTTCTATGTCAAGTTTGATCATCTTACTGAGAAGATGATTGAACCGATTGAACGTTTGTGTAACAACCTCCTCTGGCTTCTGCTTGAACTCTCCAAATTTAGAGAGAAGTAGGGTCTGAATTGAGTGCTCCAGATCCTCATCTGTGGAATACAGCTCTCGCAGCCGATCCCAGATTTCCTTTGTTGTACCACATGAACTTACTAACCGAAACTTGTCGGATTGAAGGGCGAATCGAATTATTCTCAATGCCTTAATGTTGCATTGGAACTTCTCCTTTTCGTCCTAAGCGACATCCTTTACATCTTTAAATAGATCATTGTACTCCTTCTGAGTTTTAATGATTCTTGAAGTGTTTGAGTGAGCGAAGGGGCCAACTGTGATTGCTTCCCATATCAGATACCCGTTATCTTCCGATCCAATAACGTAATCTTCAAAATGGTGCGTCCATACTTCATAGTCTTGAGTGTAGAGGATTGGGATCTTGGTTGTTGATCCGATGCTGTTAGAGATGTTGATGGATTGGATTGAGAATCGTCCATGCTTGATTGTTTAACCTGTTATAAGATCAGACTTTGTAATACGTAATATTAGGGCAAGATTAATAATTAATGAGATACGTCAATTATGGAGTGACGGCTCAACAAATATCAATGAATGCGGAATGAACCCTGATCACTTCTTTGACAGAAGAGATGTGTATGAATTACACAGCCTCCCGCTCTGATACCAATTGATGAGTTGAAAAACTCTTTGGTCGTTTAGATCTTACAAAGGTTAATCAGAATAATGCAAACAAAATAACAAACAAGAGAATGAATCAATAATGAGCTAAATGATTCAATAGATTCACACCTCAGCAGAACTCGACGAAGAACTTCCACTGTAGAGGCTTTTAGGGTTACAATCGATAAAAACAATGATCGCTTTGAATGATCGACTAAACAGCTACGTACAAAGATGCATGCAAGCATCTATAAATACTAAACCCTAATAATTAAATCACGGATGGACAGGCCCAATCCGGATACAAAACTGGGCTAAGGAACGAGCCCAAGACGCAACACATAATGGAACCAACATAAATCATTTATTTTGATTTATAATTAATTTATTAACCAAGTAATAAATTAATAAATCATTATTCTCTCTCTAACAGTTATCCTATTCAATTGCTAGGTTTAAAGGCAACCAAAAAGGACCATGCTACTATTAATTCAAGTTTATACCAATTATAGTTATGGGCTTAAACTCCTTATCCAACAATACTATATCCACAAGCAATGAGGAAAGGAAGTACATAAGTAGGGTTCCTTACTCAAATGTTGTTAAGTCTCATGTATGTAATGGTTTGTACTAGACCTGATTTGGCTCATTCAGTTAGTGTCACATGTAGGTGAAAACTCTTTATGCCCAAGAGGCATTATAGAATGATATTGCTAATGACATACAATCCAATATGGTCATACCTTATAGCAAGTTACTACTAATTGATTATTTATTAGAGTAATTTTGATTATTAATAAATATCAACACTTATGTTTCATTGGAAAACATTATTTTATGAAAATAATATTTTACCAACATAATGGGAATTATTGTTTCTAGGAAATATAAGAAAATAGAATAAAAACTAGCTAATATTATATGGTATTATTATTTAATGTTTTGTACAACATTTTGGCCATTTTGAGCAACCATAGATTGAAGAAGGCAAGAAAAAGGCTTGCTTTTCCTCTTTTGTCTTTGCTCCCATACTTGTCTTTTTGGTCCTTGCTTTGACTAATTAAATGTATGGTTCTTTGTACTCTTATGTTGGTATATAAAGGAGACTAAGTAATAAAAAACTAGTGATTTTTTTTTACCATAATTTCCTCTAAAATGGGTTTCAATTTTCGTGGTTTTCTCATCTATTTCTCCATTCCTTCTTCATGTATTTTGGTGCAAGATTAAAGATGTTATATTTTTCTTCTCATTAAGATTCATTTGGTATAAAATCTTAAGGCTTAAGAGCAACATATTTACAAGTGAAGACTAGCATCTTTGGTGGTTGATTCTTGCTTGGTGGATATATTGTAGAGAGATTCTACTTTGGAGTTTAATGTCATATTTATCAACTTCTTAATTGCCAAAAGGAACCAAAGTCTTTAAAGGTTGTAAACTTATTCCTTTCTATGGTTGTTTTAATCTTCCTAACCTTTGCAAAATGATCATTAGTGGGTAAAATGGTTTTAGTTCATTCAAATCTAAATGTGTTTTCGTTGCTAATTACGTTGAATTTGTCTCTATAGTCTGACTATTTTTGAATAAAACCCAATAATTGGTGTCAAAACAATTTTTTCAAGCTTTTGTTAGATTATTTGATAATACATTATTATCTTTGTTTTTGAAAACATGGATGGTTTTCTTTTTCGTAATAAATTACTTAAATATTTTCTATGATAACTTTATAATTGTTCTTTTTTAGTGACAAAAGTTTACATGCATTTATTGTTACCAAAATTTGTCTTAAAAAACAAAGTGTTTTTTTTTATAATTTGGATTATATACATACACACACACACACACACACACACACACACACACACATATATATATATATATATATATATATATATATATATATATATATATATATATATAAACTAGCCATGGACCTCTTGTGAATGTGATTTTGTTGATTTGTTAAAGTGGTATTAATATTTATTTATTCATATGATTTGTAATAATTAAGTAGACAATTTTCATTTTGTTTATTTTTGTAAGCAATATATTACTTGTAGAAATAATTATTTTTATAAAAATATAACAAGAATGATGGTGTCCATTTTGAAGATCAAAAGTTTATAAACTTAATATTATTAAAGTTTCTTGGACTTTATGAATTTTTTTTTTTAAACTTGCTACAAGGTGTTGAAGCAAATGAGAGCATGAAATCATTACAAGATTTTTGGTCCTTTATGTCCCTTTAGGAATGGACCTGATATTTTTGTGATGAATCACAAAAATATCACTGACTTTTCACCTTGTTCGGATGTGCTATCACTTGTAAGTCAATGTTATATGATATTATTGGTTCGTCTACAACTGAATCACAGTACGTGTCTATGTTGGGGAGGAATAAAGGAAGAGATATGGTTGCACGAGATTATTTAGAGTCTTGGTTTGAAGGTGGAGAATTCTGTGTTATGTTGTAAGAGTCTGAATGCATTGACTCTTGAAAAGAACATGTGTGTCATGAAAAGACGGAGCCCCTTGTGTATCATGAGAAGATAAAGCACATGGATTTCAGATTGAATTTCATTCGTGACATTTTAGAAGAAGATAATTTTCTATTCTGAAGATTGATATGAAGGTGATTCCAGAAGACATGTTGGAAAAGTCATTATCTACATAGAAGTTAAAAAGGGCACCTTGATCTTTAGAAACATGCACCATAAACAGTGTACATGTTCATTATTCGACTAAGGTGTCTAAGGTCTTAACTAAATTGGTATAATCTTGGTAAATAAAAGTAAAATCCTTTTTGGGTTGCCCTCATAATGAAAAGATACCTAGGATTGATTTTATTAGAGAGATAAAATGATTTGTTAAAAAATTATATGATTAATAAATTAATTAGAAATACTTAACAATTAATTAAGAATTCATTAGAATCAATTATGATGTGTTTATGTAGACTAACAATTTTTAATTTATAAGTCCTGTCAAATCTAAACCAACTAAACACAAATAAACAGTGTACCTAGTCACGAAATACTATAGTAAAGGTAAGAAAGGGAGTCGAACACTAGGGGAACATGAATTATTCTAACAAAAACTATTGATAATAATTAAACTAATAAAAATATTGTAAATTGTGGGTTTTTAACTAATTTTGCAAGTTCGTAAAAACTTAAATTATGAACTAAACAACTATAACTAGCAAGAATTACATAGACTAAAGCAAGCAAAATAGAAACAAATTTTAACCAAGATTAAAGAGCACTTTCATTTAGCTTCAATTCAACTTTACCCTAGCGTTGATTTTTACGCAATGGATTATTTAGTTGGTTATTGAATTCTAAGGTTACTAGTTATCTTGTTCCAATTTACTAGCATTTACCAGTTCATGAACTACCACTATAATGATCATGCAACAACTGAGCAACTAATTGATTTAGTAATATTAGGATTATGAATGAAAAGATCTAGTGATTTCCTTATCTATGATCTAGACAATAAATCAAGCACATAGCTGATGGGTTTTGAGCATAACAAAGAATCCTATGTGTGCATGCAACCTTAAATAATTTGATCTACATTTTCTCTAATTGAAAATACAACTTGAACAACAAAATAGAAAACCCTAGCATGCTACTATGTATTTCGAAACTCACAAATATAGTTAGTATAATCATACATTGATCACTATATAGTAATAGGAATCCAAATCCTCATATTGTTGAAGCCTTGAGAGCAAGCGTCACAAATGGCACGCCCCTAATGGTTCACACCCAACACTAGCAAGGGAAGATGATTGAGAAGTAGGTGGGAGACTAGAAATTTTGGTTGGATCTCATCTAAAGAGGGTTGGCCAAAAATCATAGGGTTATACCCTATTTATAGCCTAGTGAGGAAACCCTAGATAAGACCAATTCCAAATTTATCTTAAACCGGGTAATTATCCACTTTCTTGTTTATCCACCGGAGATTATTCTTGAAACCCTTGGGCTCCAAGAAGTCATCCCCACATATGGACGGTTCTAGATTGCCTCTTTTTCAACTATGAAACAATTACAACTCAGTCCCCACATATGGATGGTTCTAGATTGCCTCTTAACCTATTAAGACATCCAAATTCATGCACAAAAGGGAAATAACGACCAAATCCACATTTTAATGAATCCAGACACTCCAAAACGTCTGAAAGGATAGCTTAAATGGATTGGAGTAGATCAAACTCATAATACCAAACTAATGGGACCAAAAGAACACAAACTTCATGGCCAAACTAGATCTAAGCATAACTTCATCAAGTTCATAGCTTTTTACCTTCAAAGGGTTTTCAAAGATGGTTTGATTCTGGATCCAATATGCTCCACACTTCTAGTATGATCTCCTCTTCTTTATTCCTCCTTTAATTTCACCAATACACACATGCCAAGCGCAAAATGGTCTCACAAGGATTAGGGTTTGCAAAGGGGGTCGAAATGAGGTTGGAGGCTGATGAATGTAAAGATACTTGGTACTTAAGGATGTTTAAATAGGGTCTAAAATCTAAAAATTAGGGTTTAGGATCCTGCCACGTACGCCATGTGTATGCTATGCACGCCCAATATACGTGTCCCTCACCCAAAAATTACAAAATTGCCGCTATGGGCCATTTTGCACCAATCTTCACACATTAGGGTTAAAATGCAATTAATTTTCATACCTAGGGTTAAAATGGAAATACATCAACATCAAGATGTTACAATTCTCCCCCACTTGAACTAGACTCTGTCCTTGATGTTCGTTGTTGCGAACAAATCAGGGTAATTCTCCCTCATCTCCGAATCGGGTTCCCTCGTCCATTCGGAACACTTCTGATGCTGCCACTGAATCTTAACCAAAGAAACCACCTTGTTGTGGAAGTTCTTCATCTTCTGATCCAAGATCTTCATTGGTCTCTCAACATAATTCAGGCGATCATCAACCTGAACATCTTCCAAAGGAACAACCACTGAATCATTAATCACACACTTCCGAAGCTGCGAAACATGGAAGGTGTTGTAGATCTGACTATGGTCCTCTGGTAGATCCAACCTATATGCTACCTTTACAAACCTAGCGATCACTCAAAATGGCCCAATATATCGGGGCCCCAACTTGCCCCTCTTCTTGAAGTGTATTACACCCTTCCAGGGTGATAGCTTCAACAAAACCATGTCGCTGACCTGGACCCCGACTCAGATTCAGACCAACATTTTTCAGAATAACTCTTTTGCCAACTCTAAGCTGTCTGTAGTCTTTGTTTAATCTGCTGAATATGCTCTATTTTCTGAATGACTAGCTCAGTCCTTCCTATGAATCTATAACCCACCTCTCCCCAACATACTGGGGTACGACACTTCCTCCCAAAGAGAAGATCGAATGACGGTGCAGCAACACTGGAGTGATAACTATTGTTGTAAGAAAACGTAGCTACAGGAAGGTAGGAGTCCCAACTCCCACCAAAATCAATCACACATGCTCACAACATATCCTCGAGCGTCTGAATGGTCTGCTTGCTCTGAGCATCTGTCTGCGGATAGCGGTGGCTCTAAGGTGTATCAAAAATCTGGACTTGTGTGCCTCCTCCAGCATAGCCTGTCTGACCCCACCAAAATTTGGTACCCATACTCGACCATATTGGGTCAATAATCCTTGGCTGTTAGTAGAAAACCTGTCAATCTTACCTCTGATTCGCTCCTGCTTTCAATTCTCCTTCTTGACTCCCTCAGCCCGAGCCTCTCTAATCCTACCCAATAATGGCGAATCAATCTAAATCCTCATACGAAGGCCCCCAAAAGAAGAACTAGTTGTCTTGCGGCTCAAAGAATTAGCGACCACATTCATTTTCCCTGGGTGGTACAAAATCTTGTAGTCATAATCCTTAACCACATCAAGCCACCTATGCTGCCTCATGTTCAAATTCAGCTGATCCATTAGATAACTCAAACTATTGTGATCTGTGAATGGACCCCATACAGTTAATGCCGCAAAATATTAAGAGCAGACACCACTACTCCTAACTACAAATCATGAGTCAGATAATGAACCTAATGCGGCTTCAGCTGTCGAGAAGCATAAGTGATAAACCTACCTCGCTGCATAAGAACTGCCCTGTTGAGAGAAAAACTTGAACAAACGTTATTCACAAGATAATATAATGCGGAATAATGTGATCAACAATAACAAGTTAGAAGAGTTAGATTGTAGAAATATAAAGGAAATAAATAACAACAAGTTATATCAAGTAGACACCAAGTTGATTCATAACGAGGTTTTCATTCAAACACAAGTTAGTAAATGTGATCAACTTAAAGTGAAGAGGGAATCGGTTTATTAGAAGATAATTGAGATAGTGATGAACGATCTTTGTATTTCAAATAAAAGTTCACGAAGTGGTAGTAGTACATAAAGAGGGATTTTCTATTTATAGTGTCCCGAAAGTTGCATTTAGGAGCAAACTAATATTAAACAACTGACTACAGTGACAATGAAAGGTTCACTAGATAATACAAAGTAAACAAGCAATGTTAGTTAAAGTAACAAAAGAGTCTTCATGTGTCGTCCATCTCTATAGTTGGTCTTCAAGTTTGTGGTAGACATATGACAAAAACCAATCACCATTTTAAGTCTTCTCTTCGGTAAGATCAAGTCTTTAAGTCTGCGGTTCCTTAGTTGAAAGAGGGTCACTTTTTGTTTCAACAATTTCCCTCAAAGTGACCTCTCAACTATTTTCTTCATCTATGCATTTTGAGGAACCTAATGATATTCCAGTTGTTGATCCATGGGACACGTCTTGAAATCCTTAAGTGTTGTTTGGTACATGCTTGAATGGTGGAAAATTGCTTTTGTTTGCAAGGACTGGATGTATTTCTGCATCAATTTTTCCGAAGTCACAAAGCAAAGCCTTTAGGAATTCAGAAGCCCTTTCGAAGGTAATCTTCATTTTCGGATACTTTTCAGCCTTAAGTTGAAATACCCGAGCTATCAAAAATATCTCTTCGAGGTTTTTACTCACAAAATCTACTTAGGTTCTGACATACTCACTATTTCTTCTGGTCAGGGTGTATTGAGAAATTCACTTTTCATGAATTTTCTTTCTTTGTAGTTCTTTACCCCGTCTGGTCTAACATTGGACCAGATATGCTCAAATTTGGACCCATGCTTGGCGTGGAAGAGGTTTAAACGTTCGAACTCCTTTGGGAGTATTCTTTCATCCGAGAGATTGAGATCAAGTGGCTAAAAAACTGGGAAGAACTTTGAGTTGGGAGAAATGGGGATATCCCAATAGCCATGTGATGGTGGTTCTGCGTATGTGAGATGAGAAGAGTAATCAGCATCTAGAAGTCTTTGGGTTGGGTTCACCCAAGATTTTATCAAGGTTTTGACAAATGAAGTATCAAACCCTTGTTCCTTCTAAATTATTTCTGCAAACTTAGCAGCTCCCTGGTCTCTTTTCCTTTGAGTTGTGTCTAGAGAGTCATTAGAATGATTCGAAGACATTACTTCTTCTTCCCTGTGCTTGGAGTGGTGAGAAGGTGATTGATGAGAAATTGAGTTTTGTGGAGACTATTGTGGAGACTTTTGAGGAGACTTTTTTGGTGAGGAATGAGGAGTTGGTTCTCTATAGAGTTCTATGGTAGGGGGATGATCCTGTGGAGGAGTTTGATGAAGATTAGCAGATGGAGTTTTGGACTTGGAAGGTTCTTGCTCTCTGTTTTCTTGTTCTTGATTTGGATCACTTTCACTTCCCTCTTTTGAGGAAGCAGGCTCTAGCTTCTCCTCAAACCATTATTTCAATACATAAATCCTTTGGAACGTCTCATTGAATTGGTTTTTCATTTGATCACAGACTTGTTGGTTGATAAGGATCTCTAAGTTGAATAGAAGTTGATAAATCTCCTTTGTAAGGAAAAGAATTTCATCAACACTTTTATTTGTTGTGAGTGATCTTCTTAAACCTATGATGGTGTCTTGGAATAATGCATACCCTAATTCATACGTAGTATGTGTTTCCTCAATAAGCTTTTTGGAGTTGCTTTCTTGAGTCTGCAGTGTGAGTTGGAGATCGTCTTTCAACTTCTTTACCTCTATGATGAAGGCTCAACTTTGGACATGAAATCCTTGTGGTTTGTGGTTCTTCAATTATCAAGTTCCCGTATACCCATCTCAGCCTTCAGAATAATTTGCTCTGTGGCCATTCTTTCCCTTGTTTCTAACCTTTCAACTCGTTCAATGAGTGACTGCGGTGTTGGAACTTTAGTGCTCTGCGGTTCTTTGGTAGTGACTATGGCCGAAATTTGATCTAATTTGGCCTAAAGGTTGAGGAATTCTTTCCTTGGAACTGCTATCTTCTTTTTCTTCTTGGGCTTGGGCTTCGAAGTGGAGTGTTGAGATATACTTGATTCTTCATCGTCAATAACCACGATAAAATCATCGAAAAGAGGAGGCTGTTGAACATCATTGATATTGTCATGGTTAGGACCAAACACCGGGGTTGAACTGATCTCGATTGTGGTACCATCATCATTTGAATCTTAAGCTTCATCATTTTGAGGAGGACTAGAAGGGCCAACTACATTATATATTATATATGTTTTGAGCTTGTTCAACAGTAAGCTCCATTCCGGACATCCATTGTTGAATTGCCAAACATGAATTGTTTTGGCATTGTTGAATATTATAGCCCAGTATTTTGCTACAAATTGGAGAGATTCTTCATTTTGTTGTTGCTTTTTTACCTATTGTTCCTTCCTTGGTTGCAATGCTCTTATAAAAGCTTCAAAATTTTGTAACCTTGACTTTGTTGTTGGATGATATTGATTCCAAGAGTCATCCGAAGAGTATCCATCAAGTCCTTGGCGCACTGAGGGGACCCTTGGGTTCATGGATCCTTGCATTGTGCTCACTATGCCTAAACCGCTTGACTGAAATGTAGGTGGTACAGGGTTTCCAGAGCTTCCTTGGCCTCCTTGATCTAAAATTAAGTTTGGCCTCTACTTTGTTCTGGAAAGGGCTAAGAAAGAAGTGCCCAGCGGTGCAACATGTGTATCTAGTGTATGTGTGACTCGAAGAAAAATGGAGTGCAACTCCTGTTGGATTAATGTCTAAGTCCATAACTATAATTAGTAAGAATTGACCCGACCCGGCATGGTCCATTTGGTTTGCATGGCATCATGCATTTGGATAGACTAAAACGAGAGAAATAACACTTAAGGTTTGTTAATGTATTATAAGTTCTAATATATTAATAAGATTATTTAATTAGTATTGATCAAGAATTAATCTAGGATTAATTAAGTGATCAAAAGAAGACTAATTAAATATATGGGTTGATTATGTAAATCATCCATACTTGTATAGTGGGCTAAGACTCCATAGATTATCAAGTTGGGCTAAAACCCATAAGATGTTCCATGGATGCTCCATGGTGTATTTGAACCCATGGATCCAAGGAAATGGAAAGCCATGACAATTAGGGTTTACCCTAATTGTGACTAACTATATAAGCATCTTATTGTTGACAACATCGGCCACTATGGGTGAGAGAAAAGGCTAGCCGATTTTTATGAAGTGTGGATTTCTCTATAATCTATTCTAAGTGTATTTGATGTTGTGTGAACCATTTGAGGTGTCAGACTTGGGGCACTAGGCACTCAAGCTTCATGAAGACATTCTACATCAAAAAGGTATGTAATTCTAACTTATGATATTCATATGAATCAATGTTATTATGCTAGTTAGGATGAATACCTTGGAAAGTTCATATTTACATGTATAATAGAGAAAACATAGATCCAAGGTATTTAGGGTTGCATGTACACTTAGGAGTGTTAGAATACTCAAAACCCAACAACTCCTCGGGTTCAAAAACATGCAATCATGAGGCCCTGGAGACCTTAGGGTGAGAAGTAACAACTGGTTCCACTTGGGATCCATTTGGGGCCTATCTCCATCATGAGATGAAATAGATACACTTGATGTATCTGAGTGGGGAGTTGGGGATCTTTTAGTTGAGTCTGTAGTGACTCGAATGGTTACGGTAGTCTTTTAAGAGACTCCTGTATGTGCCTTGGAATGCAATTGGCCAGGACATGGGATGATTTTCAATTTCTTTCTCCTAAATACATCTTCAGATTCTGCTACTCAACTTGATGTTCCTCAATGACATTAACAAGAATGTCATGAGCTTGAGAAGAAAGTAGGACAATGGGAGTAGGCTCTGGGGTCTTATCATTTCTTTTCTTGGGAGAACCATCTTCCTCCACAACAACATTCACAAGAGTTTTGGTAGCGGGACCAGGTATTTGATGAGTTGAATGGGTCTAGGCGTGGAAGAGTGATATGGGGAAATATCACTCGTAGCCATGATGTGATCAGCCTCCTCTATGGTAGGGAGTTCAATAGACTCCAGAATGTACATAGGTAATCTACGAATGGGACAAAAAATGGATTAATCCTTGGAAGGATTGTACCTCTTAAGATCACGAGTTGAGAAAAAATTGGTGTCGTTGCCCATGCTAAGCTTGGCATCATTGTGTAGATCAACAAGGCAAAATGATTAGAACCTTGCAAACGTGAGCTCTATCATTCCTTCTTTGGTGCATCCTTGGAGATGTATTGCAGAAACTCATCCTAAATAGTTTGATCGAAGTTAACAGCGTTCCCAGTGTAGATACTCCAAACAATGTCTAAGAGTTGTTTTCCCATGTTATCAGTCCCTCCTGTCCTACCTCAGAGACATTGGATCACAAAGTGACAAACAAATTGCCAAACAGCAAGCAATTCACTTTTCTTGAACTCTCCGACGCGTTTGAGTTTTGCTTTATAGCTCATTTGATAAAGTGCAGATAACACATATGTGGAGCTTGGGGAATAGAACTTTGTAGAAGGTAGAATCCTTAGGCTAATTGCAAAAAGGAACTTCTCTTTGGTCATGACCACCAAAGAGTCATCAACAAGATTAACTGCCAATGGAAGCACTTCGGTGAATGAATCGAATACTCTGAACAAAGAGTGTGTTGGCAAAAACTTGATCATCAGTTTAATGGCTTCTTTGTATGATGGATGATCTTCAAAGATCCCTCTATAATTGTTGGGAGCAATCAATGGAGTTAGGTGTTTGATTGTGGAATCAGACCCTGTTGGTCGTGCTGAGCATGATGCTTTTGATTGCTTCTTTAAAATGCTAGATTTCACCAGGATTTCAGAAAGAGTTTGAGAAGTTGCTAGAAAAGGTTTTTAGCAAGAAGATGAAGAAGATGAAAGAGTTCGTCGAGGGAGTTCAGACAACATGAAAGCTATCTTGGGAAGAAATAGGGGGGTTTTATACCTCTAGATTTCAAAAGTTATTGATATTAATTTAATTATAACTATTAAAGTTAAAAACCCTTGGGTTTTTACCTTTATTAGATGAAATAAAATAAATCAAAATAAATTTTTTATTGCGGAAAAGGTGGGGCATTAAATGCGTTGCAGGTCCATGATGTCGAGTCGGTTAAACATGGGGTCTGACTTGTTTTTATCTGTTGTAAAAATGGGGAAGTGGAGCGGATTAGACCCCAAAGGTTGTGTGACATGACGGGAAGAGAAAAAGGATCTTTCAAAGGATTTCTTTTATATAAAATCAATTTATTTGATTTTTTATCTGACAATAGACCTGACTGAGGAAAGTTTTAAGGATTACTAAAAAAGTTATGTGCAACAAAGTGAATGTTTGAAGAATGTTTTTATTTTTTGTTTTTAAGGTTCATTAAGTAGCACACATCGTCATTTAAAGAACTTGTGAATTAATGACTACGAGTTCATTCAATGCATCCGCGGTAGTGGAAGGTGAAAATCAAGTAGATCATGAAGGTTAGAAATAAAAGAAATAAAGAGACCCGACGAGTATCTGGATCATATGTGATTTCAGTGTGTAAAGTATACTGAGAATCAGATATGAAGAATATACTAATCGGTTATTCTAGAAGGGCACCGTAGTGAGTAAATTGCTTCAAGAGTTTTCTTTTGAAAAGAAAAGAAGCAGTTTATTCACCCCCGAATATCTAATATGGTCTACAGTACCTATCCGTTTAGGAAGAACTGCGGGTCTGGATTCATCATTCCTAGCATTTCAAAAATCCATTTAACTTTGTGGAGTCGAGTGCCTTAGTAAAAACATGAGCTATTTCTTCATGAGTGGGCACAAAAATAAGTTCAATGCTACCTTTAAGGATGTGGTCTTTGATGAAGTGATACCAAAGTTATGTGTGTTTCATCTTAGAGTGATGAATAGGATTATAAGAAATTTCTATTGTACTCTCAGAATCACAATAGATGGGTACCCGCAGCATCTTGTAACCCTAGTCCATAAGTTGAGTCTTCATTCAAAGGACTTGGGAACAACGGCTGGTTCCGGCCACATATTCCGCCTCTGCGGTAGACAAAGTGTTGAGAGAAAAACTTGAGAAACACTCTTGAATAAATGTTAGAACAAGTCATAGATTGTGGAATAAAGTTAATCTCAAAGGATCATTAAGTTCAACAATACTAAGAAGTTAGAGTTGTTAGAAAGTTAGTTTCGAAATATTTAAGAGCGGAAAAGTAAGGAAATATAAATGACAACGAGTTATATATCAAGTAAACACCAAACTGATTCTTAACAAGGTTTGCAATTGCAAGTTAGTATATGCGATCAATTTAGAGTGAATGAAGTCACAAGGACTTGCTCTGAAGGAGAGTTAGATCTTAGTATATTTGAGAGTAAGTTCAGTAAGATCTGAGAATAAAAGAAGATATGAATTCAGAGAGAAATTTAGATATGGAGAGAATAGAGATGTAATTGAGAGGTAAGAGGTGATTTCATTCAGAAGAAGATATCTCTATTTATAGAGACTCGAGAAATTACATGGAGAATAAACAAAGACTAAATTTCTAATAAAGTGTCCATGCAAGGCACACTGGATAATACAATGTAAATAGATAAGTTAAGAAACAAAAAAACTAAGTCTTTCTTGTTGATGAAGACATTGCGGATGACAGAGGTTGATTGTGGTTAGGAAGTTCATTGCGGTTGAGGAGATGACTTCGGATTGACAAGTTAAAGAGGGTCACTTTCTTGCTTCAACAATTTCCCCCTAAGTAACCTCCTAAACTTCTTCATTTGTCTATATTTAAGAATTTGATGATGACCCACCACAATTTCCTAACTTCTCCTAGCCATTTGATTCTTCTTGAGATCTCAAACTCCACTTCTTCTGTTGTATGTTTTGATCTCTAAACCGAAGTTTGTGTTGCCTGTGGGTCAGACGATGCATGGTTGTGATTAGAATGAAGTACTTGACATCACTGTTTACCTATTTGAAGATGACACCAAGCTCAGGAAAGTTTGTCGCTCCTAATGATCTTTCTTGGTATCCTACGGTGAAGACTGGAGTGGATTCAAGAGGTGGAAGATTGAACTTTTGAGCCAGAGCTGGATTTATGTCTACATCGATTTTTGCAAAGTCA
Source organism: Lactuca sativa (assembly GCF_002870075.4). Lineage (NCBI taxonomy): Eukaryota > Viridiplantae > Streptophyta > Magnoliopsida > Asterales > Asteraceae > Lactuca > Lactuca sativa. Next base: position 146,460,352 of record NC_056631.2, read on the forward strand.
CACACTACGGACTTGAGACATTCACATGCTTTCTCATAAGCAGTTTTCATCTTTGAATACTTCTCTAACTTGATTTGGAACACCCTGGCTATCATAAATACTTCCTCCGGATTCATACATGGGAAGTCTGCTTGGGTTCTGATGTAGTCGACACCTCTTCTGGTCAGTGTGTACTCGATGAAGTCTGTTTTCATTAACTTCCTGGCCTTGTAACTCTTCACTGCGGAGGGTTTATCACTGGACCAGATACTCTCAAATTTAGATCCATGCTTGGCATGAAATCTGTTTAGTCGCTCAAATTCAAGAGGTAGCGTTTGATCATCAGGGAAGCTGAGGTTGAAGGGTTCAAACATAGTGAAAAACTTGGCATTTGGGGGGATGGGGATATCCTAATAACCATCAGAAGGAGGCTTCACATAGGTCAACACATGCCTATAGTCTTCATCTAGTAATCTTCTTGTAGGATTAACGCATGAGTTAATGAGGGTTTCATCCATAGTAGTGTCAAATCCATGATCTCTCCATATCATTTCAGCAAAATTTGTTGCTTTCGAATCAGCTTTCCGTTGTTTAGTTGCGGTAGAGTCATAGGAGTCTTCCGATGACATACTTGGCTCCAGATTTTTGAAGTGTGGCGGGGTTTCTTGATGAGGGGAAGAGTGATATTGATCATTTTGATGTGGAGAAGGATGTTGTGGTGGAGAATGATGAGCTTGCACCGAAGTGGGAATCTTGACTTGATCCGTGGTTGGAGGTACTTCTTGAGGTGGAGACTGATGAGATTGATCTGCAGTTGCAATTGGAGGAGATTTATGGTGTGTGTTTTCGCTTCCCACTTTTAAGGAAGAAACTTCTTGATGCTCCTCAAACCACTGCTTAAGACCATGTATTTTTTAAAAGACGTCGTTAAACTGCAACTTAAGTACGTCACTCAGTTGCTAATTAATGGTGATTGAGTTGTTGAAAAGGAGTTTGTGGATTTCCTTTGTGAGCTTTAGAATCTCCTGCCCATGTGAGGTTGCAGATAAAGAGCGCCTTAAGTGGTTGATTTTGGATTGAAGGAATGCAATTGTGGACTCATAAGCATTGTGATTTTCCTCAACAAGCTTTTTTGACTAGACTCCTTGATCTGAAATTGTAGATTGGAGTTCAGCTTTGATTGCGGATACTTGGATCAGGCGTTCAACAATCGCCATGAATTCTTTGTGATTAGCAGTTCTGTTATTATCCAGGGCTCTAGTACCCATTTCAACTTTCAGAGAAATCCTCTCAACAACCATTCTTTCACACGCTTCCAATCATTCGACAAGTTCTGCTAGAGATTGTGGTCCAAGAGTCATCTGAAACATAACCGTCAAAACCATGAGTTTGCACGAGGGTGTCCCCTAGGTTCATTGATCCTTGCACTACTGTGCTCACCACACCTAAACCAGTTGTTTGTAATGTAGGCAGAGTAGGATTTCTCGAGCTTCCTCGATCTGCTTGACCCATAGTCAAGTTTGGCCTCGGCTCACTTCTGGTATGGGCGAAAGAGGTACCCTGCGGTTGGTTAGGCGTTTGAAGTGTTTGAGTGACGGAAAGGAGGATGGAGCGCAATTCCTCTGGATCAAATTTATGAAGATGGGAAGCCCTGGAGACCTTAGTGCATTTTGTACCAATGTGATCCTCTTGATATCCAAACGGGGGAGTGTCTTCACTGTCAGATGAAACACACACACACTTACCGTGTCTGAGTAGTCAGAGAGGGTTGAAGCGAATAAGCCTGCAGGGGCTCCAAGGACTACCAAAGTCTTTTGAGAGACTGCGGTATCAGTTCGGTCACACATATGGCTCGGGCTTAGGATGGTCTTCTGCCTTTTGTGTCTAAGAACCGGACCAAAGTTATTATCAGACTCTTCTTCAACATTAACTGGAATGCTTTGAGAGTTGGATGGGGAAGCAGGAGCTTCATCCGAGGATACGACAGTCCTGGATTTGCGTTTCTTTGAAGTTTCTCCATGATTGATCTTACTGCGGGGAGCTTTCCTGGATGACACTAGTTTCTTGAGTCGTTTGGATAGCGGTTGACTTAGCTGAGCTTTGGATTGTTGAACAGATGTAGAGGTAGGAGTTGCAGTACTCGTTGGACCTTGGGTTTCTGTAGTGGCTAGAATGGACTGACTGGGGTGAGTCGGGGAAGAATGGTAAGGGTCAATACCATCTATAGCCTCCATGTGATGAGTGACTTCTCTTGTTTCAAGTCCAATGGTTTTCAGAATATATGTAGGCAGTCTCCTAAATGTTCCAAAAATTGATTAATCTTTTGAAAGAGTGTACCTTTTCAAGTCGCAGGTGACAAAGAGGTTGATGTCATTGCCCATTTCTTGTCTTGCATCCTTGTGTAGATCCAAGATGCATAGAGACCAGAAGCATGCAAATATAAGTTCAGTTGGATCCTCTCTTGGGTTCTCCTTGGGAATATATCGTAGAAAATCGTCCTAGTGTATCTGACCATAGTTCATAGCATTGCCTTGAAGATGCTCCACATGATTTCCAGCAGTTTAAGACCCATGTTATCCATACCTCCAGTTCTGCTAGAGAGACTACAGATGACAAAATGGAAAACTAGTTGCCAAACAGCAGGCAGTTAATTCTTCTTGAATCCACCAATCCATTTCTTCTTCTTTTGATAACCCATATGGTATAGGGTTGAGGTGCTGTCATTGTCACTCGGAGAGTAGATTCTTGTTGAAGGAATAAAACAAAGATTAATTGCTTCCATGAACTTGGATTTAGTCAGAATAACTAAATAATCATTAATCAAATTCAGATGAACCTCTTGAGGGTTTGATTTTTGCGAAAAAAAGAGAAAGCGCATTTGAATAGGGTGGGTAGAGGAATGGCATCTGTTAATGAGTTGAATGCTCCTAACAGAGGGTGAGATGACATATACTTGATTATCAAGACGATTGAATCATTGTATGACAGATGATTTTCAAAAACAGCCCTAAAATTGCTTGAGGCTATTATTGGTGATTGATTTCTGTTGGTTGATTCAGAACCAGTTGGTTGCATTGAACCAGATGCCTTGGATTATTTCCTTGAAATACTAGATTTCACCATTTTGAAAAAAAAAGGTTGAAGAACTTGGAGAAAAACTACGAGTTCAAGAAGATGAACAGAATGAAGATCATCTTAAGGGTTCAGAAAGCGTAAAGCTTTCTTGGGAGGGAAAAAGAGTTTATATAGCACCGAATTTCAAACGATTATCAGATTTACCTTATCTACAATTGTTAATGGTAAAAACCTTTGGGTTTTAACCATTATCATCCACAAATAAAATTGAATAAAAAAGAAATATTTATTTTTCTAAAATGGAGCATTTAACGAAATGTCGGGCCCATTATCACATATTTGGAGAACGTGTGGTGTAGAGCGTTAATCCGTTGAACAAAGATAGAAGTTGAAACGGATTAGACATCTTAAGTGCAAAGATATTTGACAGTTTAAGGAAAAAGATTTCTTAAAAGATTTCTTTTATGGGAAAAAGATTTATTTGTCATATAACCTAAAATAGGTCTGACACAAAAAGTGATTTTGAAAAGAACAGAAAAGTTGTATGCTACAAAACGAATGTTTTTATTTAATGAATATAATTAAATGGAACACAAAGTTCCAGGAATTTATAAAGTGGTCATTTAATGTGACTGCAGATAGATTCGACATTACCGATGGATTCTTCATTACGGTGTAAGGTAATATGACTACGGTAGCAAGAACTGAAAGGAGCACTAGATAGACGGTTAGAAATAACAAAAAGGTAAAAGACCTAAAGAATATAAATATTATATATGATTGAAGTATACCATGTATACTGAAAGGATATATGATATATATTATTCTAGGACCGCAACGGAGACCAGGAGTGGTCTGCAGTACCTATCAATTAAAAAAGAACTACGGGGTTGGATTCATCATCCCTAACATTTCTAGAAAATTGTTCAGTTTTGTTGCATCGAGTGCCTTTGTAAACACATCAACAATCTCTTCATGATTTGGGACAAAAATTAGTTCAATGTTACCTTTATGAATGTGGTCCTTGATGAAACGGTACTGAATTTCAATGTGCTTTGTCTTTGAGTGGTGAATAGGATTGTGAGAAATCGCTATAGCACTCTCTGAGTCACAATAAATCAGTATCCGCAGCATCTGTATCCATAGTCTATCAGTTGGGTTTTCATCCATAGGACTTGAGAACAACAACTAGCTGCGGCCACATACTCGCCTTCTACGATAGACAAAGAGACGCAATTTTGTTTCCTTGAAGACCAGATAACCAGTCATCCTCCATGAAATTGACAGCCACTGGAAGTACTTTTCCTGTCTAATTTGCAACCATCATGATCCGCATCTGTGAAGTCTTAAAGGCTAAAATCATTCCCTGCGGGATACCAGAGGCCGAGAGCTTTTCTTCCTTTGAGGTATCGAAAGATTTGCTTGACTGTGGTAAAGTGTGATACCTTTGGATCGGCTTGGTATCTGGACCATAAGCCTGTTGCAAATACAATTTTAGGTCTGCTTGCGGTGAGGTACATCAGAGACCCAATCATTCCGTGATAGGTTTTGTGGTCGATGGATTGTCCAGTTGGATCTGCAGAAATCTTGTATGTGAAGGCCATAGGGACCTTGGCTACGGAGCAGTTATCCATAAAGTATTTCTTCAGAAGCTGAGAGGTGTACTTCTCTTGATGAACGAATATCCCTTAAGGGACTTGTTTCACTTGAAGACCTAGAAAGAAGTTAATCTCTCTATTCATGCTCAGTTGAATTTTTTCATTATGAGCTTTGCAAAGTCATTCACCATACCCTGATATGCTGATCCGAAGATGATATCATCCACATAGATTTAGACAAGCATCATGTAATTACCATTTTCCTTTCTAAACAAAGTGGGATCAATCGCACCTCTCTTATAACCGGATGTGACGAGAAATTCTAAAAGAGTCTCATACCATGCCCTTGGTGCTTGTTTCAGGCCATACACTACTTTTTCAAGCTTGAAGTAGTAATTTGGGAATTCTAGACTCTCGAATCATGTAGGTTGTTGAAAATAAACCTCTTCTTTCAGTTCACCATTCAGGAAGGCACTTGTTACATCCATTTGATGTACTTTAATGTTTTTGTGTGCCGCATATGCTAAGAAAATGTGTATTGCCTCCATTATGGGTATTGGGGCATAAGTTTCATTGTAGTTAACACCTTCTAGTTGACTGTACCCCTTAGCAACTAAGCTCGCCTTGTTTCTTACAACCGTACCGGATTCATCAAGCTTGTTTTTGTCCACCTATCTCGTTCCAACAATAGTGTGATCATTCGGCTTCGAAACGATTTCAATACTTTGTTTCTTTCAAACTCTATTAGTTCTTCTTACATGGCAGTGATCCAGTCGGGCTCCAGAAGAGCTTCCTTGATGGATCGGGGCTCGGTTGCGGACATGAAGGCTACATAGTGGCAGTGGTCTATTAAATCACAGGAAGATCTAATTTGTACTCCTGCGGATGGGTTTTCAATGATTTAACCCGGTGGGTGATCTTTCGTCCAAACATGTAGACGAGGTAGTTGGTGATCAGTAGTTGCAGTGGAAGGAATGTTAACAACGTCAGAGGATACTATGGTTGGAGAAGGTAGTTCCCCCTCAACTTGTGAGCAGCCTGCAGAAGTGTCTTGGTCTTGGACTGTAGGATTAAGAACAACAATTGAATGAGGTTCCCCTTGGATTGCGATGGGAGTTCCTCTTGAACCAAAGATGGTTCCCCTAGATTGAAGAATGAGTGATAACCCTTAGATCAGTTCTTGTTTCTATGTTTTCTATTTCTTCAACGGAGTCTGAGGAAGCATTTGATGAGGTTGTGGCTCTGCGAGTGGATACCGGAACTGCGTCTTCGATAACTGGAACCTCGATGGTTGTCGTTTGAACCGGATTTGTGCTTTCCCCCTCAACCGGCGAGCTGGAAGTTCTATGCGACAAATCTTCAGATATTGATGGCCTAGATACCTCTACATGTTGTAGTTGAGCTTCCTGAGACACAAGAATTTCAGATATATTAGCAGTCTCTACAGGGTCAAAAAGGTCATCATAGTTAACTCCAACTATGTTAAGAGTAGCCGAAGAGGTTGGGATATCACTTTCCAGGATAGCTTTTGTCTCACTTGATGGAGCAGTTGTAACGTCCCAAAATTCAAGACTAAAAATTTCTTTTAATAAAACATCACATTAAGCAAATTTATCTTTTCAAAACATAAACAGAGTAAGAGTTTCCAAAACACATGATCGTTATCAGAGGAAACATTCCCAGGCTGACTAATTTATGGTGTGTGCCATGCGATCACCCCGAGCTCCATCATCCGCTACCGGAAGTACCTGACACCAAAACTAAAAACTGTAAGCACAAAGCTTAGTGAGTTCCCCACCCTACCACATACCATGCATAACCACATACTGCACATACTGGGCCACGCCCGCTATCCTGGGCCTCGCCCACCCCTACCTCGGGCCTCGCCCGCTACAATGACCCCATTGCTCCAGGCCCCGCCTGGCTTCGAGCCCCGCTCGGATACATATTTGTTTCATTTAGGCCTCGCCTGTCACAGGGCCTCGCCCACTAACATACAATAGCACATAAACATATCACATCACATCACGTAAGCTTAACACATTCTAACGGATCTTGTCCTATGGCCTCACCTATCTCTGGGCCCCGCCCTTGTCCTGCTACTGATGAGTCATGGAACCCCGTCCATACTCCTGCTGATAGTGAGGTACGGGACCAACCCACCCTCACTCCTTCCCTAACTTGGGCCTCGCCCCTGATCTGCTGCTACTGAGATGTGGAACACCATCCACACTCTGCTATTGGTGAGATACGCGACCTCGCCCACACTCACCTCCCTACCAGGCACATACAAGTGTCACACAGACAACAAGTATAAACTATCACATAAACCATTCCTTGGGCACCCGCCCTCTATCATTGGACCTCGTCCCGAATATCATACTAGCATACTGTGCCTAGGGCTAACCCCCGGGTCTTCTACTCATAACTACATGGGCCGGCATTGTGGTCGTAGACCCATTCATACAAAAGGAAACTCACCTGCACTGGCTGAACTAGCTGATGATCCCACTGGCTGCTGACCGGCAACTCTCTGAACTTCTACTCCACTAGCTTCCCGAGCTACCAAAATCAATGCAACACTTAGTCTAGTTGACCCCCGACAGTCAACCAAGTCAACTCCAGTCAAAGACAAAGTCCTGGTCAAAGTCAACCTTCCAGGTCAACCCTACTCGCCGAGTCACCCTATTGACTCGCCGAGTTCATATGTTCAGAGTTCTTCCATTCGCATCTCGACTCGCCGAGTCAGTCCACGACTCGCCGAGTCTACCGATTTCCGAGTCCTAACCTGTCCAACTCACCAAGTCTCCACTCGACTCACTGATTCAAGTCTCAACTTGAAGGGTTTGGGGTTTCGCGACCTGACTCGTCGAGTCCAAGAACAGACTCGCAGAGTCCAAGACAACCTTCAACAGACTCGTCGAGTTGTTCATCCAAATCGCCGAGTTCCTACCCAACTTCATCTGACTCAATGAGCTGTTCATCCCACTCGTCGAGTTCCTCCTCATCTTTATGCTACTTGCCGAGTCCACTCAAAGGACTCGCCAAGTACATTTAGATCTCTATACATACAGAGGACTTTTGAGTCATGCATGGACTCCAAACCGTAGATCTACCCTTCCCAAGCCTATTCCTCACGTAAAGTTGCAAACTTTACATGTAGAGAAGGAGATCTAGGCAAAATACACCATAAACTAGGGTTTAAGGCAAGGAGGCTCCATAATCAACTCAAGGGCTGAAACTTTATGCTTCTCAAGACCATAGTATGTTTGGATCTGAAGTAGCAACTCCAGATCCGGCTTCTAACTCAAATGGATGACTATCCATGGCTTAAAAAGCCCCAAATCTCACAACTAAAGAAGATCTAAAGGAAAGAAACGACTTATTACCTTCAATAACTCAGAAAGGTTCCACAAACTCCAGATCTAAGGCCAATCCTTGAGACTTCAATGATTTCCCTCTTTCTTCTTCCTTCAATTCACCCAAAAATGACTTGGAAGCTTGAATGCACAACAATGGGGGCTTAGGGTTCGTTTTCTGTATGAGGGAGGCTCTAAGGAACCCTAATGGAGAGAATAAGGAGTTTAAATAGCGCCCAAAGTCCCGGATTTAGGGTTTTCCTCGAACAGACCTGACTCGCCGAGTCGGTCACTTACTCCTCGACCCGGATCCCGTTTGGACTCGCCGAGTCCCCCCCCCCTTAAAGTTAGGGTTTTCTTTCCTTTCTTGGCCTTCAAAACATTGTGTGTTACAACTCTCCCCCACTTAAACTAAACTTCGTCCTCGAAGTTTGCCATGGTCCACCGCCTGCGATCTGCTTCCAAAACCCACCAATTATCCCAACACCAGCTGCCTACCTTCGCTGGTCTTCCACTTGGTCATTCTGACTAACATAAACCTCGCGGATAAAACCTCGGGTTAAACCTGACCCTGAACAACTTAGAAACACAACTTACTCAACCGACAATCCTTCTGGTATTCTCCGAGTACACTTGAACTCATAGGGGTTGACCCCTTCTTTCCTTACGCGATTCCCTTGCCTTCCTAAGGCGATGCTCCATATCCAACTATTTCCTCTGTCACTGTGAAGGTCCTATCCTTCACCAACTCCATCACCCCCGGTATTTCCAATACGTTTCATCCCCGTCAGTAACCGCTGACACTCTCTTCTCTGTCATAACTTGGTGCCGAGCACCCCTCGATTCAACTAACTGAATTCCACCATACACTGCTTACCCGCAGTACTACTGACTAAAAATTCTGCTATTCCTTGTCTGCCTTCCGTATGAACTGAGACCACCCTGGTCCCTACCAACCTATCAATGTCTGGATTACCGGCTCCCACCGGTAGCTAGTCCCAACACCACCACTAGTCGCTCCCAGCGACTTCCGAAGAAACTTCGACCAGCTTTAACTGCTCAATCTATTCTGCCATTCAGGAACTACAATCCTGGGATCCCCGATCCCCTAACTTGACACTAAGGTCCCTACCAGGTCCCACCTGTGCTGCTAAAACTCACGGGCCTCGCCCATGGGTCCCACCCGCCTCTATCCTTCTAGTCCCACTAGTCTAATCACTCTCGCTCGGGCCTCGCCCACGAGTCTCACCCAACCATATCCTGGAGCGGTCTCCCAAGGTCTCACCTCTCTAGGGCTATATAGGCAAACTCCCTATCATTCTCACCCACTACCCATTCCTGATCCCTGACCGATCACTAGGAGGTAAGGGCCTCGCCCCAACTCCGCTATCGAAGCTACTAAGGAATGCTACGGCTTACCCGTAGTCTTACATCACCATCCATTGCTGACTGCTAGTGAATGCTACGGCTGCCTCGCAGTCTTACAACACTTCCACCACTAACTGCTAGTGAATGCTACGGCTGCCCCGTAGTCTTACATCACTTTCTACCACTAACTGCTAATGCAAAGGCACCCATGTGCCATTAGCTCTCAAGATCTCATTCTGACTCCCTCGAGTCCTACGGGCGATCTACAACCTGAATTCCCAACCACGTACTAACCATTACCATCACCCGCACTAGCTGATGGGGAGTTTCTCAAACTTCCAACCCTGAAATCCTCAATCCATCAAACGTTGAACCACTTCTTTTCCTTCTCGAAGGTCGGACACTCTTTCTGGATCTATGTGCTCCTACCTTTGCACACTCGGAGGATTCTCCCCCACTTCGATCCTGCTTACCCCTTGTTGCTCAATACTCAAAAGAAATCCTTGCTACCATTCCATAATCGATCTGCTGAGGAACCCAAGCTTAACATAGCTAAGGATCTAAACAATCCATTTCTAACACTATACAACTCCGATCTAGCGAGACATACCAAGTCCCTCCCAAGCATGCTACAGTTACTACATCCTATGTAACCTTCTCCAATAGGGCACATCCCCTCACTGCCATTCAAACATCCAAGGTATGCAGATGGCATATAACTCGATCACAATCAACCGCTCAAAAAAAAAATACTCATACCGATAATGATGCAGAACCATAACAATATAATCATGCACAAATAAAAGAACTGAAAATAGAAATTGCATACCTGCAACGTCCGGTGCTGATCACGCCTCTAAGGTAGTCATCTGAAGAGCTCTGCCTCCCACCGCAGGCGCCTCTGCACGGCCTTGACGGCCGTCTGTGATCCTCAAAGTTGCAGGGGCATGTGCCATCACCCACCCTGCTGAAAACAAACTGGGGCACTGGGCCTTCTTGTGGCCCCGCTGATGGCAATGAAAACATAACAAGTCTGATCCATGCGCGGTGGTAACAGTACAATCCCTGCTGAAATGACCAGTCTGACCGCACTTGAAACAGCCAGACTCACCACCGCTACCACTCCTGAACGCGCCCCCGTGCGCCCTGCCACACTTCCCTCACCGACTTCGGTCCTGATAATCCCTCGATCTCGAATCCGATCCCTTGGGCCTTTTGCCCGAACCTGCAGCTACCTGAACCTCATCCGGCTTCCTCTTCCGGATTTGCTCCAAATCAATTTCCCTTTCTCTAGCCCGAGAAATCATATCATCCAGCGTCTTACAGCTGGATCTGCTCACGGACTCCCTGATGTCATCCCTCAACATCTCATGGTATCGGGCCTTCTTCATCTCCTCATCCGCGACATACTGCGGTACAAGAAGAGCCCTCTCCCTAAACTTGGCGGTGATCTCCGCCACAGTCTCAGTGGTCTGTGTCAAATCCTGAAACTCCCATGCCAACTGCTGCACCTCAATAATCGGCGAAAACTCCGCCCTGAACCTGGCCGAGAAATCGCTCCAAGTCATCGCGTCCAACGCGGCATCATCCCCCAAAGCATGACCAATCTCCTCCCACCAATCCCTCGCTCTGTCGTTCAGAAGACAGCAAGAGAGTCTGACCTTGTCCCCGTCAGGGCACCGGCTCATACGGAATGTGTTGGCAACATCAGCCAACCATCTGCTGCTAGCGATGGGGTCCCTAGCCCCATGATAATCTGGTGCCCCGCAAGCGATGAACTCCCGAAATGTCAAGGTACGCACTCCCATCAAAGCCATCATCTCAGTACGGAAGGCTCCCAACCTCTCATCCAAAATCTCCAATATACCCTCCTTGACCGTGCCAAAGATCACAGGAGTCTGATTCAAATACTGCACGTAACCTCAGCGGATATCAACTCCCTCATTCGCTCCTCGAGCTGCTCGGACCCTGAACCCGAGCCTGATCCCTCTCCGGCGCCTGATCCACCCGCTGGTCTCTCTCGCAACGTCACCATGCTGAAAATATACCACAACCACTATCAGAATACTGATCACCGATGCGAGACCAAACACACCCTACCAGGTTACCGGTCTTGTCTCGGCCTTTCCTGAATCGGGTACGGATCCTCTGCTTTCAGTAGTACGGGCCTATACTACCTTTCACATCTATCCGTACTTTCCTCAGGAATTGCTTTGACTCCACCAGGTCCCTTAACCACTACTACTGCTACCAACACTATCTCATCCTAGGCTTACCCTAGGAAAACCTCTGACTCAGCTCAAACCAATCCTCAGTTGCTGAGGGTCTCCTTGTGATGCCAATTAGCCATCACCTGAATACCATCACATGTGACGAGGCTCAGATAATCCTTCAAGTAAAAGACTCGTCCCTACAATGGTTAGACTCAATCAAGAGCTGCGCAATAGGACCAAATCCAGCACTCTGAGATTATTCAACCCTGATCACATGTGACGTGTCGTATCCAACTGATGGCTATCTTTCATCACTCAGAATCCCACAATTCACAAAGCAAGCAGCATTCAGACAAAGGGAAATCTAACCACAACATACTCAAGCAATCATATCCACATAGCAAGAAACTGAACTAGCATACAACACAAACTCATAGACCCACACAAACTCATAGACTCAGGCATAACCTAAACAGGCTATCCGACTACTGTCTAATCAGCACTATCTTGCAGCTCGAAAACACATATAACAGGCACATAAGGCATCACCCCTAGATCCTTAGCCCTATTCTAGCATGCTGTTCTACTAACTGATAATCAAAACATAATCTTGTATGGGTATTTTGGGGTACTTACTTGAGCTCGGTTGATTGCATGCACCACACCCTTTTTCTCTTTTCAAAGTTCTTTTCTTTCTGAATTATTTTTGCTTTTCTAAAACTGTTTTCTTTCCCAAAACTCTCTTTTTACAAAACTGTCTTTTCATTTTGAAAACTTCTATACCAATTCCTCGGTTTGAGTTTAGGCACACCCGAGAGCATGTCCGAATCCCTCAAACCAAGTCTCTGATACCAACTTGTAACGTCCCAAAATTCAAGACTAAAAATTTCTTTTAATAAAACATCACATTAAGCAAATTCATTTTTTCAAAACATAAACAGAGTAATAGTTTCCAAAATACATGATCGTTATCAGAGTAAACATTCCCAGGCTGACTAATTTATGGTGTGTGTCATGCGATCACCCCGAGCTCCATCATCCGCTACCGGAAGTACCTGACACCAAAACTGAAAACTGTAAGCACAAAGCTTAGTGAGTTCCCCACCCTACCACATACCATGCATAACCACATACTGCACATACTGGGCCACGCCCGCTATCCTGGGCCTCGCCAACCCCTACCTCGGGCCTCGCCCGCTACAACGACCCCGTTGCTCCAGGACCCGCCTGGCTTCGAGCCCCGCTCGGATACAGATCTATTTCATTTAGGCCTCGCCTGTCACAGGGCCTCGTCCACTAACATACAATAGCACATAAACATATCACATCACATCACGTAAGCTTAACACATTCTAACGGATCTTGTCCTAAGGCCTCACCTATCTCTGGGCCCCGCCCTTGTCCTGCTACTGATGAGTCATGGAACCCCGTCCATACTCCTGCTGATAGTGAGGTACGGGCCCAGTCCACCCTCACTCCTTCCATAACTTGGGCCTCGCCCCTGATCTACTGCTACTGAGATGTGGAACACCATCCACACTCTGCTATTGGTGAGATACGCGACCTCGTCCACACTCACCTCCCTACCAGGCACATACAAGCGTCACACAGACAACAAGTATAAACTATCACATAAACCATTCCTTGGGCACCCGCCCTCTATCATTGGACCTCGTCCCGAATATCATACTAGCATACTGTACCTAGGGCTAACCCCCGGGTCTTCTACTCATAACTACATGGGCCGGCATTGTGGCCGTAGACCCATTCATACAAAGGGAAACTCACCTACACTGGTTGAACTCGCTGATGATCCCACTGCCTGCTGACCGGCAACTCTCTGGACTTCTGTTCCACTAGCTTCCCGAGCTACCAAAATCAATGCAACACTTAGTCTAGCTAAACCCCGACAGTCAACCACGTCAACTCCGGTCAAAGACAAAGTCCTGGTCAAAGTCAACTTTCCAGGTCAAACCTACTCGCCGAGTCACCCTATTGACTCGCCGAGTTCATATGTTCAAAGTTCTTCCATTCGCATCTCGACTCGCCGAGTCAGTCCACGACTAGCCGAGTCTACCGATTTCCGAGTCCTGACCTATCCAACTCACCGAGTGTCCACTCAACTCACTGATTCGAGTCTCAACTCGAAGGGTTTGGGGTTTCGCGACCTGACTCACCGAGTCCAAGACAACCTTCAACAGACTCGCCGAGTTGTTCATCCAACTCGCTGAGTTCCTACCCAGCTTCATCCGACTCGACGAGTTGTTCATCCCACTCGTCGAATTCCTCCTCATCTTCATGCTACTCGCCGAGTTCACTCAAAGGACTCGCCGAGTCCATTCAGATCTCTATACATGCAGAGGACTTTTGAGTCATGCATGGACTCCAAACCGTAGATCTACCCTTCCCAAGCCTATTCCTCACGTAAAGTTGCAAACTTTACATGTAGAGAAGGAGATCTAGGCAAAATACACCATAAACTAGGGTTTAAGGCAAGGAGGCTCCATAATCAACTCAAGGGCTGAAACTTTATGCTTCTCAAGACCATAGTATGTTTGGATCTGAAGTAGCAACTCCAGATCCGGCTTCTAACTCAAATGGATGACTATCCATGGCTTAAAAAGCCCCAAATCTCATAACCAAAGAAGATCTAAAAGAAAGAAACGACTTATTACCTTCAATAACTTAGAAAGGTTCCACAAACTACAGATTTAAGGCCAATCCTTGAGACTTCAATGATTTCCCTCTTTCTTCTTCCTTCAATTCACCCAAAAATGACTTGGAAACTTGAATGCACAACAATGGGGGCTTAGGGTTCGTTTTTTGTATGAGAGAGGCTATAAGGAACCCTAATGGAGAGAATAAGGAGTTTAAATAGCGCCCAAAGTCCCAGATTTAGGGTTTTCCTCGAACAGACCTGACTTGCCGAGTCTCCTTGGCCGACTCGCCGAGTCGGTCACTTACTCCTCGACCCGGATCCCGCTTGGACTTGCCGAGTCCCCCCCCCCTTAAAGTTAGGGTTTTCTTTCCTTTCTTGGCCTTCAAAACTTTGGGTGTTACAGCAGTATTGCGGACGTAATAGTCATCAAATCTAACATCGAAGCTTTCGACTATTAGTCTTGTGCGTCTGATGAGAACCCTGTAGGCCACCTTGTTTGTTTAGTAGCCAAGAAAATGCCTACATCTGACTTCGGTGCAAATTTTTTAAGGTGATCCTTGTTGTCGATCACAAAACATCTACACCCAAATATGTGAAAGAATCTGACATTCGGTTTTTGATTTTTGAGGCCCTCATAAGAAGTTTTGTTGAGACGCTTGCAAACAATGCTTCTGTTTTGGACAAAGCAAGCAGTTGCCACTGCTTTGGCCCATAATTATAGATGAAGGTTTGCAAAATTTAACATGGATCTGGCTGCTTCGACTAGAGTACGATTCCTTCACTCTACTACTCTATTTTGTTGCGGTGTGTAGGGAGCAGAGAAGTTCTGACTGATACCTTTGGAAACCAAGAAACTATTCAATAGATGATTAGTGAACTTGGTTCCATTGTCACTTTGGATTCTGCAAGCTGGTAGCTTGATTTGGAATTCAATTTCTTTTATGAAGTTTATTAGGACCTGCGGTGTTTCAGATTTGAGTCTTAGGAAGAAGACCCATGTGAAGCGAGTAAAGTCATCAACTATAACTAGTATATACTTCTTTTGATGCAGAATGGCTATGGTAGATGGACCGCAGAGATCAATATGCAACAACTCAAGGGTTTCAGAAATAGATGAATCAATAACCAGTAAATGACTTCCCCTTGATTGTTTTCCACACTCACAAGCAGGGCAGAGTGTATCATTATTGTGCATCAGAATTGGAAGACCTCGGGCGAGTTCTTCTGTGACAAGGTTATTGATATACCGGAAGTTTAGATGAGCTAGCTTGCGAAGCCATAACCAGCTAACTTCAGATACTGCTTTGGACAAAAAGCACAGCTGCGGTTTCCCAATGATCAATAAGACATCCAAAGGGTACATGGTCCCTTCGGACTTGCATTTGATCAAACATGTGCTTTTATCGCTTGTCATGATGTAACAATATTTGTTATCAAATTCAACTCTGTGACCAGCTTTGCACAATTGACCCACGCAGATCAAATTATGATTGAGTCCTTCAACATACGATACCTTTAGAATGGAGAAGTTGCCCGTAGTCAAAACACCATAACCTCGGTTGATACCATTTGTATTGTTACCAAATGTAACAGGTCCACCATTGCATATAGGCCTAAAATCCTGAAGGTACTCTAAACTTCCGGTTATGTACATGGAGCAGGCACTATCGATCATCCACTCCTCTTCTTGTTCCTCCTTGCACATTGCCTACACAAATTAATGGGTTAGTTTGGGCACCTAAACTAGTTTGGATCCTGGGGATAAACAAGAACTTTTCTGACTAGATGCATGAATATAAGGTTTAGGGACAGGTTTCGTGTCAATCTTGAGATCTAGACCTAGGTGTTTGTGAACTTTTGGAGTGTTACGAGGTTTTGGAGGATTACGAGGTTGGACTTGATATGACATTTTCTGATGATAAAATCCAAAGGTAAGATTTTTCTCATTTAGCCAGACAGCGTACATGGTCAGTGGTCTAGAGGGTGTGGTGTGAGGCTTGTGACCAGTCCGAGAGTGAAAGTTGACTGAGATGCCCTTGGGATTTGAAAAAGTTTGGGCATTTGATTTCCTCCTAGGTTTTGTCCTTTTGACGAATTGACGTGACTTAAAAGGTGTAGAAGTCGGCAAAATTCCTTTCCGTTTTGGATCATCCAAGGAATAGTTTTGAAAACAATATCTTTGAAAAGATTTAACTTTCCTTTGGGATTTCTCAGAAGAGTTAGAAATTTTTTTTTGTACTGTACAATTCCTTTTGTCTGATACCTTGACTATAGTGCCTTTTGAAAAATATTTGGAGGAAATAAATTTTTCAAGACTCTTTTGTTTTGAAACTTTGGTTTGTTTGAGAGTTTTGTTTTTGAAATCATTTTCCCGCTTTTTACCACGGGATCTAAGTTCCTCTATGAAAGCCAATTTTGCTTGAGTTTTTAGAGAACTGTAGTCAGTAGTGTTCAACTATGGTTTCATTGAAGGCTTTGATTGTTTTTGAAAATGTGGACTCGAGTCTTCTGAACTAGAAGATTCATGGTTCTGTGAACATTGACCGTATTCAAAATTTTCTATAGGTAACTCATGGAGAATGGGTAGAATGGTCACGGTGCTCTTGAGTGGGGTCTGCGGTAAGGAAGACTGGACTACCGCAGAGTAAGTCAAAGATGGTTCCTTAGTGGGACACTTTATGGAAGGTAGTTAGGCAGACTGTGATCCGAGGCTACAGTGAGTGGGACTGCGGTTTGAGGATAAAAGTGTACAGTTCTCAAGAACTTCGGGTCCTTCCATAAGAATTTCTTCATTAACAACTGAAGAAGCTTGAGAGTTGGGATAAATTGTGCCAGTGATGGGTACTTGATCACATGGATGATCCAAGGTTTCAGGAAGAATTTCCTCGATGACACAATTATTGCTCAGATTATGAAGTCTACCGAAGTGGGTTCTAATGTCTTCGGGGAATGTTTTGTCATTGACTGGGAAATGAAACTCTCGATCAGGAGGGACATAGGGACGGTCTTTGTTAAGTTAGGGTGATGAATCCTTTGCGGTGGAATACCCATTGGACCAACCCCAATTGTATGTATTATCTACGGTCTCATTATTCACAAGATTTTCAATGCCTTCACTTTCATTAAACAAATTTTCGATTAACAGATTCAGAAGTACATTTTCTTTTTAGGCAAGATCCCTTTGATTCAAAGCTATTCCGAACTGAGTTTCACATAACATTCGGGCATCCTTTTCTAACACTAAGTCTCTTTCTAACATGGAAACTTTGAGTCTCTTGTCTTCTATTCGTCCTCTTACATGAAACATTTCTTGGGACGATATGTTCTTCTCATCTAAGGCATTGTTATAGTCTGAAAGGACGACAACACATGTATCATTAAGGTTGTCTAAGAAGGGTTGACAACCATGCATGCTTTAATTATTAGATTGGATCATGAGTTTTACCGGTTCAACAATTGTTAGATTTCCATCGTTTGCCATGAAGTAATAGTTTTTCTCTAGCTTTGTTAATTTGTACTCATCAGCAGTTGCTACCATGTAGATTTTTCCGTTGCCCTTGATGTTGTTGATGTCTTCATCTTCATCCCCTGACGACCAAACTTGATGATCTCTCTTCACTTGGGCCACATATGCCCTTCCCTTTTCTTTTTCATCAATCTACTGAGCCATTCTAAGATAGAATGCTTTGTCCTTCACCACATTAGCTTTACAGTCTTTAGCAAAGTGGTTTGTGTTGTTACATTTGTGACAAATGATAACATCATATTTAACTTTGGTTGAGGTACCAGAGTCAGTTGGCTTGACAGGTTGCGGTGCCTCCTTGGATTGATGAGTATTCAGAGGTTGCGGAGACTGGTGAGTGTTTTGGGATATCGAGAATGGTTGTTCTGTGGATTGAAGTTTCGGTTGAAGGGAGGTTTGGTAAACTGCTAATTTTTGCGAAAGGAGGTTGGTGGTAGCCTGTTGAACTATTGGCTAACAAGATCAATTGCGTTTTGGAATTCTTCTTTATCATCATATTATGTTTCAGCTTCGTAGGACTATGGTGGGTTGTCATACAAAAGAGAGTAAGGTTGAGTGGTTATGCTCTGCTAAGTTTGAGCTATGAGAGCAAGTGGAACTCCGAAGTTTGCACAATCTTTAAGCACAGTTGATTCTTTTGCCTGAAGTTCTCCATACAACTTGAAGAGAGACAGTGAGTGAATCTTCCTATCTCTTTGGAGAATCATTTTTTCCGTAGTCCAGTGTTTACCCAAACCATTGAGAAACTGAAGGTTGGTTTCATGATTGCTTCGGATAGTGCCAACATTTGATAACTTGGTGACAATAAGATTGAATCTTTTGAAGGAGTCCTCAAGAATTTCACCAGGATGCGCTTTGAAGTTGTTAAACTCGTTGAGTTCAGTAGTGAGTTTCTTTTCTTGAGCTTGCTCAGAGCCTTCATATAGATTTTTGAGGACATCCCATATTTCTTTGGATGATTTGCAGTTGCTTATGATGTCAATGTTTTTTGGGGCCACTCCACATGAGATTTCATAGAAAGCAACAACATCACTTTCCATTTCATCAAGATCATCTTTTGTCGGATGGTTCATTGCAGCTTGAGCTCCTCCTAGTCTGGCTTGAGCACCAACAGCTTGAACTAGAGTGAGAATAGGGACATGAGGTCCTTCTTCTATGGATCTCCACACATCTCATCTAAGTCTTTTCAGATACCTCGCCATCCTTTGGGACCAGTGGTGATAGTTGCTTGCAACAAGTATTGGGGCTTGATTAGAACCATCAACAATGTTAGAAATGTTAAGAGATAAAGCTTGTGCAATATTTCCTTGTTTGTTATTTATTTATTTTTATTTTTTTCAGAAAATGATCTTTAGTGGTATAGAAGGCTTTTCAAAATCAGAGTTTTGTTTTAAAAGCAACCACTTTGGCTCTGATACAAATTGTTGAGAGAAAAACTTGAGAAACACACTTGAACAAACGTTAGAAAAAGTTATAGATTGCGGAATAAAGTTAATCTCAAAGGAACATAAAGCTCAACAATAATAATTAGTTAGACTTATTAGAAAGTTAGTTGCTGAATATTGAAGTGCGAAAAAGTAAGGAAATATCAATGATAGCAAGTTATATATCAAGTAAACACGAAACTGATTCTTAACAAGGTTTGTAATTAAACACAAGTTAGTATATACGATCAGTTTAAAGTGAATAAAGTCACAAGGACTTGATCCGAAGTAGAGTTAGATCTTAATATATTTGAGAGTAAGTTTAGTAAGATCTGAGAAGAAAAGAAGATATGAATTCAGAGAGAAATTCACATATGAAGAGAATAGAGATGTAATAAGAGGTAAGAGGTGATTTCATCCTGAAGAATAGATCTCTATTTAAAAAGACTCATGAATTGCATGGAGAATAAAGAAAGACTAAATTTGTGATAAATTCTCCATGCAAGGCACACTGGACAATACAATGTAAATACATAAGTTAAGAAACAGAAAAACTAAGTCTTTGTTGCTGATGAAGACATTGCGGATGACAGAGGTTGATTGCGGTTAAGGAGATGACTTCGGATTGACAAGTTAAAGAGGGTCACTTTCTTGCTTCAACATAAAGAAACATAATTTTGTTTCCTTGAGACCAGTTAACTAAGCTTCCTCCTAAGAACTAACATCCACCCGAAGTGCTCTTACGATCGAGTCTGCACCCGGCATGATTTGCATCTATGAAATCTTGAAGACTGAAATCATTACCCGCAGGGTACTACAGGCCCATTTCTTTACTCCCTTGTAGATACCTGAAGATCGGCTTGAATGCGGTCAAGTGAGATACTTTGGGATCAGCCTGGTACCGAGCACATAAACCCGTAGCAAATACAATATCTGGTTGGCAGCTAGTGAGGTACATCAACGATCCATTCATTCCTCGGTATGTTATGTGATCAACTGACTCTCATGTAGGGTCAGCTGAGATTTTATACCCAAAGGCCATCGAGTCCTTCTCCGAGGATTAATTATCCATCAAAAAGTTCTTCAACAATTTAGTGGTGTACTTCTCCTAATGAATGAATAATTGTTGAGGGACCTGTTTAACTTGAAGTCCTAGAAAGAAATTGATATCTCTATTGATGCTCTTTTGAAACTTGCTTTTCATGAGCCTTGCAAATTCATCCACCATACCCTGATTCGTTGATTTGAAGATGATATTATCCACATATATTTGAACAAGCATCAAGTGATTGTCATTCGCTCGTCTAAATAAATTGGGATCAATCACACCTCTTTTGTATCCTGATGTGATAAGAAACTCAAAGAGAGTCTCATACCAAGCTCTAGGTGCCTGCTTTAGACCGTAAAATGTTTTCTCCAGCTTGTAACAGTGATTTGGAAATTCTATGCTTTTAAAGCCTAGAGGTTGTTGTAAGTATACTTCCTCTTTCAGTTCTCCATTCAGGAAAGCACTTTTTACATACATCTGATGAATCTTGATGTTTTTGTGAGTGCATGTGCTAAGAAGATACATATGGCTTCCATTCTTTTTAATGGGGCATATGTTTCGTCGTAGTCAACACCCTCTAGTTGACTATACCCATTGGCGACTAATCATTCTTTGTTTCTTACCACCACACCAGATTCATCTAACTTGTTCTTATACACCCATATTGTACCGACGATTGTGTGACCTTTTGGCTTTTGTACCAATTTCCAAACTTTATTTCGTTCAAACTCACCCAGCTCCTCTTTCATTACAACAATCCAATCGGGCTTCATAAGTGCTTCTTTTGTTGTTCTGGGCTCAATCGAAGACAAGAATGTTGCATAATGATAATGCTTATTTAAATCAGAAGAGAATCAAGTTTGAATACCTGAAGATAGGTTACCAATGATTTGACCAGGTGGGTGATCGCTTGTCCAAACGTGTAGTCATGATTGCTGATGGTCTGTGGCTGCACTTGAAGGAACATCCTCTACACCAGAGGAGTCTTCGGGTGTATTTGAGGAGGGAGGTTCACCCTCGGTCTGAGAGCATCCCGCGGATGAGTATTGGACTATTGGGATTTGTTCTGCGACTTTTGAATAAGGTTCCCCTTGGATTGAAGATGTGAGTTCCCCCTAAACCAATGATGGTTCCCCCTAGACAAATGAAGTTGGTTTCCCCTGGACTGATGAGTGATGAACAATCCTTGGATTACTTCTTGAATCAATGTATTCAACTTCTTCCTCAGAGTCTTCAAAAATGGTTACTTGGTTAGTTGGTTTGAGGGTAGGCACTGGAGCAGCGTCTTCAAATACTAGAACCTCGATGGTTGTCACTTGCAAAGGAGTTGAACTTTACCCCTCAACCAACGAGGTGGAATTATTGAGTGACGAGTCTTCAGAAAAGATAGGTCTAGATACTACTACGTGTTATTATTGTGCCACCAGAGACACCAAAATTTATGAGAGATGTGCTGTCTTTACGGGGTCAAAGAGTTCATCATAGTTAACTTCTACTATGTTCAATCGACCCAAGGAGGTGGGGATATCACTTTCCATGATGTACTTTGTTTCGGTGGAAGGAGCAGTGATGCGGACATAATGGTCGTCGAACTTGACATCAAAACTTTCGACTATTAGTCTGGTATGCCGTATAAGAACCCTGCATGCAACCTTGTTGATGGAATAACCCAGGAAGATGCCTTCATCTGACTTTGATGAAAACTTGTTAAGGTGATCCTTGTTGTTGATCACAAAACACCTGCAACCAAAAATATGAAAGAAGCATACATTGGGTTTATGGTTGTTAAGACCTTCATAAGGATTCTTGTTGAGGTGTTTACAAATGACGCTTCGATTCTAAAAAAACATGCACTTGCCACTGCTTCCGCCTAAAAGTAGAGAGCAAGGTTGGCAAAGGTAAGCATCGATATAGCTGCTTCGACCAATGTTCTATTTCTTCTCTCTAATACTCCATTTTGTTGTGGTGTATAGGGTGCCGAGAAGCTGTGACTGATGCCTTTGGAAACAAAAAAGCTATTTAAGATCTGATTAGTAAATTTCATCTCATTATCACTTCTTAACCGCCTGACTGGTAACTTGATTTGATGCTCTATGTCCTTGATGAAGTTAATCAAGGTTTGCGGTGTATCTGACTTTATTCTTAAGAAAAAGACCCAAGTGAAACAAGTAAAATCATCAACTATGACCATAATATATTTCTTGTGGTGAAGGCTGGCTACAGTGGATGCACCGCAGAGATCGATGTGAAGGAGCTCTAGAGGTTCAAAAATTAAGGCATTAATAACCAGAGGATGGATTCCCTTGGTTTTTTTTACCACATTCATATTTTAGGAATAGAGTATCATTGTTATACATCAAGATTAGTAGTCCTTGGAGTAACTCTTCAGTGACCAGGCTGTTAATGTATCCAAAATTAAGGTGAGCTAGTTTGTGGTCCCATAACCAACTCACTTCAGACACTGCCTTTGATAGAAAACACAGTTGTGGTTTTCCAATGATCAGAGAGGCATCTAATGGGCACGTTGTCCCTTCAGCCTTAGATTTGATGAGGCATGTGTTTCTATCACTCGTCATTATGTAACAATACTCACTGTCAAATTCAACCCGATGGTCTACTTTTGCACAATTGACCAACACTTATCAAATTGTGTTTAAGACCCTTTACGTAAGAAACTTATTGAATAGAGAAGATCCTTGTAGTCAACACTCCATAACCCCTTATAATCTCATTTGCGTTGTTTCTAAAGGTGACATGCCCACCACCACTGATTGGCCTGAAATCACGAAGGTATTCTAAACTTCCTGTCATGTGCAACGAGCAGGCACTGTCAATTAACCATTTCGCTTCATATTCCTCGTTGAACATTGCGTACACAATCAGTTGGTTAGTTTGCACACCTAAACAAGTTTGGAGCCCTGGGTAATGTGGGACACTTTCTTAACAAATGCATACATGTGGGACTTATGAATAGGTTTATTTTCTGATTTCAGTCCAAGTCCAGGATGTTTTACACCTTTTGAATGTTACGTGTTGGGATTAGATGTGACTCTTCTAGTGGGTAGAAACCAAATGCAAGGTTCTCCTCATTTATCCAAAGACCATATTTGGTCATAGGTTCGAAGGATGTGACTTGTTTCTTGTGACCTGTCGTTGCGGTGTGTTTTCTTGGAGTGTCCGTGGGACATGAAAAAGCCTTGTCAAGTGGTGTAGTCTTAGGTTTTGACTTTGTGACTGACTGATGTGATTTTGAAAGAATTGGAGTTGGAAAAATACCCTTCCATTTTGGATTTGTTAAGGAATATTGTGGAAGTGACTTGACTTCTTTTTTGAAAATTTGCAGAAGTGTTTGAATCAAAAGATTTTGTCACTGTACATTCTTTTTTGCACGATCCATTAACTGCAGTGTGTTTTGAAGTTTTTTTTTGCAGTAATGGGTTTTTCGAAATTCCTTTTGTTTGACAACTTGAATTGATTTTTGAAAGTTTTGTTCTAAAAATCAGTTTCCCGCTTTTCACGTCGGGATCTGATCTCCTTTTCTAAAGCCTGCTTTGCTTAAACTTTTGGTGATACCACATCATAAACATTTAACTGCAGTTTTTTGAAATTCTTTGTTCAAGGTAAAGGTCGAGGACTTGAGTCATCAGAGCTATAAAATTCATGACTTTGAGAACATTGGCCAAATGCAAAATTGTTAATTGGTAATTCATGCAAAATAGGTTGAAGAGTAGTTATGGATTTGACTTGAGTCTGCAGTAGAGAGGACTGGAGTAATGCAGAGTAATTCAGAGATGGCTTTTGAATGAGACATGTCTTGGAAGACAAATATGGACAATCTACAACTAATTCAGGTCCTTCCAAGACAATTTCTTCATCAACAACTGAGCTTGATTGAGATCCAAGACTAATTGTGCCAAAAATGTGTATGAATTCATCTGAATTACCCGAGCATTCAGGAAGAATTTCCTCAATGAGACAATTGTTGCTAAGTTCATGAAGTATATCGAAGTGAAATTTGATGTCTTCAGGATAAGTCTTATTATTGATTGGATATTGAAAAGGTCTATCCGGTGGGACAAAGGGATGTTCAACATTGAATCAGGGAGAGGAGGTCTCATCGGTTGAGAACCCATTAGACCATCCCCAATTATAAGTGTTGTCTACGGTCCCATTGTTAACAAGATTCTCAATAGCTTGACTTTCATTAAACGTTTTTTCAATTAAAAAATTTAAACGTACAATCTTCTTTCGGGCAAGATCCTATTGACTCAAAGCAATATCTAATTGAGTTTCATTTAACATCCTAGAATCTTTTTCTAACAATAAATCCTTTTCTAACATGGCGACCTTAAGCCTTTTGTCTTCTTTTCTTCCTCTCACATGGTACAACACTTGGGGCGCTATGTTCTTTTCATCTAGGGCATTGTTGTAGTCTGAAAGGACGGAAGCACAAGTATCATTAAGTCTTTTTATGTAAGGTTCACAATCATGGATGTAATAATTAGAATGAATCATAATTTTTACATGTTCCATGATGCTGAGAGTTCTATCCTTGGCCATGTAGCAATAATTCTTCCACAGTTTCGAGGATCTGTCTTCAGCACTTGCTACTACCATGCAAAATTTTCCTTTTCTTTGGTTGTTGTCAACTTCTTCTTCTTCATCACCCGAGGACCATACTTGATGATCCTTTTTCACTTGCTTCTCTTTCTCCTGATCCTTCATTTCTTGAGCCATTCTGAGGTAAAATGCCTTGTCTTTTACCACATTTTCTTTGTAGTCTCTGGCAAAGTGGTTTTCTTTGTGACACTATGACAAACAAGAACTCCGTATTTGTCTTCGGTAGTGGTACTGGAGTATGAGGATTGGCTGATCTGCAGGGTTTCTTTTGTTTACAGGGCAATTTGTGGATGATGAGGATTTTTGGGATATCTTAAATGATTACTCTCTGGGTTGAAGTTCCGGTTAAAAGGTGGTTTGGTGAGCTATTGATTCTTTCAAAATTAGGGTGGTAGGAGTCTGTTAAACTCTTTGTTGACTAGGGCAATGGCATTTTGAAACTCTTCTTCGTCATCAAGTTCTACATCGGCTTCATAAGACTGTGGAGAGTTGTCATATGAAGGTTGGTATGATTAATCTACGGTATATGGGTACTGAGGAGTTTTGAACTACGGGGTTTGAGACATTAAAGCGAGTGGTCCGCCCAACTCTGCACAATCCTTTAACAACGTCAATTCTTGCGCTTGTAGTTCACCGTAGAGCTTGAAAAATAAAACAGTGTGGATCTTTCTATCTCCTTAGACTATCATCTTAGCAGTGGTCTAGTGTCTACCAAAACCATTCAAGAATTACAGGTTTGTCTCGTGATTACTTTGAACTATATCGACATTTGATAGCTTTATGATGATAAGGTTGAACCTTTTGGATGAATCTTCAAGACTTTCATCGGGAAGAGCTTTAAAGTTGTTGAGCTTATTGAGAGCAGTGGTGAGCTTTTTGTCTTGAGCTTGTTCTGACCATCGTAAAGATTCTTGAGCACCTCCCACACCTCCTTGGCAGATTTGCAGTTGATGATGATGTCAAAGTTATCTGGATCAACACTACATGAGATTTCATAAAAGGCTATGGCGTCTTTCTCAATTTTGTCAAGATCATCATTTGTTATTCAATTCATGGCTGCCTGAGTTCCACCGAGTCATGCCTGAGCACCATCTGCTTGAGCAAGAGCGAGGAAAGGGACATGGAGTCCTTCTTCCACAGACCTCCATACATCTCTACCGAGCCTCTTAAGATACCTTTCCATTCCTTGAGACCAATGGTGGTACTCCTTTGAAAAGAGTATAGGAGATCGATTCGAGCCTCCAACACTGTTGGAAACGTTCAATGAAATATCTTCTGCCATATTTCCTTGTTTTTTTCGAGAATGAGCTTCAGTGATATAGAAGGCTTTCTAAAATTAGAGTTTTGTTTAAAAGCAACCACTTTAGCTCTGGTACCAATTATTGAGAGAAAAACTTGAACAAATTTTAGTCACAAGATAATATAATGCGGAATAATAAGTTAATCCCGAAGGATCTTGTTAGCTCAACAATAATAAGTTAGAAGAGTTAGATTGCGGAAATATAACGGAAATAAATAGTAACAAGTTATATCAAGTAGATACCACGTTAATTCATAATGAGGTTTGCATTCAAACACAAGTTAGTAAATGCGATCAACTTATAGTGAAGAGGGACTCGGTTTATCAGAAGATAATAGAGATAGATATGAACGATATTTGTATTTCAAATAGAAGTTTAGGAGGTGTTAGTAGTACATGAAGAGTGATGCTCTATTTATAGAGTCCTGAAAGTTACATTGAGGAGTAAACTAATATTAAACAACTGACTATGGTGACAATGAAAGGTTCGCCAGATAAAACAAAGTAAACAAGCAATGTTAGTTAAAGTAACAAAAGAGTCTTCATGCGGCGTCCATCTCTACAGTTGGTCTTCAAGTTTGCAGTTGACATACTACAAAAAGCAATCTCCATTTTAAGTCTTCTCTATGCTACCATCAAGTCTTCAGGTTTGTGGTTCCTTAGCTGAAAGAGGGTCACTTTTTGTTTCAACATGCCCCCAGACCGGTGATGGGTGCATTACAAAAATACTAAAAAATCCTCAATATCCTCAGGGAGGGTCAACATTGGGGCCTCACATATCTTCCACTTCAAAGTATCAAATACAGCCTGCTGCTCAGGTCCCCAATGGAAATCCATTCCCTTCCTCGTCAGACGAGTGAGGGGGGACAACAATGTTGGAGAATTCATGAATAAATATCTGATAATACCATTCTAGTCCCAATAAACTCCTGATCTCAGATGGGGACTTTGGAACCTCTCACTACATAATAGCCTCAACCTTGTCCCATCAACCAAGATCCTATTCTGGTTAATGAGGTACCCCAAGAACTAGACCTCTCGTAACTAAAATTCACACTTCGAGAATTGGGCATCAAGTGTTGGATATAGTGTCTAAGTCTATAACTATATTTGGTATGTACTTGACCCGACCCGGCATGGTCCATTTGGGTTGCACTTCACCCGAACAATTTATGGATAATCTTTTGAGAATAGTACAAGTTATGATTTATTAATATATTATAAGTTCTAATATATTAATATAAGATCATATTATTTAATTAGTATTGATCTATAATTAATTTAGAGATCAAAGATATTACTAATTAAATATGGGCTTCTATATTTATATAGCATGGGCTAATGCTTATTTGGAATGGGCTAGGCTTGCATGGAAAGTCCATGGATACTCTATGGAGCTTTAACCCATGGATCTCATGGAAATGAAGAGACATGGGTATTAGGGTTTACATGGATGTAACCCTACTCCACCACACTATATAAAGGAGGCTTTGGTTCTTGAAATAAACTAGTGGACACTAGTTGAGTGAGAAAAAACAAGAGGGCCAATTTCAAGATAGTAGTGACTATTCTCTCAAAGTTCCAAGTTTGTGGTGATTTGTGATTTCCATTTGAGGCATCCACATTATTGGTGCTAGGCTCTAAAACTTCAAGGAATCAACTACTACTATAACGTAAGTATTTCTACTAGCTTTATTTGATTCATGTTCCCCATGCCATGCTAGTTAGGATATGAACCTTTGAAAATTAATTATTTGCATGTATCTTAGAGAAACATAGATCCAAGGTTTATTAGGGTTGCATGTACACTTAGGAAGTGTTAGAATGCTCAAAACCCATCAGTGGTATCATAGCCTAGGCCTGTTTGTTTGATACTTGATGCAAAATATTGGAAAAAGTTGAAAAACTTGTTGTCTGCCTGATGAACTCGTCGAGTCCATGGGGGGACTCGCCGAGTTCTTGTGTATCTTCAACCTACTCGCCGAGTAGGTTCATGCACTCGGAAAGTAGGAGCCACAGAGTGCAGATTTTCGACTTTAGTTGCTGGAAATGGACTAGAAACATTACCCTAAACTGTTTTGGTACTTGAAAACTTGTTTTAGATGGTGTAATGTCTTTGTTAATCCATTTACAACAACTTGTTATTCAAATTACAAAGTTTTATGTGTAATTTTTTATTCATGAAAGTGTTCATATTCATGTTCTTGATCTTATAATGTTTAGATGATCATAGGAATTATTTGTAACCTATGTGGTAGATTAATTTATGATCATTATGTGTTTTAATGGAGTCCATAACTTGTCCTCAAGTTATGGAAAACCAAAAGTCACTTGCATTAAAACCATTAAAAGAACCCAAGAGTTGGAAAAATGAAGAGTCTTCATTTTTATTACTCTATTAAACTCATAAGTTACAAGAAATGAAAAGTTTTGAAAGTTTACAAAACTTGCCCTCAAGTTTTGGAACAAGTAAAGTCATATTAAAAACTTTAGTTCCAACCCTTAGAATTTTAAAAGTTAAAATTCAACCCTTCTACTTATAATATTATACATTAATAATATATATGTATAAGATTAAAGTCGTCTTACCGCTAGTACGCCGCATTCACGAAGCCGGTCTATAAGGTGGGTATAAGGTTGTTGCCTATAAAATGGCAACTTAATGGGTGTCCACTCTCACCCACGGCTTGCTTGACTGGTGGAAGGTCGTTAGCCGAATGGGTAACACAAGGACTTATAAATTCTCATTAAAAGTATGATGAATATTATAAAGTAACTAAATGTTTTATTAAATTCCCAATCTTAGTTACTTTAGGAAAAATGTGAATAAGGTGCTAATCCATGATATTACACTTTACACTTTGTCTAAGTCGTTAGTGGAGCGTGTGTGGTTAACCGGCACACTAACTTGGACTTAACAAGGTAGGTAAAGGGTGACTTAATATTTATCATAGTATCGATGGAGCGTGTATGGTTAACCGGCACATCGATTGAGGGGTAATTTATTAAGGGTACCAAGTAATTTGCATGGTTACTTCACACCTCGTTTTGTGATCCTCAGCATCCCAGTCACAAAACTTGGAAGGCACACTCGAGATTGAAACATGCATTTGAAAAGTTCATTGAATGTCAAAAGAATCTAGGAGTTTCTAAAAACCAAATTAAATATTTTTAATATTTCGACTTTGGTGGAAATTGGTGAATCGTCATTCACCTACCTTTCAAATATGTTATTACTTAGATTACGGCATACCTCTTCTAAGTATAATATATTGTGATTGGGTCCTAGCCTTAATATTACATTTGGGTGTTTTATTAAGGTCTATCTCTATATCTAAACTAATTCTTTCTTTCTTCTCTTACAAGATGTCTGCAAACAACGCTGCTTCTGGCTCTAATCCTAGTGGCTCCTTTTCTCTTATGAACTTGTGTGGGAAAGTCACCTTTGATGGATCCAACTTTGATGAATGGATCAGAAACATCAGAATGATTACTCGCTACGAGGACAAGGAATATGTCCTCGATAAGGAGCTTAAGGAGATTGATGAGACAGTTGCTACTCCTCAAGAGATCACTGAGTTTAGGGCACATGAAAGGGATGCCACCAAAGTGGCATGCATCATGATGGCCACTATGGCCGCGGATCTCCAAAAATCCTATCAAGATTTCTACCCCTATGAGATGCACCAAGACTTGATGGAAAGATACCATCAAAGTGCTCGTCAAGAGAGGTATGAAATCATCTCCTCCATGATAGCAACTCACATGAAGGATGGTGAACCCATCATGGGCCACATGCAGAAAATGCAAAGATTTGTGGACCGTTTGCTGAAGCTTAATGTGAACTTCCTCGAGGAGCTAGCAATAGATATTATTTTGCACTCCTTACCTTCATGTTATGATCAATTCCGCATGACATACCACATGAACAAGGAAGAGGTCACTCTTAGCAAACTTCAAGGACTGTTAACGACCGCGGAAAGTGGTCTTAAGGGTAAGGCGGTTGTTACTACTCCTACTCCTACCAACTTCGCCTCTGTCTTGGCAATCGGGAAAGGACGAGGGAAGAAGAGAAAGAGTTCTTCGAAGGGTACCAAGGTTAGGACCCTTGATGGCTCTTCTTCAAGTGGAACCAAGAAAGGTTTCATCACTCCTTCTTCTAACCCAAAAGAGGCTGAATGCTTCTATTGCCATGAAAAGGCACATTAGAAGCGGAACTGCCCAAAGTACCAACAAGATGTGAAGGATGGGAAAGTTAAACCCAACCATGTAGGTATTTACACTATCTTATCTAATAACTCACTCCATTCTAATTCTTGGGTCCTTGATACCGGTTGTGGTATTCATAACTGTTCTGACTTACAGGGACTAAGAAGAAGAAGTGAGGATGTGGAGCAAGGAAGAATAAACTTGATCATGGGAAACAGGAAAGCTTGACCTGTCACCAAGATTGGAATTTATACTTTATCGCTAAGTAGTGGGTTTAGTTTAGATTTGAATAAGCGTTGTTATTCTCCAGAAATGGCAAAAATATTATTTCCTTTCATGCATTGTATAAACAAGGTTTCACCTTTTCATTTGATAATGAAGTTGGTTCGATTAATGCTTTCTTTAATAATGTTCTTTATTTTAAAGCATTACCTTGTGATGGCGTGTATGAAACAGTATATGTGGTTGATAACTTAGGAAATAACGTATTGTGTATTGATTCTATTAATAATAATAACTTAGATAAAGCATCATTATGGCATTGTCGTCTTGGACATATAAGCAAGAAACGCATAGGCCAACTCCAAAAGGATGGAGTATTGGAGTCGTTTGACCTAAAGTCAGATGATAGTTGTGAATCATGCTTACTTGGAAAAATGACAAAGCCACCCTTCACAGGCTCTTGTGAGAGGAGTGAAGGTTTGTTGGACCTTGTACACACGGATGTGTGTGGACCATTCAAACATCCCACAAGGGATGCTAATCGTTATTATTTGACTTTTACTCAAGATTACAGTAGATATGGATATGTTTACTTAATCAAGCATAAGTCAGAGACTTTCGAAAGGTTTAAGGAATTTAAACAGGAAGTTGAGAATCAATTGGGCAAGAACATTAAGATGCTATGATCCGATCGAGATGGTGAGTATCTTAGTTCAGAGTTCCTCGACTATCGTAAGGAATGTGTGATTGTCTCACAATTGACACCTCCCAGGACACCACAGTTGAATGGTGTAGCTGAGAGGCGTAATCGAACCTTGTTGGATATGGTTCGTTCCATGATGAGTCGAGCTTCGCTATCAATCGCATTTTGGGGGTATGCCTTAGAGACTGTCGCCCATATTCTTAATCTAGTCCCTACAAAGAAAGTTGCCAAAACTCCTCACGAGATGTGGACTGGTAAAGTACCCAACCTAGACCACATTAAGATTTGGGGTTGCGAGGATTTTGTGAGGCGCGAGACTCATGATAAGCTAGAACCCCGAAGCGAGAGGTGTATTTTCATCGGCTACCCACAAAGATCCTTTGGTTACCTCTTCTACAGACCTAGTGATAATGTGGTCTTTGTAGTAAGAAGAGGAGTCTTACGAGAGAGAGTTTATAAGCCAAGGAGACAGTGGGAGGCAAATTGATCTTGAAGAAATTCAAGAGTCAAGCGGTGAAGGAACTTCAAACCCTAGCCCTCAACTCGAGGAGGAAAATCCTGTTGAGCCAATTGACAAGTCTGTACCTCTGAGGCATTCCACGAGAGTTAGGAATCCACCTGAGCATTACTATGGTTTCCATATTACTGCGGAAGGTGAGACACTTATTAGTGAGGAGACACTAGTAGGTCTGGATGAACCTAACAACTACACAGAGGCCATGGCAGGCCCAGAGTCTGCTAAATGGAAAGAGGCTATGGATAGCTAGATACAATCCATGTATGACAATCAAGTTTGGAACTTGGTTGAGAATGTACTAGGTCGTAAGACTGTAGGGTGCAAATGGATCTTCAAGAAGAAGACTGACATGGATGGTAATGTACACACTTATAAGGCTCGGCTGGTTGCAAAGGGCTTCTCTCAAATTCCTAGAGTGGATTATGATGAGACCTTTTCTCCAGTAGCCAAGATTAAGTCTATTAGGGTTCTGTTAGCAATAGCTGCATTTCATGACTATGAAATTTGGCAAATGGATGTCAAAACCGCTTTCCTTAATGGAAAGTTGACTGAAGATGTTTACATGAGTCAGCCAGAAGGTTTTGTCAGCAATGAGTACCCTAATAGAGTGTGTAAGCTTGAGAAATCCATTTATGGATTAAAGCAAACACCTCACAGATGGAATCTTTGCTTCGATGAAAAGGTCAACAAATTTGGTTTTTCTAGGAGTGAAGATGAATCTTGTATGTATGTCAAGGCTAGTGGGAGTATAGTTAGTTTTTTGGTGTTGTATGTGGATGACATACTACTCATAGGAAATGACATCCCAACTCTGCAGGAAGTTAAGTCCTGGCTTGGGAAGTGTTTCGCTATGAAGGACCTTGGTGAAGCTGCCTATATCCTAGGGATAAGGATTTTGAGAAACAGGAGTAAAAGACTAATTGGACTTAGTCAAAGCACCTATGTTGAAAAAGTGTTGAAAAGATTCAACATGCATAACTCCAAGAAAGGTGAGTTACCCATTCAGAGTAATGTCAGATTGAGTAAGACATAAAGCCCTAGTACTGAGGCTGAGATAGCAGAAATGAGTCGACTACCTTATGCTTCAGTTGTAGGATCGATCATGTATGCTATGACGTGTACTCGACCTGATGTAGCCTTCGCTTTTAGCATGGTTAGCAGGTATCAAGGGAACCCTGGCAAGGCACACTGGACTGCGGTAAATAATATCCTCAAGTACCTGCGTAGGACTAAGGACTGGGTCCTTACCCTCGGCGGGAGTGATGACTTGAGAGTTGTAGGGTATAGTGATGCTAGCTTCCAGACTGATAGGGATAGTTTCCGCTCTCAGTCGGGCTGGGTCTTTACCTTAAACGGAGGAGCAATCACTTGGAAGAGTTCCAAGCAGGAGACAGTGGCTGATTCCACTTGTGAATCAGAGTATATAGCAGCAAGCGAGGAAGCAAAGGAGGCTATATGGATAAAGAACTTCATCGGAGACCTTGGAGTTGTACCAGCTATAAAAGAGCCAATGGAGATTTTCTGTGACACCAATAGTGCGGTTGCCTTAGCCAAGGAACCAAGAGATCATGGGAGATCCAGACACATTGACAGAAAATATCACTTCATCAGACATTGAATAGAAGAAGGAATCCTCGTGGCAAAGAGGGTATCATCGGATGAGAACCTAGCAGATCCCCTAACGAAGGGACTGAGTAGGGTTAAGCATCTCCAACATGCTCGGAGAATAAGGCTGAAGGATGATATAAGTTTTAGTAGTTAGATAAATTATGAAATTTGTAAAGTGTAATTGACATTAGATGATGAATAAAAGGTGTTTTATTTATGAGTAAAGTGTTGCTATCTCTTGTCGATCGTTTACTATATTTTGTTTGCATGTTTTGACTTCCAGAATAATTATGTTTGGTATATCATATTATTCAAACCTCCACAGTCGGTCATATGTCGGAAGTAGGTATGAATCAAGACTGTCATGATTGGTTGCAGAGGTCTAAGGTGTTGGACATGGCTACAACAATCATGAGTGCTCATAAGTTCTGAGCATTGGAATCAAACCACGCTCACTGGAATCACTTCATGGAATTTTATCTCAAGTGATTGTGAGATGGTAATATCATATAAGTCTTCAAACCTAGAGATATGATTTGTTACTTACGAGTTGGTTATGCATTGATTGTACGAAAACGCATTGGTAACTCAATGTTATAAAACGTGCCTTTGTGTATAATTCAATGAGTGGTAGATCAAACATATGAGTCGAAGTTTATCTGTTCCTTCTAGGATTAGAAGCGATATCTGGGCCCCTCAATGATTTTGTTTTGACCTATGTACCGGGCCCGGTCAGAACTAAATTGATGTGTTCAGTTAAGTTCTATGTCAAACAAATCGGAAATTGGGAAACAAATGTTGGAAAATAAGTAAGACCATGTTCCACGTATTTGTCCAACTGATATCTAGAACAGAGGATTATATGATCACTTATCTTAAATGACGCGTTCTAGTTCAACAGAGTTTAAAAAGCTACGATTGCTGATCGGTTCTTGAAGTCATACTTGCAACTATAGTTATTAGACTTATCCAAGTGGGAGACTATTGGATATAGTGTCTAAGTCCATAACTATATTTGGTATGTACTTGACCCGACCCGACATGATCCATTTGGGTTGCACTTCACCAGAACAATTTATGGATAATCTTTTGAGAATAGTACAAGTTATGATTTATTAATATATTATAAGTTCTAATATATTAATATAAGATCATATTATTTAATTAGTATTGATCTATAATTAATCTAGGATTAATTTAGAAATCAAAGATATTGCTAATTAAATATGGGCTTCTATATTTATATAGTGTGGGCTAATGCTTATTTGAAATGGGCTAGGCTTGCATGGAAAGTGCATGGATACTCCATGGAGCTTTAACCCATGGATCTCATGGAAATGAAGAGACATGGGTATTAGGGTTTACATGGATGTAACCCTAATCCACCACACTATATAAAGGAGGCTTTGGTTCTTGAAATAAACTAGTGGACACTAGTTGAGTGAGAAAAAACAATAGGGTCAATTTCAAGATAGTAGTGCCTATTCTCTCAAAGTTCCAAGTTTGTGGTGATTTGTGATTTCCATTTGAGGCATCCACACTATTGGTGCTAGGCTCTAAAACTTCAAGGAATCAACTACTACTACAAGGTAAGTATTTCTACTAGCCTTATTTGATTCATGTTCCCCATGCCATGCTAGTTAGGATATGAACCTTGGAAAATTAATTATTTGCATGTATCTTAGAGAAACATAGATCCAAGGTTTATTAGGGTTGCATGTACACTTAGGAAGTGTTAGAATGCTCAAAACCCATCATCAAGTCGTTCCCACCTCAATACTCCCTGAAGCTCTTGAAGGTTCTGCTCATGTTGCTCTTGGGTCTTGGAGTACACCAAGATGCCATTAATAAAGATAATGACTGATTGATTGAGCATCGACCTACATACCTAATTCATCAAATCTGTGAATGATGTCGGTGTGTTGGTGAGCCCAAATGGAATCACCACGAACTTGTAAAGACCATAACGAGGCCGAAACATGGTCTTCTCCACATCTTCCTCTCTCACCCTCATCTGGTGATATTCCGACCTCCAATTGATCTTGGAGAACCAAGATGCACCTTGCAACTCATCAAAGAGATCATCAATTCGCGGAAGTGGGTAACAGTTCTTCACCGTCAACTTGTTTAACTCCCGATATTCAATGTATATTCGGTGCAAACCATCCTTATTCTTGACAAACAAAATTGATGCTCCCTATAGCGAACTGCTCGGTCTAAGAAACTGCTTGCCCAATAGCTCCTGAAGTTGTGAGGACGACTCCTGCATATTCGGTGGTGCTAATCGGTACGACGTCTTAGCAATCGAAGCCGCACCAAGGACCAAATCGATCTTGAAATCAACCTGCGTCTCTAGAGGTACACCGAGTAACTCCTCCGGGAACAAATCAACAAACTCTCTAACAACAGGTACATCCGAAACCGAAACCTCCACCCCAACCCCATTCTCAATCACATATGTAAGATAACCCATACGTCCATTCTACAGATATTGCTGAGCCCTGGTAGCAGAACAAAAGGTTGATCCAATCCCATCACCGTCTCCATAAATGATTAGTTCTCCCCTACCTGGGGATTGAACTACCACTCGTTGACCCTCACAATCAATCATAGCCCCAAACATGTTTAGTCAATCCATTCCTACTATCGCGTACACACCTTCCATGGGAATGGGAATCAGGTCAATCGGATAAGGCACCCCAAAATCTCTAATACACAACCTTGATAAACACTCGATATAGGGACCCTGTGTTTGCTAGCGACAAAAATCCACAACAGACACTCTAACTCTCCTAGAGTCACATCAAAACCCATACTAAAAGTTTGATATATAAAAGAGCATGTAAGGAGTTCACTAAGAAGGTACCTAATAGAATAAAAAACATAAGTATACCATAAAGTAACCGATAGATTAAAAATGGAAACATACCAGTAACGACGTTTGATGCCACGTTGGCCTCCTCTGCAGTGAGTTGGAATGCACGAACTTAAGCCCTCGGGGGCTTCGCCTAACCTAGGAGTCTACCTGTAATCCAAGGGGTAGCAGTAGCTAGCGCATGCACATGTCTGACAGCAAGTAAGGGACACTGAGCATTCATATGACCCACCTGCTCACAATGATAGGAAATCCTACTACTCAGCGGAGGACCCTACTGATAACAGTCCTTTGCAAAGTGTCCCACCTGCCACGATTGCAACATGCAAAAAAAGAAGACCGAAAAACCCCCTCATGACCCTTTCTACATTACCACAAGTACGTCCCCTCTATACCCCAGAATGTGAATCAGCGGTCTTGAACCGCTTTGTTGTCGGTTGTGACTGAACAAGAGCCTGCCCTAACACCTTCGTCTGAATCTCTATCTCAATCTTCCGCCTCCCCGCGACATCTTGAAGCTCAGAAAGGGAACCATAATGTTGGGTGGACACGAACTTCTGAATATCCATATGGAGAATGCTCAAGTACCATGTTATTTGAGCATGTTCTGAAGCAACGAACTCAAGACAAAATAGAGCCCTCTCAGTGAACATCTTGGCGATCTTCGTTACCATCTCAGTCGTCTGTCTCATGTCTAAGTAATCCTGATCCAACCTCTCCCTCTTCACCAAAGGAATGTATCTTGTATGTAACATCTCCGAGAACTACTCCCAAGTAACAACAGCTCTCTGCTCAAAAGTGTAAGCACTCATCAACAACCTCCACCAATCCTTCGCCCCCAAGCTAAGAAGGTTCAGGGCGCACTTGACCTTATGGTCAGCAAGGCAAGAGCACATGAAGAAACAAACATCCATATCAGATAGTCACCTCATCGCTACAAGCGGGCCCTTGACCCCATCAAACTCAGGGGGCTTCGTATTGTCGAAGTCTCGGTACTAGAAAGTTCTCTCCCCTTGAACCTCCGCAACAGCAACAGCTGTCGTAACTGCGACGGCAGCAGCCTCAGTAAGAGCAACATAACTGTCATCAAAGAGCTCAATCATGATGATATTGATAGACCCAAACAACTCCGTGATCGATCCATGGATAGTAGTAGGCACCTCAACGACAATCATCTCATGTATTTGATCATTATTCAACCTTGGCCTATCCTGGCCACTCTCTCCAGATCCAGAAGCAAATCCTCTTGTAAACACCGTACCAAAAATAAACCAGACTATAACAGAAAATGCCATAAGTAATACCATCATAACCACTCATGACAGACAAAACCCTTGGGGTTTGCAACTTCTCTGCTGCGTGTACAGGTCCTATGCTTTCCGTAGTACGGGCCCCTACTACAATTCATACCTACCCGTATTTGTCTCAAAGGATCATCACAAACTTCCCAAACAAGTACACAGCTAGGATACACATACATCCTATCCTCATTCTAACGATAGTGGCTAATCATTCCTTATTTGGCCCTCTACTCACATACATACTCATTCATGAAACTTCCACCAACCTGCAGCCACTCGTGTATGCTAATCATAAATAACGTTGGATCATATATATAGTCGAACACTTGATTCTACCCTAATCCCACAACCAAGCAAGGAAAAAGAAGTAACGCTAAATCAAACATTATCAGACTATAAAATCTTTGTTATGTATAACTATGAAGCATACACTAAGCAACTACAATAATGATTTCAATTTCATACAAGAAGTCCTCTTAGGATATCATGCATCATATATCAGACAATTCTATCCCACAATTCTTGAACATCCCTAGCCTATCACTAGCATGCAACTCTATCGTATTATAACAAATAATAGTGTGGTAACTTGGGGTATATTTTCTTGCTCCAACTGATCGTACATATCTCCTCCTTCCTGGGTTGCTTTTGAGAACAATTTGAATTTAATTTGAAAATTATTTTGAAACTTTTATAGATCCTTAGTTTGAGTCTAGATTCACATGAATGCTCATCCAATTCTCTCAAATCATGGCTTTGATACCAACTTGTAACAACCTAAAACACGATAAAAAATTTAATTTTTAAATTAAAAGAAACCATTGTTTCAATCCCAAAACCATATAAAGTCAAGTGTCAAATACAAATATGCTATGAGCTTGTGCTATTGATTTTGTTAGATATGAAACTCACTTGTCGTTAGTTGAGTTTGGCAACCATAATAATTATTGTGAAAATTTAAAAGCTTCTTCAATGAGGTTTTATATGGTGGGATGTGTACCCACTATGTTGGAATGAGGTGGGGGAGGAACAATTGGCTAGACCGATCTTGTTCAACAAACTATCTATAAAAATCCAAGGAATTAGGGATAACATTAAGATTGCTCAAGATCGGTAGAAAAGTTATGCAAATAAACGAAGAAAGCCAATAATGTTTTAGGTCGGAGATAAAGTCATGTTAAAGTTTTCCCCATGGAAGGGTGTTATGGGTATTGGTAAACGAGGAAAGTTAAGTCCCCGCTATGTTGGACCCTTCTTAATTAAGGAACGGGTTAGAGATGTAGTGTATCGATTAGAGCTACCAAGGGAAATGTAGGGAATTCATAGCACGTTTCATGTCTCTAATTTAAAGAAGTGTCTAGCAGATGATGCCATGGAAGTGTCATTTCAAGAAATTAAAGTTGATGAAAAGCTATGATATACAAAAGAGCCTATCACAATTATAGATCGAAAAGTTTGGAAGTGAAGGAATGTGGAGATACCACTAGTGAAAGTTCATTGAAAGTATCATAAATTGTCAGATACGATATGGGAAACCATGCGGGATATGAAAACCGAATACCTTTGTTATTTGCTTAATTCAAATTCCAATGACATAATTTTTCTAAGGTGAGAAGTTTGTTATAACTCAAATTTTAAAATTTAGATTATATTATTATACTAAAATGATTAGTTCAAAATTAATGGGTTAATTAAAGGCAAATAGTGAAGTATGAGTAAGTAAATTCGAGCAAATAAAAGGGTTTCACCGGTTAAGCAATATAAATAGCTTGAGAAATCGAGTGAAAACACCACTAGAATTGCAAGAAAAGGTTGAGAATCAAGAGATAAATCGGGGTTGGAAGTCCTTGAAGATTTTCAGTGTTTTTTTTTTAAATTAAGGTATATGATTATTCGATTTAAACTTGATATAGTTACTTAGATAGGTTTATATACATAAATAGATTTATATTCATGCTAAACATATTTTGGTTCAACCTACTGTTTCAATTTGATATCGACACAGATTTATAAGGAACGTTTTTTTACAATAAATTATT
This sequence comes from Lactuca sativa, assembly GCF_002870075.4. Taxonomy (NCBI): domain Eukaryota; kingdom Viridiplantae; phylum Streptophyta; class Magnoliopsida; order Asterales; family Asteraceae; genus Lactuca; species Lactuca sativa. The sequence continues at coordinate 146,499,992 of NC_056631.2, forward strand.
TAATATACACTGTAATGGAGTGAAATTTAAATAATTGTTTATGAATTATTGTTAGACAGAGGTGGAGATAAATTATGGTGATTTTTATTGAATTATTTGATATTATTTTAGGAAAATTTGAAGCTTCCGTAAGTTCATAAATGGTAGAATAAGGATTTTTTTTTTGGGTGAAAGAGGAGATGATTTTGGTTCGGGTATAACTTATTTTTATGAGAGGGTTAAAAGTCAATTTTGCTTTAAGAAGGAAAAAAAAAAAAAAAAAAAAAAAAAAAAAAAAAAAAAAAAAAATCAATTTTTAAAGACCATGATAAGTGATAACCCAACTTGATAAAGGGATGGACGATGGCAGTCGAGTTTCTGTAACACTTTTGCTTTCAACTTAAACGTGTCATCTTCTTTCAAGAAATCAGAAAATAACAGTTTTAACACTTCAACTTTAAGTTTTATTTATTTCAAGCTAGAATTAAAGGAAATCAAAAATCACAGGAATAGTCCCCGAGTTTTATAAACTTGCTGATTTAATTGAAGTTTTTGGGATTTTATTATATTTCGGTTTCAACACCTGCACCTTTGTATTTTATGGATGTAAACGAAAGGTGTCATAAAACATTTTAGCTTCGGATTATTGATTTATTTATTTATTTGGAGTATTATTTTAAGGAGACTATTATACCATAAGTATTAGTATTAGTTGGTCGGATGAGATCCGAGTATGATTGAACCAAAATAATCATATAGGGTGTTTTCTAGAATTGTGGCCTTAGAAAAAATATGTTGGTTAAATGTAGGGTGTGTATAGTATAACAAGTTTCGGTTAAGACCTAACGCTAACAAGATGAGTTTCATAGAATTTTGTGGTTGTTTGCATGAAAAGTTGTTTTTAAATTATTTGCAGTTACATGTTATTGTTGTTATTGCTAGAAATATTTATGTGGACTTTATGAACTATTTCATGTGAAATGGTGAAAATGATGGGTGACATATGTATAGGAAATGAGTGTATCAATACACAATTTTTTTCTTAGTCGTGGTATGTAGGGTTTGAGTACATGGTGGAGAGCTGAAGCTCTGATTAAATAGTCGTAAGCATATTTGTTATGCCTGACGAGGGACTTGTTTCCTGAAAATGACAGTAGTTCTCTAACCTGTGTAACATCCATAAAATTCAAGTCAATTAAAATCTTTTTAAATCATTCAAAAACCGATAATTATTACAAACATGTTTTCAAAATGGTTTAATGTTAGAGTATCCCAGAATCAAATCATAAAAACATAGGGAGTGCAAGATCACGCCTTCGCCTTCCCGCGATCATCAGAAGTACCTGAAACAAAATCAACAGTTGTAAGCTCGAAACTTAGTGAGTTTTCCCAAAATACCAGCACCATACAATCATAATCATATCATATAAACAAACAGCATGCATAGTGAGCCATCAGCCTGACTGGACCGCCTTGCGGGCCTTCAGTCTATCTGGACCACTCTCCGAGCCTTCGACATGTTTAGACCGCCTCTTAAGGCCTTCAGCCTATTCGGACCACTCGTCGGGCATTCGACCTGACTAATATGCCCTCCCGGGTCTGCAGTCTATCCGGTCCGCCCAAGGTATGTTGGCCTTCAGCACAAAGCAGGTCCGCCTCAACCCAACCCCAATCAAACAATCATGAGCACATAAATATCATACGCTAGCATGTATATAACAGTCAAACTGATCTAATAGATCGCTAATCATAGCAACATCCTATAACCAGGATACCGACCTAACCGGTCACTAACATAGCATTATCCTAAATACCACGATACCGACCTAACCGGTCACTAACATAACATTATCCTACATACCAGGATACCAACCTAACCAGGTCACTAAGCATATCACCATCCTAACTACCACGATGCAAATCAATAAGAATATCATGCAATAAACCCGGATATAAATCCAAAAAGGGCCGACATTGGTGCCTTCGATCCTGTTAGTATAGTGAGGACAACTCACCTTACAAGTAGCTCGGAATGATAATGTCAAACTCCTCCAAATACAGCTCCAACTCCAACACCTACATCCACCAATGATCCACTTCCATAAATTCCTAAATTACAAAAATACCCCCAAAAGTCAAACTGGTCAACCCTTGGTCAAAGTCAAAGTCAAGGGTCAAGGTCAACAGTCCATGTTGACCCAACTCGTCGAGTGCAGTTTACTGACTCGTCGAGTCCTTCCAGAACTCGAGAAATTGTGAAAACCCTAATTGACTCGCCGAGTTTCCAGACAACTTGTCGAGTCGATGCGTGTCCAAATGTCGGGAAAACCCTAACTGACTCGTCAAGTCTCCTCACTGACTCGCCGAGTCCATGCAGAAACCCACCATGACCAATCTTCATTCGACTCGTCGAGTTGACCATGCAACTCGTCGAGTCCCTTCAGTCCATTTCTCATTCAGAAAATTTTAAGCTACCCCAAAGCTCTAAATTGTAGATCTAACATCCTAGGGCATGGTTTCCACGTAAAGTTTCAAACTTTACGTACATGCATGGTCCTAAATGTCAAAACCAATCTAAGGGAAAAGTTTAAACCAAGAAGAAGAGCCAAAACTTGCTACATTTGATAACTTTATGACTATAGGGGCTTAGAGGAGTCCAGATCTGAAGTTACAACTTCAGATCATGCCCAATACCCGAAATAACCCACAACCAACTAGAAAATGGCCCTAAACCTTTACATGAAGAGATCTAGCTAAAGATAAGTCAAGGTAACGACTTGTTACCTTCAAAATGATGCCAAGATGAAGTAGATTCAGATCCACAAGCTTCTCTTTGCTCCAAGCTCCTTAGACTTCAAGCCTTCTTCACAAAAACCACTTACCAAGCTTCTTTACACACAAAATGGAGAGTATGCAAGATTAAGGTTTTCTAAGCTTAAGAGGGATGGTAAAGGAGGCTGAGGGGGGCTAATGACCCTTTAAATAGGGTGCAAAACCCCGGAAATTAGGATTTCATTGTCCAGATCCTACTCGTCGAGTTGGGGTCCTCTAACTTGTCGAGTAGACCCCTTAAATGCACACAATCTAAATCTTTTCTACACGACGAGTTGGGGCATCCAACTCGCCGAGTAGGTCTAAGAACATGACTAAAACTTTAAACTTTATACCTGGAAGTCAGGATGTTACAATGTGTCACCAATGGTGGAAAGAAAAATGAAAAGAATTATATTTTATAAATTGTTGCATTGTTTTTATTTTAGTGACATCAATGCGTATGAAAACCACGAACTCACTAGGCCCTAGGCTTACCCATTAGAAACTTTAAATATATGCAACCCATGAAATAACTTAGCAAGTGGTAGCGGGAAGGGAAAGGATAAGACTCATACTTGAAGACGACGATAACCTTTGATGTAAACTGATGGGTTTCGAGCAATACATCATTCCTATGGTGTACATGCAAACCCTAATAGATTTTGGTTCTAGTTTGTCTAATGAACATGCAATTGAATATCCAAAGCTATAAACCCTAGATCTATCATATAAGAACTAAAATAAGGGTTTAGTAATTACCTTTGATTGTTATATAACAATAACAATCTAATCCTTAGCTTCAGAAAGCTTAGTGTCTCAAGTGTTGCACCTCTAATGGAGTCACAAACACCAGTAAGCAACAAGATGAAGAAGAGAAGAGAAAGGAGGCTCCAAAACGTCCAAGAAACCCTAAGGATTCAGTCACCACATTTTTGGGGCTTAGGGGCTCCTTAAATAGGTAGGCAATTAGGGTTATCTAACAAGGAATCCATAATTTGACTGCTTAAGCCCTAAGCAGCCCATGGACCCCTTCTGGAACATGCCTTGGACGATTTCTAATGGGCTTCCCCATAGAAATTGCTCAACCTATTATTCCAAGGTGATCCATAGCCCAATTACAATTATCTTATAATTACAATTCCAGTCCACTTAGTTTAATTAATCTCTTTTAGCCACAAAATTAATTATTTATTAATTCTTGACTAATATTAACTAAACAATATGATTTCTCCTTTAATATATTATTCTCATAATTTATTAATAAATCATAATTAAACCTTTCTCTCCTTTATTCATCCTACAAGTTGCTATGGTGAAGGCAACCCAAAAGGACCATGCTCATAATCGGGTCAAGTACATACCAAAATAGTTATGGACTTAGACACTAATCCAACAGTCTCCCACTTGGATAAGTTTAATAACTATTTTGCATAACTTCAGAACCTGATCAACAGTTGTAGCTTTCAAAAGCCGCTGTCAACTCTGATCTGATCAGATAGCGTGTCCTTTAGATAAGGGATCATACATTCCTCCATTCTCAAGATACCATATAGACATGAGACATGGATTTAAATCATTCTCTCTTTCTATGTATTGTTTCCCGACATCTGATTTATGACGACTGACAACAGACTACAATTGAACACATCAACTGTTGGATAAGGTGTCTAAGTCCATAACTATTTTTGGTATGTACTTGACCCGACCCGGCATGGTCCATTTGAGTTGCATGGAACCATGCAATTGGATAGACTAAATGAGAGAAATAACACTTGTGGTTTATTAATATATTATAAGTTCTAATATATTAACAATATTATTTAATTAGTTTGATCAAGAATTAATTTAGAATTAATTAAGTAATCAAAAAGATAACTAACTAAATATATGGGTTGATTATATAAATCATCCATAACTTGTATAGTGGGCTAAGAGGCTCTATGGATAATCAAGTTAGTTTAAACCCATTAGATGCTCCATGGAGGCTCCATGGGAGTTACAAACCCATGGGTCATGGAAATGAAGAGTCATGACACATTAGGGTTTACATGGTGTAACGTTAGATGTGTCAACACTATATAAAGCTCATGTTTCATTAGGGTTTACATTAGGGTTTACATTAGGGTTTACATGGTTTATATGGGTTGATTATGTAAATCATCCATAACTTGTATAGTAGGCTAAGAGGCTCTATGGATAATCAAGTTGGGTTAAACCCATTAGATGCTCCATGGAGGCTCCATGGGAGTTACAAACCCATGGGTCATGGAAATGAAGAGTCATGACACATTAGGGTTTACATGGTGTAACCCAAGATGTGTCAACACTATGTAGTTATATCTTTCATTCAAGTTAAAATTGTTCCCCATGTATGCTAGATAGGATTATAACCTTGGAAATCAACTTTGCATGATAATTAGACAAACATAGATCCAAGGTTATTAGGGTTGCATGCACACTTAGGAAGTGTTAGAATGCTCAAAACCCATCAGTGGTATCAGAGCCTAGGCTTGTTTGTTTGTTATTTGTGCAAAATTGTTGAAAAAAGTCGATATTGTGCAATCTGCCTGCTGAACTCACCGAGTCCATGGGGGGACTCGCCGAGTTCATGTGTAAATTCATCTTACTCGCCGAGTAGGTTCATGCACTCGACGAGTAGGAGCCTCAGAATGCAGATTTTCGACTTTTGTTGTTGGAAATGGACTAGAAACATTACCCTAAACTGTTTTGGTGTTTTAAAACTTGTTTTAGTTGGTGTAATGTTTATGCTAATCCATTTACAATGACAATTATCAAAATTACAAGTTTTTAAGTGTAATTTAAGATTCTTGAAATTGTTCATATTCATGTTCTTGAACTTATGAAGATTAGATGATCATAGGAATTCTTTGTAACCTACTTGGTAGTTTAATTCTTGATCATAATGTGTTTTAATGGAGTCCATAACTTGTCCTCAAGTTATGGAAAACCAAAAGTCACATTTTTATTAAAGCCATTAAAAGAACACAAGAGTTATAAAAATGAAGTGTCTTCAATTTTAATACTCAATTAAATTCATAAGTTATGAGAAATGAAAAGTTTTGAAAATTTACAAAACTAGCCCTCAAGTTTTGGAACAAGTAAAGTGATATTAAAACTTTAGTCCCAACCCTTAGAATTTTAAAAGTTAAAATCCAACCCTTATACTTTATAATATTATAAGTTTAATAATATATATATATATATATATATATATATATATATATATATATATATATATATATGTATAAGATCAAGTCGTTTTACCGCAAGTAGGCCTCATTCACGAAGCCGGTCTATAAGGGGGTATAAGGTTGCTGCCTATAAAATGACAGCTTAATGGGTGTCCACTCTCACCCACCGCTTCCTTGACTGGTGGAGGGTCGTTAGCCGAATAGGTAGGACAGTGACTTAAAAATTCTCGTTAAAAGTATAATGATTATTATAAAGTAACTAAATGTTTTATAAATTCCTAATCTTAGTTACTTTAGGAAAAATGTTAATATGGTGCTAATCCATGAAATTACACTTTGCACCTTGTTTATGTCGTTGGTGGAGTGTGTGTGGTTTACCGACATACTAACTTGGACTTAACAAGGGAGGCAAAGGGTGACTTAAGGTTTTTCATGAGGTCAGAAGGAGCGCGTGTGGTTTACCGGCACAACGATTGAGTGAAAAACAGTAAGGGTACCAAGTAATTTGCATGGTTACTTCACACCTTGTTTTGTGATCCTCGGTATCCCAGTCACAAAACATGAAGGGCGCACTCGAGATTGAAACATGCCATTGAAAAGGTCAATGAATCTCAAAGAATCTAGGAATTTCTAAAATCCAAATAAAACCTAATAATTTATATTTCGTTTTCATGGTGGAAATTGGTGAATCGTCATTCACCTACCTTTCAAATATGTTATAACTTGGATTACGGAATCCCTCTTCTAGGTTATAATATATTGTGATTGGATCCTAGCCTTAATATTACATTTGGGTGTTTTATTAAGGACTATCCCTATATCTAAACTAAACTTATTTTGTTCTTTTCAGATGTCTTCCAACAATGTTACTCCTGGCTCAAACCCTACTGGCTCCTTCTCTCTCATGAACCTTTGTGGGAGAGTCATCTTTGATGGATCCAACTTTACTGACTGGATCAAAAACATCAGGATGGTCACCCGTTACGAGAACAAGGAATATGTTCTTGACAAGGAGCTCAAGGTGCCTGAGCCAACTGCTACTCCTGAGGAGCTTGCTGAATATGAGGTTCATGAAAGAGATGCTACAAAAGTGGCATGCATCATGATGGCCACCATGTCAGCCGAGCTCCAAAAGTCCTATGAGGACTACTATCCTTTTGAGATGCACCAGGATTTGATGGACCGCTACCCTCAGATTGCTCGTCAAGAGCGATATGAAATCATCTCCTCTATGATCACAACCCGAATGAAAGATGGTGAACTCATCACAAGCCACATGCAGAAAATGCAAAGGTATGTGGATCGATTAATGAAGTTGAATGTGAACTTCCTTGAGGAGTTAGCAATAGATATTATTTTGCACTCCTTACCTTCGTGTTATGATCAATTCTGCATGACATACCACATGAATAATGAGGAGGTTACACATAGCAAACTTCTGGGACTCCTAAAGACCGCAGAATCAAGTCTTAAAGGTAAGTCGGTTGTGACCACTCCTACTACTACTCCAAACTCAACACCTGTCCTGGCAATCGGGAAAGGTAGAGGGAAGAAGAGAAAGAACCCTTCGAAGGTTACCAAGGGTAAGACCCTTGATGGCTCCTCTTCTAGCGGAACCAAGAAAGGTTTCATTACACCTTCTTCTGATCCCAAAGAGGCTGAATGCTTCTACTGCCACGAAAAGGCGCACTGGAAGCGTAACTGTCCAAAGTACCAGCAAGATTTGAAGGATGGGAAAGTGAAACCCAACCAAACAGGTATTTACACTATCTCATCTAATAATTCGCTCTATTCTAACTCTTGGGTCCTTCATACCAGTTACGGTATTCATATTTGTTCTGAATTGCAGGGACTAAGAAGAAGTGAGAATATGGAGCATGGAAAGATAAACTTGATCATGGGGAATAGGAAAGTTTCACCTGTCACCAATATTGGAGTTTATACTTTGTTGCTTAGTAGTGGATTTACTTTAGATTTGAATAAATGTTGTTATTCTCCAGAAATAGCAAGAAATGTTATTTCCTTTCATACTTTGTATAAACAAGGTTTTACCTTTTCTTTTGATAATGAAATTGGTGGAATAAATGCTTTCTTTAATAATGTGTTTTATTTTAAAGCATTACCTTGTGATGGTGTGTATGAAACTGTTTCTGTTGTAGATAATTTAGGAAATAATGTGTTGTGTACTGATTCTACTAATGATAATAACTTGGATAAAGCATCATTATGGCATTGTCGTCTTGGACATATAAGCAAGAAACGCATAGGCCAACTCCAAAAGGATGGAGTCTTGGAATCATTTGACCTAAAGTCAGATGATAGTTGTGAATCGTGCTTACTTGGCAAAATGACAAAGTCACACTTCACAGGTTCTTGTGCTAGGGGTGAAGGTTTGTTGGATCTTGTACACATGGATGTGTGTGAACCCTTCAAAACTGCCGTAAGGGATGCTAATCGTTATTATGTGACTTTTACAGATGATTTGGATATGTCTACTTAATCAAGCATAAGTCAGAGACTTTTGAAAGGTTTAAAGAGTTTAAACAGGAATTCGAGAATCAATTGGGCAGGAACATTAAGATGTTTCAATCCGATCGTGGTGGTGAGTATCTTAGTACTGAGTTGCTCGACTATCTAAGGGAATGTGGGGTTGTCTCACAATTGACACCTCCCAGGACACCACAGTTGAATGGTGTAGCTGAGAGGCGTAATCGAACCTTGTTGGACATGGTTTGTTCCATGATGAGTCGAGCTACGCTACCAATCTCATTTTGGGAGTATGCCTTAGAGACTGCCACCCATATCCTTAATCTGGTCCCTACAAAGAAGGTTGCCAAAACACCTCACAAGATGTGGACTGGAAAAGTTCCTAGTCTAGTCCACATCAAGGCTTGGGGTTGCGAGGCTTTCGTGAGACGCGAGACTCATGACAAGCTTGAACCTCGAAGTGAGAGGTGTATTTTCATCGGCTACCCACAAAAATCCTTTGGTTACCTCTTCTACAGACCTAGTGAGAATGTGGTCTTTGTAGCAAGGAGGGCTGTCTTTCGAGAGAGAGAGAGAGAGTTCATAAGCCAAGGAGACAGTGGGAGGCTAATTGACCTTGAAGAAATTCAAGAGTCAAGTGGTGAAGGAACCTCAAACCCTAGCAGCCAACTTGAGGAGGAAACTCCTGTTGTACCTCCAATTGTACCTCTAAGGCGTTCCACAAGGGTTAAGAATGTACCTAAGCATTACTATGGTTTCCATATTACTGCGGAAGGTGTGACACTTATCAGTGATGGGACACTGATAAGTCTGGATGAACCTAACAGATATGCGGAAGCCATGGCAGGCCCCGAGTCTGCTAAATGGAAAGAGGCAATGGATAGCGAGATACAATCCATGTATGACAATCAGGTCTGGGACTTAGTTGACAATGTTCCAGGTCGTAAGACAGTTGGGTGCAAATGGATCTTCAAGAAGAAGATCGACATGGAAGGTAATGTACACACTTATAAGGCACGAATGGTTGCAAAGGGCTTTTCTCAAACTCCAGGAGTTGATTATGATGAGATCTTTTCAACAGTAGCCAAGATTAAGTCTATTAGGGTATTGTTAGCCATAGTTGCATTTCATGACTATGAAATATGGCAAATGGATGTGAAAACTGCTTTACTTAATGGAAAGTTGGTTGAGGATGTTTACATGAATCAGCCAGAGGGTTTTGTCAGCACATAGTACCCTAATAGAGTATGTAAGCTTGAGAAATCCATCTATGGATTAAAGCAAACACCTCACAGATGGAATCTTTGATTTGATGAGATAGTCAAAGAGTTTGGCTTTTCAAGGAGTGAAGATGAATCTTGTGTGTATGTCAAGGATAGTGGGAGTATAGTTAGCTTTTTGGTACTATATGTGGATGACATACTACTCATAGGAAATGACATCCCAACCTTGTAGGAAGTTAAGTCCTGGCTTGGGAAGTGTTTCGCTATGAAGGACCTTGGAGAGGCTGCCTATATTCTAGGGATAAGGATTCTGAGAGACCGGAGTAAAAGACTAATTGGACTTAGTCCGAGTACATACTTGGAGAAGGTGCTGAAGAGATTCAGCATGCAAGATTCCAAGAAAGGAGAGTTACACATCCAGAGTAGTGCTAGACTGAGTAAGACTCAGAGCCCGAGTACTGAGGTTGAGATAGCAGAAATGAGACAAGTACCTTATGCTTCTGCAGTAGGCCTGATCATGTATGCTATGACCTGCACTCGACCTGATGTAGCCTTTACTTTAAGCATGGTTAGCAGGTATCAGGGGAACCCTGGTAAGGCTCACTAGACAGCGGTAAAGAATATTCTCAAGTACCTGCGGAGGACTAAGGACTAGTTCCTTACCCTTGGTGGGAGTGATGACTTGAGAGTTGTAGGGTATAATGATGCTAGCTTCAAGACTGATAGGGATAATTTACGCTTTCAGTCGGGCTGGGTCTTTACCTTAAACGGAGGAGAAATCTCTTGGAAAAGTTCCAAGCAAGAGACAGTGGCTGATTCAACTTGCGAACCAGAGTATATAGCGGCAAGCGAGGCGGAAAAAGAGGCTATATGGCTAAAGAACTTCATTGGAGACCTTGGAGTTGTACCAGCTATATCGGAGCCCATAGAGATTTTCTGTGATAGTGAAAGTGCAGTTGCCTTAGCAAAGGAACCAAGGGATCATGGGAGATCCAGACACATTGACAGTAAATATCATTTCATCAGACATCGAATAGAAGAAGGACTACTCATGGCAAAGAGGGTATCATCGGATGAGAACCCGGCAGATCCCCTCACGAGGGGACTGGGTAGGGTTAAGCATCTCCAGCATGCTAGGAGCATAGGGCTGAAGGATGATATTAGTTTTAGTAGTTAGATAATTTTGAAATTTGTAAAATGTAATTGACATTTGATGATGAATAAAAGTTATGTTTATTTATGAGTAAAGTGTTGCTATCCATTGTCAATCGTTTACTATTATTTCTTTTGCATGTTTTGACTTCCAGAATATTTATGTTGTTTTACATATTATTCAAATTATCCACAGTCAGTCATATGTTGGAAGTAGATATGAAGTAAGACTGTCATGAGTTGGTTGTAGAGGTCTAAGATGTTGGACATGGCCTCAACACTCATGAGTGCTCATAAGTTCTGAGTATTGGATTCAACCCACGCTCGCTGGTATCACTTCATGGAATTTATCTCGAGTGATCGCGAGACGGTAATATCATATAAGTCTTCAAACCTAGAGATATGACGTGTTAACTATGAGTTAGTTAGGCATTGATCGTGCGAAATCGCATTGGTAACTCGATGTTATAAAATGTGCGTTTGTGTGTAATTTAACAAGTAGTAGAACGAGCATATGAGTCAAAGTTTATATGTTCCTTCTTGGATTAGAAGGTGATATCTGGGCCCCTCGATGATTTTGTTTTGACCCATGTACCGGGCTTGGTCAGAACTAAGTTGATGTGTTCAATTAAGTTCTATGTCAAACAAATCGGAAATCGGGAAACAAACTGCTGGACAAAAGTAAGACATTGTTCCATGTATTTGTCCGGCTGATATCTAGAACAGAGGATTATATGGTCACTTATCTGAAATGGCGTACCATCATCTTCTCAGTTCCGAGAAACCTTGAAAAGAGCTACGATTGCCGATCGGTTCCTGAAGTCATACTTGCAATTATAGTTATTAGACTTATCCAAGTGGGAGACTGTTGGATAAGGTGTCTAAGTCCATAACTATTTCTGGTATGTACTTGACCCGACCCAGCATGGTCCATATGGGTTGCATGGCACCATGCAATTGGATAGACTAAATGAGAGAAATAACACTTGTGGTTTATTAATATATTATAAGTTCTAATATATTAACAATATTATTTAATTAGTTTGATCAAGAATTAATTATGTGATCAAAAAGATAACTAACTAAATATATGGGTTGATTATGTAAATCATCCATAACTTGTATAGTGGGCTAAGAGGCTTTATGGATAATCAAGTTGGGTTAAACCCATTAGATGCTCCACGGAGGCTCCATGGGAGTTACAAACCCATGGGTCATGGAAATGAAGAGTCATGACACATTAGGGTTTACATGGTGTAACCCTAGATGTGTCAACACTATATAAAGCTCATGTTTCTCCCAAAATCAGCTACACATGCATGCTTGAGGGCTAGAGCCGATTTTTAGAGTGTTATAGTTTCTCTCCAAGTTTACTCCATAGCATTTGGTGTTGTGTGAAGCATTTGAGCCATCACACTTGGGGTGCTAGGCTCACAAGGTTTCAAGGATCAAAATCAACAACAAGGTATGTAGTTCTATCTTTCATTCAAGTTAAAATTGTTCCCCATGGATGCTAGATAGGATCATAACCTTGGAAATCAACTTTGCATGATAATTAGAAAAACATAGATCCAAGGTTATTAGGGTTGCATGCAAACTTAGGAAGTGTTAGAATGCTCAAAACCCATCATCAACTTAGTCCCGGCTTGGCCAAGCACTTAGGGTGTCATCACTAAATCATTGAGGGGCCTACAGATATCGTTTTTATCCCACCTTGGGTAAAAGGAATGTATAAACTTTAACTCAAATGCTTGCTTCCACCTATTAATCGAATCACACACAACAATAAGTTTTATAACACCAAGTTACTGGTGTGTTTACTTATCATCAATGTGCAACCGACCAGCAAATAACAACTCACACGTCTCGGTTTCAAGAATATATAATGTTATCGTTTCACTAATCACATGTGATAAATTCATGAAGTGATTCAAGTGAGCGTGGGTTTAATCCACAGACCGATTCATGACAGTCTTCCTTTATACCTACTTCCAACGTATGACCGACTGTGGAGGTTCGAATAACCCAATCATTCTAGAAGTCAAAACATGAAAAATGAAACACAAAGCTTAGTGAGTTCCCCCATCGTACCACATACCATAAAATCATATAACATACATACTGTTGGGCAATTATGGGGTGCCCGACCTACCCGGTACGACCATTCTAGGATGCCGGCCTACCCGTGTCAAGCTATTCTGGGGTTCGGACCTATTACCCGTGTCAAGCCATTATGGGGTGCTGACCTACCCTTCGGTCCTAACAACCGAACTTGGGGGACTATTCCTCTCCTACTACCACTATCACATATAACATATCATGCCAGCATATAACATATCAGGTAGTAGCAAACCTAGATGAATATCACAAAGACAATCCTCTAACATATAACTCCTACTGGTGGGCCGACATTGTGGCCGTAGACCCACCGCTACTGGAAGGTAACTCACCTCGTATGAATGAATGTTGTCAATCCGAGTGAGAAGTGAATGTTGTCAATCCGAGTGAGAAGTCTCTGTTTGCTGCTTCAGCGATTCTCCGGCTATAATTTCCATAAAGACACTAAGTCAGAAGCTGATAACTACTCTTAGGGTAAAATGACTATTTTACCCCTGGCCAATGTCAATATCCCGGTTAAAGTCAACTTCCAATTGACCTAACTCGCCGAGTTGGGCCGCCAAGTCGCCGAGTCCTTATTCTTTCATTTGACCCCTTCCCGACTCTACTCATCGAGTTTAGCAAATACTCGACGAGTTCTCATTCTATAATATCATCGAATGAACCTTCATCCGACTCGCCGAGTTGTATGAACAACTCGTTGAGTCCATCTTCAAAAGGTTGGGAGATTGCCTTGGACTCGCCGAGTCTGTTCATACACTCGTCGAGTCCTATGATTCCCAGGTCCATTGCTAAGTCTAATATGTTGAGTCACTCCCATGGACCCCTTTAAGACCCTTCTAACACTCAACTGGGTCCTTTGAACCTCAACAACTTGGGGAATCAAGCCCTGGACTCGCCGAGTTCCAAGAACAACTCAATGAGTCAGTGTTGTCCAAGTCTTATATCTCGACTTTTGATGTACAACATTCATCCAAAAGACAGATCTGGGCTTCTAAGACCGATCTAGCACGTAAAGTTATGAACTTTAGGTGCATGCATGGGAGTATAAGCTTAATGGACCCAAAAATGAGGTCTAAAGGTGCATGTGGCTCTCAATGGCTACAAAGTTGGCCACTTTAGGCCATGTAGTCCCTAAGGACCCTGGATCTAGAGTCTTGACCCCCAACCATACTTGCACTCATGATTGGTCACCAAAAATGGTTCCAAAAAGCCCTAATTCACTCCAAAAGGGATCTAGAACATGAATGAACCAGGTATAAGCTTTATACCTCTAAGGAACTGTAGATGCTGCACAAACTCGAAATCTTCTGGTTTCCTCTTGGCTCCTCAATCTTTTCCTTCTTTCTTGTGATCACAAACCACCAAAATCACCAAAAAGGGCCTTAGATCTCATAAAAAGATTAGGGTTTCAGTATGAGGTGTTATGGGAGCATAAGGGATGATGGAGGCTGCATTAAGACATTTAAATAGGGTGCAATCCCTCAGATTTAGGGTTTTGTCCAAACAACGCCTACTCGTCGAGTCGGTTTGCCGAATCGTCGAGTAGGTCACTAAACTCCCGTGTCCAAAGTCGATTCTACTCGACTAGTTGGACCTTTAACTCGCCGAGTCCCATGCCAAAATGTTATAATTACTTGAATGAAAATACATACGAGGAACCGGGTGCTATATTTTAAGAAGATGTAACGCTCCAAGTGATTATTTAAATTTCTTTTGCTTTTGCTATTATTTAATATGATTTGAGTATTTACATTTTAATATTAGAGGTTACTGGGACCATGTTGATATAAGTTGTGTATTTGAAATTTAGGGTGTTACAATGCACTTATTATTTGTGATAAAAATGTTCTCTGTTAGATGAAATAATATAAGATGATTTATATATGACTTACCATATATGCCTTTTCATACCTATAATATATTTGTTAGTGAAGGGTTATAGAAAGTAAAATATGATGATGAGTTGTAGCCAATATGGTATTATTGTACTACTAGAGATTAGTCATCTAGTAGGATATAAAGGATGTGCCACTAACTATTCTAGACAAGTCGAGCGAAACATGGACATAGTTGCAACTTGTAGGTGTTTATAAGTCATACATAGTCATGTTTACAACATGTAGGTGTTAATCGTTCATACATAGGACGGTTTATAACATGTAAATGTTAATAGATGGTATGCAGACAAGTCTATGACCTGTAGGCATTGATGAATCGTGCGAGGATAGGTCTACGACCTGTAGGTGTTACTAGACTGTACATGGGCATGTACCCGACTTGTAGATGTTAAGGAACCTCATATGGACAGGACTACGAACTGTAGGTATGAATGAATTATTCATGTGGGTACTCTGTTCACCCCATGGTTGTCTTATTAACACATGTTGCTACGGAATCCTTGAGGCATCATTGTCCACAAAGATATTCTTTAAGATGGATCCCTTGAGATCATCAATTTTGGATTATGGAGTGAGAATAACGGAAATGGGTAATCGGGTTATTTGATTCATGTGAAATATATAATTAAAAAAATTAATTATATTATTGTAGGATAAAAATCTCATGTACTCATCAGGCTCCCAAGTCTGACCTAGTTAACTTCTTTGTATCACATGTAACAGTACTTAGGTACATGGATAGTGATGTTTAGATTTGATAACAGATTTGAGGAAGAGTAGGCTATTGTATAATAAGATATTATAAGGCCTGCAGTGACTATGTTTATTCTTATGTTTCTTATATTATTTATGGCATCCCAATTTTTTAATAATCAATGAGAACATTTATTCGAAATACTTTTATGAGACAAATTCTGCATTCACAAAAGAATACATTGCTTTAAAATAAGCATAAAAAGGTCTTTTCGGGCCGTGAAAAATGGGGATCTCACAACCAACCCATGAGTAGTTTTCACGTTGACAAAGTTGTAAGCTACATTCTATGCCAATGGTAACCTCATCGCTCCAAGTGGTTGCCAATCTTACAAATCCCAATACTCATGCTTCATTGCTTCAGGTTTCCTTTCAGAATATGATTCATGTAATTTCTTTTGGTAAATGTAGTCTTTGATTTTCGTTTTCCAGAATCCAATATCGTAACCATTAAATTTATTGATCTTAACTCTCCCATCTGTAGTCATAGCTCTGATACTAGTTTGTTGGAAAAACAGTAAAACAAGTTAAACACTTTAGAAAAAAGAAAAAAAATTCGATGAAACTTGCGAAATAAAATTTCCAAAAAACTGAAATTAAAACCGAACATAGTATTTAGCGTTGTTCGGTCAAAGCGACCTATATCCACATGAAAACGCACATGCACACATTCATGTGTGTGTGTGTGTGTGAGAGAGAGAGAGAGAGAGAGAGAGAGAGAGAGAGAGAGAGAGAGAATTTTATTGAACTTTCAAGAACTATTATAATCATTAGTTGTTACACCTCATTTGAGCTCAAAACAAAAGAATCACTCTTTCTTACAAATTACTCCTAAAGGTGTACTCTCACAATGATTGTTCTCTTGGAATGCTCTATCCTGATTCTTGATGTTCATATATGATTCCAAATACCCAAACACATTTGATCAAGTCTTCACACCCTAACAGTTTCTCCTTAGGTTCTCGTTAGTTAGTGATTTAATAAAATTTTATGTTGTTAATTAGAGCAACACTTTTTTCGGTTATTAATATTGGAGAGAAAGATGGTTTGCCGTATAATTTCTGAACAGCTACGACCTTTCATGAAGCATTGCAATTACCGGAATTTGAGTGATATAAGTATGTGTCTTGTCTTCATTATTTGATTCACACCTTTCTAGCTCCTTAATACCATCACATAAAGGTTCCAGCCCATCTTCTCTTAATTAACTAGAGAGGTCATTGGAGGATCTTAGGCTCAATTCCATATATCAACGACCTAAAGGGGACTTGATATACGGATAGTGATTTTATCTGGTCCTTGTTCTATAACTTTATGTTTGTGTAATTTCTGTTTTCATGATTGTCTTCTAACAGCATATATACAGTCTAAGGTTAATTAAGGTAGTAAATTATTTAAATTCACACAATATATGTGAATCTGATGGTTGAAATATTTTTAATATGAATTTGTTACCCAACCTATCTAACCCGTATTTCACAATCTATAGTTGTTACAAAGTGCTTTAGTGGTCCAGATAGTTGGGCATCCTATTCTTTTTATAGGTACTCCTTCCACCATAGAAGCTTCCGTAGTTGGCCTCTTTCCGTTGCAAACAACTTAATGGAGAATAAAAAAGGTTCTGCCCTCTCCCCCCACTTATGGATCGCTTATTGGCTCAATAGATGGTCCTCTTCGGTGTTCAACCATGTTCCTTTCTGTGAAGGCCACTTTTGTTGTTTGGCCCAGAAGTCTTTCCCCACTACCAACTGTTGTATGCTTTTTTCAAGTATTCTGTGGTGGAAATCTTTTATGGTTTTGATTCTATGCCTTCTATTGTTGCTTTTTGCATTGAAGTTTGCTCACTTCATTAGCAATTTGTTCATGCATTCATTTTCAATCCAGATTTAAAATAAACATACAAATTGGGTGGCTAAACAAGCCAAAAGCCAGAAATTAGCACAGAAGTTGTCCTATAATAATTATCGATCTTCTTGGAAATACAAATGTGTCCATTTTGGTAGATGTTAAATGTAGAGTTTTGGCATAGCACAATAGCACATGATATGGGGACAGTGTAGGTTTCTCTTGTCAATCATAACCTGGCACGAATTGCTTGTACATTTTATATTTGATTTGTTTTGAAATCTATTAATCTTGTCTTTCAGTATAAACTCTATCCTACCCCTTAGATTTCAGAGATAAGAGACAGATTCTTTTAGTTTCTTAAAGGAAAAGATGCAAAGGGGTGGGGAATAGGATGATCAGCACATGGGGATGTTGGTGCATGTTGCTTTTAATTTCTCTATATTGAAATTCTTTAGTTATAGGTCATTATGTCATATTGTCTTAAATGGGTTGGGTAGCGTATCAAATAGATAAAGCTTAAGAACAAAATCACAATGAGGTAGTGACGTGCCAAAGTTATTTTTATTTGTATTTGATTTTTATAAATAATTAATTTATTATTACAAAAAATAATAATTAACCTATAACTTTCTATGTAAAACAATTTTAGAAGATGAGAACAGTTTAGTATTCTTTGACTGATTTATACAACAATATTTTATCTTTTTATCAATTTACACGACCAAGTTCCGACCCTTTTATGGACATCCACACTTAAAATATTACACATCGACAAATATTTAAACCTCCTAAAATTTATCAACTTGAACGATTATTAATATAATAGTAAAATTAAAATATAAATAAATTGACTTGTATTGTAGAGAGGGAAACAAAGATGTGCGAAGTTGAGTTTATATGTAATGATAGAACTTCATCTGGCATTGCCATGTGCATCTAGCAACTAGGTCCACTTCTCATTATTTCTCATCTATTCTCGAATTAAACTATTAATCTAACTCTGTACTTCCATATGTCCCTCCATCTGTTTCTCTCTCTTATACACAATATATGTATGTATTCATTTCCATCTTTCACATTTCTTATATCATATATGTTCCATTCATTTATTCACAAAATATTTTTACACAATAATTTCATATAGAAATGCCTACGGTGAACAGCAGCAGTCCAGCACCTTGCAGCACGAGATCATGGTACCTTTTCGACAACTCCCTATAATCTCCTGTACTTTCTCATTGATTCATTTTGATATATCACACGTCACTTCATATGATTATGATTACATTCTTGTTTTCATTTCATAATCGAAAGGTCTATCAGTGATGATTCGTTGAGGAGGTTCGTCTTCTTCGCAAGTGAGAGCTGCATACAAGAACTATTATCTGCTTCTGATTCCAACAGAGCTGGAAACGGGAACGATGGATGGAAAGTACTGGCTTTTGAAGATGGAGTTGAGATATCGAAACGTAGGTCTGGATCTGGATCTTTTCACGCTTTTAGAAGCCGGTGGTTGCTTAAATCCGTGTCGACTGAACAATTTATCACAGTTGCAAACGCCATTGATGCTGCCAAGGTAAATGATCGAAATCTAGCTTCAACTCCTTTTTCGAAACTACAACAGAAATTGTTTCTCATGAACATGTATGAACAGCAATGGGACTCGGATTTGGTGGAAGCAAGATACATCAAAGATCTTGATGAAAACCTGAGCATTATACGATTGAGATTTGGGGAGAGCGCTAAGCCTGTTTTCCGTAACCGAGAGTTCATTGTGTACGAGAGACGCGAAACAATGGATGATGGGACTCTGGTAATTGATGAATCAATTAATTAATGCTCTGGTTTTCATTTTATCGTTTGTAATTTGATCTGAAAGTGAAAGCGATGATATAAATATGGTTATATTGAAGGTGGTAGCTGTAGCTTCATTGCCAAAAGAGATAGCTGCAGGGTTGCAGCCAAAGCAGAATAATTCTATAAGAGGGTTGCTACTGCAATCAGGATGGGTTGTCGAAAAGCTTGATGATGATTCATGCATGGTGACTTATGTAGTTCAGGTAAGATTCAAGATACAATTTTGCAAAATACTTATTGATTAATTATAGTCGATTAAACTTATAAATATATGGTATATATATGATTTTGAAGATGGATCCTGCTGGATGGTTACCGAAGTTCTTTGTGAATCGATTCAACACAAAACTGGTTATGATCATTGAAGACCTTTGGAAACAAGCTCAAGCTTGCTCTGCCATTCCTTCCATTACTGATCCATCATGAAACAAGGATCTACAATTATAGTGATACTAGTGAATACGGTTTACGTATGATTGTATCATGTCATGATGTTATATATATGTATGATAGAACAAATCAATCAATTTTGAAGAGTAATGATATTAACAAGTGTCCACCGCTTATTAATTTGAAAACGGAGAAAAACATTCGCCAAAAAAAAACATTTTACACTATTCATCTTATAATGTTTATTTTGACAAATAATTTAACTAAAGCTAAAATAACATGTTATATCGCATGATCAAAACTTATTTTATACGGAAAAAAGACAAAACAAGATTTTTAGCACTCTTTTTTTGTACGTATTTGTGTGAAAGTGGAGCGACAAATTGAGAGATTGAATACTCGTTTCTTACTTTGTGTCTACTTCAAAACATACATATGGTTGAAGATATATGTTAATAAGTACCCGTGTGTATGTACATGTTCATCTGCATCTACATGTACATGTACATAAATATAATGAAAGCATGTGAGAGACTGATCAAATGATGGTGGATGTATTACATGTGTTCAAACAGTTGCATGTGCATGTGGCAGGTCTATTCAAACGAAACGACCTCGTTTCTTAATTAGGTTAGATAGAACATGCATGCACTTCGCTTAACCAAGTAATTAATCCCCCCATTTTCACTCAAACTTTTTCCATTAAATGATCTTAATATTATATATAAATGATTCACTGGCTCTCGGGTTGTTGATCGATATCATCAAAGTCTGTAATGAGGTACGATGGCAGCAAAGATGGTCATGGCCACCACCCTATTCGTGTTTATGAGGTAATCAGAATATGTACATCTAACATATATATGTATGTACCTATACAGTTTGGATAAGTCATGCTTTTTCTATTATATTTAACTTCAAAATTTCTAAAAGTTCTTATAATAATTTATTTGTGATATACTTAAATGTATAAAATACTAACAATTCATAATCATATGTATGTTTGAAAATCCTTTATTTATTTTTAGTTCAACTATATTAATTTTGAATATTTTTACTAAGATATTATATTTTGAAAAATATACATAACTGCAATATTGCATTTTTTTTCTTTTTCTTTTTGTTCAGTACATTGTATATAAAAAATCTATAGATTATATCAATGAAAGTTGTTTTCTTTTTTAGAATACAGATTTATCACAAAAATATATATTAACAAATACACTTTATTATTCTTTTACATTCAACATTAAAAAAAACAAAAGTATTGCATCAATATATTGCTTAAAAGTTACGGAGCTACAACTAATTAATTTGTATAATGTATTTCTCGGATTCAAATCCGACACCATCCTTAGTTATAACGCTTTCAACCCAACCTATTAATTTCAAATCGAATTAATGTGATAAATAAACCCAACCTATTAATTTCAAATCGAATTAATGTGATAAATAAATTTCAATGACAAGAAAGATATAATTAATGAGATGGTATGAATTAATTAGTACTTCAAAAAATCATACAAAAGTTTTGTACGTCGCTGTTGGCATTGATTAAGATCTGTGGTTACAAGTTACGAACATTTAAAACATTTATAATGGTACGTAGTTAGGCAATTAAATCAAGATTCACAGCCCAAACGAAGTGAACTGCCCATTAGAACCACATGACGTCCGGCCCACTCAAAGATTAGGGTCTCGAATCCATACCCTTCAACCTTCAGGTCATAAACCCATATGAATTGTGACGACCAATTTATTTGTTGACTGCATTGTTATCTTTTCCAAGAATAGGTTCTAGGTCCACATAGAGTATGTCTCCATCTTTTCTTGATCTTCTTTCTAAAAAAAGGAAAAAAAAAAAAAAAAAAAAAAAAAACTAATAATTAGTACGCAGCGGGATTCTCTTTTATATATTGTATTGCATTAGTTTTAAATATATATCGACAAAATTGATCCAACCGTAACTTCTCTTCTCTAACAAATCTTGGAAGATTTAGGTAGTGTTTGTTTTTGGTCTGCAGATCTGCGTGACCTCTTCTGTCTGCGCCGCGCAGATATTAGCCTTCGCAAACTGTTTGTTTTTTTGAAGACTGGAGACCTAAAAATGTCTGCGCGCCCTCTTCTTGGCGCAGATGTGCACCAGAGTCTTCTAACATCTCCAGACATCTTTCTAGCCTAAAAAACATATACATCTCTATTTTTTTCAAGTTTTTTTTTTAATTTATATTTTTTTCCAACTTTATTAATGACAAACAGTTGGAAAAAAAATTACAAAACTTAAAAAAAAACGTACGACGATAAAAACATGATATTTTTGACAAATTTATAATAATTATTTATTAAAATAATAGTCGTTGAAGTTGTTTATATAAATATGAAAAAAAAAATCATAATATATTCTTATATTTTTTTGCCAAATTTTGTAAAACATTATTTAATACAGTATCGTCAATTTCTCGAGAAAATATTTATGGTACGTTTTTAATGGATTTAATTGAAAAAATCAAAGTTTATTTCCATCCATGTATGTATCAAATTCTTTGATCACTAAATATAATGTTTAGTTATAACTTTACAACCAAAGTTGTTGGTTTTTATCAAATATATACGTTAATTCATACCATTTTTATTTTTATTTTTTATACAATAATACATAAAAGTTGATCTAGATTCGTGAATTATTTATAACAAAGTCATAGAAATATTATAAAATCACTTTGAAGTTTAAAAAAATTAATTTATTTAGATTTCAGTTTATTTTAGTAGTCCGCAGATGTTAAAAAAAACAGTCTTCTTTTTTCAGACTGCAGACGTTTGGTCCACCTCTTCTACTGGGGATGTCTACAGATGTGGTCCGCAGACTGCAGACATTTTGCCTCATAAAAAACAAACAACACCTTACTATTTCAAACGGTCCTATTAATTGGTGTTTTCATTGCTTTTCAACAGGCCTCCAAAATGAAGTCCCCGGACACTCAAAGATTCTATGGTCAATATCGTTGACTATATCCAAACTCATATCATCCACCTCCCTCATCAATAATATACTAGCTACCAAACCACATCATAGTCCCACACCGACATAAATGTTAAGCAACTCGCCAAGCAATATGATCAAATCTCCTCCGTCATATTTAGCATCGTCAAAACCACACCACCATCCAACTCTATAATATGAACCCCTATCAAAATCGATACCAAGTAATGTAAGAACCCAAAATTTAGAGAGATTTGACTTTAGGTGAATGTTTGACCTAAAGGGCAATTTGGTCATTTTGACGAATTTCATGAATGTAGAAAGTATAACTTCATGCAATTAGTCAAGTTAAGTTTAAGTCACTTGTATAAGATGAGATAAGTAAGTTCAAGACAAGAAATATAAGAGATGACGCATTTAGACCATAAAGGGTAATTTGAGAATTTTATGATTTTTTGGGCCAAATTTGTGATTTAATAGATTAAGACCTATAAGTAATTTGTTAGAAAAGACTTAATGGAATTATAGAACTCATCCCCACCTTCATGTAGATATAAAGATTATGAAAATGGGTTTGAAACGAAGAAGTTTTGAGCGTTAGAAGATTGGAAGAAAACTGTCCCAAAGCTGGAATAGAATCATCAAATGAGCTGCCAATATGCAGTTACCGCTGTGCGGTAAGCGTTTTACTACTGTGTGGTCTTCGAAAAAGTAAAATAGATGAAAATTTTGTCGTAAGTAGAGGGTAATGTACTTTGTACCACAACATGATATAGGAGTATCGTGATGTGGTGGCAAAGGTAGGATGTTATTCATGAAAGGCATCACGACGTGGTCAGAGGAAGACCGTAACCTAATAGCGTGCACCCACTACAAATAAAATGACATTTAATGGCACAAAAAAGTGTCACTAAATGCAAAAAAGTGTCACTAAAAACTCACTTTGTAGTCTGCGAGACAAAAATAAAATGTCACTAACGGCGCTGCGGGTTTTAGTGGCACTTTCGATTATGTCACTATAACATTTTTTGTTTTAGTGGCACTTTTTTATGCCACTAATACATATGTTAAATTAAGTCATTTTCCTACTTTTTAGGGGCACATGCTCTAGCAATATATATATATATATATATATATATATATATATATATATATATATATATATATATATATATATATATATATATATATATATATATTCAGAAATTAGGTCCAATTACTTTTTTTAATTTAATTGAAATAATAAAAATACAACTAAGATTATAAATGGACATACCAATATCATTATTTGAAACAAAAGTTAACTAACAAACAATAATATACAAAATAATTACAATTTCGATAAAAGAATCGAGTAAAAGATTTCCTTTTTTATAATGCATTAGATGTTTGTACTTTCTACAAAAACTTGCATATGTCATTCTTCAAATAAGTTGCTCACTTGTCTTTCTTTCATGATCTTTTCATATAATTGTTGTTGAAGGTTAGAGACTTCTTCCTGTAAACAAACTATAACTTTAGCAACTTCAACTTCAAGTTATAACTTTTTAAAAGCTAAATAAGAAAATTATTACAATATACTATTACATAGCACATCAAAGTAGATGGGTTCATTTTAATGTTATATACACAACAATATTAACCAACGATTAGCATATAACAAAATAATATTATAACTAACAAATACATATTGACAAAAATGCAAGTTAAGATGAAAAAATAAAATAAGAAATTTTTTGACGAATAGATAGATTTAATATTTTTAAACTTAAATCATATTATCTAAAATGATAAATTTCTTTATTTTGTGTTATATACTTTTAGTAATTTATATTCTATAATCACCTTTGTTTCTTTTGTTTATAAGCATACTAACAAATAAAAAAGAATTTTGTCTAGTGAAATAAAAGTTGTATTTGCTTCTTAATCACTAATGACTCATTAAGCACAAATTAATTATTTTAATCTTTTGCTTTTGCAGCCATATGGTCACATCTTAGACTATTGACAGTAAATGACCATTTTAATAAGTAATTTTCACATTATGAGGGCCTTGATTTACAATCAAATTAAAGGTTAAAAACATTATGATTACCTTGACTTCCTTGAGCCACAGTTGCTTTAAATATGAATCACCAAGAACAATTGAAACCATAAGTGCACCATGAACGTTTTGCAATTGACTTTTCACAGCTTTACAACATGGGCTGAAAAGTTGTTGCAAGTTGTGATCCATAACTTGCTTTTCATCTTCACATACCAAAATAAAACAATCAGAAACAAAAAGTAAACTAATTTACAGAGAGCATCAAAGTAGCATTTAAAGTATAAACTGTTTTCCAACACACCTTCTCATTGACCAAGTTAGAGATAACAATGACTTGATTCTTGCCATGCTGTCAATTGATGGTTGTTCTAAAGCATCAACTATATCAACCGATCCATGAAATGTTCCAGAGGGTGCAGAGCATTGACTTTCAAAGCTCCCGGTCAACCGGATTTTACTACAGGTCCCACCAATGATGGGCAAAGGTACACTAGGTATTGAATGAATGTTCACCCTAGAATATACAGGTGGGATTTCTGATTTAAATGCTTTTTGGCTCACTTTACTAACACTTGCTACAAATGAAGTATCCCCTAGTGGACCAGATACCAAAACATAATCCTGATCAATCAACTGCAACGAGTCCATAACTGTACAAATCAAGATAAATTCAATAACTTACTTTCATGATGATGTAAGAAAGATGAATAGTTTAACATTTAACAATGGAAATATATGGAAAACGTACCTTTGGAACGGATATTTACGGGTCTGGGATCGATTGATCTCAAAGATTCTTTCAGATTCCCTTATGATGATTTACGATTTCCAGGTCCAAATCCGTTATTTACCAAAAATCATCACCCAAGAAATCCTGCATTTTGTTTCAAGAAAATTAAGTTGTTGTTTCTTTTTGAATATACATGACACAAGTGTTTCTATTTCTTTTGACTTGATGCTTTCAGAAAGAAGGGCATAACAATGAGTAAGCCACACCCCTTACCTGAAGTCTTCTTCCCTCATGTTCTCATATGATTATTGAACAAATTATCTAGAGGTAAAAGAAACTAAGAATAGTTAAGAGAGAGAGAGAGAGAGAGAGAGAGAGAGAGAGAGAGAGAGAGATTACATGTGACATGCCTCCAACCGAGAAGCCATTATGAAATGTTTGTGCTAGCCCTTGAGTCATCTATCACAAAAAACACAAGTCAGTCAGTCCTCTTAAATTAAGTTTATGAGTCAACCAACAAAATCTAGAACAGGCAGGTTGCATTTGTTATATGGGACAGGACTTGACAAGTGGGACAAAATATTAACAAATATGGAGGGAGAAGAATACTAA
The DNA here is from genome assembly GCF_002870075.4 of Lactuca sativa. Lineage (NCBI taxonomy): Eukaryota > Viridiplantae > Streptophyta > Magnoliopsida > Asterales > Asteraceae > Lactuca > Lactuca sativa. The sequence goes on from NC_056631.2 coordinate 146,526,095, forward strand.
CGTTAAAAACATATCCTAGATGAGATAATGGACCACCACCCACTAATGACTGATGACTGACTGAGATAATAGGCCACCATGATATGCTGGAAGAGCCACACGGGGCATTGGGTATGCAGCCAGATGAAGACTACCTTTATGACTGGCATTACCTACTCCACCTCCCATGTATGGACATGTACCTGTACCAGAGTCAACAATCATCATATATACTTTACTACTTATCTACAAATAAAGATAACTAACTATACATTATATTATTATTATTATTATTATTATTATTATTATTATTATTATTATTATTATTATTATTATTATTATAATATAGGGAATTAGGCAAGGATTCTCAAAATTAGTTACTCTTTTAACAAATTCAAGAAAAGAACAAAGACAACGTGGTGTCTTGACACAGGCTACCACTCCAACACTACCATGAGAAAGGTCTCGATGATAGTAACAGTCATGTCTCCTTGTGAAGCTCTCTAGATTTTAATAACTCTTTTTTTCCAAAAACTAACTTGAACCAAGTTTCTCGACATCTTTGAAAATATAAGTCATCCCATCTTTGTAACCCAAGAAAGTAGGTAGCTTGCATGGTTTGGTTGGGTTATCTTTGGTGAAATCCTTCACTACAATGAACATAAGGAAGAAATGATTGATAAGTAAGTAAAGTAAACTTCTTTTAATGAGTTCAATAAAGACAACTCATTGCATATCTTCGAATGCTTGCCATGTCACGACCATTACACACATAAGTTGAATATACAAGTACAAATTCCTAACTAATAAAGGCATTGCATAAGAAATCCTTTGAGATGTTACATAATCTGGTTTTGATTAAAGTCTAATGAAAAAGACAAAAAGACTTTATCATATCAGAATGTGCTTTTAGGTCTAAGATTATCAGTAGCTCAAGTGATTATGCCAATAAGGATTAAGTAAAAGCAACCAATAATAGCAAATTAAAGAGGAAACATCATTGTTCACAACAAAAAAAATGTATACTTCTCCCTCTATAGAGAGAAACATGTTTCCCTGGATAAAAATCCATGGGAACCATGTACAGGGTACTCAAACTTCTTATGATACATCCTTCTTTTCCTACTTCACCTTCAAAATTAATAAAAAAAGAAAAAAAAGTTACAATTGTGATAACAGTGACGAATAAAAGGCATATATATTGTTCTTTCTCATTAAGGAATTTCATCGAACACTTGGTGTTCGACTAATAAAGTAGGAAAAAAATAAAAAATTTGAACAGTGGTAGAGGATGCAGATGTAATAAGCAACGAACTGAAACTAAAATATAGATGAAATCCATAACAACCTTCGGCCTAAAAGCAATTTTGACCACCCCTAGTTCACGAGTACTGGAGAGGAGGGTTTGGGGCCGAGGGACGCCAAGTGATGCCGATTCTTGGCCTTCCTTAGTGACAAAGAGTGGGGTTGGACAACAATTACCGGTGATAATGGAGGACACCGATGAGAAATGACAACAAGAGAAGATGAAGAATAAAATCTTACAATTGATTACCTTGTGGGAACCGCCTTTGAGATCTTTAACAGGTGATCAGTTAGTGTTCTTGCATTTATAGTTCTCAATCATTAGTTCTCGAAGGGAGTTACTTGAAGCATCTCGATCGATGGATCTACGGTGAGACGCGAGAAAGACAACACAAAGACTGTTTGAAAATAGACATTTTAATAACTTTAGGGTGCTTCTTATTAATATTAGTGGCATAAATTTTTAATTAAGTGTTATTAAATATATTAATTTTATAGTGGCATATAAAATATGCCACTAAAAACATACTATAGTGGCATAAAAAGGATATGCCATTAAAAATGTATGCCACTAAATATCATTTTGTTTGTAGTGACCATGGCAGTATGGCACGGTAAGCACTTTATTGGTCACTGTTTCTTAATTAAAAAACGGTTTTAAACCTGTTAAGGGTTCATTCTCAATCATTTTTCTTCCTTTATTTGAGAGAGAGCGGATTGATGGCGATTTTGAACCCAAGAAGGTGCCAAGAGGAGCTAAAGATAGAGGAATACAAGGATTAACACCCTTTCCCTCATAAGGTAACAATTTCTTCCTTTAGTGAAGCTTATAGTTTCAATGGTGGAATTGTTAGTTTGAGTAGATTGTTAGATTAATCAACTTATAGCTTGATTATGATGTTATTGAAACCCTAACTAATGAGATGGATAAATTGATGCAATATAGGTTTCAGTATAATGAATTAAATAGTATGAGATGCTTAATTCATTGGGTAAATTAGATTTAGAGGCCGAAGATGAGATGTTAGAATGATGATCAATTTTATGATCATTTTGATATAGAGAGTGATTAAGATCGTTCCAAAGTACAGTGTTGTAGGTGTAGCAATTTTGGTCACTTTACATCACAATTTATGGAACAAAAAGCCAAGCAAGAAGAAGCGCATGTATCAAAAGTTGAAGATCATTATTGTAACAACCCGTTTAAATTAAAATAAATAAAATAAAATAATTAAATAAAAAAGATAAGTAAATAAATAAATAACCCTAAAACCCCGATATGTATTTTTTTTTTTATATTTTTATGTTAGCCCTAAATCCCTAATAATTAATCAGAGTATTAACGCAAGGAGTTATATAACACCCTAAAATTTTCAAACTATTTCAAACTTCAAAATGCTATGGTTTTAAAAACATTCGGGTTTCAAAACATAATAAACGATACATCTTAGTTATCATTGTACAACGAATGAGAAGGCAAGCAGACAACAAGTTGCACCGCTAAGCCTTTTTATATGGTAAAGCCAATTCTCTTGAAGACTACATCCATAAATCTAGTGGATATAACATTGCTATGCATGATCTGTTGTACTCTACTAAGACGGTCCTGCATTCGGCGCAAGGAAACCAAACGTATCGAATGCAAATAGAATGAACACGTGTTGAATTTCCATGCATGATTTCTCATGTTTTGTGACCTTGCATGTGGCAGATTTTAATGCAGCTTGTCCCGCCATGAAACCTACAACTCTTAAGCCTACGAGAGGGGTGATGAGTTTTAGCCATAAGAACATCCTATGTGCTCATACAAACCCTAATGCTTGGATCTAGATTTCTCTATTGTACATGCAATTCATCCAAGACTTCAAACCCTAGATCTAATATATGATAATCAATATAACATATGAATTAGGGTTTAGATCATACCTTGATTGTTATGTAGCAATAACAATCTCAAATCCTTCTTGTATTGACTTTAGAAAGCTTAGAGTCACAAATGTCACTCCTCTAATGGTTCACAAACACCAAGAGCAAGAGGATGAAGAGGAGAAGAGAAGGAGGCTGCCCAAAACGTGTGGAAATCATAGAGAACAAGTTCACCATGTTTTTGGGGCTTAAGGGTTCTTTAAATAGTGAGGCTATTAGGGTTATCTAACAAGGAAACCCTAATTTGGATGCTTAGGCCCTAAGCAACCCATGAAGCCCTTTTTAATAATCCTTGGACTATTTCTAATGGGTTTCCCCATAGAATTCGTCCAACCTTATATTATAAGGTAATCCATAGCCCAATCGCAATTATCTTATAATTACAATTCCAGTCCCTTAAGTTTAATTAATCTCTTTTAGCCACAAACTTAATTCTTATTAATTCTTGACTAATATCAATTAAACAATATGATTTCTCCTTTAATATATTATTCTCATAATATATTAATAAATCATATTTAATCCTTTCTCTCCATAATTCATCCTATCAAGTTGCTTTGGTGAAGGCAACCCAAAAGGACGATGCACCATCGGGTCAAGTACATACCAAAATAGTTATGGACTTAGACACTAATCCAAAGTGTAACACAAGAATAATACTAATCCCATATGGCCTCAACCTTTGAGTATAAATAAAACAAATTTTATTTATCACCATATCGATTACTCATTATTTGTCGTTTCGGGTAATCAACTTCTTACTTGAATTACTTACCACACTTGTCCCATGCTCTTAGCATGCACACAATGTTTACATACAGTTCTTGCTTTGTGAAATAGATCAAATGAACACATTTCCAATCATACTCATTTCACAACTCCTAATCCTTTCCACAAGTGAAAGAATATCAAATTCTTGCCACTTATAGAATATGCTAGATTCTAACATTTTATGCAATGATCCTTTCGTAATGTCATAGCACAAAAGTCACAATGACTATTTCCAACGAAATTACAAAGTCCTCTATTGGGGATTGTTACAAGAAAATTCCATAGATGTGATGTCTTTCACTCAAAGTACATTCCTTTGAACATCCTTTTGCATAAAAGTTTCAAATCTAGACATTGATTCTCAATTCCAACTCCCAATATGGAAACATTTCCATATTTTCCATATGACAACTCATTCTTAATAGAATCTTATCTATTCATAATAAAGTCGATATAGTCCATCCAATATCATACTTCCAACTACTCACAAGCAACCAATCCTTGGCGAACCCTGCATTGTCCTTTGATAGTTGTTTAATTATCTTAGTCAAAAACGATTCTTGTCCTTTTCCCTCTAAATGTGCTGGACATTTTGAAAATTTTAGAATGGTCAAATATTATATCACTTGCAATCGATCCTATACCCGAAGTGTATGGGACACGATGCATAATGTATTACATGAAGATTTAATACTTTATCAATCTTCTGCCATAATATTTTATGTGCTACGTTTTTATAATTCGAATTATGAAGAGGGATGCCGTAATCATAATCGAAATTCAAGAACACACTATGTATCCTTGACTAAATTTATTAACATTCCACAACCTAAGACTTTAGATTTGAAATGAAGCATAATATTCTCTCCCTTAATTATAGCAAAACAACTATTCAACCCTTACAACTTTGCAAAGTATGACTCTTGTTTTCTATAATTAATATTGCTAACTTGCAATACTTGCCTTAATAATCATACAATCATAACATTTATGCTCCCACTATCATGATGATTAATATAAACATAACGCTTATGCTCCCACTAGCTTTGACATGTATTCAGAAACAGCTTAACTTTCAGAAAAACAATGCCTATTGAATTTCTTTAAGTTCATATTTCTAGTACTCAATGCTTTGATAATCTTTTGTCAAGGCATCCTAAACTTATACACCTTGCTTTTAGATAGCTAATATGTGTGTCTAAATAATTAAGACTAATTTCCAAATCTCACAATTCGAATCATGGAAAGGGATACCGTAACCATAATCGAATTCGAGAATACAATTTCACAATCACTATCTTCTTAAAATCTTTCTTAGTGAAAGCATTTCCTCACAGTCATTTTCATGAAGGAGGGAATCTTATGACACTTAGATTTTAATGGTGTATGTTTTCCTATCCATGTGAATTTGTCAAAAACAAAGTTTACGACAAATTCGAACTCATACGGACCGAACTTTCTTAATCTTGATTTCTTGCCTTATGGTAACACGACTGCCCACCATGTCTTTCAAGTAGTTAAGCAGCTCACCTTTTCCTATCAATGTACTTTTCATTGATCAAGGTCCTTGCCTTTTATGCATTAAAATGAGAACCCATATGGCTCACATGCATAATTAACTCAATTGGAACGGTACAGAAAACAAGATGATGTCAACACGATAGGTTGTGAACCTCAACTCGTGTGCTAGTGATGATCGATAAGGTTTATTTTGATTTATTCTTGAAACCTTTCAAGACCATTAAGACTCCCACTGACTCCTTGACATACAAGATTTTCTTGTCAATAAACATTTCTTGACAATCAAATATTCAAGAGTTAGTGTAGCTTTTATCAAGACAAAACACCATATAAAATTGGTCCTAGTTGGTCTTTGTCTTATCCAATACATCACAAATTTCCAATTTCAAATGTACGAAAATAAGAAAATCCTTTTTCCAAATTCTACACTTGATGAATGTTGTAAACCTTCTTAAGACTTTTCACTCAATGTCACAACCTTAATTCTAAGACTTGTTTTGGAACGAAGTATGATTGACTTCTTGATTTAACCATTTCTTCAATTCTTAATTCCTCTTCTTAGACATAAAATTTTATTAAGATTTACTTAGATGATCAATTGAGATATGGTTCTTAATCATTAAGATCTGTCATAAAACATAATAAAAGGTACTCTCCCTTCTTCTTAGAATAGAGAAAATTTTATCTTTCTGCCTGCTTGATTCTTCTTATTCGTTCTGCTATTGATTTAAACTCTTTCAATCAATTCAGAATTACACTTAATCTTATAAGTATAATCATATTTACCAAACTTTGGTAAATCATGACGAATATCTTTGTTACTCTTGTGGTGGACTTGATCAACACACAACTTTGTGTACTCGATCTCCTAGTCCTTCACTTGACACTTTGTCAATGAATTAGTCTAATTTCCAAATATGAAATTTCTCATTCATCATGCAACCAAGTTGTGTGATTCCAAATTTTTGTCCAATTGAAACTTGGGCGATGAGAAACTCTCCCTATTTGGCAAATTCTTGACATTTCACAATTATCATAATAAGAATCACATCCATTCGTTGTAGAAATATGCAAACATCAATTTTTTCATAACGATTTCATTGCAAGGAAATAAATAAATAAATACGTCAAACAAACTTTATTTTATTCATAAAAGCAGCGGAAAACATTTGTCCTTACAATGCAAAATCAACTGAAAAACTATGTAATCAAATAATCCTAACAACTCTATCATAACTTTCTAAGCTCAAATCTAATCTTTGAATCCATGCGATCGAGATCCATTTCTTCGTGATTAGATTCATCTTGCTCTTTCATCAAGCTTCCTCTCTTTTCACTGATCCTGCAAAACATTCAAATGTAATCTTATCAAACTATGTATTAAGAATCAATGAATAGGAACTTAATGGAGTTAGATAGTGGATTTCACTAGAAGCACTGCCATACTCTTTGAATCTCCCATCTTCTGGACTCTTCAGGCTCATAGGGCAAACTTGTATCCAACGCCCTTTCTCTTGGCAGCAAATGCAGTTCGGTTCTCCTAGAACGTCCTCGGAAGCATGGTTGGTTGACTTTCCCAACAAATACGCTCCATTGCTTTGCCAAATCATTTCTGATTCAGCAGCAATGAGCATGTACGTTAGGTCAATGAGGTTTTCGTCATGATCCATCATATAATACTTTCTTTTGAACTCATTATATGATTCGGGAAGTGACTGCAGAACCTAGTTCATAACCAACTTATCCAGGAATGACGCACCCAACATTATTAACCTATCGATGTGTGATTTCATTCCTAGAACGTGGGCACACACGGGTTTACCATCTTCATGTTTCATTTCCAATAGGGCTTTAGTGACATTGAACCTTTAAATTCTTTGATCTTGTGGGTTAGGGAGAATAACGGGAGGAGGTGAAGGAAGTGAAGCATGATTTCTTGTTCCTCGATTGAATCGTGGAATATCATCTTCATGTGGAATGCTTGTTCCACGGGATTTGGGAAGACCATAGTTGTCGTACTTTGACATCTACAAAATAGGAGAAAACAAATTCAAGTTAGCTGATCGACTGAGTCCTTAATAAATCACCCAAATGAGATATTATGGCTAGGACCCAACACAATATTCCACAACTCGGGAGAGGGATGTCGTAACCCTAATTGCAGAACATTTGAAGGTAAGTGAATGATGATTCACTAATTTTCCACCATGAAAAATGAAAAACAGATTAAGTCTTAAATGTATTGAAAACTCCTAGATCCTTTGAGATTCATTGAACCTTTTCAATGGCATGTTTAAATCTCGATATGCCCCTCTAGTTTGTGACTGGAATGCCGAGGATCACAAAGCGGGTGTGAATAACCATGCAAATCTACATGGTACCCTCACATATTACAGTCACCTATTCGATGTGCAGGTAAACCAAACATGCTCCACCGAACTATGACAAACATTGCGTCACCCTTTGCTACCTTTGCTTAGAACCATTTAGTGTGCTGGTTAACCACACACGCTCCACTAACGTCTTCGCAAAGGTACAAAGTGTAATTTAATGGAATTGCATCAATTCACTTTTGCCTAAAGTAACTAAGATTGGGAATTTTGAAAAAGCATTTAGTTACTTTTGTAGTTCATTATACTTATAATGGAAGGTTTCTGTCCTATCCTACCTGTTCGGCTAACGACCCTCCACTAGTCAAGAGTGCGGTGGGTAAGAGTGGATACCCATTCAATCGCCATTTTATAGGCAATTTCCTTAAACACCCCTTATAGACCAGCTTCGTGAATGAGGCCTACTAACGGTAAGACCGACTTTTACTCATACATATATATAATGTTAGACTTTTAATGTTATATATAATATAGGGTGTATTTTACACTTTTAAAATACTAGGTGGTCTAATTTAATAATTATACTTTTAATGAAATTGTACACCAAAACTTTATGGATTTACTAAATCTCTTTTAATTATACACTTTAATTAATTAATAAAACCATAAGGGTGTGATTTGAACTTTTCAAAACAATACTAGAGTTTTAGAATTTAACATTCCTAAAATAAAATTTTAATAAACTTTTAAATTCCAAAACTTGAGGGCAAGTTTTGAAACATTTCAAAACATTAGGGTTACAACTATTTAAATTTCAAAACAAAACTTTTTAGTTCAAATTTAAACTATAAAACCTAAGGGGGAAAAATTGAAACTTTTCATAACACAAGGATCAAATAACAAATAATATAAATTAAACAATTTATTTTATCATTACCTATTTTTGACCTAATTTCAATTTCTTGCAAAGTAAGTTACCCAATTAATACAAATAATCCAACTTTATCATATAAGGAAGTTATTATCTAATTAATTGGTAATTATCTTTTGTTTAATCAAGGATATACTCATAAATATGTATAAAATCAGATTTTAATGATCTAAAACAGATAAGGTAAGTATCCATGAGTAAAACAGCAAGAAATCCTGAAAATAGCTCCATCTGACGCTCGAACTCGCCGAGTACCACACTGTACTTGCTGAGTTGAGGCCTACTCGCCGAGTACACTGTGGTACTTGCCGAGTTCATCAGGCAGGGAGCTCAAAACTCGATTTTGCAACTTGAACAAACATACAGGGCATCAATACAATAGAAAACAATCAACGCTCTGATACCACTGATGGGTTTTAGCCATAAGAACATCCTATGTGCTCATACAAGCCCTAATGCTTGGATGTAGATTTCTCTATTGTACATGCAATTCATCCAAGACTTCAAACCCTAGATCTAATATATGATAATCAATATAACATATGAATTAGTGTTTAGATCATACCTTGATTGTTATGTAGCAATAACAATATCAAATCCTTCTTGTATTGACTTTAGAAAGCTTAGAGTCACAAATGTCACTCCTCTAATGGTTCACAAACACCAAGAGCAAGAGGATGAAGAGGAGAAGAGAAGGAGGCTGCACAAAACGTGTGGAAACCCTAGAGAACAAGTTCACCATGTTTTTGGGGCTTAAGGGTTCTTTAAATAGTGAGGCTATTAGGGTTATCTAACAAGGAAACCCTAATTTGGATGCTTAGGCCCTAAACAACCCATGAACCTCTTTTTAATAAGCCTTGGACGATTTCTAATGGGTTTCCCCATAGAATTCGTCCAACCTTATATTATAAGGTAATCCATAGCCCAATTGCAATTATCTTATAATTACAATTCCAGTCCCTTAAGTTTAATTAATCTCTTTTAGCCACAAACTTAATTCTTATTAATTCTTGACTAATATCAATTAAACAATATGATTTCTCCTTTAATATATTATTCTCATAATATATTAATAAATCATATTTAATCCTTTCTCTCCATAATTCATCCTATCAAGTTGCTTTGGTGAAGGCAACCCAAAATGACCATGCACCATCGGGTCAAGTACATACCAAAATAGTTATGAACTTAGACACTAATCCAGCAAGGGGATACCCCTGTAAGGTCCACACATGGATGTTTCCCTCCAACCCATCCAAAAATCAAAATATCAGCCGGTCTAAGGGTTGGCCTTCCTTCTCTGGGCCAGCCCCGAGAAATTGTAGGCCCTATGCAATTTAGTAAAAAAATGGCTCAAAAAATTCTAAATATCATTCTTTTAAAATAGTTATAAAAAACAAAATTTCATTCAAAAAAGTATACAAAAATCTAAATTCGTTTCTGCTTAAAAACTGTCATCCTTTTAATATATAAACCTAACTTCACTATTTCTCTAAAATAGATGTATTAAGAAATTACCTTATTGCAATTCTCTTTTCATGCCCATGAAAAATCAATCTGAAAATTGAAATGAAAAATTATGAAAAAGAAAGACAACAAATAAAAATATGGTTGATTGAAATTTAAAATCCAAAACTAATTATTTGGTAGTTTTTATATCATTATTGTTGATTACCTTTTCAAATTTGTAAAATCCATCACTACTAACCTTATTTGTAGTTTGGATTTAGTATAACTATCCGATTAAAACCAATATTCTGTAAATATTAAAATTAGAAGACATATTAAAATCATAATCATATACAACATTTATCTCTTATAAAATAAAAACATAAAGCATAAACGATTAAAAAACGTATAATACCTCTATTGTTTAGAAAGAATATCAGAAATTTTCAACTATTGAGAATCCAAATGTATTACTTTGAATATCTAAATCAGAAACATACTCTGTTGAAAATCAAAGCATACACAGTTACTTGAAGGTTGCGCTTCAAGGTCGAAGGTCGTGGTTCAAGGCTGAAGGTCGCAATTTCTGAAGAGAGAGGTGTTGTCGTAGTTAAAGGTTGCGTTTGATGAACAAGAAGGTCGTTGAATACTGAATTTTTTTAAGAACAGAAGAACCAAGATGGGAGAAAATGTTGTCTTTTTTAAACCTTGAAGGATGCGAATTTTTAAATCCAAAGATATCCTAGAGATTATGATATCTTTACCAAGAATTGAATCGTTTCTTGCCATCAATGGTTATGATTGAAAACGAGGCTGAAGCAATATCGATTTCAATTCTCGCTTTCAATTTTGTTTTCAGTCATTTTGATTTGGAAGAAAATGTATTCTGGTTTTAAACCTAAACAATAAATTAGGCCATACCTACCGGTGTACTACTATTTAAGCCTAAAAATATTAGTCCCCTGGTGGAGGATGGGCCCTGTTCATAAGCACTCCTTGAACTTGCCTTGGGCCGACCCTGTTCCTTATGTTGGGTCAGTCAGGAAATTCACAGGAGCCTTTTTCTTATTGGAAACCTCGACACGTTCAAATATGTCGACTAAAATATCCCTAACCATATTGTGCATGTATTTGAACCCCGGGAGTTCTTTGCAATGAACTGCATGCTCTCCAAAAGAGTCTAGACATGCCTCGCGGCACACCGGACATATCTCTTCGTTTGGGAATATTGGAATCATGAGTCAATATTTGAGGATGGTAGGATACTCCACATAAGACATATGTTGGCCAAGCTCATTTATAGGGATAACTAGAAGAAAATCTTTAGCATGTGGTGCACGTAAACACTGAGAAATTGCTTTCTACCGAGCCATCATGTTGAAATGCACTTCCATATCTTGGGAAAACTAACAAGGGCACTCGCTAGTGTATTATGGGATTTAGGGGGGGTGGTGTCCTTAGTAGTAAAACTACTAAAGTCAACGTCCGGAAGCTTGTTACGAAGAGAAGCTAAGGCACAAGCATTGTAACATCCGTTTTTCCAGGTATATTGTTCTAATTATTTAATTTAAGGATTTTGGAGGGACTCGACGAGTTGGTGCCTCAACTCGTCCAGTAGGGTCGCGACTTGGTGATGTGGATAATGAATGGACTCGACGAGTCGGAGACATGACTCGCCGAGTCAGCGTTGTTGGCAGAAACCCTAATTCTCTCGGGCCTGGTCCTATTTAAAGGCACTTATAGCCTCCTTGACACCCCCATCAGTGTCATTCGTCACTTGAGAGAAACCCTAGAGTCATTGGTGAGCAAGAGAGGGAAAGAGGCTCATTTGAGGTCATTCCATAGGAAGAAGATCAAGGGTGTTGCAAGGATCAAGAAGAGAGCTTGCAGATCTACTTAATCTCCATTTTGGTGAGGTTTTGGGTGCATCGAACCCCCCCTTCTGAGTTATGCCATAGATATGGTCCTTGTAAGGTCCAGAGAGTCTGATAGTAGGAAGCCATGGTTGAGCAACCTTAGAGCTTTGAAGCTATGAAGATTTAATTGAGTCATAATGGTATATAGAGCAAAATACACTATGGATGGGTATCAAGATCGGAGCTTTACGTTAATTTTGAGTATTAGGAGGTTAGATCTACGAGTTGGAGTTACAGATCTAACCTCAGGTGGCTGGATGGGAAATCCGATGGAGCCGACTCGCCGAGTCCATGGGATGACTCGACGAGTCGTAGCGAATTTGTCTGAGTAGCCTTGTCCTAGTGTTGACTCACCGAGTTGGGAGTCAACTCGACGAGCTGAGTGAGTTCTAGGAAGAATTCAGAAGATGCGAGGGGACTCGACGAGTTGGGTCAAATATGGACTATTGACTCGAGTTTGACTTCTGTTGACTTTGGGGTTTTGGTCAACATAAATAATAAAGACCTTGGAGGGGTAACATGGTCTTTTACCCACTTCAAAGAGTTAGAAAGAGAAAGAATTGCCTTCCATTATCCGAGTCGTGAAAAGCGTATTAATTAGAGATATTCATCCTTTGTGTTAGGAGGAGGCTAGTTCGAGATCCGAGCGTGAGGTTATTTGTTCACCTGCTAGCCGAGGTGAGTCTTCTCACTATACTTTACCTAGAGTGGTAATTATGTGTGACCATAGGGTCTTATGTGCTTGCTTGAGTTATGCATTTTGTTTGTGTGATCTTTTGCTATGTGCTATATAGACTGGACCGGAGGGACCAACAAACTATGAGGCCGAAAGGCTCCCAACCAGACCGGACCGGAGGGTCCAATGAGCTAGACCTGACCGGAGGGTCCAACGAGCTATGGGACTAGAGGGTTCCACTAAGACATATTGACCGGAAGGTCTTACAGAGCTATAGCCTCGAGTGGCTAACTACTTGTTCGTGGTATTTTGGGGAACTCACTAAGCTTCGTGCTTACCGTGTTATGTGTTATGTGTTTCAGGTTTTCTTAGGATCACGGGACGGCACCGGCTTGATTGTACACACCAGAGAAAGAATTAAGTTCCGAGGATCCTGGATTATTAACTAATTAAACTCGGAGTTATGTTATGTAAACTAAATAAATTATGTTTTATGAAATGTGTTATGAAGATTATATGATTAAAAATGAATTTTTTTTTTGAAAATTTACGTCGTTACAAGTTGGTATTAGAGCCCTAGTTTGAGGAATTCGGATGCACCTTCGGGTAAATTTGGACTCAAACTGAGGATTTGAGAAAATTTGCAAAGAAATGATTTTTCTAAAACGAGCAAGAGTTTCTGAGAGAAAACGAGAAGGAACAGTGTGTACAATCAGCCAGAGCCCGAACAGTGATTTCCGAAAATACCTTATTTTTTGTGTTATGAGATATATTGTGTATTCTGCATGCTAGAGGATAGGCTAGGTATTTCATATTTTAGGAGTAGAGTGGCCTGATTTGTGATGCTTTAGCCTAGGAGTTGCTGTTATCTGTGATGAGCTTTCAAGTATGTGCTGAGTAAGAGTATCCAACAGGAATATTACAGAGATAAAGTTTCGAGTATAGGAGTAATCTAGGAGAGACACCTAGATGAGCATTGGAGGAGCCTACTAAGAGATTAGTTAGATGACTGTGTGGGGTAGAGTTGCTTGAGCTCTGCGACACATGTTGAGTATGAGTAGAGCAAATAGGGTTGTAACCTACAGTGGGTTTTACGTGTTTATTCGATGCCCGGATGCTGCTTGCTTTGTGCTTTGTGGAACTTCCGATGATGGGAGTCAACTACCAAGTGAATGTGATGATATTCAGGAGGTAGATGACTGGCATCATAAGGAGTTTCTCAGCAGTTGATGGCGGAGAAGTGTGATGGGATTGGTGGTCAAGAAGGTTGAGCAGCTACTTAGAAACTCTGGGATGGACCGTGTAGAAATTGTGGGTAGATGTGGCAAGTAGTATGGGCCCGTACTACCGAAATCAGAGGACCCATACTCGCAACAGGGGGTATTCCGAAGGTTCTAAGTAGCAGATTGAGAGGTGATGTCATGGTTCGAGTACCATGCTATGTAGCAGATTGAGAGGTGATGTCATGGTTCGAGTACCATGCTTTGTAGTAGATTGAGAGGTGATGTCGTGGTTTGAGTACCATGATTCGTAGCAGATAATGCATGTGTTTTTCCAGTTATTTCATCGTGATTGATTAGGTGGAGATCGGATGCGATAGAGTATGAGGCATGTAAGTCCCTAATCTGCTTGTGTATCAATCAAATCTGTTTGATGGTGCGGAATCCCAATCAAACAGATGATGTCAGATCAAATAGAAGAGAAGGAGAAGAAGAATAATATGAATCTCTATTTTATTTGATGATTAGAATGTAGATCCAAATACAAGATTCACACACACTCGTTTCTCTATCGCTAGGCCGTAAACTCTCTTGTGTTCATCAATCTACTCCTCACACCTTATACCTAAATTTATACTTGGAGAATATGGGCTTGGTGGACATGGGCCGTAAATGGGTTTAAGGCCGTAAGGTGTTTACGGCCGTAAACTCAACTGTAAACATGACCGTAAACTCCAAAAATATTACAGAAAAATATAATTGCCTAGAAAAGCAATGTATAAACAATATTTTTGACCCAACAATCTCCCCCTTGGTTTATAGCTTTCTTTTCTTAAATGACCCAACAAGCTCCCCCCTAAAAAGTAGCTGGCTCTTCTTGTCAATCTTCAATGGGAGCTTTGGCTTCAGCTTTAATATTTGATTTCTTCACAGCATCAGGATGAACATATGAATCTTCAATGAATGAATTCATCTTGACCACTTGAACTTTTCTTCAAGATTTGACTCTGAACGCACATTGGGTGAGGAGGCTTGACGTACTGATTCTTGAAAGATAGCGCTTTCAGCTTGAGAATCTTCAGAGATAACAAATCTTCTGGATCACTTCAGCAGGTACCACGACAGCAGCAGACTGATTGAGGAGGCTTCAATGCAATCCGTCACATAATCTTCAATTTCAGCTTCACCTTGCTTCTGGGGTTGAAAGATTGAATTTGAAAGAATAATCTTCATTTCTTGCTCCTTTGAATGAGAATTCTTCGATGCTCACGGACGAAACCTTTGGCTCAGAAATCTTCGACACAAACTCCATAAATTTCATCTTCACCTAAAATCACTTTTCAAGACAAAACAAAACTAAACGAAAACTTAGAACAAATTAAAACAGAAACAAAAATATTTTTGGATTTTTTTTTGATTTTTCTGAACAAGAAATAAAACTTTTTTTTTTTAATTTTCTGATTTTTGTTTGGTTTTTAAAATTTTTAATTCTCCCCTAATATTTAAATTAGAGGAACACTATGAATAAACTTAACAAAAACAAAAATAATAGCTAACTTTAAGAGTGATTTGGGATCAAAGTTGTTGGACAGTCTTATTCCACTTGTCGGTACCCTTATCTTCACATATTCGTCTGATCGATCGCCAATATTGTGGTCCACTTAAACACGAAAAATTTGTGACAATAGGACAATTTACCAATGACATGACACATACTTATATAGGTGATTATAATTTTTTATTATCATGATTGGCCCTAATTCTTAAATAAGATTTTCTTATGACCTTTTTAACTGACTACAACCAGGGATATTGTTGTCCACCTAAATCGAGCAGTGAGATCTACAAACAATCTGTATGTGTTCAATTTTAAGTGTACCAGAACATGTTTGCCGCTTCCTGATATGCCCCAGCCATCAAGAACTTCCAGAGTACTCCTTACACCGGGTGAGCAGACAACCATTCAGAGAGAGGATAGATTCAGAACTCTATTACTTATTGTTTCAGAGGGGTTGAGAAGTAGAAGGTTGCATATGCTGTGTACCAGGTCGGATTAGAAGTCACGAAAAGGAGATAGCATATGGCTAACAGATGAGAGGAATTTCATATATATAACATGCAGAGAAATAGAGTTGCAAATGTTGTGTACCAGGTCGGATTGGAAGTCACGCAAAGGAGACAACATATGACTAACAGACGGAAAGAAAGAAAATGATATTCTACAGACCTAATTTATCAAAATTTATCAGTCGCCCCATCCAACCGGAATTAAGGACAGAATCCGCACATCGAGGAAAAGTGAATCCACAGTTCTAGATACGGGTTATTTAACGTGACCGGTAGATTCCCATGTATATCTCCCTGCTCAACCTATTCGAGCGTCGTGAAATCAGGTTAAACGGATCTAACTAGGTCAAAGTTTGTCAAGTCCTTAAATTCATTAGGTTCAACTTTCCCTAGTCAAGTCCATTTAAAATTTTTCGTGCGTACCAGCGCATCAAGCACAGAGCGTAGACAATTCAACTTAGGTACGTTAAGCCGATTCAGATTGCCCGTTATCACTTGCTAATTTCATTTCCCAAAACATCTCCTGTAAGCACATTCCATTAACACCATAATTTTTTTATTTTCTGTTTTCTTATGTTTTTGGATTTTTTTAAAATTAAATTTTTAAATTTTTGATTTGTTTTTATTTCTCCCCCTAAATTTGTGCATAGGAGAGAAACGAAAGTAAATGTGAAAATTTAAACTATCCTAAAACAAAAATTAGTCTTTAAAGCGAATCAGCTTAAGAAAAACTCAGGAGTATAGAGAAGAAAATGCAAACCGTAATTCACCGATTGAATCTGCATTCAGAAGGTCTGAGAACAGCAAGCATAATCTCAGAACAGATACGAAAATTCTTCATATCATTAAGCACTAACCCCATTTGTGATCTCTTCTTTTCTTCCTTTCCCGCAAAAGGACACATACTCTCAACAAAGGTCTGAATGTTGTACAGTTGAGAGATGTCCCCAATCATATGCCAGGAGCAGCCACTACCAACAAACCGAAGTCTGATGATATGCCTCCATAGCTGCTCCAGCATAGAGCAGGATCAGTTGGTCTTTGGAACCCACTCCATTTTGAAACTGGGTTGACCTTTTTCATCCTTGCAGGGTACTCTCTCCCATGACATATCATGTTTATCACAAACAGAAGACGATGAAATATTAGGGTCATTAGAAGATTTGGGATTTTTCACCTTTGGTACCCATCTATATTCGAGTTTAACCCATTTCTTGTTCGATCCGATGGGTGCCTCGGCACTTGCCTTGGAACTTGAAGCCAGCTGCCGAGATGACTTTGACCTAACCGGTCTTGCTTTCACAGGAGCATCTCTTGAACTAGACTTTTGGGCCAACATTCCCTTCTTGTTCTTGGGAGTTGGATGCTTGACCTTGGGAGTTGGATGCTTAGCCATGGGAGTTGAATTCTTGGCCTTCATGGCATTCCAGTCGGCATTGTCTGAACGTGATTTTGAGGGGTTTCTTTTGAAAAACCTCCCTCTTGGTGCGTTCTGCCATCCTTGTGCCCAGTAGGGAACATATGCGCGATTAGGACAATTTCTGGCAATGTGTCCAGGTGTTCCACAATGAAAACAAGTCCTTTTCTTCACTGGGAAATTGTTTCTTCTTGCCCCTGGTGGCGTATCCTTGGCTTTTCTCTTGTTGTTTCGACATGCACACTTGCCACAAGAACTCTGTTGCGTTGGAATTGGTGGCCTGTATTTCTCAACGGCAGGTTGATCAGAAGCAGTTGAGTTCGAAACAACAGATTCAGAGTTCAAGGAGATGTTGGTTTGTTCAATGGTTTTCTCCTTGTTCTCATCTTCTGCTACTTTACCTGCACATGAAGTAGCAACATTAGTATCTTCAATATTAATAACTCCTCTTGACACAAATCCCGCTGGTTTGCCATAAACCATGAATGGTTCGTTGGCAATCTCCTCTTTGGTCAACGAGTGATACTGATATGCATGATTGAAAAGCGGAGGTATATTATCGTATCCTAAACCCTTTTGTTGGTTTTGTTTGAACTTTAATTGGGTTTCAAATAATGACTCGACTATCTGACTTGAAACATTATAATTTTTGAAACTAACATTTGTTTTTCCACACTTAATTTTGAAAGTGTCAAGTTCTTTAGTTACAGCAACAAGTTGCCTCTTAATATAGTCATAATTTTCACACTTGTTGCTATACTCTTCCTGAAGCTTCCTAAAGTCCTTGGTTTTTGCTTCTAATTCAGCCTTCAGGGGTTTCTGTCCTTTCCTAAGTTGATATCCTTCATATCTCAGGTCCTCAATTTCTCTTTTTAATAAATCAATTTGTTCCCGAAGAAATTTAATCATAGCTTCACAAGCTGGAGTACATGTAACTTCAATGACCGGAATGTTTTCAGAACTCATTCTTTGTCTACACTTCAAAGCATCAAGTTCTTGAATTACATCAGCAAGACTAAGATGATTGAGATCTTTTGTCTTCCTGATGATAGCCACGTTCATATCCCACGATTTCGGAAGTGAATTCAGTAGCTTTTTGTTTATCTCAAACTTAGACAAGAAGATCCCAGCTATATTCATCTCAGTAGTAAGTGTAGTAAATCGTTGCAACTGAGTTTCGAGGGTTTCTCCAGGGATATAATCGAACATGTTGATGTTTTGTCTTAACATCTCTTGACGACTCTCTTTCATGTCTTCAATTCCCTCGTAAACTTCAAAAACTATTAAAAGCACAACTAGAACTTAAACTCAAACTTAAAAGTCAAACAAAAAAAATGTCCTTTGACTATAAACCTCAAAAGTCAACCTTAAAATTCAAATTTAAAAAGCCAAACTCAAAAGTCAAACTTAAAAGTCAAACCAAAAAACTAAATTTGAAAATTTAAAAGTTAAATGAGAAAGTCGAAGCTTAAGGTCAAAGGTCAAATTTTAAAAGTCAAAGTCAAAAAATTAAGTAAAAAGTCAAAAATAAAATTCAAAAATTAAAAATTAAATTTTTTGGTTGAAAAAGAAATTTAAAAATGAAAGACAATGATTTTTGGGGTTAAAAGTGTTAAAATGCGAAATTTGGTGCGACTGGGAGTGGTGAAGTTTAATATTTCGGAGGATTGAAACAAGTGACGGTTGGTCGAGTTGGCTAAGCACGATGACTGAAGAATGAAAGGTCGTGGGTTCGATCCCCGTCTCCCCCAAGCTTCGCGTCCCATTTTTTATTTGAAGCGCGCCTGTAGTCCACTGATGCTTCTGAGCCGAGCCGAGCCGTTCTCCAAGCGGCGATCCAAGCCGAGGCCGCAAACTCCGGCGACCTGTTTACGGCCGTAAACTCTGGCGACCAGTTTTCGACCGTAAACTCCGACGACCTGTTTCCGTCCGTAAACTCCGGACCGTAAATTCGTTTCCGGTCATAAACTCCTGACCATAAACCCTTCAAAGACTGTAAACTCTTCAAAAATCGCGGTTCTTGACGAAAAACAACGTTTTTTCACCTTTTTTGCTCCAAAACTCGATCAAAAACTCGTTTTTAGGAAAATCACAAACAACAAACCCCCTTATTTTTGCGAGATCTATCCAAAAACGCAAAAATCTCTTCAAAATAAGATAAAATCGGCTCCAGATCTGACAAAAATGAGTGATACAACCTAGCTCTGATACCAATTGTAAGTCCCTAATCTACGTGTGTATCAATTAGATCCGTTTGATGGTGCGGAATCCCAATCAAATGGATGATGTCAGATCAAATAGAAGAGAAGGAGAAGAAGAATAATATGAATCTCTGTTTTATTTGATGATTAGAATGTAGATCCAAATACAAGATTCAGACACACTCGTTTCTCTCTCGCTAGGCCGTAAACTCTCTTGTGTTTATCAATCTACTCCTCACACCTTACACCTATATTTATACTTAGAGAATATGGGCTTGGTGGACATGGTCCGTAAATGGGTTTCAGGCCGTAAACTCAACCGTAAACATGATCGTAAACTCCAAAAATATTACAGAAAAGTCTAATTGCCCAGAAAAGCAAAGTATAAACCATATTTTTGACCCAACAAGGCCAGAGGGCCATGTTGAACAAGTTTCAGCGAAGCACCCCTTGTGAGGGAAGTCTAGATGATTCCAAGGTATTTTTGGTGAGATGTCAGATAAAGTCGCAAGACTCAAGGATGAGTAGAGATGGCATTTATGGAGGATTGCGGACTGAGTTGAGCAATTAGCCGATAGTGGAGATGTCACCTTTTGTGACCTGAGTGGTGTTATTTCCGTTTCCAGTGGGAAAACATAAGAGGTGTTGAGATTTCGGTTTCTGAGCTTGGGGGTAAACCCTGAGGGTTAGCATTGAGGGCGATCTTCCACCAGAGTATTTGGGCAGTATGTCTGCCGCATGGTAACGATATAGCATGAGCATGTTGTCAGTGGGGACTGAGATAGTTAAGGACAAGGATGCACTCTATTGAGTATAGTAGGGCATGTATTAGCTGCAGCGTCGGACGATCAAGAGGAGTATATCTGGGCGGTGACTCTTATTGTCTATGATGGGTATCGAGTGTGGTAATGAGGTCTTCGTTCTTATGATAATTCGTGTGATGGAACATTGGTTGAGGAGTCGAGGATGAGGAGTATGATAGTTCATTATTTCCATACTGAGAGTCAAGGTTACTACTGGACAATTGAGATGTCCGGTAATGGGATGGTATGAGATTCTGAATGACTAGAGGCAATCATGATGAGAAGTTTCTAAGGATTTCATCTAAGATTCGGGGTATTTGGAGTTGCTTGATCTCTAGCGGGGAGATCATTGAGCGTTGCGCAGCACCTTCCAAGGGTAGGTGCGATGTTACTGGTAGAAATAGTCTGTGGGATAGATTGCTAATGCGCCAATCGGTGATGGGTCGAACGACAAGTGGGGGAGAACTGGGTATTTTATTGAAGGGGTCAGAGATTTGTTCAAGAGCAGTTGGAGAACTGGATATAGAGACCTGCAGAATGGATTCATGAGACCTGGGTTATTGGTGGTCAAGGCGAGGTGCAGAGCAAGGTAATGCATGTTGTGTGTGTTCGAGAAAGGATGAGTGTCTCCACAGTAGGTGGCTATTAGTCGAAGACCTTGTGGTGTTTAGGAATTCATCAAGGTTATAATGGTGAATTCAAGGGGGTTGACTCGTAAGGTTAGTTCGGCGGTAGAGAATTTCTGGTGCAATGTATGGGCTGGTATATGCAGTTGGGAAGGGCAGAAGTTGATTAGGCAACCAACTTCTGGTTCGTTATGAGTATGCTTGCATGGGTTTTGAGCATTATAGGAGGGAGTTTCGAAGTGTCGTCAACATTTTCTGAGTCATTGACCATCTCTCCGTGTTTCAAATTGAGAATTGGAATATTCCGAAATTTCGGGTTGTGTGACACGAAGATCAGTGGTGAAAGGAATTATGTAGGGATGTGTTGCGTATCAGAGTATGATAACGTTAATAGGAGATCAGTGGTTGAGGCAAGAATGAGGCTCGGTGATGGTGTACCGAGGTATCTGAGTTTAATTCCTTGAATCTCGGATTATTTCGGGTCTTAAGTTTGAGGCGGAAAGTCGTGTATCAAGTATCTATGGTTCCAGTGGGAGCCCTTCGGCTAATGGTAGCAAGTGAGGTTATTTAAGAAAATGGATTGCAACGAGAAAAGGGATTTGGTCGTGACGGTTGCCATTAGGAATTGTGATGCATAATTTGAATAAGTGTGAGCAACTATCTATGTTGGTCCGCGGAGCATGAGTTAGTGGACGCAGTAGGGTGTTGTGATGCTACGGGGAGCCGTAGTACTCACTAGTTAGTGATAGGTTGTTGTGGTGCTACAGGGAGCCGTATTACTCACTAGTCAGTGAGAGGTTGTTGTGGTGCTACAGGCAGCTGTAGTACACACTAGTCAATGAGAGGTTGTTGTGATGCTGTGGGGAGCCGTAGTACTCACTTGTCAGTGAGAAGTTGTTGTGATGCTGTGGCGAGCCGTAGTAATCACTATTTAGTGAGAGGTTGTTGTGATGCTGCAGGGAGCCGTAGTGCTCACTAGTCAGCGGGAGAGTGTTGTGATGGAGTATTCTCTGTTCAGAGCATGACACAGAAGAGTTTTAGGCTTGGGTAGCCCTAAAAATTGAGTTTTTGGGAGCCTGGTGGTCGAACCAGGGGCGAGACTGGGGTCTCCATATTTTTCGGGAATCGTTATATTCTGAATTGAGTTGTGGTTGTTGCAACCAAAGGGAAGTGGAGAAGTGGTATACGCGTGGGTTGCGGGTCATGAGTCATGAGTTGAGTGCTTCATTAGGACGAGTGGTTCCAACTCTGGGTCAGTGTAACGCCCGTAGATCAGGGCTAGTCAATTTAAAGACGATAAGCGTCAAAAATGAGTTTCTGATAGAAGATTATTTAGAATGAATAATCTTAACTAGGTTATAGTATATGTTACAAGAATTCCGCACATATAAAGAACGTCGAAATCCGAATCATAACGAAGAAGTTATGACCTGTCGAAGTTTCGCGACAGAACCGGCACGACGCTGAATGACGTAAAAAGTGAATTTATGTTAGAGCGATATTTAGCCTTAGCGATCTAAACGAAAGTCGTAGATTTCGTTAAACCGAGAGCGTGCATAAAAGGAACGCCCAAATCTGACTTCGTATGAGGAAGTTATGATTTTTCTAAGTTTCAACTTAGCGGTATGCAGCCCGAATACTCGATTTGAGATCGAGCGGTTTTTAGCCGAAACAATCTAAATGAGAATCGAAGATCTCGTTGTTAGTAGCGAAACGATGAAAAGTTAGGCGAGAACGGACGTCAAACGAAGAAGTTATGAATTTATAACGAAGTTTTTCTGTCCCAGCCTTCTAAAAATAAATAATAAAAATAAAAGTCAAAATTAGCCGACGGAGTCTAAATGAAAGTTATAGAGTATGGTCTGACCTTCGCGTGGATATAAAGAACGTCGAAAACGGAGCTCGTATGCGAAAGTTACGCAATTTAGAAGTTCGACGAGTCAATTACGCCCCGCGTAATTTGAGTACGCCCCGCGTACTCAGGCGGATGCAAGTTGCCTGACCGATACTCGAGTGCCACATATCGACGCATGCAGTGACGTCAAAGTACGCCCCGCGTAACCGAGTACGCCCCGCGTACTGAGTACGCCCTGCGTAATTTGAGATTACGCCCCGCGTAATCCCAGACCCTCAGCCTATAAATAGAACTCGAAATCAGCCATTTTCTCTTGTTCAAACTCTTCCCTCTCTCTAAGTTTTGCCTCGATTTGCGTGTCAATCATATCCCGAAGCCCCGGTATCATTCCCGAGCCCCGAAGCGAGATCCGAAGCCCCGAGAATCCCGAAGAGCGTTATTCCCGAGCCGAAGCCCTGCCCGCGAGGAGCCGGTTTATGTGAAGATCTTCCAGATCTACGAAGAGACACTACTTCTGCAAGACGTAGTGCTGTCAGATCATCTTCTGATCAGGTGAGTGTATAGTCACTTTCATCTTACACATAAATATGAAGTATTTTATAAAATACGTGTTATGTGTATATTTATATATATTGTTGTTTAGATGCATGAGTGCATAGTTACTTTCTTCTAATACATAAATATAAAGTATTAGCTATGAAATGCGTGCTATGTGTTGTATATTAATTATCTATTTGAGATGGATTTGGAATTGATGTTTTTATACGGGTGTTAAATGATTTAAATTGTGTTTGTATTTATATCTACAAAAATGTTGGGTAGAACATGGGTAGATGGAATAGTTGGTGACGATGCGACTTCGTGCCTATTGAGTAAGCCCAGGTGACTATGAGACGTAGTGCCTATTGTGTAAACCCTGGTGACTATGAGACGTAGTGCCAATTGTATGAACCCAGGTGACTATGAGACGTAGTGCCTATTGTGTAAGCCCTGGTGACTATGAGACGTAGTGCCAATTGTATGAACCCAGGTGACTATGAGACGTAGTGCCTATTCTATAAGCCCTGGTGACTATGAGACGTAGTGCCAATTGTATGAACCCAGGTGACTATGAGACGTAGTGCCTATTGTGTAAGCCCTGGTGACTATGAGACGTAGTGCCAATTGTATGAACCCAGGTGACTATGAGACGTAGTGCCTATTGTGTAAACCCTGGTGACTATGAGACATAGTGCCAATTGTATGAACCCAGGTGACTATGAGACGTAGTGCCTATTGTGTAAGCCCTGGTGACTATGAGACGTAGTGCCAATTGTATGAACCCAGGTGACTATGAGACGTAGTGCCTATTGTGTAAGCCCTGGTGACTATGAGACGTAGTGCCAATTGTGTAAACCCTGGTGACTATGAGACGTAGTGCCAATTGTATGAACCCTGGTGAGTATGCGACGTAGTGCCTATTGTATAAACTGTGGTAGCAAATGGACTGTGTGCCAGTTCCTTAGGTAAACCCTTAGGAATGAATGAAGAAAGTATAATCGATTCTTAGGGTAGAACCTTAAAGAAGATAATGGGGATGGGTATTTGGGTTGATTGTTGATAATTGAATATAATAAATGTGTTATTGTGGGTTGAAAACCCTATATGCTCACCAGGCTCCCAAGCCTGACCCACTCAGTTTTCTTTGTATCACAGGTATCAATACGAAGACATAATTCACTGAGAGAATAAAGGAGATGTAAATCATTAGTGTAAATAAATGTAAGTTCTGTTTATGCTTATGTTCCTGTATTGACGATGACATCCCAAACGTTTTAAAATGAATAAAATACGTTTCTTCGAAAATGTTTTAATAACGTATTTATCATGTTCTTCTGGGGACAAATTCCGCAACACTTTTATTAAAGAAGTACTCTGATTTTTATAAAGCATAAACAAAGTCGGTCTTTTCTGGCCGTGAAAATGGGGATGTCACAGTTGGTATCAGAGCATTAGTTTAAGCGAACTAGGAATTTGTAGGAAATTTCTAGACTTAAACTTAGAATGCTAAGTAATGATTGTAAGGAGTGTGTCTAAAATATGTTAGGTAGACACCTAGATTGACACAAGCACTAGTTTATTTTAGGAATGATGCCTAAAACGCTTTTATGTGCTAAATGTTTTGTGTGATAGCTATATTGATGCTATTATTTGTTCGGATCTATGGTCTGTTGCCGACCGGATCTGGAAACCTTATGTGTTTAGGATTCTAAGCGTATGGCTACGATATTAGAACTAGCATGTAAACGTTTCGGGGTGATAAGGAGACTTATACGTTTATCGTAATTAAAGCTTTCTTATCTTAAAATTCTCGCTTGGTACACCGAATGTCTGCTTGGATGTACAAAAGGTCATGGTGAAGACTTGTAGAGAATTGAGTAAATGGAAGAAATAAAGAAGGCTTATGATAGTGAATGACACCTATCGGAAGATATCATAAGAGTGGTATCCTGCCTTTAGAGTATGTCTTATGAAATAACAGTACGTTTAGAGGAGTACGGTACGTCTAAAGTACACCTTCGATTGGCATGATGATGGAACGATTGGTGAAGTACTTGAAGTTGTCTCATCGTCTGATATTTTCATCACCAATCGAGTTGAAGTAGAGTTGATGATTGAAGATTGAGCAGTGAAGAAGTCCTAGTAGAGTCTAGGGAAATTGTTTATGATTACTTGGACGCATTCGTATGTGTTAAATTGTTTTGTGATTTTCTTGTATGGTGACTTGGTCGACTACGGGACAATACTTGGGACGAGTATGAGTAGGTGTGAAAGGTAGTAGATGCATATACTACCGGAAGCACAGGACTCGCACTTGGATCAGGGAAAGTCACAAGGTTACCAAGAAGCTAGTGATTGATTCCATTTTATTCTGGTATGTCATTACCATTGTTTCGGTAATGACTAGTAAGATGGTTCTTGTTCCGAACCTAGTGGTCATGTTTAAATTTGAGTTCGACTACAAGGAGTATGTTACGTGGTCTAGAGGACCAAGTTAGATGTAACATCTGACTTAAGTCAGAAGGTTGAAGTTAATGCGATTGATAGTGTCGCGCTCGTTGTTAAAAGAAGTTTGTAGGCAGAAATGCTACGTGCTGAAATGTGATTATATCACATTAGAATATGAAGGAAGGTATATTCCATTTTGGAATTTAACTCTAAGAGACCAAAGTTTAAGCATTACATCATGCGATGAGAGGTCAGTAGAGCACGACCCATCGGTCTGTTACAACAGATAAAGGAAAGTATTTATCCTGAGAAGAAAAAGGAGTCCTCAATAAGATCCTATTTTGTAACTCAAAGGTTACGATTGAAAGCCAACATAGTACGAAGAGCAGGTGCAAGATTGAGCATCACGGTGATTACTTAGGATGGAAGGATGACATATGGAATCATTATACAAGCCCTATTTCGTTGATGATTCTGGGACGTAATCATCCTAAGGGGGAGATAATTGTAACGCCCGTAGATCAGGGCTAGTCAATTTAAAGACGATAAGCGTCAAAAATGAGTTTCTGATAGAAGATTATTTAGAATGAATAATCTTAACTAGGTTATAGTATATGTTACAAGAATTCCGCACATATAAAGAACGTCGAAATCCGAATCATAACGAAGAAGTTATGACCTGTCGAAGTTTCGCGACAGAACCGACACGACGCTGAATGACGTAAAAAGTGAATTTATGTTAGAGCGATATTTAGCCTTAGCGATCTAAACGAAAGTCGTAGATTTCGTTAAACCGAGAGCGTGCATAAAAGGAACGCCCAAATCTGACTTCGTATGAGGAAGTTATGATTTTTCTAAGTTTCAACTTAGCGGTACGCAGTCCGAATACTCGATTTGAGATCGAGCGGTTTTTAGCCGGAACAATCTAAATGAGAATCGAAGATCTCGTTGTTAGTAGCGAAACGATGAAAAGTTAGGCGAGAACGGACGTCAAACGATGAAGTTATGAATTTATAACGAAGTTTTTCTGTCCCAGCCTTCTAAAAATAAATAATAAAAATAAAAGTCAAAATTAGCCGACGGAGTCTAAATGAAAGTTATAGAGTATGGTCTGACCTTCACGTGGATATAAAGAACGTCGAAAACGGAGCTCGTATGCGAAAGTTACGTAATTTAGAAGTTCGACGAGTCAATTACGCCCCGCGTAATTTGAGTACGCCCCGCGTACTCAGGCGGATGCAAGTTGCCTGACCGATACTCGAGTGCCACAGATCGACGCATGCAGTGACGTCAAAGTACGCCCCGCGTAACCGAGTACGCCCCGCGTACTGAGTACGCCCTGCGTAATTTGAGATTACGCCCCGCGTAATCCCAGACCCTCAGCCTATAAATAGAACTCGAAATCAGCCATTTTCTCTTGTTCAAACTCTTCCCTCTCTCTAAGTTTTGCCTCGATTTGCGTGTCAATCATATCCCGAAGCCCCGGTATCATTCCCGAGCCCCGAAGCGAGATCCGAAGCCCCGAGAATCCCGAAGAGCGTTATTCCCGAGCCGAAGCCCTGCCCGCGAGGAGCCGGTTTATGTGAAGATCTTCCAGATCTACGAAGAGACACTACTTCTGCAAGACGTAGTGCTGTCAGATCATCTTTTGATCAGGTGAGTGTATAGTCACTTTCATCTTACACATAAATATGAAGTATTTTATAAAATACGTGTTATGTGTATATTTATATATATTGTTGTTTAGATGCATGAGTGCATAGTTACTTTCTTCTAATACATAAATATAAAGTATTAGCTATGAAATACGTGCTATGTGTTGTATATTAATTATCTATTTGAGATGGATTTGGAATTGATGTTTTTATACGGGTGTTAAATGATTTAAATTGTGTTTGTATTTATATCTACAAAAATGTTGGGTAGAACATGGGTAGATGGAATAGTTGGTGACGATGCGACTTCGTGCCTATTGAGTAAGCCCAGGTGACTATGAGACGTAGTGCCTATTGTGTAAACCCTGGTGACTATGAGACGTAGTGCCAATTGTATGAACCCAGGTGACTATGAGACGTAGTGCCTATTGTGTAAGCCCTGGTGACTATGAGACGTAGTGCCAATTGTATGAACCCAGGTGACTATGAGACGTAGTGCCTATTCTGTAAGCCCTGGTGACTATGAGACGTAGTGCCAATTGTATGAACCCAGGTGACTATGAGACGTAGTGCCTATTGTGTAAGCCCTGGTGACTATGAGACGTAGTGCCAATTGTATGAACCCAGGTGACTATGAGACGTAGTGCCTATTGTGTAAACCCTGGTGACTATGAGACGTAGTGCCAATTGTATGAACCCAGGTGACTATGAGACGTAGTGCCTATTGTGTAAGCCCTGGTGACTATGAGACGTAGTGCCAATTGTATGAACCCAGGTGACTATGAGACGTAGTGCCTATTGTGTAAGCCCTGGTGACTATGAGACGTAGTGCCAATTGTGTAAACCCTGGTGACTATGAGACGTAGTGCCAATTGTATGAACCCTGGTGACTATGCGACGTAGTGCCTATTGTATAAACTGTGGTAGCAAATGGACTGTGTGCCAGTTCCTTAGGTAAACCCTTAGGAATGAATGAAGAAAGTATAATCGATTCTTAGGGTAAAACCTTAAAGAAGATAATGGGGATGGGTATTTGGGTTGATTGTTGATAATTGAATATAATAAATGTGTTATTGTGGGTTGAAAACCCTATATGCTCACCAGGCTCCCAAGCCTGACCCACTCAGTTTTCTTTGTATCACAGGTATCAATACGAAGACATAATTCACTGAGAGAATAAAGGAGATGTAAATCATTAGTGTAAATAAATGTAAGTTCTGTTTATGCTTATGTTCCTGTATTGACGATGACATCCCAAACGTTTTAAAATGAATAAAATACGTTTCTTCAAAAATGTTTTAATAACGTATTTATCATGTTCTTCTGGGGACAAATTCCGCAACACTTTTATTAAAGAAGTACTCTGATTTTTATAAAGCATAAACAAAGTCGGTCTTTTCTGGCCGTGAAAATGGGGATGTCACAGTCAGATCAAACTCTCGAGTTTGAGTTTGGCTATGGTGGTGCGTTGGGTTGGCGAGATGAGATTCTGGATTCTGAGGTGGGTTCCATGTTGAGGGGTATTGGTTGTCATCTGATGTCTTTGACCTGTGTAGGTCAGTACTCGGGTACGAGAGGTACCCCGTGATGCATGGAACTATGAGCAGTAGACGACAGAGGTCGGGGTTGAGTCGATTTTCAGTTGGGACTGTAGTATTTGTTTGGGGTAAAGATAATTTCATGACTTTTGTGTCACAATGGACCGAGATAGTTGTTGTGAGAAGGAAGGCGATGAGATGTGTTGGGGCATGTAGTGGGTGACCTTTGGAGGTCCAACTGTGGGGTTGAGAGTAGACCAGATGCTAAATGTTAAAAAGAGATATTTGGAGGAAAGTGAAGGATTACGATTTTCAGATGTTTGAGGACTTCTGAGCAAGCATGATTATTTTTGTTCTTGTGTCGGAGAATAGGGTGTTGAAAGTTTATTGTTTGTATGGGTTCTGATAGTAGTTCAGTGGATGAGCCCTAGTGGGATGTGAACCCTTTCGTTCCTTAGGGCGTGATTCAAATCGTTTTGTACGTTTGGTATGAGTGATCGGTAGCCGATTGTTCGATTTTGTCTTGTGAGAAACAAAGGAGTAGTGAGTTATCAGGGTTTGATGTTCGAGGAGCGAATAACATGGTGATAGCTTGAGTGGGCGGTCTGGCGGCGGGCTAGGCCACTAGAGTTTCCAGATTTTGGGAAGGTCAGAAAGGGGTATCTTAGCGGCAGAAGGGTTGGTTTTGTTAAGAACTTGGGAATTTCTGTGTGGATTCAGGTGTCCATGGAAAAAGATATCGGTATGGTATGAGATCCTTTCGGTAGTGCCATTCGGGTTGTTGGATTCAATCTATGTGTGGTCAATGAGCGATTTCGAGGTCGAAACCTAATTCAAGTGGGGGAGAATTGTAACATCCGGTTTTCCAGGTATATTGTTCTAATTATTTAATTTAAGGATTTTGGAGGGACTCGACGAGTTGGTGCCTCAACTCGTCGAGTAGGGTCGCGACTTGGTGACGTGGATAATGAATGGACTCGAGGAGTCGGAGAGATGACTCGCCGAGTCAGCGATGTTGGCAGAAACCCTAATTCTCTCGGGCCTGGGCCTATTTAAAGGCACTTATAGCCTAATTGACACCCCCTATCAGTGTCATTCGGCACTTGAGAGAAACCCTAGAGTCATTGGTGAGAAAAAGAGGGAAAGAGGCTCATTTGAGGTCATTCCTTGGGAAGAAGATCAAGGGTGTTGCAAGGATCAAGAAGTGAGCTTGTGGATCTACTGAATCTCCATCTTCAGCTTCAGATCTAGGTAAGAAGTCCCTACCTTTCTTGATTTATTGAATAGATCCCTTGAGTATGAGAAGTTAAAGCTCATATCACTTTTGGTGGGGTTTTTGGTGCATCAAACCCCCCTCTTCTGGGTTATGCCATAGATATGGACCTTGTAAGGTCCAGAGAGTCTGATAGTAGGAAGCCATGGTTGAGCAACCTTAGAGCTTTGAAGCTATGAAGCTTTAATGGAGTCATAATGGTATATAGAGCAAAATACACTATGCATGGGTATCAAGATCGGACCTTTACGTGACTTTTGAGTATTAGGAGGTTAGATCTACGTGTTGGAGTTACAGATCTGAACTCAGGTGGCTGGATGGGAAATCCAATGGAGCCGACTCGCCTAGTCCATGGGATGACTCGACGATTCGTAGCGGGTTTGTCTGAGTAGCCTTGTCCCAATGTTGACTCACCGAGTTGGGAGTCAACTCGGCGAGCTGAATGAGTTCTAGGAAGAATTCAGAAGATGCGAGGGGACTCGACGAGTCGCAAGGGTGCACTCGACGAGCTGGGTCAAATATGGACTGTTGACTTGAGTTTGACTTTGGGGTTTTGGTCAACATAAATAATAGAGACCTTGGAGGGGTAAAATGGTCTTTCACCCACTTCAAAGAGTTAGAAAGAGAAAGAATCCCCTTCGGTTATCTGAGTCGTGAAAAGCGTGTTAATTAGAGATATTCATCCTTTGTGTTAGGAGGAGGCTAGTTTGAGATCCGAGCGCGAGGTTATTTGTTCACCTGCTAGCCGAGATGAGTATTCTCACTATACTTTACCTAAAGTGGTAATTATGTGGGACCAAAGGGTCTTATGTGCTTGCTTGAGTTATGCATTTTGTCTGTGTGATCTGATGCTATGTGCTATATAGACCGGACCGGAGGGTCCAACGAACTATGAGGCCGGAAGGCTCCCAACCAGACCGGACCGAAGGGTCCAATGAGCTAGACCGGACTGGAGGGTCCAACGAGCTATGACCGAACCAGAGGATCCACCGAGCTATGTGACTGGAGGGTTCCACTTAGACATCTTGACCGGAAGGTCTTACAGAGCTATAGCCTCGAGTGGCTAGTTACTTGTTCGTGGTATTTTGGGGAACTCACTAAGCTTCGTGTTTACTGTGTTATGTGTTATGTGTTTCAGGTTTTCTCAGGATCGCGGGAGGACACCCGCTTGATTGTACACACCAGAGAAAGAATTGTGTTTCGAGGATCCTTGATTATTAACTAATTAAACTCGGAGTTATGTTATGTAAACTAAATAAATGATGTTTTATGAAATGTGTTATGAAGATTATATGATTAAAAATGATTTTTTTTTTTTGAAAATTTACGTCATTACAAGCATAATCAGAATCCATGCCATGAATGCCGCTATCCCGTAAGATGTGGTCTTGCAATACCCAAAATTGGGCCTTTGAGGAAACAAAAGCGTATGAGGTAGCCTGTACTGCCGAGTATAAACCCAAACCACCAAACTCAATGGGTAAGGAAGCAAGTCGCCACTTTATGTATCTCAGGCCACCACAAACCATAATGTCCTCAATCGCCCCATGCAACCCATTATCGAATAACAAAGCAGCCTCTTCCATGTGAACGATTTGGCACGTCCTCAGCCCAAAGAAAAGTTTCGAGTTTTAACCCATATTTAACAAAAAATCGTTCCTACAAAAACCTTTATAAATTAAAACGTTAGGTGTTACCATTAAGCATCAATAAATCCATATCAAGCAAATAGGAATTACATCAATACAAAATAATAAGGAACTTATCAGTTCCACTCCATTCTCTACAATTTGACTTCTAACTTCCATATAACATCCTTCCTCCTTAAAGGTAACCTGAGATACATGACATTAAAAAGAGATATGTAAGACAAAAATGTCTCGTGAGCTATGTGGGTTTGTGACCCAAAACATTTATCACATTTTTACCAAAAACATATCATCTTTGCAAACATAGTTTTAGACCATAAAACATTTTCAAGGAAAACTCATTTCATACATGTCATAAATATCATTTTATATCTTATTCATTTCAAAAGCCACATTTCCATATTTCACTTTCTTTTATCATTAAGGACTAATTCCGGTATTAATTCATTTTCATTATTATACTTAGGGTCTACGTCCAATAAAGGAACCTTCTTGAGAAGCTCCAGAAGGTATAAAGCTTTAACTTTGCCTTGTTTTTCTTTTAGATCTTACCATGAGGAAATTATGTGTTCTTAGTCTGTTTTCTTGCTGTTAATGAGTATGTTCTACTCTAAGACCAAAGGATCCGTCCTTTTTGAAGCAATGAGGTGCAATAAGTCATAAAAATGCTATCTGGGCTCTTTTGGTGCATGCATGGGGTCTTTAGTGGTTAAGACAAGCTAGAATCTTGATGTTGGGCATTATTAAGACATGCATGACCATAAAGTTGGAAATTTTATGGTTTGGAACACCTCTTTGGACCTAGATCTGAAAGTTGGACGTTGGACTGAATGGGATAAGTTCTTAATTAAGTTTTGCATGCCCACCGTGTACATTGGGCGTACCAAGGAAGGGATTTTTGTGAGCTAGCAGCCGGAGGCTTTCAGAGTGATTCAGCAGTGTGATGTGAGTTTTCCTCACTGTATTTGCGAGTCGAAGGAACCAATGCCATCCCGTGGATCGGTATCTTAGTAGACAGGATGATGCTATGCTTAGTGATCTGTAAGATCTGTTTATTTGTTTGTTAGGTGGTTAATAGTATGCTTATTTGTATTATGTGCACATTTTTTGTCAGTGGTTGAGGCTTCAATGCTTTATGCGTAAGCTAATAAGCTGGGGCATTCCAACCCGATGGTTGAGGGCCTAGAGTATTCCATCCTGATGATGATTGGACCCATAGTATGTTGGCATTCCAACCCGATGGTTGAGGGGACTGGGGTATTCCAACCCGATGGTTGATTGGACCCATAGTATGTTGGCTTCTTAAAACGATGGTTGAGGGGCCTGGGGTATTCCAACATGAAGGTTGAAATGACCCACAATATGCTGTTATTGTATATGTATTATTTGTTGTGTTGGTACTTTAGGGGAACTCACTATGCTTTGGGCTTATATTTTTGGGTTATGTTTCAGGTACCTCAGATGATCGTGGGAAGGCAAATGCTTGATTGTGTACCTCCTCATGTTATTTTTTGTGATTTTGGGAAAATCTTTGATGTTTAACTTTATTTGAGAGCTAAAATGTAAACAATTGTGATTTTTGGTTGGTTTGAAAAAGTTTAAATTTTTATGAAATTTTATGGATGTTACACTTCTTATGCTGCCACTGGACCTTTACCAAAGGCACCTACATGTTGTGTAGGATCTTCGTCTTCCTATCCATAACTGTCACCAGTCTTTCAACATAATTTAGGTGATCATCCACTTGAATATACTCTAGAGGGACAACTGCTGAATCATCAGCTACACATTTCCAAAGCTGCAAAACGAGGAAAGTATTGTGGATCTGACTGAGCTCTTCAGGAAAATCTAGCATTTAAGCTACCTTGCCAAACCTATAAATCACCTTAAATGGCCCAATATACTAAGGCCCCAACTTACCCCTCTTCTTGAAGCATATTACACCCTTCCAGGGTGATACCTTCAAGAGCACTGTGTCATCAACCTGAAACTCCAAGTCTTATCGGCGACTTTCAGCATAATTTTTCTGCCAACTCTGGGCTGTTTGAAGCGTCTGCCGAATCTACTGAATGGGCTTTGTCGTTTAGAGGACTACATCAGTCCTTCCCATGACCCTGTGATTAACCTCTCTCCCAATAGACTGGGGTACGACACTTTCTCCCATAGAGGAGCTCAAATGGCGGTGCACCAATGCTGGAGTGATAGTTGTTGTTGTAATAAAACTTAGCTAAGCGAACGTAATAGTCCCAACTCCCACTGAAACCAATCACACACACTCGCAACATATCCTCGAATGTATGAATGGTCTGCTCACTCTAAACATCAGTCTACACATGATAAGAAGTGCTAAGATGCAACCTCATACCCAGTTCCTCATGGAACTTCTACCAAAATCGAGATGTGAACTGAACATCTCGATCAGATACAATGGAGACTAGAATACCATGTCGAGCAGCAATCTCGAGCACGTACAAGTCGGCCAATTTCTCGGCCGAAGAACTATCCTGAATGGCTAGAAAGTGGGGGCTCTTGGTCAGACGGTTGACGATAACCAAAATCGCGGCGAATCCCTTAGCCATCCAAGGTAACATGGTGATGAAATCCAAAGTAATATGTTCTCATTTCCACATGGGAACCTCTAACGTCTGCAAATTTCCATGCGGCCTCTGGTGCTCAGCCTTGACCATCTGACATGTCAAGCACCTCTCGACATGCCAGGCTATCTCTGTCTTCATGCACGGCCACCAATAACTAAGTCTCAAGTCACGATACATCTTGGTGGCTTCAGAGTGTATCGAAAACCTAGATTTGTACGCCTCCTCCAACACAGTTTTCCTGATCCTACAAAAATCTGGCACCCAAACCCGTCCATACCCGGTAAATAACCCACGACTGTAAGTAGAAAACCTGTTTATCTCACCCTTGAGTCTCTCCTATTTCTAATTCTCTTTCTTGACTCCCTCGGCCTGAGCCTCCCTAATCAAATAAAGAAGCGTAGAATCAATTGATATTCTTATACATAGATTCTCAACCACAGATCTAACCATCTTGCGGCTCAAGTCCTGAGGTGATACTGTAACGTCCCGAAAATCACAAGGTACAATTTCATTTTTAATTAGACCAAAAAATTAATTATCTTTAAGTCAAACATTTATTATCCTTTTTCTAAATATTCAAAAGTTCTTTTTAAGAAAACAACTATCAAAGTACAATCCCAAAATCATCATAATGCGAAACATGGGTGGATGCGCTGCGATCAAGCTAGGCCCTTCCCTTTCGAATTGGAAGTACCTGTAACCATAACCATAAAAACGGTAAGAACAAGGCTTAGTGAGTTCCCCCAAATACCATATACCATACATAATAATCACATACTGGGTCTCCACCCTTCATCGGGCCTGTCCCAGCATCGGGTCCCACCCGTCATTGAGCCCCGCTCGGTACACAGATCTGTCAGTCATCAGGCCTCGCATGGTACACATACAAACATATAAAAATGTAATCATACAAAAACATGAAATAATTACAAAGACAAATAGCATGTAATATAATCATTGAGCCTCGCCCGACATCGGGCCTTGCCCAGTAAGCATAAAAACATATACTGATAAGTAGCATACAATATACTCATCTAGCCCCGCCCGACATCGGGCCTTGACCGGTAAGTATACCAACACATAACACATGCAAGAGTGACGCATACATCTAGAATCCTAACATAATAAACCATGGGCTGGAATTGGCGCCTTCGACCCGCTAAATACAGTGAGGAAACTCACCTGTAACTGTTGAATCACTCAGATAAATCTCTACCTGCTGATCCGGAAAATCCCGTGTTGTCATCATAAAACACATCCATTTAATAATTGAATTCCGACCGATATATAAGAGTCTAAGCTAGGGTAAAAGACCAATTTAACCTTTATCTAACTTGGCCCAAAACCAAGTTTCAACTCAACCATACAAAGCCCTAAATCCTAAAGCCCAATATATATGTGGCCCAATGTTCCAAGTTAGGCCCGAACCCATCGTGGGCCTAAAATCCAAGGAAGCCCAACATGCTAGTCCAAAGCCCAAAACCCCTAATGGCCTCAGGCCCGAAATCGACCTATTGGGCTTCTGCTCATAACGCTTGGCGTTCCTCAGTACGACGCTTGGTTACCAACACCGAACATTCACATGCAAACGCCTGGTGTTTGCTCGTTGGTCACCAACTTCCAATAAAATACTTAATGTCTTAAGATATCAAGTCCAAACTTCAGATCCATAGCTAATAGAACGTCTAAAGCCATAAAGTTGAAAACTTTATGGCCATGCATGGTTACAATGATCCCAAAATCTAAAACACCAACTCCTTAACCCATTAAGACATCTCAAAACTTGCATGGAGGATTATGAAGAACCAAGATTGCACTTTTATGATTCAAGACTGACTTTTATGCTTGAAAGGGCAATCCAAACCTTTAGAGCATTCAAAATCACAAAGATCAAGTCTTGGGACAAAAAGAGCATAAACTAGCCTAAATCAAGATCTAACAAATGAGAAATCAAGATCTGAGCTTTATACCTCAAAATGATGCTCCAAGATGTCAAGAGTCCAGATCCCCAAGCTAGAAAGTAACCACACTACTCCAAAGATCTTCCTTATCTTAACAATAACACTAAATTAAACCAAAAAGGTCAACCAAGGCTTCAAACTCTCATACACACTTAGGGTTATTGAAATGAGGATGGAAGCTAAAGTGGTGAAGGGTTTTGAGGCCATAATGCTCTTTAAATAGGGTGCAAACCTTACAAGTTAGGGTTTGATCTTTCCGTGTAAATGCATGGCGTCCACCATAGAACGCCTGGCGTTTGAACGTCAGGCGTTCCGTGCCAAATGCCTGGCGTTTGGAGCAAAGAACCAAAAATGGAAACCATGGTGTTACAACTCTCCCCTACTTAAATTACATTTCATCCTCAAAATGTCTCCTTACTACCTACCAGCCACCTGAACAACTAGAACACTTCTTCCACTACTCCTGAAGAATAACCATTACTACTTTGCGCAAAATCCAAAATTCTAAACCTTGTCTGACTCCCTGACAGACAACCCATGCTGAAACACTGATATTACAACTATGCTTCATGTTCTAACTGATCATAACACTTCCATCCATTGATTAACTTGCTATTTCCACTAAAACAAAATCACCGATCACCTGCTGATGCCGAAAAATTTTCACTTGATAAAATGGATTAGATAATCCTTCGAGTAAAAGACTAATGCCTGAGCATAATGAGCAACAAGAGGCAATCCAGGAGTTAAACCTTCTAGAGTTGAATAAGTCATTGATTCCTTGAATGTGGCACCAATACGCTACTGCTATAATTCTGAAGCCCCATGACTTGCTAGACCTACACACATGTAGAACCATTCCAAAGCACAATCACAAGGGCCTTTTCTACTATCAGAACTAAAAACATTCCTTTTTACCCTGAACACTTCAGCTGATTCCCTTGACACACAGATTCCATAATTTATATTTTGATGAAATAAAGATCCCACACAAATACACTAACGATTCCCACGCAAGTCTCAAGGCACAAACCGATCCTCCTTTATACCAATGACCACATCAACGATGGCCTATCTCAATCTGGCGAATACTATGATTCCATGGCAAACTTACAACAATTCCCACAACTGCCTAATATCTTGGTGAATGCAACGGCTACCCCACAGTCTTACAATACTTCCATACTATCTGCCAACCCAGAAAATGCTATGGCCATCTCATAGTCTTATGACATGTCTATTCCATCATGGTCACCGCCCATGTTCTTACCACAC
This sequence comes from Lactuca sativa, assembly GCF_002870075.4. Taxonomy (NCBI): domain Eukaryota; kingdom Viridiplantae; phylum Streptophyta; class Magnoliopsida; order Asterales; family Asteraceae; genus Lactuca; species Lactuca sativa. The sequence goes on from NC_056631.2 coordinate 146,564,024, forward strand.
CTTTACCATACCGACAAAAATCGACCTGGGTCGAACCTGCATCCAACTATATCCCAACCAGGTGTTCGGGTCATGCTTCGAACCCCAAAGCCTTCATCAAAAAAGAATAGGCAGTTGTTGGAAGTTTCCTGAACTCCCAACTTACACAACTTCAATCCATACGGACACTTAAGTCCTCTTCCCTCCCGACTAGGATATGGAACTCACTATAGTTTCACACCTGATTCAACTGCTGGAATTTTGAATGATTCTCTCTCTTTCTCTCTCTCTCTCTCACTCTCTCTCTCTCTCTCTCTCTCCTCCCTCCTCCCGCGCTTGGATTCGTTGAAGAACTCCCAACCCATAAAATTTGATGAATTCCTAATCCATCTTACCCTCTAATACTCGAACTGTCGACGACCTGAGCTTAAAAGAACTAGCATTCCATTACTTGCCAATTTTGGCGATCGCACAACTCTTGAAATCTAGATGAATAATCCCTGAAATCTCAGCAAGTATGATAACCCCAATCGCTTCCCATGATACAACACCAAATCCTTAAGTCCCTTATGCTAGAGACATAGACCATAACCCTTGCTCTAAGCTAGCGAATCGTCACTCCAACTTCCCATCCTCATAAGGATCTCTAAATTCTAACCATTTTTAACCCTTGCACTTATAAAATTCCCCTGTAACTTCTAATAACCAACAAACTCATGCGGCGGCCATCACCATCTTCTTGCTACCGCTCCTTCCCTAGCAACGGTAGCGATTGGACCCAAGGGTCCTTCTATAGATGACTGCCGATCATACTGGAACAAAAGCTAACAGGACTAAACTACGACTTCGTTGGAGAACTAGCCAGCCAATCCGACCATAGACGTTCCACATGATACCCCAGAATTGACCCCATCAAAGATCCGAAACAACAACCGAAAAAACTAAATCCCGCTCAGCGAGATACGACCCACTAATGACTCTTGGCATGCAAAATGGCATATAACAATTCTTAATGATATAGACTAGGCAATAACAGAGAACTAAACGAAATATAATACTTATCTATACCAAAACAAGATTCCAAGGCAATATAAATACTGATATTAATCAAGAAGAAAGTAGAAGATAACATACCCGCAATAGAATTTGATGAAACCATGGCCTCCTTCGACTGATACTGCAATGCTCGGCTCCTCGCTACTGGGGCTCCTGCCCTATGATCATGACCATTAGTGATCCTCAAAGTAACCGGTGCAGGTGCACTCACTGCTCCACCCCTCAACATTGGATAGTCGGACTTCTTGTGGCCTACTTGGTTGAAGAGAAAACTATTCAGACATGAACCATGGGAGAAATCCCTACTAAAATGACCCATTTGACCAAAACTGAAACATCCTCAACCTATCTCCCAACATCCTCGCTCATGGGTCTTCCCGCACTTGGCACAACGGTCTCGGCCCTGATGGCCTCCCAAATGTGAATCCTAAGTCCTATGTCTATTCACTTGGCCCACTGAAATCTGAATCTACTCTGGCTTCCTCTTTCCGAGGTTCTCTAAATCAATCTCATGCTCTCGGGCTCTAGGAATCATATCATTTAGGGTCTCGCACACTGACAAACTCATAAACTGAAAGACCCTAACTTTCATATTTCTGAAAGACCCAAACTTTCATACTTGAAAATTGTTACTCCAAAACATGCTACATGCATATTCATAAAAACAATATTTTACATTGATAAAGTGATTACAAACTACTGGATACAAACCGACTATTACAAAGTGTTATATCTTACATAACTTCCCAGGATTCTATAGTTTTTATACATACATGATCCCTACATACAACAGTAATATTATAACTATTCTAACCCTTCCAACAGTATACGACTATATTGTTTACTTATCTCCTGCAATTGTTAAACATTGAGAGGGGTAAGCAGTGACGCTTAGTGAGTTCAATAATAGATACAATATAACGTTATGCCATATATATACTTCAATATGGCAGAAGCAAAGAGGAACAAGAAACAACAAAGGCAGATGAGTATCATATAACTTGCTTTCCATATCAACGAATAATCTGATTCAAAGATATACAATCAATGAGACCTGACAATTTCTATACTTGATATATATCAATAGAGCTTTGACCCAAATGGCACAGAAGACATACAACTTCAGATTAACATTTTGGTATATTTCAGGCTTATAGCCCTGTCTAACCTTTTGCCAATACAATAGAAATCATTCTCTTACGGAGACATGTTCTACATGGAAAGAGGCTACATACCAGTACCAATGTGAATCTAAGTCCATTCACTGATCATATGGTCAAAGGTATTTCTTTGCTATTAAAAATAGCGAATAAAAATATCACAGGAAAATAACCCAGAATAATAACACTGAAAAGCACATAGTACATATAACACATAACAAACAATTGTTCCTATATATTAAACTCATAGTGAAATAACCAGGGGCTAAAATAGTAAATTGGGCAGCACTTCGGCTCTAAATATAACTTTCTGTGATGAAACCGGGGTTTTTAGCTAAAAACCGGGCTTTACTCGGGCAGAGTTTCGACTTGAAAATATGATTTTCTCGGGAACTTCGGAGCGTCGGGACTTGCTTCGGGTGTCGGGGATGATATCGGGACTTTGGGGGTTTAAAAGTAGGCTAAAAGGATGAAAGAGGGTGAAAGGATATAGAATTTGTAACATAAATCCGAAGATCCTTGGTTTCTGTTTATAGGGGACCGAGGCTCGCATTACGCTGGGTGTAAGTCCTCGGTACGTTGGGCGTACTGCGAGGTGGCCAAGTATGCGGGGTGTAGCCTCGTACGCTGGGCGTACATGCGAGGTGTCACTTGTTCGGTTCTCGCGCTCAGACGTGGTACATAGGACGAAGAGTGAGAGATGTGGCTGGTTCCGGATCGCACACGTACGCTGAGCGTAGGCTCGTACGCTGGGCGTACGGCTCCGGATAATATTTCGATTTTTTAATTATTTTTATTTAATAACTTCAAAATTTCATATCATTTGCGTACGAGCTCCGTTTTTGACATTCTTTATATGCAAGAGTAGGCGAGTATATACTCTACAACTTTCGTTTAGACTCTATCGGATGATTTTGACTTCATTTTTATTATTATATTTTTAACAGGCCGGGACAAGAAAATTCCGTTAAAAATTCATAACTTCTTCATCCAATGTTCGTTTTTGTCAATCTTTTTACTGTTGTACTACTATTGACGAGACCTTCAATTCTCATTTAGGTTGTTTCTGCTAAAAATCACTCGATCTAGAATTCGAGTTTTTAGTTGTCTACTCCCAAGCTGAAACTTAGAAATATAACAACTTCCTCATACGAAGTCAGATTTTGGCGTTCTTTTTATGAAAATTCTCGGTTTAACAAATACTATGACTTTCATTTAGATCACCAAGGCTAAAAAGTAACTTATCAAAAACTCACTTTTTATGTCATTCAGCGTCGTGCCGGTTTTGTCGCGGATCTTCGATTGGTCAAAACTTCTTCGTTATAACTCGGATTTCGATGAGGTTTTCGCCTAAATGTTTCTAACAAGATTATCTACAACTTCTAATAATAAAATTTTACTTATTTCAAATTTTATATTTTTGTTAAATTTCACTATTAGGCTTTTGATTAAAATCTCATAAGACTTCCAATACGTTCTGAATGATTCTAAGCATAGTTTTACATTTGTAGTAAAAACCATCTGTTAGAACTCGAGATTCAAATTTACATAACATTTCGTAATATTATTCACTTTTTCAATTTACAGTACACGATAACTGAATGTGTATGTTATATAAACTCCCTGATGTCATCCCTAAACATGTCATGATACCTTACCTTCTCCATCTCCTTGTCTGTTGCATACTGCAAAACCAAAAAAGCTCTCTCCCAGAACGTGGAAATAATCTATGCTATAGTTATAGTCGTCTGGAGAATGTCCTAAAACTCCCTCGCCAACTATTGTATCTCAATAATTGGTGCAAACTCGGCCCTAAATCGGGTCATGAACTCATCCCATTTCATGGTCTCTAGGGATTCGCCTCCCAAATAGAAGTCTATCTCCTCCTACCAATCTCGGCCTCTGTTCTTCAGAAGACATGAGGCAAATCTAACCTTTGGCCTCTCGGGGCAGAAACTCATCCTGAAAGTGTTAGCCATATCTGCTACCCATCTCCTACTGGGAATGGGGTACTAATCCCCAAAGAACTCGGGAACTCCACATGCACGAAACTTACATAAAGAAATAGTGCAAGCTCCAATAATAGCCATAACTTCAGTAAGGAATGGGTCCAGACGCTCATCCAAAATCTCCAAAATCCCCTCCTTGACCGTACCAAAGATCACAGGAGTTTGCTCCAAAATACTATGGGTAATCTCCAACGAGATGAACTCCTGCATCCGCTCATCAATCGACTCAGTACCTGCACCTGAGGCTGAACCCGAACCCGAGCCTCCTTCCTAGGTACTCATCACCACACTGAAAAACAACATGCAAATGATCAGAACATACCTAAGAATCCTCATCTTACAAGCTTCCTAGATTCTTTGTAACTCTCCCCGATTCGAATATGAATCCTATGCTTTCAGTGGTACGGGCTCAATACTACCTTCCATACTTATCCATACTCTCCTCAAGAATCATCCTGAATCCTCTAGGTCACCTTCTCAAACTAATACACCAAGCACTCGCTAAAATAGTGTGGCTAAACCCATTGAAGCACTTCCTAGGCTTTCCTAAGTTTCCGAACTCACCCTGCCATCAGCTGCTGAAGAGCTCCCCATAATGTCAGTTAACCACTTCATGAATATAATCACATGCAACAAAGCATAGATAATCCTTTGAGTAATAGACTCATCTCTACAATAGTTAGACTCAAACGAGAGTTTTGCAATAGGGTCAAATCCATCACTCTGAGATTATTCAACCTTTGTCACATGCGACTTAACATATTTACTTAATAGCTAACTCACATCACTTAAGAGTTCCATAAAGTACAAAGCAAGCAGAATTCCTGCAGTCGCACTCCAATCCATAGAATAACCAAAGAATATTCCAACTCACATAGTAAAAATCATGCTAGGAACTTCCACTCTCAATGTCGGTTGCCTTATGCATGCAAATTATACCCAATATAGGATCAAATAGTCTGTCAAATAAAAGACTCTACCCTAGGACCAAAACCAAACACAGAACAGGAAATAATGCCAAATCACTCATTCTAGGGCTATATGATCCTAACTACATATAATTTTTAAAGCGTACACTTAGCAATTACTGATACCATTACATATTCCCAATGTAGTATAACATCCAATGCTTCATAGGCTACAAGTAATCACATATCAGGCCAATCTATCATGCAATTCTTGAAAGTATCCTTAGCCTTATCCTAGCATGAAATTCTCATAACATATAATCATAACAAACATTTATGGGTATTCTCGTGTAACATCGCAAAGATTCGGACCAAAACTTTCATTTTTGATATAGCAATTATAAAAAAAATTTTGTAGGAAACATCATCAAGTTATTTCATTTCATAAAAGCCATATATCCTAAATCTCAAAATCATGTCATAACATAGTAACAATGTCAGAGTACAAATCCCAAGAATCTCATATGCAGAAATCCTATGTGTATGTGATGCGCTGCTACTGTACCGGCTCCTTTCCCTTCGAATAAGAAGGACCTGAAAGAAAAACTGAAAATGTAAGCACAAAGCTTAGTGAGTTCCCCCATCATACCACATACCATATAATAAACATACTGCCAGGAATATTTGGGTTTCCAGCGTACCCTGCTGAGTATATCTGGGTGCTTAACCTACCCTTGTCAGGCATATCGGGGTGCCCGACTTACCCCTTGTCAAGCATATCTGGGTGCTCGACCTACCCTGCCAGGCATATCTGGGTGCCTGACCTACCCTCCGGTTTATTTCAACCAACTTTGGGGACTATTTCACCCCTACCATTACCATATAATAACATAGCGTATCATACTGTCAAACATATATGGGTGCCCGACCTACCTTGCCGATATATCTCAACCGGGTCCGGGGACTAATCCCCTATTTACCACTATCACATAATCACATAGCGTACTAGCACATAAAGCATAACAGATGGTGGCATACCAGGCAATTATAACAAAGACAATCATCTTAACTATAATCACCTACTAGTGGGCCGACCTTGGTGCCTTAGACCCACTTCTACAAGAAGGTAACCCACCTCAATGTCATGAAGTAGCTGAACTGTCATCCGTGCTAGGATCAACTCCTCTCAACTCCTACACATAACAATTTCCTTTAGTTACCCTCTCATACACAAAAACCCTATAAGGGTCATCTCTGGTTAAAGTCAAAGTCAAATTCAACCTTTGGTCAAAGTCAACCTCTGGTAGACTCAACTCGTCGAGTTTCATGATTTAGAGAATCACGAACTCATGATCTAACTCATCGAGTTACCCTCTAACTCTCCGAGTTCTTCCTTATGACAATATCAGGACTTTTCGTTTGAACTCATCGAGTTCTCCTTCATACATAGTCGGGGTATTTCAATCGCAACTCATCGAGTTCATCCTTGAACTTGTCGAGTTCCTCTTCATATCAGTTGGGGCATTTTGCTCTCAACTCGCCGAGTTCATCCTTGGACTCATTGAGTTCTTTGATGTTCAAGTCAATAAACACGTCCAACTCGTTGTGTCATCTTCTAGACTCAACGAGTGTGCTTAGTAACTCGCCGTGTCGTATGAACGACTCGTCGAGTCCCCTAAGGTCCAAATCTATTCAGTCGTTTCAAGTCTGGCTTAATGCATCGAAATCATAGATCTGGCCTCCTAGGGTCGATATAACACGTAAAGTTACAATCTTTACGTTCATGCATGGGTTATTTAGCTCAAAAAGGCTCTAAAAGGGGTCCTTATGATGCATAGGACTCCCATGGCCATAAAATTGGCACCTTTATGCCATGGAGTCCCTCAAAGACTCTGGATCTGAAGTTATTACCCCAAATCATGCTTGCATCCATGAATGGTTCCATAATATACTCCATATGGCCATAAACTACCCCATGAAGAGATCTAACAATTAAATAGGCAAGGTACATACTTTATACCTCAAATAAACTAGAAATGAAGCACAAGCTCTGGATCTACTTGCTTCTTCTTGAACCCCCAAGCTTCCTTTTCCTTCTCAAGCTTCAAAATCACAAAGAACACACAAAAATGGCTCAAGAACACTCAAAATGGGTTAGAATTTCGTGAATAAGGTTTGGAGGTGATGGAGGTTGTGGTTGAGGTCAGTTAAAGTGTTTAAATAGGGTGCAAACCATGAAAAATTAGGATTTCACCCTGGCAGCCCTATGCGTCGAGTTGAGGCCTCTCAACTCATTGAGTAGACTTCAAGTCCCGCGTTCAATCATTCGTTCCTACTCGACGAGTCTGGGGCCTCCAACTCGTCGAGTCCCTTTGCAAAAATGAATGCTTTAATTTAAAATACATACCAGGAACCAGGTGTTACATTTGGGAATCACTTACTTGAGCTCGACCGATTACACCCATCACACCCCCTTTGTCTTCACAAAATCCTTTTAGAAATTTGTTCCTTTTTTTCAAAATCTTTTTAGAAACTCATTTTCTTTCAAAATACTATCAATTCCTTAGTTTTAGTTCATACATACCCAAGAGTGTGTCTGAAACCCTCAAACTAATGCTCTAATACCAACTTGTAATGTTCTGAAAATCACAAGGTAAAATTTCATTTTTAATTCGACCAAAACATTAGTTATCTGTAAGTCAAACATTCATTATCTGTCACACCCCTAAACTGGAACGGCGGAAACGTTCGGGGGTGGATGACGTCATATGTAGTATCACAACAATTGAGTCATAGTAAGCAAGTAAACACAACATTACATTGAATACATAAATAAAAGTATTTACATTTGTTTGGTTGCTGTTTTCATACATTAAAAGTATAGAAAAGAAAAAGACGAGACTCTAAACGCACCGTATTCTCAAAACTCTAGGAGGTACCTGTCTACTGATTCTTTGAGAATACAAGCAGTTTTGAAAGAGTATCAACATAAAGCTGGTGAGTTCATAAGCGTGTTTTTCTAATAAAACCCTGTTGAAGAATCTGTGCAAAATGTACATATGTTTCCAAGAAAATCCAATATTTTCTTTAGTAAAAGTATGATAACACCAGTTCCTTCCATGACCACTTAGTTCATACTAGTCACATATAAACTAATATCGAATAGACAATTGATTATGTGGATCTGCCTTAAGCCCGCAACCAATAAGGAATAGGAAATGAGGCAGAAACCACATATTCCACAGTTTATCGAGTATTCTTCATACGTAACCCTGATGCATAAACTAAGGAATTATAGAACTAACTAGGAATGTTTGTTACTGAATCCGATTGTAGTGTAAGAAACATATTAGTTTGTAAGCTTGACTACTACTAATATGTATAGTATGTTCTGTTTGAAAACCCTGGCTACCACCAGTGTGTATAGTATGTTGTGTTTGAAAACCATGGCTTTGACCAGTATGTATAGTTGTTTTATTATTTAAAATAAAACTGAGTAGTGTATCCCTGAAGTCCTCTAGTGTAATGTAAAGTAGTTCTATTAATGAAAATAAAACTAATGAAGAATAAAATCCGGTGAACAAAGGTTAGTTTATACTATTGTCAGTCGTATAACCATGCTTGATATGACCCAGTGACCTTTACGACGCTCTTTAAGTGTCAGTTAAATGAGATTTGTCACTCCACACATGCTTGCCTAACTGTATCTAGCAGTTCAGGTGTGGGATTGTCAATCCCGAATAGATCTATTCACAAATCTCACGCTCTCTCTCCAGGAGACTCTGGTTATACTATGATAGGATTTAGTTCAGCACACCAGAGGGTACAATTTTGAAGATGTTGTCTCACAATCATGTATTAACTAGTTTACATGTAGTATTGTTCTCTTGTATTTGAATCTGTGTGTACACTGTATAGGTAATAATTATACTCCAATAATTATTAAATTTTGTAGTAATGTATATCATAAACTAAATCTGTCATAGTTTATATATTTACCCATGTATGAAATCTGAAACGGTAAAAGTTATGTATTTAATTCCCCAAACTATACCCATTATAGTTTGCTTGAAATGTTTTGTACTTGATTTGTAAATTGTTCTGAAAACTATGCAATTATGTTTTCAAGTTGAAAGCGTCCCTTATGCTCAACATAGTACAAAAGGGATAAAATGTCTAAATATTTTATAAAACATGGAAATCGTTTAACTATATCAATTGCATAAGTTTTAAACTCGTTAAAATCATTTATGTTTGGCTTGTATTCCCCCTGAAAACATTAAAAATCATAAAAGCGTAGGGGTATGAACTCACTGTTAGTCGTGTACAAGCGTTGAATCAACGAACCGAAATGGAGACCCTCGAGTTGTAGTGTGGCACTTAACTGAATCCTAATGACAATTAAATACATATATGTATCTAAATTAGCGATTTCGTTAGATGAGGTGTTCAGAAAACACTTGCTTTCAGTTAAGGAATGTTATCGGGACTTGATTGAATCGAGGCAAGTGGGTTTCCATTCAATTGCACCACTTAGGGAGTGTGTTCGGTCGTGAAAGGAGTGTAGGGTCATGAACTGTGTACAGCTGTAGACTGTCTCTCGAAGGGTGTACGGCAGTGAACTAGTGTATGGTCAATGAAGATTTGCAGTTTTGAAGGGTGTACGGTCGTACACTCAAGAACAAGGGTGCCAGAATCGATGAAAAACGTGTTCTAGATGCTCCGAAATGACCCCCAATGGTGATTCTCGATATTTTCCGAATGAATAAGGGTGTTTTAGGGATGTACGGTCAAGAGGTTAGAGAGAGAAGGAGTGAGTGTCCGGCTATAAAAGTGTAAACGAGGGGTAGGGTCTTGTATTTATAGGGGTTTTCATGGTCGGTGGTGGGGTCCACCCGACGCTGGCCGTAAACGAGTGTACGACCGTACATGGGTTTACGGCCATAAACTCACTTAGGCCGGAAACGGTTTGGTTTTTTTCTATGAGAACTCGGGTTTTTTGCACGATTTTTGGTTCCGACTCGTATAAAATTTTAATTATATAAAACTAGATGATTTTCTAAACCAAGAAGTTTGAAAGGAACTTAATAAATATTCAAATTTTATTAACAGAAATCGGTTAATGGAAATGGAAAAAGTTTCGGGTTGTCACATTATCCTTTTTCTAAATATTCAAATGTACTTTATAAGAAAACAGTTATCGGAGTACAATCCCAAAATCATCATAATGCGGAACATGGGTGGATGCGATGCGATCAATCTGGGCCCTCCCCTTTCGAACCGAAAGCACCTAAAACCATAACCATAAAACCGTAAGCACAAAACTTAGTGAGTTCCCTAAAATACCACATATGATACATAATAATCATATACTAGTCCCCTGCCCTTCATCGGGCCTTGCCCATCATCAGGTCTCGCTCGACATCGGGCCCTGCTCGGTATACATATTTTCAGTCATTAGGCCCCGCTGTACACATATAAACTTATAAACATCTAATTATACGAACACAAGCGATAATCACAAAGACAATTGCATGCAATACAATCATCGAGCCTCGCCCAACATTAGGCCTTGCCCGATAAGTATAAAAAAACATACTGATAACTAGCATACAATATACTCATCAGGCCCCGCTCGACATCAAGCCTTGCATGGTAAGCATACGAACAAATAAGACATAACAGTGTCATGCAGACATCTAAAACACATCTAATTAATAATTGGATTCCAACCCATATCTAAGAGTCTAAGCTAGGGTAAAACACCAATTTACCCTTTATCTAACTTAGCCGAAAACCAAGGCCTAACTCAACCATACAAAGGCTTAAATCCTAAAGCCCAATATATATGTGGACCAATCTTCTAAAATTGGGCCGAAACCCATCGTGGGCCTAAAATCCAAGGAAGCCCAACATGCTAGTCCAAAGCCCAAAACCCCTAATGACCTCAGGCCCGAAATCGACCTATTGGGCTTCTGCACATAATGCTTGGCGTTCCTCAGTATGACACTTGGTGTCCAACACTGAACCTTCACATGCAAACGCCTGGTGTTTGCTCGCTGGTCACCAACTTCCAATAAAAGACTTAATGGCTTAAGATATCAAGTCCAAACTTTAGATCCATAGCTAATAGAACGTCTAAAGCCATAAAGTTGAAAAATTTATGGCCATGCATGGTTACAATGATCCCAAAATCTAAAACTTCAACTCCTTAACCCATTAAGACATCTCAAAACTTGCATGGAGGATTATGAAGAACCAGGATTGCACTTTTATGATTTAAGACTGACTTTTATGCTTGAAAGGGCAGTCCAAACCTTTGGAGCATTCAAAATCACCAAGATCATGTCTTGGGAGAAAAAAGAGCATAAACTAGCCTAAATCAAGATCTAACAAATGAGAAATCAAGATCTGAGCTTTACACCTCAAAATGATGCTCCAAGATGTCAAGAGTCAAGATCCACAAACTAGAGAGCAACCACACTACTCCAAAGATCTTCCTTATGTTAACAATAACACTAAATTAAACCAAAAAGGTGAACCAAGGCTTCAAACTCTCATACACACTTAGGCTTTTCGAAATGAGGATGGAGGTTGGAGTGGTGAAGCGTTTTGAGGCCATAATGTTCTTTAAATAGGGTGCAAACTCTAAAAATTAGGGTTTAGTTTCTATGTGGAAATGTTTGGCGTCCACCATAGAACGGATGGGATTTGAACGACAAACGTTTTATAACAAGCGCCTAGCATTTAAAGACCAAAGAACCAAAAATGGAAACCATGGTGTTACTGATACGAAATCTCACAATCATAATCCTTGACCACGTCAAGGCACCTATGGTGTCTCATATTTAGATTTGGTTGATCCATGAGACATCTCAAACTCTTGTGATCCATGTAGATTGTACACCGGAACCTATACAAGTAATGCCGCCAAAACTAGAGAGAAAACACCACTGCTACCAACTCCAAATCATGAGTCGGATACTGACCCTCATGCGACTTTAGCTACCTAGAAGCATACACAATGACTCTCCCACACTACATAAGCACTGATCCCAAACCAGTGATGGATGCATCAAAATATACGACAAAATCCTCAACATCCTTAGGGAGGGTCAACAATGGGGCCTCACACAAATTTTGTCTTATTGTCTCGAATGTAGCCTGCTGCTCAGGTCCCCAACAGAAATCCACGCCCTTCCTCGTCAGATGAGTGAGGGGTACATTAATCTTGGAGAAGTCTTGAATAAATCTCCGATAATATCCTCCTAAACCCAAGAAACTCCTGATCTCTGAAGGAGACTTTGGAACGTTCCACTGCATCATGGCCTCGATCTTGGCCGGATCGACCAAAATCTCGTTCTAGTTAATAAGATGCCCCAAGAAATGGACCTCACATAACCAAAAATAAAACTTTGAGAAATTGTCATACAATCGTTCTCGTCTCAAAACTCACAGGAGCTCTCAAAGGTGCTCCTCATGCTGCTCTATGGTCTTGGAATACACCAAGATATCATCAATGAAAATAATGACCGATCAATCGAGCATGGGCCTACATACTCGATTCATCAAAACCATAAATGCCACATGCGTATTGGTGAGCCTAAATGGCAGTACCACAGACTTGTAATGACTTAGGTGTACTGGGGCGGACCCTAGTAGTTGTTAGGTGTACACTGCGTACGCAGGGCTTACATGGTAAATCTTGAAACCCTAAATTTTAGGGTTTGGTCCACATATAAGCATCGTTATCCCTCATTTCTCATTCCCTCATCGGCCCACATCTTAGAAAACGACCCTCTAGCTAACCCCAAATGAGAAGAGTGCATCTTGAGCTTATCTTGGTGTTTTGTAGCATTCTTGAAAAAGAAGAAGGTGTTGAGAAGAACTTGGAGCTTTGAAGCAATTTGGATATGAGATTATATCCTTGTTAGCAACCTCCAGGAGGTAAAAACCTCATAACTTGATCACCCTATATTGTAGATCTAGCCATTTCTTTATTTAGGGTTATTTTGATCCCAAATATGGTGATTCTTGAGCATCGCATGCTCTTAACCAAATAAGTCGCCCTTTTAGACCTTATGAGAGGTCTTAAGTCACAAAATGTGGTCTTGATGCTTAGTATTTGTCCATGCTTGCTCTAGATGGTCTTAAAGTGTTAAGAAGTTGGGATTTTGTGTATTAAGCACTTAGTCGACATGCAAAGTCATAAAGTTGGAAACTTTATGACTCGTAGTGGTATTTTAGCCTTGGATCTGAAGTTTAGACTTGAGAGCTTAATGCATTAAGCTCTTATTAAGAGAAGAATATTCTGAGCGTACGCCGTGTGAAGCTTCGCGTACGCCGCACGTGCATGGTCCACCTCCCGGCTCGAGTCAAAGTTCGAGTACACCCGATGTAGGAGTTGAGTACACTCCGCGTACTCGGCTGAGTGGACCAAGATCACTCTTTAACCCATTGACTTTGAATTTGACTTTAACATGGACTGACCAAGTTTGAATTAAGGGTATTTTCGGTATTTTGAGTTATAGTTAAGCCTTAGTCTCTATCTGTTGAATAAATCACCTATGGAGCCGGTATTTAGAGCAGTGTATTTTTCAGCGATTTGATTCGTCAGATTGTGAGGTGAGCTTCCTCACTATTCTTGGGGGGGGGGTCAGGCACCAATGTCGGCCCCTTTGGTTATGCATCATGGTATCTAGGATGTCGCTATACAGTAGAAATTTATAGATCTTCCTGCTAGTCTTTTAATTGGTTATATGATTATCTGTTGTTGGATATATGTTATTTGTTATGTGCATGTCGACATGGTGTGGTGGGGTTGAGACTGTACTGGTTTATGTTGTAATACAACAAACTGGGGCATTCCGAATGTAAGGTTGTGGGCCAGGGATACCAACCGGAATAGTGTGGGTTGGGGTAATCCAACCTGGAGGTTATGAACCTGTTATGTATTGGGCATTCCAACCATAAGGTTATGGGCCGAGGCATTCCAACCATAAGGTTGTGGGCCACGAGTAATCCAACCCGAAGGTTGTGGACCCGTTATCTATTTGATTATATGTTTGTGTGGTGGTATATTCCATTCGAGAATGTGATTATATCACATTAGAACATGATCTAGAATTTTACTCAAAAAGACCCGATTCTAAGCATTGCATAATACGATGAGAGTTCATTAGAACATGACTCGTCAGTCTGTTATGGTAATTGAAGTAAATAACTTATCTTAATTTAAGTATGTTTAAGAAAGAGCAGGAGTTTCCAATAAGGACTGAGTTTGTAACTCGAAGGTTAAGATTGAAAGTCCAACATAGGATAAAGAGCGGGTGCAAGATTGCGCACCGCCAGTAGTCGAGAAGTCCTAGAGTTAGATACTCATCTGAAAGAACATAAGAGTTACAATTACCACCTAGGATGGAACAAAATGAATGGAGTCATTATACATGCCCTGTTTTTTTGATGATTCCAGGACTTAATCATCGTAAGGGGGAGATAATTGTAACACCCGCATATTCGGGCTAGTCAATTAAGATAATAAGCGTTAAAATGATTTTTTATTGTTATTAGGATAAATAATCTTAACCACAGTAATAGTTAGGGTTAACAATCATAACCTATTTGACGTAATAAAGAAGAATTATTTGAATATTATATGTTTATTATAATATAATAAAATAGGAAAAATCAGTCGAATCGTCCGTAAGTCGTAAAAATAAGTGCGCCAAAACACACACACACACACACACACACACACACACATATATATATATATATATATATATATATATATATATATATATATATATAGCAAGAACATGTCATCCCGATCCCGAAAATATTAATTTTGTCGAAATCTGAATCTGTATTTATTAGATATGATTTTTATAAGATATAAAAGTCAGTCGCGCACAACGAATGTATGACGTAAAAAGCTACGAACAGAATGGTTGACTTTTAACTAATGCGACCAAAATGAAAATCGTAGTACTCCTTAAAATATGAATTTTGAGAAAAAGAATGCCAAAAACGAAGTCCGTACGAGAGAGTTGTGATTTTAACAAAATTATTTAATTTTATAATAATATGGACAAAAATATAAATTGAAAATTAGCCGACGGAGTCTAAATGAAAGTTGTAGATCTCGTCGATAGCTATGTGTGGATATAAATAATGTCAAAAACAGAGTTCGTATGAACGAGTTATAATTTTTAATAGAACATTTACGTATTAAAATAAAATGTAAATCATATATACGTATACATATATATACATATGTATATATCGTTAGAAAGGTATCGATGATGCGATCGTTATAAGACTAGTGTTGAGTACTTTCGACATTAGTTTAGTACAAATATCATTAAATCTATTTAAAATAGTATTATAAATGGGTGTTTACTCATTTAAGTAAATATAGAGGGTGATTTTTGAAAATTCAGTTACTATAAATAAGAGCTTCTAGGCTCTCATATTTATTGCACCATTCTCTTGATTCAAGAGTCTTTCTCTTCTTATCCCCCAAGCATTGCGGTCTCTCGTGATTTGACTTCTCTTTCTGTAGTTTTTAGTATAGTAAGGTGAGCGCTGAAGCGCTGCAAGAATCTTTCTTAGAAAGATTCAGCGACGAAGTTCTGCAGAGCCCGACTCCTAGCTAATTAAGTTATGCTATCGTACTTTAAATATAGCTTATAATATGGTTATTATGAACCTATAAATAAAATTTATCAGTGATTCAAAGTCGTTATGCTTATTGATCTACTTACGGGGATGATGTCTAGGATGTGATATAGTGAGATGTTTAAAATGATATTTCCAAACAGTATACTTCGTATACCAAACGGACCCTACCTCCGATATGATCCTACCTGGTTGTTCCTTAATTGATAGATCATGAAGTAGACTTTGAGTTAATGATGAATCTAGACTAATAATTAGTCATAATAAAGATTAGACTAAAACTTAGTGATAATAATGCTAGGTTTCGTCGAAGGAAAATAGAATCGTTAAAAGCGAAGCGCTGCCCGAGTTTGGAATCATTACTTTAACAAGTGAGTGCATAGTTACTTTCATCTTACACATAGATATGAAGTATTTTATATAAAGTATGTGCTTTCTGTGCATATTATATGTATACTTGTTATCTATGCTGGATGAACGCTTTTATACATGTTTTAAATGATTTAAATTGTATATGTATTTTATACCTATAAATTACAACGGGTAAAGATGGGTAGATGAAAGATGAGTTCGATGATGAAATGAAAGGTGAAATAGATCATGAGACGATGGTGAGAGGTGAAAAATGAGAGAAGCCCTTACCCAAGCGTTGGCCCCGTCATCTAGCAGAGTATGAATGACAACCACAGACTATTCTAGACAGTCTAGTGGAACACTAGTAGGCTTGCAATCTGTAGGTGTTGTGAAGGAGACGTTCACCCGGTGTACTCAAAAAACCCATTGACATGTATTGCGAGTGGACTCTCGAAAATAATATTGTCAATAAACAAGATAAACCCTAGCGACTATGGACTTAGTGCCTATTATATAAACCCTGGCGACGATGGACTTCGTGACTATTCCTTAGGACAATCCTAAGGACTAAATAATGAGGAGTAGATGATTCATAGAAAAGATACTTAAGCATAAAGAAGATAATGGGTATGGGTAAATGGGTTGATTGTTTGATGATGAAACATAATAACTATATTATTGTGGGTTGAAAACCCTACTCACCAGGTTTCCTAACCTGACCCACTCAGTTTATTTGTATCACATGTGTCGATATGAAGCTACATTACACCGAGAGATTAAGGAGATGTAGATCACTAGTGTAAATGAATGTAAGTTCTGTTTATGCTTATGTTTTTGTACAGATGATGACATCCCAAAATTTTAAAATGAATAAAATACATTTCTTAGGAAATGTTTTGATAACATATTTATCATGTTTTTCTTTGAACAAATTCCGCAACACTTTTCTTTAAAAGGTTACCCGGATTTCAAAATAAATCATAAATCAATCGAACTTTTCTGGCTGTAAAAATGGGGATGTCACAATAACTGTTCTCTAATCCAACACTCATCAAGTAGTATCAGAGCGAGATTTTTTCATCTCTATGGAGAAACGTATTTTGTATTTCATTATAGATCTAAATTTTTTCTTGGATCTAAATTTCATTAAAACACCCCAACCCTTCCGTGTTCAAAGATTATGTAGCCATATAGTCACCACCAACATCGCCTTCACCTCTAGACAACCCGAACCTTTTTCCGTTATCACTAGCGAATTTTCGTTAATAAAATTTAAATTATATATATATATATATATATATATATATATATACATATATATATATACATATATATATATATATATATATATATATATATATATATATATATATATATATATATATATATATATATATATATATATATGATTCAGAACCAAGATCGCGCGAAAAATCTGAGTCTCCGTTGAAAAATCAATAGTTTTCGGCATAAGTGTGGTTCACGGCCGTAAACTCATTTACAGTCGTACACTTGTTAACGGCCGGTGACGGGTGGCCCCACCACCGACCATGGAGCCCCCTATAAATATGAGCCCCTACCCTTCATTTGAACCTTCCTAGCCGGAAACACCCTTACTCTCTCTCTCTCTAAACCCTCGACCGCAAACACCTAAAACACCTCTTTTCTTCAAAAAATCATCAAGAAACACCTCTGGAGGTTGTGTTGGAGCGTCTAAAACACGTTTTTCATCGAATCCAGCATACTTGTTCTTGAGTTTATGGTCGTACACATTTCAAACCTTCAAAGCCCGTAAACCCTTCAAGAGGCAGTTCACGGCCGTAAACCCCCCTTCACGGCCGTAAACTCTCCTTAGGTGGTGAACTTGGCTGAAAACCCGCTTCCCTGATTCAATCGAGTCCCAGTAACATTCCTAAATCTAAAACAAGAGCTTTTCTAACACTATAATTAATGGTTTCGCTAATAAAATACATATATGTATTTAATTGATATTTGGATCCTGTTAATCCCGCGTATGATAGCTCAAGGTTCATTTCCAGTTCTGTTGTCCGACATTTCACGCAACCAACTGTGAGTTCATACCAATATGCTTTTACTGTTTTTAACGTTTTCAGGGGGGATACAAGCCAAACACAAATGATTTTTGTGAACTTATATAAAAATAATTTCAGTAGGTTTAAAACTTAGGCAATTGATACAACCCAAAGACTTCCATGTTTTATAAATTATTTAGATATTTTATCCCCTTTGTAAAATGTCGAGCATAAGGGACATTTTCAACATACAATCACAATTGCATAGTTTTCAGATCAATATACGAACCAAGTACACAATATACATGCAAACTATAATAGGTATAGTTTGGAATTTAAATATACAACTTTACAAATTCAGAGTTTATACCTTAAGAAACATATAAACTATGACAAGTTTAGTTTATGATATATATTAATACTTTCGGATTTTATGGGCACAAAATTAGATAATTATTTAAGTATAATTATTGTTACATTACAAGTATACAAACGGATACAAATACAATCGAACAATTCAGAACCACACGTAAACTAGTTAATACAATATTATGAGACATCTCTTCAATTGTACCCTTTGGGGTACGTAATAATCCTGTCATTTAGTATAACCAGTCTCCTGGAGGGAGAGCATGAGATTTGTGAATAGATCTATTCGGGACTGAAAATCCCACATGTGAACTGCTAGCTACAGTTAGGCAGCCATGCCTGGGGTGACAAATGTCATATATCCGACACTAGAAGAACATCGTAAAGGTCACTAGGTCCTATCAAGCATGGTCATACGACTCAAAATAGTATAAACTAACCTTCGTTTATGAGATTTCATTCTTCATTAGTTTTATTTTAATTAATTGAACTACTATACATTACACTGGAGGATTTACAGGGACAAAATATGTTGGATTAATGTCTAAGTCCATAACTATATTTGGTATGTACATGACCCGACCCGGCATGGTCTATTTGGGTTGCACTTCACCGACACAATTTATATGGATAGTCTTTTGAGAATAGTATATTTATGATTTATATTAATATATTATAAGTTCTAATATATTAATGTGGAATCATATTATTTAATTAGTATTGATCAAGAATTAATTTAGAATTAATTAAGTGATCAAAATGAACTAATTAAATATGGACTCTTATATATATGGAATGGGCCAAGTTCATTTAGGTTGGGCTAAGCTTTCATGGATAGTCCATGGAGTGTTTAACCCATGGATCATATGAAATGAAAGGTCATGGGTTTAACCCTAGTTTCCTATCACACCCCAAAACCAAGAACGGCGGAAACGTTCTGGGGCAGAGGACGTCATGTAGAGTATCACAACACAGTAAAAGTAACCAAGCAAACAACATCATCCATTGTATTAAATATATAATTTTAATACAAGCGTGTTCTGAACAGTTATAGACACCAAAAATATAATGTGCATCAAAATAATAAGATGAGTCTTGGATGCGCTCCATCTTCTCCAAAAGCTGGCCACGATACCTGTCTACTGATGACCTGATAATACAAGTTATTTTGAAAGAGTTTATCAGCATTAAGCTGGTGAGTTCATAAGTATTTTAGTGTCGGTGTTTGTTATCAAAACGTTTGAACATGTCTCAAGTGTAAGTTTGCAAAATGTATGTAAATGTTTGTAAGTGTTTGTAAAAGTTTGAATCTCTCAGAAAAACCTATATTTTCTATTAAAGTAGCCTTCTACCAAGGCTTAACTGTTTTGTATGCTCGTTTGTTGTAAAAGTGTGTAATTTCCCAAGTGTAACTACCATTTAACAAAATATAGTTTGTACATTAATGTTTAAGTGAAATAATCACTAAATATATGTAATGGGTAAATTATTGTAGTACTGTAGTGTTGTATTATAGGAACTACTGCTGTACTAACTACCTTAAACCGGATTTATATTAAGGTATCATGTGACTAATTGCACCATACTATTGACTGGTAACAACGACATACGAATGGTCGTAATAACGGAATGACGTTTGGCACCCGCAGACCTGCAGGTCCGGCTGTAGCTAGCAAAAAGGTGTAGGATAGTCAATCCAGTATAGATCTATACGCAAACTCATGCTCTCCCTTCAAGAGACTCTGGCTACAACTCGGGCCATGGCATTTATGTCATGCTCCGATTCATATCACAATAATGAACGTATTCTTGTATATGTAATGTAATGAACTGTTCTAGTATAGTTGTATATGTTCTTTCTCTAGTATAGTTGTATATGTTCTCTGTCTAGTATAGTTGTATATGTTCTCTGTCTAGTATAGTTGTATATGTTCTGTGTCTAGTATATTTGTATATGTTCTCTCTCTAGTATAGTTGTATATGTTCTCTTTCTAGTATAGTTGTATATGTACTTGTAGTAATAAGAATTGACTCATGAATGAACTGACTCATTGATCTAGAAATTGTAGTAGTGTGATCCTGTGTTACCCCGATGGTAACTTACTAATGATGTACTGATAGGCATGAATAAAGGAGTACTTTTATGTCTATATATGTACATTTGATATATAACTAATATTGAAACGACCTTCAGAGGGCTACCCGAAATCCCACCAGACCACATCCAAATCGAGAAAAAGGAAATAGGGCGGATGGCCTTCCTAAGCCCTTTAAACATTGCTTATATATCTATACATATATGGGCATGCAATTTATAAGAAGTATAACAAAGTCTAAATAAAATTATTTGATAAGTAAAAGAGTTTGTAAAACAGTTTGAAGTAAAACAATTTGATAAACAGTTTGAACAGTAATAAAATCATTGGTCTTCTAGTTATTAATCACATGTGATTGATGTAATAACTATAAGTATTTAACTTGTATCCCCCCCATAAAGTATTTAAAACATTTAAAAGTATTTCAAAGGTTAATTAAATGGGTATGAACTCACTTGCGGTGAGTGGATTGGATTGAAGTGTCGGATACCGTGCTAGGTGGCAAACGGAGACTTTTTCACACGCACGAGCCTAGTTATCATATAATGAGCATATATAT
The DNA here is from genome assembly GCF_002870075.4 of Lactuca sativa. Lineage (NCBI taxonomy): Eukaryota > Viridiplantae > Streptophyta > Magnoliopsida > Asterales > Asteraceae > Lactuca > Lactuca sativa. Next base: position 146,585,227 of record NC_056631.2, read on the forward strand.
AACTAATTAGCCAAATAATAACTAATGAAATAAGTTGGGACACTCAGGAATATGTAAACACTTTGTATAAGTGTGATAGGTCCTAATGGTTGCATCTAAGTTGTTATGGGACAAGGCTAAAGGGGTTTAATGTACCAAAGGGCCTTATATAAGTGTTTACTCCTCAATAAACCCCACACAAGGAGTTTACGGTCGTAAAACCTTGAGTTTACGGCGGTGAACTCCAATCTTGGTGGTAATTGATGTTTTGAAGTGCTATTTGATTTCTAGAATAAGCCTTGCTTGGTTGTTTAATCCTTTGGGTAGTTTAGGGCATAGAAATACTCCTTTGAGGAGTTTATGACCCCAAGGCCAAATCCCTTAGAGTTTACGGCCGTAAACTCTCATGGGATGGGTGTTTTTATTCTTTCAAGTCCCAAGCACAAGTAGGATAATTTCTAGGCATTTGTTTAAGGCTAATGAGGACTCTAGGCACACTTTGGTGCCCTTATTTGGTGTTTAAGGCCTAAGAGTATTTCCTTGGCCGTAAACTCCCTTTAAGGGGTGCTTTTGATGTTTTAAAGTCCACAAATTAGCTAGAAGTAAATGAGTATTAATGTCTAAAGCCTTAGGAGTGATTAGGGCACATTTTGGCCCTTGAATTTGGAGTTCATGGTCCAAGAAGTTCTTGGGCCTTGAACACCCTAAGCTAGGTGTTTTTGATTGTTGTCTAGTCTCAAATATACATACATATAAACCTAAGCTAGTTACATAACAAGGAAATGGGACTATATAGCCTTTAAGCCTCATTTTGGAGTTTACTCCCCAAGAACGTTCTTGGGCGGTAAACTCCCGGATCTCACATATTCGACATGTAATCTATGTTATTAAGCATATAATAAGCATTATAAAACAACTAGAGAAGTGTACTCACGATTTGGGATGAAAACCCGAAGATCCGCGAGAGAGAAAATGGCTTTTCTCTAGTTGGAAATGTGAATAATGAATGAATTTGGTTCAGAAATCTATTTATAGTCGTGAGATATTTTTGACTGAAAATATTTTTATTCCTGAAATGATTTCTAATATAACAGAGTGTTGGAATAACAATGTTTCACAAAACCATAGTGCATATTTACTGAAGTGTAAACCCTGGATTACTCCAACTTATACGAAAAGTCTGAAAATTGACTATGACTGTTATAACTTCTATTGAAGTGATATTGTTTGTACAGAATGGAAATTTCGGGTTGTCACATCATCCCCCCGTTAGAAGGAATTTCGTCCCGAAATTAGAATTTAAGGAAATAAGGTGTTACAAACAATTAACCGAAAAGATGAGGGTATTTCAGTTTCATCTGATCCTCGCGTTCCCAAGTGAATTCCGGTCCTCGCTTGGCGTTCCAGCGGACCTTCACGATCGGGATACGAGTTTGCTTTGTCTGCTTGACCTCACGGTCCATGATCTCTACCGGTTCTTCCATGAAGTTTAGGCTCTCGTTGATCTCGATCTCGTCGAGTGGGATTACAAGAGTCTCGTCGGACAGACATTTTTTCAAGTTAGATACGTGGAATGTAGAATGTACGTTACAAAGTGTGTCGGGTAGGTCGAGTTTGTAAGCTACGGGGCCGACTCTTGCAAAAATCTCGAAAGGCCCTATGTACCTCGGATTAAGCTTCCCACGCTTACCGAAGCCTATTAAGCCCTTACAGGGTGCGACTTTGAGAAGCACTCGGTCTCCCACCTGAAATTCCAAAGGTTTTCTTCGCTTATCAGCGTAGCTCTTCTGTCGGTCTCTAGAGGCTTTCAATCGTTCACGAATCTGAACGATTTTCTCTGTCGTTTCCCGAATGATCTCCGGACCAGTGAGAGTACTCTCGAAAGCTTGCCCCCTGGCTAATTGGGTATCACCCACCTCAGCCCAGCATAGAGGGGATCTGCACTTTCGGCCGTAGAGGGCTTCAAATGGAGCAGCCTTGATGCTCGTGTGATAACTGTTATTATAGGAAAAATCGACAAGGGGTAAATGAGTATCCCATGCCTTTCCAAAGTCAATCACACAGGCTCTCAACATGTCTTCCAGTGTTTGGATGGTCCTCTCACTCTGTCCGTCGGTCTGTGGATGGTAGGCTGTGCTCATGTCCAGCCTTGTTCCTAGGGAATGTTGTAGTGATTGCCAGAATCTTGAGGTGAACCTACTATCTCTATCGGAGATAATGGACATAGGCACACCATGTAGACGTATGATTTCCCTAATGTATTTTCTCGTAAGTTTCTCCATGTTGTCAGTCTCTTTGATAGGCAGGAAGTGTGCAGACTTGCTCAATCTATCGACGATGACCCATATGGTATCAAGTCCACCCGTTGTCTTGGGAAACTTGGTTATGAAATCCATAGTGATCCGCTCCCATTTCCATTCTGGAATCTCTGGTTGTTGCAGTAAACCGGATGGCTTCTAGTACTCGACCTTAACCTTTGCGCAAGTAAGGCATTTACTTACGAAGGTAGCAATCTCTGCATTCATATTAGCCCACCAGTATAGCTTTTTAAGATCCAGATACATCTTATCTGAACCTGGGTGGACGGAATACCGAGTGTTGTGCGCCTCGGTCATGACCAAGTCTCGGAAACCACCGTGTTTCAGTGTCCAGATCCGGTTCATGAAATATAAGGCTCCATCACCCTTGGCTTCTAAATTCTTGTCCATTCCTCTAAGGGATTCACACGTCACATTTTATGGTTTCATGGCTTCTAGTTGGGCCGCCTGAATTTGCTTAGACAAGTGTGAAAGGATGGTTATTGACAATGAATTGACTCTGCGACCAGAATATTCCTTCCGACTTAGGGCGTCTGCTACTACGTTGGCTTTACCCGGATGATAACGAATATCGCATTCGTAGTCACTAAGTAGCTCGACCCACCGTTGTTGTCTCATGTTGAGCTCCTTTTGATCGAAAATGTGTTGTAAACTCTTGTGGTCAGTAAAAATAGTGCTTTTTGTTCCGTACAAGTAATGTCTCCAGATCTTTAGAGCAAACACCACTGCTCCTAGTTCAAGATCGTGGGTCGTGTAGTTAACTTCGTGTGTCTTCAACTGTCTGGAGGTGTAGGTGATGACCGTACCTCGCTGCATCAGAACACACCTGAGCCCTTGATTCGATGCATCGCAATAGACTACAAAGTCTTCTATTCCTTCGGGAAGGGATAGTATTGGTGCGGTGCACAAGGCTCGCTTGAGCGTTTGGAACGCTCTTTCCTGTCTCTCTTCCCAGTCAAAGGCCACGCCTTTCTGGGTCAGGGTTGTCTGAGGTTTCGCTATTCGGGAGAAGTTCTGTATGAACCTGCGGTAGTAGCCAGCGAGGCCTAGAAATTGACGAATTTCTGTAGGCGTCTTCGGTGCTGACCAGTTCTCAATGGCTTTAATTATGGATGGGTCCACGTGGATTCCCTCTTCACTTACCACGTGCCCTAAGAATTCGACTCTTCGGATCCAAAATTCACATTTCGACAACTTCACATAGAGTTTTTCCGTTCGTAAAGTCCCTAGAACTTGTCGTAGGTGATCGCCATGCTCTTCCTTACTTCGGGAGTAGATTAGGATGTCGTCAATGAAAACGATAACGAACTGATCTAAGTAAGGTCGGCATACTCTATTCATTAGGTCCATGAAGACTGCGGGCGCATTGGTCAATCCGAATGGCATCACCACGAACTTGTAGTGTCCGTAACGAGTTCGGAAGGCCGTCTTCGGGACATCCTCCTCTAGCACTCGTAACTGGTGATACCCGGATCATAAATCAATTTCGGAAAAATAATTCGCCCCTTGCAGTTGGTCAAATAGATCGTCTATGCGAGGCAGAGGGTAACGATTCTTGACCGTCAGTTTGTTGAGTTCTCTGTAGTCGATACACATACGGAATGATCCGTCTTTCTTCTTAACAAACAAGACTGGTGCTCCCCAAGGTGAGAAACTTGGTCTTATAAAGCCCTTGTTGAGCAGTTCGTTAAGTTGACCAGATAGTTCCTGCATCTTTGCTGGTGCTAATCGGTAGGGCGACTTGGCTACTGGGGTAGCTCCTGGGACTAAGTCGATTCTCAATTCGACCTGTCGTTGCGGAGGCAATCTTGGTAGCTTTTCTGGGAAAATGTTGGGAAAGTCGCTCACTACTGGAATGCTCTTTAGTCCCTTCGTCTCAAGGCTCGTATCGACGACATGATCAAGGAATGCACGGTATTCTTTACGCAGATACTTTTGTGCTTGAACACTTGAGATAATACGAAGACTCGCACCGGGTTTGTCGCTGTAGACTATAAGAGTTTCGTTAGACGGGAGGTTTAGACGGACTGCTTTCTCGAAGCACATGATGTCGGCGCGATGAAGACTTAACCAATCCATGCCGATGATAACGTCGAAGCTTTTTATTGAGACCGGCATGAGGTCGATTGGGAATGAATGGTTATCTAGAGTTAGGGTACAACCTAAGTATATGCTATTCGTACTTTCTGTTTTTCCATTAGCCATTTCTACTGTGAATTGTTCTTTGAGTGCGTGTGGTGGTTGTTTAAGCATGCGAGCAAATTTATGATTCACGAAGCTTCGCTCTGCTCCACTATCAAACAGAATGCATGCATAGGAGTTATCGAGGAGGAACGTACCAGTCACCACTGTCGGGTCAACAACTACTTCCCCGTGGCCTATAGGTAGTACCCTTCCTGCTCCACCAACATTCTTTGCTTTGGGGCAGTCCCTCTTATAGTGGCCTGCTTCGCCACATCCATAGTAGGTTGGGCTCGCGCCAGAGCCGGGGACTTGGGTGATCGGCTTCGCCGGGAATTTACAGAAACGGACGGTGTGTCCTTTCCTGTTGCAGTTAGAGCACTACATTTCACGGCAGGGCCGTTGTGGTGGAAGTTGCATTTGTTGCACTTAGGCAAACTCCCAGCATACTGCCTCACCGGAGCAGTATCAGCAGCAGGGGTTATCGCGGCATGTATAGCCACAACTTGCTACTTTTTAGCAGCTCGTTGTTTCTTCTTGTCTTCCCAGAACTTCCGCTTAGTGTCAGCGGGTTTGGAGCGTTCTGGGATGGTTAGGGTGGATGTTATTGCAGAGGTTTTGACTCCATGGTCAATGAGTTGATGTGCCAGTCGCCTGGCACTATCGAAGGTAGCGGGGTTTGATGATAGGACATTCCCCTGGTATGGAGGCACTAGCCACCATACGTACCTTTCGATCTTTTTCCCTTCAGTGGGAACCATATTGGGGCAGAGGGCCACCAGTTCGCTGAATCTGGCGGTATAAGCAACCACGTTGGTGCCCTTCATGGTCAGGCTCCAAAGTTCCTGCTCTAATTTCTGGACTTCGCCCCTTGGGCAGTATTCCTCAATGATGAGGTCTTTCATCATTTCCCAGCCCATGTCGTTGGCTATGACGAGGGTTAGAGCTTTAACGTGGCCGTTCCACCACGTCAGGGCCTTTCCTTCAAAGGTGCATGCGGCATATTTGACTTTGCTCGCAGCAGGGCATGAACAAATTTTGAAGACTGATTCAGTCTTCTCGAACCATTGCGAGAGGGCAATGACTCCGTCGATTCCATGAAAGGACTTCGGCTTGCAGTTGGTGAAATCCTTGTAGGAGCACTCTCTCGAGCGCACAGGGGTTTCAACCGGAATGGAGTTAACAGGGGTCCCACCTCTGCTGGCGTCAGTAGAGTGATACTGAGCCATGGCAGTTGCCACTGCTGCGGCTACGACAGTATTCAGGGCTGCAGTATCAATGACCGGAGGCGGAGGAGGCGCAGGGTTATTCCGGGTAGATTTGCGAGAAGGCATATTTCAGCTATAAGTTTATAAAGATAAGCAAAGTGGTAAGAATCAATTTGTAAGTAAGGTGAGAGTGACACATGGACTAACTACCCATAGCCCCACAGTTTGAATAAGTGTTTGAGATCACAACAATGAATATTAGTAGGAAAACACAAGTGTACAGATTTTTCCCACAGGTTAGATAGACGTCAATATTACTGGTATTACCGATGTAACAAGTTCACGGAAAATCGACCTAATAGTAGGTCTTACATCATACCATACGGACAAGTTTGACAGTTCTTAGATTCCTAATTAGAGTACTGAAAGTTAGGAATATTTTACAGATAAGTGCTACTTAGAGCACAGATGTTAAAGGCTATTTCTTAAACAAAAGACAGAGATGTACTAGACATCATCTAACGGCGATGGGAATTCCTCGGGCGAGTCCTGAGGTCTGACACTTGACGAAACACCTCTTGAAGGTGTCGCTCCTGAGTCCTCTGACGGGCTCGAAGTTCCAAGACTTCAGCTCGGGAGGCAGCTAGTTGTTGCTGCAGGGTTTTATTGGTTCTCCGGGTCTGTTCCATGTCTTCTTCAAGACGGCGGATGCGGACTGTGTTGACACCAGAGTTGGCATCAATTTCCATGACCCGGTCGATGGCTGCTCGACCTTGCTCAACATTACGAGCTATTCTGCGGATAATGGCGGGCAGAGCTCTATCCGCAGAGCCACCATCGCTAACATGATAAAAGGTTCGGTCCCCAACGTAAGGTAAGGGTTGACCCTGTTCGTCACTCCAGTGATTCAAGTTGGTTGCCCACAAGGGTGTAGGACCTGGAAAAGCTGGTTGGGGGTTGTTGTTCGGCGCTTGACCTACTAGCGGTAGGTTGTTGACTTCAGGCTCGGAGTCGGATCCATCAGAAAAGCCTTCTACGAGGTGATCATCCAAAGGGATTGGATGCTCATCTTCGGGCTCTTCTTCGATCCACCCGACATTGCCTTCATTTGGAAAGTACGGGTCGCCGTGATGGAATCCAACCATTTAAATCTACACGAGGAGAGAGGTATAAGAATGTAGTATACATGTAGCTAGTATTACAAAATACACCTATAGTATTTTAAGTTTAAGTTCTACTGATCTTCTTGTGGTGTTGTTGGAAAGTTTTTAGACTTGTTAACACATCACAACCATTCTAGGGCATATGCTAATCACTCCTCGGACCAACATAGTTGATCAGGCTATGCCATTCCCAGGACTGACCATACATCCCCGATCTCACTTGTGATATTTAACAATCGTAATACTTTTGTTCTTGTCATTGTGACACTGATTTTAGTATGAATGCAGACTAGTATACTTAATTAAATATTTTAATATTTAAAGTATAGACTCTTGGTCAGAGTTCTTTAATCCCTAATGGGTTTATAGTTTAGTATATCTTTTATGGGTTGATATACTTAATTCACTATAAACAATGCTCTGATACCAATCTGTCACACCCCAAAACCAAGAACGACGGAAACGTTTTGGGGCGGACGACGTCATGTAGAGTATCACAACACAGTAAAAGTAAACAAGCAAACAACATCATCCATTGCATTAAATATATAATTTTAATACAAGCGTGTTCTGAACAGTTATAGACACCAAAAATATAATGTGCATCAAAATAATAAGAGGAGTCTTGGATGCGCTCCATCTTCTCCAAAAGCTGGCCTCGGTACCTGTCTACTGATGACCTGAGAATACAAGTTATTTTGAAAGAGTTTATCAGCATTAAGCTGGTGAGTTCATAAGTATTTTAGTGTCGGTGTTTGTTATCAAAACGTTTGAACATGTCTCAAGTGTAAGTTTGTAAAATGTATGTAAATGTTTGTAAGTGTTTGTAGAAGTTTGAATCTCTCAGAAAAACCTATATTTTCTATTAAAGTAGCCTTCTACCAAGGCTTAACTGTTTTGTATGCTCATTTGTTGTAAAAGTGTCTAATTTCCCAAGTGTAACTATCAATTAACAAAATATAGTTTGTACATTAATGTTTAAGTGAAATAATCACTAAATATATGTAATGGGTAAATTATTGTAGTACTGTAGTGTTGTATTATAGGAACTACTGTTGTACTAACTACCTTAAACCGGATTTATATTAAGGTATCATGTGACTAATTGCACCATACTATCGACTGGTAACAACGACATACGAATGGTCGTAATAACAGAATGACGTTTGGCACCCGCAGACCTGCAGGTCCGTCTGTAGCTAGCAACAAGGTGTAGGATAGTCAATCCAGTATAGATCTATACAAAAACTCATGCTCTCCCTTAAAAAGAGACTCTGGCTAAAACTCGGGCCATGGCATTTAATTCATGCTCCGATTCATATCACAATAATGAACGTATTCTTGTATATGTAATGTAATGAACTGTTCTAGTATAGTTGTATATGTTCTTTCTCTAGTATAGTTGTATATGTTCTCTGTCTAGTATAGTTGTATATGTTATCTGTCTAGTATAGTTGTATATGTTCTGTGTCTAGTATATTTGTATATGTTCTCTCTCTAGTATAGTTGTATATGTTCTCTTTCTAGTATAGTTGTATATGTACTCGTAGTAATAAGAATTGACTCATGAATGAACTGACTCATTGATCTAGAAATTGTAGTAGTGTGATCCTGTGTTACCCCGATGGTAACTTACTAATGATGTACTGATAGGCATGAATAAAGGAGTACTTTTATGTCTATATATGTACATTTGATATATAACTAATATTGAAACGACCTTCAGAGGGCTACCCGAAATCCCACCAGACCACATCCAAATCGAGAAAAAGGAAATAGGGCGGATGGCCTTCCTAAGCCCTTTAAACATTGCTTATATATCTATACATATATGGGCATGCAATTTATAAGAAGTATAACAAAGTTTAAATAAAAGTATTTGATAAGTAAAAGAGTTTGTAAAATAGTTTGAAGTAAAACAGTTTGATAAACAGTTTGAACAGTAATAAAATCATTGGTCTTCTAGTTATTAATCACATGTGATTGATGTAATAACTATAAGTATTTAACTTGTATCCCCCCCCCCCATAAAGTATTTAAAACATTTAAAAGTATTTCAAAGGTTAATTAAAGGGGTATGAACTCACTTGCGGTGAGTGGATTGGATTGAACTGTCGGATACCGTGCTAGGTGGCAAGCGGAGACTTGTTAACACGCACGAGCCTAGTTATCATATAATGAGCATATATATAACTAATTAGCGAAATAATAACTAATGAAATAAGTTGGGACACTCAGGAACATGTAAACACTTTGTATAAGTGTTATAGGTCCTAATGGTTGCATCTAAGTTGTTATGGGACAAGGCTAAAGGGGTTTAATGTACCAAAGGGCCTTATATAAGTGTTTACTCCTCAATAAACCCCACACAAGGAGTTTACAGTCGTAAACTCTTGAGTTTACGGCCATGAACTCCAATCTTGGTGGTAATTGATGTTTTGAAGTGCTATTTGTTTCTAGAATAAGCTTTGCTTGGTTGTTTAATCCTTTGCGTAGTTTAGGGCATAGAAATACTCGTTTGAGGATTTTACGGCCCCAAGGCCAAATCCCTTAGATTTTACGGCCGTAAACTCTCATGGGATGGGTGTTTTTATTCTTTCAAGTCCCAAGCACAAGTAGGATAATTTCTAGGCATTTGTTTAAGGCTAATGAGGATCCTAGGCACACTTTGGTGCCCTTATTTGGTGTTTACGGCCTAAGAGTATTTCCTTGGCCGTAAACTCCCTTTAAGGGGTGCTTTTGATGTTTTAAAGTCCACAAATTAGCTAGAAGTAAATGAGTATTAATGTCTAAAGCCTTAGGAGTGATTAGGGCATATTTTGGCCCTTGAGTTTGGAGTTCATGGTTCAAGAAGTTCTTGGGCCGTGAACACCCTAAGCTAGGTGTTTTTGATTGTTGTCTAGTCTCAAATATACATACATATAAACCTAAGCTAGTTACATAACAAGGAAATGGGACTAGATAGCCTTTAAGCCTCATTTTGGAGTTTACTCCCCAAGAACGTTCTTGGGCGGTAAATTCCCGGATCTCACGTATTCGACATGTAATCTATGTTATTAAGCATATAATAAGTATTATAAAACAACTAGAGAAGTCTACTCACGATTTGGGATGAAAACCCGAAGATCCGCGAGAGAGAAAATGGCTTTTCTCTAGTTGGAAATGTGAATAATGAATGAATTTGGTTCAGAAATCTATTTATAGTCGTGAGATATTTTTGACTGAAGATATTTTTATTCCTGAAATGATTTCTAATATAACAGAGTGTTGGAATAACAGTGTTGCACAAAACCATAGTGCATCCACTCTCCTGATATTTAATGAAGTGTAAACCCTGGATTACTCCAACTTATACGAAAAGTTTGAAAATTGACTATGACTGTTATAACTTCTATTGAAGTTATATTGTTTGTACATAATGGAAATTTCGGGTTGTCACATTTCCATACTATATAAAGATGTCCTTGGTTGGTGAAATTGGCACTAGTGTGGCTACACTAAGACGGCTAGCCGATTTTACTAGAGAGAACCAAGTATCCATATTCTCTAAAGTCTTCCAAGGTGTTTTGGTGATTTGTGATTCCACTTGAGGCTTCCACACTATTGGGGCTAAGCTTTTAAAGCTTGAAGACATCAACCTACACCAAAAGGTATGTCATCTAACTAGTCTTTGTAGTATAGTTGCCTCATATTATGCTAGTTAGGATTAAAGCCTTGGAAAGTTCTTATTTGCATGTATAATAGAGAAAAGATAGATCCAAGGTTTATAGGGTTGCATGTACACCATAGGAGTGTTAGAATGCTCAAAACCCAACAGTGGTATCAGAACCTAGGCTTGTTTTCTTGTTATACTTGCAAAATTGGCTAAAAATCGAGTTTTTATGCTGTCTAGTCAGCAGACTCGCCGAGTCCACTGATGGAGTCGCCGAGTCCAAGACAAAATGCATCCAACTCACCGAGTTGGTTCGTGCACTCGACGAGTTGGAACTCCAGACATCATATATTTGATTGTTTGGGATGGAATTGGACTAGGAACCTTACCCTAAGTTGTTTTTGAACTTATAAACTTGTTTTTGATGTGGTCATGTTCATGCTAATCCAATTTCAAAGATAATTGTCAATAGATTCATGTTTTGTATTAGTTTAAAAGTTATGCTAATTACATGAAAAAGTTTGATGTGTATTATCTTTGTTCATATGAATTGCTTAGATTAATAGATAAGTTAATTGAATAGTTGTTTTCAATCCATTTTAATCTAAAAGTTGATTCTAAAATGTGTTTGTGTAACTTGTCCTCACCTTACATGAAAAGTCACATTTAAGTTGCTCAAAACTCATAAAAAATTCTCATAGGAGGTTCAAGAGTCTCTTCATTAAATAAAATATGTGTAACCTTAGTTAGACTCATAAAGCTTCCATAAGTTATGAATTATGAAGAGTCACTTTCTTAATTAGTTTAAAATCTTCCATAACTTGTCCTCAGGTTATGGAACTTGAAGAGCTTTTTAATTAAAACTACTTTAAACACATAAGTTATGGAATTGAAGAGTTTTGAATAGTTTCAAAACTTGCCCTCAAGTTTTGGAATTTGAAAAGTTTTCACTTATGAATACTTTAATTCGAAGTTTAGCCCTTAGAATTTTAAAAGTTAAAATTCAACCCTTATACTTTATAATATTATAAGTTAATAATATATATATATATATATATATATATATATATATATATATATATATACGTGTAAGAGCAAGTAAGTCTTACTATTAGTAGGCCTCATTCACGAAGCCAGTCTATAAGGGTGGTATAAGGTTACTGCCTATAAAAGGGCAGTTTAATGGGTGTCCACTCTCACCCACCACTTCCTTGACCGGTGGAGGGTCGTTAGCCGAATGGGTAGGACAAGGACTAGAATTCTCCCTTCATTAAAAGTATTAATGATAAATACTAAGTAACTAAACCTTTTATAAATACCCAATCTTAGTTACTTAGGAAAAATGTGAATAACGTGCTAACCCATGAAATTACACTTTGCAATTTGTTGAAGTAGGTTAGTGGAGCATCTGTGGTTAACCAGCACACTAACTCGTATTTAACAAGGTAGGAAAAGGGTAACTTAATGTTTATCATAGTATCGATTGTGACATCCCCAAAATCACGGCCAGAAAAGACCGGTTTGTTTATGCTTTGTTTAAAAATCAGAGTAACATTTTAAATAAAAGTGTTGCGGAATTTGTCCCAAAACAATAATATGATAAAGATTTATCAAAAGCATTTCCATAGAAATGTATTTCATTAAAAGACTCGGGATGTCATGTTCGTACAGATCAAAAGCATAAACAGTACAATACAAGCCTTACTACATTATTTCATATCTACAGGCCTATATCCGTAATCCCTCGTCCAAACATCATATATATGCTCAAGCGCCACTACCTGTAATACATAAAACTGAGTGGGTCAGGCTTGGGAGCCTGGTGAGCACATAGGGTTTTCAACCCACAATAAATAGTTTATTAATTTCATCAATCAACAATAACCCGATTACCCGTTCCCGTTATCCTCACTTTACGTCCCTAAACACCTATCATAAGGGACCTAGCCTAAGGATCATCATCGGGACGGACACTACTACTAAGGGGATTCCTCAGCAATAAATGTCCTAATAGGCAACCATGTGGGGGATGGAGTACATCTGGTGAGCACACAGTTCAAATAAACACCTACAGGTTGCGAGCCTGCTAGTGTTCCACTGGATTGTCTAGAATAGCCCGTGGTCGTCATCTATACTCCGCTAGATGACTGGATCATCAATAACATCTATAACGAGGTCTCTCATTATTTTATTTTGTCACACAGCAACTATTACATCTACCCATGTTTTACCCAACACATTTTGTAGATATAAAATACATATACAGTTTAAATCTTTGAAAACATGTATAAAACGTTCATCCAGCATAGATAGCAAGTATTCAGATAATATGCACAAATAGCACGTAATTTATATTAAATACTTCATATCTATGTGTAAGTTGAAAGTAAATATGCACTCACCTGAAAAGGTGGTGATTCCGAACTCAGACAGCGCTTCGCTTCTTAAAAAGAATTTTCTTCGACGAAACCTAGTATTATTACCACTAGAGTTTAGTTTATTATTCGTCGAGACTAATTAATAGTCTAGCTATTATTATTATTATTATATAAGCGTCAAAAAAATACTTATATAACCCATAATAATAGCCCAAGTATTTATTATAAGTTCCTAATAACGTTACTATAATTAAATAAAAGCTATATTAAAAATAGCGTAGGCGTAGCTCACTTACAGCGGGTTTTATAGAAAACCGGGCTTTGCTTGGAGCAGCGTTCCCGAGCCGAAAAGCTCTTCTTCTCGGAGCCTTCGAGCACTCCGGGGCTTCCGCCTCGTGCTAGGGAGGTTCCCTAGGCTTTTCGGGGGATTTCGGGGCTAGAGAGAGGTTCTAGAGAGAGAGAGAGAGTAAAGAGAAGAAAGAATGGGAAAGGTGTGAAGAAAATGAGGGTGGGAGAGGTGGTATTTATAGGGTGAAATGTGGCTGAACTTGGTGCCACATGTCACCATCTGGTGGCAAGCCTTGGGGAAAAAGCAATGGCCAAAATTGTGCCACATCACCCATTTTCGCACAGCACACTTCCGACTTCTAAAATACGTAACTTTCACATACGACCTCCGTTTTTGACGTTCTTTATATCCACACGTAGGTAATAATAAGATCTACAACTTTCATTTTGACACCGTCAGCCAATTCTCGATCGATCTTAAATTTAACAGTACAAGGAGATTATACTGTTAAACGTCTGCGTAAAATTAATAACTTCTACATACGGACTCTGTTTTTGTCTATCTTTTTACCGTTGATTTCCTATTAATGAGATCTTCAACTCTCATTTACGTTGCGTAAGCCAAAAACCGCTCGAACTAAAATTCGAGTTTCAGGCCGTGCACTGCTAAGCCGAATCTTAGAAAAATCATAACTTCTTCATACGAAGTCAGATTTGGGCGTTCTTTTTATCGATGTTCTTAGTTTAACATATTCTACGACTTTTGTTTAGATTGATAAGGCTAAAAAGTCTTCTATCGTAAATTCACTATTTACGTCTCCCGGTGTCGTGTCGGTTTTGCCGTAAAACTTCGGCGGGCCATAACTTCTTCGTTATAGCTCGGATTTCGGCATTCTTTATATGTACGGAAACCTTGAGACGTATTCTACAACTTTATGTAGAGATATCAGGATTATCTCACACTTTAATTTTGACGCTCATTTTTATTCTTTATTAATTATACATTTATAATTAAATAATAAACACATAAACACACATAATTCACATAATACTCAAATATTTTATATTTATTACTTCAAAAAGAGTTACAATAGTTGACCTAGACTATTACATTGACAAAAATGCTTAGCCCTGAAAACCCGGGCGTTACAATTCTCTCCCCCTTAGGATGATTCCGTCCCGGAATCATGCATCAGCAAACAGATGTGGATAGCGACTCATCATGTCATCCTCTGTTTCCCAAGTGAGATTCGGCCCATTCGAATGTTTCCATCGGACTAGCACCAAGTTGACCATCTTGCGTCGTAGCTTCTTAGTCTTACGGTCAATAATTGCCTCAGGCTCTTCGATCAGCCTTTTATTCTCATCCATCCTTAATTCCGAGATTGGAATTATGTCGGGAACATCTCCCATGAATTTCCTCAAATAACACACATGGAAGGTGTTATGAATACCATTGAGTTCTTCGGGCAATTCCAGCTTGTAAGCTTGGTTCCCAATCTTCTGAAGAACTTTGAACGGTCCAATAAACCTTGGACTCAACTTTCCTCGTTTCCCAAATCGTATAAGTCCCTTCCACGGTGAGACTTTAAGTAAAACGGAATCCCCAACTTCGAAGGTTATCGGTCGTCTTTTCTTGTCAGCATAGCTCTTCTGACGATCCTGAGCTGCTAACATTCTTTCCCTAATCACCTTCAATTTCTCAGCAGTCTCATGGACTATCTCGGGGCCCATAAACTGCTTCTCTCCGGCTTCAAGCCAACAAGACGGCGTACGACACTTCTGTCCATACAAGGCCTGATAAGGTGCCATCTTGATGCTCGAGTGAAAACTATTGTTGTAGGAAGATTCTACCAGAGGTAAGTGCTCGTCCCAATTCCCTTGGAATTCGAGGGTACATGCTCTCAACATATCTTCCAGCGTCTGAATCGTTCTTTCGCTCTGACCATCAGTTTGCGGATGGTAAGCAGTACTCAAACACAACTTTGTACCCAACTCCTCTTGTAGACTCCTCCAAAACCTTGACGTGAAACGACTATCACGATCTGACACAATCGTAAGAGGGACACCGTGAAGTCTTACAATTTCCTTCACGTAAGCGTTTGCGAGCTTATCCATAGACCACTTCTCGTTGGCGGCTATGAAGTGTGCACTCTTGGTGAAACGATCCACGACTACCCAAATCATGTCGTGTCCGTTCTTCGTTCTGGGCAGTTTAGTCACAAAATCCATGGTGATGTCTTCCCATTTACCCATGGGTACAGGTAAAGGTTCTAAACTCCCATACGGTTTCTGATGTTGTGCCTTAACCCTCGCGCATGTTACGCACTCGGCCACATACTTCGCAACATCGAGCTTCATCGTCGGCCACCAGTAGTAGGGTTTTAGGTCCCTATACATTTTAGTGCTACCGGGATGAATCGAGTACATGGTCTTGTGTGCTTCTTCCATTAGAAGATCTCTTATTCCTCCCGTCTTAGGTACCCAAATTCGATCTTGGAATACCTTCAGTCCACGACTGTTTGTACCGAACACTAACGTTCTTCCCAAACGTTCTTCCTTTCGGTCATTCTTTTCTAAGGCTTCTTCTTGAGCTTTCCTGATACTTTCCACAATCGTCGAGACGACTTCAATTCTTAACGCTCTTGGCCTTTTTCTTTCAAGATTGACTTTCCGACTGAGAGCATCAGCAACAATATTTGCTTTACCTGGGTGGTAAAGTATCTCACAGTCGTAGTCCTTGAGAAGCTCTAGCCAGCGTCGTTGCCTCATGTTCAACTCCTTCTGATTAAAGAGATACTGGAGACTCTTATGATCAGTGAAGAGCTTACACTTCGTGCCATAGAGGTAATGCCTCCATATCTTTAAGGCAAATACTACCGCTGCCAACTCCAGATCATGAGTGGGGTAGTTCTTTTCGTGCTCTTTCAATTGTCGAGATGCGTATGCTATCACCTTTTCTCTTTGGGTCAGAACACAACCCAACCCGACTCCAGATGCATCACTATAAACCGCGAAATCTTCAACTCCATCGGGTAGAGAAAGTATCGGTGCTTCACATAACTTCTTCTTTAGCTTCTCGAACGCCTCATCGTGTTTCTCACTCCATGTATACGTAGCTCCTTTATGGGTCAAAGCTGTTAATGGAGCAGCTATCGAAGAAAAGCCTTGGATAAATCGTCGGTAATATCCGGCTAATCCTAGAAAGCTTCGAACCTCCGTGGGACTCTTCGGACGTTCCCACTTCATTACAGCCTCGATCTTGGCGGGGTCAACCATTATTCCTTCTTGGTTAACAACATGACCCAAGAATTGGACTTCCCGTATCCAGAAGTCGCATTTGGAGAACTTCGCAAAAAGCTTCTCCTTCTTTAACACCTCCAACACTTCTCGTAGATGCTTGCCATGCTCCTCCTGGCTTTTCGAGTAAATAAGAATGTCGTCGATGAACACTATCACAGATTTATCGAGGAATGGTTTACAGACCCTATTCATCAAATCCATGAATGCTGCGGGAGCATTGGTTAGTCCGAATGACATAACCAAGAACTCGTAGTGTCCATATCTTGTTCTGAATGCAGTCTTCTCAATATCCTGCTCTCTCACCTTCAGCTGATGATATCCTGACCTAATATCGATCTTTGAGAAGTAGCTCGAACCTTGCAGCTGATCGAATAGGTCATCAATCCTCGGCAATGGATACTTGTTCTTCACCGTTGCCTTATTCAGCTCTCGGTAGTCTATGCACATCCTCATGCTTCCGTCCTTCTTCTTCACTAATAACACCGGAGCTCCCCAGGGTGATGAACTAGGTCGAATGAATCCGTTGTCCAACAACTCCTGAAGTTGTGTCATGAGCTCCTTCATCTCCATCGGTGCTAATCGGTAAGGTGGCTTTGCTATCGGTGTTGTTCCTGGTAACAAGTCTATACGAAACTCCACTTGCCTATCAGGTGGTAATCCGGGAAGATCTTCGGGAAAGACTTCCGGATAATCACACACAACCGGTATATTCTGCACCTCTTTCTTCTCCTTCTTGGCATCGATTACGAATGCCAAGTATGATGCACATCCTTTGGACAAACATTTCCTGGCTTTCATCAGGGAGATGATTCCAGAATTCACTCTGCGTTTGTCCCCATACACCATAAATGATTCTTTTCCGGGTGGGTTTACCTTTACTATCTTCTTTCGGCATTGAATCTCAGCATCGTTGGCGCTAAGCCAATCCATACCCAAAACGATGTCGAAACCGTTTAACTCTATGGGTAATAGCTCTTCGTGGAATTCGTTTCCGTTTAGGTCAATGACGATGTTCCTAATACGATTACTAACAGGTATGAATTTGCCACTGGCAACTTCTACAATCAGGGCATTATCTAGTTTTTCTACAGGCAATGCTAATTTCCCACCAAATTTATGCGACACAAAGGAGTAGTTGGCTCCGGAATCAAATAGTATATTTGCAGGCAAACCATTTACAAGAAAGGTACCTGAAGCGACGTCTGCTGCCTCCTTTGCAGCCTCGAGCGTCATCTGGAAGGCTCTCGCCTTCGGCTTCAGTGGTATGTTGGGCCTTCCCGCATCTTTCTTCCTTGGGCAATCCTTAGCAATATGCCCTTCTTCACGACACTCGTAGCACACCTTCTTGTTGGTGGTGCACTCATTGGCATAGTGCCCTGTTTTCCCACACTTGTAGCAAGTTACTTCATCGCCACATTTTCCCGAGTGCTTCTTCTTGCACTTCTCGCACCATTTAAATACGTTTCCTCCCCCGAATTTTTTTGAACCGAACTTGCTCTTCTTTTTGTTGGGTTTAGCAGACCCTTCAAATTTCCTCTTCTCGCCAACCTCGATTTTGCTGGAAGCTCTTCCCTTAATCATGTCCTCCACAGACTTGGCAGCCTAGATAGCTGCCTCCAAAGTAGGTGCTTGACGTACTGGCATCGCGTACTCCCATGGAAGTCCCTTTGCGTACTTATCAATTTTCGTCAGCTCATCCGGAACAAGACGCAAGGCAAACTCCATCTTTTCTGTGAAGTTGTCCGTGTATTCATCGATTGACATGCTTCCCTTCTTCAAGGTTAGAAACTGGTTCTCTAACTCTAGCAGGTTTTGAGCCGAGCAGTATTTTCGTTTGAATTGCACCAGAAATTCTGCCCATGTCAGTTGCAGGGGCTTGTTGGGGCTTAAAGTCTTCCCCAAGGTATTCCACCAACGTACAGCGCCTCCTCGAAACTGACGTACTGCAAATGTGGTCTGTAGCTTTCCTCTGCAACCGCATGTCATGAAAGCTAACTCCATCTCCGAGATCCAATCCATGACTCCGATTGGATCTTCCTTTCCCGTGAAAGTCGATGGCTTGCAAGTCTGAAAATCCTTGTACTTGCATCCATTTCTCTCGAATCCGTCATCTTGGTTATTTTCTTGAACTATTGGTTGGTTGACTTGACCAACAGTTCCACTGTAGTCTCCTTCCTCAGTCTGCCCTTCGTTCAACTCGGGCTGTTCGATTTGAATAGTGCCTTCCTCTCGATTTTGCTGGAGCAAACGTCTAGTTTCCTCCATTTGACGATCCAACATAGCCTGGATCATCGCTTGCACTCCGGCCATCGTTATTGGTCCGGCAGCGGCTTCCACAACTGGTATTTGCTCGATCACGGGGGGTTGGTGTCTGTTCCCATTTGCGTTTACGTTTCCGCTACGGGTCCTTGCCATCTTGATCTATACACCGAATAAGGTGAATTTAGATCTTTATTTAGGAGAGACGTTTTAAATCGTCCTTATCACTCAGAAACATTTACATGCTAGTTCTAATAGCGTAGTCGTACGTTTAGAATCCTAAACACATCAGGTTTCCAGATCCGGTCGGCAACAGACCATAGATCCGAACAAAATAACAGCATAACATGCATAAAGCATTTAGCACATAAAAGCATTTTAGGCACAATTCCTAAAATAAGCTAGTGCTCACACCTCACAATCATCGCTTATCATTCTAAGTTTAAGTCTAGAAATCCTATAAATTCCTAGTTCGCTTAAACTAATACTCTGATACCAACTGTGACATCCCCAAAATCACGGCCAGAAAAGACCGGTTTGTTTATGTTTTGTTTAAAAATCAGAGTAACATTTTAAATAAAAGTGTTGCGGAATTTGTCCCAAAACAATAATATGATAAAGATTTATCAAAAGCATTTCCATAGAAATGTATTTCATTAAAAGACTCGGGATGTCATGTCCGTACAGATCAAAAGCATAAACAGTACAATACAAGCCTTACTACATTATTTCATATCTACAGGCCTATATCCGTAATCCCTCGTCCAAACATCATATATATGCTCAAGCGCCACTACCTGTAATACATAAAACTTAGTGGGTCAGGCTTGGGAGCCTGGTGAGCACATAGGGTTTTCAACCCACAATAAATAGTTTATTAATTTCATCAATCAACAATAACCTGATTACCCGTTCCCGTTATCCTCACTTTACGTCCCTAAACACCTATCATAAGGGACCTAGCCTAAGGATCATCATCGGGACGGACACTACTACTAAGGGGATTCCTCAGCAATAAATGTCCTAATAGGCAACCATGTGGGGGATGGAGTACATCTGGTGAGCACACAGTTCAAATAAACACACAGTTCAAATAAACACCTACAGGTTGCGAGCCTGCTAGTGTTCCACTGGACTGTCTAGAATAGTCCGTGGTCGTCATCTATACTCCGCTAGATGACTGGATCATCAATAACATCTATAACGAGGCCTCTCATTATTTTATTTTGTCACACAGCAACTATTACATCTACCCATGTTTTACCCAACACATTTTGTAGATATAAAATACATATACAGTTTAAATCTTTGAAAACATGTATAAAACGTTCATCCAGCATAGATAGCAAGTATTCAGATAATATGCACAAATAGCACGTAATTTATATTAAATACTTCATATCTATGTGTAAGTTGAAAGTAAATATGCACTCACCTGAAAAGGTGGTGATTCCGAACTCAGACAGCGCTTCGCTTCTTAAAAAGAATTTTCTTCGACGAAACCTAGTATTATTACCACTAGAGTTTAGTTTATTATTCGTCGAGACTAATTAATAGTCTAGCTATTATTATTATTATTATATAAGCGTCAAAAAAATACTTATATAACCCATAATAATAGCCCAAGTATTTATTATAAGTTCCTAATAACGTTACTATAATTAAATAAAAGCTATATTAAAAATAGCGTAGGCGTAGCTCACTTACAGCGGGTTTTATAGAAAACCGGGCTTTGCTTGGAGCAGCGTTCCCGAGCCGAAAAGCTCTTCTTCTCGGAGCCTTCGAGCACTCCGGGGCTTCCGCCTCGTGCTAGGGAGGTTCCCTAGGCTTTTCGGGGGATTTCGGGGCTAGAGAGAGGTTCTAGAGAGAGAGAGAGAGAGTAAAGAGAAGAAAGAATGGGAAAGGTGTGAAGAAAATGAGGGTGGGAGAGGTGGTATTTATAGGGTGAAATGTGGCTGAACTTGGTGCCACATGTCACCATCTGGTGGCAAGCCTTGGGGAGAAAGCAATGGCCAAAATTGTGCCACATCACCCATTTTCGCACAGCACACTTCCGACTTCTAAAATACGTAACTTTCACATACGACCTCCGTTTTTGACGTTCTTTATATCCACGCGTAGGTAATAATAAGATCTACAACTTTCATTTTGACACCGTCAGCCAATTCTCGATCGATCTTAAATTTAACAGTACAAGGAGATTATACTGTTAAACGTCTGCGTAAAATTAATAACTTCTACATACGGACTCTGTTTTTGTCTATCTTTTTACCGTTGATTTCCTATTAATGAGATCTTCAACTCTCATTTACGTTGCGTAAGCCAAAAACCGCTCGAACTAAAATTCGAGTTTCAGGCCGTGCACTGCTAAGCCGAATCTTAGAAAAATCATAACTTCTTCATACGAAGTCAGATTTGGGCGTTCTTTTTATCGATGTTCTTAGTTTAACATATTCTACGAATTTTGCTTAGATTGATAAGGCTAAAAAGTCTTCTATCGTAAATTCACTATTTACGTCTCCCGGTGTCGTGCCGGTTTTGCCGTAAAACTTCGGCGGGCCATAACTTCTTCGTTATAGCTCGGATTTCGGCATTCTTTATATGTACGGAAACTTGAGACGTATTCTACAACTTTATGTAGAGATATCAGGATTATCTCACACTTTAATTTTGACGCTCATTTTTATTCTTTATTAATTATACATTTATAATTAAATAATAAACACATAAACACACATAATTCACATAATACTCAAATATTTTATATTTATTACTTCAAAAAGAGTTACAATAGTTGACCTAGACTATTACATTGACAAAAATGCTTAGCCCTGAAAACCCGGGCGTTACATCGATGGAGCGTGTGTGGTTAACCGGCACATCGATTGAGGGGTAAACACATAAGGGTACCAAGTAATTTGCATGGTTACTTCACACCTTGTTTTGTGATCCTCGGCTTCCCAGTCACAAAACCTGAAGGGTACACTCGAGATTGAAACATGCCTTTGAAAAGTTCAATGAATCTCAAAATAATCTAGGAGTTTCAAAACCAATTAAAACCTAATAATACATTTCGTTTATCTTGGTAGAAATTGGTGAATCATCATTCACATACCTTCAAATATCCTATAGCTTGGATTATGGCATCCCTCTTCCAAGTTATAAAATATTGTGTTGGGTCCTAGCCTTAATATTTCATATTGGGTGTTATATTAAGGACTTTAAATCAACTATCTTGAATATCTCCCGAAAGATGTCTAGTTTAGACATCTATGATCATCCCAAATCTCTTGGAACTTCACTTCCTCCACCTCCTCCAATTATTCTCCCTAACCCACAACTTCTTGAAAAGTTTAAGGTCACTCAAGCCCTATTGGCAAGCAAAGGTCTATGTGTGATCACATCTTGGAGATGTAGTCACATATTGACAAGCTTGGAGAGTTGGGTGTCAAAGTCTTGAGAAAGTTGGTGACTCAACTACTTTCTAAGTCACATAGTGAGTTCCTTTAGGACTCCTATGAAACAGGCTATGACAAGACCCTTAAGGATCTTATTTATTTGCTAAGATCAACTTCCTAAAACTTTATGGACATTGACAATGATGACATTGGATATCCAGTAAAGCTCTTTCTTCCCAATGGAATGAGATCGACCATAGTCAACTCGGTTGACAAAATGGTAAAGAGAGAGGCTAAGTCTAAGATAGTCCCATTATCAAGGGTCCATTGCCAAAGGAAGGGGCAGTGGTTGCGAAGCTGCCAAATATACCTAACGATGTTAAAGTCAATAAGTTTGACTCTACTTCAGGTAAATTCCATTATCTAACTCTATTAAGTTCCTACTCGGAGATTCTTATTACATGATGTGACTGGGTCACATGTTGATGTTTGATGAATCAAAGAAAAGTGAACAAACTTAAAGAAAGAATATGTTGAATCTGATCGCGCAGATGGATTTCTATCACATAGTTTGAAGATCGGATTCTTGAACTACTTCTTAGAAGTTATGATATATTGCTTAGGAATAGATAACAACAAAGTTTTCATGTGCTTTTGCACTGTAAGGATAGTTTTTCCGCAAAATTTTTAAAATAAAAGGAAATTTTTGATTTTATTTATTTTAAAAATATCCTTACAATGGCATTTGTGAAAATCTTTATTGCTTATAAGATTCCATTAATAGCAATAGTGGAAATATGAATTTGATTCTTTCATTTGTGGTAGTGTCTAAATTTACCAAATAAGGAACGATTCTCATCACCCAAGTTTCTGTTGGATAGAAACTTGGAATCATGTAAGTTGTATAGCATGAAGAATGAGAACTTTCAAGCATTGGAAAATTAAGACTAATTACTTGTTCACATGGATGTGTGAGTCAAGTAAAGGACTAAGAGATCAGGTACACATTCTTGTGCACTGGTCAGAGTCCACCACAAAAGATCGATAAGACTATTCGTCATAATTTACTAAGGTTTAGTAAATATGGTTATACTTACAAGCTTAAGTATAGTTCTGAAACATTGGAAAAGATCCAATGTATGGCAGAGCGAATAAGAAGAATCAAATTAGGCAGAAGGATAAAAGTTTCTCGAATCTGAAAAGATGGGAGAATACTTTAGTATCATGATATATGATCATCTTAATGATTAAGAGACCTTATCACAATTCATCCTCTAAGTGCATTCTGATAGCTAAGAAGAGGAGTTATGAATTGTTGAAGTGGTTAAATCAAGAAGATGATTCATACTTCGTTCCAAAAAATAATTCTTAGAGTCATACTCCAAGATTGTAACTTGAGTGACACATCTAAAAGAAGGTTTAGTAACACTAGTCAAATGTAAGAGTAAAAGGATTTGTACACTTGTACATTTGAAATTGGAAAGTTGTGATGTTCTTGATAAAACAGAGACCAACTTAGGCCAATTGTGTGAAGTGTTAGTCTTGATAAAAAAAATCTGCACTATTTCTTGAATATTTGACAAGAGAGTCTTATATGTCAAGAGGACAATGGGAGTCTTAAAGGTGTCAGACCCCGAAGCCCAAGGCGAAAACGTTTCCAGGGCAGACTCCACGTTGAGTATCAAATCCAATGTACATAGTAAGCGAAGTAAACAAACATTACATTACATATTTAGAATTTACATTTGTTTGAAAACCAAGTGTTACAGTTGTTATACATATGTATATATGAACAAAAGAAAGGCGCATCTTCTACGCACTCCGTCTTCGCCAAAAAGGATCGATGGGTACTTGTCTAAAGTGGACCTGAGAATACAAGCAGTTTGAAAATCAGCATAAAGCTGGTGAGTTTATAAGTGTTTTTGTTTTCTAAAAATGTACAAGTTTCCTTTCAGTTTCTGAAAAAGTTACAAATCCAAGAAAATCCCATATTTTCTTATATGTAAAGTTTGGTTATCTGTTATGTTACACAAATCTGGTTATGTACAACTGTTATCCCAGGAAAATCCCATATTTTCCTAAAAGTTGGTTACCGAACTGAAATGTAATGTGAAAGATGTATACTGAAAACCTGGTTATCCTTGTGGAGTGTATTAGTTTTAACATACACATAAAACTAATAAATATAAAGTAAACAAATTACTAATGCATTATTACTAACAAGTAAATCTCTGTTATCCAAATTGCGAGTTCCATAACCATACTATAGACTAAATATGGCAATATGTAGTCCATATCACTTTATGACTTTCGTCACCCTTGAACCTTTCGGTTCGGCTGTAGCTAGCATCCAGGTGTGGGGTAGTCAGCCCCGTATAGATATACACTCAAGTCACGCTCCCTATCTAAGAGATTCTGGTTACGGAGGCGGTTCTCCACTCGCGTATCTCTGTGGAGTGTTTCCGAGGACGTGTCTCCAATTTATAGAAATAATAAATTTACTAGTAATAATAAGGAAAAACAATGAATCCTCCACTCGTGTATCTCTGTGGAGTGTTACTGAGGACAAAATCAAATGTATGAATATGTTGCTTTTAACAATAATGATATGAAACTACTCATTTGTGAAATATAAAACATAATAGTTTATAAGAGTTTCACAAATAGTTTAATGTTTGGTTAATACTATTTTCCATTGTTAAAAGCATGTGAATATCAAACAGTTTAAATGTAATAAATACTTTAAGTACAAGATATTCTTGTACTTTTGCTTGTATTCTCCCCCTGAAAACATTGAAAAACACTGAAAAAGGGTAGGGGTATGAACTCACCAGTCAAGAAAACGAGTCGATTTGGATGCTAAGTGTCAGTTCGGGGCTTAATAACGCGCGAGGTTCCTATATAATACGCGAGTGGAGGACCGCCTCAGAAACACTCCACAGAGATAGGGAGTGTGACTTGAGTGTATAGATCTATACGGGGCTGACTACCCCACACCTGGCTGCTAGCTACAGCCGAACCGAAAGGTTCAAGGGTGACGAAAGTCATAAAGTGATATGGATAACATATTGCCATATTTAGTCTATAGTATGGTTATGGAACTCGCAATTTGGATAAAAGAGATTTACTTGTTAGTAATAATGCGTTAGTAATTTGTTTACTTTATATTTATTAGTTTTATGTGTATGTTAAAACTAATACACTCCACAAGGATAACCAGGTTTTCAGTATACATCTTTCACATTACATTTCAGTTCGGTAACCAACTTTTAGGAAAATATGGGATTTTCCTGGGATAACAGTTGTACATAACCAGATTTGTGTAACATAACAGATAACCAAACTTTACATATAAGAAAATATGGGATTTTCTTGGATTTGTAACTTTTTCAGAAACTGAAAGGAAACTTGTACATTTTCAGAAAACAAAAACACTTATGAACTCACCAGCTTTATGTTGATTTTCAAACTACTTGTATTCTCAGGTCCACTTTAGACAGGTACCCAGCGATCCTTTTTGGCGAAGACGGAGTGCGTAGAAGATGCGCATTTTCTTTTGTTCATATATACATATGTATAACAACTATAACACTTGGTTTTCAAACAAATGTAAATTCTAAATATGTAATGTAATGTTTGTTTACTTCGCTTACTATGTACATTGGATTTGATACTCAACGTGGAGTCTGCCCCAGAAACGTTTCCGCCTTGGGTTTCGGGGTGTGAAAAAAGGTCTTGAAAGTCTCAAGAACTAATCAAGAAGAAAACCTGAAGGTCTTCACTAGCACACGAGTTGATGTTTATAACCTATTGTGTTGACATATTATGTGCCCATTCCAGTTGAAGTTGGCTATAGATTTGAAGTTATGCATGTTCTGAATTGTTTGCGTAACTACTTGGAAGCAATGACAGGCCCTTATGCTGTCTGGTGGTAAGAATTTAAGATTGCACAAGTTCAGTCCATATGAATTTGGAATTGTCACTAATCTTGTCTTGTGATTATGGTTTTGACAAAAATTCACATGGAAAGGAACACATATACCATAAAATCTAAGGGTCATAAGGTTTCTCTCCGATTCATGAAAATGATGGTGAGGAAACACTTCCACCAAGTAGATTTTAAGTAGATAGCAATCTTTGCATTCTCAAAGTCGTTAGTGGAGCTTGTGTGCTTAACCGGCACACTAACATTGTGTCACACCCCCAAATCGGAACGGCGGAAACGTTCGGGGGCGGATGACTTCATGTGGTAACGTAACAAATGAATACATAGTAAAGAAAGCAATACAACCATCATATATATAATTAAAAGTTTACATTGTTAAAAGGTACATGTTCAAAAACCAATTACAATATGATGCCAAAATATGAATTTAAACTGGCGCCGCAGCGTCCCTTCTTCAAAAGCTATTTGTTACCTATAACTACTGAATCCTTGGGACATACAAGTAGTTTTGAAAGAGTAGATCAGCATTTAACCTGGTGAGTTGCATAAGTATTAAATGACAATGTTTGTATGAAATGAAATGTTTTGTTCTTGTTTGTTTGTTCCTAGAAAATCCTATATTTTCTATTAGCATAAATGTAGCCTTCTATCAAGACCAAGGTTTGTTTCTAGAAAATGTATGTACGTATAAAATTTCCAATACGTATGAAAAACCCCGTAAATCAATGTGTTTTTAATACTCCATGTGAGTTTTATAACCATGCTATTGACTAGAAATGCCTATACACAACATTCTTTAGGCGTTGGAATGTTCTAACGTTTGTCACCCCAAATGGTGGACTGTAGCTAACAGTCAGGGCGTGGGTTTTCAAGCCCGTATAGATCTATACACAAACACCATGCTCCCCCTCCAAGGGATTCTGGTATATAATACAGGATTTGAAATGTGTACTCGAACGTACATGAAGTTAATGTCTCACAAAACTTAGTATAAAACAGATTTAGTTGTGAAAATGTTCGTTTGTTCTTGTAGGTGAAAGTAAACTTCTTGAAATAGTGTTTCTAGTATGTAAAAGTTCGTGATGTTCTCGTAAAACTATACCTATTATAGTTTTCTAAAAGTGTGTCTCGTTTGTATAGAAATCCCTAGAAAGAATGAATCACTTGTTATGAAAGTATAAATTTTTATAGTGTCTAAGATGGACACATATACATACAGTCTAAGCAGAGGGTTTGATTCGTACATATATAACAACATTTTTTCATTTCAAAAGATATGATGTTATCGTGATATATTTTGCATACGAAAGTTTTCCTATAATATTTATAAATCACATATGATTTCATTGATAAAAAGATGTATAATCGTGTGGTTTACTTTTATTTCCCCCCTTAAAAGTATATAAAAGCATTTATAAAATATTTAAAAGTGTGGATTATAAGGGTATGAACTCACTTGAAAGATCGGAAAAAGGCGAGATGAAAACCGAGCAGAACTTCGACTCGAGAAAGCGGATTTTCTTGGGATTCTCGGGAATCTCGGGAGCACAAACGACCTTCGGGACTTGAGCAAGGTAACCGGGACTTCGGGATATCACTTGCACGGAAAACGAGGCAAAACGCAAGAAAGTTGAGAGAGTAATGAGCCCTTTCTTCGGAACCCTCGCATCCCTTTTATAGGGGCTGGGAACCGCCTCGGTACGCTGGGCGTACTCGTGCGTCATGCATGAGTGCATCCTCGACTGCTTCGGACTCCGGATGGGACTAGACATAGGCTCGCATAGGGCGCGACATGGACGATCCAAGGCATAGGCCTTGAGTATGCTGGGCGTACGCGTGTACGCTGGGCGTACTCGCGTGCGACTCAGCCTTCGGATATTACCGAAATTTCTATTAAAAATTATATTTTTAATATTTAATAAATTTCAAAAATTCATATCTTCCTCATACGAACTCCGTTTTCGACGTTCTTTATATCCACGCGTAGGTGAGACTACGCTCTACAACTTTCATTTAGATTCCGTCGGCAAATTTTGAAATTATTTTTATTATTTATTTTTAAAAGGTCGCGGTAAGAAAATTTCTTTAGAAATTCATAACTACTTTATATGCCGTCTGTTTTCGCCAGACTTTTTACCGTTGCAATACCATTTCCGAGACCTTCGATTCTCATTTAGGTCATTCCGGCCAAAAGTCGCTCGATCTCCGATTCGAGTTTTTAGCTGTTTGTCGCTAAGCCGAACTTGGAAAAATCATAACTTCAATATACGAAGTCGGATTTGGGTGTTCTTTTTACGTACGATCACGGTTTAATGACATCAAACATAATAGGTAATTAATTAGAGACTTTTTGGACATTTTATTTTCGAAGTTAATTTCATTACATCAAAAGTGGTTACAATACTTGACTTTTTAGTTCATTACATAGAGTTGAAATATCGGGTTGTCACATCATCCCCCCGTTAGAGGGAATTTTTTCCCGAAATTTAAAGTAGTAAAGATACTAGTGAATCAGAGAAAAAGATGAGGGTACTTTTGTTTCATCTGATCTTCGCGTTCCCATGTGAATTCAGGTCCTCACTTGGCGTTCCAGCGAACCTTCACGATGGGTATGCGACTTTGTTTCGTTTGTTTGACCTCTCGGTCTATGATTTCTACCGGTTCTTCCACAAAGTTGAGGCTCTCGTTGATCTCGATCTCATTGAGTGGAATAACAAGAGTCTCATCGGACAGACACTTTTTCAAGTTCGAGACATGGAAGGTTGGATGTATGTTACTAAGTTTACGTGGTAGATTAAGCTTGTAATCTACAGGGCTGATCCTGGCGAGAATCTCGAAAGGCCCTACTTATCTTGGATTTAGCTTTCCACGCTTTCCAAAACGTATTAAGCCTTTCCATGGTGAGACCTTCAATAGAACACGACCTCCTACCTGGAATTCCAAAGGTTTCCTCCTTTGGCAGCGTAGCTTTTCTGTCCGTCTATATAGGCTTTCAACCGTTCACGAATTTGAACGATCTTCTCTGTTGTGTGCCGTATGATTTCCTGACCGGTGAGAGTGCTTCCAGGAACTCGTCCGTTAGCTAACTGGGTGTCGCCAACTTCAGTCCAGCACAGAGGGGACCTGCACTTTCGACCATAGAGGGCTTCAAACGGAGCAACCTTTATGCTTGTATGATAACTATTTTTGTATGAAAATTCGACAAGGGGTAAATGGATATCCCATGCCTTTCCAAAATCAATCACACAGGCTCTCAGCAAATCTTCCAAAGTTTGTATCGTTCTCTCACTTTGCCCGTCTGTTTGTGGATGGTAGGCTATACTCATGTCTAGCCTAGTCCCTAGGGAACTTTGTAGTGACTGCCAGAACCTTGAAGTGAATCTACTATCTCTATCGGAGATAATGGATATCGGAACACCATGCAGTCGCACTATTTCCCATATGTAAGTTCTTGTAAGCTTTTCCATCTTGTCAGTCTCCTTGATTGGTAGGAAATGCACGAATTTGGTCAATCTGTCGACGATGACCCATATGGTATCGAGTCCACCCGTCCTCTTGGGCAACATGGTTATGAAGTCCATAGTAATCTGTTCCCATTTCCATTCTGGTATCTCCGGTTGTTGTAGTAATCCTGACGGTTTCTGATACTCGACCTTAAACTTAGCGCAAGTAAGGCATTTACTTATGAAGGTAGCAATTTCTGCTTTCATGTTAGGCCACCAGTACAGTTTCTTAAGATCCAGATACATTTTATCTGAACCTGGGTGAACGGAATATCTCGTGTTGTGTGCTTCGGCCATGACTACGTCTCTGAAACCACCATGTTTCGGTGTCCAGATACGGTCCATGAGATAATATGCTCCGCCACCCTTGATTTCTAGATTCTTTTCCATTCCTCTCAGGGATTCACCCGACACATGTTCAGGTTGTAAAGCTTCCAACTGAGCCTCCTTAATTTGTATCGATAAGTGGGAATGGATAGTCATATTCAGAGATTTGACTCTCCGACTAGTGTATACTTTTCGACTGAGGGCGTCAGCTACCACATTGGCCTTGCCAGGATGATAACGAATTTCACATTCGTAGTCATTGAGTAACTCGAGCCATCGTCGCTGTCACATGTTGAGATCCTTCTGATCAAACATGTGTTGAATGCTCTTGTGGTCGGTGAAGATAGTGCTTTTTGTTCCGTACAGGTAGTGTCTCCAGATCTTCAGAGCAAATACCACTGCTCCTAACTCAAGATCGTGTGTTGTATAGTTTACTTCGTGTGTCTGAAGCTGACGGGAGGCATAAGCAATAACCTTCCCTCTTTGCATAAGAACACAACCAAGTCCTTGATTTGATGCATCGCAATACACTACGAAATATTCTATCCCTTCTGGGAGGGATAGTATCGGTGCGGTGCACAAGGCCTGTTTCAGTGTTTGGAATGCCTTCTCTTGTTTTTCTTCCCAGTCAAAGGCCACGCCTTTCTGGGTTAATTTAGTAAGAGGTTTCACAATGCTAGAGAAGTTCTTTATGAATCTGCGATAGTAGCCAGCGAGACCTAGAAATTGACGAATCTCTGTAGGTGTCTTTGGTGCTGCCCAGTTCTCAATGGCCTTAATTTTTTAGGGGTCCACGTGTATCCTCTTCTCGCTAACAACATGGCCCAAAAATTCGACTCTTCGAATCCAAAATTCGCATTTAGAGAACTTGGCACAGAGCTTCTCCGATCGTAGTATTTCTAAGACTTTTCGTAGGTGTTGACTATGCTCTTCTTTACTTTGGGAGTACATAAGTATATCATCGATGAAGACAATGATGAACTGATCTAAGTAAGGACGGCACACCCTATTCATTAAGTCCATGAATACTGTTGGTGCGTTGGTTAATCCGAACGACATCACTACAAACTCATACTGTCCATAACGAGTTCGGAAGGCTGTCTTGGGAATATCCTCCTCTAGTACTCGTAATTGGTGATATCCGGATCGTAGATCTATCTTCGAGAAGTCGTTTGCTCCTTGAAGTTGATCAAATAGTTCGTCAATGCGGGGCAGAGGATAACGGTTTTTGACAGTAAGTTTGTTCAGTTCTCTGTAGTCGATGCACATGTGGAACGATCCGTCTTTCTTCTTTACAAACAAGACCGATGCTCCCGAAGGTGAGAAACTTGGTCTAGTGAATCCTTTTTGATGGAGTTCGTTAAGCTGACTGGAAAGTTCTTGCATCTCTGCTGGTGCCAGGCGATAAGGCGATTTCGCTACTGGGGTAGCCCCTGGAACTAAGTCGATTGTGAACTCGACTTGGCGTTGTGGTGGTAATCCCGATAGTTCTTCTGGAAAGATATCGGGAAAGTCGCATACTTCTGGAATGCTCTTGATGTCCTTTAATTCCTGACTGGTATCAACGATGTGTGCAAGAAATGCTTGACAATCCTTCCGCAAACACTTTCGAGCTTGGATGCACGAAATGATGCGAAGGTTTGTACTTGATTTGTCGCCATAAATCACTATTGTTTCTTCGTTAGGGAGATTAAGACGAACTGCTTTCTCAAAGCACATGATGTCGGTGCGAAGAAGACTTAACCAATCCATGCCGACTATGACGTCAAAACTTTTAATTTGGACCGGCATGAGGTTGATTGGGAAAGAATGGACATCTAAAGTTAATGTACATCCCATCTATATGCAGTTAGTGTTTTTCGTTAATCCGTTTGCCGTTTATATAGTGAATGATTTTTTTAACTTGCTAGGTTTATGTTTAAGTAAGTGAATAAAGTTTTGACTCACGAATCTTCTCTCCGCTCCACTATCGAATAGTATGCATGCATATGAATTATCGAGAAGGAACGTACCAGCAACTACTATCGGATCAGCTATGGCTTCATCGTGGCCTATAGCCAAAACTCGTCCCACTCCGCTGGTATTTGCTGCCTTTGGGCAGTTTCTCTTGTAGTGGCCCACCTCACCACTGATGGGTTTTGAGCATTCTAACACTTCCTAAGTGTACATGCAACCCTAATAAACCTTGGATCTATGTTTGTCTAAGATACATGCAAATAATTATTTTTCCGAGGTTCATATCCTAACTAGCATGGCATGGGGAACATGAATCAAATAAAGCTAGTAGAAATACTTACCTTGTAGTAGTAGTTGATTGCTTGGAGTTTTAGAGCCTAGCACCAATAGTGTGGATGCCTCAAATGGAAATCACAAATCACCACAAACTTGGAACTTTGAGAGAATAGTCACTACTATCTTGAAATCGGCCCTCTTGCTTTACTCACCTTAACTAGTATGATTTCAAGAACCAAAGCCTCCTTTATATAGTGTGGTGGATTAGGGTTACATCCATGTAAACCCTAATACCCATGTCTCTTCATTTCCATGAGATCCATGGGTTAAAGCTCCATAGAGTATCCATGGACTTTCCATGAAAGCCTAGCCCATTCCAAATAATCATTAGCCCACACTATATAAATATAGAAGCCCATATTTAATTAGTAATATCTTTGATCTCTAAATTAATCCTAGATTAATTATAGATCAATACTAATTAAATAATATGATCTTATATTAATATATTAGAACTTATAATATATTAATAAATCATAACTTGTACTATTCTCAAAAGATTATCCATAAATTGTTCGGGTGAAGTGCAACCCAAATGGACCATGCCGGGTCGGGTCAAGTACATACCAAATATAGTTATGGACTTAGACACTATATCCAATAGTCTCCCACTTGGATAAGTCTAATAACTATAGTTGCAAGTATGACTTCAGGAACCGATCAACAATCGTAGCTCTTTAAACTCTATTGAACTAGAACGCGCTATTTTAGATAAGTGATCATATAATCCTCTGTTCTAGATATCAGCCGGACAAATACATGGAACATGGTCTTACTTATTGTCCAGCATTTGTTTCCCGATTTCCGATTTGTTTGACATAGAACTTAACTGAACACATCAATTTATTTCTGACCGGGCCCGATACATAGGTCAAAACAAAATCATCGAGAGGCCCAGATATCGCTTCTAATCCTAGAAGGAACAGATATACTTCGACTCATATGTTTGTTCTACCACTCATTGAATTATACACAAAGGCACGTTTTATAACATCGAGTTACCAATGCGTTTTCATACAATCAATGCATAACCAATTCGTAAGTAACAATCATATCCCTAGGTTTGAAGACTGATATGATATTACCGTCTCACGATCACTCGAGATAAAATTCCATGAAGTGATTCCAGTGAGCGTGGGTTGAGTCCAATGCTCAGAACTTATGAGCACTCATGATTGTTGTAGCCATGTCCAACACCTTAGACCTCTGCAACCAATCATGACAGTCTTGATTCATACCTACTTCCGACATATGACCGACTGTGGAGGTTTGAATAATATGATATACCAAACATAATTATTCTGGAAGTCAAAACATGCAAAAGAAATATAGTAAACGATCGACAAGAGATAGGAACACTTTACTCATAAATAAAACACCTTTTATTCATCATCTAATGTCAATTACACTTTACAAATTTCATAATCTATCTAACTACTAAAACTTATATCATCCTTCAGCCCTATGCTCCGAGCATGCTGGAGATGCTTAACCCTACTCAGTCCCTTCGTGAGGGGATCTGCTGGGTTCTCATCCGATGATACCCTCTTTGTCACGAGGATTCCTTCTTCTATTCGATGTCTGATGAATTGATATTTTCTATCAATGCGTCTAGATCTCCCATGATCTCTTGGTTCCTTGGCTAAGGCAACCGCACTATTGCTGTCACAGAAAATCTCTATTGGCTCCTTTATAGCTGGTACAACTCCAAGGTCTCCGATGAAGTTCTTTAGCCATATAACCTCCTTTGCTGCCTCACTTGTTGCTATATACTCTGATTCACAAGTAGAATCAGCCACTGTCTCCTGCTTGGAACTTTTCCAAGTAATTGCCACTCCGTTTAGGGTAAAGACCCAGCCCGACTGAGAGCGGAAATTATCCCTGTCAGTCTGAAAGCTAGCATCACTATACCTTACAACTCTCAAGCTATCACTCCCACCAAGGGTAAGAACCCAGCCCTTAGTCCTTCGCAGGTACTTGAGGATATTCTTTACCGTAGTCCAGTGTGCCTTGCTAGGGTTCCCCTGATACCTGCTCACCACGCTCAAAGCAAAAGCTACATCAGGTTGCGTACACATCATAGCATACATGATCGATCCTACAGCTGAAGCATAAGGTAGTCGACTCATTTCTGCTATCTCAGCCTCAGTACTAGGGCTTTGTGTCTTAATCAATCTGGCGTTACTCTGAATGGGTAACTCACCTTTCTTGGAGTTATGCATGTTGAATCTTTTCAACACTTTGTCCACATAGGTGCTTTGACTAAGTCCAATTAGTCTTTTACTCCCGTTTCTCAAAATCCTTATCCCTAGGATATAGGCAGCTTCACCTAGGTCCTTCATAACGAAACACTTCCCAAGCCAGGACTTTACTTCCTGCAGGGTTGGGATGTCATTTCCTATGAGTAGTATGTCATCCACATACAGTACCAAAAAGCTGACCATGCTCCCACTAGCCTTGATATAGACACAAGATTCATCTTCACTCCTTGAAAAGCCAAATTCCTTGACTTTCTCATCAAAGCAAAGATTCCATCTGCGAGGTGCCTGTTTCAATCCATAAATGGATTTCTCGAGTTTACACACTCTATTGGGGTACTCTGTACTGACAAAACCCTCTGGCTGAACCATGTAAACATCTTCAGCCAACTTTCCATTAAGGAAAGCGGTTTTGACATCCATTTGCCATATTTCATAGTCATGAAATGCAGCAATGGCTAACAGAACCCTAATAGACTTTATCTTGGCCACTGGTGAAAAATTTTCATCATAATCAACTCCCAGAGTTTGAGAATAACCCTTTGCAACCAGTCGTGCCTTATAAGTGTGTACATTACCATCCATGTCGGTCTTCTTCTTGAAGATCCATTTGCACCCAACTACCTTACGATCAGCTACATGGTCAACCAAGTTCCAAACTTGATTGTCATACATGGACTGTATCTTGCTATCCATAGCCTCTTTCCATTTAGCAGCCTCAGGGCCAGACATGGCTTCCGTGTAGCTGTTAGGCTCATCGAGACCTACTAGTGTCTCATCACTAATAAGTGTCTCACCTTCTGCAGTAATATGGAAACCATAGTAATGCTCATGTGCATTCCTAACTCTCATGGAATGCCTCAGAGGTATAGACTCGTCAATTGGCTCAACAGGAGATTCCTCCTCAAGTTGAGGGCTAGCGTTTGAAGTTCCTTCACCACTTGACTCTTGAATTTCTTCAAGATCAATTTGCCTCCCACTGTCTCCTTGGCTTATAAACTCTCTCTCTCTCTCTCTCTCTCTCTCTCTGTCTGTCTCGAAAGACTCCTCTTCTTGCTACAAAGACCACATTATCACTAGGTCTGTAGAAGAGGTAACCAAAGGATCTTTGTGGGTAGCCGATGAAAATACACCTCTCGCTTCGGGGTTCTAGCTTGTCATGAGTCTCGCGCCTCACAAAAGCCTCGCAACCCCAAATTTTGACGTGGTCTAGTTTGGGTACTTTACCAGTCCACATATCGTGAGGAGTTTTGGCAACTTTCTTTGTAGGGACTAGATTAAGAATATGGGCGGCAGTCTCTAAGGCATACCCCCAAAATGAGATTGGTAGCGAAGCTCGACTCATCATGGAACGAACCATATCCAACAAGGTTCGATTATGCCTCTCAGCCACACCATTCAACTGTGGTGTCCTGGGAGTTGTCAATTGTGAGACAATCCCACATTCCCTAAGATAGTCGAGGAACTCTGAACTAAGATACTCACCACCTCGATCGGATCGAAGCATCTTAATGTTCCTGCCCAATTAATTCTCGACTTCCTGTTTAAATTCCATAAACCTTTCGAAAGTCTCTGACTTATGCTTGATTAAGTAGACATATCCATATCTACTGTAATCATCAGTAAAAGTCAAATAATAACGATTAGCATCCCTTGTGGCATGTTTGAATGGTCCACACACATCCGTGTGTAGAAGGTCCAACAAACCTTCACCCCTCTCACAAGAGCCTATGAAGGGTGACTTTTTCATTTTTCCAAGTAAGCATGATTCGCAACTATCATCTGACTATAGGTCAAACGACTCCAAGACTCCATCCTTTTGGAGTTGGCCTATGCGTTTCTTGCTTATACGTCCAAGACGACAATGCCATAATGATGCTTTATCCAAGTTATTATTATTAATAGAATCAATACACATCACATTATTTCCTAAGTTATCTACAACAGACACAGCTTCATACACACCATCACAAGGTAATGCTTTAAAATAAAGAACACTATTAAAGAAAGCATCAATAGAACCAACTTCATTATTAAATGAAAATGTAAACCCTTGTTTATACAATGCATGAAAGGAAATAATATTTCTTGCCATTTCTGGCGAGTAACAACATTTATTCGAATCCAAATTTAACCCACTACTTAGCGACAATGTATAAACTCCAATCTTGGTGACAGGTGTAACTTTCCAATTCCCCATGATTAAGTTTATCCTTCCTTGCTCCACATTCTCACTTCTTCTTAGTCCCTGCAAGTCACAACAAATATGAATACCACAACCGGTATCAAGGACCCAAGAGTTAGAATTGGGTGAGTTATTAGAAATGATAGTGTAAATACCTGCATGGTTGGGTTTAACTTTCCCATCCTTCACATCTTGCTGGTACTTTGGGCAGTTCCGCTTCCAATGTGCCTTTTCATGGCAATAGAAGCATTCAGCCTCTTTTGGGTTAGAAGAAGGAGTGATGAAACCTTTCTTGGTTCCACTTGAAGAAGAGCCATCAAGGGTCCTAACCTTGGTACCCTTCGAAGAACTCTTTCTCTTCTTCCCTCGTCCTTTCCCGATTGCCAAGACAAGGGCGGTGTTGGTAGGAGTAGGAGTAACAATCGGCTTACCCTTAAGACCACTTTCCGCGGTCTTTAAGAGTCCTTGAAGTTTGCTGAGTGTGACCTCTTCCTTGTGTTGGAATAGTGTCTAAGGCTGCAACTATATTAGGCAAGTATTTGACCCGGTTGTGCATGGTCCTTTTGGGTTGCCTTCACCATAGCAACTTGATAGGATGATTTATTAAGAGAGAGTACATATTATTAGTATATTATGAGAATAATATAAAGAATAATATATTGTTATTTGATTAATATAAGTCATAGAATTAATTGGAATTAATTTGGTGACTTAAAGAGATTAATTAAATAAGAGGGTATAAACTGTCAATTGTTTGATAGTTAAACTTTAGACTGTAAATCCATATAGATATGGATTGGACGGATTCTAGAAGCTAAGGATTGCTTCAAATCATCCAAGGGGTTATCTAAGGAATGGATTTGGATAGCCTTAAGAGAAGATTATCCAATTAGGGTTTAGGTTGTAACCCTTAAGGAGTCTACAAGTATAAATAGACCCTATGGCATAAGGAAATCGGCACTTCATCTAAAGTAAGAGAACCCTGGCCGATTTCCTCCCCTCTCCTCTCTCCCAAATCATCCTCCTTGCTATTTGGTGTTTGTAAGCCATTAGAGGAGTGACAATTATGACTCTAGAAGCTTCAAGACAACAAGATCAACAAGGAATTCAAAGGTATGATTCTAGATCTGTTTCAATATTGTAATTACACCTAAATAGTCATTAGAAGTCTTGGATTCAAAGCATGTTTGATTAGAAAGCCTAGATCCAAGCATTAGGGTTTTGCATGCGCACATAGGAAAGTTCTTATGGCTAAAACCCATTAGTGGTATCAGAGACTAGCTTGGTTTTCATTAAATTGTTGCTTAATTGACTGAAACGAAACTGCAAAATTCGATTTTTGTGTTTCTGAGTCAAGGACTCGGCGAGTTCCATAGTGGACTCGGCGAGTTGGCCTGACTCGGCGAGTCACTTGGTGCACTCGGCGAGTCCAAGCGTCAGGAATGGCCAGATTCGGGATTTCTTCATGATTATCTTATGGAAACTTACCTTAATCATATTAGATCAACCCTAATCCGATTTTTTGACATATATGACTATTATCTTGATCTACTTAAAGATATTTATCAACTAATAAAATATTTAATTTCCTTATATGATAATTAATTAACTATTTTGATTATTTTGGTAATTATCTTGCAAGAAATCTTGAATAAATCAAATATAGATAATTAGGAAATTAATTGTTAATTGAAATTATTTGTTATTTGATCCTCCATGTTTTAAATGTTTAAAACTTATCCTCAAGTTTTGAAATTTATATTTTGTGATTAAAAGTTTTAATTTGAACAATTTAAATTTCAAACCCTAGATTTTAAAAGGTTTAAAATACAACCCTATACTAATATGATATTACAAGATTAAGATATATATGTATAACTAAAATGCTAGTCTTACCGTTAGTAGGCCTCATTCACGAAGTCGATCTATAAGGTGGGTATAAGGTTGCGGCCTATAAAATGACGCTCAATGGGTGTACACTCACACCCACCGCTTGCTTGACCGGTGGAGGGTCGTTAGCCGAACGGGTAGGATAGGGCAACCTCATCCTCTCATTAAAAGTATAATAGGAAATACAAAGTAACTACACATATTTTTTTTAAAATTTCCCAATATTAGTTACTTTAGGAAAAGTGAATTGATGCAATCCCATGAAATTATACTTTGCACCCTTGCTAAGAAGTTAGTGGAGCGTGTGTGGTTTACCGGCACACTAATTGGTTCTAAGAAAATGTGGCAAAGGGTGATTCATTGTTTATCATAGTTCGATGGAGCGTGTGTGGTTTACCGGCACATCGAATAGGTGATCGTTACAATGAAGGCACCATGTGAATTTGCATGGTAATTCACACCCGCTTTGTGATCCTCGGTATCCCAGTCACAAACAAGAGGGGCATATCGAGATTTAAACATGCCATTGAATAGTTTCAATGTATCTCATCCGATCCTAGGAACTCTCAATACATTTAGGACTAATAGTTAGGTTTTATGGTGGAGAATTAGTGAATCGTCATTCACTTACCTTCAATTTATTTGCATGTTAGATTACGGCATCCCTTTTCTAATATGTAAATGTTGTTGTTGGATCCTAGCCCTAATTTTTCTTATTGGGTGATAATTAGGGATTCATATTCTAATCTATCTTTGTCCTTTCTATTTGTAGATGTC
Organism: Lactuca sativa; assembly: GCF_002870075.4. Lineage (NCBI taxonomy): Eukaryota > Viridiplantae > Streptophyta > Magnoliopsida > Asterales > Asteraceae > Lactuca > Lactuca sativa. The sequence continues at coordinate 146,624,532 of NC_056631.2, forward strand.
GAACGCCAACAATGCTGCTGCTAGTTCTTTCACGTTGATGAGCCTTTGCCAAAAGTCACCTTCGATGGAACGAACTTTAGCGAATGGATAAGATACATTCGCACCATTGCTCGCTATGAGGATAAGGAGTATGTCCTCGATTGGAAGCTCGAGAAAATCAACCTTGAAATTGCTACTCCGGCTGAAATTACCGCTTTTGAAACTCATGAGCGAGATGCAACGAAGGTACATTGCATCATGATAGCCACCATGATCTCCGAATTCCAAAAGTCCTACGAGGACATGTACCCGTACGAGATGCATCAAGACTTATTGGAGAGATACCACCAAAACACGAGACAAGAGCGGTATGAGATTTTCACTAACATGATTTCCGCTAAGATGGGTCATGAAGAATCTCTTACCGTGCACCTGCAAAAGATGCAAAGATATGTCGACCGCCTTCGCAAGTTAAATGTTGACTTTGGGGAAGACTTGGCGATCGACATGGTGCTTCACTCTTTGCCTCCGATGTACAATCAATTTAGGATGACCTACCACATGAACAAAGAGCAGGTCACCCTAAGCAAACTCCAAGGTCTCTTGAGGGTCGCTGAGAGCAACTTCAAAGACAAGTCTATTGCACCAACTCCCAATCCACCCGCTGCTCCTGTCTTGGCTATTGGTCAAGGAAAGGGAAAGAAGAGGAAGGCTTCGTCTAAGAAATATCGCAAGGTTAAAGCCCGAGATGGTGCCTCTTCTAGTGGGACCAAAGTTGATCCCGCTAAGCCCTGCCCTAACCCGAAGGAGGCAGAGTGCCACCACTGCCACAAGATAGGACATTGGAAGAGAAGCTGCCCGGAATACCTGCATGTAACGCCTGTGTTTCTGGGCTTGCCATTTTTAGCAATGTAATAGTCTAGGTTAACCTTTGTAACCCGTTTTGAAAATAATAGAAGTATATTATTTGAGTATTATGTGTTTTGTGCTTAATTGCTTAATTATGTGGTCTGATTAATTAAGAATAAAAAGAAGCATCAAAATTTAAGTGTAAAATAAACTTGATATCTTTGGTTAATGTTGTAGTAGTTGAAACGAGGTTTCCGAATATATATAGAACGCGCAAATCTGACTTCGTATGAGGAAGTTATGATTTATCGAAGTTTCGGCTTAGCGATGTGTAGCCTGTTTTACTCGATTTGAGATCGAGGGGTTTTTAGCCGAAGCAATCTAAACGAGGATCGAAGGTCTCGTTGTTGGTATTGAAACGATAAAAAGTTAGGCGAGAACAGACGTCAAACGAAGAAGTTATGAATTTATAACGAAGTTTTCTGTCCCGGCCTATTAAAAATAAATAATAAAAATAAATTTAAAATTAGCCGACGGAGTCTAAACAAAAGTTGTAGAGCGTAGTCTCACCTTCACGTGGATATAAAGAACGTCGAAAACGGAGTTCGTATGAAGAAGATATGAATTTCCGAAGTTTATTAAATAATTTGTATTTAAATTTAATCTTTAATTCGGATGATTATCCGAAGGAGTCACCAATCTGATCCGAAGTGCGCCCCACGTAAACCGAGGGATGTCGACACTTGCACTCGAGCACTTCGGATACGTAAGCAGTGACGATTTCGGACCTGTACGCCCCGCGTACAGGCGTACGCCCCGTGTACTCCGAGGCTCCAGCCTCCTATAAATAGGATGCGAGGGTAGCCGAGTTCTTTTGCTATTTTCTCTCTTCTCTCTCCCATTTTGCATCGATTTGCATTCCAGAAAATACCCCGAAGCCCCGATATTATTCTTGAGCCCCGAAGCAAGTCCCGAGATCCCGAAGATCCCGAGAAGTGCAGTTCCCGAGCCAAAGCTCTGCCCGCGAGAAGTTCGATTTTTGTGAAGATCTTCTAGATCTGCTGAGGATTACTACTTCTGCAAGTCGTAGTGCTGTCTGATCATCTTCTGATCAAGTGAGTGTATACTACCTTTCATAAACACGATAATAATACAAGTATGGTTTGAGTGTATTAAGTATATTGTTGTTTATATGTGTGAATGTGTATTCACTTTCTTCTATCTCATAGATATGATTACTCTCTATGAAATATGTGTTATGTGTGTGTGTGCCTCATCTGTTATGTGGAATATGTATTGATTAAAGCATGCTATATAGGTTTTTAAACTATGTATAAAAATGTATATTTTTATCTACTAATATGTTGGGTAGAACATGGGTAGATAGTTGGTGTGTAATAAATAGATGAGAGGCCTCGTTGTTGTTTGATTTAGTCATCTAGCGGAGTTTAGATGACGACCACGGACTTTTCTAGATAGTCTTGTGGAAACATTAGCAGGTTCGCCACCTGTAGGTGTTAATGAACTTGGGTGTTCATTCGCTGTACTCCATCCCCCTCATGGTTCCCTTATTTGACTTATATTGCTGAGGAACCCCCGAAGCATGTGTTGTCACCCCGATAAAATATTCTTAGACTAGGTCCCTTATGTTAGTTGTTTTAGGGACATAAAGTGAGAATAACGGGAATGGGTAATTGGGTTATTGTTGGTTGGTGGAATTAAATATAATTATTTATTGTGGGTTGAAAACCCTATATGCTCACCAGGCTCTCAAGCCTGACCCACTCAGTTTTATTTGTATTACAAGAAGTGGCGCGAGGGCATAAGATGGATGAACCATCAAGTTGTTTTGTTTACAAGTCCGTATATGTATATATTTGTTGAATGACTTGTAATGTTATCGTTTATGCTTATTGGTCTGTATCGGAACATGACACCCCGAGTTTTGATTATATAATGAAAAAATACATTTCTTTTATGAAATGCTTTGGTAAACATTGTTTTATCATGTTTTGTTTTTGGGAACAAATTCCGCAACCCTTTCAAATCAAAAGGATTTACTCTGAAATTATTTTTAAAGCATAAATGAAAATCGGTCTTTTCTGGCCTAGATTTTGGGGATGTCACACTACAAGCCATCAAGGAAGGAAAGATCAAGCCATCTTTCGCAGCTATATATACAATTAAATCTAACGATTCTAATCATGCTATTTCTTGGGTTCTTGATACCGGTTGTGGTTACCACATTTGTTCTAATGTGCAGGGACTAAAAAGATGTAGGGATGCGGAGCAAGGAAGAATCAATCTAATCATGGGGAACAGAAGATTGTCGCCTGTGACCAATATTGGAGTGTATTATTTAGTGCTTAGGAATAATTTATGTTTAGATTTGAACAATTGTTGCTATTCGCCAGAAATGGCTAGAAACATCATTTCATTTCATGGTTTATATAGACAATGTTTTAGATTTTCTTTTAATAATGAGAATGCTTCTATTTTGGCTTATCTAAATGGTGTCTTTTACTTTGAAGCTATACCATGTAATGGAATTTATGAAACTGTTATGATTGTTGATAACTTAGGAAATGATGTTTTGAACATAGATTCTTCCACCAGTATGGATGAAGCATCCTTGTGGCATTGTCGTCTTGGACATGTCAACAAGAAACGCATAGCCCAACTCCAAAAGGATGGAGTGTTGGAGTCATTCGACCTTAGGGAAGATGACACATGCGCGTCTTGTTTACTTGGAAAGATGACTAAATCACCCTTCACAAGTACGTGTGAAAGGGGTGAGGGCCTATTGGACCTAATACATACCGATGTATGTGGACCATTTAGATCAACCACAAAGGATGGGAATCGCTTCTATGTGACTTTTACCGATGATTATAGTAGATATGGGTATATCTATTTAATCAAGCAAAAGTCATAAACTTTTGGAAAGCTCAAAGAGTTCAAGAATGAAGTGGAGAATCAATTGGGCAGGAAAATCAAGATGCTTCGATCCGATCGAGGAGAAGAGTACCTAAGTCTTGAATTCCACGATTATCTCAAGGAGTGTGGAATAGTTTCGCAATTGACGCCTCCTAGGACACCGCAGTTGAATGGTGTGGCAGAAAGGCGTAATCGAACTTTATTAGATATGGTTCGCTCTATGATGAGTCGTGCTTCACTACCTATCTCTTTTTGGGGGTATGCCTTAGAGACTACCGCCCATATCCTTAACCGAGTCTCTACTAAGAAGGTTGCCAAAACACCTCACGAGATGTGGACAGGGAAAGCTCCCTTGTTGGCACATATCAAGGTTTGGGGTTGCGAGGCTTTCGTAAGACGAGATACTCACGACAAGCTCAAACCCCGAAGTGAGCGATGTATTTTCATCGGCTACCCGCAGAAATCCTTTGGATATCTCTTCTATAGACCGAAGGACAATGTTGTCTTCGTTGCAAGGAGAGGAGTTTTCCGAGAGCGAGAACTCATAAGCCAAGGAGATAGTGGAAGGCAAATCGAGCTTGAAGAGATTCAAGAGTCGATAGATGAAGGAACCCCTACCGCTCGTGCACTCAACCCGAGGAGGAAACTCCGGTTGAACCGATTGACGAGTCCTTACCTCTTAGACGTTCCGATAGAGTTAGAGTTCTACCCCAATTTTATGATTTTCATATTACTACCGAAGGGGACACGTATATTAGTGATGGTACACTAATAAATCTTGATGAACCTAATAGCTATAAGGAAGCCATGGCAGGCCCGGAGTCTGCGAAATGGAAAGAGGCAATGGATAGCGAGATCCAATCCATGTATGATAACCAAGTTTGGAATTTGGTTGATTATGTGCCCGGACGTAAGACCGTTGGGTGCAAATGGATCTTCAAGAAGAAGACCGACATGGATGGAAACGTACACATGTATAAAGCACGATTGGTTGCGAAGGGCTTTACTCAAACTCCCGGAGTTGACTATGATGAGACCTTCTCACCAGTTGTGAGGATAAAATCTATTAGAGTGATGCTAGCGATTGCCGCATTTTATGATTATGAGATTTGGCAAATGGATGTTAAGACCGCTTTCCTTAACGGAAAGTTGGCTGAGGATGTTTACATGGCTCAGCCAGAGGGGTTTGTGGATCCAAAGCATCCGAATAGAATGTGTAAGCTTGAGAAGTCCATTTATGGACTTAAGAAAGCGTCTCGCAGATGGAATCTTTGCTTCGATGAGAAAGTCAAAGAGTTTGGATTTGTACAAAGCGAAGATGAGTCTTGTGTATATGTCAAAGCCAGTGGGAGTGTAGTAAGCTTCCTCGTTCTATATGTCGATGACATATTACTCATAGGAAACGACATCCCGACTCTGCAGGAGTTTAAGTCCTGGCTCGGGAAGTGCTTCACTATGAAGGACCTCGGAGAGGCTTCTTACATTTTGGGAATAAGGATAATAAGAGAAAGAAGTAAGAGACTAATTGGACTTAGTCAGAACACTTACTTGGAGAAGGTACTAAAACGTTTTAGTATGGAAAACTCGAAGAAGGGAGAATTACCGATACAAAGTAATGCCAAGTTGAGTAAGACTCAAAGTCCGAGTACCGAAGCTGAGATAGCAGAAATGAGCCAAGTACCATACGCTTCCGCAGTTGGCTCAATCATGTACGATATGACTTGTACTCGCCCTGATGTAGCCTTCGCTTTGAGCATGGTTAGCAGATATCAAGGGCACATTGGATTGCGGTGAAGAATATCCTTAAGTACCTTCAGAGGACAAAGGAATGGTTCTTAGTCCTCGGAGGGAGTGATGACTTGAAGGTGTGAGGGTATAGTGACACCAACTTTCAGACCGACAGGGACAACTACCATTCGCAGTCGAGCTGGGTCTTTACCCTAAATGGAGGAGCAGTGACATGGAAAAGTTCCAAGCAGGAAACCGTAGCTGATTCAACGTGCGAATCAGAGTACATTGCAGCAAGTGAAGCGTCGAAGGAGGCAATATGGCTGAAGAACTTCATCGATGATCTTGGAGTTGTACCTGCCATAAAGGAGCCCATGGAGATTTTCTGTGATAACGAAGGAGCGGTTGCCTTGACCAAGGAACCGAGGGATCATGGTAGATCACGACATAACGACAGAAAATATCACTTCATTAGACGTCGTGTAGAAGAAAGACAACTCGTAGTGAAGAGGATATCATCAGAAGATAACCCAGCAGATTCGCTTACGAAGGGACTGAGTAGGGTTAAGCACTTGCAGCATACTAGGAGTATTGGGCTGAAGGATAATATTAGCATAGATTAGATAGTATTAGAAACGTTTAATAGATAAATGTAATTAACATTTGATGATTAAATAAAGGAGTTTTATTTATGAGTAATGTTACTATCTTATGTTAATTGTTTAGCTATTGTTTCACTTTGCGTGTTTTGACTTCCAGAATAATTGAGTTTATTAGCAATAATCGAATTGTTCAAATTGTCCATAATCGTTCATATGTTGGGAGTAGATATGAATGAAGATTGTCATGAATCGGTGTGTAGATTGTCTAAATGCTATTAGACATAGCAAAGGGTTGCTGCGACATTCATGAGTGCTTATGAACTGGTTTTGAGCATTGGAACAAACCCGCGCTTGCTGGAATCACCTTATGGAATATGATATAAAAGGGTGATCGCGAGACGATAATATCATATAGTCTAAAACCTAGATATATGGCTTGTTATTTGCTAATTGATTGTACATTGATAATGCAAAAACGCATTGGTAACTCAATGTTATAAAACGCATTGTTGTGTATAGTTGATTATTGAATAAGTAAATGCATATAAGTCGAAGTTTATCTGTAACTTTTATCTAAGAAGGTAAAAATGATATCTCGGCTACTCAATGATTTGATTTGACTTATGTGCCGGGCCCGGTCAGAACTGAATTGATGTGTTTGATTAAGTTCTACGTCGAATAAATCAGAGATCGAGAAACCTAAATGCTTGACTAACCATTCCATAGGATTGTCAGCATGATACCTAACAGAGGACTGTACGATCCCTTATCTAAAGGACAAGATTGATTAGATCAGAGTTTGACAGCGTCTTTGAGAGCTACGATTGCAAACTGAATTGTACTTGTGCATATAGTTACTAGACTTATCTAAGTGGGAGACTGTTGGAATAGTGTCTAAGGCTGCAACTATATTAGGCAAGTATTTGACCCGGTTGTGCATGGTCCTTTTGGGTTGCCTTCACCATAGCAACTTTCTAGGATGATTTATTAAGAGAGAGTAAATATTATTAGTATATTATGAGAATAATATAAAGAATAATATATTGTTATTTGATTAATATAAGTCATAGAATTAATTGGAATAAATTTGGTGACTTAAAGGGATTAATTAAATAAGAGGGTATAAATTGTCAATTGTTTGATAGTTAAACTTTAGACTGTAAATCCATATAGATATGGATTGGACAAATTCTAGAAGCTAAGGATTGCTTCAAATCGTCCAAGGGGTTATCTAAGGAATGGATTTGGATAGCCTTAAGAGAAGATTATCCAATTAGGGTTTAGGTTGTAACCCTTAAGGAGTCTACAAGTATAAATAGACCATATGGCATAAGAAAATCGGCACTTCATCTAAAGTAAGAGAACCCTGGCCGATTTCCTCCCCTCTCCTCTCTCCCAAATCATCCTCCTTGCTATTTGGTGTTTGTAAGCCATTAGAGGAGTGAAAATTGTGACTCTAGGAGCTCCAAGACAACAAGATGAACAAGGAATTCAAAGGTATGAGTCTAGATTTGTTTCAATATTGTAATTACACCTTAATAGTCATTAGAAGTCTTGGATTCAAAGCATGTTTGATTAGAAAGCCTAGATCCAAGCATTAGGGTTTTGCATGCGCACATAGGAAAGTTCTTATGGCTAAAACCCATCACCTTATTCATGTGGTATGTCATGCGGAATTGATCATAACATGAAGGTAAAGAGTGAAAAATGATATCTATTGCAAGATCCTCAGGGAAGTTCACATTTAGCTTCAGCAAACGGTCCACAAATCTTTTCATTTTCTGCATGTGGCCCGTGATGGATTCACAATCCTTCATGCGAGTTGTTATCATGGAGGAGATGATTTCATACCTCTCTTGACAAGAACTTTGATGGTATCTTTCCATCAAATCTTGGTGCATCTCATAGGGGTAGAAATCTTCATAGGATTTTTGGAGATCCGCGGTCATAGTGGCCATCATGATGCATGCCACTTTGGTGGCATCCCTTTCATGTGCCCTAAACTCAGCGATCTCTTGAGGAGTAGAAACTGTCTCATCAATCTCCTTAATTTCCTTATCGAGGACATATTCCTTGTCCTCGTAACGAGTAATCATTCTGATGTTTCTGATCCGTTCATTAAAGTTGGATCCATCAAAAGTGACTTTCCCACACAAGTTCATAAGAGAAAAGGAGCCACTAGGGTTAGAGCCAGAAGTAGCGTTGTTTGCAGACATCTGATAAGAGAATAAAGAAGGATTAGTTTAGATATTGAGGTAGTCCTTAATAAAACACCCAAATGTATTATTAAGGCTAGGACCCAATCACAATATATTATACTTAGAAGAGGTATGCCGTAATCTAAGTAATAACATATTTGAAAGGTAGGTGAATGACGATTCACCAATTTCCACCAAAGTCGAAATATTAAAATATTTAATTTGGTTCTAAAAAACTCCTAGATTCTTTTGAGATTCAATGAACTTTTCAAAGGCATGTTTCAATCTCGAGTGTGCCCTCCAAGTTTTGTGACTGGGATGCCGAGGATCACAAAACGAGGTGTGAAGTAACCATGCAAATTACTTGGTACTCTTAATAAATTACCCCTCAATCGATGTGCCGGTTAACCACACACGCTCCATCGATACTATGATAAATATTAAGTCACCCTTTACCTACCTTGTTAAGTCGAAGTTAGTGTGCTGGTTAACCACACACGCTCCACTAACGACTTAGACAAAGTGTAAAGTGTAATTTCATGGATTAGCACCTTATTCACATTTTTCCTACAGTAACTAAGATTGGGAATTTAATAAAACATTTAGTTACTTTAAAATATTCATCATACTTTTAATGAGAATTTATAAGTCCTTGTCTTACCCGTTCGGCTAATGACCCTCCACCAGTCAAGCAAGCGGTGGGTGAGAGTGGACACCCATTAAGTTGCCATTTTATAGGCAACAACCTTATACCCACCTTATAGACCAGCTTCGTGAATGAGGCGTACTAGCGGTAACACGAATTTAATCTTATACATATATATATATATATATATATATATATATATATATATATATATATATATATATATATATATATATTATTAACTTATAATATTATAAGTATAAGGGTTGAATTTTAACTTTTAAAATTCTAAGGGTCGGAACTAAAGTTTTTAATATGACTTTACTTGTTCCAAAACATGAGGGCAAGTTTTGTAAACTTTCAAAACTTTCATTTCTTGTAACTTATGAGTTAAATAGAGTAATAAAAATAAAGACTCTTCATTTTTCTAACTCTTGTGTTCTTTTAATGGTTTTAACTCAAAGTGACTTTTGGTTTTCCATAACTTGAGGACAAGTTATGGACTCCATTAAAACACATTATGATCAAGAATTAAACTACCACATAGGTTACAAATAATTCCTATGATCATCTAAACATCATAAGATCAAGAACATGAATATGAACACTTTCATGAATCAAAAATTACACATAAAACTTTGTAGTTTTGATAACAAGTTGTTGTAAATGGATTAGCAAAGACATTACACCATCTAAAACAAGTTTTCAAGTACCAAACAGTTTAGGGTAATGTATCTAGTCCATTTCCAGCAACTAAAGTCGAAAAACTGCACTATGTGGCTTCTACTCGCCGAGTGCATGAACCTACTCGGCGAGTACGTTGAAGATACACATGAACTCGACGAGTCCCCCCATGGACTCGGCGAGTTCATCAGGCAGACAGCAAGTTTTTCGACTTTTTCAACTATTTTGCATCAAGTATCAAACAAACAAGCCTAGGCTTTGATACCACTGATAGGTTTTGAGCATTCTAACACTTCCTAAGTGTACATGCAACCCTAATCAACCTTGGATCTATGTTTGTCTAAGATACATGCAAATAATTATTTTTGCAAGGTTCATATCCTAACTAGCATGGCATGGGGAACATGAATCAAATAAAGCTAGTAGAAATACTTACCTTGTAGTACTAGTTGATTGCTTGGAGTTTTAGAGCCTAGCACCAATAGTGTGGATGCATCAAATGGAAATCACAAATCACCACAAACATGGAACTTTGAGAGAATAGTCACTACTATCTTGAAATCGGCCCTCTTGCTTTACTCACCTCAACTAGTATGATTTCAAGAACCAAAGCCTCCTTTATATAGTGTGGTGGATTAGGGTTACATCCATGTAAACCCTAATACCCATGTCTCTTCATTTCCATGAGATCCATGGGTTAAAGCTCCATAGAGTATCCATGGACTTTCCATGCAAGCCTAGCCCATTCCAAATAATCATTAGCCCACACTATATAAATATAGAAGCCCATATTTAATTAGTAATATCTTTGATCTCTAAATTAATCCTAGATTAATTATAGATCAATACTAATTAAATAATATGATCTTATATTAATATATTAGAACTTATAATATATTAATAAATCATAACTTGTACTATTCTCAAAAGATTATCCATAAATTGTTCGGGTGAAGTGCAACCCAAATGGACCATGCCGGGTCGGGCCAAGTACATACCAAATATAGTTATGGACTTAGACACTATATCCAACAGCCACAACCGTAGCAAGCTTGGCCTACACCAGCGTTGGGAACTTGAGTGATCCGCTTTGCGGGAGCCTTGCAGAAACGGACAGTGTGTCCCTTTCTGTTGCAGTTGGAGCACTACATTTCCCGACAAGTTCCATGATGGTGGTAAGTGCATTTGGTGCACTTTGGAAGGTTACCCACATAAGGCTTTGTTGGGTAGGGATTTGTAGGAACGGTAGTAGGTACAGTAGCAGCATTCAATGAAACCAGTTGTTGTTTCTTCGTGGATTCTAGGGAAGACCCACCCTTCCCTTTCTTCCATCCTTTTTCCTGTTATTGTTGTTGATGTTTCCCTTTTGTGGTTCTGGTGCAGAAATTGTTTAGTTCTGATGACTTCCGTGATCAACAAGAGATTGTGTCAGTTCCTTGGCACTTTCAAAAGTGTTAGGTTTTGAAGCTAACACGCTTGACTGAATTTGGGGCAACAGTCCCCAAATGTATCTCTCTATTTTCTTCCTCTCAGGAGCAATCATATCTGGGAAAAAGATTGCCAGATCGCAGAATCTATTGGTATAAGTTGCTATGCCGGTACCAATCATTCCAAGAGTCCAGAGTTCGTGTTCGAGTTTTTGAATCTCTCCTCGTGGACAGTATTCTCTCATAAACAGGATTTTTAAGCTCTCTCAGCTTATGGAAATCGCCACTATTAGAGTAAGTATCTTAACGTGGCCATTCCACCAAGTTAAAGCTCAATTAGTAAGCGTGAAGGTGGCAAACTTAACTTTGTTGTGCTCGGGATAGGAGCAGATTTCAAAGACTGAATCTGTCCTTTCAATCCACTGCCTCAAAATCATCACACCACCTGTCCCATTAAACATTTGGGGTTTGGCATTCGTAAAGTCTTTATAGGTGCATTCTCGGGGTTGTCCATGACTCTCGCCATGGTTGGAAGGAAGCGTGCCAATTCCCGAGCGAGTAGTAACAGGGGTATTGAGTTGTGACATGGCAGCCGCTACAGCTGCGGTGACTGCTGCTTGGAACATAAAGCATCAAATTGAGGTGGTGGAGGCGGTGGAGGTATAGGTGCTTCCTCACCGTTGTTTCGCCTCGGGTTTCTACGCGGGGGCATCCTTCAACTATAGGTTGAAAAGATAAATCCATCGCATAGAAAATGAATGTGTCTCATGAACTAAATTGTTATAGTTCAACAACAGATGAATGCATGAGTCTCAAAGATAGAAGAATTAAAGTTATTTGTAAGACTGAAATATAAAACAAGCATATGGTTTCTCCATAACATTTTAAGGATTGAATGAAATACTCAACGTAGTAATAATAGTGCCACTTATATTAATATAATAGTTGATACAACGATCACGAAAATTTGACCCCTATAAGGGTCTCCGGTTACAAAGTTTAAGAAAAATAAAAACTTTTAGCCGAGGTCCTAACTTATAACAAAATTTGGGATTTTGGCAAGCACTACTTGCGACGTAGGTTGCGCTTGGAGCCTGACTCCGCATCCGATTGCTTTGATTCCATAAGACGCCTATCGAAGGCGGCTTGTTGTTCCCTCAATTCGACGAGGGCTACAATCATTTGCGCTTGGAACGCCTCGGTTTGGAGTTAGGCATTGTCCTGAGCTCTGTCCAGCCTACGAATGTCGGAAGTGTGAACCTGTACTTCCACGTTGACTTCCCGAATCCGGCTAGCTTGAACTCCGGATTGGTAGGACTGGTTGGCTAGTTTGCCCACCATGACTGGGAGTGCCCGATCAGCTGAACCTCCGCCGTGGACATCGTAGAAGTCTCAGCACATGCCGTAGGGAGGGCGTAGACTTTTTTGTTGGCTCCAATGGTGTAGGTGACTTCCCCAAACGGGAGTCGGTCCTTGAAAGTTCCTTACGAAGGTGGGAGGTTGTGCGGGGGGTGGGTTGATCACTTCCGGCTCTGAGTTGGTACCGGAGTCATCATCTTCATCCAATTCAATGGGTTCTTCGTCCTCCTTGGGATCCTCTTCGATCCATCCCCGGTTTCCTTGGTTGGGATAGTAGGGATCGCTGGGGTGATGAAATCCAGCCATTTGACTGTACAAGAATAGGTTTATAAGAATTGAATAAAATTTGGAACATGTAGGATTTAAACATGTAAGTTAAGCTATTTTATGTCGCAAATACTCCTATTGTATTTAAATTCTTTTGTTTGATCCTTGTGATGTTTTGGTAAGTTTTGACTTGTTGCTCACTACGAGCATTCCTCGATATACATTGGTCCGATCTCGGGCAAATATAGTTGATCATGCTATATTTGTCCCAAATCTGATTACATATATCGAGTCTTAATCGTAGTGTCCAACTTGTCTAAATACTTGTTGTATAGCTATAATCATGAAAATAAGTTGTTGTATGCATGTATTTGTACTTAAATGAACTAACAATTTAAGTTAAACGAAACGCGGCTCAGGCGTAAAACAAAAAAAATGTTTTTTCAGAGAGTATTAGTCCCTTAAGAATTTATAGTTTGTATATCCTATGTGGTTCGATATACTTAGTTCACTATAAACATTGCTCTGATACCAATCTGTCACACCCCCAAACCGGAACGACGGAAACGTTCGGGGGCGGATGACTTCATGTGGTAATGTAACAAATGAATACATAGTAAAGAAAGCAATACAACCATCATATATATATAATTGAAAGTTTACATTGTTAAAAGGTACATGTTCAAAAACCAATTAGAATATGATGCCAAAATATGAATTTAAACTGGCACCGCGGCGTCCCTTCTTCAAAAGCTGTTTGTTACCTGTAACTACTGAATCCCTGGGACATACAAGTAGTTTTGAAAGAGTAGATCAACATTTAAGCCGGTGAGTTGCATAAGTATTAAATGACAATGTTTGTATGAAATGAAATGTTTTGTTCTTGTTTGTTTGTTCCTAGAAAATCCTATATTTTCTACTAGCATAAATGTAGCCTTCTATCAAGACCAACATTTGTTTCTAGAAAATGTATGTACGTATAAAATTTCCAATACGTCTGAAAAACCCAGTAAATCAATGTGTTTTTAATACTCCATGTGAGTTTTATAACCATGCTATTGACTAGAAATGCCTATACACAATGTTCTTTAGGCGTTGGACTGTTCTGACGTTTGTCACCCCAAATGTTCGACTGTAGCTAACAGTCAGGGCGCGGGTTGTCAAGCTCGTATATATCTATACACAAACACCATGCTCCCCCTCCAAGGGATTCTGGTATATAATACAGGACTTGAAATGTGTACTCGAACGTACGTGAAGTTAATGTCTCACAAAACTTAGTATAAAACAGATTTACTTGTGAAAATGTTCGTTTGTTCTTGTAGGTAAAAGTAAACTTCTTGAAATAGTGTTTCTAGTATGTAAAAGTTCGTGATGTTCTTGTAAAACTATGGCTATTATAGTTTTCTAAATGTGTGTCTCGTTTGTATAGAAATCCCTAGAAAGAAATGAATCACTTGTTATGAAAGTATAAATTTGTATAGTGTCTAAGATGGACACATATACATACAGTCTAAGCAGAGGGTTTGATTCGTACATATATAACAACATTTTTCATTTCAAAAGATATGATGTTATCGTGATATATTTTGCATACAAAAGTTTCCCTATAGTAGTTATAAATCACATATGATTTCATTGATTAAAAGATGTATAATGAAACTTTATATAACACACGATAATAATCGTGTGGTTTACTTGTATTTCCCCCCTTAAAAGTATATAAAAGTATTTATAAAATATTTAAAAGTGTGGATTATAAGGGTATGAACTCACTTGAAAGATCGAAAAAAGGCGAGATGAAAACCTAGCAGAACTACGAATCGAGAAAGCGGATTTTCTCGGGATTCTCGGGAATCTCGGGAGCACAAACGACCTTCGGGACTTGAGCAAGGTAATCGGGACTTCGGGATATCACTTGCACGGAAAACGAGGCAAAACGCAAGAAAGTTAAGCGAGAAATGATCCCTTTCTTCGGAACCCTCGTATCCCTTTTATAGGGGCTGGGAACCGCCTCGGTACGCTGGGCGTACGCGGGTACGCTGGGCGTACTCGTACGTCATGCATGAGCGCATCCTCGACTGCTTCGGACTCCGGATGGGCCTGGACATAGGCTCGTATAGGGCGCGACGTGGACGATCCGAGGCCTAGGTCTTGAGTACGTTGGGCGTACGCGTGTACGTTGGGCGTACTCGTGTGCGACTCAGCCTTCGGATAATACCAAAATTTCTATTAAAAATTATATTTTTAATATTTAATAAACTTCAAAAATTCATATCTTCCTCATACGAACTCCGTTTTCGACGTTCTTTATATCCACGCGTAGGTGAGACTACGCTCTACAGCTTTCGTTTAGATTCCATCGGCAAATTTTGAAATTATTTTTATTATTTATTTTTAAAAGGCCGCGGTAAGAAAATTTCGTTAGAAATTCATAACTTCTTTATTTGCCGTCTGTTTTCGCCAGACTTTTTACCGTTGGAATACCATTGGCGAGACCTTCGATTCTCGTTTAGGTCATTCCGGCCAAAAGTCGCTCAATCTACGATTCGAGTATTTAGCTGTCTGTCGCTAAGCCGAACATGGAAAAATCATAACTTCAATATACGAAGTCGGATTTGGGCGTTCTTTTTACGTACGATCACAGTTTAATGACATCAAACATAGTAGGTAATTAATTAGATACTTTTTGGACATTTTATTTTCGAAGTTAATTTCATTACATCAAAAGTGGTTACAATAATTGACTTTTTAGGTCATTACATAGAGTTGAAATATCGGGTTGTCACACATTGACTTATGAGAAATGGCAAAAAGTCTAAACAATTGAGACTATGATTACGGCATCCTGTTCATAGTTCTGAAATTGTTTAGGCACACCTATGATGTATCTAAGAAAAGGTGTATGATTTTGATAAAGTCTTATCAAAGCAATCTAGTATCAGAAATCTGAACTTTGGTAAGAAAGTCAATAAAGTATTGATTTATAGGAGTCCAGCTGATTTCTGAGTACATGTCAAAGCTAGTGGGAGCATGAGTGTATTGCTAATAATCATCATGTTAGTGGGAGCATGATAATTATCATAAAGATTGCAAGTTAGCAATGTTAATTATAGAAAACAAAAGGTCTCAATTGGGAAAAGTTGTTTTGCAATAATTAAGGGAGAGGAAATTATACTTAATCTAAAATCTAAAAGCTTAGATTGAGGTTTTAATCGTATTTAGTCAAGAATATATATGAATTTAATGTTGGAATGGCTCAACATAAGGAAATTCTATATATGGGTTCATTATTTGCGTTCTGAAATTCGATTATGATTACGACATCCCTTTTCATAATCTGAATTATGAGAACTTGGAAAATAGATATGGAAATATTATAGCAAAAGACTGGTTTAGTCTTTATGTGAGACATCATGAATCGTGTCCCATATACCTCGGATATAGGATCAATTACATGTGCTATATTCATCCTTTCTAAAAAATTTCCAAATGCATGGGGCATTAAGAAGGGAAAAAGGTCTAGAATTGCATATGACTAAAATGATTAAGCAATTGTTGAGGACAATCTATGTTTTACCAAAGATTGGTTGCTCAAGGACAGTTGGAAGTATAATGTTAATTCTGGAAGGACCATATTGACATAATATGTAAGGAGGCAACTCTTGTTCAAAAGTGATAGTCAAAATGGAATATGGAAATGTTTCAAAGTTAGAAAGTATTTAATCTGCAAGATTAGGAAACTTAATGCAAGAAGGATGTTTCCAAGGAGTTGATCTCCTTTGGAATACTCTATAATGATTGTTGCCAAGTCTTTGTGAATTTGCGCATAATAATTACAAGAGGATCAATGCATATAAGTTTAGAATCTAACAAATTTCAGTAAATGGCATGAATTTGGAATTCTTGCATTTGCAGTAACGAATTGGGAATTTGAAATGGGAATCATTGGAGTTATGTTCAACTGGTCTATTTCGCAAAGTAAAGATCATAGACAAACATAGTATGCATACTTGGTGTGTGGCATGACTAGTGTTTAGAAAACATAGTGTACATGCTTGGACCATGGGACAACTAGTGTTTTAATTCGAGTATAAAGTTGATAAAACCGAAACAATGAATAATGAATAATCAGTATGGTGATAAATAGAAAGTATTTTATTTATATTCATAGGTTTTGATATCATATTTGATTCATTTATTTTTGTGTTTCACTTTGCATGTTTTGACTTCCATAATAACTAGGTTATTCTTCCGGAATGACTAAGTTATTAAAACTTCCACATTCGGTCATATGTTGGAAGTAGATATGAATCAAGACAGTCATGGGTTAGCTTGTAGACGACCAAGTTAGTGGACAAAGTTGTGCTACAACACTCATGACTACTCATAAGTTTTGAGTATTGGATTCAACCCGCACTCATTTGAATCACTTCATGGATTTTATCACGAGTGATCATGAGACGATAATATCTTATATTCTTCAAACCTAGAGATATGAGTTGTTACTATGAGTTGAAAGTACATTGATTGCATAAAAACGCATTGGTAACTCGATGTTATAAAACGTGCCTTTGTGTATGATTCAACAAGTAGCAGAACAAGCCATATGAGTCAAAGTTTATCCATTCCTTTTATCTTCGGGATAAAAGCGATATCTGTGGGCCCCTCGATGATTTAATGATGACACATGTGAGTGCTTGGCCAAGCCAGGACTGATTTGATTTGTTCAATCAGTTAGTCGTCATGAATCGGAAATCAGGAAACAACAAATGGACAGAGAGAATGATTATCATCCATGTCTCAGTCCATATGATATCTAGAATGCTGGAATATATGATCCCTTATCTAATGGACAAGTCATTAACAAAGGTTAGAGTTCATTGACAAGATCAGAGTTCGACAGCGGCTTTAAGAGCTACGATTGCCAGTTAGGTTTTGAAGTCATACTCAATAATAGTTTTAGACTTATCCAAGTGGGAGACTATTGGATTAATGTCTAAGTCCATGACTATATTTGGTATGTACTTGACCCGACCCGACATGGTCTATTTGGGTTGCACTTCACCGACACAATTTATATGGATAGTCTTTTGAGAATAGTATATTTTTGATTCATATTAATATATTATAAGTTCTATTATATTAATATGGAATCATATTATTTAATTAGTATTGATCAAGAATTAATTTAGAATTAATTAAGTGATCAAAATGAAATAATTAAATATGGACTCTTATATATATGGAATGGGCCAAGTTCATTTAGGTTGGGCTAAGCTTTCATGGATAGTCCATGGAGTGTTTAACCCATGGATCATATGAAATGAAGGTGTCCTTGGTTGGTGAAATTGGCACTAGTGTGGGTACACTAAGAGGGCTAGTCGATTTTACTAGAGAGAACCAAGCATCCATATTCTCTAAAGTCTTCCAATGTCTTTTGGTGATTTGTGATTCCACTTGAGGCTTCCACACTATTGGGGCTAAGCTCTTAAAGCTTGAAGACATCAAGCTACACCAAAAGGTATGTCATCTAACTAGTCTTTGTAGTATAGTTGCCTTATATTATGCTAGTTAGGATTAAAGCCTTGGAAAGTTCTTATTTGCATGTATAATAGAGAAAACATAGATTCAAGGTTTATAGGGTTGCATGTACACCATAGGAGTGTTAGAATGCTCAAAACCCAACACAATACTCAGTTTTATTTTAAATAATAAAAATAATATACATACGGGTGGTAGCCAGGGTTTTTAAACAGAACATATAGCCAGGTTTTTCAAACAGAATACATACTATACACACAAGTGGTAGTTAAGGTTTTCAAACAGAATACAGTAACGAGCATACATGTTTGAAAATATTGGATTTTCTTAGGAAACATGCATACATTTTTACAGAATTCAATGACTGGTTTTCACTACAAAAACCTTCTTATGAACTCACCAGCTTTATGTTGATACTCTTTCAAAAATCACTTGTATTCTCAGGAAATCAGTAGACAGGTACTTCGGCGGACTTTTGAGAAGACGAAGCATATAGAGTTTTGTCTTTCTTTTTGCTACTTTTGATGTATAAAAATATGAAGCAAACAGATGTAAATTCTTTTTATATATATTCAATGTAATGGTTGTGTTTACTCTGATTACTATGATGCAATTGTTGTGATACTACATATGACGTCCTTCATCCCCGAACTTTTCTGCCTTTTCGGTTTGGGGGTGTGATAGATTGGTATGAGAGCTGTTGTTTATAGTGAACTAATTATACCGAACCTTACATGGTATTCAACTATAAACACTATGGGGCCGAAGTGCTCTGAGCTAAAAGTATACTTTTTAAAATATAAGTATTTTATAAGAAGTATACAAGTATACATACGTACCAGAAACAGTATCATAGGTAGAACAAAACAAAAGTATTTGGATGTTAAACACTGCGGTTCAACCTGGATAGTTATGTAATCATGTATGGGATCAATATAGCCTGATCAACTATATTCATTTGAGACATGACCAACATGTGTCTGGGAGTGACTATGATGTTGCAGCAAGCCTAAAACTTACCAAGCTACATACCTCAAGACTACGATAGAACACAGCATTCAACTTAAAATACTATAGGAGTATTTTAGCTAGAGCCGAATACAGTGTAGAGATTCATTCCAAGTGTTGCTACTCATTTCTTCCTAGCGATAGTTTACTTGCATTGGTAACCTTTCTTTGTTTATCGCTTAGTAGTGTTGGATTAATGTCTAAGTCCATAACTATATTTGGTATGTACTTGACCCGACTCGGCATGGTCCATTTGGGTTGCACTTCACCGACACAATTTATATGGATAATCTTTTGAGAATAGTATATTTATGATTAATATTAATATATTATAAGTTCTAATATGTTAATATGGAATCATATTATTTAATTAGTATTGATCAAGAATGAATTTAGAATTAATTAAGTGATCAAAATGAACTAATTAAATATGGACTCTTATATATATGGAATGGGCCAAGTTCATTTAGGATGGGCTAAGCTTTCATGGATAGTCCATGGAGTGTTTAACCCATGGATCATATGAAATGAAAGGTCATGGGTTTAACCCTAGTTTCCATACTATATAAAGATGTCATTGGTTGGTGAAATTGGCACTTGTGTGGTACACTAAGAAGGGCTAGCCGATTTCACTAGAGAGAACCAAGTATCCATATTCTATAAAGTCTTCCAAGGTGTTTTGGTGATTTGTGATTACACTTGAGGCTTCCACACTATTGGGGCTAAGCTCTTAAAGCTTGAAGACATCAAGCTACAACAAAAGGTATGTCATCTAACTAGAACTTTGTAGTATAAGAACTTCATAATATGCTAGTTAGGATTAAAGCCTTGGAAAGTTCTTATTTGCATGTATAATAGAGAAAACATATATCCAAGGTTTATAGGGTTGCATGTACACCATAGGAGTGTTAGAATGCTCAAAACCCAACAGTGGTATCAGAGCCAAGGCTTGTTTTGTTGTTATACTTGCAAAAATAGGTGAAAATTCGAGTTTTGATGTTGTCTGCCCAGCAGACTCGCCGAGTCCATGAATGGACTTGCCAAGTCCAAGGCAAAATGCATCCAACTCGCCGAGTTGGTTCGTGCACTCGACGAGTTGGACCTCCAGACAACATAAATTCGACTTTTTTGGCTGGAATTGGACTAGGAACATTACCCTAAGGTGTTTTTGGACTTATAAACTTGTTTTTGATGTGGTAATCTTCATGCTAATCCTATTTCAAAGATAATTGTCAATAGATTCATGTTTTGTATTAGTTTAAGGTTTAGACTAATTACATGAAAAAGTTTGATTTGAATTATCTTGTTCTTATGAGTTGCTTAGATTAATAGAAAAGTTGAGTGAAATAGTTGTTTTCAATCCAAATTAATCTAAGAGTTGATTCTAAAATGTGTTTTTGTAACTTGTCCTCAAGTTATATGAAAAGTCACATTTAAGTTTCATAAAACTCATAAAAATTGGCAAAGGTTACAAAATGAAGAGTCTAGTTCTAATTAAATGGTTTTATGACTCCATAACTTGTCCTCAAGTTATGGAGGACCAAGAGTCTCTTCATTAAATAATAAATAAATAAATAAGGTGTAACCTTAGTTAATTCCATAAGTTATAAAATAAAGAAAAAGTTAATTCTTTCATGAGTTTAAAGTCTTCCATAACTTGTCCTCAAGTTATGGAACTTGAAGAGTTTTTGGATTAAAACTACTTTAAACACATAAGTTATGGAATTAATTAGTTTTGAATAGTTTCAAAACTTGCCCTCAAGTTTTGGAATTTGAAAAGTTTTCACTTATGAATACTTTAATTCCAAGTTAACCCTTAGAATTTTAAAAGTTAAAATTCAACCCTTATACTTTATAATATTATAAGTTAATAATATATATATGTATAAGAGTAAAGTCAGTCTTATCGTTAGTAGGCCTCATTCACGAAGCCTGTCTATAAGGGGGGTATAAGGTTACTGCCTATAAAATGGCAGTTTAATAGGTGTCCACTCTCACCCACCGCTTCCTTGACTGGTGGAGGATCGTTAGCCGAACGGGTTTGACAGGACTATAATTCTCCTTTCATTAAAAGTATTAATGATAAATACTAAGTAACTAAACTTTTAATAATACCCAATCTTAGTTACTTAGGAAAAGGTGAATAAGGTGCTAATCCATAAAATTACACTTTGCACTTTGTTTAAGTCGGTTAGTGGAGCGTGTGTGGTTAACCGGCACACTAACTCGTATTTAACAAGGTAGGCAAAGGGTAACTTAATGTTTATCATAGTATCGATGGAGCGTGTGTGGTTAACCGGCACATAGATTGAGGGATAAACACTTAAGGGTACCAAGTAATTTGCATGGTTACTTCACACCTTGTTTTGTGATCCTCGGCATCCCAGTCACAAAACCTGATGGACACACTCGAGATTGAAACATGCCATTGAAAGTTCAATGAATCTCAAAGATCTAGGAATTTCAAATCCAATTAAAACCTAATTAATTATTTCGTTTTTCATGGTGGAAATTGGAGAATCGTCATTCACCTACCTTCAAATATTCTATAGCTTGGATTACGGCATCCCTCTTCCAAGTTATAAAATAGTTTGTTGGGTCCTAGCCTTAATATTTCTAATTGGGTGTTATATTAAGGACTTTAAATCAACTCTCTTGAATATCTCCCGAGAGATGTCAAGTTCAAACATTTATGATCTTCCCAAATATCTTGGAACTTCTTCACTTCTTCCACCTCCTCCAATTATTCTCCCTAACCCACAAGTTCAAGGTCACTAAAGCCCTATTGGCAAGGCAAGGTCTAGGTGTGATCACATCTTGGAGATGAAGTCACATACTGACAAGCCGGGAGTGTTGGGTGTCAAAGTCTTGAGAAAGTTAGTGGTTCAATTACTTTCTAAGTCACATAGTGAGTTCCTTTTGGACTCCTATGAAACAGACTATGACAAGACCCTTAATGATCTTATCTATTTGCTAAGATCAGCTTCCTAAAACTTTATGGACATTGAAAATGATGACATTGGATATCCAGTAAATCTCTCTCTTCCCAATGGAAAGGGATCGGCCATAGTCAACTCGGTTGACCAAATGGTAAAGAGAAAAACTAAGTCTGTGATAGTCCCGTGTACCATTACCAAAGGATCCATATGTTTATATTGCCAAAGGAAGGGTCTTTGGTTATGAAGCTGCCAAACTTACCTAAGGATGGTAAAGTCAATAAGTTTGACTTTATTCAGGTAAATTCCATTGTCTAACTCTATTAAGTTCCTACTTGGAGATTCTTATTACATGATGTGGTTGGGTCACATGTTAATGTTTTCAGAATCAAAGAAAAGTAAAGAAACTTAAAGGAAGTATATGCTGATTCTGATCGCGAAGATGGATCGCATGGTTCTGTAATCAAAATTTTGAGCATGTGCTTAAGAGTTATGATAGATTGCTTAGGAATAGATGACAACAAGTTTTCATATACATTTGCATTGTAAGGATTAGTTTTTCCGCAAAGTTTTAAAATAAAAGAAAAGTTTTTAATTTTATTTATTTTAAAATATCCTTACAATGGCATTTGTAGGAAAAGGAAAAGATGTTGCTTATTTGATTCCATTGATAGCAATATTGGAAATATGAATTTGATTCTTTCATTTGTGGTAATGTCTAAATTTACCAAATAAGGAAAGATTCTCATCACCCAAGTTTCAATTGGACCGGAACTTGGAATCATGCAAGTTGTATAGCATGATGAATGAGAACTTTCAAGTATTGGAAAATTAAGACTAATTACTTGTTCACATGGATGTGTGAGTCATGTAAAGGACTAAGGGATCGAGTACACATTTGTGTGCACTGGTCAGGTCCACCACAAAAGATCGATAAGATTATTCGTCATAATTTACTAAAGCTCAGTAAATATGGTTATACTTACAAGCTTAAGTGTAATTCTGAAACATTGGAAAAAGGTTCCAATGTATGGCAGAGGGAATAAGAAGAATCAATCTAGGCAGAAGGATAAAAGTTTCTCAAATCTGAAAAGATGGGAGAGTACTTTAGTATCAGTTTTTTATGATCATCTTAATGATTTAGAGACCTTATCACAATTCATCCTCTAAGTGCCTTCTTATAGCTAATAAGAGGAGCTATGAATTATTGAAGTGGTTAAATCAAGAAGATGATTCATACTTCGTTCCAAAAACAATTCTTAGAGTCATACTCCAAGATTGTAACTTGAGTAACATGTCTTAAAGAAGGCTTAAAACACTTGTCAAATGTAAGAGTAAAAGTTTTCTACTTTTGTACATTTGAAATTAGTAAGTTGTGATGTTTTGGATAAAACAAAGACCAACTTAGACCAATTTTGTGAAGTGTTTGTCTTGATTAGAATCCACACTATCTCTTGGATATTTGCCAAGAAAGTCTTATATGTCAAGAGGACAGTGTGAGTCTTAAAAGTCTTGAAAGGCTCAAGAACTAATCAAAAATAAAACCTGAAGTTCTTCCCTAGCACACGACTTGAGGTTTATAACCTATTGTGTTGACATATTATGTGCCCATTCCAATTAAAGTTGGCTTTGCATATGAGTTCTTAGAGTTCTCAATTGGTTGCACAACAACTTGGAAGCAATGGCAGGCGCTTGAGCTGCCAGGTGGCAAGAATTTAAGATTGCACAAGTTCAATCCATATGAGTTTGGATTTGTCATTATCCTTCTCTTGTGACTATGGTTTTGACAATTCACATGGATAGGAACACATACACCAGTAAATCTAAGTGTCAAAAGGTTTCTCTCCGATTCATGAAAATGATGGTGAGGAAACACTTTCACTAAGTAGTTTTTAGCTAGATAGCAATTGTAATATTTGCATTCTCAAAGTCATTAGTGGAGCGTGTGTGGTTTACCGGCACACTAACATGGACTTGTGAGAAGTGGCAAAGGTCTAAACAATTGAGACTATGATTACGGCATCCCTTCTCATAGTTCTTAAAAATTGTTTAGACACACCTGTGAGCTATTGTAATGCCCGTGTTTCTAGGCTTGCCATTTTTAGCAATGTAATAGTCTAGGTTAACCTTTGTAACCCAAATTTGAAATAATCAAAATGTATTATTTGTGAATTATGTGAATTACGTGATTTATGTGTGTTTTCTTAATTATTATAATTTAATTAATTAAGAATAAAATGAGCGTCAAAATTTAAGTATAAAATAAACTTGATATCATTGGATAATGTTGTAGTAGTTGAAACGAGGTTTCCGAATATATATAGAACGCCCAAATCTGACTTCGTATGAGGAAGTTATGATTTTCTGAAGTTTCGACTGGGCAGTAAGCAGCCCGAATACTCGATTTGAGATTGAGCGGTTTTTAGCCAAAACAATCTAAACAAGAATCGAAGATCTCGTTGTTAGTAGTGAAACGATGAAAAGTTAGGCGAGAACGGACGTCGGACGAAGAAGTTATAATTTATAACGAAGTTTTTCTGTCCCGGCCTTCTAAAAATATATAATAAAAATAAATTCAAAGTTAGCCGACGGAGTCTAAACGAAAGTTGTAAAGCGTAGTCTCACCTACGCGAGGATATAAAGAACGTCGAAAACGGAGTTCGTATGACGGAGATATGAATTTTCAAAGTTTATTAAATATTTAATATTTTAATTTTAATTCAATTTTCGATATTATCCGAAGAGGAGTCATCAGGCTCATCCGAAGTACGCCCAGCATACAGTGAAGCGTGACGAAGTCTAGTACTCGAGTACCTCCTATAACGTAAGCGTTGACGATCCAAGGCGTACGCCCCGCGTAGCCTCGTACACCCAGCGTACGTGCGAGAGTCCAGCCCCCTATAAAAGGCTTGCGAAGGCAGCCGATTTTCTTTTACAAATTCCATCCTTTTCTCTCTAGTTTTTCCTCGTTTAGCGTGCCATTTATACCCCGAAGCCCCGGTAATATTCTCGAGCCCCGAAGCGAGATCCGAAGTCCCGAGGATCCCGAAGAGCGTTATTCCCGAGCCGAAGCTCTGCCCACGAGGAGCCCAGTTTTTGTGAAGATCTTCCAGATCTACGGAGAGACACTAATTCTGCAAGCCGTAGTGCTGCCCGATCATCTTCTGATCAAGTGACTGTGTAGTCATTTTCATTCCAACGCAATATTATGAAGTATTCTATATAAAATACGTGCTATGTGTATATATTTTGTTGTTATATGTGTGAATGTATATTCACTCTCTTCTATCTCATAGATCTGATATATTCTCTATGAAATATGTGTTATGTGTGTATGCCTCATCTGTTATGTGGAATATGTATTGATTAAAGCATGCTATACAAGTTTTTAAACTATGTATAAAAATGTATATTTTTATCTACTAATATGTTGGGTAGAACATGGGTAGATAGTTGGTGTGTAATAAATAGATGAGAGGCCTTGGTGTTGGTGTTATTCTAGTTATTCAACAGAGTATGGATGACGACCACAGACTATTCTAGACTGTCCTGTGGAACACTAGCAGGCTCATTACCTGTAGGTGTTGTGGACGACGTGTTCACCGGTGTACTCTATCCCCCACATGGTTGCCTTTAGGGCACTTATTGTTGAAGAAGCCCCTCTGCAGTAATGTCTGTCCCGATGAAAATCCTGAATTAGGTTCCTTATAATAGATGTTATTTTAGGGACGTAAAATGAGGATAACGGGAATGGTTAATCGGGTTTATTATGGATTGTTGAAATTAAATATAATTATTGTGGGTTGAAAACCCTATATGCTCACCAGGCTCCCAAGCCTTACCCACTAAGTTTATTTGTATTACAGGAAGTGGCGCAAGAGCTTAAGATGGGCGAATCATGAAGTTGTTTTGTTTACAAGTCCGTATATGTATATATTTGTTGAATTACTTGTAATGTTATCGTTTATGCTTTATGATCTGTATCGGAACATGACATCCCGAATTTTGGTTATGAAATGAAATCATATTTCTATATGAAATGTTTTGATAAATATCTATTTTATCATGTTTTGTTTTTGGGAACAAATTTTGCATCTCTTTTAAAATTAAAAGGATTTACTCTGAAAATGTTTAAAAAGCATAAATGAAATCGGTCTTTTCTGGCCGAGATTTTGGGGATGTCACAGTTGGTATCAGAGCATTAGTTTAAGAGAACTAGGAATTTGTAGGATTTCTTGACTTAAACTTAGAATGCTAAGTGGAGATTGTGAGATGTGTGTCTGATAAATTTTAGACACGAGCACTAGTTTATTTTAGGAAAGTTGCCTAAAATGCTTTTATGTGCTAAATGTTATATGTTGCCATATATGATATTATTTGTTCGGATCTACGGTTTGTTGCCAACTGGATCTGAAGGTTTATGTGTTTAGGATTCTAAGCGTATGTATACGATATTAGAACTAGCATGTAATCGTTTGGAGTAATAAGGATGATTTTAATATCTATCGTGAATGAAGATCTAAATTTCACCTTATTCGGCGTATAGATCAAAAAATGGTGAGAACAAGAAGCGGAGTTGGAAATGCTGATGAAAACAGGAATCAACCGCCTGTAATTCAACAAGTACCTGTTGTAGCTGCTGCACCTGAGCCGATAACAATGGCTGGTGTACAAATGATGATTCAAACGATGTTGGATCGTCAGATGGAAGAAACAAGACGTATGCTTAGGCAGAATCGTGAAGAACCGTCAATTCAAGTGGAAGAGCCCGAGGAGAATGGAGGGCAGTCTGAAGGAGAAAACTTTAGTGGGATCATTGGTCAAGACAACCCACCCGTGGTTAGGTGCAATAACCAGGATGGAGGAAATGACGGGTGTGGGAGCAAGTACAAGGATTTCATGGCGTCCAAACCACCATGTCTATCCGGAAGCCCGACGCCGGTGCAAGTTATGGATTGGTTCTCCGAAATGGAGACTATGTTTGAAAGTTGCGAATGCAGCAACAGGCAGAAGACCGCTCTTGCGATCCCTCTACTAAAATCTGGCGTGTTTAGTTGGTGGAAGCTATTAGCTGACTCTATGCCCAAGGGAGAAGCAAGCAAAATGTCTTGGGAAGACTTCGTGGAACAACTAAAACTGCAATACTACTCCGAGCAGGACCTTCTGGAAATCAGTAATCAGTTTCAGAATTTGAAGAAAGGGAAATTGAGCGTTACCGAATACGCTGCAAGTTTCACAGAAAATATGAAGTTTATCCCATATTTGGTGCCTACAGAACTCTCTAAAGTCAACAAGTTTGCCCTTGGACAACCAGCGGACTATGGTCCAATGGTTAAGCAAGCAACCACATTGAAAGCCGCCATCTGGGCTGCTAGAAATGTTGAGACCCAGATCAGGGAAAAAGGTCTGGAAAGGTCATAGGTTGATGAGAAGAGGAAAATCGATGGATTTTCAGGGTCCAGCAAGAAAAGTAAATTCTCGAAGTCTAGTTCGAGAGGAAGTGGAGGAAAGGTAGAGGCGAAATGGTGCGACAAATGCAAGAATAAGCATCATGGGAAGTGTGGCGGGGAAACCACATGCTTCAAATGTGGAAAGCCGGGGCATTATGCCAACGACTGCACCTTCACCAAGAATGTTTGTTATGGTTGTGGTGAGGAGGGGCACATCTCAAGGGATTGTCCGAAAAAGAAGGAAGCAGCAAGACCCAACATTCCGCCAAAGCCAAAGGCGAGAGCATTCTAGATGACACTGGAAGCTGCTAAAGATGAAGCTGATGTCGCTTTAGGTAACTTTCTCGTTAACAAATTGCTTGCCCAAATTTTATTTGATTCTGGAGCCAACTACTCCTTTATATCGCATGAATTTGGTAGAAAACTAGCTTTGCCTGTTGATAGACTAGATAATGCCTTATTAGTCGAAGTTGCTAGTGGCAAGTTGTACCTGTTAGCCATCGTATGAAAAACATCTTAATTGATCTGAATGGGAATAAGTTCCACGAGGAATTATTGCCTATCGAACTTAACGGTTTCGACGTCGTTTTGGGAATGGATTGGCTTAGCGCAATTGATGCTGAAATTTTATGCAAAAAGAAAATAGTGAAAGTAAACCCGCCTGGAAAGGAATCGTTTATGGTGTACAGAGATAAACGCAGGGTAAATTCTGGAATCATTTCCCTAATGAAAGCCAGAAAATGTTTGATCAAGGGGTGTACATCATACTTAGCATTCGTGGTCGATGCTAAGAAGGAAAAGAAGGTGATGCAGAATATTTCTGTTGTGTGTGATTATCCGGAAGTATTTCCGAAAGATCTTCCTGGATTACCGCCCGATCGACAAGTAGAATTTCGTATCGACTTGTTGCCCAGAACAACGCCAATTGCAAAAGCGCCTTATCGATTAGCACCGACGGAGATGAAGGAGCTGATGATGCAACTTCATGAGTTATTGGACAAAGGTTTCATAAGACCTAGTTCATCACCCTGGGGAGCTCCGGTGTTATTCGTAAAGAAGAAAGATGGAAGCATGAGGATGTGCATTGATTACTGAGAGCTGAATAAGGCAACAATAAATAATAGATATCCGTTTCCATGGATTGATGACCTATTCGATCAACTACAAGGTTCAAGTTATTTTTCAAAGATCGACCTGAGGTCGGGATATCATCAGCTGAAAGTAAGAGAGCAGGATATAGAGAAGACTACATTCAGAACACGATATGGACACTACGAGTTTTTGGTTATGTCATTTGGACTAACCAATGCTCCAGCAGCATTCATGGATTTAATGAATAGAGTTTGTAATCCTTTCCTTGATAAATCGGTGATAGTGTTCATAGATGACATTCTGATTTATTCAAAAAGCCAAGAAGAGCATGGCAAACACTTGCGAGAAGTGTTGGAAGTCTTGAAGAAGGAGAAGCTGTATGCGAAGTTCTCCAAATGTGATTTTTGGATTCGTGAAGTCCAATTCTTGGGTCACGTGGTCAACCAAGAAGGGATAATGGTTGATCCAGCGAAGATCGAAGTTGTGATGAAGTGGGAACAACCGAAAAGTCCCACGGAGATCCGAAGCTTTTTAGGATTAGCCGGATATTACCGAAGGTTTATCCAAGGCTTTTCTTCGATCGCTAGTCCATTAACAGCTTTGACCCACAAAGGAGCTACTTATGCTTGGAGTGATAAGCATAAAGAAGCATTCGAGAAGCTAAAGAAGAAACTATGCGAGGCACCGATACTTTCTCTACCCAATGGAGTTGAAGACTTCGCTATTTATAGCGATGCGTCTGGGGTTGGATTGGGTTGCGTTTTGACCCAAAGGGATAAGGTAATCGCATATGCGTCTCGACAGCTGAAAGAGCATGAAAAGAACTACCCGCCTCATGATTTGGAGTTGGCAGCGGTAGTTTTCGCTCTG
Organism: Lactuca sativa; assembly: GCF_002870075.4. Classification (NCBI taxonomy): domain Eukaryota; kingdom Viridiplantae; phylum Streptophyta; class Magnoliopsida; order Asterales; family Asteraceae; genus Lactuca; species Lactuca sativa. Next base: position 146,654,108 of record NC_056631.2, read on the forward strand.
AAAATATGGAGGCATTACCTCTATGGCACGAAGTGCAAACTTTTTACTGATCATAAGAGTCTCCAATATCTCTTTGGTCAGAAAGAATTGAATATGAGGCAACGAAGCTGGCTGGAATTACTTAAAGACTACGACTGTGGGATACTTTACCACCCCGGTAAAGCCAATGTTGTTGCTGATGCTCTCAGTCGGAAATTCAATCTTGAAAGGAGAAGGCCAAGAGCGTTGAGAATTGAAGTTGTGTCGACTATTTTGGAAAGTATAAAGAAAGATCAAAGCTAAGCTTCTGAGAAGAATGACCGAAAGAAGGAATGTTTGGGCAAAACGTTGGTGTTCGGTGTAAACAGTCACGGACTGAAGGTGTTCCAAGATCGGATTGGCATACCTAAGACAGGAGGAGTTAGAGATCTTCTGATGGAAGAAGCTCACAAAACCATGTACTCGATTCATCCCGGTAGCACAAAAATGTATAGGGGCCTAAAACCCTATTATTGGTGGCCGACGATGAAGCTCGACATTGCGAAGTATGTGGCCGAGTGTGTGACTTGTGCAAGAGTCAAGGCACAACATCAGAAACCATACGGGAGTTTAGAACCTTTACCTGTGCCTATGGGTAAGTGGGAAGACATTGCTATGGATTTTGTCACTAAACTGCCCAGAACAAAGAGTGGTCACGACATGATTTGGGTGGTCGTTGATCGATTCACTAAGAGTGCGCATGTCATAGCAGCTAATGAGAAATGATCTATGGAAAAGCTTGTGAATTCTTACGTGAAGGAAATTGTGAGGCTTCACGGTGTTCCGTTAACGATTGTGTCGGATCGTGATAGCCGTTTCACCTCACGATTTTGGAAAAGTCTACAAGAGGAATTGGGTACCAAGTTGTGTTTAACTACAACTTACCATACGCAGGCTGATGGTCAGAGCGAAAGAACGATACAAACACTTGAAGATATGCTGAGAGCATGTACCCTGGAATTCCTAGGTAATTAGGATGAACATTTACCATTGGTAGAATTTTCCTACAATAATAGTTTTCACTCGAGCATAAAGATGGCACCTTATCAAGCTTTGTACGGGCAGAAGTGTCGTACGCCGTCTTGTTTGCTTGAGGCTGGGGAAAACCAGTTTATGGGACCGGAGATAGTCCATCAAACTGCTGAAAAGTTGAAAATAATTAGGGAGAGAATGTTAGCAGCTCAGGATCGTCAAAAGAGCTATGCTGAAAAAAAGCGAAGACCGATGACTTTTGAAGTTGGAGATTCGGTTTTGCTTAAAGTCTCGCCGTGGAAGGGACTTATAAGATTTGGTAAAAGGGGAAAGTTAAGTCCAAGGTTTATTGGACCGTTTAAAGTTCTTCATAGAATTGGGAACCAAGCTTACAAGCTCGAACTACCAGAAGAACTGAATGGAATTCATAACACTTTTCATGTGTGTTATTTGAAGAACTAGAGGCAATCATTGACCGGAAGACTAAGAAATTGCGACGTAAGATGGTTGAGTTAGTGCTTGTCCGTTGGAAACACACGAATGGGCCGACTCTCACCTAGGAAACGGAGAGTGACATGATGAGTCGCTACCCGCAGTTGTTTGTTGATGTGTGATTCTGGGGACAGAATCATTCTAAGGTGGAGAGAATTGTAACGCCCGTGATTCTAGTCTTTCCATTTTTAGCAATGTAATAGTCTAGGTTAACCTTTGTAACCCCAATTTGAAATAATAAAAATTTATTATTTTTGAATTATGTGAATTACGTGATTTATGTGTGTTTTCTTAATTATTATAATTTAATGAATTTAGAATAAAATGAGCGTCAAAATTTAAGAATAAAATAAACTTGATATCATTGGATAATGTTGTAGTAGTTGAAACAAGGTTTCTGAATATATATAGAACGCCCAAATCTGACTTCGTATGAGGAAGAAGTTGTGAAACAATCTAAACGAGAATCGAAGATCTCGTTGTTAGTAGCGAAACGATGAAAAATTAGGCGAGAACGGACGTCGGACGAAGAAGTTGTGAATTTAAAACGAAGTTTTTCTGTCCCGGCCTTCTAAAAATATATAATAAAAATAAATTCAAAATTAGCCGACGGAGTCTAAACAAAAGTTGTAGAGCGTAGTCCGATCTACGCGTGGATATAAAGAACGTCGAAAACAGAGTTCATATGAAGGAGATATGAATTTTCAAAGTTTATTAAATATTTAATATTTTAATTTTAATTCAATTTTCGATATTATCCGAAGAGGAGTTAGCAGGCTCATCCGAAGTACGCCCAGCGTACAGCGAAGCGTGAAGAAGTCTAGCACTCGAGTACCTCCGATAACGTAAGCGCTGACGATCCGAGGCGTGCGCCCCGCGTAGCCTCGTACGCCCAGCGTACGTGCGAGAGTCCGGCCCCCTATAAAAGGCTTGCGAAGGCAGCCGATTTTCTTTTACAAATTCCATCCTTTTCTCTCTAGTTTTTCCTCTTTTAGCGTGCCGTTTATACCCCGACGCCCCGGTAATATTCTCGAGCCCCGGAGCGAGATCCGAAGTCCCGAGGATCCCGAAGAGCGTTATTCCCGAGCCGAACCTCTGCCCGCAAGGAGCCCGGTTTTTGTGAAGATCTTCCAGATCTACGGAGAGACACTACTTCTACAAGACGTAGTGCTGCCCGATCATCTTCTGATCAAGTGAGTGTGTAGTCATTTTCATTCCAATGGAATATTATGAAGTATTCTATATAAAATGCGTGCTATGTGTATATATTTTGTTGTTATATGTGTGAATGTATATTCACTCTCTTCTATCTTATAGATCTGATATATTCTCTATGAAATATGTGTTATGTGTGTATGCCTCATCTGTTATGTGGAATATGTATTGATTAAAGCATGCTATACAGGTTTTTAAACTATGTATAAAAATGTATATTTTTATCTACTATAATATGTTGGATAGAACATGGGTACATAGTTGGTGTGTAATAAACAGATGAGAGGCCTCGGTGTTGTTGGTGTTATTCTAGTCATTCAGCAGAGTATGGATGACGACCACGGACTATTCTAGACTGTCCTGTGGAACACTAGCAGGCTCATTACCTGTAGGTGTTGTGAACGACGTGTTCACCGGTGTACTCTATCCCCCACATGGTTGCCTTTAGGGCACTTATTGTTGAGGAAGCCCCTCTGCAGTAATGTTTGTCCCGATGAAAATCCTGAATTAGGTTCCTTATAATAGATGTTATTTTAGGGACGTAAAGTGAGGATAACGGGAATGGGTAATCGGGTTTATTGTGGATTGTTGAAATTAAATATAATTATTGTGGGTTGAAAACCCTATATGCTCACCAGGCTCCCAAGCCTGACCCACTCAATTTATTTGTATTACAGGAAGTGGCACAAGAGCTTAAGATGGGCAAATCATCAAGTTCTTTTGTTTACAAGTCTGTATATGTATATATATTTGTTGAATGACTTGTGATGTTATCGTTTATGCTTTATGATCTGTATCGGAAAATGACATCCCGACTTTTGGTTATGAAATGAAATCATATTTCTATATGAAATGTTTTGATAAATATCTATTTTATCATGTTTTGTTTTTTGAGAACAAATTCCGCATCTCTTTTAAAATTAAAAGTATTTACTCTGAAAATGTTTAAAAAGCATAAATGAAATCGGTCTTTTCTGGCCAAGATTTTGGGGATGTCACATCTATCTAAGATAAGGTGTATGATTATGATAAAGTTTTATCAAAGAAATCTAGTATCAGAAATCTGAACTTTGATTTCTAGAAGTCGAGCTGATTTCTGAGTACATGTCAAAGCTAGTGGAAGCATAAGTGTTATGCTAATAATCATCATGTTAGTGGGAGCATGATAATTATCATAAAGATTGCAAGTTAGCAATGTTAATTATAGAAAACAAAAGGTTTCAACTGGGAAAAAGTTGTTTTGCTATAATTAAGGGAGAGGAAATTATACTTCATCGCAAATCTAAAAGCTTAGATTGAGGTTTTAATCATATTTAGTCAAGAATATATATATATGAATTTCATGTTGGAATGGCTCAACATAAGGAAATTCTATATATGGGTTCATTATTTGCGTTCTAAAATTCGATTATAATTACGGCATCCCTTTTCATAATCTGAATTATGAGAACTTGGCAAATAGAAATGGAAATATTATAGCAAAAGACTGGTTTAGTCTTTATGTGAGACATCATGAATCGTGTCCCATATACTTCGAATATAGGATCGATTACATGTGCTATATTCATCCTTTCTAAAAATTTTCCAAATGCCCGGGGCATTAAGAAGGGAAAAGGTCTAGAATTAGATATGACTAAAATGATTAAGCAATTGTTGAGGACAATCTAAGGTTTACCAAGGATTGGTTTCTCAAAGACAGTTGGAAGTATAGTGTTGACTTTGGAAGGACCATATTGACATAGTCTGAAAAGAGGCAACTCTTGTTCGGAAGTGATAGTAAAAATGGAGTATCGAAATGGTTCAAAGTTAGAAAGTATTCAATCTGTAAGATTAGGAAACTTAATGCAAGAAGGATGTTTCCAAGGAGTTGATCTCCGTTGGAATACTCTGTAATGATTGTTGCCAAGTCTTTGTGACTTTGTGCATAATCATTACAAGAGGATCAATGCATATAAGTTTAGAATCTAACAGATTTTAGTAAATGGCATGAATTTGGAATTCTTGCATTTGCAGTAAGGATTTGGGACTGTGAAAGATGATCATTGGAGTTATGTTCAATTGATCTATTTCACAAAGTAAAGATCATAGACAAACATAATATGCATACTTGGTGTGTGGCATGACTAGTGTTTAGAAAACATAGTGTACATGCTTGGAGCATGGGACAACTATTGTTTTAAATTCAAGAATAAAGTTGATAGCTGAAACAGTATAAAATGAATAATGTGTAATCATATGGTGATAAATAAAAGGTGTTTTATTTATATTCATAAGTTCTGAGACCATATTGGATTCAATTATTCTTATGTTTCATTTTGCATGTTTTGACTTCCAGAATAAACTAGGTTATTCTTCCGGAATGACTAAGTTATTCAAACCATCCACAGTCGGTCATATGTTGGAAGTAGATATGAATTAAGACTGTCATGGGTTAGCTTGTAGAGGTCTAAGGTGTTGGACAAAGGGCTACAACACTCATGAGGGCTCATAAGTTCTGAGTATTGGATTCAACCCGCGCTCATTGGAATCACTTCATGGATTTTATCACGAGTGATCATGAGACGATAATATCTTATATTCTTCAAACCTAGAGATATGAGTTGTTACTATGAGTTGGTTGTACATTGATTGCACGAAAATGCATTCGGTAACTCGGTGTTATAAAACGTGCCTTTGTGTATGATTCAACAAGTAGTAGAACAAGTCATATGAGTCGAAGTTTATCCATTCCTTTTACCTTCGGGATAAAAGCGATATATGTGGGTCCCTCGAAGATTTAATGATGACACATATGAGTGCTTGGCCAAGCCAGGACTGATTTCATTCGTTCAATCAGTAAGTCGTCATGAATTGGAAATCGGGAAACAACAAATGGACAGAGAGAATGATTATAATCCATGTCTTAGTCCATATGATATCTAGAATGGAGGAATATATGATCCCTTATCTAATGGACAAGTCCATTGACAAAGATCAGAGTTCGACAGCGGCTTTAAGAGCTACGATTGCTAGTTAGGTTTTGAAGCCATACTCAATAATAGTTTTAGACTTATCCAAGTGGGAGACTGTTGGATTAATGTCTAAGTCCATAACTATATTTGGTATGTACTTGACCCGACTCGGCATGGTCCATTTGGGTTGCACTTCACCGACACAATTTATATGGATAATCTTTTGAGAATAGTATATTTATGATTAATATTAATATATTATAAGTTCTAATATATTAATATGGAATCATATTATTTAATTAGTATTGATCAAGAATTAATTTAGAATTAATTAAGTGATCAAAATGAACTAATTAAATATGGACTCTTATATATATGGAATGGGCCAAGTTCATTTAGGATGGGCTAAGCTTTCATGGATAGTCCATGGAGTGTTTAACCCATGGATCATATGAAATGAAAGTTCATGGGTTTAACCCTAGTCTCCATACTGTATAAAGATGTCATTGGTTGGTGAAATTGGCACTAGTGGTGTACACTAAGAAGGGCTAGCCGATTTCACTAGAGAGAACCAAGTATCCATATTCTCAAAAGTCTTCCAAGGTGTTTTGGTGATTTGTGATTCCACTTGAGGCTTCCACACTATTGGGGCTAAGCTTTTAAAGCTTGAAGACATCAAGCTACATCAAAAGGTATGTCATCTAACTAGAACTCTGTAGTATAAGAACTTCATAATATGCTAGTTAGGATTAAAGCCTTGGAAAGTTCTTATTTGCATATATAATAGAGAAAACATAGATCCAAGGTTTATAGGGTTGCATGTACACCATAGGAGTGTTAGAATGCTCAAAACCCAACAAGTAGAACACTTTATCTATCAGGCTGAGATATATCTTGTTTCATATCTCTTGATTCAAAGATCTTGGGGACTTATCATCCTCTTCTTCTTCATTATCTGTTTTTAGAAAAAGATGCCTCCCAGAAAGAGACCCGACAGGAAGAACAACGACCCTCCGCCGCCGCCACCTCCTCAGTTCGATCCTGCCATGTTGCAAGCAGCAGTTACAGCCACTGTGGCTGCCGCGATGTCGTAGATTAATTCTGGCGGTTCTAGCAGGTTGGGAAGTGGTATCCATCCCATTAATCTTGAGGTTGGTCAGGGACACCAGAAGGAGTGTGCCTACAAAGATTTCATGAATGTGAAACCCAGGTCCTTCAACGGTAATGGAGGATTCATTTCCCTAACCCGATGGATCGAGAAGATCGAATCGGTCTTTGAAATCTGTGCGTGCTCCGAGGTAAACAAAGTGAAGTTTGCCACCTACACCTTCACTGATAGAGCACTAACTTGGTGGAATGATCGATTCAAATCCCTAACTCTGCTAGTGGAAAATGCCACGGGTTGGGAAAGCTTAAAAGAGCTTATGCTTGCTGAGTTCTGCCCAAAGGGAGAGATGCAGAAGTTGGAGCACGAGCTCTGGAACCTGAAGATGAAGGGTTCCGACATTGCTACCTATACAGCTAGATTCTGCAATCTGGCTCTTCTCTGTCCGGGAATGGTAACCCCAGAAAGCAATAAAATAGAGAGGTACGTTTGGGGATTGACGCCCCCAATTCAAAGAAATGTCTTGGCTGCCAAGCCTTCCACTTTTGACAGCGCCAAGTGCCTGGCGCATACCCGGATAGATCATGGGGTTAATCTTGACGAAGTGGCAGCCGCTCCCGAACCACCAAGGGCAAGTGGTGGGAAGAAGATGTTTTGGAACAAGCGAAAGGGCCATTATTCGCAGGAACCCTCCAAGAAACAACAAGTAATGGCAGTTCATGCTCCTACCAGTCCTGTCGCTGTTCCTGCAGCTCAATCACCTTCTAGTAGATATGCTGGTACTCTTACAAGGTGCGAAAAGTGTAATTTTCATCATCACGGACCCTGTCGTGATTCGCAATGCAACAGTTGTGGCAAGAAGGGACACCCAGCTCGATTTTGCAAGACACCTTGCCAACCAACCAATCAAGCTCCTAGAGCGGGTATTACTCAAGCCTATTATGGATGTGGGGAGATCGGGCACTTCATGAGGAATTGTCCCAAGGCAGCAACAGTTGGCAACACAGGGAGAGTGCTAGCGATGGGCCAGGAGGAGGCAGTTGTTGATCCTACCGTTGTTACGGGTACGTTCCTCCTTGACCGAAACATTTACCGTTAGTCATGCATTCAAGCATCTTCTCAAGCATAAATCCTAACCTTTAACCGAAACATTTACCGTCGAGATGGCTAATGGAAAGAAAGAAATCACTAACGATGTATTCATAGGCTGTACTCTTACCTTAAACGATCATTCCTTTCCAATCGACCTTATGCCAGTTTCCATAAAAAGCTTTGACGTCATCATTAGCATGGATTGGTTGAGCCCCAATTGTGTTGATATCCTTTTTTATGAAAAAACCATTCGTCTCAACCTTCCCTCTGGCGAAGCCCTCATTATTTATGGTGATAAACTAAGCTCAAGCCTTCGTATCATTTCATGCATCAAAGCCCAGAAATGTCTACCAAAGGAGTGATATGCATTCCTAGCCCATGTCGTTGATGAAAAGAAGAAAGTTAAAGTCCTCGATAGCGTCCCCGAAGTCTGCAACGTTCCTGATGTCTTCCCTGAAGATCTTCCCAGATTCCCTCCCGAGCGCCAAGTCGAGTTCCGAATCGACTTAATCCCCGGAGCTACCCCGGTAGCTAAATCCCCATACCGTCTAGCGCCGACAGAAATGCAAGATTTATCCAGTCAACTCAATGAACTACCCAGCAAGGGATTCATCAGACCAATTTCCTCACCTTGGGGAGCCCCGGTCTTGTTTGTGAAAAAGAAAGATTAGAGATGGCAAAAAAAACCGAACCCGAGGGGAAACCCGAAACCCGATTATTTTGGGTTGGGTAACGGGTCGTTATCGTGTTTTTTATCGGGTTCGGGGCAGGGAGTGGGTTACCCTCGCCTCAACCCGACCCGGCCCGATTATATAATTTTTAATTTACTATGGACAATCTTGTTAGTTATTAACAATCCGGTGTGAATGATTATTTGTTATGTTTTGACCTATTACCCTAAAATTAAATCAAATAATTTTTAATAAAACGTCGAGTGAATTTTATTAAAGTGATTCATCATATTTTTTATTTAAAAGGGAGGCTAGAACACGTATTTTTTATAAGACATATGGGTACCCTAAAGCGGAATAAAGATTTCATTATGAATTGTTGTAAACCCGATAATGTCACACCCCAAACCCAAGAACGGCGGAAACGTTCTGGGGCGGAGGACGTCACTTAAAGTATCACAACAGTGTAAAGTAGTAAACAAGCAACAACATCATCCATTGCATTAATAGTAAGATTTTAGAACATGTGTGTTCTTTCATACTATAAGACATGGAAATAAGTAATCAAAATGAAAGACGAGTCTTGATTGCTCCGTCTTCCCAAAACCTGGTCATCGTACCTGTCTACTGGTGACCTGAGAATACAAGTTATTTTGAAAGCGTTGATCAACATTTAAGCTGGTGAATTCATAAGTATTTTAGTTTTATTGATTAGTAAAACTGTAAAGAAAAGACTTGTAAATGTTTGAAGAATAAGTTTGTATATATAAGAAAACCCTAGAAAATCCCATATTTTCCTACTAGTATAAAAAAAATAGTCTTCTACCAAGACCCGACTGTTTTGTAAGTATGCATCATTGTAAAAATGATGGTTTTTCCTCTATATATCTATTATTATAAAAGTATAGTCTACCTCATCGATTATGTGAATGTGTCACAATATAAATATAATAAGGGAAATAATATAATTATTTAAATCGTATCCTTTTGCACTAGGATAAACACGACGTGATAACTCGCTGAACAGTACAACCGTAGACATCCATCGATGTGCATTTTCCCACTGTAGCTAACAGTCGGGTGTAGAATGGTAAGTCCCATATAGTAAGTATAAATATCTATCCATGTAGTATGTAATAGTATCTCTTCCTATAGTATGTATTAGTATCTCTTCATAGTATGTATTAGTATCTCCTCATAGTACGTATTAGTATCTCTTCATAGTCTGTATTATTATCTCTTCATAGTATGTATTACTATCTCTTCATAGTATGTATTAGTATAAACTCATGAATCAACTAACTCTTGTGTGATTCCTTGTACTAGGAATAGTAAATAGTATCTCCTAACTATACCTATTATAGTTACTAGTACTGTACGTGCATAACTGAAAGTATGCCTTTGCTACCAAAGGTACTGAATTGACTAATAGAACTTTTATGTCTATATATGTATACAGAATATATAACTAATATTTAGACGACATTCGGACAAATAACCGATACCCTAAGGCCACATCCAAACAAGGAAAAGGAATTAAAGCGAGCTAGCAGTCCTAAGTCCTTTAAACATTATTTATATAACTATACATATATAGGCATGCAATTGACAATATAAAAGTATAAAAGAAGTTTTGTAAAACTTTTTAAAAGTTAAATATATAAGAATCGATGACTTGATGTCAGTTTATAAAATGATTTGAAAGCAATTTGTTTGATAAGAACATTTTTAAAGTATAAGAAATCCTTTGTTTGAAACACAATTATAACAGAGTTTGAAAGGAAAGATATAGTAAGTAAGATAGTTTGATAAAGAGTTTAACATGTAACAAAAATGTTTTGAGAAACCATTATGAAGTAGTATACTTTGTAAAACAGCTAAAAGCGTAGTAAATCCTTTTGTGTGCTAGTTATTAATCACATGTGATTGATATAATAACTAGTATGATTCAACTTGTACTCCCCCCCCCCCCATAAAAGTATTTAAAAACATTTAAAAGGTTAATTAACGGGTATGAACTCACCTGTAGTGAGTAACTCGAATGAAATATCGATATAGGATTGTTGGGTGTCAATTGGAGTCTTAAGCACAAACAAATCCTATTTAACATATAATTACACAGATATGAATACATTTAATGTATATAACCACTAATGGGGATAGGGACATGCCTTAGGAACATAAAAAACACTTAGAACTAAGTGTTACTAACACATATGGTTACACATAAGGGGTGTATGGTCCTATATTGAAGTGTAAGGCTACAAAACCAAACGTTTAGTGTGTGTGCGGCCAAAGTGTGCGGCCGCACACTCCCTATGAAGTGTGCCAAAACGTATTTCCAAGCCTTAGGAATGTTCTTGGGAAGGTGTTTTGACCATTGCTTAGCCGGAAAGGAAGTTTGTTGTTATTTTGGACCCTTAACAGTGTGTGTGCGGTTACACTTGGTGTGTGCGGCCTTACACACTTGAAGATAATTTGATAATGACATTTTCATGCATAACTTCAAGGATCCTTAGCTTATATCAAGCTATTTAAAGTGTATACCCGATTTAGGGGCTTAAAAGTGCAATTATAGTCCAAACAGGAAGTGTGTGTTCTTGGTGTTCTTGAAGATTTAACACCAAGTAGGTGTTTTCATGGATCAAAGTCAAGGGGAAGGCTAGTTATGGTCGTGTTTTAGCTGATCCAAGGATGAATCACTTACTTGTTTGAAGATTGGAGTGAAAAGTTGGATGATACTTGAAAGGATTTCGAGTTCCAACTTTGAAGGAGTGGTAAAAAGTGTTCAAAAATGACTAAGGGTTATATTTATAGGTGCGAGTGTGTGGTTGGAGTGGGTCTGCGGCCGCACATACCTGTGTGTGACCGTACACTCAAGTGTGCGGCCACACACTCCATGTGTTGGAGTGTTTGGCCCGATTTCACTTGATATGCATCGTGTTATCCCATTTCTAGGCTCCTACCTTAATTGTACTAGGTTTAGAACACTCAAATAGACCCCAAACAGTGCTAAAAGTTAGCAAAACGAGGCTATTTTTGATAGATTTGAACAAGTGTACTAGATAGAAAATTTCGGGTTGTCACATCATCCCCCCGTTGGAGGGAATTTCGTCCCGAAATTAAAGTTTAAGCAAGGAAGTAGTAACGAATAATCAAGTAAAAGGATTAGGATATTTCAGTTTCAATTGATCCTCACGCTCCCAAGTGAATTCAGGTCCTCGCTTGGCGTTCCAGCGAACCTTCACTAATAGGATGCGACTTTGCTTTGTCTGCTTGACCTCTCGGTTCATGTTCACTATGGTTCTTCCACGAAGTTGAGGTTGTCGTTGATCTCGATCTCGTCGAGTGGGATTACAAGAGTCCTGACGGAAAGGTACTCTTTAAGTTTCAAGGAGTGGGAAGGTAGAATGTACGTTACTGAGTTCACGGCGTATGTTGAGTCGTGGATGCTTCTATGCTCTTTCTTACTACGAGAGTAGATAAGTAGGTCATATATAAGGAAAATGATGAACTGATCCAAGTAAGGACAACATACCCTATTCATCCGGTTCATGAATACTACGGGCACATTAGTCTTAACTGAGAGGTATCACTACGGACTTGTAGTGTCCGTATCGAGTTTGGAAGACTGTCCCCAGGACATCCTCCTCTGACACTCGTAAATGGTGATACTCGGATCTCAGATCCATCTTCGTAAGGTAATTCGTTCCTTGCGGTTAGACAGACAATTCATCCATGCAAGGCAGTGGGTAACGATCCCTAATGGAAATCTTGTCGAGGTCTCCATTAGTCGATGCACATACTAACTATTCCGTCTTTCTTCTTGACGAATCATACTGGAGTTCTCCAGGGTGAGAAACTCGGTCTTATTAAGCCATTGCTAAGCAATTCGTTAAGTTGACATGATAGTTCTTGCATCTATGTAGGTGTTAGACTATTGGGCGATTTGGTTACGGGAGTATCTTCTGATTGGATTCTAAGTTTATTCGCATGACGGCACGATCACTCGTAGTCTTGAGCAGTCTCCATCCTGAAGTTCATATTAGAAGTCATACATGGTTCATCAATCATTGTCTCGTGTATTCGAGTTGTATATAATTAAGATTCAAAAGGTAGTCGAATAAATGATTCTTCTTTAAGCTCACATCCAAACAAGGAAAAGAATTTAAAGCGGAATCATCAATTCTAAACCTGTAGAACCTTGATTATATACCACCCTTGTGCATACGTTCTTCAACGATAGATCAACCGTAAGGGTATTTGGATTCAACTTGACGTACTGTACGAGTGGTATTCCGGGGAGGTTTGTTGAGGTTTCTTCGGGAAGGATACGAAACATAAGGTACTCTCACTACTAGAAAACAGACCTTTAATGACGTGCAATTTATGACACGTAGTGATTTATGATACGCAAAAGCACATGACCTAAAAATAATGTCAGCTCTCTAGAAATTTTAAGGATTTAGAATGCGCATTTTTGCGTGCCCTAAAATAAGTGTTGGAAAAAAAACACGGAGGGCACTGATTATAAAATATGCGTCATCTAAACATGTCGCTTTATATTTTTTAATGAAGCGCGCTCTTTAGTAATAAGTGGGAAAAAGAAAAACCCAAAAATTAGAAAAGCCCGCTTTCACTTCCCTCTTTACCCTAGCCCGCTTTCACTTCCCTCTTTACCCTAATTGATGATACTTCTTTCCCCTTCCCACATCGACCGCTAACTACTCCCCTCACACTCCGACCACCACTTTGTGCTATTTCCTGGTCGTCGACCCTCTACCATCGTCGACCTGTCGCCAACGTCGCATCTTTTTCACACCTTCCTCTGCCATCGACCTATTAGCTCTTCGAAATTAGAAGGATTATGTAACAATTCCAGAAGAAGATCAAGGCCAACAAGACAACAATACCTTCCAGTTCCTAAATCTCAACGAGAAGCCGAACCAGAAGACACAAAACCAACATCAATTTCTAGGGCTCAGATCAACATCTCGGCTACCATTTCATTGAAGGTACGATTTTGCCCCTGATTTGGTCATTGAACCCCATTTCAACGTCACACTTTTCATCTCCCTGATGATCTTACAGAGGTAACACAAATAAATTGTTTACTTATTTATTATTGCCAATCACACATTCCTTGAGCAAATTGTTTATTTCAGGAAGAAAAGTTGGAACCTTTGAGAATATGGACCAACGATCCACAAATCCGTCTCTTAAATAGGTTATATGCAAGAAATAGAAAAGAATTAAAAATAATAGAAAAAGCAAAGGTAAGCAACTATCACAGCCCAATTGTGTATTTGAACACAAAACTTATAGATGATATTAAGAAAGCTCCCCGAGTCTTGTTCTTGTGATGGATTTAGCAATATTGTTATTTTAAAATTTTATTATTATATATAGGCTACTTCAAAGAAGGTAATAACAAGGGATGAATGGGAGAAAAAGCTTAATGATGTTAAAATCTGAAAAGAAGACATGAACAAATTGGTTATGAATTTTCTTGTCACTGAGGGATATGTTGATGCTGCAGAAAAGTTATGAATGAAATCTAGAACAGAACGTATCCATTTTCATCTTTTTAATGAGTTTTTGTTAATGTTAACGTGTCAATTTGAATCATTTTCTTCCTTTATATGAATTTCCTTAATATATAAACAGCAGATATAGATCTTGCAACCATTACAGACCGTATGGCTGTTAAAAAAGCTGTTCAGTCTGGGAATGTTGAAGATGCAATTGAAAAAGTTAATGATTTGAATCTTGAGGTTAGTTTCTTGTCATGATTACAAGTTTTTGAAGGGAATTCTAGACATTTTACTATTTTTCTTTTTGAATATTTCAACCCATATATGTAAAAATGGGTATAGATTTTTTAACTGATCTAATGTGTAAAGTTAAAGACTTAGGGGCTTCTTTTCCCATTATGTCTTGTATGTGACTATAGGTAAACTATCTGAATGAGACTTAGGGGCTTCTTTTCCCATTATCCATATTTTGTGCTTAACTCATTAAGTCAAAGAAACAACCTCTTAGCTAAGATGAAAACAGGGCAAATAGGATAAAAAAAACTAACCTTTTGCTTGATAAAAATGTTGATGTGACAAATGTTTTATGCAGATTCTAGATACAAATCCACAGTTATTTTTCCATCTGCACCAGCAAAGGTTGATATAATTGATTAGAAATGGAAAGATTGAAGAAGCTCTGGAATTTGCACAGGATGAGCTTGCTCCAAGGGTAGAGGAAAATGTAGCTTTTGATCCTTCTTATAGTAATAATATTTAATTTAATATGACCAAAATGCCCTTTATCTGATAAACTCCCACCATTGCAGCAAAGCTTTCTAGAGGAGTTGGAGAGAACAGTTGCCCTTCTAGAATTTGAAGATGTGAAGAATAGCCTTGTTGGAGATCTTTTAGACATATCTCAACACCTAAAAACTGCAAGTGAGGTCAATGCTGCAATCCTTGCAAGTCAAAGCCATGAAAAAGGTTAGTTTTTATAATCCAGATATCCATGAAACTTTGTATTTATTTTAGCATTTGACTGAATGAGAATTGATTTGACAGATCCAAAGCTGACAAGTTTATTAAGAATGCTTTTATAGTCTCAAAATCAGCTTGATGAAAAGGCAACTTATCCACGCATCACAGATCAACCACACTTGAAGACCACACTGTTTGACTTGGTCAAACTACTCAAAAATTTGTTACTTCCAATAAAAAACCTCAAGTGTAAACAATTTTATTGGTTTACACTTTTTTTTCTGGTTGTAACCCCCAGTTTTGCTTTTTTGTTGGTTTCCACATTTTCTTAAAATGAGACTCACAAGAAAATCCTTAAGTTTGTAAAAAATTATAGTTTTATCCAAAGTTTTTTTCCAATAATTTTTATCCAATTCTTTGATTTTATTCATTTTACATTTTTTCCAGGTTTACGTTAATTTGGCATATTTTGTTGATTGAACATTTTTTTTCTTAACAAAATATGTTGTGTTTCCGTTATTACTTATTACTAGTATATATGTTGGGATTCACTTGCTAATTTTTTTAGTGTGTATTTGGGATTGGGTTTGAAAATTACTTGTTGACCATTACAGACCGTATGGTTGTTAAAAAAGTTGTTCAGTCTGGGAATGTTGAAGATGCAATTGAAAAAGTTAATGATTTGAATCATGAGGTTAGTTTCTTGTCATGATTACAAGTGTTTGAAGGGAATTCTAGACATTTTACTATTTTCTTTTTGTATATTTCAACCCATATATGTAAAAATGGGTTATAGATTGTAATACATATTTCCAAGGCAAGAAGTTGGAGGTGATGCCAAATCTTATTAGTTCTTATGTCAAACTTCCTCAATTGATTTCTTGGCAAAGTACCAATTTGATTTCAATTTGTGTGTAAAAGAAGGTATCTTATCCCTTATATTACAAATCCTTTGTGAAGTTTATCCGCGTCTCTTTTTTGAGCTTTTACAACTTTAGATAAATTCAAGAGTATCTTATTTATCCAGAGCACTAGAAGATGAAGCTAGATTGCAATTACATTCAACACATGAAGATGAATTATCAGAGTCACCATGTGCAACTATAGAAATTAAAGATGTCCCATTTGTCTGAATGGCATATATTCTTTTTGTGGAGAGAATGAAAAACAAAATTAATGAATGGCATGGTGATCTGTTACAGGTTAGAAATGGAGGGTCAAGCAGGATTGTTAGAATTGTGACAGTTGAAGGTATGTCTACTACTTATTCATGTACTTCATACAACTTTCAAAATGTAAAATGATTAGAATTCATTTTGAAGGTCATATCATTTTACTATATATTATTATTATTATTTATTTTATAATCTTTAGCATAATGCTAAATTTACAGGACATGGTGTTGTGTCAAGGCATGAAGCATTGGAACGTGCAAGGAGACACAATGTTGATTTAGTTGAGGTATAAATTATAATAAGTAATAACTGTTATAACAATATATATATATATATATATATATATATAAGTGAATCTAGAACTATTCCATCATTGTCCAACTTTCAACACTGATCAGGTTTCTCACCTGAACTTTTTATAAAATTTTCAAGTTATTTTTTTCATATCAACATATTGAATTTGATAAATAAAAGGTAATATTTGTATATTGTTGGTTTTCAACCTTAACATTGATCCAGATTTGCAAATGGCTAATGCTTACAGGACCATGAGGAATGTCATGGAGAAACTGGAAAGAGACTTGATGTCATCAACCACATGGTTCTGTAGGGAAATCTGCAAGGAGGTAAGAAATCAGCTCCCAAATATACTTTGTGTCATACAGGTTTGCTATTTTTTAATTTTTTTAGTTTTTTTAATATTTATATGCATGCATGCTAGTATATTTGGTTATTTAAAGAAACTTGATGCTGTGGAACTTGATGCTAATATTTTTTACTCATATAAGTATATTGCTTTTCAAAATGCCAATATTTTTTACTCATATAAGTATATTGCTTTTGTTAGTGTTTTGACCTTTATACCCTTATGGCTATCATATGTCTGCAGTCACTAATATCCAATTTCAATAAAATAGTGTATGGATTAGGGCTTTTGATATGATGAATTATATCTTGTGTTCAGGGGAAAGTAATTGCAGGAAGAAGTGTTGTGGATGAGTCTATGCTTATAGAAGAGTCTTGTTGATGTGCATAATGTCAAGCAAAGTAGCTCGGATGCTGTGAAGGTGGGCAACAAGTTCTTGTAGTTCAACTATTATTAGTTGATGACTTTCATCTTTTTCACATTTGATGTATTACATTTGTCTACTATTGGAATGATTATTTGTATAACATTAACTTTTGTGCAATGCATAGTATTATTTGTATATGGTATTTTATTTTCCATTATTAGACATGAAATGCAAATTTAATATGAAAATAAGTAAATCCATAAATAATTTTTTTTAAAAAAAAATTAAAATTACGATACGCAAAAATGTGTGTCATCTTCATTTATGACATGGCCTTTCTTAACAGGGGCTTTCTTGATACGAATTGTGTGTCATTAACACGCGCTTCGTAAGGTTGCGACACGCGAATGCGTGTCGTCTTCCTTTATGACAGGGCCTTTCTTGATAAGCGTTGAGTGTCGTAAACGCGCGTCATAACTGTGCATCGTAAATGAGCGTCGTAAATGCGTGTCGTCTATAGACGACGCGCCCTTTATGACAGGGCCTTCCTTGACGCGCATTTGCACGTCGTCTGAGCCATTTACGATGCGGAATGAGCATCATAAAAGGCTGTTTTCTAGTAGTGTCTATGCATGAGTACTTCGGAGTTATGGAATGACGGCTTCACTAGAAAGGCGATTACGAAGAAAGAGATTTTCACACGAAACTGGTATTGTGAGGATTGAATTTACTCAAGTTGTATGATAATATCGGACTCACTTTGAAATAAAGGCATTAGATTTGAACATAAAGGTGTTACAGACAAAACACAACAGTGCAACTTTTTAACAGAGTTACAGTACTTTAGATTAACTACAAAACTACTACTGCGAACAAGGTATACAGCAAAAGGCAAGTATACGCAGCACGAGGGTTCCTTGACTGACGGGATCTCGCAAAAGATAAGACTTGAGTTGCACTAGTTTTAAACAGTTTATGAGCCTGTTACAACGAACGCCTTAATTACTTTGACGTGGGTCCGGAGTAGTCTCTCCTGCGGCTGTGATCCTTAGTATCTTCCCGTCTGCGCCGGAGTTCTTTGTTATCGGACAATCCTTTTTGAGGTGTCCAATCTCACCGCATTGGTGACATATCTGGCTAGTACCAGCATCGGTGGTGGAAGTGATGTGTCGAGTCAGAGTTATGTGGACATGAGTGTTTTCTTTGTTCTTCCCCTTTGGGCAGTTCCATTTATTGTGTCCAGTTTCACCACCACCATAGTATGTCGGGCTGACCCCGCTATCAGGGACTTGAGTGATGGATCGTGCCGGTGCTCCACAGCTACGGGCATGGTGCCCTATTTTGTGGCAATTGCAACATTGCATTTCATGGCAAGCCCCAATATGATGAAAGCTACACTTGTTACATTTCGGAAGTTTTCCCTCGTATGGTCTGATCGGTGCTGAAATGGCAGGGGTTGCCACTTGTTGTTGTTGTATGGCAAGTCTTTGGGATCGCTTGCACTCCTTTTGGGCTTGGCGCATTCGTTTCTTCTTCTCGGTTTTACGGCTTTGCAAGCCCGTGACTGTTATCATTTGTTGGTTTCCCGGATTGGCACAATGATCGGAATTGTCAACCCCTTTTTCAGTCTTGTTTGCGTTGCCAGAGTTGAGGTTTTCAAGGACAGCTGTCACGACGGCTGTTACCGCGGCTTGGAATGTAGCAGCGTCGATATGAAGGATAAGGGTTTTGTTGCTCGGCTGACTATTTCTGGATGACGACATGATTCTGTTATACGAAAGGAAAGGAGTTCGTGAGTGATTATGTTTGAACCTAGATGTATTTCGATCATTCATGTAAAGAGTAGAAGTATGTTCTCGATGGTTTGACCTACATCCCTATGATGCAGTCCTAGTAAGGAGTGGAAGTAAGTTCATAGAATGGTCTCAAGATGTTTTCCGTCCAAAACAGGGTATTATTGGTTGGTGGATAACATGATCCAACCTTTGAAAGAGAATTGGAAATGATCCTGGATTTAAATTACTATAGCCCAATAACTTGACTAGAGGGGGTTTCAGATAGACTCCAATGAAAGTATGATGAAAGTATTTGAACAAAGAGTGACACAGAAATTAGCCGACTGTCAATATCATTGATGTTTAAGATGTAATAAGTTTGTAAAATTGACCTTGTAGTAGGTCTTACAACATATCTGGAGTAGAAAAGTCTTTGACAGTAGGAAGGTCTAACCAAAAGTACTTACAGTACAATATAGTTACATAGAAAAGTGCTACCTAGGATATACACAGGAACACGGTTCCTTAAAACAAGGAAGGAAAGTAAAACATCTCCTACTGGTGATGGTCACCCCTATGGTGAACCCTCAGTTCAGGTAGTTGACGTTCCATATCAAGCAGGTATCTTTCATACACCCTCTGGTGTACTCGGAGCTCTATGACTTCGGCTCGAGTTTCAGCTAGTGCTTGTAGCAGGGTCTCATGGTCTCTCTCAGATCTCTCACGAGTGTTTTCAAGACGATTGGTGCAGATGGTATGCATTCTTGCATTGGCGTCAACCTCTGTAATGCGATGGAGAGTTGTCTTGCCCTGGATTTCGTTTCGGGAAACTCTATGGATCAGGATTGGCAGAACCCTATCTGTTGAGCTTCCCTCTCTTAGGTTATAGAAGCTTCGGTCTCCGTTGAATGGAATGGGCTGATCTTGCTCTTCGCTCCATGTCTCCAAGAATTCTACCCAAGGAGGCGTCGGGCCTTGAAAAGTCGAACGAGGGTTAGGAATTGGGATGGGAGCTACCGGGGGTAGATTCTCAACCTCGGACTCGGAGTTAGCACCATCCGAAAAGCCTTCAGCATGGTGATCATCCAAAGGGATTGGATGATCATCCTCTGGTTCTTCTCCAAACCACCCAGCATTGCCTTCGTTTGGAAGGTACGAGTCGCCGTGGGGATGGGGTCCAGCCATGTTATCTATGCGAGAATTGGGGTAAGGAAATAATTATTAGACGAACTAACTAGATAATTATTAGATAATCTTCACTAGTTACATCACTATTTGTAAAGTGCATACCAGTTATATGTAATGAAAACAGGATAGCCCTTCGAATAAGTGACCCTAACTCCAAATTCACAAGGAACAGGGTAAAACAAAATTTCATAGATTCTAAGTCTATGACATCCTAGTTACATATAACCTTAGCATATCCACTTAGCAATTATCGAATTAGTAATGAAGATCCTTTTAGTTCTCAATTAAGTAATTATAGTAACACAAAATACTACTATAGTATTTTAGACTTATGTTCTATTCTAGTGTTCTCATTGTAGTAGTGTTGGTAAGTTTTTAGACTTGTTGCCATATCACAACCATTATTGGGCATATGTTAATCACTCCTTGGAACAGCATAGTTGATCATGCTATGCCACTCCCAGGACTGACTATACATCCCCGAGCTTAGTTGTGATACTCAACAATTGTAATACTTTTGTTCTTGTCATTGTGACACTGATTTTAGTATGAATGCAGGCATGTATACTTAGTTAAATATTTTATTATTAAAAAGTATAAACTCTTGGTCAGAGTATTTTAATCCCATTGTATTTATAGTCTGTATATCTTTTATGGGTTGATATACACGAATTCACTATAAACAATGCTCTGATACCAATCTGTCACACCCTAAAACCAAGAACGACGAAAACGTTTTGGGGTGGAGGACATCACGTAAAGTATCACAATAGTGTAAAGTAGTAAACAAGCAACAACATCATCCATTGCATTAATAGTAAGATTTTAGTATATGTGTGTTCTTTCATAGTATAAGACAGGAAAATAAGTAATCAAAATGAAAGAGGAGTCTTGACTGCTCCATCTTCTCAAAACCTGGTCATCATACATGTCTACTGGTGACCTGAGAATACAAGTTATTTTGAAAGCGTAGATCAACATTTAAGCAGGTGAATTTATAAGTATTTTAGTTTCATTGATTAGTAAAACTGTAAAGAAAAGACTTGTAAATGTTTGAAGAATAATTTTGTATATATATATATATATATATATATATATATATATATATATATATATATATATATATATATATATATATGAAAACCCTAGAAAATCCCATATTTCCTACTGGTATAAAAAAAATAGTCTTCTACCAAGACCCGACTGTTTTGTAAGTATGCATCATTGTAAAAATGAAAGTTTTTCCCCAGTATATGTATTATTATAAAAGTATAGTCTACCTCATCGATTATGTGAATGTGTCACAATATAAAGGTAATAAGGAAAATAATATAATTATTTAAATCGTATCCTTTCGCACTAGGATAAACACGACGTGGTAACTCGCCGAACCGTACAACCGTAAACATCCGTCGATGTGCATTTTCCCACTATAGCTAACAGTCGGGTGTAGAATGGTTAGTCCCATATAGTAAGTATAAATATCGATCCATATAGTATATAATGGTATCTCTTCCTATACTATGTATTAGTATCTCTTCATAGTATGTATTAGTATCTCCTTATAGTATGTATTAGTATCTCTTCATAGTATGTATTAGTATCTCTTCATAGTATGTATTAGTATAGACTCATGAATGAATTGACCCTTGTGTGATTCCTTGTACTAGGAATAGTAAGTAGTATCTCCTAACTATACCTATTATAGTTGCTAGTATTGTATGTGTATAACTGAAAGTATGCCTTTGCTACCCAAAGGTACTGAATTGACTGATAGAACTTTTATGTCTATATATGTATACAGAATATATAACTAATATTTAGACGACATTCAGACAAATAACCGATACCCTAAGGCCACATCCAAACAAGGAAAAAGGAATTAAAGCGAGGTAGCAGTCCTAAGTCCTTTAAACAATATTTATATAACTATATATATATATATATATATATATATATATATATATATATAGGCATGAAATTGACAATATAAAAGTATAAAAGAAGTTTTGTAAAACTTTTGAAAAGTTAAATAAATAAGCATTGATGACTTGATGTCAGTTTATAAAATGATTTGAAAGCAGTTTGTTTGATAAGAACATTTTTAAAGTATAAGAAATCCTTTGTTTGAAACACAATTGTAACAAAGTTTGAAAGGAAAGATATAGTAAGTAAGACAGTTTGATAAAGAGTTTAACATGTAAAAAAACGTTTTGAGAAACCATTATGAAGTAGTATACTTGGTAAAACAGCTAAAAGTGTAGTAAATCCTTTTGTGTGCTAGTTATTAATCACATGTGATTGATATAATAAGTAGTATGATTCAACTTGTATCCCCCCCCCCCCCGATAAAAGCATTTAAAAACATTTAAAAGGTTAATTAAGGGCTATGAACTCACCTGTAGTGAGTAACTCGAATGAAAGATCGATATAGGATTGTTGGGTGTCAATTGGAGTCTTGAGCACAAACGAATCCTATTTAACATATAATTACACATATATGACTACATATAATGTATATAACCACTAATGGGGATAGGGACATAAAAAACACTTAGAACTAAGTGTTACCCACACATATGGTTGCACATAAGGGGTGTATGGTCCTATATTGAAGTGTAAGGCTACAAAACCAAAGTTTTAGTGTGTGTGCGGACAGAGTGTGCGGCCAGGGTGTGTGTGCGGCCGCACACTCCCTGTGAAGTGTGCCAAAACATATTTCCAAGCCTTAGGAATGTTCTAGGGAAGGTGTTTTGACCATTGCTTAGTCGGAATGGTAGTTTGTTGCTATTTTGGACCCTTAAAAGTGTGTGTGTGGTTACACTAGGTGTGTGCGGCCGTACACACTTGAAGATCATGTGAAAATGCATTTTTCATGCATAACTTCAAGGATCCTTAGCTTATATCAAGCTATTTCAAGTGTATGCCCGATTTAGGGGCTTAAAAGTGCAGTTATAGTCCAAAGAGGAAGTGTGTGTTCTTGCTGTTTTTGAAGATTTAACACCAAGTAGGTGTTTTCATGGATCAAAGTAGAGGGGAAGGCTAGTTATGGTTGTATATTAGCTAATCCAAGGATGAATCACTTACTTGTTTAAAGATTGGAGTGAAAAGTTGGATGATACTTGAGATGATTTCGAGTTCCAGCTTTGAAGGAGTGGTAAAAAGTGTTAAAAAATGACTAAGGGTTATATTTATAGGTGTGTGTGTGTGGCTGGAGTGGGTGTGCGGCCGCACACACCTGTGTGTGGCCGTACACTCAAGTGTGCGACCGCACACTCCATGTGTTGGAGTGTTTGGTCTGATTTCTCTTGATATGCATCGTGTTATCCCATTTCTAGGCTCCTACCTTAATTGTACTAGGTTTAGAACACTCAAATAGACTCCAAACATTGCTAAAAGTTAGCTAAACGAGGCTATTTTTGATAGATTTGAACAAGTGTACTGGATAGAAAATTTCGGGTTGTCACAGATAAGATACCCGAAACCTGACGGGAAAACCCGAACCCAACGGGGCGCCCCTATACGATACCCGAAAGATATCGGGGCAGGTTTAGGAAACCATGCCTCGCCCCGAACCCGCCCCATTGCCATTTGTAAGAAAGATGGATCATTTCAGATGTGCATAGATTATCGCGAACTGAACAAGCTTACCATCAAAAAACCATTATCGCATACCCATAATCGAAGACGTCTTCAATAAACTTCAAGGAGCCGGCTACTTCTTGAAAATGAACCAAAGATCAGGGTACCATCAGCTACAAGTCCATGAAAATGATGTTCCCAAGACATCATTTCGGACTCGATATGGTCACTACGAGTTTGTGGTAATGCCCTTTGGTCTAACCAACGCATCGGCGATATTCATGGATCTGATGAATCGGGTGTGCCGCCCTTTCCTAGAAAAGTTCGTGATAGTGTTCATTGATGATACACTTGTCTATTCCCAAAGCGAGGAAAATCATAGACAACACTTGAGGCTAGTGTTAGAAACTCTAAGGGCGGAGAAGCTGTATGCGAAATTCTCTAAGTGCGAATTATGGATCCGAAAGGTAACTTTTCCCGGTCACGTGGTTAGTGAGGAAGGCGTACATGTGGACCCTTCCAAGATCAAAGCGATAGAGAATTGTTCCGCACCGAAGACGCCCACAGAAATCCGTCAATTCTTAGGTCTCGCTTGCTACTGTCACAGATTTATGTAGAATTTCTCTAGGATTGCTAAGCCTTTAACCAGCCTGAATCAGAAAGTTGTACCCTTTTGTTGGGGAGAAAAACAAGACACTATGTTTCAAACATTAAAGCAGACCCTATGCAACGCACCTATCTTGTCTCTGCCTGAAGGGACGGAGAACTTCGTGGTCTACTGTGATGCATCCAATCAGGTCCTAGGATGTGTGCTCATGCAACGAGGAAAAGTCATTGCTTATGACTCGAGACAGCCAAAAGCACACGAGGTCAACTATACAACTCACGACCTGGAGTTGGGAGCAGTGGTCTTCGCATTAAAGATATGGAGACATTATCTCTACGGAACCAAGTGTACTGTCTTCACCGACCATAAGAGCCTACAACATATCTTTGATCAGAAAGAATTGCACATGAGGAAATGGTGGTGGGTAGAGCTACTTAGTGATTATGAGTATGAAATACGCTACCATCCCCGTCAAGGCCAATGTGGTAGCGGATGCCATCAGCCGGAAAGAGTATTCAGGTCGTAGACTGAAGGCACTAACAATGACCATCCATTCCCATTTATCCACTCAAATCAGAGAGGCTCCGCTGGAAGCCTTAAAACCAGAGAACATGTTAGATGAAGCTTTGAGGGGAATGAAAAAGAACTTGGAGATCAGAGGAGACGGAGTTCACTATTTCATGGAACGGATCTGGACCCCAAAGTTCGGCGCTTACAGGGAGGTTGTCATGAACGAAGCTCACAAGACTAGATACTCTGTACATCCAGGTTCAGATAAGATGTATCTGGATCTCAAAAAGCTCTATTGGTGGCCAAACATGAAAGCAGAGGTCGCTACTTTCGTGGGCAAGTGCTTGACTTGCGCCAAGGTGCAAGTGGAATATCAAAAACACTCAGGTCAACTTCAGCAGCCAGAAATACCTGAGTGGAAGTGGGAAAGGATTATGATGGATTTTATCACTAAATTAACCAAATCTCTGAGTGGGTACGATACCATATGGGTAATTATCGACCGATTGACCAAATCCGCTCACTTCCTGCCAATTAAAGAAACCTTCAAGATGGAGAGACTGACACGGATCTACATTCAAGAGATAGTTCGCCTACATGGTGTGCATGTGTCCAGTATCTCCGATCGGAATAGCAGATTCACCTTGAGATTTTGGCAGTCACTGCAAAAGGCTCTTGGAACTAAGTTGGATATGAGCACAACTTACCATCCGCAAACCGATGGGCAGAGTGAGAGAACCATTCAGACCTTGGAAGACATGTTGAGAGCATGTGTTATAGATTTTGGTAAGTCGTGGGACACTTATTTGCCCTTGGTCGAATTCTCCTACAACAACAGTTATCATACCAGTATCAGGGATGCGTCGTTTGAAGCCATTTATGGCCGTAAGTGCAGATCTCCTCTGTGTTGGGATGAGGTGGGTGACACACAGCTAGCCAAGGGGCAAGTCCACTACAGCACTCTCACAGGCCCTGAAATCATCTGTGAAACCACAGTAAAGGTCGTACAAATACGGGATCGACTAAGAGCTTCAAGAGATAGACAAAAGAGCTACGCTGATAAGAGACGAAAACCCTTGGAGTTACAAGTTGGTGACCGTGTTCTATTGAAGGTCTCACCATGGAAAGGCATGATACGATTCGGAAAGCTGAATCTGAGATAAATAGTACCATTCGAGATCCTCCTTAGGATCGGTCCCGTAGCATACAAACTTTGTTTACCCCAAGACCTTAGCAACATTCATCCTGTCTTCCACGTATCGAACTTTACAAAGTATTTATCCGACGAAACCCTTGTGATACCTCTTGATGAGATTGAGATCAACGAGAACCTTAACTTCGTGGAAGAGTCAGTCGAAATCATGGATTGGGAAATCAAACAAACAAAACAAAGTCGCATACCGATAGTGAAGGTCCGCTGGAATGCGAAGCAGGGAACTGAATTCACTTGGGAGCGCGAAGATCAAATGAGACAGAAGTATCCCCGTCTCTTTCCGAGTCCATGATTTGTATTCTATATTTTTATCCTATGTTTGAATTTCGTGACGAAATTCCCTCTAACGGGGGATGATGTGACAACCCGAACCTTTTTCCGTTATCGCTAGCTAATTTTCATTAATAAAATTTAAATTATATATATATATATATATATATATATATATATATATATATATATATATATATGAGTCGGAACCAAGATCGTGCAAAAAATCTGAGCCTCCGTTGAAAATCAATAGTTTCCGGCATAAGTGAGGTTCATGGATGTAAACTAGTACACCTGTTTATGGCCGTACAGTTGTTCACAGCCAGTGACGGGTGGCCCCACCACCGACCATGGAGCCCCCCCTACAAATATGAGCCCCTACCCTTCATTTGAACCTTCTTGGCCGGAAACACCCTCACTCTCTCTAACCCCTCGACCGTAAACACCTAAAACACATTTTTTTTCTTCAAAAAATCATCAAGAAACACGTCTAGAGGTTGTGTTGGAGCATCTAAAACACGTTTTTTTTATCAAATCCAACATACTTGTTCTTGAGTTTATGGCCATATACACTTCAAACCTTCAAAGGTCGTAAACCTTCAAGAGGCTGTTCACGGCTGTAAACCCCCCTTCACGGCCGTAAATCCTCCTTAGGTGGTGAACTTGGCTGAAAACCCGCTTCCCCGATTCAATCGAGTCCCGGTAACATTCCTAAACCAAAAACAATTGTTTTTCTAACACTATAATTAATGGTTTCACTAATAAAATACATATATGTATTTAATTGATATTAGCATCCTGTTAATCCCGCGTAAGACAGCTCAAGGGTCATTTCCAGTTCCGTTGTCCGACATTTCACGCAACCAACTGTGAGTTCATACTCCTATGCTTTTACTATTTTTAACATTTTCAGGGGGGATACAAGCCAAACACAAATGATTTTTGTGAACTTATACAAAAGAATTTCAATAGGTTTAAAACTTAGGCAATTGATACAACCAAAAGACTTCCATGTTTTATGAAATATTTAGATATTTTATCCCTTTTGTAACATGTCGAGCATAAGGGACATTTTCAACATACAATCACAATTGTATACCTTTCACATCAATACACGAACCAAGTACACAATATACATGCAAACTATAATAGGTATAGTTTGGGATTTAAATATATAACTTTACAAATTCAGAGTTTATACCTTAACAAACATATAAACTATGACGGGTTTAGTTTATGATATACATTACTACTTTCGGATTTCAAGAGCACAACATTAGATAATTATTTAAGTATAATTATTGTTACATTACAAGTATACAAACGGATGCAAATACAAGAGAACAATTCAGAACCACACGTAAACTAGTTAATACAGGATTGTGAGACATCTCTTCAATTGTACCCTTCAGGGTACGTAATAAATCATATCATTTAGTATAACCAGAGTCTCCTGGAAGGTGAGCGTGAGATTTGTGAATAGATCTATTCGGGACTGACAATCCCACACCTGAACTGCTAGCTACAGTTAGGCAGGCATGTCTGGGTGACAAATGTCATATATCCGACACTTGAAGAACATCGTAAAGGTCACTAGGTCATATCAAGCATGGTTATACGACTCACAATAGTATAAACTAACCTTTGTTTACGAGATTTCATTCTTCATTAGTTTTATTTTAATTAATAGAACTACTATACATTACACTGGAGGATTTACAGGGATACAATACTCGGTTTTATTTTAAATAATAAAACTAATATACATACTGATGGTAGCCAAGGTTTTTAAACAGAACATATAGCCAGGGTTTTCAAATAGAAGACATACTATACATACAAGTAGTAGTCAAGGTTTTAAAATAGAATACAGTAACGAGCATACATGTTAGAAAATATTGGATTATCTTGGGAAACATGCATACATTTTTACAGAATTCAATGACTGGTTTCCACTACAAAAACCTTCTTATGAACTCACTAACTTTATGCTGATACTCTTTCAAAAACCGCTTGTATTCTCAGGAAATCAGTAGATAGGTACCTCGACAGACTTTTGAGAAGATGGAGCGTATAGAGTCTCGTCTTTCTTTTTGCTACTTTTGATGTATAAAAACATGAAGCAAACAGATGTAAATACTTTTTATATATTCAATGTAATGGTTGTGTTTACTCTGATTACTATGGTGCAATTGCTGTGATACTACATATGACGTCCTTCACCCCTGAACGTTTCCGCCATTTCGGTTTGGGGGTGTGACAAAGCTTAAAACCAAATCATAGTAAAACCTGAAATCAATGTTCAAAAGGAAACATAAATTAAACTTGAAATCAAAGATAAAAGCCAAATCTGAAATCAACTCGTAAAATTCAAACCAAAATCACTTCAACAAATCTTTGAACATTTTTTGTCTAATCACCTATAGGAATAATATATTCACATGATTTAAGATGTCGAAGGCACTAGTGAGGTTTATTAGGGCTACCTAAATAAAGAATTGTCCGTCTCACCAACAAGGTTTCCATCACAGTGTCGTCAAGTCAAGATACTCTACAACACAATAATGAGGTGTGTTTCGTGATACAAGTAGTCGCGTGAGGTTGTAGCCGCTAACAATGAGTCGTATCAGACATGTTTTTGTGAGGTTGCAGATGGGGGATGAGCATTTTGTATTGTTGTCAGAGGTATCACCAGTCTCATCTAGTGTCCTTATGAGAAGTAGGATATCAAGATGATGTGCTGAAATGATGTGTTATAACGTGGTTGTGGTTGTGCACTTGTATATGTTTTGGCTAGTTGTACCTTGATGAATTTTTATTAGTTTTATATTAATATAATACATATAAATAATAAAATTAAAAAAACAAAAAATAACAAATAAGAATAAAACAGAAACAAATCCAAAGTATAACAACCTATGGAACAAAAAAATAAGCACATAGCCCTATAATGATGTGTACCCCTCCATATGAATGTGATAGTGTTTATATATTCACTACTAGTTTATAACCCGTGAGAACCATGGTTACAAAATTAATTAAATTTTTATAGTGAAAACTCAAAATTATTAATTAATTATTTTAAATAAGTTATTAATTAAGAAATATTTTTTTAGTTATATAAAATTATAATCGTTAATTTAAATAAATTATCTTATAATTTGTATTAATTTAATTTAATTTTAATGTTATTACTTCAATTAATTAAAATAAGAAATTTAAAATTGAAAATTAATATGTTGATAAGTGCCATATTAAGAAGCCTAATAACATCACATATCAAAAGAGATTTAAATTATTTTTTTTATTAGAATAGAAATATTTATTTAAGCGACACACAACCCAAAAAATATTAACGACTAAACTAGCGACTGCAAACGACAACCGATCATTCGGTCATTGACGCGTTGAATCATTAAAATATGAAAACCGGTAAAGAAGCGTAGCTTTAACCTTAAGCTACGGATGACATACCCAAGTCCCAGCTTGATATGGAAGCTACTCGGTCACTGACGCCAAAATATCATGTATATAAACACTCATGCTATTTATCAACATCATTTGAAAAATCCCGAACATCAAAAAGGTATTTGATTCAATTGCGATTCGATTCGGAACACGATTCAAATATGTTTACATCACCTGCTTGTAAGTTGTTTCTTCCCCGCTTGCTGTTCTGATCATACTCCGTCGCTCAAAAGCTTCAAGAATATGTGAACTGTTTAAAAACAAAACACAATTTTACTAATTATTAATGAACTGATATTGTAATCACAATGGCAAGATGCATTTGCTATAACGTACCTAGATTGCCATAATCGATGACAAATGTTTAGGGTTTTGATTCATCGCATCACGTATTTGATAAAGTTTGACTAGAACCGAGCTTTTCTTCTTCCACTGTTTTATCGTATAATTTATTATTTTAATTTTGATTTCACGATCTTTCAAACCGATTGTTTTCCCTTTTCGTTTATAATTTTATCTCAAAGGATGTCAGCCGCTGAAAATCTGGAATTTGTTTGCTCCATCATTAGCAATGAATAGACTGTGCTGACATACCATGTTCTGTTCTCTTATGTATTCTATGGTCGTATTTGCAGTAATTTGTTTAAAATGAACTGATTTTGAACCATATAAACTTCGATTTCCAATTTATTCACTTTTTTAACTAAATTAAAACAAACTATGGTTTGCATTGTGCTTCATTATGAGAAAGAAAGGAAGTTTGGTAGTCTTTTCTCTTTTTCTAACATTATCCCTTCCTTTTTTTGCATGTTGCAACAGATTCGCATTCCAGCAGTGGTACTTTTGGGTTTCCATTAGTTTTTGGAGAAGGCAATCAGAAGGTAGATGCAACAGGAATGTCAAATTATGGGGGAACCTCAACCTGGACATATGCTCAAACCTCATCCCCTTCATCTTCCACAACAATATTTGGAGCTTCATCACCATACGGTTTTGGAAGTTCATCTTCCAGTGGTTAGCATCCTTTAATTTACTACTCTTAGCATTTGAGATTTCCTAAAATTCTAGTTTATACTTGCACAAAAGCGCTCTTAATTCAGTTTGGCAGAATATGGGTTTTCAAAACCCAATGTCGTAGGTTCAAATCCTACAGAGCGTGTTGTTTTGAATGTCATAACCTTTTTTATTTGCAGGATTAAATTGTAGACATCAAGAATTTATTATTTAATGGTTGTTGCTTTTTTTCTGTAATCCTAACTGTTTTTCAGGAGCTAATGCCACAAGATCAACTTTTGATCTTCAAAAGTCACCTTTTGGTGGCCAAGATAGAGGGAGCAGAATTGCAAATTACAAAACAACCCTTGAGACTGAGTATAATCCAGAGAAACTTGTATCAATTTCTGCCATGCCTGTTTACAAAGCTAAAAGCCATGAAGAACTAAGGTGGGAAGATTACAAGTTCACCGAAAAAGGTATGATTGATTTCTTAAGTTACATACAAACAGGAGGGCATTTACGTCTTTTCCACAGACGGGATATAAGGAGCAAGTCTTCGTGACAACTTATTTCACCTATTTTTGGGCGGGACAAAAAGTTGCAAATTTTTGTCCTACAGACATCAGAAGTCCGGTGCATGTCAAACACAGTACAACCTAACTAACCCAAGGACAACTTTTTTTTTTTTTTTTTTTTTCAGGTGGATTTGGTCCAAGTTCTACAGCAATAAAGTCAACATCATCCACTCTATCTCCTTTTACCTCATCATCATTTACTAATTTTTCTACAAATTCATGGGGCACCACTTCAGTTTCTTCAACACCAATTACACCGAACCCATTTTCAAAAAGAAGCAATTCGGTAGCCACAGAGACGCCCACATGGAGCTGGAAGTTTCCGGGACCCACATCCACTCCACAGCCTCTTCACTTTTTATCTTCTACAAACAATTCTTTGAGCAGTTTTACTTCTTCTCCTTTAAACTCATTCAACCCATTTCTTTCCAAAACAAACCTCACATCTCCAGCCTCCTTTACATCCACATTTGCACCTTTGAATCAAAATCCTTTCACTTCACTACCCACTCAAATGTCTTCCTCCAGTTTTTCAAGTCCTACATTTGCACCATTTATCAAACCATCTTCTTCAAGTGGTTTCTTTCCAACTCCAATAGTGACTTCACCTGCTAACTCTATGAGCTCTGGTTTGTGTTCAACTTTTAATCAACCAACAACATTGTTTCCATCATCTTCAAGCACCTCAGTATCATGGTCACATGAACCTTTGAATCAAAATCTCTTGAAAAACCCTTTCACCTCACAACCCACTCAGACCTGTTCTACATCTGCAGCTTTCACTCATGGTGTAGTTACCATGGTGACTACACCTGCTACCTCTGTTTCAGTTTCACCTTTCAATCAACCAACAACATTCTTTAAGCCTTGTGCTCCTTCAACTCAGAACTATAATGGGGAAAATACAACAGGAATTATTAGCCAAATTACTAGCAAAAACCAAAATCCATTTGGAACACTTCCTCCAATATCTCACTTGTCTTTTGAATGTTCTCAATCGATTCAGTATGGGATATCCAGCATACCTGTAAGTATATAAGTATATATTGCTTCCTACTTTCATTTTTTTTCTATTACATCATTGTAATTTAAAAAATCTAACCAATTATAGCATTGTCTAGTAATGAAATTGCTTTGTATATGGTTGACATTTGCTATAGTTTAGGTAGAATTTTTAAAGTACAATATGGTAAAAGGGTGAAATACAAATAGTACTGAAATTGCCAAGTTTAATATTTGAACATTTTTGCATTGTCACAGGTCAAAGACAAATCTGCCATGGTCAAATATCCCTTGTTGACTCCAAGGCATTTGTACAGAAGAAACAAGCTACCAGTTCAGAAGTATGACCCAAAACTAAATAGTTTAAAGGTGAGGATTTTGCAATATTGGAATTTGTGTTTGAGAAACAAGCCTTCTTAGTTCTTAAACTAAAATAAGGGAAGAGAAGAAGGGGAACTAAATCACATCAAATATTGCACATTGTATTTGTAACTATTTATGCAGATGCCATTTTTTAGTGACACCAAGGAGATACCAGTTGCTGCATTCTTCCCAAGGGAAAATCCAAGGGAGTTGGTTATCAAAGGGAACATGCATAAACAAAAGTTGTCAGATAACACGTATGAAAATGAGAAAGGTACTTTCTTTTTAACAATCATTATCTTATTGCTCACATATTTCATCTTTCAGTTGCTAACAATTTCTTTATGTATATTTCAGATGATATCAAGGTTTATGATTCTTCAAATGATCAAACCAAAGAGAAAAAAAAGTTCCCATCAGTCCTTGATGTCCCATTAAAACTTCAACTCCCTGACTACTACACAAAACCTGAAATTTCAGAGTTGGAATCAAAAGAAAGGGCTGAGCCAGGGTTTTGCAGCCATGTTAATGACTTTGTAATTGGGCGCCATGGCTATGGGAGTATTAAGTTCTTAGGGGAGACTGATGTGAGAAGACTCGATCTTGAAAGTTTTGTCCAATTTAATAACCGAGAGGTTATTGTGTATATGGATGACACCAAGAAACCTCCCATTGGCCAAGGGCTCAATAAACCAGCTGAGATAACACTTCTTAACATCAAATGTATTGATAAAAGAAGTGGAGTGGAGTACAAGGATGGTTTGAAGATTGATAAATACATAGAGATGTTGAAGAAGAAGGTGGTGGCACAAGGTGGTGAGTTTATTTCATATGATCCGGTTGAAGGTGAATGGAAATTTAGAGTCCAACACTTCTGAAAACTATTCTCTTGATGATTTATTGATGTTGATACTAGTAGTAATGATTGGAGTTTGTATTTTGCTTATGTAATTAGAAGAATTTTTATGGTTCTTTCCTTCTTATTTGTATTTTGCAATAATGTAAATGTTAAGTGCAAAGAACATTTATGTATTTTGATTGATTTGTTTATCATAGCACCATGTATGAGAGTGGGAAAGGTATTGTGGTTAACAATGATGTTACTATTGTTTTTACTAGAAGTCGACTACAATAGACATATTGAAATGTTTTAAATGTTAGGCTTAGGTTCATGATATAGAAACGTAGTTTCATCGATTTGTTTATCATAGCATTGTACTCCCATTTCTTCCGATTACATAATTGTAAGAAAATATACCCGTTTATAGCAATTTCATCCAAATACAAAGCAATTTCCATTATTATGCTTGGGTATAATTTCAAAGTATAAAATCATATTAGAAAAGAGCTGAAAGTATAATGCCATAGATGGACAAAAATTTCAAAGTACAATGATGTAATAAGAATTCAAATTAAAGTATAATGTTGTAATAACAATAAATGAAATTATTAGTTAATTTTTGGTTCTACTCCATACATGATGAGGTGTAGGAGGGAACAATACTTGGGCAATAAGGAAACCTAAGAAGTTGTTTAGGGTTCAAGCAAACTGATTGCTCAGGGAACAAGCAAGTCTTTTATATGGCAAGTAATATTCTAGTTAGAAACAAACTAGGATGCTATAACCAACCCTATATGTAGACATCAAACCTGTGGGTTTTGATAATCAGAGAGAGCAAGTGATGATAGATTGTAATCTAGTTTTGATTTATTACTGAATTACAAGAAGAGTTTATTCCTTTCGATCTAATGTTCTTATTTTTTCTGTTTTATTAGTTGTTACTCTTTCGATTGGTATCAGAGCGCTAGAGAGCACTAGGCAACAAAAGAGAGAGTTGCTAACCATGACAAGACCGTCGGATCCAGGCTCATTCGGAACAAAGGAGAATATGTCCTCCTTTCGTGTGTCGATGTTCACCACAAAAAAACTCCACTATCTGAGCAACTCATATGAAGGTCATCCTTAATATTCACCAAGTATAGGACGTCGTCGATCTAGGAACAACAAATGCCAAGAGAAGTAATGTAGCAATAGTAGTTTTATTCCAAGAAATCACTGAACACTTAATCTTCTAAGTTGGCATGATGAGTGCAGTGAGGAGATCTGGAAAGCCATTAGGATTTGCCACCTTGCACCAGAGCGAGTATGGAAAGCTTGTTTACAAACCCTAATAAACAAGTTTGATAACTTGGAAATAAATGAATCAAGTAAGATTAACGAGTTTGCAAGTTAGCTATCGACTATCTGTCACATCTCATAATTTAGTTCTAAAACTATAGACAATCAATTCACTCTAAACCTCTTTGAAACCTGACCAATTGGGCTTTAATGCCTATTTTGGGAAGTAAAAAGTGTCTTGAGATACGAGATGGTATCTTGCTTCCAATTATGGACAATCTTAAACGAAACATGCATCACAAACTGTAACCCTAGTTAATACGTCTAAAAAACAGACATTTCGTATTAAGCATTTGTGAGGGAAGAAAAAACTTTAGTCTCATAGTATATGTTCAACTGAGTCCAGGAATATAAAGAACGTTGAAAACGGAGTTAGTATGGAAAAGATACGACCGTTATAAGAAACCAAACTAGTATAACACTAATTTCCTTTAAATTGCATAAACAATTTCGAAACATTAAGGCATTTGCACACCTCAAATGGTAATTCCGAGAATGTTTTTGGACTCAGGTTATGGTCTATTATTTATTTCCATACTCGAAATATTTTTATCAAAAATATTTGTAAAATTTGAAAAATCAAACCTTTTGGGTCAATTAGACGCGAATCTTTAAATGCGATTTCCTGGAGTTCTACAACTTTAAAAATTAACCCGTTCCGATTTTTGGAATCAGTGAACTGGGCCGATCATTCTCTACTTTCGAAAAAATATTAGACGTTGGGACCTTGGTACACAAATCTAGAAAGGTTTTGGGGCATTTTGAGAAAGATGACGTCATGCAAGTACAAGCCACCTTGCATGAATGAGAAATCGGCCCCTGACTTCTTTTTTTCCCCTTGATCATGTCCAAACCACTTTCCATCACCTTCCTCCCATGCTCCATCACTTCCATGTACAAAGCATAGACCATTTTTGTGTGTTTGACTAGCATTCAAAGCATGGTGCATGGATGGTCTTGCAAACCTCCATGAGGCTACAAAAAGGAGCCTTGGACTCCAAACATAAACACACAAAAATCAAGCTTAGGCTCTCAATCTTTCCCTCTCCATTTCTCCCTTTCTCTCAGTCTAAAACCCTCCCCACAAAAGGTGTCATCGACTGCCGATAACCATGGAGAACCATTGCCTTTTACCCATGTTGTGACAACCCGATATTTCAACTCTTTGTAATGACCTAAAAGGGTCAAGTATTGTAACCACTTTTGAGTAATAAAATTTACTTTCATAATAAAATGTACAAATAGTTCTATTTAAATTTCCTTCTATGTTTAAATGTCTTTAAACCATGATCGTACGTAAAAAGAACGCCCAAATCCGACTTCATATATCGAAGTTATGATTTTTCCAAGTTCAGCTTAGCTTTAGACAGCTAAAAACTCGAATCGGAGATCGAGTGACTTTTGGCCGGAATGACCTAAACGAGAATCGAAGGTCTCAACAATGGTATTTCAGCGGTAAAAAGTCTGGCAAAAACCGACATCAGATAAAGAAGTTATGAATTTTCAAAGAAATTCCTTAAACACGATGAGTTATAATATAAATAATAAAAAAATAATTTCGGAATTTGCCGACGGAGTCTAAACGAAAGTTGTAGAGCGTAGTCTTACCTACGCGTGGATATAAAGACCATCGAAAACGGAGTTCGTATGATGAAGATATGAATTTTTGAAGTTTATTAAATAAATTATATATTTATTTAATTCAAAATTCGGACCTTATCCGAAGAGGAGTCAGCGTCCTCATCCGAGGTACGCGCTGCGTACCCCTGTACGCCCTGCGTACCCGAGAGACTTGGCCTCTGATCGTCCACGTCGCCCTATCCGAGGCTTCCGACCTGTCCGACCCGCCCGTCCGACCGACCCGTCCGACCCGCTGTCCCATCCGACCCGCCTCCCCATCCGATCCGTCCCATCCGAAGCCGAGGCAGTCGAGGCTGCGGTCATGCATGACGTACGCGTACGCGCTGCGTATGAGCGTACGCCCCGCGTACCGAGGCGGTTCAGCCTTCCTATAAATAGGATGCGAGGGCTTCCGAGAAAAATGCTCATTTCTCTCCTTTCTCTCACAATGTTGCCTCGTTTTCCGTGCCCGTTCAAACCCGAAGCTCTGGTCTTTTTGCTCAAGTCCCGAGGGTCGATTTTACTCCCGAGATTCCCGAGAATCCCGAGAAAAATCCGTTTCCCGAGACGAAACTCTGCCCGGTTTTCCATCCCGAGAAAAATCCATTCCGAGTCAATAGTATGGTTATAAAACTCACATGGGGTATTAAAAATGCATGGATTTACAAGGTTTTCAAAACACATTGGTTATTTTACACTTACATACATTTTGGAAACAAACATTGGTCTTGAGCGAAGGCTACTTTTATACTAGTAGAAAATATAGGATTTTCTAAACACAAACAAACAAAGACAAAACATTTCATTTCATACAAACATTGTCACTTAAATACTTATGAAACTCACCAGCTTAAATGCTGATCTACTCTTTCAAAATTACTTGTATGTCCCAGGGAATCAGTAATTTCAGGTATCATTATGCTTTTGATGAAGGGATGCTGCGGCGCCAGTTTAATCTCGTATTTTGGCATCATATTGTAATTGGTTTTGAACATGTAACTTTTGACAAATGTAAACTTTCAATTATATATATGATGGCTGTATTGCTTTCTTTACTATGTTTCCATTTGTTACGCTACCACATGAAGTCATCCGCCCCCGAACGTTTCCGCCGTTCAGGTTTGGGGGTGTGACACATGTTTTGTCGAGCAACCATCACCACTTGGTTTCCACCTCTTGCTGCCATTTTCTATGAAAACTACAAGAAAAAGTCTCTACTTTTTATTGTTTCTTTCATGTGTATTGAGTCCAAACAGCTGGATCAAAATTTGTTGCTAGTTTATGCTATCTCACGGTGCTTCCTTAGCACGATCACATTCTCAAGTTTAAATCGAATTCAGGTATCTATGGTGATTGCTAGAGACATTTTTTATAGTTTATATATATATATATATTGGTGTGGGGGGGGGGGGGGAATACATGTGCTCAGACATTTTGTTTATGAAAAAACGCTCTTGAAAAACATACTACAAAATGCTATGATTTAATGTGAAAAATTATGATCATTCAAGACCTGTTTTTCCCATATTAAACCCTATGGTTTACAAAACCATTTTGATTGAAACAATTTCACATTGATACCTTTTCAGGGACTACTTGTACACATTCATACAATTAGTATATAGTTTTTTTTATGATTTTTGCAAAACTACATATCATTGTAGTCCTTTTTGGACCAGTTTGTAAAAAATGGTAATTTTCACCTAAGTTAGGGTTCATATCAGGTAAGGTAAAAACTTAGGGACAAAGTACACTCAATTTCTAAACCTTGAGAGTTTACGGATCCTAATTACGGTTCCCGATGATTTTTCTAAAACAGGCACCAAAATCAACATTCTAGATACCATAAAGGCGAACGCCACACAGTTGTATTTAATGTGAATCTATCACATTTTGAGGGTCTATTGATGCAAAAATGATTATCAGCGATGAACAGCGTTTACGACCGCCAACGGTGTACAACCGTTAACACGTTTACGACTGTTAACCCGTTTACAGTTGTGAAACATGTTTTTAGCCATAAATTGTTTTTTGATTGAAATTAAATTAAATTGAAGCCTAATTAATTGATAAATGAGAAAACATACGTTTAATTGATCAAATCATTTGTTTTCTCACTTAGCTCGTTTGGTGCAGATCAAATGACAGATTTGAAATTTTCTAACAACCACAACATAGTTGCTTTCTTGTTTGATCCACCAGCTGCACACCAAGAATTCAAGTCCATGATTCATTGACTCAAAGGATGTTGTCTTGGACATGCCTTCAGGACAAATACCATCATCTGTCAAGAATCGATAAAGCAATTCTGGAACAAAGCTTATGTGCAGAAAAGAGAAGGTAATGAAGATATAGTGGAATCAGTTATTAATGGAAAGATGATCGTGGTGGTGGAGCAAACCGTTCGCGAAGCATTGCATATCAATAAATAGCTCGGGTTTCCTACTAAGATTTTAGCTTATGGACATGAAGAATAACCTGTTCCTCCTGTTGTAATCATTGTCGAGGAACATGTACATTGACTTATGTGAATGATGAGGATGATGATGAAGATGATATTGTTCTAGGTGGTGATCTATCTGGATATGATAATGACGATTTATTCTTCGACATTGAGCAGGATAACGATTTAAGGCTAAGCAATGAGGACCTCGATGCTTTCTTTGACAATGTAAATGATGTTGTACAACCTACAACGGAGACATAAGGAGTCAGTAATGTTCTCAAAGAGACACCTCCAACTTTTGATCAGATGGCCGACACTTCAGCGAATCTGGATACAACTTCAAGGATTCCTCCGTTTCCAATTGCTACTCCAACCTTTTTTCCATCTGAGAGTGATCTTATTTTGACACAAGCCTCTTAGCCTCCAATCAATAGGAGAAGAGCCGACCCAAGGCTGGGAGTGCTGATCAGAGAACAAGCGTCGCTAATCCAACAAGCGACCCTGGAAGAAAGTCAAGTTTTAAAAGAAGGACCAAGTGTTGCTCGATTTTCTCATGAAGCCGGGAGCTCTTCAGCTCCCGGGGGTTGCTCTCCACCACAACCTATGCAATGATGTTGCCTCTGAGAGGCTTTCCAGGTTGTTGGCACAATATGATTTTGACCCTTCAAACTGAGCCAAAGGTATATCTATAGGTGAAGGAAGCTCAGGGGGAGCGGACCCATCGATTTCAGAACTTAGAGTAGACATTGGTATATTAAATATGAAGATTATTAAGAAGGATGTTTTAATTGGAAATCTCGAAATTCGAGTTTCTGAGCTTGAGGAAGAAAATTCTCTAAAATCAAAAAACAAAATTCTACTCTACAGATCAACCTTGGAGGCCTGACTGCTGGATACTACGACTTGAAGAATAAGCTTATTGCAGAATTTGGTGACAAATTCAAAACTACTTTCGAAGATACAAAACAAGTCGAGACTTATCCATCTGCCCCTACCAATACATCTCAACAAGATCCTTTTGTTAATCCTCCACCAGTCAGAACCTTAGTAGTTGTTGACTGATTTGAGACAGAACCTACTCAAGCTCATCCCATAGCTTCTCTAAAAAAAGCTCAGAGACAAGTATCTTCACAAAAGAAGGGAAGTGGCTCTTCATGAAAAACTCAGATCAAAATATTCGGTTCAGAAATAAATATGGTGATCCTTCAAGAATTGTTATGTGGGGCTTTCATGACAGATTAAATTGTTGGCTGGTGAAGCGAAAGAGCTGTAATGTCGAGTACTACTAGGACAAGAATGATTTTTCTTCTTTGACAAAGGTGGATCTCACTGAGCTTTCTGAAGTTCCATTCTCCAACCCAACCAATGATCCTCACGGAACTGATTTCAAACTTTTCCTGGAGAATCAAGTTAGGAGGAAATTTGATGGGATGAAGAATGCTGAATCTTTCCTGAAAAGAGCCAAAGGTGTTGTTGACCCTAAGACCAACAAGAGCTTCATGAATGTAATGTGATCCCTACAAAACAG
Organism: Lactuca sativa; assembly: GCF_002870075.4. Taxonomy (NCBI): domain Eukaryota; kingdom Viridiplantae; phylum Streptophyta; class Magnoliopsida; order Asterales; family Asteraceae; genus Lactuca; species Lactuca sativa. The sequence continues at coordinate 146,694,628 of NC_056631.2, forward strand.
ATGACACATATTCCTATTGTGAATAATTTTTGTGATGGATCACTACGCAATATGCAATACTAGGTTTTTTATGAAGCCACAACCTCTACTGTCATCAAATTCCCAGATGGTTTTTTTCTTATAGTTGATAAAAGGGATTTGCTACAATTTGGTGAAAGGGATATAAACAATTTGGCTCATCACCAAATCATTTGCAAGCAAGAGATTTTTGAGGCTACGAAAAAAGTATTTAAAAGCATGATTGCGGAGTTCATTGAGAAGAAGATGTGGCTTGGTGCGATAGGAAGATCTGATGTGCTGGTCGTAGAAAAATACTGAATTAATGCTAGCCTCAAACCATGGAGGAGACTGTTAGGTCATATTTTGTTGGTTTGGGCTAGGAATCCATCTGTATAGGTTTTGTTAGTGTTTATTGGTGTATTTAGGGTGTTTACGGTTGGGTGAACCGAAAACATGTTATTTTCGGTTCAAGTGGTATTTACGACTGTGAACCCGTTTACAGTTCACTGTTCCTATATATAGGTGTCAGTCTTGTCAGAAGTGTTAATGGTTGTATGTGTGTGTTCTATTGTACCTGATGTTTATAGCTCAATACAAACATGTGCAATTTGGATCATTCTTGCATTTACTCCTTATTGTTCTTATTGATTGTAGCTTGTTCTTGTGTTTGATCACTAGTTGGTTCCAGATTTGGGGACTTATAGCGATGCCTCTCACCGAGGGTTAGGATGCGTATTGATACAAAGGAATAAAGTTACTGCATATGCATCCCGTACATATTAATCGAAATGAAACAAACTACACTACGAATGACTTAGAGTTGGGAGTGGTAGTATTTTCCATAAAAATTTGGAGACACTACCTATACGAAACGAAGTGTATCATATTCGCTGGCCACAAAAGCTTTTAACATATCTTCAACTAGAAGGAGCTCAACATGAGACAACGAAGGTGGGTTGAACTACTAATGATTACGAATGTGAAATTCGTTACCATATTGGTAAAGAAAATGTCATAGTAGACACTTTAAGTAGGAAAGACAATAAAAATCAATTTTTTAAAAGCCTTAACTGTAACCATCCACTCCAATCTCACCACCTAAATTCAAGATGCTCAACTAGAAGCACTCAAACCCGAGAATATCGTAGAGGAAAATTTGCGAGGTATGGACAAATAGTTCGACCTCAAGCACAAAAAAACACAATATTTCATGAACCGAATTTAGAACGTAAGGTTCGTTAAGTCAGGAGTCTAGTGTTAAATAAACTCATAAGTCAAGATATTCAATACATCCCAAATCATATAAGATGTATCTCATTCTTAAGAAGCTTTATTAGTGGCCTAACATAAAGGCAAAGATTTCCACCTATGGCAGTAAATGCTTGACTTGCTCCAAAGTCAAAGCAGAATACCAAAAAACATATGCTCTACTACAACAATCATCAATCCCAGTATGGAAGTGGGAACAAATAACCATGAACTTCAAAACAAATCTTCCAAAAACATCAAGCGGTTGTGACACCATTGGGTAGTGGTTGACTGTTTAGCCAAGTTTACCCATTTCCTAGATATCAAAGAGACCGACAAGATGGAGAAACTCATCAGGACCTATCTTAAGTAGATAGTCAAACTAAATGGTGTGCCAATATCTATCATCTCAGACTGAAATAGTAGATTCACTTCAAGATTTTGGCAATCTTTACAAAGGTCCCTAGGAACCAGACTCGAGATGAGTACATCATACCATTATCAAATGGATGGCTAAAGCAAAAGAACTATACAAACTTTGGAAGATATGCTCTGTGTTTGGAAGATATGCTCTGTCTTTGAAACCTGACTTATTGAGCTTTAATGCACATTTTGGAATGTAAATGGTGTCATAAGATACGAGATGGTATCTTACTTCCAATTGAGGAAAATCTCAAATGAAACATGGAACACAAACTGTAACACTAGTTAATATGACTAAAAAAACAGAAATTTTGTATTAAGCATTTGTAAGGGAATAAAACATTTTAGACTCGAAGTATATGCTCACATGAGTCCAGAAATATAAAGAACGTAAAAAACGGAGTTAGTATGAAAAAGATACAATTGTTATAAAAAAAAACCAAACCAATATAACACTAATTTTCTTTAAACTGCATAAACAGTTTCGATATGTTAAGGCATTTGCACACTTCAAATGGTAGTTCCGAGAATACTTTTGGACTCAGGTTATGGTCTATTATTTGATTTCATACTCGAAATATTTTTAGCAAAAATATTTGTAAATTCGAAAAAATAAACCTTTTGGGTCAATTAGACACGAATCTTTAAATGGGATATCCCAGAGTTCTACAACTTGAAAAAATAATTGGTTCGGGTTTCTGCAATCAGTGAACTAGGCCTATCATTCAACTCTTTCAAAAAGAAATATTAGATGTTGGGATCTTGGAACACAATTCTAGGGAAGTTTTGGGGCATTTTTGAGAAAGATGGCATCATGTAAGTACATGCCACCTTGTATGAGTGAGAAACCAGCCATTGACTTTTTTCTTTCCCCTTGATCACATCCAAAACCCTTTCCATCACCTTCCTCCCATGCTCTATCACTTCTAAGTATGAAGCATGGACCCTTTTCATGTGTTTGACTAGCATTCAAAGCATGGCGCATGGAGGGTCTTGCAAGCCTCCATGAGGCTATAAAAAGGAGCCTTGGAAACCTTAAGTGAAGACATAAAAATGAAACTTGAGCATTCAATATTACCCTTTCCATTCCCTATATCTCTTGGTCTAAAACCCTTTCCACAGGAGGTGCCATCAGTAATCGATAAGCATTGAGAACCATCGCCTTTTACCCCTGTTTAGTCGAGCAACTACCACCACTTGGTTGCCACCTCTTGCTGCCATTTTTTTTTGAAAACTACAAGATAAAGTCTTTACTTTCTATTGTTTATTTCATGTGTATTGCGTCCAAAAAACCGGATCAAAATTCTTTGCTAATTTATGTGATCTCGTGGTGCTTCTCGAACACGATCTAATTCTCAAGTCTAAACCAAATTCATGTATCTAACGTGAGTGCTTGTGGACCCTTTTTATATTATATATATATATATATATATATATATATATATATATATATATATATATATATATATATATATATATATATATATATATATATATATATATATATATATATATATATATATATATATATATATATATATATATATATATTAGGGTTTGGGGGGGGGGGGGGGGGGGGGGAGGGAGCAATGGAATACATGTTCTCACACATTTCGTTTATGCAAAAAAACTCTTGAAAAAAATACTACAAAATGCTATGATTTTATGTGAAAAATTGTGGTATATTTAAGACATGTTTTGCCCACCTTAAACCCTATCGTTTGGGAAACTGTTTTGTATGCAAGTATTTCAGATTGATTCATTTTCATGGACCACTCACATTCATACGATCTTAATAAAATTTATTATGATTTTTACAAAAATGCATATCGTTATAGTAATTTTCAAACTAGTACGTAAAACGGTCATTTTAACCATACTTAGTTTTCATATCAGGTAACGGAAAATTTTGGGACAAATTAGACTCAATTTCTAAACCTTGAGATGTAACACCATAAATTTTCAAACAAAATTTTCCTTTAAAAATCACATTTAATCTCATTAAAATAATCTCATAATTCCCAAATGGAATTATCATAAACACATGTTCATAAGTTGTTTAAAAACACAATACAGGAACCTCAAAACATATCTCTGTCTCGTGTGTGTAATCAAGTCGGTACCTTTCCGTGATCCTGAGAAGTACCTGAGAGCTGATCTAGATCTGGTACCCTGGCCATATACCCCTGCTGTAGACTCTGTCTCGCTCTGGCAGCAGAGCAGAAAGCTGATACAGATCTGGTACCCTCGCCATACACTATAAGCACTCCCCCAATACGGTCTCGTATGGTCACCATTTGACGCTCACAGTCGATCACAACTCCAAACCGACTCAACCAGTCCATGCCTAATATGACACATACATCACCCATCGCGATCGATACCAGGTCTATTAGGAACTCAACACCAAAAAACTATAGTACACATCCCCGTATCACATCAGTAGCAAAAACCGCATGCTCGTCTGCTATAGAAACCCTCATATGTCGACTCAACGCCTCACATCGAATACTGATGTGACGACTAAAAGCTAAAGTCACGAAGGATCGACTCGCACCAGAGTCAAATAACACCAAAGTAGGTACATAAATCACAAGAAAAGTACCTATACACATCACAATATAATCAAAACAGATCTCAAAATAAGATAAATAAAGAAATACGTACCGACCATGACGTCAGGTGTTGCACGGACCTCATCCACTGTCAGCTGAAAGGCTCTCTCACGAACCCTCGATTTCTCGGCCTTCGCTGGCCGACTCTCAGTAGCACGTAAAGCAGTAGGTGCAAAACTCTGTGCTGATCCTTGAATGAGTTGAGGGCACTAGACCTTCCGATGGCCGGTCTGGTTGCAATGAAGGCAAACTACAAACCCCCTGGGGCAATCCTTAGCCATGTGCCCCTCTTTGCCACATTTGTAGCAAATCCCCGCCCAACACGATCCCTAGTGAATCTTGGCACACTTTCCACAAGTGGGGCCCTCCTGACCTACAGCTCTCGTATTTGCGGGCTTAGCCCGCTTCATCATCGGTTGCGACTGCATAGGTCTCTCGTCCCTACTCCGAGACTCCTCCTCCTCCCTGGTCTGTAACTCTAGCTCAATCTCCCTCCTCCTGGCATTGGTCTTAAGATTAACTAATGTCTGGTATGACGATTTCGCCACGAACTCTTGAATATCTCTCCTCAAGATACTTAAATACCAAGTCACACGTGCTTACTCAGTGGACACATGCTCAGGGTAGAACAAGGCGCTCACGTGGAACATCCTCGTAATCTCAGTCATTGACTCTGTCTTCTGCTTACGAGACAAAACCTCCTCTGCCAAATGTTCGCTCTCCACCAGGGGAATGTACTCATCTCGAAACAATTGTGTGAACCTCTCCCACGTCACTGCAACATGGTCTATAGGAGTAAAGCTGGTAGTCACAAACTTCCACCAGTACTTCGCTCCTATGCGAAGTTGGTTCAGTACAAACCGAACTCTCAGATGATCTGGGCATGAACAAGTATAAAATCATCCCTCAATGTCAGAGATCCACCTCATGGAAGCAATCGGATCCTGTGTCCCATCAAACTCAGGAGGCTTTGTGATGCTGAACTCCCGGAACAACAACGAGTCACTGCCTTATGGCCTAGCAGTGGCGACAACTGTGGTGGCTGCAGCAGCAGCTGCCTCAGTAACAACACCATAACGCTTGTCAAATGTCTCAATCAGTGTGGTCTTAATAGACTCAAACATCTCAAGTATCGCCTCTCAAATGTCTGCGACCACCTCTTCATGAATCATCCTGCGGATCTCCTCATCATTAGACCCACTGCTCCCGTGGTTGTGGCATGTACACACCATGATGTCTCTAAAACACAACACAAAAATCATCAGAGACTCGCTTGAGCATACTCACACTCGATCACCCATCCCTACTTGCTCCTTAGCATCCTAAGGATTCTTAAATGGGTTGCATAGAAATTCGATGCTTTTAGTAGTACGGGCCTAATACTACCTTCCACACCGACCTGTAGTTACCCCAAGTCCTCCTCCTAGGATTCCAATTCACAAGTACTCTATCTCTATCGAATTACAAAATACTCTCTCTTAGTAGACCCCTCATATGCTTATCTAGGTATCTCTCCTTGATTATCCCCGGACTGAGAACTCTTCCTAAGTGATTCCCGCTAGATACTCTTACTCAGCATATACTCAAGGCAAATAACAGATAGTAGCAACTCCTAGGCTAAGGCATCACAAATCAGGCAACTCTAGCCATAATATGAAATACCTATCCTATCCTTTAGCATGCATCCCTAAAACCTCATAAATATCTCATAACACAAATAAGTAAGGGTATTTTAGGAAATCACCGTTCAGGCTCTAGCTGATTGTACACAATGCTCCAACTCGTTTTTCTCTTAAACTCTTTCTTGTTTTAGAAAAACTTATTTCTTTTGAATTTTTTTCTCAAATCCTCAGTTTAAGTCTGGACACAACCGAAGGTACATCCGAATCCCTCAAACCAAGGCTCTGATACCAACTTGTAACACCTTAAATTTTCAAACAAAATTTTCATTTAAAAATCACATAATCGCATTAACACAATCTCAAAATTCCCAAAAAATATCAAATTATCAAAAACACATGTTCATAAGTTGTTTAAAAACACAATCCATGATCCTCAAAACATATCTCTGTCTCGTGTGTGCAATCAATCTGGTGCCTTCCCGTGATCCTGAGAAGTACCTGAAACACATAAAACATAACACGGTAAGAACGAAGCTTAGTGAGTTCGAAAAAATACCACACATATCTCATTAGCCACTCATGGCTATACTCGAATAAGACCCTCCGTTCAATGTGTCTTAGTGGGACACTCTGGTCCCACAACTCGGGTGGACCCTCTAGTCCTAATACAGTAAGCTTAGAATAATACACAACATAAATCACAAAGACTTAATACAGGATATCACAATACTCTATATAAGCACATAACACCCTCTGGTCACACAAGGATTACCACCCTAGGTAAGTATAGTGAGAAGACTCACCTCGTAAGCTAGCAAGTAAATAAACCTTGTACATGAATCTCCGAACTAGCCTCCAACTAACAAATAGGATAATTACTTAAATTACAACTCCAAATAAACTAAGTTATTTTCTCTCTCAAACTCTTAGGATGGGTAAAAGACCATTTTACCCATCCATGGTCCTCATAATCCTTGTCTTGACGAAACCCTAAACTCAATAGAAGTTAACACTCGAGTCAACACTCTATGTTGACCCGACTCGCCGAGTGCATCTATTTGACTCGCCGAGTCACCTTGTTTCCTCAGAAATGTTGCGAGAATCCAACTTAACTTGTCAAGTTGTCTCATCAACTTGCTGAGTCACCCATGTCCAGACTCATCGGGGAAAACCCTATCGATTCGTCGAGTCAGCTTATTGACTCAGCGAGTCCATTCAGTCTATATTCTCATTCAGATGTTTTAAGGTAGTTCTATAACCCCAAAATCTAGATCTATCCTTCCTAGGCTGAGATACCACATAAAGCTACAATTTTTATTTCATGCATGGCACTTAGAGTTTGAAATGCCAAAACAAGTTCCATTTAGGGTTGAATGCACAAAAAGCTTGTCTCTAGCTCAATAAAGCTCGGATATTTGGGATCACAAGTCCTCTTACAGTCCAGATCTGAGGTTTCAACCTCGTGATATGCTCAAATAACTCATTGACAAAAGATGGATGGGAGAAAACCCTAAAAACCTCACTAAACTAGGATCTCAAAAAGGAAAGGTCAAGATAGAAGCTTTTTAATCACTGAAGAACTCTGGAACTACAGCCCCTCCTTGATCAAACATGCCAAACTCTCCAAATATCCTTCCCATGATGCACAAAACTACTCAATTTAGCCTCTCTCTCTCTCATACACACACACACATACACAAATAAATCTGATCGATTAGGCTATCAAATGGGGGAGTTGGGTGGTTCGTGAGGCAAAAATAAGGGCTTAAGGTCCTTTAAATAGGACCCAACCCCAAAGATCTAGGGTTTCTTCTCACAACGCTTACTAGCCGAGTTGGTCTCTACAACATGCCGAGTTGGTTGTAAAACCCACGTAGTCAATTCGTCTTTACTCAACGAGTTTGGGAACCCACTCGTTGAGTTTCTCAATTAACATATAAATAAATATAAAAATAATATACATGGGAGTCGGGATGTTACAATTCTCCCCCACTAGAATCAGACTTCGCCCTCGAAGTCAAGCTCTCAAAATAACTCTGGATACTAATCGTGCATCTTGGATTCCAACTCCCAAGTCCACTCAGATCCCTTCTGATGTTGCCACTGGACCTAAACTAGGGGCACCTCTTTATTCCTCAAAACTTTCACTTTTTGATCCAAGATCGTTATCGGCCTCTTAATGTAATTAAGGCTCGCATCTACCTGAATGTCCTCTAATGGTACCACCGCCATCTGATCGACTACACAGTTCCTCAACTGAGAGACGTGGAAGGTGTTATGAATTTGGCTCAACTCTGCAGGTAGCTCCAACCGATAAGCTACCTTACCCACTCTGGCTGTCACTCTGAAAGGACCAATGTATCTATGGCCAATCTTGCCCCGTTTCCTAAAACGGATCACCCCTTTCCATGGGGATACCTTCAGGAGGATTTTTCTCTGACCTGGAACTCTAGCTCGGATCGTCGTTGGTGTGCGTAACTCTTCTGGAGACTCTGGCCTATTAGTAACCTCTGTCTGACCTGTTGAATCTGCTCAGTCATCTTTAACAGTATCTCAGTGCCACCCATCACTCGCTGCCCTACCTCTCCCTAACAGTTGGGAGTCCGACACCTCCTCCCATATAAGAGCTCTAAGGGAGGCATACCAATACTGGAATGGTAGCTGTTGTTATAAGAAACCTCAGCAAAGGGAAAATAAGTGTCCCAACTTTCATCGAAGTCCATAACACATGCACGCAGCATGTCCTCAAGCGTTTGTATTGTCCGCTCACTCTACTTGTATTTATGTGGGTGGTATGCGGTGCTAAAGTGAAATCGGGTAACCAACTCCTCATGAAACTTCTTCCAAAACCTGGAAGTAAAACACACATCCCGATATGACACTATCGGTGTTTGCACTCCATGTCGTGCCACCACCTCCCTCACATAAATCTTGGCTAATTTCACTGCATCAGAGCTCTCACTAATATCAAGGAAGTGAGCACTCTTCGTCAACCGGTCTACAATCACCCATATCGTGTCAACCCTACATGCAGTCCTCGATAGCTTGGTGATAAAATCCATATAAATCTGTTCACACTTCCACTTGGGAATCTCTAGAGGCTGTAACGGGCCATGTGGATGCCGTTGCTCTACCTTAACTAGACGACAGGTCAAGCAACTCTCAACTACCCATGTCACGTCCCTTTTCATAAAGTGTAACACCCGTACATTCGAGTTAGTTAATTTAGAGACAATAATCATCAAAAATAACTTTTTTGATATAATATTATTTAGAATAAATAATCTTGACCAAGTTATAGTATATATCACAAGGGTTACGTACATATAAAGAACGCTGAAATCCGAGTTATAGCAAAGAAGTTATGACCAGTCGAAGTTTTACGGCAAAACCGGCATGACACCGGGAATCGTAAAAAATGAATTTACGATAAAAAACTTTCTAGCCTTAGTGAGATAAACGCAAGTCGTAGTATATGTTAAACTGAGAGTGTGTATAAAAAGAACATCCAAATCTGACTTCGTATGAGGAAGTTATAATTTTTCTAAGATTTCGCATAGCAATGCACAACCCGAAATTCCAATTTTAGATTGGTCGATTTTTAACCAAAACAGTCTAAACGAGAATTTTAGATCTTGTTAATAAGAGCTCAACGATAAAAAGGCAGTCGAAAACGGAGCTCATATGCGAAAGATATGGACGGCACTTAGTCCCTACTCTTCAAGCGTGGCAAATTCGATACAGATTGGTAAATTCGAGATAGAATGAGAATTAGCCAATGGAGTCTAAATGAAAGTTGTAGTAGTCATAAATACCAATGAGTGGATATAAATAATGTCGAGAATAGAGCTCTTATGTTAATGATATGGACGAAACTTGGTCCCTACTCTTCGAGCGCAATAAATTCGATACAGTTTTGTAAATCTGAGATAAAATGAGAATTAGCTGACCGCGTCTAAATGAAAGTTGTAGTACTCATAAATACCAATGCGTGGATATAAAGAACATCAAAAATGAATTTCGTATGAACGAGTTATAATTTTTAATAACACATTTACATATTAAAATAAAGCGTAAATCATATATACGTCTACATATATATACATATGTATATATCATTAGAAAGGTATTGATGATGCGGTCGTTATAAGACTAATGCTGAGTACTTTCGACATTAGTTTAGTACAAATATCATTAAATCTATTTATAATAGTATTATAAAGGGTTGTTTAGTTATTTAATTAAATATAGAGGGTGGTTTTTGAAAATTCAGTTACTATAAATAAGAGCCTTTAGGCTCTCATATTTCTTACACCATTCTTTTGATTCAAGAGTATTTCTCTTCTTATCCCCTGAGAGTTCTCTTTCTGTAGTTTTTAGTATAGTAAGTCAGTGCTGAAGTGTTGTAAGAATCTTTCTTAGAAAGATTCAGCTACAAAGTTCTGCTCGTGCAGAGCCCGACTCCTAGCTAAGTAACTTATGCTACCCTTCTTTAAATATAGCTTATAATATCGTTATTATGAACCTATAAATAAAATTTATCGGTGATTCAAAGTTGTTATACTGATTGAACTACTTATGGGAGAGGTGTCTAGAATGGTCACGTTGGGTTTGGTTGTTGGATTTCAGAAAAGCTATATTCCGAAATGGTCCTACCTCTCAACTGTCCTGCCTAGTTGATCCTTACTTGATAGATCATGAAGTAGACTTTGAGTTAATGATGAATCTAGACTAATAATTAGTCGCAATAAATATTAGACTAAAATCTAGTGGTAATAATACTAGGTTTTGTCGAAAGAAATTATATTGTTAAGAAGCGAGCATTGTCCGAGTTTGGAATCATCACTTTAACAAGTGAGTGAATAGTTACTTTTACACATAGATATGAAGTATTTTATATAAATTACATGCTATGTGTGCATATTATCTGTTTACTTGATATCTATTCTAGATGTACGATCTTATACATGTTTTAAATGCTTAAAACTGTATATGTATTTTATATCTACAAAATATGTTGGGTAAAGCATGGGTAGATAAATGATAAGGGATGAAAGCAGATATAAAGGATCATTGGCAGTTATGGACATAGTTGCCCTATAGGTGAACATTGGAAACAATGGACTTAGTACCCTATAGATGAGCATGGGAAGCTGTGCCACAACATGTAGATGTTTTGATATACGATGTAATCTAAACATCCTAGCAGCTGTGCTCAAAGGGTAGTATCGGCAGTTGGTCCTAATAGAGAACGTCATAACCGTGGCGGCTGTGTCCAAAGGACAATATCAGCAGCTGCACCTAATATAGAATGTAGTAATTCAGGCAGATGTGCCTAAATGATAGTATTGGCAGCTATGCTTAATAGATAACATTGACAGCTGTGTCAGTAGGAAAACAATGGACTTCGTGCCTATTCCTTAGGACAAACCTTAGGAATAAATAATGATGAATAGATGATTCTTAAGGAAGATACTTAAGAATAAAGAAGATAATAGGTATGGATAATTGGGATTATTGTTTGATAATTAAACATAATAACTTTATTATTGTGGGTTGAAAACCCTATGTACTCACCATGTTTCCCAACTTGACCCACTCAGTTTATTTGTATCATAGGTGTCGATATGAAGTTACATTACACTGAGAGATTAAGGAAATGTAAGTCACTAGTGATAATGAATGTAAGTTTTGTTTATGCTTATGTTTCTGTATTGACGATGACATCCTAATGTTTTAAAAATGAATAAAATACATTTCTTCGGAAATGCTTGATAACGTACTTATCATGTTTTTCTAGGAACAAACAAACCTTTTCTTTAAAAGGTTACTCTATTTTTCAAAATAAAGCATAAAAAAATCGGTCTTTTTTGGCCGTGAAAATGGGGATGTCACCGTTGGTATCTAAGCATTAGTTTAAGCGAACTAGGAATAATGATTTATTTCTATACCTAAACTTAGAATGCTAAGCGATGATCGTGAGGAGTGTGTCTAATATATTTTAGGAAGTACACCTGAATAGACACAGGCACTAGATTTATTAGGGAAGATGCCTAAAATGCTTTTATGTGCTAAATGATTTGTCATGCTTTATGCTATTGTTTGATTGGATCTATGGTCTGTTGCCGACCGGGTCTGGAAACTTTATGTGCTCAGGTTTCTAAACATTTAATTACGATATTAGAAGTGGTATCTGACTTTTCAGAGTAATAAGGAGGAATACATGTCTAAAACTTCCTCTATTTATATTGACATCTCGATACACCAAACGAATGCTTTGGTGTGCACAACATCATGGTGAAGATTCGTAGTGAATTGAGTAAATGGTGGAAATTAGAAGGATTACGATAGTGAATGATACCTATCAGAAGATATCGTAAGAGTGATATCTTTCCTTTAGAATGGGTCTAATGAATAATACATCTAGTACGGGGAGAAGTACATGTTCAATTAGCAGAAAGAAAGATTTTTGGTATAATCCATGAAGTTATCACATTGTCTGACATTTCCATCACCAACCGAGCTAAAGCAGGATTGATGATTCAGGATACACATGGAAGAAGTCCTAATAGAGTCTAGGGAAAATTATATGATTGTTTGGACACATTTATACGTGTTAGAATTGTTCTTGTGATAATACCTGGAGAACTAGGAGACAATACATGGGACGAGTATGAGTAGGTGTGAAAGGTAGTAAAGTCCTATAGTACGGAAAGCACAAAAATTATGCTTGGATCAGGGAATGTCACAAGGTTAACAAGGAACTAGTAATTGATTATGTTTTGTTCATGTCTGTTGTTACCATCGTTTCAGCAATGACGAAGAAGATGATTGTTAATCCGACCCTAGTGGTCATATCAAATTGAGTCCGACTAAGATGAGTATGCTACGTGGTTCAAAGAACCAAGATCGATGTAGCATCTAACTTAAGTCAGAAGATTGATGTGAAAGATAATTGAAGCGATCAATAGAGGTATCGCAACCGTTGTTAAGGTTAGAAGCTTGTACCCAGAAGTGCTAGATGCTAGAATGTGATTATATCACATTAGAACATTATGGAATGTATATTCTGTTCTGGAATTTGACTCTAAAAGAGCTGAGTCTAAGCATTGCATCATACGATGAGAAGTCATTAGAACATGTTCCAATGGTTTGTTACGGTAATCGAAGTAAAGACTATTTTCGAAGGAGCAGGAATCTCCAATAAGGATCGAGATTGTGACTTGAAGGTCTCGATTGAAAGTCCAACGTGAGATATAGAGCGAGTGTAAGATCGAGCACCGCCTGCAGTCCAGAAGTCCAAGAGTTAGATACTCATTCGAAGGAACATAGGAGTTACGGCTATTACCTAGGATGGAAAGATAACGTATGGAGTCATTATACAAGTCCTATTTCGTTGATGACTCAAGGACATAATCATCTTAAGGGAGAGATAATTGTAATACCCGCAGATTCGGGTTAGTCAATTTAGAGACAATAAGCATCAAAAATAACTTTTTTTGATAATAGATTATTTAGAATAAATAATATTGATCAAGTTATAGTATATGTCACAAGGGTTCCGTACAGATAAAAATTGCTGAAATCCATGTTATAGCAAAGAAGTTATGACCCGTCGAAGTTTTACGGCAAAACCGACACGACACCGGGAATCATAAAAAAATGAATTTACGATAAAATACTTTCTAGCCTTAGCGATCTAAAAGAAAGTCATAGTATATGTTAAACTAACAGTGTGCATAAAAAGAACGTCCAAATCTGACTTCGTATGAGGAAGTTATAATTTTTCTAAGATTTAGCATAGCAATGCACAACATGAAATTCGAATTTTAGATCGGTCGATTTTTAACCAAAAAAGTCTAAATGAGAATTTAAGATCTCGTTAATAAGAGCTCAACGATAAAAAGATAATCGAAAATGGAGCTCATATGCGAAAGATATGGACAGAACTTAGTCCCTACTCTTCAAGCGTGGCAAATTTGATACAAATTTGTAAATCCGAGATAGAATGAGAATTAGCCGATGGAGTCTAAATGAAAGTTGTAGTAGTACTCATAAATACCAACGATTGGATATAAACTACGTCGAGAAATAGAGCTCGTATGTTAATGAAATGGAAGAAACTTGGTCGCTACTCTTCGAACGCGATAAATTCGATAAAGTTTTGTAAATCTGAGATAGAATGAGAATTAGTTGACGGCGTCTAAATGAAAGTTGTAGTACTCATAAATACCAACGCGTGGATATAAAGAATGTTAAAAACGGAGTTCGTATGAATGAGTTATAATTTCTAGTAGCACATTTACGTATTAAATAAAGCATAAATCATATATATGTCTACATACATATATACATATGTATATATCATTAGAAAGGTATCGACGATACGGTCGTTATAATACTAATGTTGAGTACTTTCGACGTTAGTTTAGTACAAATATCATTAAATCTATTTAAAATAGTATTATAAAAGGGTGTTTAGTCATTTAAGTAAATATAGAGGGTGGGTTTTGAAAATTCAATTACTCTAAATAAGAGCCTCTAGTCTCTCATATTTCATGCACCATTCTCTTAATTCAAGAGTTTTTCTCTTCTTATCCCCCGTGCATTTCGATCCCTCGTGACTCGACTTCTCTGTCTGTAGTTTTTAGTATAGTAAGTGAGTGCTGAAGCGCTGCAAGAATATTTCTTAGAAAGATTCAGCGACGAAGTTCTGCCCCTACAGAACCCGACTCCTAGCTAAGTAAGTTATGCTACCCGACTTTAAATATAGCTTATAATATCATTATTATGAACCTATAAATAAAATTTATCAATGATTCAAAGTCGTTATACTGATTGAACTACTTATGGGAGAGGTGTGTAGAATGGTTACGTTGGGTTTTGTTGTTGGATTTCAAAAAAGCTATATGCCGAAATAGTCCTACCTCCCAACTCTCCGACCTGGCTGATCCTTACTTGATAGATCATGAAGTAGACTTTGAGTTAATGATGAATCTAGACTAATAATTAGTCGCAATAAATATTAGACTAAAATATAGTGGTAATAATACTAGGTTTTGTCGAAGGAAATTATATAGTTAAGAAGCGAAGCGTTGTCCGAGTTTGGAATCATCACTTTAACAAGTGATTGCATAGTTGCTTTCATCTTACACATAGATATCAAGTGTTGTATATAAATTACGTGCTATGTATGCATATTATCTGTTTACTTGATATCTATGCTATATGTACGATCTTACACATGTTTTGAATGCTTTAAGTTGTATATGTATTTTATATCTACAAAATATGTTGGGTAAAACATGGGTAGATAAATGATAAGGGATGAAATTTGATATAGAGGAACATTGGCAGTTATGTACATAGTGCTCTATAGGTGAACATTAGTAGTAATGGACTTAGTACCATATAGATGGGCATCGGCAGCTGTTCCACAACCTATAGAGGTTTTGTTCTACGATGTAATCTAAACATCCTTGCATCTGTGTTCAAAGGGTAGTATTGGCAGCTGCGCCCAATAGAGAACGTCATAACCCTGACAACTGCACCCAAAGGACAATATTAGCAGCTGCACCTAATAGAGAATGTCATAAGTATGGCAGCTACGCCTAAATAATAATATTGGCAGCTGTGCTTAATAGATAACATTGACATATATGTCATTAGGAAAATGATGGACTTCGACAATCCTTAGGAATAAATAATGATGAATAGATGATTCTTAAGAAAGATACTTAAAATTAAGAAGATAATGGGTATGGATAATTGGGATTATTATTTGATGATTAAACATAATAACTTTATTATTATGGGTTGAAAACCATATGTACTCACTAGGTTTCCCAACTTGACCCACTCAGTTTATTTGTATCATAGGTGTCGATATGAAGTTACATTACACTGAGAGATTAAGGAAATGTAAATCACTAGTGATAATGAATGTAACTTTTGTTTATGCTTTTGTTTCTGTATTGACGATGACATCCTAATGTTTTAAAAATAAATAATATACATTTCTTTAGAAATACTTGATAACGTATTTATCATGTTTTTCTAGGAATAAATTCCACAAAACTTTTCTTTAAAGGTTAGTTTGTATTTCAAAAATAAATCTTAAACTAATCAGTCTTTTTTGGCCATGAAAATGAGGATGTCACATACAGGGCCACCAGTAATCTCTCTTCAGATCCAAATACATCTTAGTGGCCCCTGGGTGGATCGAGAATATCGATATGTGTGCTTCCTCCATCAGTATGCACTCGCTGCTCTACGGCTCAGGGCATCGGCTACTACATTAGCCTTGCCCGGATGATATACGATCTCGCACTCATAGTCTTTGACTACATCCAACCACCTCTTTGTCTCATATTTAGGGTCGGTTGATCGTTAAGGTACTTCAGGCTCTGGTGGTCCGTATATATGGTACACCGGATTCCATATAGATAGTAACGCTTGATCTTTATGGCGAACACCACCGCCCCTAGCTCCAAATCATGGTTGGGATACCTCGTCTTCTAAGGCTTCAGCTGCCTCGATGCATATGCTATCACATGCCTCCTTTGCATCAACACTGCACCCATCTCGGATATAGAAGCATCATAATAAACTACAAAGTGATCCACTCCCTCGGGAAGGGCTAACACTGGGGCTTTGCACAATCTCTGGCGAAGAGTCTCAAATAAGGCATGCTCCTCGGGCCCCCAGGCAAAAAGTAACACCCTTCAGGATCAATCTGGTGAGAGGAACGACCATCTTGAAGAAATCTCTGATAAACCTCCGATAGTAGCTGGCCAAATCCAAAAAACTCCTGATCTCGGCCGGGGATCTCGGTACCTCCCATCTCATAACCGCCTCAATCTTGGCCAGGTCGACCAATATCCCATTCTAATTAACGAGGTGTCCCAGGAACTGGACCTCTCGTAACTAGAAATCACACTTGGAGAATTTGGCATAAAACCTCTCCATCCTCAATACTCCAAGAATCTCTCTAAGATGCTCCTCGTGCTGTTCTCTAGATCTCGAATACACAAAAATATCGTCGATGAACACAATCACCAATCGATCAAACATAGGCTTGCACACCCAGTTCATGAGGTCCATGAATGCTGTCAGTGCATTAGTGAGCCCGAAAGGCATCACAACAAACTCGTAGTGCTCATAACGAGTCCTAAAGGCCGTCTTCTGGATATCTTCCTCACAAACTCTCATCTGATGATATCCAGATCTCAAATCAATATCGAAAAACCAAGACTCCCCCTACAATCGATCGAACAAATCGTCAATCCTAGATAGTGGATAACGGTTCTTAACCGTCAGATTGATGAACTCCCGGTAATCAATACACATCCGGTGTGAACCATCCTTTTTCTTAACAAAAAGGATCAATGCTCCCCACGGTGAGCTACTCGGTCTGATAAAACCCTTCCCCAGCAGCTCCTAGAGCTGTGAGGATAAATCCTACATCTCTGGTGGCGCAAGGCGATAAGGTTCCTTGGCAATATGTGCCGCACCCAGAACCAAATAAATCCGGAACTCCACCTTCCTCTTGGGAGGAACACCTGTAAACTCCTAGGGAAAAACATCTAGAAACTCGCACACTATCGAAACCCCAACGATAAAGCTCGGCCTCTCTGTAGCAACCCGCGTACCCATCACGTATGCCAAAAAGCCTATACAACCCTACTGTAGACTCTACCTTACTCTGGCAGTAGAGCAGAAAGCTGATCTAGATCCAGTACCCTCGCCATACACCATAAGCACTCCCATACTAAGGTCTCATATGGTCACCATCTAACGCTCACAATCGATCATAGCTCCAAACCGAGTCAACCAGTCCATGCCCACTATAACACATACATCACCCATCGCGATCGATACCAGGTCTATCGGGAACTCAACATCAAAAATGTCTAGTACAAATCCCTGAATCACATCATTAGCAAAAAACGTATTCTCGTTGGCTATAGAAACCATCATATGTTGACTCAACGACTCACATCGGATACTAATGTGATGACTAAAAGTTAAAGACACGAAGGACCAACTCGCACCTGAGTCAAATAACACCAAAGCAGGTATAGAACTCATAAGAAAAGTACGTATACACAGCACAATATAATCACAATAGATCTTAAAATAAGATAAATAAAGAAATACGTACCGACCATGACTTCAGATGTTGCGCGGACCTCCTCCACTGTCAGCTGAAAGGCACTCCCATGAACCCTCGGTGTCTTGACCTTTGCTGGATGACTCTCAGTAGCACGTAAAGCAACAGGTGTAGAACCCTGTATTGATCTCTGAATGATCTCAGGGTACTCGTCCTTCCGATGGCCGATCTAGTTGTAGTGAAATCAAACTACAAACCCCTTGGGGCAATCATTAGCCATGTGCCCTTCTTTGCCATATTTGTAGCAAATTCCCACCTAACACGATCCTTTGTGACTCTTGGCGCACTTGCCACAAGTGGGGCCCTTCTGGACCCTAGCTCTCATATCAGTGGGCTTAGCCCGCTTCGTAGCCGGCTGCGACTGCATAGGTCTCCGGTCCCTACTCCGAGACTCCTCCTCCTCTCTGGTCTGTAACTCTAGCTCAATCTCCCTTCGCCTGGCATTGGTCTGAAGCTCAGCCAATATCCGGTATGACGAGTTTGCCACGAACTCCTGAATGTCTCTCCTCTAGATACTCAAATACCGACTCATATGTGCTTAGTCAGTAGACACATGCTCAACATAGAACAACACCCTCTCGTGGAACATCCTCGTAATCGCATTCACTGACTCTATCTTCTACTTGAGAGACAGAAACACCTGTGCCAAACGTTCCCTCTCCACCGGGTAAGTGTACTCAACTCGAAACAATTGTGTGAACCTCTCCCACATCACTACAACATGGTCTGTAGGAGTAATGCTGGTAGTCACAAACTTCCACCAGTCCTTCGTACCCAAGCGAAGCTGGTTCAGCGTAAACCGAACTCTCAGATGATATGGGCATGAACAAGTATAAAATCATCCCTCAATGTCATAGATCAACCACATGGTATAAATTGGATCCTGTGTCCCATCAAACTTAGGTGGCTTCGTGTTGCTAAATTCTTGGAACAACAACGAGTCACCTCCTTATAGCCTAGCAGCGGCGACAGCTGCGGTGGCTGCAGCAGCCGCCGCCTCAGTAACAGAAGCATAATGCTTGTCAAACGTCTCAATCAGTGTGGTCTTAATATACCCAAACATCTCAATTATCTCCTCTCGAATGGCTGTGGCCACCTCTTCATGAATCATCCTGCAGATCTCCTCATCATTAGACCCACTGCTCCCGTGGTTGTGGCATGTACCCACCATGATGTGTCTGAAACACAACACAAAAATCATCATAGACTCGCTCGAGCATACTCACACTTGATCACCCATCCCTACTTGCTCCTTAGCATTTTATGGATTCTTACTTGGGTTTCATATAGATCCGGTGCTTTTAGTAGTATAGGCCCAATACTACCTTCCACACCAACCTTTACTCACCCCAAGTCCTCCTCATAGGATTCAAATTCACAATTACTCTATTTGTCACGAATAATAAAAGACATCTCAGTAGACCCCTCATATGCTCATCTAGGTATCTTTCCTAGATTATCCCTCAACTCAGAAGTCAACCTAAGTGATTCCTGCTAGATACTCTTACTCAACATATACTCATGGAAAATAACAGATAGCAGCAACTCCTATGCTAAGGCATTACAAATCAGACAACTCTAGCCCTAATATGAAATACTTAGCCTATCCTCCAGCATGCATTCCTAAAGCATCACAAATCAGGCAACTCTAGTGCTAATATGAAATACCTAGCCTATCCTCTAGCATGCATCCCTAACACCTCATAAATATCTCATAACACAAATAAGTAAGGGTATTTTGGGAAATTAGCATTCGGGCTATGGCTGACTTTACACACTGCTCCAACTCGTTTTCCTCTTAAACTCTTTATTTTTTTAGAAAAATTTATTTCTTTTGAAAATGTTTTCTCAAATCATCAGTTTGAGTCCAAACGCACCCGAAGGTACATCCGAATCCCTCAAACCAAGGCTTTGATACAAGCTTGTAACACTGTAAAATTTCAAACAATTTTTTCATTTAAAGATCACAATTAATCTCATTAACACAATCTCAAAATTCCCAAAAATATCGAATTATCATAAACACATGTTTACAAGTTGTTTAAAAACACAATCCAGAATCCTCAAAACATATCTCCGTCCCGTGTGTGCAATCAAGCCAGTGCCTTCCTATGATCCTGAGAAGTACCTGAAACAGATAACATATAATACGGTAAGCACGAAGTTTAGTGAGTTTTCCAAAATACCACACATATCTCATTAGCCTCTCATGGCTATACTCGAATAAGACCCTCCGGTCAATGTGTCTAAATGGGACCCTCCAGTCCCACAACTTGGGTCGACCCTCCGGTCGTAACACAGTAAGCTCAAAATAATACACAACATAAATCACAAAGAGATAATGTAGGATATCACAATACTCAATATAAGCACATAAGACCCTCCGGTCATACAAAGATTACCACTCTAGGTAAGTATAGTGAGAAGGATCACCTCGTAAGCTAGCAAGTAAATAAACCTCGTACACGAATCTCCAAACTACCCTCCGCCTAACACATAGGATAATTACTTAAATCACAACTCAAAATACACTAAGTTATTTTCTCTCTCAAATGCTTGGGATGGGTAAAAGACCATTTTACCCCTCCATGGTCCTCATAATCCCTGTCTTGACCAAACCCTAAAGTCAACAGAAGTCAACATTCGATGTTGACCCGACTTGCCGAGTGCATGTACGTGACTTGCTGAGTCCCCTCGTTTCCTCTGAACTGTCGCGAAAATCCAACATAAATCATCGAGTTCTCTCATCAACTCGTCAATTCACCCATGTGCAGACTCATCGAGGACAACCCTAGCCGACTCGTTGAGTTAGCTCATTGAATCTGCGAGTCCATTCAGTCTATATTCTCATTCAGACGTTTTAAGACAGTTCTATAACCCCAAACTCTAGATCTAGCCTCCCAAGGCTAAGATACCATGTAGAGCTACAATTTTTACATCATGCATGGCACTTAGGGCTTGAAATGCCAAAATAAGTTCCATTTAGGGTTGAATGCACCAAAATCTTGTCTCTAGCTCAATAAAGCTCGGATCTTTGGGCTTACAAGTCCTCCTACAGTCCAAATCTGAGGTTTCAACCTCATGATACGCTCAAATAACTCGTTGACAAAAGATGGATGGGAGAAAACCCTTAAAACCTCCCTAAACTAAGATCTCACAAAGGAAAGGTCAAGATAGAAGATTTTTATCTTTGCACTGAAGCTAATCACTGAAGAACTCTGGATCTACAGCCCCTCCTTGATCAAACACACCAAACTCTCCAAATCTCCTTCCCAAGATGCATAAAACCACTTAATTTGGTCGATTAGGGTTTCACACGGGGGAGTTGGGTGGCTGGTGAGCCGGAAATGAGGGTTTAGGGTCCTTTAAATAGGACCTAACCCCAGAGATCTAGGGTTTCTTGTCACAGCGCCAAATCGCCCAGTTGGTCTCTCCGACTCGCCGAGTTGGTTGTAAAACCCATGTGGTCAATTCATCTCTACTCGACGAGTTGGGGCACCCACTCGTCGAGTTGCTCAATTAACTCATTAATGAATATATAAATATTATACCTGGGAGTCGACATGTTACATGAGAGTTTACCGATCCTAACTCTGTCTCCCGATAGTTTTTCTATAATTTTTGTAAAATAGGGATAGAATCGATATTCAAGATTAATTTTCCTATTTTGTCTTTCAAATAGATATACATATGATATGTGACATTAGCACCTTTGTAGTATTTCAAAAATCAAAATATTACCACGAATCTATATATATATATATATATATATATATATATATATATATATATATATATATATGTTTAAATAAATATTTCTACAAGTTATAATTATTTTAACTTAGAGTTTATACATGTACTTATGATCAATCATTTGAGATGTACCTCTTTCTAAAAGCGAGTACTTTACACTATACATAGATAGCATATATATACTCTTCTTTAATGAACTATATTCAATTCATTATGCCTAGTAACTTATCTATAAATAAGATAGGGCTGAAAGCTATTCACATACCTTAGTTAAGGGATTTTTAGTGAGACTATATTCTTTTTCTAAGTCTAAACACTTAGCATACCAACACTACTATAACTGTTAATCCTTAGAGCGAGATGCATATGTATAGATCTGTACGTGGATGGCATCCCCACCTACGGTTGCTAGCTACAACGTCGACGGATCAATCGAAGCGGGTGATTAGTGTATAGTATTTTTACTACAAAGTCCAATGAAGCTTTTTAGGGGGTACATTAAGTCACATAGCTCGGTTATAGGACTCACTATAAACATTAATAAGAATCTCTCTCTCTCTCTCTCACTTCAAAACCATGGATTTGGTTTCTCTCAAAACAATTTTAAATATGGATTTACTTATGCAAAGACATCTTTTGGTTTTCAATGGTTATTCAAAGACTCTTTACAACCACATTTTTAAGTATTAATTTACTTATACAATCATATTTTTTTGGTTTTCAATGGTTATTCAAAGACTCATTACAAACATAGTTTTTAGTATGATTTTACTTACAAAGAATTTTTTAGACTTTTTAAACATATTACTACTATTGGAAAAAAAAATTGTAACTCTCACCCACCATTTGTTGACCCTCAAAACTACATGTATTATCAGGGAATCAATAATCCAGCAATACAGACAACAGATTAGTCATGGATTCTAGGCTATCTACTTTACTAGTTTTGCTATGCCTGCCTTCTTTGTTAAAGAAATTCATGTACTATAGTATTATTTGTTAGAAACATGTATTCAAACATCAAGATAAAATACAACAATTGTTTTGTTTATTATTGTACTTGTGCTATATATTCAGTTTACTTGTGATCCATGAACTAAGTCACACATCCCGACATGCTCCACCACCTCGACTGGGGGTGTGACACAATCTCATAAAAATCTACTTCTCTCGGTTAAACAATAAATAGGAGTAAAGTTTTTAAGAATTTTCTTACAAGTTTACCAATAATATTTATCCATATTATTGCTTATATCGAACAGGTCCTTGACCTAAAGACGCTTAGATTCGAAGACTTGGTGGGGGGCTTAAAAGTTTACGAAGAACGCATATGAGAAAGTGAGCTAACAAACAAAGAAAGATAACTTTTGTTTAATAAAACCAAGTTTTCAAATTGAGGTTCAGAATCGAGTCAATGTGGTCAGGGTGGCCGCGGATCAGGACTTAGAGGCCCGCGGGGGGGGGGGGGGGGGGGGGGGGTTAACATGCTATGGCGAGCTTATTAAACAAATAAAATAATCATTGATGGTTGCACCAAGAAATATAACCCATGGAAGCAAGGTCGAATCCTTAGGGACACGACGTAATGGTTGATGTCTTTTTGCATCAGGCACATTCTAGTGATTTAAATAGAAAATAATAAAAGTGGGTTTTGAGTAAAACTAAAAACTAAAAATCGTAGTGAAAATAAACGAAAATCAACAATAAAAATGATTTCAATTCTGCTACTACTTTCCTATTCATGCAATCCACCCAGATCTGGTTATTCAAAATGCATTCTATGTAAGCTGCTACTGAGAAAAACTAACAAGCTCTATTATAATCTCCTTTACCTTAATTAGTTAACCAAACCAAGATCTTTGAATTAACCACAATTTTTTAGTGTTCAGTTAAACAAGCTCTTAAATAAGTCAAAAAACAACTTTGTAAATTGTCAAATTCTCAACAATATCCAATATTTCTCACAAGCTTGGAAGCGTAAAGATATGATTTTTATAGTTTGTACCAGAGTTAAATCACTAACATGGAACCAATCTAATACTTGTTACTTAATACTAGTAGATAAGAACAATTACAGATTCTATGAAGTGATTAACTGAAATGATAAAAACCCTAGCTAGGTGATCAGACTAACAAGAATTAAAAATCAAACATTCATTAAGCTCAAAACTGAGAAATCTAGTCAGAAACATAAAAACGAAACCATATCTAAAAACTAATCACATGAAAAGTACTTGTCTTTTGAAGAAATGAAAACTAGGGTTTTAGCAAGACATGGCTAAAAATGAATTAAAACTAATTAAAAAGTTAAACTAATTGATTAATCTTGCTAACTAAATGTAGGAGATGATCTTCAGCTTTCAGATCTTTAGAAATTGAAGAGAAATTGCCTTAGAAATTGTCTTTTTTGTCGTTTGTTGCTTGAGGAATCGTCCCACCTTTATTCTGATCAGATAGGCGCCCTATATATATGATCCATAGTCTTAGGTAGCAAGAAATATAAAATTCGATCGAAATCCAAGGCACAATTCGATCAATTTTTGTATTTACTCATTTTTTCATAAACACAAAAGTCATCCAAAACGTTATTTAGTTTCCAAAACATTTTGAATCTCGTCAATTAGAGTTATGAGTGCTATGATATGTTGAAAATACAGACAGGGGGTTAAACCTGCCAGCAACATCCTTTTGGCTTTAGAATGTAGCAATCTATCTTCATATGATCAATTCGATCGAATATCTCTTGACGAAAACATCTTTCAAGAATTCCTCAACATCCTTCATAATTTTCAAGCACCAATTAACTTCAATGCTCCATCAAAAACATCCAAAGCTACTTCTAAAGTACTGCTCCACTCGAATTATCTGAAAATGACATAAAAATATGAGCAATACGAGAATTCTAACGAATGACATGAGCTAAACGTTATTTAAACTAATGACATGCATGTATACAAATTATGACGTTAAATTCTAATAAAAACTACCCTAAAATATGTATAAAATGGCATCTATCAAATTTCCCCAAGCTTGAACCTTACTTTCCCTCTAGTAATAGAAAGATTAAACATAATAAACAAATGGAAGATGTAGATGACTTAAAAAGAACTTAGAATAAAATAAAGGAAATTATTTGAACTAAAAATACTTCACTCTTTTTTCTTCTTCACATGATCAGATTTCATAACAAGGAAAGTTCTAATGAAACCACTACCTAGACAAAAGTCTCAATAGCTTTATTGCAGATTCAGAATTCATAGGTAATATGTAAATCCAAGCTTCAGGAAATAATATTTACGCCAAATTAAATTTTTTAAAACAGTGTAATTTCAAAAACAATTTCACTAAAATTAGTTTATAAAAACATAGCTTGACCAACCCCTCCTTTTTTTTTCCAAACTCGTTCAGTAAACGCGGTAAGCTCCATTATCGACAGAAATCCAAGTTTAGCCTTATGATTCCACTATCGAGGGATCTATTTCATTATGTCACGCATCTTCTTTGTCTTGATCAACTCTTCAGATTTAACTTTGCTTGGTTCTTGATTTCAAATTGAACTTGACTTGGATTTGACTTTGAATTTCATATGTTTTTTTAAAGTTTCTTAATGTACCATTTGTAACATATATATTGATTGGGCACGTATTTTACTTTAAGGACTACCATATCTTCAATACTTAAAAAATGATAATAAATTGTATGGGTATAACATGAGTTCCAACCTAACCTTAAAAGACGCAGAAACTATAGGCTTCAATACCTCAAGGAAGGAAAAGGGTTCTCAAATCTAGGTTCTTTTTAAGGCACTTAAGGAAATCATTTTCATAACACTGTTCAGTTTTCCATCTCATTATTCCATTGTAAAATTTGTCGGACTCTTATGTTGGTTCATATTCCGGAAACATTTAAAGCATTTTCTTATATGAAAAGATAATTCTTAAAATTGATTGTAATGAGACTGTTATCTTCGGTAAATATCAAACTTCATCTTTACTTAGCTATCAAATGTAAAAGATATCCTCATCTCATGTAATTTTTTTTTCAATTTTTATTTTTTTTTAAATTTTTATGCATTAATCAAAAAATAACTAGAAACAAAATCCTTTTGGGATTTTCGAATTTTTTTATACGCAGAAAAATAAAAATGAAAATATTTTTTGGTTTTTCAAAGAGTGAATTACAAACATGGTCCCTGTGGTTTGGGGTAATTTGCACACTTAGTCCCTAACTCTTTTTTTCACTCGAAAGGTCCCTCTATTTTCAATTTGTTGCACATTTAGTCCCTAACTAATTTAAAATTACTATATTACCCTTAATGGTAATTTTTTTATCTTATTAGTATTATTTATACTGTTTTCATTAAAGAAAATAGAGATGTGGGTCCCACCCCATTTATTATAACCTTTTTTTCCACTTTTTCTTCTTTAAAAAATATGTATCCATATCTCTAAGTATCTCTTATGTGTCCATTAAACTCCATTACTACCTTCTTCATGTCATCATTTTTACATCCCAGAAGAGGGACACCGATCATCAGCAGACTACAAATCCATCGTTGTCGATTCTATCATTCTTAGCATCAAACCTATTTCATGAAATCTTCTATTCAAATCTTTGATCGGTTCTATTTCACTTGAGATGGTGTTGAGGAGATCGACACTGAGTTGTCGGTGGAGGGGTTTTTTGGGTTTGTGTTCATCTGTTTTAGATCCGATGGTGTACATCCAAGGGTCTGATTTGGGGATTTAAGTTAACGAGGATTGATTTGGAGATTTGTGGATTTGAGTTAATCGGGTTTGTTTTGATTACGTATAATCTAGTTTCCATAATCAAAGTTTCATGTTTCATCAAATCATATTTAAGGTTTATCAAATTTGATTTTAGGGATTATATTTAGAGTTTCCTTATTCATGAACAAAATCAAGGTTTGTGTTATTTTTGTTTTGGTTGTTTTGTGTTTACTGTTGTATTTTATTTAATTATATTTGATGATGGTTTCTTAGAGACATGAAACCTTTCGTATTTTCAATGGGGATCTAATACTTACCTTTTTCTAATGGTAGAGGAGATGTAGAGGTTGCTGGTAGAGGTCCAGTATGGGAGAATGGCAAAGATTTCTCTTGGTCATGGAAGAAGACGTTGGTCGACAATCTAGTAATGGTCAGTGGAAGTCTAGTGGGGGTAAGGGTATGAGACAGAGACATAGATTGATTGTTCACAGGTGGGAATGCGGGGAGGGTAGTGTATGTTTTCATTTTTTAAACTAAAATAAATATATAAATAACAAGACAAACTAAAAAGAAATACATAAGGGTGTTTTTGTCATTTTAGGTGTGGCGGGGACCAAACACACAACAAAATCATATTATGGGGAGGGTCCGAGTTAAAAAAAAATTAGGGACCAAACGTGCAAATTTCCCATAGCCATAGGGGCGACTCGTGTAATTTACTCTTTTTCAAATTTTTATATGCAAGTGCAATATAGAAAATAAATTTTGAAAAAATTAACCTAAAAATAACTGATAATTTAAAGTTTTTAACAAAATTGAAAATTTTCATTAATCTCTTTCCCAAGGTTAAAATGATGCATTGTCCTCAATGTATAGAGATGAATGAACAACTTAAAAAAGCATGTAAAAGCAAAAGGGTGCAACTAGGAATGAATGTACCTGATAAGTTTTCAGAAATTTTGATTTTGGCGTTGAATGTTAACGAAAAATCTGAATTTCAGCAACTTTGAAGATCCTCTAATTTCCCTAAGGTTGCTTAGAACAATGACCATCTCTTTATTGAATGCGTAAAAAATTAAAAACTACGTGGGTTGCCTCTTGGAAAGCCACACATTTTTAAAGTTGTTGGCTCGACTTTGCCCAAACAAATTTACTAACCGGTGTGGTTGATACTTCTCTGATGCTCAACTCTCTTCCTTGTCACCATAGATACCTTCAAATATTGCAAGATTGGTGGATTTGGAAATTGTGCAACAACATGGAAAGACTCCAAATTGTCTTTCGATAAGCTTTAAGATAATCATCATATTTCGTTCTCTTTCTGATCCTCTTCTTCTTTCCCGAATTATTTTATGAAGTTTCTTCAAATTTTCTTCTTTTCTTATTCGTGTTATAAATCACCTCTCCATCCTTTTTCTTCTTTCAAAATCATTTTCTTTTTATATAGTTTCCAAAATCATTAACATGCTATGGCCTTTTTTTTCACTCGGAAGTTCCTTCTATTTTCAATTTGTTGCACATTTAGTCCCTAACCGATTTAAAATTACTATATTACCCTTAATGGTATTTTTTTTATCTTATTAGTATTATTTATATTGTTTTCATTAAAGAAAATAGAGATGTGGGTCCCACCCCATTTATTATAACCTTTTTTTTCCACTTTTTCTTCTTTAAAAAATATGTATCCATATCTCTAAGTATCTCTTATGTGTCCTTTAAACTCCATTACTACCTTCTTCATGTCATCATCTTTACATCCTAGAAGAGGGACACCGATCATCAGCAGACTACAACTCCATCGTTGTCGATTCTATCATTGTTAGCATCAAACTTATTTCATGAAATTTTCTATTCAAATCTTTGATCGGTTCTATTTCACTTGAGATGGTGTTGAGGAGATCGACACTGAGTTGTCGGTGGAGGGGTTTTTTGGGTTTGTGTTCATATGTTTTAGATGTAATGGTGTACATCCAAGGGTCTGATTTGGGGATTTAAGTTAACGAGGTTTGATTTGGAGATTTGTGGATTTGAGTTAATCGGGTTTGTTTTGATTACGTATAATCTAGTTTCCTTAATCAAAGTTTCAGGTTTCATCAAATCATATTTAAGGTTTATCAAATTTGATTTTAGGGATTATATTTAGAGTTTCCTTATTCATGAACAAAATCAAGGTTTGTGTTATTTTTGTTTTGGTTGTTTTGCGTTTACTGTTGTATTTGATTTGATTATATTTGATGATGGTTTCTCAGAGACATGAAACCTTTGGTATTTTCAATGGGGATCTAATACTTACCTTTTTCTAATGGTAGAGGAGATGTAAAGGTTGCCGGTAGAGGTCCAGTATGGGAGAATGGCAAAGATTTCTCTTGGTCCTGGAAGAAGACGTTGGTCGACAATCTAGTAATGGTCAGTGGAAGTCTAGTGGGGGTAAGGGTATGAGACAGAGACATAGATTGGTTGTTCACAGGTGGGAATGCGGGGAGGGTAGTGTATGTTTTCAGTTTTTTAAACTAAAATAAATATATAAATAACAAGACAAACTAAAAAGAAATACATAAGGGTGTTTTTGTCATTTTAGGTGTGGCGGGGACCAAACACACAACAAAATCATATTATGGGGAGGGTCCAAGTTAAAAAAAAATTAGGGACCAAACGTGCAAATTTCCCATAGCCATAGGGGCGACTCGTGTAATTTACTCTTTTTCAAATTTTTATATGCAAGTGCAATATAGAAAATAAATTTTGAAAAAATTAACCTAAAAATAACTGATAATTTAAAGTTTTTAACAAAATTGAAAATTTTCATTAATCTCTTTCCCAAGGTTAAAATGATGCATTGTCCTCAATGTATAGAGATGAATGAACAACTTAAAAAAGCATGTAAAAGCAAAAGGGTGCAACTAGGAATGAATGTACCTGATAAGTTTTCAGAAATTTTGATTTTGGCGTTGAATGTTAACGAAAAATCTGAATTTCAGCAACTTTGAAGATCCTCTAATTTCCCTAAGGTTGCTTAGAACAATGACCATCTCTTTATTGAATGCGTAAAAAATTAAAAACTACGTGGGTTGCCTCTTGGAAAGCCACACATTTTTAAAGTTGTTGGCTCGACTTTGCCCAAACAAATTTACTAACCAGTGTGGTTGATACTTCTCTGATGCTCAACTCTCTTCCTTGTCACCATAGATACCTTCAAATATTGC
This sequence comes from Lactuca sativa, assembly GCF_002870075.4. Classification (NCBI taxonomy): domain Eukaryota; kingdom Viridiplantae; phylum Streptophyta; class Magnoliopsida; order Asterales; family Asteraceae; genus Lactuca; species Lactuca sativa. The sequence continues at coordinate 146,724,394 of NC_056631.2, forward strand.
AAGATTGGTGGATTTGGAAATTGTGCAACAACATGGAAAGACTCCAAATTGTCTTTCGATAAGCTTTAAGATAATCATCATATTTCGTTCTCTTTCTGATCCTCTTCTTCTTTCCCGAATTATTTTATGAAGTTTCTTCAAATTTTCTTCTTTTCTTATTCGTGTTATAAATCACCTCTCCATCCTTTTTCTTTTTTCAAAATCATTTTCTTTTTATTTAGTTTCCAAAATCATTAACATGCTATGGCCTTTTTTTTCACTCGGAAGGTCCTTCTATTTTCAATTTGTTGCACATTTAGTCCCTAACCGATTTAAAATTACTATATTACCCTTAATGGTATTTTTTTTATCTTATTAGTATTATTTATATTGTTTTCATTAAAGAAAATAGAGATGTGGGTCCCACCCCATTTATTATAACCTTTTTTTTCCACTTTTTCTTCTTTAAAAAATATGTATCCATATCTCTAAGTATCTCTTATGTGTCCTTTAAACTCCATTACTACCTTCTTCATGTCATCATCTTTACATCCTAGAAGAGGGACACCGATCATCAGCAGACTACAACTCCATCGTTGTCGATTCTATCATTGTTAGCATCAAACTTATTTCATGAAATTTTCTATTCAAATCTTTGATCGGTTCTATTTCACTTGAGATGGTGTTGAGGAGATCGACACTGAGTTGTCGGTGGAGGGGTTTTTTGGGTTTGTGTTCATATGTTTTAGATGTAATGGTGTACATCCAAGGGTCTGATTTGGGGATTTAAGTTAACGAGGTTTGATTTGGAGATTTGTGGATTTGAGTTAATCGGGTTTGTTTTGATTACGTATAATCTAGTTTCCTTAATCAAAGTTTCATGTTTCATCAAATCATATTTAAGGTTTATCAAATTTGATTTTAGGGATTATATTTAGAGTTTCCTTATTCATGAACAAAATCAAGGTTTGTGTTATTTTTGTTTTGGTTGTTTTGCGTTTACTGTTGTATTTGATTTGATTATATTTGATGATGGTTTCTCAGAGACATGAAACCTTTGGTATTTTCAATGGGGATCTAATACTTAACTTTTTCTAATGGTAGAGGAGATGTAAAGGTTGCCGGTAGAGGTCCAGTATGGGAGAATGGCAAAGATTTCTCTTGGTCCTGGAAGAAGACGTTGGTCGACAATCTAGTAATGGTCAGTGGAAGTCTAGTGGGGGTAAGGGTATGAGACAGAGACATAGATTGGTTGTTCACAAGTGGGAATGCGGGGAGGGTAGTGTATGTTTTCAGTTTTTTAAACTAAAATAAATATATAAATAACAAGACAAACTAAAAAGAAATACATAAGGGTGTTTTTGTCATTTTAGGTGTGGCGGGGACCAAACACACAACAAAATCATATTATGGGGAGGGTCCGAGTTAAAAAAAAATTAGGGACCAAACGTGCAAATTTCCCATAGCCATAGGGGCGACTCGTGTAATTTACTCTTTTTCAAATTTTTATATGCAAGTGCAATATAGAAAATAAATTTTGAAAAAATTAACCTAAAAATAACTGATAATTTAAAGTTTTTAACAAAATTGAAAATTTTCATTAATCTCTTTCCCAAGGTTAAAATGATGCATTGTCCTCAATGTATAGAGATGAATGAACAACTTAAAAAAGCATGTAAAAGCAAAAGGGTGCAACTAGGAATGAATGTACCTGATAAGTTTTCAGAAATTTTGATTTTGGCGTTGAATGTTAACGAAAAATCTGAATTTCAGCAACTTTGAAGATCCTCTAATTTCCCTAAGGTTGCTTAGAACAATGACCATCTCTTTATTGAATGCGTAAAAAATTAAAAACTACGTGGGTTGCCTCTTGGAAAGCCACACATTTTTAAAGTTGTTGGCTCGACTTTGCCCAAACAAATTTACTAACCAGTGTGGTTGATACTTCTCTGATGCTCAACTCTCTTCCTTGTCACCATAGATACCTTCAAATATTGCAAGATTGGTGGATTTGGAAATTGTGCAACAACATGGAAAGACTCCAAATTGTCTTTCGATAAGCTTTAAGATAATCATCATATTTCGTTCTCTTTCTGATCCTCTTCTTCTTTCCCGAATTATTTTATGAAGTTTCTTCAAATTTTCTTCTTTTCTTATTCGTGTTATAAATCACCTCTCCATCCTTTTTCTTTTTTCAAAATCATTTTCTTTTTATTTAGTTTCCAAAATCATTAACATGCTATGGCCTTTTTTTTCACTCGGAAGGTCCTTCTATTTTCAATTTGTTGCACATTTAGTCCCTAACCGATTTAAAATTACTATATTACCCTTAATGGTATTTTTTTTATCTTATTAGTATTATTTATATTGTTTTCATTAAAGAAAATAGAGATGTGGGTCCCACCCCATTTATTATAACCTTTTTTTTCCACTTTTTCTTCTTTAAAAAATATGTATCCATATCTCTAAGTATCTCTTATGTGTCCTTTAAACTCCATTACTACCTTCTTCATGTCATCATCTTTACATCCTAGAAGAGGGACACCGATCATCAGCAGACTACAACTCCATCGTTGTCGATTCTATCATTGTTAGCATCAAACTTATTTCATGAAATTTTCTATTCAAATCTTTGATCGGTTCTATTTCACTTGAGATGGTGTTGAGGAGATCGACACTGAGTTGTCGGTGGAGGGGTTTTTTGGGTTTGTGTTCATATGTTTTAGATGTAATGGTGTACATCCAAGGGTCTGATTTGGGGATTTAAGTTAACGAGGTTTGATTTGGAGATTTGTGGATTTGAGTTAATCGGGTTTGTTTTGATTACGTATAATCTAGTTTCCTTAATCAAAGTTTCATGTTTCATCAAATCATATTTAAGGTTTATCAAATTTGATTTTAGGGATTATATTTAGAGTTTCCTTATTCATGAACAAAATCAAGGTTTGTGTTATTTTTGTTTTGGTTGTTTTGCGTTTACTGTTGTATTTGATTTGATTATATTTGATGATGGTTTCTCAGAGACATGAAACCTTTGGTATTTTCAATGGGGATCTAATACTTAACTTTTTCTAATGGTAGAGGAGATGTAAAGGTTGCCGGTAGAGGTCCAGTATGGGAGAATGGCAAAGATTTCTCTTGGTCCTGGAAGAAGACGTTGGTCGACAATCTAGTAATGGTCAGTGGAAGTCTAGTGGGGGTAAGGGTATGAGACAGAGACATAGATTGGTTGTTCACAAGTGGGAATGCGGGGAGGGTAGTGTATGTTTTCAGTTTTTTAAACTAAAATAAATATATAAATAACAAGACAAACTAAAAAGAAATACATAAGGGTGTTTTTGTCATTTTAGGTGTGGCGGGGACCAAACACACAACAAAATCATATTATGGGGAGGGTCCGAGTTAAAAAAAAATTAGGGACCAAACGTGCAAATTTCCCATAGCCATAGGGGCGACTCGTGTAATTTACTCTTTTTCAAATTTTTATATGCAAGTGCAATATAGAAAATAAATTTTGAAAAAATTAACCTAAAAATAACTGATAATTTAAAGTTTTTAACAAAATTGAAAATTTTCATTAATCTCTTTCCCAAGGTTAAAATGATGCATTGTCCTCAATGTATAGAGATGAATGAACAACTTAAAAAAGCATGTAAAAGCAAAAGGGTGCAACTAGGAATGAATGTACCTGATAAGTTTTCAGAAATTTTGATTTTGGCGTTGAATGTTAACGAAAAATCTGAATTTCAGCAACTTTGAAGATCCTCTAATTTCCCTAAGGTTGCTTAGAACAATGACCATCTCTTTATTGAATGCGTAAAAAATTACAAACTACGTGGGTTGCCTCTTGGAAAGCCACACATTTTTAAAGTTGTTGGCTCGACTTTGCCCAAACAAATTTACTAACCAGTGTGGTTGATACTTCTCTGATGCTCAACTCTCTTCCTTGTCACCATAGATACCTTCAAATATTGCAAGATTGGTGGATTTGGAAATTGTGCAACAACATGGAAAGACTCCAAATTGTCTTTCGATAAGCTTTAAGATAATCATCATATTTCGTTCTCTTTCTGATCCTCTTCTTCTTTCCCGAATTATTTTATGAAGTTTCTTCAAATTTTCTTCTTTTCTTATTCATGTTATAAATCACCTCTCCATCCTTTTTCTTTTTTCAAAATCATTTTCTTTTTATTTAGGTTCCAAAATCATTAACATGCTATGGCCTTTTTTTTTCACTCGGAAGGTCCTTCTATTTTCAATTTGTTGCACATTTAGTCCCTAATCGATTTAAAATTACTATATTACCCTTAATGGTATTTTTTTATCTTATTAGTATTATTTATATTGTTTTCATTAAAGAAAATAGAGATGTGGGTCCCACCCCATTTATTATAACCTTTTTTTTCCACTTTTTCTTCTTTAAAAAATATGTATCCATATCTCTAAGTATCTCTTATGTGTCCTTTAAACTCCATTACTACCTTCTTCATGTCATCATCTTTACATCCTAGAAGAGGGACACCGATCATCAGCAGACTACAACTCCATCGTTGTCGATTCTATCATTGTTAGCATCAAACTTATTTCATGAAATTTTCTATTCAAATCTTTGATCGGTTCTATTTCACTTGAGATGGTGTTGAGGAGATCGACACTGAGTTGTCGGTGGAGGGGTTTTTTGGGTTTGTGTTCATATGTTTTAGATGTAATGGTGTACATCCAAGGGTTTGATTTGGGGATTTAAGTTAACGAGGTTTGATTTGGAGATTTGTGGATTTGAGTTAATCGGGTTTGTTTTGATTACGTATAATCTAGTTTCCTTAATCAAAGTTTCAGGTTTCATCAAATCATATTTAAGGTTTATCAAATTTGATTTTAGGGATTATATTTAGAGTTTCCTTATTCATGAACAAAATCAAGGTTTGTGTTATTTTTGTTTTGGTTGTTTTGCGTTTACTGTTGTATTTGATTTGATTATATTTGATGATGGTTTCTCAGAGACATGAAACCTTTGGTATTTTCAATGGGGATCTAATACTTACCTTTTTCTAATGGTAGAGGAGATGTAAAGGTTGCCGGTAGAGGTCCAGTATGGGAGAATGGCAAAGATTTCTCTTGGTCCTGGAAGAAGACGTTGGTCGACAATCTAGTAATGGTTAGTGGAAGTCTAGTGGGGGTAAGGGTATGAGACAGAGACATAGATTGGTTGTTCACAGGTGGGAATGCGGGGAGGGTAGTGTATGTTTTCAGTTTTTTAAACTAAAATAAATATATAAATAACAAGACAAACTAAAAAGAAATACATAAGGGTGTTTTTGTCATTTTAGGTGTGGCGGGGACCAAACACACAACAAAATCATATTATGGGGAGGGTCCGAGTTAAAAAAAAATTAGGGACCAAACGTGCAAATTTCCCATAGCCATAGGGGCGACTCGTGTAATTTACTCTTTTTCAAATTTTTATATGCAAGTGCAATATAGAAAATAAATTTTGAAAAAATTAACCTAAAAATAACTGATAATTTAAAGTTTTTAACAAAATTGAAAATTTTCATTAATCTCTTTCCCAAGGTTAAAATGATGCATTGTCCTCAATGTATAGAGATGAATGAACAACTTAAAAAAGCATGTAAAAGCAAAAGGGTGCAACTAGGAATGAATGTACCTGATAAGTTTTCAGAAATTTTGATTTTGGCGTTGAATGTTAACGAAAAATCTGAATTTCAGCAACTTTGAAGATCCTCTAATTTCCCTAAGGTTGCTTAGAACAATGACCATCTCTTTATTGAATGCGTAAAAAATTAAAAACTACGTGGGTTGCCTCTTGGAAAGCCACACATTTTTAAAGTTGTTGGCTCGACTTTGCCCAAACAAATTTACTAACCAGTGTGGTTGATACTTCTCTGATGCTCAACTCTCTTCCTTGTCACCATAGATACCTTCAAATATTGCAAGATTGGTGGATTTGGAAATTGTGCAACAACATGGAAAGACTCCAAATTGTCTTTCGATAAGCTTTAAGATAATCATCATATTTCGTTCTCTTTCTGATCCTCTTCTTCTTTCCCGAATTATTTTATGAAGTTTCTTCAAATTTTCTTCTTTTCTTATTCGTGTTATAAATCACCTCTCCATCCTTTTTCTTTTTTCAAAATCATTTTCTTTTTATTTAGGTTCCAAAATCATTAACATGCTATGGCCTTTTTTTTCACTCGGAAGGTCCTTCTATTTTCAATTTGTTGCACATTTAGTCCCTAATCGATTTAAAATTACTATATTACCCTTAATGGTATTTTTTTATCTTATTAGTATTATTTATATTGTTTTCATTAAAGAAAATAGAGATGTGGGTCCCACCCCATTTATTATAACCTTTTTTTTCCACTTTTTCTTCTTTAAAAAATATGTATCCATATCTCTAAGTATCTCTTATGTGTCCTTTAAACTCCATTACTACCTTCTTCATGTCATCATCTTTACATCCTAGAAGAGGGACACCGATCATCAGCAGACTACAACTCCATCGTTGTCGATTCTATCATTGTTAGCATCAAACTTATTTCATGAAATTTTCTATTCAAATCTTTGATCGGTTCTATTTCACTTGAGATGGTGTTGAGGAGATCGACACTGAGTTGTCGGTGGAGGGGTTTTTTGGGTTTGTGTTCATATGTTTTAGATGTAATGGTGTACATCCAAGGGTTTGATTTGGGGATTTAAGTTAACGAGGTTTGATTTGGAGATTTGTGGATTTGAGTTAATCGGGTTTGTTTTGATTACGTATAATCTAGTTTCCTTAATCAAAGTTTCAGGTTTCATCAAATCATATTTAAGGTTTATCAAATTTGATTTTAGGGATTATATTTAGAGTTTCCTTATTCATGAACAAAATCAAGGTTTGTGTTATTTTTGTTTTGGTTGTTTTGCGTTTACTGTTGTATTTGATTTGATTATATTTGATGATGGTTTCTCAGAGACATGAAACCTTTGGTATTTTCAATGGGGATCTAATACTTACCTTTTTCTAATGGTAGAGGAGATGTAAAGGTTGCCGGTAGAGGTCCAGTATGGGAGAATGGCAAAGATTTCTCTTGGTCCTGGAAGAAGACGTTGGTCGACAATCTAGTAATGGTCAGTGGAAGTCTAGTGGGGGTAAGGGTATGAGACAGAGACATAGATTGGTTGTTCACAGGTGGGAATGCGGGGAGGGTAGTGTATGTTTTCAGTTTTTTAAACTAAAATAAATATATAAATAACAAGACAAACTAAAAAGAAATACATAAGGGTGTTTTTGTCATTTTAGGTGTGGCGGGGACCAAACACACAACAAAATCATATTATGGGGAGGGTCCGAGTTAAAAAAAAATTAGGGACCAAACGTGCAAATTTCCCATAGCCATAGGGGCGACTCGTGTAATTTACTCTTTTTCAAATTTTTATATGCAAGTGCAATATAGAAAATAAATTTTGAAAAAATTAACCTAAAAATAACTGATAATTTAAAGTTTTTAACAAAATTGAAAATTTTCATTAATATCTTTCCCAAGGTTAAAATGATGCATTGTCCTCAATGTATAGAGATGAATGAACAACTTAAAAAAGCATGTAAAAGCAAAAGGGTGCAACTAGGAATGAATGTACCTGATAAGTTTTCAGAAATTTTGATTTTGGCGTTGAATGTTAACGAAAAATCTGAATTTCAGCAACTTTGAAGATCCTCTAATTTCCCTAAGGTTGCTTAGAACAATGACCATCTCTTTATTGAATGCGTAAAAAATTAAAAACTACGTGGGTTGCCTCTTGGAAAGCCACACATTTTTAAAGTTGTTGGCTCGACTTTGCCCAAACAAATTTACTAACCAGTGTGGTTGATACTTCTCTGATGCTCAACTCTCTTCCTTGTCACCATAGATACCTTCAAATATTGCAAGATTGGTGGATTTGGAAATTGTGCAACAACATGGAAAGACTCCAAATTGTCTTTCGATAAGCTTTAAGATAATCATCATATTTCGTTCTCTTTCTGATCCTCTTCTTCTTTCCCGAATTATTTTATGAAGTTTCTTCAAATTTTCTTCTTTTCTTATTCGTGTTATAAATCACCTCTCCATCCTTTTTCTTTTTTCAAAATCATTTTCTTTTTATTTAGGTTCCAAAATCATTAACATGCTATGGCCTTTTTTTTCACTCGGAAGGTCCTTCTATTTTCAATTTGTTGCACATTTAGTCCCTAATCGATTTAAAATTACTATATTACCCTTAATGGTATTTTTTTATCTTATTAGTATTATTTATATTGTTTTCATTAAAGAAAATAGAGATGTGGGTCCCACCCCATTTATTATAACCTTTTTTTTCCACTTTTTCTTCTTTAAAAAATATGTATCCATATCTCTAAGTATCTCTTATGTGTCCTTTAAACTCCATTACTACCTTCTTCATGTCATCATCTTTACATCCTAGAAGAGGGACACCGATCATCAGCAGACTACAACTCCATCGTTGTCGATTCTATCATTGTTAGCATCAAACTTATTTCATGAAATTTTCTATTCAAATCTTTGATCGGTTCTATTTCACTTGAGATGGTGTTGAGGAGATCGACACTGAGTTGTCGGTGGAGGGTTTTTTTGGGTTTGTGTTCATCTGTGTTAGATCCACTGGTGTACATCCAAAGGTCTGATTTGGGGATTTAAGTTAACGAGGTTTGATTTGGAGATTTGTGGATTTGAGTTAATCGGGTTTGTTTTGATTACGTATAATCTAGTTTCCTTAATCAAAGTTTCAGGTTTCATCAAATCATATTTAAGGTTTATTAAATTTGATTTTAGGGATTATATTTAGAGTTTCCTTATTCATGAACAAAATCAAGGTTTGTGTTATTTTTGTTTTGGTTGTTTTGCGTTTACTGTTGTATTTGATTTGATTATATTTGATGATGGTTTCTCAGAGACATGAAACCTTTGGTATTTTCAATGGGGATCTAATACTTACCTTTTTCTAATGGTAGAGGAGATGTAGAGGTTGCCGGTAGAGGTCCAGTATGGGAGAATGGCAAAGATTTCTCTTGGTCATGGAAGAAGACGCTGGTCGACAATCTAGTAATGGTCAGTGGAAGTCTAGTGGGGGTAAGGGTATGAGACAGAGACATAGATTGATTGTTCACAGGTGGGAATGCGGGGAGGGTAGTGTATATTTTCATTTTTTAAAACTAAAATAAATATATAAATAACAAGACAAACTAAAAAGAAATACATAAGGGTGTTTTTGTCATTTTAGATGTGGCAGGGACCAAACACACAATAAAATCATATTATGGGGAGGGTCCGAGTTAAAAAAAATTAGGGACCAAACGTGCAAATTTCCCATAGCCATAGGGGCGACTCGTGTAATTTACTCTTTTTCAAATTTTTATATGCAAGTGCAATATAGAAAATAAATTTTGAAAAAATTAACCTAAAAATAACTGATAATTTAAAGTTTTTAACAAAATTGCAAATTTTCATTAATCCCTTTCCCAAGGTTAAAATGATGCATTGTCCTCAATGTATAGAGATGAATGAACAACTTCAAAAAGAATGTAAAAGCAAAAGGGTGCAACTAGGAATGAATGTACCTGATAAGTTTTCAGAAATTTTGATTTTGGCGTTGAATGTTAACGAAAAATCTGAATTTCAGCAACTTTGAAGATCCTCTAATTTCCCTAAGGTTGCTTAGAACAATGACCATCTCTTTATTGAATGCGTAAAAAATTAAAAACTACGTGGGTTGCCTCCTGGAAAGCCACACATTTTTAAAGTTGTTGGCTCGACTTTGCCCAAACAAATTTACTAACCAGTGTGGTTGGTACTTCTCTGATGCTCAAGTCTCTTCCTTGTCACCATAGATACCTTCAAATATTGCAAGATTAGTGTATCTGGAAATTGTGCAACATGGAAAGACTCCAAATTGTCTTTCGATAAGCTTTTAGATAATCATCATATTTCCTTCTCTTTCTGATCCTTTTCTTCTTTCCCGAATTATTTTATGAAGTTTCTTCAAATTTTGTTCTTTTCTTATTCGTGTTAAAAATCACCTCTCCATCCTGTTCTTTTTCCAAAATCATTTTCTTTTTATTTAGTTTCCAAAATCATTAACATGCTATGGCCTTTTTTTTCACTCGGAAGGTCCCTCTATTTTCAGTTTGTTGCACATTTAGTCCCTAACCAATTTAAAATTACTATATTACCCTTAATGGTAATTTTTTTTATCTTACTAGTATTATTTATACTGTTTTCATTAAAGAAAATAGAGATGTAGGTCCCACCCCATTTATTATAACCTTTTTTTTCCACTTTTTCTTCTTTAAAAAATATGTATCCATATCTCTAAGTACCTCTTATGTGTCCATTAAACTCCATTACTACCTTCTTCATGTCATCATCTTTACATCCTAGAAGAGGGACACCGATCATCAGCAGACTACAACTCCATCGTTGTCGATTCTATCATTGTTAGCATCAAACTTATTTCATGAAATTTTCTATTCAAATCTTTGATCGGTTCTATTTCACTTGAGATGGTGTTGAGGAGATCGACACTGAGTTGTCGGTGGAGGGTTTTTTTGGGTTTGTGTTCATCTGTGTTAGATCCACTGGTGTACATCCAAAGGTCTGATTTGGGGATTTAAGTTAACGAGGTTTGATTTGGAGATTTGTGGATTTGAGTTAATCGGGTTTGTTTTGATTACGTATAATCTAGTTTCCTTAATCAAAGTTTCAGGTTTCATCAAATCATATTTAAGGTTTATGAAATTTGATTTTAGGGATTATATTTAGAGTTTCCTTATTCATGAACAAAATCAAGGTTTGTGTTATTTTTGTTTTGGTTGTTTTGCGTTTAGTGTTGTATTTGATTTGATTATATTTGATGATGGTTTCTCAGAGACATGAAACCTTTGGTATTTTCAATGGGGATCTAATACTTACCTTTTTCTAATGGTAGAGGAGATGTAGAGGTTGCCGGTAGAGGTCCAGTATGGGAGAATGGCAAAGATTTCTCTTGGTCATGGAAGAAGACGCTGGTCGACAATCTAGTAATGGTCAGTGGAAGTCTAGTGGGGGTAAGGGTATGAGACAGAGACATAGATTGATTGTTCACAGGTGGGAATGCGGGGAGGGTAGTGTATATTTTCATTTTTTAAAACTAAAATAAATATATAAATAACAAAACAAACTAAAAAGAAATACATAAGGGTGTTTTTGTCATTTTAGATGTGGCAGGGACCAAACACACAATAAAATCATATTATGGGGAGGGTCCGAGTTAAAAAAAAATTAGGGACCAAACGTGCAAATTTCCCATAGCCATAGGGGCGACTCGTGTAATTTACTCTTTTTCAAATTTTTATATGCAAGTGCAATATAGAAAATAAATTTTGAAAAAATTAACCTAAAAGTAACTGATAATTTAAAGTTTTTAACAAAATTGCAAATTTTCATTAATCCCTTTCCCAAGGTTAAAATGATGCATTGTCCTCAATGTATAGAGATGAATGAACAACTTAAAAAAGAATGTAAAAGCAACAGGGTGAAACTAGGAATGAATGTACCTGATAAGTTTTCAGAAATTTTGATTTTGGCGTTGAATGTTAACGAAAACTCTGAATTTCAGCAACTTTGAAGATCCTCTAATTTCCCTAAGGTTGCTTAGAACAATGACCATCTCTTTATTGAATGCGTAAAAAACTAAAAACTACGTGGGTTGCCTCTTGGAAAGCCACACATTTTTAAAGTTGTTGGCTCGACTTTGCCCAAACAAATTTACTAACCAGCGTGGTTGGTACTTCTCTGATGCTCAACTCTCTTCCTTATAGACATAGATACCTTCAAATATTGCAAGATTGGTGGATCTGGAAATTGTCCAACAACATGGAAAGACTCCAAATTGTCTTTCGATAAGCTTTTAGATAATCATCATATTTCGTTCTCTTTCTGATCTTCTTCTTCTTTCCCGAATTATTTTATGAAGTTTCTTCAAATTTTCTTCTTTTCTTATTCGTGTTATAAATCACCTCTCCATCGTTTTCTTTTTCCAAAATCATTTTCTTTTTATTTAGTTTCCAAAATCATTAACATGCTATGGCCTTTTTTTCACTTGGAATGTCCCTCTATTTTCAATTTTTTGCACATTTAGTCCCTAACCGATTTAAAATTACTATATTACCCTTAATGGTAATTTTTTTTATCTTATTAGTATTATTTATACTGTTTTCAATAATGAAAATAGAGATGTGGGTCCCACCCCATTTATTATAACCTTTTTTTCCACTTTTTCTTCTTTAAAAAATATGTATCCATATCTCTAAGTATCTCTTATGTGTCCGTTAAACTCCATTACTACCTTCTTCATGTCATCATCTTTACATCCTAGAAGAGGGACACCGATCATCAGCAGACTACAACTCCATCGTTGTTGATTCTATCATTGTTAGCATCTAACTTATTTCATGAAATTTTCTATTCAAATCTTTGATCGATTCTATTTCACTTGAGATGGTGTTGAGGAGATCGACACTGAGTTGTCGGTGGAGGGTTTTCTTGGGTTTGTGTTCATCTGTGTTAGATCCACTGGTGTACATCCAAAGGTCTGATTTGGGGATTTAAGTTAACGAGGTTTGATTTGGAGATTTGTGGATTTGAGTTAATCGGGTTTGTTTTGATTACGTATAATCTAGTTTCCTTAATCAAAGTTTCAGGTTTCATCAAATCATATTTAAGGTTTATTAAATTTGATTTTAGGGATTATATTTAGAGTTTCCTTATTCATGAACAAAATCAAGGTTTGTGTTATTTTTGTTTTGGTTGTTTTGCGTTTACTGTTGTATTTGATTTGATTATATTTGATGATGGTTTCTCAGAGACATGAAACCTTTGGTATTTTCAATGGGGATCTAATACTTACCTTTTTCTAATGGTAGAGGAGATGTAGAGGTTGCCGGTAGAGGTCCAGTATGGGAGAATGGCAAAGATTTCTCTTGGTCATGGAAGAAGACGTTGGTCGACAATCTAGTAATGGTCAGTGGAAGTCTAGTGGGGGTAAGGGTATGAGACAGAGACATAGATTGGTTGTTCACAGGTGGGAATGCGGGGAGGGTAGTGTATGTTTTCAGTTTTTTAAACTAAAATAAATATATAAATAACAAGACAAACTAAAAAGAAATACATAAGGGTGTTTTTGTCATTTTAGGTGTGGCGGGGACCAAACACACAACAAAATCATATTATGGGGAGGGTCCGAGTTAAAAAAAAATTAGGGACCAAACGTGCAAATTTCCCATAGCCATAGGGGCGACTCGTGTAATTTACTCTTTTTCAAATTTTTATATGCAAGTGCAATATAGAAAATAAATTTTGAAAAAATTAACCTAAAAATAACTGATAATTTAAAGTTTTTAACAAAATTGAAAATTTTCATTAATATCTTTCCCAAGGTTAAAATGATGCATTGTCCTCAATGTATAGAGATGAATGAACAACTTAAAAAAGCATGTAAAAGCAAAAGGGTGCAACTAGGAATGAATGTACCTGATAAGTTTTCAGAAATTTTGATTTTGGCGTTGAATGTTAATGAAAAATCTGAATTTCAGCAACTTTGAAGATCCTCTAATTTCCCTAAGGTTGCTTAGAACAATGACCATCTCTTTATTGAATGCGTAAAAAATTAAAAACTACGTGGGTTGCCTCTTGGAAAGCCACACATTTTTAAAGTTGTTGGCTCGACTTTGCCCAAACAAATTTACTAACCAGTGTGGTTGATACTTCTCTGATGCTCAACTCTCTTCCTTGTCACCATAGATACCTTCAAATATTGCAAGATTGGTGGATTTGGAAATTGTGCAACAACATGGAAAGACTCCAAATTGTCTTTCGATAAGCTTTAAGATAATCATCATATTTCGTTCTCTTTCTGATCCTCTTCTTCTTTCCCGAATTATTTTATGAAGTTTCTTCAAATTTTCTTCTTTTCTTATTCGTGTTATAAATCACCTCTCCATCCTTTTTCTTTTTTCAAAATCATTTTCTTTTTATTTAGGTTCCAAAATCATTAACATGCTATGGCCTTTTTTTTCACTCGGAAGGTCCTTCTATTTTCAATTTGTTGCACATTTAGTCCCTAATCGATTTAAAATTACTATATTACCCTTAATGGTATTTTTTTATCTTATTAGTATTATTTATATTGTTTTCATTAAAGAAAATAGAGATGTGGGTCCCACCCCATTTATTATAACCTTTTTTTTCCACTTTTTCTTCTTTAAAAAATATGTATCCATATCTCTAAGTATCTCTTATGTGTCCTTTAAACTCCATTACTACCTTCTTCATGTCATCATCTTTACATCCTAGAAGAGGGACACCGATCATCAGCAGACTACAACTCCATCGTTGTCGATTCTATCATTGTTAGCATCAAACTTATTTCATGAAATTTTCTATTCAAATCTTTGATCGGTTCTATTTCACTTGAGATGGTGTTGAGGAGATCGACACTGAGTTGTCGGTGGAGGGTTTTTTTGGGTTTGTGTTCATCTGTGTTAGATCCACTGGTGTACATCCAAAGGTCTGATTTGGGGATTTAAGTTAACGAGGTTTGATTTGGAGATTTGTGGATTTGAGTTAATCGGGTTTGTTTTGATTACGTATAATCTAGTTTCCTTAATCAAAGTTTCAGGTTTCATCAAATCATATTTAAGGTTTATTAAATTTGATTTTAGGGATTATATTTAGAGTTTCCTTATTCATGAACAAAATCAAGGTTTGTGTTATTTTTGTTTTGGTTGTTTTGCGTTTACTGTTGTATTTGATTTGATTATATTTGATGATGGTTTCTCAGAGACATGAAACCTTTGGTATTTTCAATGGGGATCTAATACTTACCTTTTTCTAATGGTAGAGGAGATGTAGAGGTTGCCGGTAGAGGTCCAGTATGGGAGAATGGCAAAGATTTCTCTTGGTCATGGAAGAAGACGCTGGTCGACAATCTAGTAATGGTCAGTGGAAGTCTAGTGGGGGTAAGGGTATGAGACAGAGACATAGATTGATTGTTCACAGGTGGGAATGCGGGGAGGGTAGTGTATATTTTCATTTTTTAAAACTAAAATAAATATATAAATAACAAGACAAACTAAAAAGAAATACATAAGGGTGTTTTTGTCATTTTAGATGTGGCAGGGACCAAACACACAATAAAATCATATTATGGGGAGGGTCCGAGTTAAAAAAAATTAGGGACCAAACGTGCAAATTTCCCATAGCCATAGGGGCGACTCGTGTAATTTACTCTTTTTCAAATTTTTATATGCAAGTGCAATATAGAAAATAAATTTTGAAAAAATTAACCTAAAAATAACTGATAATTTAAAGTTTTTAACAAAATTGCAAATTTTCATTAATCCCTTTCCCAAGGTTAAAATGATGCATTGTCCTCAATGTATAGAGATGAATGAACAACTTCAAAAAGAATGTAAAAGCAAAAGGGTGCAACTAGGAATGAATGTACCTGATAAGTTTTCAGAAATTTTGATTTTGGCGTTGAATGTTAACGAAAAATCTGAATTTCAGCAACTTTGAAGATCCTCTAATTTCCCTAAGGTTGCTTAGAACAATGACCATCTCTTTATTGAATGCGTAAAAAATTAAAAACTACGTGGGTTGCCTCCTGGAAAGCCACACATTTTTAAAGTTGTTGGCTCGACTTTGCCCAAACAAATTTACTAACCAGTGTGGTTGGTACTTCTCTGATGCTCAAGTCTCTTCCTTGTCACCATAGATACCTTCAAATATTGCAAGATTAGTGTATCTGGAAATTGTGCAACATGGAAAGACTCCAAATTGTCTTTCGATAAGCTTTTAGATAATCATCATATTTCCTTCTCTTTCTGATCCTTTTCTTCTTTCCCGAATTATTTTATGAAGTTTCTTCAAATTTTGTTCTTTTCTTATTCGTGTTAAAAATCACCTCTCCATCCTGTTCTTTTTCCAAAATCATTTTCTTTTTATTTAGTTTCCAAAATCATTAACATGCTATGGCCTTTTTTTTCACTCGGAAGGTCCCTCTATTTTCAGTTTGTTGCACATTTAGTCCCTAACCAATTTAAAATTACTATATTACCCTTAATGGTAATTTTTTTTATCTTACTAGTATTATTTATACTGTTTTCATTAAAGAAAATAGAGATGTAGGTCCCACCCCATTTATTATAACCTTTTTTTTCCACTTTTTCTTCTTTAAAAAATATGTATCCATATCTCTAAGTACCTCTTATGTGTCCATTAAACTCCATTACTACCTTCTTCATGTCATCATCTTTACATCCTAGAAGAGGGACACCGATCATCAGCAGACTACAACTCCATCGTTGTTGATTCTATCATTGTTAGCATCTAACTTATTTCATGAAATTTTCTATTCAAATCTTTGATCGATTCTATTTCAATTGAGATGGTGTTGAGGAGATCGACACTGAGTTGTCGGTGGAGGGTTTTTTTGGGTTTGTGTTCATCTGTTTTAGATCCACTGGTGTATATCCAAAGGTCTGATTTGGGGATTTAAGTTAACGAGGTTTGATTTGGAGATTTGTGGATTTGAGTTAATCGGGTTTGTTTTGATTACGTATAATCTAGTTTCCTTAATCAAAGTTTCAGGTTTCATCAAATCATATTTAAGGTTTATGAAATTTGATTTTAGGGATTATATTTAGAGTTTCCTTATTCATGAACAAAATCAAGGTTTGTGTTATTTTTGTTTTGGTTGTTTTGCGTTTAGTGTTGTATTTGATTTGATTATATTTGATGATGGTTTCTCAGAGACATGAAACCTTTGGTATTTTCAATGGGGATCTAATACTTACCTTTTTCTAATGGTAGAGGAGATGTAGAGGTTGCCGGTAGAGGTCCAGTATGGGAGAATGGCAAAGATTTCTCTTGGTCATGGAAGAAGACGCTGGTCGACAATCTAGTAATGGTCAGTGGAAGTCTAGTGGGGGTAAGGGTATGAGACAGAGACATAGATTGATTGTTCACAGGTGGGAATGCGGGGAGGGTAGTGTATATTTTCATTTTTTAAAACTAAAATAAATATATAAATAACAAAACAAACTAAAAAGAAATACATAAGGGTGTTTTTGTCATTTTAGATGTGGCAGGGACCAAACACACAATAAAATCATATTATGGGGAGGGTCCGAGTTAAAAAAAAATTAGGGACCAAACGTGCAAATTTCCCATAGCCATAGGGGCGACTCGTGTAATTTACTCTTTTTCAAATTTTTATATGCAAGTGCAATATAGAAAATAAATTTTGAAAAAATTAACCTAAAAGTAACTGATAATTTAAAGTTTTTAACAAAATTGCAAATTTTCATTAATCCCTTTCCCAAGGTTAAAATGATGCATTGTCCTCAATGTATAGAGATGAATGAACAACTTAAAAAAGAATGTAAAAGCAACAGGGTGAAACTAGGAATGAATGTACCTGATAAGTTTTCAGAAATTTTGATTTTGGCGTTGAATGTTAACGAAAACTCTAAATTTCAGCAACTTTGAAGATCCTCTAATTTCCTTAAGGTTGCTTAGAACAATGACCATCTCTTTATTGAATGCGTAAAAAACTAAAAACTACGTGGGTTGCCTCTTGGAAAGCCACACATTTTTAAAGTTGTTGGCTCGACTTTGCCCAAACAAATTTACTAACCAGTGTGGTTGGTACTTCTCTGATGCTCAACTCTCTTCCTTGTCACCATAGATACCTTCAAATATTGCAAGATTGGTGGATCTGGAAATTGTGCAACAACATGGTAAGACTCCAAATTGTCTTTCGATAAGCTTTTAGATAATCATCATATTTTGTTCTCTTTCTGATCCTCTTCTTCTTTCCCGAATTATTTTATGAAGTTTGTTCAAATTTTCTTCTTTTCTTATTCATGTTATAAATCACCTCTCCATCCTTTTCTTTTTCCAAAATCATTTTCTTTTTGGATTTGTTTCTGATTTTTCCTTTACATAAATCATCTTCTCCTTCACCTCCCCAAGCTTATTTCTTTTCAGCTCCTTATGTGATACTTCATATAACTTCTTCTCAACATTTAATTTTATTTATTTTTCCCAACGGTTTCCTTTTTCCAACTCTTTAAATATGTCTGATAAATTACCGTCTACAAATATTCCTTACATCAAGACATTTGAAAACTGATAACAACCCTCAGATAAAGGACTGCTGGTACCCAAATAATTAGCAGAAATATTTTCAGAAGAAAAATTATCATCATTAATTTTAAAATTAACTTCCTCATTAAACTCCATTGAAAGCATACCAGCAAAAACGTCAATTTTTGTTTTAGCAGTTTTTAGAAAAGGTCTTCCCAAAATAATTTAGTTTTTATTTGATACGTCTAAATCACCCATGTCCAAAAATGTAAAAATTAATCGGAAAAATATGCTCACCCACTTGGACAAGAACATCCTCCAGTACACCTTTTAGGTGTACTTTCGAGTGATATGGCAACTAAAGGATTTTCCTAGTCTTTTGTAAAGCTCCCAATTTTAATTTTTCAAACACAGAAAAAGGAAGGACACTAACTGAAGCACCTAAATCAAACACAACATTTGAAAAATTAAGGTTTCCAATTTACAAGGAACTAAGAAAATCCTCGAATCCTTGCACTTTGGAGGTAAACCTTTTTGCAAAAGGGTAGAAATATTTTTGCCAACTTGAATAGTTTCATTAATTTTCATTTTTTTTCTTAGATACACATAATTTTATTAGAAACTTGCCATACCAAGTGATATGTTGTATAACGTCCAAAAGTTGAATATTTACCTGAACCTTACGAAAATTTACATGATGTCTTCATCCTCTCTTTCACGTTTTGTATTTCTTAGTTTTGATGGAAATGGAGGTAGAGACTTGTACTCCTTATGATTATGCTTGGTTGGTTTTGGAGTTTCTATTTCTGTATCTTCTTTAGTATCTTCTTCAACCAACACCACTTCATATTCCTCTTTTCTTTTGTTGTTTCTTTTATATATTCCTCTTCAACCAGAACTTCTTCATATTCTTCTTCAACTTCTTTTTCTGGTTTAGATATACTTGGGACTTCATAACTTTTCCCACTTCTCAAAGAGATATTACTAACATTGTTCTTCAGATTGTTTTTAGTGTGCCCCGGTAACTTTCCTTAAGACTCTAGACGACCCACAAAAGTTGTAACTTAAGACACCTGTTGTTCCAGATTCTTAATACTAGCTCTCGTTTCATTCTTGAAAGGTTGGGTGCTTGTGGCAAGACTCTTCATAATATCTCATAAGGCCACACTAGAACTACTAGGTTGCTGATGCGAGTTCTGATTTTGAAAATCTGACTCTGATAATCCTGTTGATTCGGATTCTAAAAGTTGTCCTGAAAATTTGGTTGTTGATAAATTCGCTGCTGATGGAATTTCGGTGGCATTTGATATTGTTGTTTTTACTGAAAATTATTTTGATAATTGTTCTGATAGCCTCCGATATCTTTTACTACAGTTGTATCCTTTTGCATGAATGGACACATATCTATTGGATGTTCTATCTTCAAGCGAATTCCACATGGTTTCTTTGTAGCTATTTTTTCATTTGTCAAGAGCAGGACCACTTTCTTTAGTTCTCTTGAATTTGTTCACAGACGATTTATGAACACTTAAAAAAACTTTTTTAGATTCGCCCTGAGTGAGGTTGAGAACCTTAAGCATTGCTGATTTCTTTGACAACCCTTGGTTGATATATATACTACTCGTCTTTGTTTGTTGAATGTTTTGACTCTATCACCAGCTTCTCGATCAGCTCCCAAATTTTTGTTGGTGTCATATCACCTAAGGAACCATCACTGGAAGCATTTATTAGTCGTCACTCTATGGGTGTCAAACCTTCACAAAACAATTATAGAGCTAGTAGTCACTGATCCCATGTTATGGGTACCAAACCAAAAGCTTTTTGAATCTCTCCCAATAAGTGTGTAAAGCTTATATTTTTGTCTTGTTTGATACCAACGAGTTCTCTTATGAGACTAGAAACTCGCGTTTCTAGAAAATATTTCTCTAAAAATAACTGCATGAGTTCTGTCCAAGTGGTGATCGATCCTGATGGGAGACTGTACAACCATTCCCTTATTTAGTCTTGAACTAAAATGGTAACGCCCTTAACTTTACTTGATCTTTAGTAACAACGTGAAACTTCATTCATGAACATACCACATGAAATTCCATAAGGAATTTATGTGGGTCTTCGTTTTCTAGACCATGGATAGTGGGAAGAAGATGTATCAACCTAGATTTAAGTACATAGTTTTGGGCTTCTGGAAAAGTGATGCAGGGAGGTTGTTGATTAACCTCTTGTGTTGTCCATTCTCTAAGGGTCTTTTCTGCTTCATCTCCATTCATGGCTGATTTTGGGGAGTTAGGCTCTAAAGGTTCTGGTGTTTTAGATTTTTTTGATTGGGTTTTGAAAGATCTTGTTTTCTCATATTTAATTGAGGTTGTTTAGGAGTATGATTTTTATGGGCTGTTAAAGGGAAAAGATGAGGTACTTTTCGGTATGATGAAAAACTGGGGTCTGGTTTGCCTTGTAGTGTGGTGATTTCTGGTGGTATAGAAGATGATGAACCAAAGAAACCAACTTATTAATTGTTTTTGCTTAGCTGCTTCTATCTTCAATTTCCATGCAATTCTTTCAATTTCAGGATCATAAGCTAGAAGTGTACCTAAACGAAAATTCTAGGCGTAAAACTATTAGAAGGCACTGTGTCCCCGAAAATAGCGCCAATTTGTTAAAATGATGTCACATGCATATTAAACAAATAAAATAATCATTGCTCGTTGCACTTATAATATAACACATGGAAGCAGGGTCGAATCCTCAGTGACACGACCTAACGGTTAATACGGTTTTACATCAGGTACATTCTATTCATTTAAACAGAAAATAATAAAAGGGGTTTTGATTAAACTAAAAACCAAAAATTACAGTGAAAATAAACTAAAGGAAAATAAATAATAAAAACAATTTCAGTTTTGCTACAACTTTCCAAATCATGCAATCAGCCTAGATCTGATTATTCAAAATGCATTCTATCTAAGCTAGTACTAAGAAAAACTAACAAACTCTAGTATAGTCTCTTTTATCTTAATTATTTAGCCAAAACAAATTTTTTAAATTAACCCTAAATTTTTACCGTTCGATTAAACAAGCTAATAATTAAATTAGAAAAGCAACTTTAAGATCTGCATAAAATTCTCAACAATATCCAATACTTCTCACAAGCTCAAAAGCATAAATATATGAATTTTACAGTTTATACCAGAGTTAAATCTCAAACATGGAACTAATCTAATAATTGTTGCTTATTACCATTTGACAAGGGCAATTACGAATTCTATTAACTGATTTACTGGAATGATAAATTCTCTAGCTGGATGATTAGACTAACAAGCATTAAAAATCAAATATTCATTCAGTTCAAAATTGAAAATTCTAGATAGAAACACAAAAAGGAAGCCAGATATGAAAGCTAATCACATGAAAAGTACTAGCCTTTTGTAGAAATGAAAACTAGGGTTTAAGCCAGACATGGCTAAAAATGAATTAAAACTAATTCAAAAAGTAAACTAATTGATTAATCTTGGTAACTAAATGTAGGAAATGATGTTCAGCTTTCAAATCATCATAAATCGCTGAAATCGGAGAGAAATTGCCTCAAAAATCGTATTTTTGCCGTATCGAGCTTCAAGATCGTCCCACCTTCAATTTGATTAGAGAGGCATCCTATATATACGAGCCAAAGTCTTCGGGAGCAAGAAACATAAAAATTGATTGGATTTTTTTATTCGATTGAATTTAGAGGCAAAATTCAATCCAACTTTTACATTCTCTTATTTTTCACAAACATGAATGTCATCCGAAATTTTGTCTTATTTCCGAAATGTTTTGAATTCCGTCAATTGTAGTTACAAGTTATGAGATATGGTCAAAATACTGACAGGGGGTCAAAGCTGACAGTGACATCCTTTTGGCTTAGAATGTAGCAATTTATCTTCGTATGAGGTGAACATTATTTAAACGAATTACATGCAAATGCACAAATTATGATGTTAAATGCTAACACAAACTACCCTAAAAGATGTATAAAATGGCATCTATCAAGGGGCGTCACAACAATACATATCAACAAAATGAAACCACTGCCACAAGTAATGGCAATTCTGATAAATCAAAATGCAAAAATAAATATCGTTCCAAAGTAGAATGCTATAGGTGTGACAACTTTCGTCACTTCACATCATAATGTTTGAAACGTAAAGCCAAGAAAGAAGAAGTGTGTGTATCCGAATTAGAAGATCATTATCCACTTCTTTTTATGGCTCAAACCCTCTATGAGACAGATTTCTTGAAAGAAGAGGGTGTTATACCAAGAAAATTTAAAAATCAAGACAACCAAATTGATGTTTGGTACCTGGACAATGAGAAGTGTCTTTGTTAAAAATTAATCAAGGATAAATCGATCAAATTGGATAAGAGGTTGTGATGTTGTAATCGAAACAAATGAGCAAATCGAGAGTAGGTGACACGAGTGGTTTACAAGGAAAGTCCTTGATCCTTGCTAGGATCTTCGGCACAAAACCTTGGGAGGTTATAATGATCACCCGCCTTATTAATTTGTATTAATTAAAATATGAGTTACAAATAAAATGATGAATATATGAGTACGGTTTATAGTTAGTCTAGGTGTCCATTATGTGTAAAATACATGTGTATTTATAATTTAGTCTAAGTAACAATAAGTCCAATATTCCCAGGATCCTTTTGAATAAAAATGAACACATTGACTTGACTTGTTATTTTCGGATCTTCTTCATAAATGAAGTGATTCTTCGTTCAGAATGAGTCTTATGTTGACTAATTCTGTATATGTGAGAAAAGACTAGAAATATATCCATTAGAAGTATTAGGAAATAATAGTATAATGGTCAGGATCCTGATATATGTTTGGGATCTTGAATGTTCTTGAAGATCCTAGATCCTGGATAGGGTTGAGGATCTTCGCCCAAACAATTGCTCCCAAATTATACATGTGAAATATCAAGGTTAGTTTCAAATATTTAGAGGTATAATTTTACGTTGAGATAAGGTTTCAAATTTCAATTTGTAACATATATAATTTATCCTTTTAAAACTCTTGATGATGCGATCAAATTATCCTTCTCTCTCTTACATGTGTTGGGGTTCGAAGGTTGTTATGTGTCAAAATTATCTTAGTTGTTTTTAATGTCGAATGTTTGATTGTATTTAATTTAAGGACTACTTTTGTAATGAAGCTTTAATGTCGAAGTCCTTATACTTTTTGTTCTTTCAGTTTTCCCTATAAATATGGGAAGGATACTTTTAGAGGTAGAGTGTTTTTCCTGATTGTAATCGTATTCTCTGTCAACCTCTTGTATTCAACTGATCAAGCAATATAACGTGCCAAACATATTATATTTAGATCTCTTGTTCTTAATCATATGATACTCTGATTTTGTTTGATTACTCGATTCAATTGGAACTATATTTGGTATCAAAGCGGGTCTTCGAAGATCAACATGATTTTTTTAAGAAACAGTTCTCGGTTTGGCTAAATTCGTCAAAATTGGAGCATTTATGGAGAGTCTCTCTATGATCTCTCTAAATCTCGTTGACTCATGCGTTACGTTCTTGAATTTTTGATCGTTTTGATTCATTGGATCTAATTCGTTACAATTCCCTTTGTTTGATCCAATTAATTTTTGTTTAGATCAAGCTCAAACAAAAATAAATCAATTATGGATACTGTTCATTAATCCATTATTGAGCCTATAATCTGTTTTCTATTCCTGTTTGAATCTGTTAATTGAGCCCTAATGTCGTACAGTTACTGTTCATCCAATTTGAACCTATATAATTCATTTTTATGATCTGATTTCATTGCTTGATCCCAATGTGGATTAATCTTATTTGACGTTAAATCCCGTTGTTTCGTTGGAGCTTTACAAAGCTCAAAGATTAAAGTTTTATTTCTTGATCACGATTGTTCTTGTGTTCTAGTTTTCCTTTTCTTGTTTCTTTTAATCAATCAATATTGTTTGATAATCTGTAGTTGTAAGTCTAGTTCATATGATTTGTTATATGATGAAATCGATCTTATTCGAGTGGTATTTGAGAAATAAAAAGTTGAATAATTGTTTTTAAATAACTTGACCATGAACACATGAATGTGATGAAGAACGGATGAATAATCAAGTTTTGATATGAAATTTGGCATTATAAGCTTCAATTTCATGTTTGTCGACTGTTAATTTTGAAAAGTCAAACACAACAAAAAGTCAACTTCAATTTTTAGATTTTGAATCAATGAATTAAAGGTTTTGAATGGAATCGATGAAGAGTTATGGAAGTGTATAATCGGTGATGTTTGTCCACCTCCTACTGTTCAAAATATTGGAACTTCTTCTAATAATCTAAATGTTCAAGAGATCACTAAAAAATTTGTGAAGAATGAGAAGAAATGCATGAGAGAACTTAGAGGTGCTCTACCTCATATTGTTTACAATTACATTCGTAGTTGTAAATCTGAAAAAGAAATATGGAACGCTCTGAAGGAAAAGTTTCAAGGGAATGAAAAGACAAAAATCAATTCAATGAAAATATGTTTGGTTGAATTAAGAGAATTAAAAAAAAAAGACGGTGAATCTATTAAATTTTACCATAATAGTTTGAATGAGCTAATTTACAAGTGTAGTCGATATGGAATCACCAGGTCAACAATGGAGTTTAATCTCACGTTTGTAATGGGGCTTTGCAAGGAATGGCGAAACGTGAGTTTGATGGTGAAAACTCAACAAAGTTTTGATAATTATTCATTGAATGATTTGTACAATCTGTTGAAAACTCAACAAAGTTTTGATAATTTTTCATTGAATAATTTGTACAATCTGTTGAAAACTCATGAATCCAAAGTCAATGAAATTATTGAAGAGGCGAAGATTAGTCTGGGATGTCCGCTAGCTTTGGTTTCGAAAGTAAGTGGAAGGGAAGCAGAGAGAGAAGCTAATGAGAAGGAAGGTTCGAATGATGAGGGTCTGGTTGTAAATCCTGATCATCAGTCCGTTGCATTTTACTCTAACAACCGACTAAATAAATTCTTTAAGAAGCCATTCAATGCAAGTTCAAAAAGTAGTAAAATGAAAGGAAGTGTTGTTGGTAAAACTAGAGGTGATGATAAAAAGGAAGAAAAGAAGGAAGTTCGTGATAAAGAGGAAAAGAAAATGTAAAAGCTTAAAGTAGATGATAAATTTGACTGACATTATTGCAATGAGGCGAATCATATGGCATCTGACTGCATGCTTCGTAAACGTGATGAGAAGAAGAGCAAAGTGAAAGATGAAGCGTATTACGTGGAAAGGTTGGAAGAAGTTCGTGCAAAAGAAAAATGTTTGTCTTTGGTGGCCAAGGGTGCAGATGAAGGAGATGGAACTTACCGAATTTGGTCGTCGGGCTCGGACAATGAAGAGATGTGAAACCCTACACATGGAGCGATGTTTGTTGTGCATGAGGAAGGAGTGGAAGAAAAGATGGTCGGGAAGTGCTTTTTGACAACATCTTCGCATAAATCTCCGATGACTTCTCAGGTACATTCTCTTTTATAGTCTTTTAATATTCCTTCAAGTTTATATGAAGCGACTTTATCTAAGTTTGATGCAGTCGTTACTTACGTTAATGATTTACTTATTTCTGCTAGTAATAAGGCTAAGAAGTCAAATACTCAACTCTTAGAAATCCAGAAGGTGTTGGATTCGAAGAAAATAAAAATCAAATACCTAGATATGCAAATCACAAATTTGATGTGTGATAGGGACAATCTTAATGCAGATGTTAAGCTTTTGTTAAAACAACAAAATGTCTATTGTAACTCTACCAAAAGATTGTATGGAAAATTGACAGCTTTGCATCATTCTTCGGACATTAGAAAAGAACAACATAGGAAACTTTTTCCCTTTTTAGCATTCGAAAGGAGAAAATCGATTACATTTCCTATGATTGTGAAAAAACAATTGACGACTTTGATAAAGTTCCAGATAATTGATATGCATATCGACTAGTAAAAATTGATGAATGTTTAAATGCTAATGAATTAGTTGATACTGTAAATGACACCTTGACCGAAGACGAACAAATTAAGATTTTGAAAAGAGGAAGTTGTTGATTGTTCTATGTTGTCTATCATTAATGTCGCTTCAAAGGCTAAAGGAAAAGAAAAATGTAATGATTCTATGGTTAAAATTGACAATGACCAACCTTCAACTTTGAAAGTTCTTGATCATGACCATGTAACTGTCGAAAATAGTCAAACAGATAGTGACGATGATGAAGAAGTGTCAACCAAGTGAAATGTTCCAAAAGTTTCGAAAGAAAACATAATACCTCACATCGTTGAAGATCAAGTATATGAAGAGACAAAGGAATTCGACAAAGTCATGAAAGAAAAAGGTTCTCACCATCTTGAAACTAATTCTATGGTGTATCCAAACATCAAGTGTTCAGATGATTTCATGTTTCCAAAAAAAGTTTTCATTACAACAGGTAATGGAGAAAGTGTAAAACCTAAAATAAACAAACTAGTTGAAGAGGATAATAAGAAAGCTTCAAAGTAAGGATTCTTTTCAAATCAAAGTACCGTTTAAAAAAACCTTACCAAAAACTTTTACACCATTCAACATCAAAAACCAAGTCGAAACTTGACCGATAAAACTGACAAATCTCATGTTGAAAAACAAACAAATGTCAAAGTTACTGAAAAATAAAAACAAGTTTGGGTTGAAAAATCGGAAAAATCAAAAGAAGTCTCAAAAAGGATGAAGTCGTCTTTCGAACTGTCAAAATCAATTCTCAAGCTTTTAAATATCATGTTGACAAGGTTTCGAAAGAAAACAAATTTTCAAAGAGACAAGCACAAAAGAAATTTTTTTGGCATAACATTGAGTCACGAAAGAAACAAAATGTTTTTCTTAACAAATCTTCTAAAAATAAAATGTCTAACTGTGTTCAGACTTCTTTTGAAATGAAAACCAGTAAATAAGCCAAATCACACTCAAACTCCAAAGAATTCGTCTCCTCAAACATCTGAAAATGATTTTTTTTATAAACAAGGAGCACGTTTCGAAATCAACCCCAAATTCTAATGTTCAAACATCTTATCATGAGAATTATGTGAACAATAAACAATTAAAGACTTTTCATAAGAATTCATCAAATCATAGGTTTTCAACAAATAATTTTCAACGAAGTGATTTTCAACCAAAGAACAAAAGAATTATCATCATGTTTCACATCCAAATCCATTCTTGAAGTCTCAAAAGGTTTTTCAAAGAAATAATGTTGGTTATCAAAATTGTATTCAAAATCGTTATATTCCTCATGTTTCAACATGAAAACCAACAAGACACTATGAGAAGTTACATGTTTATCGACGAAAATTCAAATCTTACAAGCCTAATCAAACTCCTTTTCCAAATCCACCCTCGGAACAATTGATAAAATCTTCATTTGTTAAAAGGAAAAAAAATTGAAGAATATCAATCATTGGTTGGAAAGTAAAGGAAAGAGATTTCAATCCTCGAAATTTTCTCAAGAAATGATCAAGGAGGAGTATGGCATGTATTTGAATGAATCATCGAAAGGAAGTTCATCTTCATAAGAGTCGAATATTCCTATCAAACAATGGAAAGCTCTTCAAAAGGAAAAGGATATTGAGAATCAAGCTGCGAAGCAAAAGGAAAAAGTCAATGAAGATGTTAAACCAATGAATAAATACTTTTCTATGCCTTTAAGTAACGAAGTAGACTTAGTTGATAGTCTCAAGTCTAAAGTTCATAATTGGATCATAGGATCTTCGTTTCACAGTATTTTTCAAACTAATAAGCAAGGACCCAAACAGCCTTGGGGACCTAAATGATTTCATTAATTTCAGGTTATGAGTGATGAGCAATATGATGAAAATGGTATATTGATAATGGTTGCTCTCGTCACATGACTGGTCGAAAAGAGAATCTTTGTGATTATAGGACTTTGGAGAATGATAGAGTAGTGAAGTTTGGCAACAACAACAAATGTTGTGTTCGAGGATACAGAAAAGTCACAAATGGGAGTTTCACAGTCAACCGAGTTGCATATGTCGAAGGTCTTCAACATAAATTGATAAGTGTTTCACAACTTGTTGTGGGAACTAGAAATCAAGTGGTGTTCAACGAAGAAAGCAGTGTGATTTCAAACATTGAAACAAAGGAAATCTTGCTTAAATCCAAACAAAAAGGCGACATGTTTACTCTTGACATCAATCCAATTGTTGGGATTCCCTCAGTTTGCTTACTTTCATAAGCTTCATTTGACGTTAGCTGGCTTTGGCATAGACGATTATCACATTTGAATTTTAGAAATTTAAATAAATTGGTGGAACGAGATCTTGTAAGAGGTTTAACTGTGTTAAAATTTGATAATGATACTTTTTGTGCATGTGTAAAATAAGGAAAGGAGCACATACAAGGTCATCCTATTTTGATTGATTCGAAGATTGTTGAGCCTTTGGAATTACTTCACATTGATCTATGTGGACTCTCAACTGTTGAGACACTCAACAAACAGAGATACATATTGGTCATTGTTGATAATTTTTCAAGATTCACATGAGTATATTTTCTAAGGCTCAAGTCTAAAACAACTCAAGCATTGATAGACTTCATCAAGCACATTGAACTAATTTTGAAGAAAAAGGTTCAAAAGATCAAGAGTGACAATGACTCTGAATTCAAGAACAATGTTCATGATTTGTTTTTAACACACAAGGGAATTTCGCATAATTTCTCTTTAGCCTACAATCCTCAACAGAATGGTGTTGTAGAAAGACGAAAAGCATTCACTTTGTGAATCAGCTCGAACGATGCTCACATATGCGAATCTTCCTCAATATCTATGGGCCGAAGCAGTGTCAACTACATATTTTACTCAAAATCGATCATTTATTCCTCATCGTTTTAACATCACTCCTTACGAAGTTATCAGCAATCGTAAACCAAATGATAAATTTTTACATGTATTTGGATGCAGGTGCTTTATCATGCATCTCAAGGATCATTTTTCGAAGTTTCAGTCAAAAGTTAACAAAGGGATATTTTAGGGATATTCGCATAATTCGGTTGATATAGGGTGTTAAACAAACGACCAAGAAAAATTGAAGAAACGTTTAATCTCAATTTTGATGATTACTTCTTTAAACAATGTCACACCCCAAAACCAAGAACGGCAGAAACGTTCTGGGGTGGAGGACGTCATGTACAGTATCGCAACAATGTAAAGTAGTAAACAAGCAACAACATCATCCATTGCATTAATAATATAATTATTATACAAGTGTGTTCTGTCAAATTTTGATAAACATTAAAGCATAAATCAAAATGAAAGATGAGTCTTTAACGAGCTCCATCTTCCCTAATCCTTGCATCGGTACCTGTCTAAGATGACCTGAGGATACAAGGAATTTTGAAAGCGAGTATCAGCTTTGAAGCTGGTGAGATCATAAGTATTTTAGTGTCTTAATTTGTATGTAAGAAATTGTTTGTAAATGAACTATAAGTATAAAAATGTTTGTAAAACAACTGTAAACGTTTGAAAAACCCTAGAAATCCCTATGATTCCTACTTTTATATAAAGGTGTCTTCTACCAAGACTTAACTGTTCTCAATGTAGTCTTCTACCATGACTTAACTGTTCTAAATGTTCATTTCTTGTAAAAGTGTGTAATTTCCCAAGTGTAACTATCATTATCAAAATATAGTTTTTACATTAAATATTTACGTGAAATGTTCACTAAATGTATGAAAAGGGGAAATTAATGTAGTACTGTAGTGTTGTATTATAGGAACTACTATTGTACTAACTACCTTAAACTGGATTTATATTAAGGTATCATGTGATTAATTGCACCATACTATCGACGGGTAACAACGACATTCGAATGGCCATAAAACGGAATGACGTTTGGCACCCGCAGACCTGCAGGTCCGGCTGTAGCTAGCAGCAAGGTGTAGTATAGTCAATCCAGTATACATCTATACGCAAACTCACGCTCCCCCTCCAAGAGAATTCTGGATACAGTGGATCACAATTTTGTTAACGTATTAATGTGTGTGTGCTCAGGTAAGCGTAATCATGTAAAAGTATATGAACGTATACCTTTGCTACCCAAAGGTACTGAACTGACTGAAAGTAACTATTATGCCCATCTATGTATACATGATATATAACTAATGTCTAAACGACCTTCGCACGGTACCCGATATCCCACCAGACCACATTCAAATCGAGGAAAACGAAATAGGGTGGATAGCCTTCCTAAGTCTTTTAAACATTACTTATATAATTATACATATATAGTCATGCCTATAACAGAATCTCTATGTAAACGTAATTATGTAATTGTATAGTAATGTCCTATGTGTACTAGCTGTAATGTAAGTTCTCCCTATTTAGCAAGTATTGAGTCTTGAATGAACTGACTCCTTGTGTGATATCGTGTTCTAGTAATAGTTCGAGTATCTTCCTAAGCTACCCATATGGTAGCTTACTAGTAATATAACTGGTACGTATGAACATGGATGTATACCCTTGCTACCCAAGGGAATGGGATGAACTGGAAAGACCTATATGACTATATATGTACACATGATATATAACTAATACTTAAACGACCTTCGGACGGTACACGATATCCCACCAGACCACATCCAAATCGAGGAAAAGGAAATAGGGTGGATAGCCTTCCTAAGTCTTTTAAACATTAATTATATAATTATACATATATAGGCATACAATTTATAATATAAAAGCATAAAATAAGTTTTGTAAAACCTTTCAACATGAATATTTTCTAAGAAAAGATCGACTTGATGTCAATCTATAAAACGGTTTTTGAAGGCATGGGTTTGATAAAACAGTTTAAGTATAAATAAACATTTTTTTGAAACATAGTTGTAAATAAGTTTGAAATGAAACATACATAGTAAAATGTACAGTTTACTAAGGAGTTTTAAACATATAAAGTGTTTATGAAAATCATTTGAAGGAAACTGTTTGGTAAAACGGCCAATGAGTATAAAATCATTTGAATGTTGCTTATTAATCACATGTGATTGATATAATAAGTAGCATGATTCTACTTGTATCCCCCCATAAAAGATTTAAAAATAGTTTAAAACATTGATTAAGGGGTATGAACTCACCTGCAGTAAGTGATTGGAATTGAACGGACTGTTATGGTAAGGAAGGATCGGACAAGTGCTTGGTGTCAAGTGAAGACTTTAGACACACACAATGATCCTAATTACATATGAAGACGTATGTATATAAATAATTAGTGATTAAAACACTAATTATATAAGTATAAACATTTTAATGCGAGGAAAACACTTTTGGTCAAGTGCTAGGAGGCAAATGGGTTGCAACAAAGGAGTGAAATGCCTCTAATGGGAGTTTATGGTCAAATGACCATATGTTTTGGAGTTTACGGCCTAGGGGAGTAAACTCCTGGCCGTAAACTCTCAATGAGGTCTCTAAATGAAGCCTGTCATTTATACAACTAGTTTGGTGAATTGTTACAAGGCTTAATGTAGTGTTTGGGTGACATTTGCCCCCTTTATAGGGGTTTACGGCGCTGGGACCATATCCCATGGAGATTACGGCCGTAATCTCCCTTGGGGGAAGGTTTATGGTGTTTTCAAGCCTCTAATTTAACAAGGAATAATTCAAGGCAAATGTCCAAGGCTTTAGGAGGATTTATGGCATCATTTAGCACCATTTATTGGAGTTCACGGTCCTTGAACATCTTGGGCCGTGAACACCCTTTTCTTGGTGTTTTAGTGGTGTTTGCTAGCCCCAAAGACACTAGGGTACTTGTCCTAATTTGTCTCTTGGCTTAAGGAAGATTTTCTAGGCATTTTGACACCTAAACGGGAGTTCACGGCCCTGGAACATCCTTGGCTGTGAACTCACTTTCATCCATGATTTTAATTGATTTTGGTGTCCTAAACATGCAATGGTGGGTTCTAGTTCGAGTTACAAGGCTTTGAGGGACTTTGGGACACTTTTAGCCCTTAAAATGGAGTTTACTCCCCAAGTGTTCTTGGGCGGTAAACTTCCGAATCTTGGGGTTTTGGCATGATTTTGATGTTATAAACTACAATCTAAGCTATATTATATAACTAGATCGAAGTACTCACAATTTGGGATAAAAACCCGAAGATCCTTTAGACAGAATTTTGACTTTTCTCTAAATGGAATGTAACTAATGAACCAATTTGGTTCAGAATTCTATTTATAGTCCTGAGGTATTTTTGGCAGAAAATATTTTTATTCCCGGAAAGAACTCTAATATCCTAGAGTATTGGAATAACAGTGTTACACAAAACCCTAGTGCATCCACTCTCCTGATATCTCCTTAAGTGTAAATCCTGAAAAACTGTCAAACTTATACCCCAAGTCTGGAATTTCACTATAACTGTTCTACTTCTATTGGCTTCAAATGGTTTGTACAGAATGGAAATTTAGGGTCGTCACATCATCCCCCTGTTAAAGGGAATTTCGTACCGAAATTAGAATTTAGGCAAGGAGGTAGGTACGAACAATCGAGTCATGAGGAGGAAACTTCCTAAACGATTGGTTCTAGCGCTCCTAAGTGAGATCAGGTTCTCGGTTGGTATCCCAACGAACCTTCACTAACGGGTGACGGCGTTGCTTCGTCCGCTTGACCTCTCGGTCGAGGGTCACTACGGTTCTAATACGAAGGTGAGGATCTCGACGAGTGGACTTACAAGAGTCCTAACGGAAAGGTATGGTTTCATGATCGAGATGCGAAGAGTAGAATGTGCGTTACTGAGTTCGCGGAGTAGGTTTAGTTTGTACGCGGCATAGGACCGATTCTGGTAAAAATCTCGGAGGTCCTATTTATCTTGGATTTAGCCTTCCATGTGATACGAAGCATATTAAGCCATTCCCTAACACTCAAACTGGTAATATTCGGATCACAGATCCATTTCTAAAAGTAATTCTTTCCTTGCATTTGCTCAACCATTTCATCTATGCGAGGCAAAGATAATGATTTCTAATGAAAAATCTTGACGGAGTCCTCGATATCGGAGGTACATACGATGCAATCCGTCGATCTCTGGAAGAATATGACTGGGGTTCTCCAAGGTGAGAAGCCTAGTCTTCTAATTCTATTTCTGTGTAGTTCGCTAAGTTGTCTGTACACTTCTTGTATCTCTGGAGTGGTTAGACTGTAGGACGATCCATTTACAGGAGTCATACTGGGTTCTATGTTGGTTCACATGACGATGCGATTACTCATATACTTAGGCAGTTCTCCGTCCTGAAGTTCATATTAGAATTCATACATGGTTTCACAATCACAGTCTCGTGTATACGAGTTGTATATAATTATGATTGAAAATGTAGTCGAATAACTGATTCTTCTTTAAGCTCACATCCCATCGGGGAAAAAGAAGTTAAAGTGGAATCATCAATTCTAAACCTGTAGAACCTTGATTATATATCACTCTTATGCATACATTCCTCGGTGATAGATCAATCGTATGAATCCTTGGATTGAACTTGACGTACTACACGAGTGGTACTTTAGGGGTTTCTTCGGAAGCAAAAAGAACTGTGAGGTACTCCATGCATGAGTACTTCGGTGTTTTGATATGACGGTTTCGCTGGAAAAGCGATCTAGAAGAAAGAGATGTACGTATGAAGCTGATTGTTTCTTGATGACGACATGATTCTGTTAGCACGAATGATAAGGATTTTGTGAGCGATTCTGGTTAGCCCTAGATATACTTCGATTGCTCAAGAAAAGAGTAAGAGTATGTTCTCGAAAGGTTGACCTACATCCCTATGATGTAGTCCTAGTACATAATGGAAGTGAGTTTGTAGAGTGGTCTCAAGACGTTTGTCGTTCAATCCGAGGTATCGTGGGTTGGTGAATAACAAGATCCAACCACTAAAAGAGACTTGGAATGTCTCGGAGCTAAATTACTATAGTCCAATGACTTGACTAAAGCATGATTCAGATAGACTCCAATGAAAGTATGATAAAAGTACTTAAATGAAGAATGACACAGAAGTTAGCCGACTGTCAAAATCTTTGATATTCATGACGTAAAATTTCGGGAAAATGACCTTGTAAAGGTCTTACATTATATCCAGAGAAGATAATTCTTGACAGCATAAGGACCTAACCTAAAGTACTTACAGTACAAGGTAATTTCATAGAAAATGCCACATCGGGCAAAGACAGAAAACGATTACTTTCTAACAAGGGAAGTAAGGAAAAGCGTCTACTACTGGCGACGGTCATCTCTCTAGTGAACTCTCAGTTCAGCCAATTGACGTCTCACATCAAGAAGGTGTCTTTCATACACCCTCTGGCGTACTTGGAGCTCTATGACTTCGGCTCGTGATTCAGCTAGTGCTTGAAGCAGGGTTTCATGGTTTCTCTCAGATCTCTCGCGAGCATCTTCTAGACGACTGGTGTGGAGGGTATGCATTCTCGCATCTGCGACAACTTCGGTAATCTGATGTAGGGCTGTCCTGCCTTGAATCTCATTTCGGGCCACTCTGCGGACCAAGATTGGCAAGGTTATGTCTACTGAGCCCCCATTGCTCAGGTCATATAAGCTTCGGTCACCGTCAAATGGCATGGGCTGATCTTCTTCTTGGCTCCATGTTTCCAAACATTCCACCGACTCAGGCGTCGGGCCATGAAAAGCCGGACGAGGGTTAGGAATTGGAAAGGGAGCTACTTGGGGTAGGTTCTCAACCTCGGGTTTGGAATTCGCACCGTCCGAAAGGTCTTTATCATGGTGATCATTCAAAGGGATAGGATGATCATTCTCTAGTTCTTCTCCAAACCAACCAGCAATGACCTCATTCGGGAGGTACTGGTTGCCGTGGGGATGGAGTCCAGCCATGTTATTTATGCGAGAATTGGGGTAAGAAAATAATTATTAGAGAACTATGTAGATAATTATTTAGAAAATCTTCATCAGTTACATCGCTATTTGTGAAGTGCATACCAGTTATATGTAATCGAAACTGGATAGGCCTTAGAATAAGTGATCTTAACTCCAAATTCACACAGAATCGGGGTGAAGTAAAATTTCACAGATTCTAAGTCTATAACATCCTAATTACATATATCCTTAGTGTATCCACTTAGCAACTATCAACTTAGTAATGAAGATCCCGTTTTAGTTCTCAAGTATAACGTACTTATAGTAACACCAAATACTCCTATAGTATTTTAAGTTTAATGTTATGTTCTACTGTTCTCATTGTGGTAGGGTTGGTAAGATTTTAGCATTGTTGCAACCACACAATTAAACATAGGCACATGCTAGTCAACCCTCGGATAATATAGGTGATCAGACTATATCTTCCCAGTTTTGACCATATGTCTCTAAGCCCACTTGCATTGCCCAACAATCGTAATTCTTTTGTATTGTCCTAGTGACACTAATTTTAGTATGAATGCAGGCACGTATACTTTATTAAATATTTTATTATATAAAGTATAAACTCTTGGTCAGGGTATTTTTTTATCCCTTATGTATTTATAGGTAGTATATCTTTTATGGGTTGATATACTTAATTCACTATAAACAATGCTCTGATACCAATCTGTCACACCCCAAAACAAAGAACGGCGGAAACGTTCTAGGGCGGAGGACGTAATGTACAGTATCACAACAATGTAAAGTAGTAAACAAGCAACAACATCATCCATTGCATTAACAATATAATTATTATACAAGTGTGTTCTGTCAAATTTTGATAAACACTAAAGCATAAATCAAAATGAAAGATGAGTCTTCAACGAGCTCCATCTTCCCTAATCCTTGCATCGGTACCTGTCTATGAAGACCTGAGGATACAAGTAATTTTGAAAGCGAGTATCAGCTTTGAAGCTGGTGAGATCATAAGTATTTTAGTGTCTTAATTTGTATGTAAGAAATTGTTTGTAAATGAGCTGTAAGTATAAAAATGTTTGTAAAACAACTGTAAACGTTTGAAAAACCCTAGAAATCCCTATGATTCCTACTTTTATATAAAGGTGTCTTCTACCAAGACTTAACTGTTCTAAATGTTCGTTTCTTGTAAAAGTGTGTAATTTCCCAAGTGTAACTATCATTATCAAAATTTAGTTTTTACATTAAATGTTTAAGTGAAATGATCACTAAATATATGAAAAGGGGAAATTAATGTAGTACTATAGTGTTGTATTATAGGAACTACTGCCGTACTAACTACCTTAAACCGGATTTATATTAAGGTATCATGTGATTAATTGTACCATACTATCGACTGGTAACAACGACATACGAATGGTCGTAAAACGGAATGACGTTTGGCACCCGCAGACCTGCAGGTCCGGCTGTAGCTAGCAACAAGGTATAGGATAGTCAATCCAGTATAGATCTATACGCAAACTCACGCTCCCCCTCCAAAAGAATTCTGGCTACAACTCGGGCCATGACATTTAAGGCATGCTCCGATACAGTAGATCACAATGTTGTTAACGTATTAATGTGTGTGTGCTCATGTAAGCGTAATCATGTAAAAGTATATGAACGTATGCCTTTGCTACCTAAAGGTACTAAACTGACTGAAAGTAACTATTATGTCCATATATGTATACATGATACATAACTAATGTTTAAATGTAACGCCTGTGTTTCCGGGCTTGCCATGTTTAGCAATGTAATGGTCTAGGTTAACATTTGTAACCCATTTTGAAATAATAAGATTCTATTATTTCAGTATTATGTGTTTTGTGCTTAATGCTTAATTATGTGGTTTGATTAATTAAGAATAAAAATAAGCGTCAAAATTTAAGTGTAATATAAACTTGATATCTTTGAATAATGTTGTAGTAGTTGAAATGAGGTTTCCGAATATATATAGATCGCCCAAATCTGACTTCGTATGAGGAAGTTATGATTTATCGAAGTTTCGGCTTAGCGGTATGCAGCCCGTTATACTCGATTTGAGATCGAGGGGTTTTTAGCCGAAGCAAACTAAACGAGGATCGAAGGTCTCGTTGTTGGTATCGAAGCGATAAAAAGTTAGGCGAGAACGGACGTCAAACGAAGAAGTTATGAATTTATAACGAAGTTTTTATGTCCCGGCCTATTAAAAATGAATAATAAAAATAAAATCAAAATTAGCCGACGAAGTGTAAACGAAAGTTGTAGAGCGTAGTCTCACCTTCGCGTGGATGTAAAGAACGTCGAAAACGGAGTTCGTATGAAGAAGATATGAATTTCCGAAGTTTATTAAATATTTTGTATTTAAATTTAATTGAAAAATCCGGTATTATCCGAGGACGAGTCATCAGACTCATCCGAAGTACGCCCCGCAGAGTCGTGTACGCCCCACGTACACCGAGGATGTCGACACTCGCACTCGAGCACTTTGGATACGTAAGCAGTGATGATTTCGGACCTGTACGCCCCGCGTACAGGCGTACGCCCCACGTACTCCGAGGCTCCAGCCTCCTATAAATAGGATCCGAAGGCAGCCGAGTTCTTTTGCTATTTTTTCTCTTCTCTCTCCCGTTTTGCATCGATTTGCGTGCCTGAAATACCCCGAAGCCCCGCTATTATTCTCGAGACCCGATGCAAGTCCCGAGATCCCGAAGATCCCGAGAAGTGCGGTTCCCGAGCCGAAGCTCTGCCCGCGAGAAGTTCGATTTTTGTGAAGATCTTCTAGATCTGCTGAGGATTACTACTTCTGCAAGTCGTAGTGTTGTCCGATCATCTTCTGATCAAGTGAGTGTATACTACCTTTCATGAACACGATAATAATACAAGTATGGTTTGAGTGTATTAAGTATATTGTTGTTTATATGTGTGAATGTGTATTCACTTTCTTCTAACTTATAGATATAATTTATTCTCTATGAGATATATGTTATGTGTGTGTGCCTCATCTGTTATGTGAAATATGTGTTGGTTAAAGCATGCTATACAGGTTTTTAAACTATGTATAAAAACGTATATTTTTATCTACTAATATGTTGGGTAGAACGTGGGTAGATAGTTGGTGTGTAATAAACAGATGAGAGGCCTCGTTGTTGTTTGATCTAGTCATCTAGCGGAGTTTAGATGACGACCACGGACTTTTCTAGATAGTCTTGTGGAAACATTAGCAGGTTCGCCACCTGTAGGTGTTAATGAACTTGGGTGTTCATTCGCTGTACTCCATCCCCCTCATGGTTGCCTTATTTGACTTATATTGCTGAAGAACCCCCGAAGCATGTGTTGTTGCCCCGATGAAATATTCTTAGACTAGGTCCCTTATGTTAGTTGTCTTAGGGACATAAAGTGAGAATAACGGGAATGGGTAATTGGGTTATTGTTGGTTGGTGAAAATTAAATATGATTATTTATTGTGGGTTGAAAACCCTATATGCTCACCAGGCTCCCAAGCCTGAACCACTCAGTTTTATTTGTATTACAGGAATTGGCGCGAGGGCATTAGATGGATGAACCATCAAGTTGTTTTGTTTACAAGTCTGTATATGTATATATGTGTTGAATGACTTGTAATGTTATCGTTTATGCTTATTGGTCTGTATCGGAACATGACACCCCGAGATTTGATTATAAAATGAAAAAATGCATTTCTTTTATGAAATGCTTTGGTAAACATTGTTTTATCATGCTTTGTTTTTGGGAACAAATTCCGCAACTCTTTCAAATCAAAAGGATTTACTCTGAAATTACTTTAAAAGCATAAATGAAAATCGGTCTTTTCTGGCCGAGATTTTGCGGATGTCACATTAAACGACCTTCGGACGGTACCCGATATCCCACCAGACCACATCCAAATCGAGGAAAAGGAAATAGGGTGGATAGCCTTCCTAAGTCCTTTAAACATTACTTATATAACTATACATATATAGTCATGCCTATAACAGAATCTCTATATAAACGTAATTATGTAAGTGTATAGTAATGTACTATGTGTACTAGCTGTAATGTAAGTTCTCCCTATCTAGCAAGTATTGACTCATGAATGAACTGACTTCCTGTGTGATATCGTATTCTAGTAATAGTTCTAGTATCTTCCTAAACTACCCATATGGTAGCTTACTAGTAATATAATTGGTACGTATGAACATGGATGTATACCCTTGCTACCCAAGGGCATGGGATGAACTGGAAAGACCTATATGACTATATATGTACACATGATATATAACTAATATTTAAACGACCTTCGGACGGTACCCGATATCCCACCAGACCACATCCAAATCGAGAAAAAGGAAATAGGGTGGATAGCCTTCCCAAGTCTTTTAAACATTACTTATACAATTATAATATAAAAGCATAAAATAAGTTTTGTAAAACCTTTGAACATAAATATTTTCTAAGAAAATATCGAATTGATGTCAATCTAGAAAACGGTTTTTGAAGGCATGGGTTTGATAAAACAGTTGTGTCACACCCCCAAACCAGAACTGCGGAAACGTTCGGGGGCGGAGGACGTCATATTCAATATCATAACAGTTTATAGAAAGGAAAGTACACACCACCATATATAAAAGTTTTAAAAAAAATGTTTACATCGTTGTATTCATTACACGTTCAAAAGATAAATGCATAAACATCTTTCAAAAGAAGTAAATAATGCCAGCGCGTTATTCACCAAAAGTTGCTTTCCAAACCTGCTTAACGATTCCCTGAGAATACAAGTTATTTCACAGAAAAAGTGTCAACAATTAAGTTGGTGAGTTCATAAGTGATTTAGAAACATTGAATGCCATTCCAAAAGCGAGTGTATATCTTCCAAGAAAATCCCATATTTCCTTATAAAAGTGTGAAATGCATGAGAATATTGGTATTGAAAAAACGTAGATAGTTGAAACAAGAAAATCCCTTATTTTCTTAATAGTTGTTTGTTTAATGTTCAAGGCTAACATTTTGAAGCAATCCACATGCTTTAGAAAAGTTTTAAACATAGATTTATATAATAAACCTATTAGAAGTTTTCAGCTTGTTAGATAATGAATAACCGTAGTAACTACTTATTCATTATTCAAAAGTACTATAGTAGTTGTATATCCGATGAGTTTTATAACCATACTGAACATAATATGCCTGTAGCGACGTTCTTCAGGCGTCGTAGCGTTATGACAAACTGTCACCCCAAAAGACGGACTGTAGCTAACAGCCAGGGTGCGGGATCATGACTTCCCGTATAGATCTATACACATTTGAAACGTTCTCCGAACGGGAGACTCTGGTTATAGACAGGACTTGTAGCGATACCTTTTATCAAAAAGGCAGTGCTTAAAGATATACACGTCTCATGGATTCTCAACTAAGTCTGTATTAAAGTGATAGTTTTGTATGCAAAGTTTATCCTTTTTCACAATGTTTGACCAACATAAATCACAAGTTTTTAGAATATATGAAACGGTTTAACAACGAAAGATATTTTGGTGTTACTAAATACTTTGTATAAATCCATTGCATGCAAAGTATAGCCAGAGTTTTCGCATAATAGAACTAAATCACAAGTGATTCATTTGATAGAAACGAGTAAATGAGATTTTTACGAAATACACGATAATAACGGTATGTTTACTTGTATTCCTCCCCTTAAAAGAGTATAAAAGCATTTAAAATGTATTTAAAGAGTGTTCGAAGGGGATATGAACTCACTTGATAGTTTGAAGATAGCGAGATGGAAAACCGGACAGAGTTTCGCCTCGGGAAACGGATTTTCCTCGGGATTCTCGGGAATCTCGGGAGTAAAATCGACCCTCGGGACTTGAGCAAAAAGACCAGAGTTTCGGGTTTGAACGGGCATAGAAAACGAGGCAAGATTGTGAGAGAGAGGAGAGAAATGAGCATTTTTCTCGGAAGCCCTCGCATTCTATTTATAGGAAGGCTGAACCGCCTCGGTACGCGGGGCGTCCGCTCGTACGCAGCGCGTACGCGCACGTCATGCATGACCGAAGCCTCGACTGCCTCGGCTTCAGATGGGACGGGTCGGTGGGGAGGCAGGTCGGATGGGACGGCGGGTCGGATGGGACAGCGGGTCGGACGGGTCGGTCGGACGGGCGGGTCGGACAGGTCGGAAGCCCCGGATAGGGCGACGTGGACGTTCCGAGGCCAAGTCTCTCGGGTACGCAGGGCGTATAGGGGTACGCAGCGCGTACCTCGGATGAGGACGCTGACTCCTCTTCGGATAAGGTCCGAATTTTGATTTAAATAAATATATAATTTATTTAATAAACATCAAAAATTCATATCTTCTTCATACGAACTCCGTTTTTGATGGTCTTTATATCCACGCGTAGGTGAGACTACGCTCTACAACTTTCGTTTAGACTCCGTCGACAGATTCCGAAATTATTTTTTTATTATTTATATTAAACTCATCGTGTTTAAGGAATTTCTTTGAGAATTCATAACTTCTTTATCTGATGTCGGTTTTTGCCAGACTTTTTACCGCTGAAATACCATTGTCGAGACCTTCGATTCTCGTTTAGGTCATTCCGGCCAAAAGTCGCTCGATCTCCGATTCGAGTTTTTAGCTGTCTACTGCTATATTCGGATCTTGGAAAAATCATAACTTACTCATACGAAGTCAGATTTGGACGTTCTTTTTGTGTATGCTCACAGTTTAATGTTATCTATAACTTTCATTTAGATACCTAAAGCTAAATGCTATCGTATTGAAACTTTGCGTTTTCCGTTTAATCGGTGTTGTCGGTTTTGTCGGAAATCTTAGAATGGTCATAACTTCTTCGTCATAACTCGGATTTTAGTGTTCTTTATATATTTGGAAACCTTAAGACGATATCTACTACATAGTGTACTCCAATCAGAGCTTTTGAATAATTCATTTATCGATGATATTCCTATTACATTCCAAAGAGGTTACAAGACTCGATTTATAATGCCCGGAAATAACGGGTTGTTACATCATCCCCCTGTTAGAGGGAATTTCGTCCCGAAATTAAATACAAGATAAAAGTTTTAGGGGCTGAGGAAGAGATGCGGATACTTCTGTAGCATTTGGTCTTCCCGTTCCCATGTGAATTCGGGTCCTCTCTTAGCATTCCATCGAACTTTTACTATTGGAATGCGACTTTGCTTAGTCCGTTTAACTTCCCTATCCATGATCTCGACGGGTTCTTCCACAATGTTAAGATTTTCGTTTAACTCGATTTCATCGAGTGGAATTACAAGTGTTTCGTCGGACAAACACTTTTTCAGGTTCGATACGTGGAATACTGGATGCACTTTGTTAAGCTCGATTGGAAGTTGGAGTTTGTAGGCCACTGGACCAACTCTCGAAATGATTTCGAAGGGTCCAATGTACCTGAGATTTAGCTTTCCACACTTCCCAAAGCGTATCACGCCCTTCCAGGGTGAGACCTTCAGTAGTACACGGTCGCCAATCTGGAATTCCAAGGGTTTACGTCTCCTGTCGGCATATCTCTTTTGCCTATCCCTTGAGGACTTTAGTCGTTCTCGTATTTGCACAATCTTTTTGGTAGTTTCTCTGATGATCTCTGGAACAGTGAGGGTGCTATTAGGGACTAGACCTTTTGCCAATTGTGTGTCGCCCACTTCCGTCCAGCACAGGGGTGATCTGCACTTACGGCCGTAAAGGGCTTCGAATGGAGTGGTCTTGATACTAGTATGGTAACTATTGTTATAAGAGAACTAGACCAAAGGCAAGTGAATATCCCATGCCTTACCAAAGTCGATTACACATGCTCGCAACATGTCTGCCAAGGTTTGGATCGTCCTCTCACTCTGTCCGTCAGTTTGAGGGTGGTATGCTGTACTCATGTCCAACCTTGTTCCCATGGATTTTTGCAATGATTGCCAAAATCTGGAAGTGAACCTACTGTCTCTATCTGAGATGATGGACATCGGTACTCCATGAAGTCGTACGATCTCCCGGATGTAGGTTCTTGATAGTTTTTCCATCCTATCGGTTTCCTTGATCGGTAAGAAATGGGCTGACTTGGTTAATCTGTCGACGATTACCCAAATAGTATCTTGGCCACTCTGAGTTTTGGGCAGTTTGGTTATGAAGTCCATGGAAATCTGCTCCCATTTCCACTCAGGTATTTCAGGTTGTTGGAGTAGACCTGAGGGTTTCTGGTGTTCTATTTTTATTTTGGCGCAAGTTAAACACTTGCTCACATAAGTAGCGATCTCCGCTTTCATGTTTGGCCACCAGTAGAGTTGCTTGAGATCTAGATACATCTTGTCTCGACCCTGGGTGTACGGAGTATGGGGTCCTGTGTGCCTCGCTCATAACTACCTCTCTGAATCCACCAAACTTGGGTGTCCAGATCTGGTTCATGAGGTAGCGTGCTCCGTCACTCTTGATTTCTATGTTCTTGTCCATTCCCCTAAGGGCCTCACCTGCCACGTTTTCGGGTTTCAAGGCCTCTATTTGAGCTTCCTTGACTTGCGTTGACAGGTGCGAATGGATCGACATAGCTAATGACTTCACTCTTTGGCCAGAGTACTCCTTTCGACTAAGGGCATCGGCTACGACGTTTGCCTTTCCCGGATGATAGCGAATCTCACATTCATAGTCGTTGAGCAATTCGACCCAACGTCGTTGTCTCATGTTTAATTCTTTCTGGTCGAAGATGTGTTGGAGGCTCTTGTGGTCTGTAAAGACAGTGCACTTGGTACCGTAAAGATAGTGCCTCCAGATTTTAAGAGCGAAGACCACTGCTCCAAGTTCTAAGTCATGAGTGGTGTAATTGACCTCATGCGTTTTCAGTTGTCGTGAGGCATATGCAATAACCTTTCCCCTCTGCATTAGCACACAACCTAGCCCTTGCTTCGAAGCGTCGCAATACACCACAAAATCTTCGGTCCCTTCCGGAAAAGAAAGGATAGGTGCACTGCAAAGGGCTTGTTTCAAGGTTTGAAATGCAACATCTTGCTTTTCTCCCCAATTGTAGGTCACACCTTTCTGGGTTAAAGCGGTAAGAGGCTTTGCGATGCTGGAGAAATTTTGGATGAACCTTCGATAGTAACCAGCAAGACCTAGAAATTGGCGAATTTCTGTTGGTGTAGTTGGTGCAGACCAGTTTTCGATAGCCTTGATTTTCGAGGGGTCCACGTGGATTCCTTCCTTGCTAACCACGTGACCGAGGAAGTCCACCTTTCTAATCCAAAACTCACATTTTGAGAATTTTGCATAAAGTCTCTCAGTCCGTAACGTCTTTAATACTTGTCTCAGGTGCTGACTATGTTCTTCTTTATTCTTTGAATAAATGAGTATGTCGTCTATGAATACTATCACAAATTTATCCAAGAATGGACGACATACCCGATTCATTAGATCCATGAATACGGCCGGGGCGTTGGTTAGTCCGAACGGCATCACTACGAACTAGTAATGTTCGTATCTCGTCCGGAAGGCCGTCTTGGGAACATCACTCTCTAGGACTCGCAGCTGGTGATATCCCGACCTCAGATCGATCTTGGAGAAGTAGTTGGCTCCTTGGAGTTGATCGAATAAGTCATCGATTCGGGGTAGGGGGTATCGGTTCTTGATGGTAAGTTTGTTGAGTTCTCGGTAGTCGATGCACATCCTGAACAATCCATCTTTCTTTTTCACAAACAACACGGGTGCTCCCCAAGGTGAGA
Source organism: Lactuca sativa (assembly GCF_002870075.4). Lineage (NCBI taxonomy): Eukaryota > Viridiplantae > Streptophyta > Magnoliopsida > Asterales > Asteraceae > Lactuca > Lactuca sativa. The sequence continues at coordinate 146,769,212 of NC_056631.2, forward strand.
AGCTCGGCCTGATGAATCCTTTTCCAAGTAGTTCATTCAGTTGGCTGGATAGCTCCTGCATCTCTGCCGAGGCTAATCGATAGGGTGCTTTGGCTACTGGGGTAGCTCCGGGAATCAGATCGATTCTGAATTCGACTTGTCTTGCGGGTGGTATCCCTGGAAGGTCCTCGGGAAACACGTCGGGAAAATCGCATACGTCGGGCACATCCTTGATGTCCCGGACTTCGCGTTTCACGTCTACAACATGCGCTAAAAATGCGTGACACTCCTTGCGTAGGTACTTCTGAGCTTGGATACTTGAGATGATACTAATAGTGGTACTAGGTTTGTCGCCCAAGACAAGGAAGGTTTTGCCGGTTGGCAGATTAAGGCGAACGGCCTTATCGTAACATAGAATGTCCGCACGATGTGAACTCAGCCAATCCATGCCAATGATGACATCGAAACTCTTAACCGAGACTGGCATGAGGTTGATTTGAAAGAGATTATCGTTTAGAGTTAGGGTGCAGTTTAAATATATCTCCTTAGTGCCTTCGGTTTTCCCGTTGGCCATTTCTACTATGAACGGTTCACTTAATGATTGTGGTATTGGTTTTAGCGTGCTTTTAAAGTCGTGACTCACAAAACTCCTTTCCGCTCCACTATCAAACAAAATGCATGCATACGAGTTATCGAGAAGAAACGTACCCGTAACAACAGTAGGGTCCGCAATGGCTTCACCTTGTCCCATTGCGAAAGCCCGGCCCCTTCCGCCGGTATTCCTGTTGTTTGCCTTCGGGCAGTCCCTGCGGTAGTGCCCTGTGTCTCCGCACTCAAAGCAGACGCGGCTTATTCCGGTATTAGCAGTGGGGGCGGATTTTTGGGTTTGCTCCTTGCAATAGCAGGATGTATGACCCTTCTTATTGCACCTGGTGCATTGAAGGTCACGGCAGAGACCGTGGTGGTGGAAGTTGCACTGGTTACATTTCGGTAGTTTTCCATTGTATGAGCTTGTGGGGGCAGAATTGGTAGGTACAGTAATAGCGTGGGTCGTTATCACTTGTTGTTTCTTGGGGTTCTCCTGGAGGGTTTGTTCCCTCCTCTTGTTCCAAGGCTTACTCTGGCCCTGAGCCTCCCTAGGTGGATTTGCGGCTGCTGTGATGGTACTCTGTTTCGCTCCGTGGTCGATGAGTCGTTGCGCCAGACGTTTAGCGCTGTTGTAGGTGATAGGGTTAGAAGCTAGGACATGCCCTTGAATCTGGGATGACAACCCCCAAATGTACCTTTCAACCTTCTTTGATTCTGGGTTGACCATGGTAGGGCACAAAGCAGCGAGATCGTTGAACCTAGCTGTGTAGGCGACTAGATCAGACCCAGCCATTTTCAAATTCCAGAGCTCCTGCTCAAGCTTTTGCACTTCACCCCTCGGGCAGTATTCTTCTAGTAGTAGTACCTTCAGTTCTTCCCAACTCATGGCGTTAGCGACAGTGAGCGTCACTTAGTTCACATGGCTTTTCCACCAAGTGAGGGCTCGGTCTATGAAGGTGCAAGCAACGAACTTAACCTTGCTTGTTTCTTGGCACGAGCAGATCTCGAAGACCGTTTCGGTCTTTTCGAACCATTGCATTAGTGCAATGACTCCTCCACTGCCATTAAAAGTCTTTGGCTTCGAGTTGGAGAACTCCTTGTAAGTACACTCCCTTACATGGCCCTGGCCGGTGCCACAATTAGGATGATTCGTGCTGCTTCCTGTACCTCCATTTGCATTGGAGTTTATTTGAGAGAGGGCTGCTGCTACTGCTGCTGTGATAGCAGCCTGGACCATTGCCGGATCATAAGTTAGTGGTGGAGGTGGTGGTGTGGTTGCGTTGGTACGTGCGGATCTACGAGGAGGCATTGCGCTGCCAAAAGAAAAATGAGATATTATAAGTTTCGGTGGTTGCGAGTTGAATGATATTGAGTTAACTACCTTAAATAGATTAAGAATCTGGTTTGACCAACACTGGGTTTTGAGCTTGATTCATTAATAACGTTTGAATGGATGCACTTATGTATTGAACGGACTACACATAATTAAAACAAGAAAGAGATATTCCCTATATATATTAAACATATAGTTGTGTTACATCCGAGTTTAGACAAAACTTTTTGACCTTTCTAAAGGTCTCCGATTACAGAAAGCTTTAAAGAAAAGAATATTCTTATCCGAAGTCCTAATTTATAACAAAATTTGAAATCCTGGCAGACACTATTTGCGACGTAGGTTGCGCTTGGAGCTTGACTCCGCATCTGATTGCTTCGATTCCATTAGGCGCCGATCAAAAGCAGCTTGTTGCTCCCTTAATTCGGCTAGGGCTGCAATCATCTGTGCCTGAAATTCCTCAGACTGGAGTTGAGCATTATCTTGTATCTTGTCCAGCCTACGGATGTCAGAAGTGTGAACCTGCACTTCCACGTTGACATCCCGGAGTCGGCTTGCTTGAACTCCGGACTGATAGGACTGATTGGCTAACTTACCCACCATTACCGGGAGTGCTCGATCAGCCGAACTTCCACCGCGGACATCATAGAAGTCCCGACACATGTCGTAGGGAGGGTGTATGCCTTGTTGTTGGCTCCAATGATGGAGGTGACTTCCCCAGACGGGAGTGGGTCCTTGGAAGTTCCTCACATGGACAGGAGGTTGAATGGGTGGTGGATCGATCACTTCCGGCTCTGAGTCAGTACCGGATTCATCACCCAATTCTATGGGTTCCTCATCCTCTTCGGGATCATCTTCGATCCATCCTCCGTTGCCTTGGTTGGGAAAGTAGGGGTCATTGGGGTGGTGAAATCCAGCCTTTTGACTGTACGAGAAATAGGGTTATAAGAATTGAATAAAGTCGAAACATGCAAAACATGTAAGTTAAATTAGTTTAGATAGCAAATACTCCTATAGTATTTAAATTCTTGTGTTTGATTCTAGTAACTGTTTGGTAAGTTTTAAAATTTGTTGTCCACTGCAGACACCCCTCGGCACACGTTAGTCGGCTCTCGGACAAATATAGTTGATCAGGCTATATCCTTCCCAGTTCCGATTACGTGTCCCAAGGCGTACCTGTACTGCACAACTTATTTATAATACTTCTAAAATGGTACGATGTGAAACTGTTATTAGTACGAAATGAATGCATGCTTACTTTACAAAAACTAAATAAATTTAGTTTCAAAAGTATGACTCTTCTCAGAGTGTTTTTGCCTAGATGAGTTTATAGTTGTATACCAAAAATGGTTTTGATATACTTAATTCACTATAAACGGTGCTCTGATACCAATCTGTCACACCCCCAAACTAGAACGGCGGAAACGTTCGGGGGCGGAGGACGTCATATTCAATATCATAACAGTTTATAGAAAGGAAAGTACACACCACCATATATAAAAGTTTTAAAAAAAATGTTTACATCGTTGTATTCATTACACGTTCAAAAGATAAATGCATAAACATCTTTCAAAAGAAGTAAATAATGCCAGCGCGTTATTCACCAAAAGTTGCTTTCCAAACCTGCTTAACGATTCCCTGAGAATACAAGTTATTTCACAGAAAAAGTGTCAACAATTAAGTTGGTGAGTTCATAAGTGATTTAGAAACATTGAATGCCATTCCAAAAGCGAGTGTACATCTTCGAAGAAAATCCCATATTTCCTTATAAAAGTGTGAAATGCATGAGAATATTGGTATTGAAAAAACGTAGATAGTTGAAACAAGAAAATCCCTTATTTTCTTAATAGTTGTTTGTTTAATGTTCAAGGCTAACATTTTGAAGCAATCCACATGCTTTAGAAAAGTTTTAAACATAGATTTATATAATAAACCTATTAGAAGTTTTCAGCTTGTTAGATAATGAATAACCGTAGTAACTACTTATTCATTATTCAAAAGTACTATAGTAGTTGTATATCCGATGAGTTTTATAACCATACTGAACATAATATGCCTGTAGCGACGTTCTTCAGGCGTCGTAGCGTTATGACAAACTGTCACCCCAAAAGACGGACTGTAGCTAACAGCCAGGGTGCGGGATCATGACTTCCCGTATAGATCTATACACATTTGACACGTTCTCCGAACGGGAGACTCTGGTTATAGACAGGACTTGTAGCGATACCTTTTATCAAAAAGGCAGTGTTTGAAGATATACACGTCTCATGGATTCTCAACTAAGTCTGTATTAAAGTGATAGTTTTGTATGCAAAGTTTATCCTTTTTCACAATGTTTGACCAACATAAATCACAAGTTTTTAGAATATATGAAACGGTTTAACAACGAAAGATATTTTGGTGTTACTAAATACTTTGTATAAATCTATTGCATGCAAAGTATAGCCAGAGTTTTCGCATAATAGAACTAAATCACAAGTGATTCATTTGATAGAAACGAGTAAATGAGATTTTTACGAAATACACGATAATAACGGTATGTTTACTTGTATTCCTCCCCTTAAAAGAGTATAAAAGCATTTAAAATGTATTTAAAGAGTGTTCGAAGGGGATATGAACTCACTTGATAGTTTGAAGATAGCGAGATGGAAAACCGGACAGAGTTTCGCCTCGGGAAACGGATTTTCCTCGGGATTCTCGGGAATCTCGGGAGTAAAATCGACCCTCGGGACTTGAGCAAAAAGACCAGAGTTTCGGGTTTGAACGGGCACGGAAAACGAGGCAAGATTGTGAGAGAGAGGAGAGAAATGAGCATTTTTCTCGGAAGCCCTCGCATTCTATTTATAGGAAGGCTGAACCGCCTCGGTACGCGGGGCGTACGCTCGTACGCAGCGCGTACGCGCACGTCATGCATGACCGAAGCCTCGACTGCCTCGGCTTCGGATGGGACGGGTCGGTGGGGAGGCGGGTCGGATGGGACGGCGGGTCGGATGGGACAGCGGGTCGGACGGGCGGGTCGGACGGGTCGGAAGCCTCGGATAGGGCGATGTGGACGTTCTGAGGCCAAGTCTCTCGGGTACGCAGCGCGTACCTCGGATGAGGACGCTGACTCCTCTTCGGATAAGGTCCGAATTTTGATTTAAATAAATATATAATTTATTTAATAAAATTCAAAAATTCATATCTTCTTCATACGAACTCCGTTTTTGATGGTCTTTATATCCACGCGTAGGTGAGACTACGCTCTACAACTTTCGTTTAGACTCCGTCGGCAGATTCCGAAATTATTTTTTTATTATTTATATTAAACTCATTGTGTTTAAGGAATTTCTTTGAAAATTCATAACTTCTTTATCTGATGTCGGTTTTTGCCAGACTTTTTACCGCTGAAATACCATTGTCGAGACCTTCGATTCTCGTTTAGGTCATTCCGGCCAAAAATCGCTCGATCTCCGATTCGAGTTTTTAGCTGTCTACTGCTATATTCGGATCTTGGAAAAATCATAACTTACTCATACGAAGTCAGATTTGGACGTTCTTTTTGTGTACGCTCACGGTTTAATGTTATCTATAATTTTCATTTAGATACCTAAGGCTAAATGCTATCGTATTGAAACTTTGCGTTTTTCGTTTAATCGGTGTTGTCGGTTTTGTCGGAAATCTTAGAATGGTCATAACTTCTTCGTCATAACTCGGATTTTAGTGTTCTTTATATATTTGGAAACCTTAAGACGATATCTACTACATAGTGTACTCCAATAAGAGCTTTTGAATAATTCATTTATCGATGATATTCCTATTACATTCCAAAGAGGTTACAAGACTCGATTTATAATGCCCGGAAATAACGGGTTGTTACAACCTGAAGTATAAATAAACATTTGTTTGAAACACAGATGTAAATAAGTTTGAAATGAAACATACAGAGTAAAATGTACAGTTTAATAAGGAGTTTTAAACATATAAAGTGTTTATGAAAATCATTTGAAGGAAACTGTTTGGTAAAACGGCTAATGAGTAGTAAATCATTTGAATGCTGCTTATTAATCACATGTGATTGATATAATAAGTAGCATGATTCTACTTGTATCCCCCCATAAAACATTTAAAAATAGTTTAAAACATTGATTAAGGGGTATGAACTCACCTGCAGTAAGTGATTGGAATTGAACGGACTGTTATCGTAAGGAAGGATCGGACAAGTGCTTGGTGTCAAGTGAAGACTTTAGACACACACAATGATCCTAATTACATATGAAGACATATGTATATAAATAATTAGTGATTAAAACACTAGTTATACAAGTATAAGCATTTTAATGCGAGGAAAACACTTTTGGTCAAGTGCTAGGAGGCAAATGGGTTGCAACAAAGGAGTGCAATGCCTCTAATGGGAGTTTATGGTCAAATGACCGTATGTTTTGGAGTTTACGGCCTAGGGGAGTAAACTCCTGGCCGTAAACTCTCAATGAGGTCTCTAAATGAAGCCTGTCATTTATACAACTAGTTTGGTGAATTGTTTCAAGGCTTAATGTAGTGTTTGGGTGACATTTTCCCCCTTTATAGGGGTTTACGGCGTTGGGACCATATCCCATGGAGATTACGACCGTAATCTCCCTTGGGGGAAGGTTTATGGTGTTTTCAAGCCTCTAATTTAACAAGGAATAATTCAAGGCAAATGTCCAAGGCTTTAGGAGGATTTATGGCATCATTTAGCACCATTTATTGGAGTTCACGGTCCTTGAACATCTTGGGCCGTGAACACCCTTTTCTTGGTGTTTTAGTGGTGTTTGCTAGCCCCAAAGACACTAGGGTACTTGTCCTAATTTGTCTCTTGGCTTAAGGAAGATTTTCTAGGCATTTTGACACTTAAACATGGAGTTCACGGCCCTGGAACATCCTTGGTTGTGAACTCACTTTCATCCATGATTTTAATTGATTTTGGTGTCCTAAACATGCAATGGTGGTTTCTAGTTCGAGTTCCAAGGCTTTGAGGGACTTTGGGACACTTTTAGCCCTTAAAATGGAGTTTACTCCCCAAGTGTTCTTTGGCGGTAAACTCCTGAATCTTGGGGTTTTGGCATGATTTTGATGTTATAAACTACAATCTAAGCTATATTATATAACTAGATCGAAGTACTCACAATTTGGGATAAAAACCCGAAGATCCGTGAGACAGAATTTTGACTTTTCTCTAAATGGAATGTAACTAATGAACCAATTTGGTTCAGAATTCTATTTATAGTCCTGAGGTATTTTTGGCAAAAAATATTTTTATTCCCGGAAAGAACTCTAATATCCTAGAGTATTGGAATAACAGTGTTGCGCAAAACCCTAGTGCATCCACTCTCCTGATATCTCCTTAAGTGTAAATCCTGAAAAACTGTCAAACTTATACCCCAAGTCTGGAATTTCACTGTAACTGTTCTACTTCTATTGGCTTCAAATGGTTTGTACAGAATGAAAATTTCGGGTTGTCACAAACAAGTTGATAAAATATTTGAACAACAACCAATAATGAATGAATTAAATAATGCACCTCAATCTTTGAATTCATTAGATTTTGATTATGATTTGATTTTGGTGTTCCAGATCGTGCCATTGATGCCGAAATTGATGCTGATGATAATCGTGTGCCTGAAGCATCGTAACATTCTGGTTATTCAACTCTGACACAGGATAACAATGATTTGGTATCATCAACCAATTCTTTCAAAAATAACGAAAGACTTCCTGATATGATGAATGTTCAAGTTGAGGGGGAGCATACTTTCGAGGGGGGGGGGATAGAAAGAATGAATGTTAATACTGAGGGGGAGCATCAAAATATTAATCCAATTGTTGAGGGGGAGCAATTTGGAAATAATAAAATGTTTTGAATGATCAAACTGATGTTTTTCATGATATTAATGATAATTTTTCAAATGGAAGTGAAGGATTTGAAACTGAAGAAATGTTTGAAGATGCACCATTGGACTTTAATCCAACATATTCTCCAATGGATAAACGGATTAAAAGCCATCCAACATAGCAATTTTTTGGTGATCCACATGAAGGAGTACTTACGAGAGCTCAATTACGTGCAAAGAATGAGGTACTTAATGCAAATCAAGAATTTTGCATGTTCAATGTTTTTATTTCGAAAATTGAACCTAAATCAATCGAAGATGCTATGGATTATTCTGATTGGTTTGTTTCTATGAAATCTGAACTTGCTGAATTTAAATGAAACAAGGTATGGAGATTAATTCCCAAACATAATGATGTTTCAATTGAGGGCTTAAAATGGATCTTTAAAAACAAAACTGATAAAAATGGTAATGTTATTCGAAATAAAGCTAGGCTATTAGTTAAAGATTCGCAACAAGAAACTACAGAATATGAAGAAACCTTTGCCCCTGTCGCAAGAACTTGAGGCTGTTCGAATATTTTTAGCCTATGCCGCGCACAAAGAGTTTGATGTCTACCAGATGGATGTAAAGTGTGTGTTTCTCGATGATGAACTCGAAGAGACTGTGTATGTTGAACAACCCACAGGTTTTATTAATGAAGAATATCTTGATCATTGTTATATCTTAGATAAAGCTGTTTACGGGTTAAAACAAGCACCACGCGCCTGTTATGCTACTCTTACTAATTTCTTAAATCAATCGAAATTTAAAAAAAGGATCAGTTGATCCTACATTTTTTCGTAAGAAGGTTGGGAATCTTCTAATGCTTGTTCAATTTATATTGATGATATTATTTTTGGCTCTACTAACCCTGCTTTGTCTAGAGAATTTGAGAATTTGTTAAAAAGTCGATTTGAAATGAGCATGATGGGAAAAATTAGTAACTTTTTGGGGTTAAATATTTGTTATAGCAGAGAAGGTATATTCATCAATCAAGAAAAGCATTCACAAAATTTTCTTGAAAAGTTTGGCATGACGAATAACAAAAAGCTTAGAGTAGCTATGGTTGTTGGAAAAAAACTGAGTGCTTCGTTAGATAAACCAACTGTGGATATCAGTTTGTATCGAAGCATGATAGGTTTGTTGCTTTACCTTACGACAAGTCGACCTGATATCATGTTTTATGTGTGCAATTGTGCTAGGTAACAATCAAACCCTAGAGAACCACATCTCACTGCAGTCAAGAATATTTTCCGTTATCTCAAAGGAACAACTTCGTTGGGATTGTGGTATCCTTCAAAACAGGGTTCTTTATTCAAGCTTTTTCAGATGCAGACTTGGGAGGTTGTGATCTAGATCGCAAAAGCACATGTGGCGGATGTTAATTATTGGATGGGAAGCTTGTGAGTTGGCAATCGAAGAAACAAACATGTGTTTTGATTTCCATGGTGGAAGCAGAATATGTGGTTGGTGCGGCTTGCACTTCTCAAATCATATGGATTCAAAGTCAACTACGTGATTATGCAATCAACATGAAGAAAATTCCATTGTATTGCGATTCCCAAAGTGTCATTCGAATTTACCACAACCCTATGCAACATTCACAAACTAAACACATAGCTCTTCATTATCATTTGATAAAGGATCACGTTGAACATGGAAACATCGAAGTCTATTTTTTAAAAACTACTGATCAGCTTGCCGATATTTTTACAAAACCATTGGACAAAAAATATTTTGTGAGGATCATTCATGGCTTAGGAATGTTGGATGCGAATTTTGTTCCTGGACAAATTTTGAAAGAATGAAAAAGGCAAAATGGTCGAAAATTGTCGACGTGGCGGTGACTGTTCATGGTCAATGCTTCTCTTTTGATATCATGTTCATTGGTTTGTCAACATTTTCGTTACTTTTTCTATGTTACACATTTTCATTTGTCAGCTACAATTCTTTTGTTTTCATTATCAAAAATCAAAAACAACAGAAATATTTTCATTCTTGTTTTTAGTTTTCAAATATCAAAAATACCAAAATGATTTTTCATTATTTTTGTTATTTTCATTCAAAAACACAAAAATCCAAAAAAAATTTATTGTTGTTTTATTTTTGTTAATATTTTCAGGTGAAGGTATTAACGAAGATTGTTTTTAGGATTATGCTTGCTGCTTATTTTCGAAACTATGTCCTAGTTAGGATGTTCCTAGAAGCATGCTGCAGCATGTTGACCCAAGCCTCCAAAACTCAATGGGTTTCGAAGCCTAAATGAATTTCTCATTCTGATGATTCTTCCCAACTAGGCTATATTCCCATTAGTGATTGAGCTACCATACTCTACTCAACTGAGTTTAGAGTTTTCTGCTTGGTCTAAAAACAACGGTGGTACATTCGAATTTCTAAACCAACCTTTTTCATCCTAAAGTTCTTTCACGATCACACACTATGAGATATGTCGAAGAGATTTATGGTATAAACCAATCAGGATCTAGACATATCACAACTATGTGTTTATGATCCAATATCATGAGATAGTGATGGAAGTGAAACTCAAACATTCGAAACAATAAGGAATTGACAGGGAACTTAGTTCCAGATTTTAACGAAACTTTGATTCAATACCTATTTTTCGATACTCAAAATAATATTCTTTCTTTTGTAGTAATCTTGATCAAATGTTCGAAACCTGCAATATTTGTTACCCAACACGATTCAGGAATAATTTTGGTTAAAGAATATGATTTCCGATTAAGTGTCGTTCTCAACTTTTGTTACTTACTAAATTTTCCAAAGCTTACTTATCACTAACTACATTGGTCAAACATGTAATTTCGTTTACAACTTGTCACTCTTATGTTTAGATGTTCTTTGTAACAAAATTTAAGCCACCTTCGTAAACCTGATAAAAGAAGCCCTTCGACACTTCTCTATAAGTATTCGATTGTAATTCACAGGAAACCACACAAGTTGTTAGTCATCTCTCTTGATGAATAACGAAGTGATCTTTTCCTGGGATCTAACTGCATTTGTGTCCAAATATTTTTGACATCACAGAAACAAAATATTTTTACTTTTCTTCCTATCTTTTTCTTTAGCACACATTGCACTCATGAAATCCTTGAGGTTCTGACTAATACGAACTCAGGTTGATGATTTCGAAAGTATGGCACATGACTTTGCTTCTCAATTGCAAAAGCGAAAGAGCCTAACCTCCATGCCGAAAGTTACTGGTGGTTCTCATTCTCTTGGGGCAAGTTAACAGCCTATGTGATGTGACATTTTGTGTTCCAATCCGAGTTTCAAGGAAAAAGTGATGATTTATTGGTCACGCATGCCTACATTTTTAGTGACTGGTGTCGTTTTCAAGGATACACATCAGCCACATTTAATGCAGAAACCGCTTCAAATTGAAAATTCCAATCAACTATAAAAAGGGGTTTGGAGGATCAATTTCAATTTTACGCCTTCTTAAAGTTCACAAGAGATTTGTACCCTTATTGTCTCGAATTTCTTCAAGAACTTCAAAACCCTAATCATGGTGACTCCTAATGTCAACGTTGACCCATCTCAAACAATAGATGATGTCTCTTCTCACCCACTAATGAAGATTCAAAGCTCAAATGTACAAGTTCAAAGTGATGAAAGCATTTATCCAGAGGAATTACAGATATACATTATGGCTCTCAAGAATTTGGTATTGTCTAGTATTATGTTCAATTCTTTTGCTGTTCCTATGTCTTGGTTATCTTTGGTTGGTTCTACTACAACATATAGCAAGGCTATGTTGGTTGTTACATTTCAATTGATGAATGATAAGAAGTTCAGATTGTCCAAGAAGTTATTTGCAAAAATTCTGAACACCCCTATTTCTGAGCCGTTTTACAAAGTTTCGAATGATGAAGCGATTCACATGTTTAATGAGATGGGTTATCAACCTATTCTCACCATGATTAGTGAATTCAAGAAATCTGGGGTCGACGTGTATTTTGAACTTTCTCTTTGGAATCTATCTTTGATGCTTGAATAGTCAAAGTGTGGGATTAGATAAAGCACGGTTGGAAGTATATGCAATGGTGGCTGGAATCTGTTATAATTTTCAAGTTGAATATGCTACTAAATATGGGAAGAATTTATTAAAAGTATTGGGAATACATACGCCAAGTTTGGAATTTCGTGTGCTAGGTATGGGAGTCTTATTCTTCAATATGTATATGATAAAGAGGGTATTCTAGTCCCTGAAATCAAAGAAACTATTGGGTTTGCTTTGTATCAGTTTCACAAAACTGCTAAACATGATGCTAAAATGTTTCCAAATGTGGCTAGAATTGCAGATGTGATGCTTAAAAAGGTTGATCCACTGAATTCTGTTTTGGTGCATTAATTAACAACAATCAATCCGGATATCAAAACCAAGGTGTTTCTTACACCAACAACTGAAGTTCCATCGAAGAAGAGAAGAGGATCTAAGAAGGAAACTCAGTCAAGTCCTTTGAAATTTGATCCAGTTGTCAAAGCTTCAAAAAAAAAATTTAAAGCATGTTGCCACTGAAACTGTTGATCATGTGATTGATGTGGTACCTTCGAAGACTGGTGTTCTCAAACAACTCAATAAGATAGCACATAAACCTCGCAATTCTCCCAAAAGGTCTGGTACTTTTTCACTTTCTTTTGTTCGAAAGCCACAAATTGGTCGAAAGGGTGTTCTCATTCGCAAAATCCATGTTTCTTCTTCTCCACATACGAAGAAAAGGAGAGAAGAGAATACGACAAAGAAGATTTCCAAGAAACAAAAGAAGTAGAGGAAGTTGGTATTGCATGAATATTCTACTGATGACGAAGTAGTTCTTAAAACTCTAATTACAGATACCACAATGGGTCATTTTTCACCAGTGAGGGACTCTCCAGTTCAATAGATTTTCGAGGAGACTGGAAATCATGATGGCAATGTGGAAACTTTGATAGTGGACACAACCCTTAATCATGGCGAACAACTAAAGTTTCGAATACTGACTCATTTAATGAGGAAGTATGAGCTTCAAACATCAATGCAAATGTATCTGATACAAATGTAAATGTTAATATGGGTGAAGGAGTTTTACACACTGAAGCCCAAGGTACTAATACTTTCGTTATATCTTCATCACTTCCTACTTCAGTTCTAGACACCATTGTTTCATTACCACCATATATTGTTCCCAATAGATCTCAACATCCTTCTTTTTCTCATTCCCCAAATTTTGACTACATTATCCAATAACCAATTACCTCTTTGTTTCCTTCCCAATCCCCTGATGAACCACAAAATGGTAATGATGATGATATGGATGATGGTGGATTTATGGGTTCATTTGATGAAATTCAGTTTAATTCTGAGGAAGAAAAAATTAATGATCACATGCTGATGTCAAGAAAGCATTTTAAGATTTTGAACAGGAAGTTGAACTCTTTACTTTAATTGCAAGCTGATGGTGGTGGTAAAAATTCAATCACTGCTCTTGATGTTGATGTTCTGTTGCAAGCCCAAGATCGTTGTATATTGGATAAGCTTAATCAAATAGACGAGTCTGCTGATTTAAGGATCAAATCTCAACTTGATACTTTCAATAATGTAATTCGTGACTTGAAAGAAACTGCCAAGTCTCGCCATATTCTTTTTGTTCAAGATGTAAAGATAGTTTGTGAAAATGTCAATCTCAAAGTTCAAGAATTAAGAGAAGACATGACGAAGGAGATAGCTGCCTTTGATCACAATTATTCTACTGTCATTAATAAGGTAGATATAATTGTTGGTGATGTGGCCAAAGCAGTTGAGTAGTATACTTTCTTGGGGATGAAATTTGATCTGAAAGCAGAGGTTGATGCTAAGAACTTTGGGAATGTTGAAAACTTACTAAAAGAGTTAAAGGATCTTTTTTTCAAATTATGATTCTTTGAAGTCTTCGGTTGTTACCCCGTTACTAAAAAGTTTCACATGTTAGAGTCAAAAATTCATAATGAATCGGCTCCACCTGCGAAATTTGTCAATCTTATGCCAGCAAATTCCCCGCATGTGAGCACAAGGGTGCAAGGGGGAGAAATAAGACATGTTGGAAGTGCGAGTGGAAATAAAGGGGAAAGTGGTTCTGGAGGAGTTGCTAGTGATGAAAAGTGGTTGGAAAAGTCTTGACTACTCAAATTCCAACTTCTCTACCAAAAACTTCAACTTTAACTTCAACAACAATAACAACAACAAGGCCTATCATAAAGATTATTGTTATTAGAACTGCTGGAGGAGGGTCTAGTTCATCTAATCCTATTCCAAGTGAATAGTAGAAAAACAAAGGAAAAGGCATAAGTCATGAATTTTTGAAAGAAGAGAGGAAAGCTGCTCTAGATGCTAAAATGGAGAAACAAAGACAGGTCCAGAGTATACTTCAACAACGTGCAAATGATCCTCCTGGTCTTGACAAAGGTGATCCAACAAAACTTTATCATTATGAATATCTTGAAGCCTTAACTGTTTCTGGGGAGATGCATGATTTTGAGAAAGTGTCAAGAAGAAGCTTTGATACTATAAACTCACTGATGAATTAGTTAAACTTTCTGTTGAATAGAATGATGTTTTTTGGAAGAACAATTTGAAGTTACTGATAAGTATTAGAATAAGTCTAAGTATAGGCGCCCGAAGTTTCGTTTTCATACTGTGCTGGGAAAGAAGGAGGAGGAGGTATATTCGTTAGCCAAGATAACTAGAGTTCTTGGCATTATAAAAGACATTTTTTTCGAAGGCATGCTACAGAACTATAGGTTTCATGTTGTTCGAGCAAATAATGTTAAATTCGACTTCTCTGTTCCCAATTTCCATTGATGAATCTTCATGATCTTTTGGTTTTGGAATTGATTATGAAGAGTGTAGATATTTCGAAACTTCAACTGACAAACAACGAAGATTTCTTGAATGGGTTTGGTTACTAAAGGTTTTCATCGAAGGGTATTTTGGATTGTTAGCCTTAACTGACGTTGAATTGGTTAAAGTTTTGGGAAAAGAAGTCATAATTCCTTAAACCATGTTGATGACAAAGGTGAATATAAACAAAATTGAAGACCGAGAGATTACCTTGAAACCTTTAGGAATAGCTTTTGTGGGGGAAAACAAGAAAGGAAACAATTCAAAATTCCTGTTTCAAGTTTGTGGTGTAGAAAGATATACAACGTCTCATTACACTAATTTGTTCGGATGAACTGTGACAAAAACAATGATAATGAGAAGGAAGAGATTCGTAAGCTGTTGAACTGGTATGCTAACATCCGAAGAATTATTCATCAAGCTACGGAAGCTTTAATGAACTGATTCGTCACGGCCCACAAAGGGGGAGAATGTAGAAGTCAAATTTAGTTGTGAGGTGCCGAATGTCATTGTAATGTTTCGTTAGTTTGTAACCTTATTACAAGGGCATATATGTTTCAAATCTCTATGTAACAGTCCCTTGTATTTTCTGTTCACTTTCATCTTTCCTATAAAAAGGGAAGTGTACTAGAGTAGATAAGGACTTTGTTTTTGCTTATTCGTGCAATCTTGTCTATTCTCTCTATACTTGTTGAAAGCTAATTGGAGACAAGCACATTATATTTACTTCTTGTGTTCATCAATCATTCTTTACTCTGATCATGTTATTTAATCTTGATTTCATTGTAACTACATCGATTGGAATTACCTTATGAGCTCGGTCAAATCCACAACACCTTCCATGCTGTTTCAAAATGGATTAGGGTGTGGCTGATGATTCCGTAGTTGTCCTTTTCGATGATATTTAGGTTGATGATCGCCAAAAATATCTTGAGAGACCAGTGTCGCTCTCGGATAAGAAGATGAAAGCCTAACACAACAAGGTGGTGTCTTTGGTCAAGGTCTAGTGGCAGCATCGGAAGGGTTCTAAATGGACTTGGGAGCCTAAGGCATAGATATGAGAGCACTACCCTGATTTATTCGCAGTAGCATACTTTGAGGAGGAATTCTAGTTCAAGTGGTGGAGAATTTTAACATCTTGATAATCAGGTATTTCCATTTACCCCTTTTATATGTAAAATTGATGGAAAATTGATCCCTTGTAGCATTTTAGAGGAGAAACGTGTTTTATCACGTACGCTGGGCGTACATGGCTTGGACCAAAGCCCTAATATTTAGGGTTTGTGCACTATTTAAACACCTTCATACCTTGGATATCGTTTCTTTCATCAACCTACATCCTTCATATCGACCCTTCCAAATTCTAATCCATTTTGAAACCATCTTTAAGCCATTAGTGGGTATTTTGGTGTTCTTAGAGGAAGAAGAAATAAAGGAAAGCATCTTGGAAGCTTGAAGCACTTTAGATCCAGAAGCACATCATCATTTTTCACCACTTGGAGATAAAAAGCTCTGATCTTGACTGTCGCACCCCAAAACCAAGAACGGCGGAAACGTTCCGGGGTGGAGGACGTCATGTACAGTATCACAACAGTGTAAAGTAGTAAATAAGCAACAACATCATCCATTGCATTATAAGTAAAGTTTTAATACATGCGTGTTCTTTCATTGTAATAAGACACCAAAAATATAAAATCAAAATAAAAGACGAGACTTGTCTGTGCTCCGTCTTCTCAAAACCTGGTCATCGTACATGTCTACTAATAACCTGAGAATACAAGTTATTTTGAAAGAGAGTATCAGCTTAAAGCTGGTGAATTCATAAATATTTAAGTGTGATTGTGTTCTTTTGAAAAGCTGTTATGAATGCCATGTAAACCTTTAAATAAAAATGTTGATATAAGTATGGAAAGCCCTAGAAAATCCCTTATTTTCTATTATTATCAAATGTAGTCTTCAACCAAGACCCGAATGTTTTGTAAGTAAAATGATAGTTTTTCCTTTCTATTGACTAGTACTAAAAGTACTTAATCTAACTCCTCATTTATGTGAATGTATCAAAAAATAAAGTAAATAGGAAAATGTACTAATGTAAGTGTTATCCTTGGGTACTAGGACTAACACGACATCGCAGTAAGCGAAATGTATAACCTAATGAACATCCGAAGATTGTCCAATTGTCCTCTGTAGCAGCAGTAGGGGGAAGGAAGGGTTAGTCCCGTAAACGATGTTCCTAATATAAGTATTAACCGTAGACCTCCGTAGATGGTCATCAACCACTGGTGCTAATCAGCTGGGATTCGGAATGGTTAGTTGCATCTAGATATCCTGTTGAACTGGGATAGACAAGACAATTTACACAGAAAGTACTAATAAATCATCCTCGTAACTCTAGGTACATGTATCCATGTAAGTGTATATAGGAAAATGTATCTATGTAATGGTACTCATTTAATGTATTCATGTAAGCGTGTTCATGTATCATGTAATCATATGTAGACGTACTCATGTATCAGGTAATGTATTGGTATAGACTCAAGAATGAACTGACTCTTGTGTGATTCCTTGTAATAGGAATAATGTTTTGTATCTTCTAACTATCCCTATGATAGTTAACTGAAAGGAAATTGGTTATTCAAGTACGTTTATACACCCTAGCTACACAAGAGTGTGGGAAACTGAATGAAGGATGAAAACTATAACATCAATACATATTTATAAGAAACATAAGTGTATAAGTATAGTTTGGTTCAAGAAGGTAAAAATGGTTTTGTAAGACATCTAAGAGTTTTGAACAATAATTAACAATGACTTGATGTCATTTTAATCAACATTTCAAAAGTAATACATTTGATAACAAAGTATTTTTAAGATAGAAAACCATTTTATGCATCACATTTTGTAGTATGTGAAATCTGCTGAATGAAAACACATTTATAAAATACATATGGATGATTGAATAACATGTTGTTTTCTACTTGTATTCCCCCCCCCCACCCCCCATTAAAGCATTTAAAATCATTTAAAACATTGATTTAGGGGTATGAACTCACCTGTAGATGGTGGTTTGGATGAACTGAACGGTGTAGGATTGTTAGGTGTCAAGTGAGGACTTGTACACACACTACGATCCTAATGAACATATAATCACACATATATGCACTCAATTAGTCTTAAATTACTAATTGATAATGTTAAGACATCCTAGAACATAATAAACACTTTATATAAGTGTCTTAAGTCCTAAGGATTGCTTCTAAGTTGTTGTGGGACAAGGAACTTGGGTTTAGGGTTCCAAAGGACCCTATACATGAGTTTACTCTTCCATAAACATCACACAAGGAGTTTACGGTCGTAAACCCTTGAGTTTGCAGCCGTGAACTCTCAAGCTTGGTGACATTTTGTGTTTTGAAGTTCTAAATGATCCCTAGAAGTATTCCAACTTGGTGGATTAATTATTGGAAGGGTTTATGGCATAGATACACTCCTTTGAGGAGTTTATGGCCCCAAGGCCAATCCCCTTGGAGTTTACTGCCGTAAACTCCTATGGAAGGGTGTTTTTGATGCTTTCAAGTCTCATGCACATGTAGGATAGGTTCTAGACTTTTACCTAAAGCAAATGAAGGCCTTATGCACACTTTGGTGCCTTAGCTTGATGTTCACGGCCCAAGCACCCTCTTAGGGCCGTAATCTCTCTTTGAGAGGGGATTTTGAAGTGTTAAAGTCCTTGATTTGAGTGGAAGTAATTCTATGTAAATGTCCAAGGCTTTAGGTGCATTAAAAGCACACTTTGGTCCATGGTTTTGGAGTTCACGGTCCAAGATCTTCTTGGGCCGTGAACACCCAAAATTTGGTGTTTCTTTGTTGTTTTCTTGTCCCAATTACACCTATATACAAGCCTAAGGTAGTAACATATCACGGGGGAAGGCTAGGCATCATTTCGGGAGTTTACTGCCCAAGAACACCATGGGGAGTAAACTCCTAAATCTAGTTGTTTAGCTAAGTAATCTATGTTATTAACACATTATATAACACTACTAGAGAGACTCACGATTTTGGATGAAAACCCGAAGATCCGTGAGAGAGAAAAATGGCTTTTCTCTAGTTGTAAAAGTGAATAATGAATGAAATTGGTTCAGAATTCTGTTTATAGTCCTGAGATATTTTGGCACAAAATATTTTTATTCCCGAAATGATCTCTAATATAATAAAGTGTTGGAATAACAGAGTTGAACAAAATCGTAGTGCATCCACTCTCCTGATATCTCCTGAAGTGTAAACCCTGAATTTCTCAAACTTATACGGAAAAGTCTGAAAATTTACTGTGACTGTTATAACTTCTATTGAATTGATATTGTTTGTACATAATAGAATTTCGGGTTGTCACATCATTCCCTCGTTAGAAGGAATTTCGTCCCGAAATTAGAATTTAAGCAAATAAGAAATTTCACATAACTAAGCGAAAAGATGAGGGTATTTCAGTTTCATCTGATCCTCTCGTTCCCAAGTGAATTCAGGTCCCCGCTTTGTGTTCCATTGAACCTTCACTATCGGGATACGGCTCTGCTTTGTTTGCTTGACCTCTCGGTCCATGATCTCTACAGGTTCCTCCACGAAGTTGAAGCTCTCGTTGATCTCGATCTCGTCGAGTGGAATAACAAGAGTCTCGTCGGATAGACACTTTTTCAAGTTCGAGACGTGGAAGGTAGGATGTACGTTACTGAGTTCCTGTGGTAGGTTGAGTTTGTAACCTACAGGGCCGGTTCTCGTTAGAATCTCGAAAGGCCCTATGTATCTTTGATTGAGCTTCCCTCACTTTCCAAAGCGTATCAAGCCCTTCCAGGGTGAGACCTTCAGTAGAACTCGGTCGCCCACCTGGAATTCCAATGGTTTTCTTCGCTTGTCAGCATAGCTTTTCTGTCGGTCTCTAGAGGCTTTCAATCATTCACGAATTTCAACGATCTTTTCTGTCGTTTCCTGAATGATCTCCGGACCCGTGAGAGTGCTTTCGGGAACTCATCCCTTAGCTAACTAGGTATCACCCACCTCAGCCCAGCACAGAGGGGATCTGCACTTTCGGCCATAGAGGTCCTCGAATGGAGCTGCCTTTATGCTCGTGTGATAACTGTTGTTATAGGAAAATTCGACGAGGGGTAAATGGGTATCCCAAGCTTTTCTAAACTCAATCACACAGGCACGCAACATATCTTCTAAGGTCTGGATAGTTCTCTCACTTTGCCCGTCGGTCTGTGGATGGTAGGCCGTACTCATGTCCAGCCTAGTTCCTAGGGAACTTTGTAATGACTGCCAAAACCTCGAAGTGAATCTACTATCTCTATCCGAGATAATAGATAAGGGAACACCGTGCAGTCTTACAATTTCCCTAATGTAAGTTATTGTAAGTTTCTCCATCTTGTCTATTTCTTTGATTGGCAAGAAGTGTGTAGACTTGGTCAGTCTATCAACGATGACCCATATGGAATCAAGTCCACCCGTCGTCTTGGGCAACTTGGTTATGAAGTCCATAGTGATCTGCTCCCACTTCCATTCTGGTATCTCCGGTTGCTGTAAGAGACCGGAGGGTTTCTAGTATTCGACCTTGAACTTCGCGCAAGTAAGGCATTTACTCACGAAGGTAGCAATATCTCCTTTCATGTTAGGCCACCAGTATAACTTTTTAAGATCCAGATACATCTTATCTGAACCTGGGTGGACGGAATAATGAGTGTTGTGAGCTTCCGTCATGACCAAGTCTCTGAAGCCACCGTGTTTCGGTGTCCAGATCCGATCCATGAGGTTTAAGGCTCCGCCACCCTTGACTTCCAAGTTCTTATCCATCCTTCTAAGGGATTCACCAACCACATTTTCAGGTTTCAAAGCGTTGAGCTGATCCTCTTTAATTTGCGTGGACAAGTGTGAATGGATAGTTAGAGTCAAAGATTTGACTCTACGACCAGCATATTCTTTCCGACTTAGGGCGTCGGCTACTACATTGGCTTTACCCGGATGATAATGAATATCGCACTCGTAATCACTGAGAAGCTCGACCCACTGTCGTTATCTCATGTTGAGCTCCTTCTGGTCGAAAATGTGTTGCAGACTCTTGTGGTCTGTAAAGATCGTGCTTTTTGTACCATACAGGTAACGTCTCCAGATCTTCAGAGCAAACACAACTGCTCCTAGCTCAAGATCATGGGTGGTGTAGTTAACCTCATGTGTCTTCAGCTGTCTCGAGGCATAGGCTATGACTTTACCTCGCTGCATCAGAACACATCCGAGTCCTTGATTTGATGCATCACAATAGACAATGAAGTCTTCTATCCCTTCGGGGAGGGATAGTATTGGTGTGGTGCACAAGGCTCGTTTGAGCGTTTGGAACGTTCTTTCCTGTTTCTCTTCCCAGTCAAAGGCCACTCCCTTTCGGGTCAGTGTTGTAAGAGGTTTCGCTATGCGGGAGAAGTTCTGAATGAACCTGCGATAGTAGCCAGCCAGGCCTAAAAATTGACGAATTTATGTAGGTGTCTTCGGTGCTGACCAATTCTCGATGGCTTTGATTTTGGAAAGGTCCACGTATATTCCCTCTTCGCTAAAAACATGGCCCAAAAATTCGACTTGTCGGATCCAAAATTCGCACTTGGAGAACTTCGCATAAAGCTTCTCCGATCACAATGTTTCTAAGACTCTACGGAGATGTTGGCTATGTTCCTCCTAACTTCGAGAGTAGATGAGTATGTCATCAATGAAGACGATGTCGAACCTTTCCAAGTAAGGACGACACACCCTATTCATCAGATCCATGAATACTGCGGGCGCGTTAGTTAATCCGAACGGCATCACTACAAACTCATAGTGTCCATAACGAGTTCGGAAGGCTGTCTTGGGAACATCCTCCTCTAACACTCGTAGTTGGTGATATCCGGATCGTAGATCTATCTTCGAGAAGTAGTTGGCTCCTTGAAGTTGATCAAATAAATCGTCAATGTGGAGCAAAGGATAACAATTTTTAATGGTAAGTTTGTTGAGTTCTCTATAGTCGATGCACATGTGAAACAATCCATCCTTCTTCTTGACGAACAAGACCGGTGCTCCCCATGGTGAGAAGCTTGGTCAAATGAATCCCTTCTTGAGAAGTTCATTAAGCTGACTAGAAAGTTCCTTCATTTCGGCCGGTGCCAGACGATAAGGAGATTTGGCTACGGGGGTAGCTCCTGGCACTAAGTCAATTCTGAACTCGACTTGGCGTTGCAGTGGTAACCCGGGAAGTTCTTCTGGAAAGATGTCGGGAAAGTCGCGTACTTCTGGGATGTTCTGTATGTCTTTCATTTCTTGACTTGTGTCGACGACGTGTGCGAGGAATGCATGGTACTCCTTTCGCAAGCACTTCTGGGCTTCAATGCACAAAATGATGCGAAGGCTCGTACTAGGTTTGTCGCCATAGATAATTAAGGTTTCGTTGTTAGGAAGGTTAAGACAAACTGCTTTTTCAAAGCACAAGATGTCGGCGCGAAGAAGACTCAACCAATCCATACCGATGATAACGTCGAAACATTTAATTGGGACCGGTATGAGATCTATCTTGAAAGTATGGCCATCTAAAGTTAAGGTACAACCTACATATATGTAGTTTGTACTTTATGTTTTCCCATTAGCCATTTCTAACGTGAATGAATTATCTAATGCACATGGTTTTTGTTTAAGCAGCTGTGCAAATTTGTGGCCTACGAAACATTTCTCTGCTCCATTGTCGAAAAGTATGCAAGAATATGAGTTATCAAGGAGAAATGTACCAGTAACTATCATAGGATCAGCTACTGCTTCCTCGTGGCCTAGGGCCATAACTCTTCCTACCCCTCCAGCCATCCCCGCTTTAGGGCAGTTCCTCTTGTAATGGCCCACGTCGCCATAACCGTAGCAAGTTTGGCCCATACCGGCATTAGGAACCTGGGCGGTCTAAGCTGTTGGAGACTAGCAGAAACGGACTGTGTGCCCCTTCCTGTTGCATTTAGTGCACTGCATCTCCCTGCAAGGTCCGCGGTGGTGGAAGCTGCATTTGTTGCACTTCGGGAGAGTTCCAGCATATGTTTTTGTTGGTAAGGGGTTCGCAGGGACAACGGGAGCCACTATGGCCGCATTGATTGCCACAAGTTGTTGTTTCTTGGAGGATTCTTGCGAAGCCCCTCTTTTCCTCTTAGTCCATCCCTTCTTGTTGTTGTGGATCTTTTGTGGTACAGGTGCAGGGATTATTGGGTTTTAAGGTTTCTGGTGATCTATGAGAGATTGTGCCAGTTCCTTGGCACTATCAAAGTGATAGGCCTGGAAGCTAACACACTTGCCTGGATCTGGGGCGACAGTCCCCAGATATATGTCTCTATCCTCTTGCTCTCGAGAGCAACCATATCAGGGCATAGGTTTGCCAGATCACAGAACCTATTTGTGTAGGTTGTGATGTCGGACCCAACCATTTGTAGACCCCAGAGTTCCTTGTCACAACTGTAAATTTTGAGCCATGTAATCTATACATTCAAGTTAATGTGAATCAAAAACTTCAATCAAACACAACATGCTAGTACTACAAATAGTCATCAAACAATTGGAGACCCTAGAAGTCCTTGTTTAAGTCCATTTTGGGCTAGGACTCCCTTATTGGATCCAAAGGGACCAATAAGCTTCCAATTTGACTATCAAGGGCTTAGAACCCTAATTGGACTCTAATTGGACCCACACTTATTTATTTCAATATTTTGGGCCATATTAGGCCTAGAATGAAATAAGTCACAAGCTTTGATCCATGAAATACCCTAAACTAGTTCAACAAAAATGGAAAAATCATACCACATTCTTTTAGGTATAAAACACACCCTAACTAACTCAAATATTGGGCTTAGGAGCAAAAGGCCCAAATTTCCTTTTTTTTCCTCCATGTTTTCGGCCCAATACCCAAGCCCAAGAGGAAATGGAAGAGTTGACTTAATGCATGCCACCTCATTATTATCCAAAGGATATCCATGCAATATTTCCCATTCCTCCATGCACATCACCTCAAATATCACTTCTCTTCTCTCCTCTCTCTCACTCTCGGCCATACACACATACACACCCCAAAAATATCTCAACTCTCTCTAGATTCACTCAAGAACACTCCCTTCTTCTCTCTCCAAAAATCTCGAGTTTTAGGAAGCACTCAAGAGGAGATTTCCACAAATCCTTCATCTAAGGTAAGATTATGCATAGATCTATGATTTAAATTCTTTTTGTTATCAAAATCCTTTCCTAAACCATGCAAAAATCGTGATCTTGCACCCTAGAACCATCTCAAACTCGAGATCTACCAAGGAAAGGAGTTAAGGCCCAAAAATCACCAAGTTTTCTTCCATCTTTTCTTCCAAAAATCGAAACCACACCCAAGGTGAGCTTCATACTCCCTATTTTCTGTTTTTATGAGTTTTGTGGGGGGGGGGGGGGGAATACAAGTGAAAGTGTAGATCTATATGTGTTTTGTATGCCTTGTATGATTTCCATGCTTATATGTATGCTTTCATGTGTTTTAATGTTGGATCTAGCCATAAAACCCCTCAAAACCGAGATATAACTTATGTTTTATGATTTTAGCATGAAATGTATTTCTACATACAAAGTGTTACAAGAAAAGTAGCTAAGTGGTTTAGCAACAATTTTCTTTAAGCTAAAAACACAAATTTTGGGCCAAAAATGTGAAAAATACAAAACTAAGGGTCCAAATTGACATTCCACGAATTCTGATGGATGAAGTGTGTCAAAACAGTTTCCATAAAACAATTTCTGGAATTATACTCAATTAGAGGATTAAAAACATAAATTTCAAGCTTAATGGGCTAAAAATGACATTTTTGGCCCAACGAGGCCCATTATGCGAATTTTTCTGTTTTGGAGGGCCAAAACTGTGATTTTCTGTAAAACAGTGGACCATAAGTGATCCAAGTCCTTTTCAAAGGTTTAAAATGCTTTTCAAATGTAAAAAGGACCAAAGTTGCAAAAGTTTCACAATTTGGGCCAAAATTGTCAAAATTGCGAAAAGAAGGGTGAAAACCGAGAAAACTGCATTTTCAGGGACTTAAACTGTTTTCTATGAAATATATGCTGAAAAATATTAATTTCAATAATTTTTGGTGTTAAAATGTCAAGAAAATTAATTTAAGGACCAAACCGGGAAGTATTTAATAGGAAGGGTTGACATTGTAAACTTTACAAACAATGAGGGGCTGAAAAACAGAAAATTTCAAGGCTAATTCAATGTACACAATTTGATCAAATAATGGCACCACGGCTTTTGACGAAATACAATACATTACAATACCAAAAGTCGTTGTTAAACGAATTGGCTCGGTCTCGAACCAATAGAAATCTACAACTACTAACATTACGACACTACTACACTACGGCTCATACAAATAACGTTTGGGAACTTAGCTTACATACGAGTGTGCACAGACGTCTACACACCATCTTCGGGCCCCAAAAGTGTAAAATCTTGTTTGTTGGGCCTAGCTAGCCCAATGACCTGATCTTAAGGCCCGAAGACGCATATTTTCTACGAAGTGTTGAGTTTCACCGACTTGGCACAACGTAGAGGGACTTTCAATGGCTTGTATACCATTGGTCCCCAAGGGTCCTTTGGTATTGCTAGAAAAGTCTGCATATTTTTGCGAGGCGGGTCGGGGACCCCTCGTACGCATATTATCCCCAACCGATTAAAAGAGTCACCGAGGCCTTCGTGTCCTCTTACTCTTCGGATGTGGTACGACACATAGTCAGGGCGGCTGGATAACGTGATTTGTACGAGCGACGCCTTCGGGATCGTTAGTATTGCTATAAACTGGGCGTTTGTGTAATGCGGGTTTGTAGTAAATAATCATGCTCAAAAGTAATCCAACGTCGCCTGGGAATGACACTTCTATCTTTGTAACGGTTTCAACGCAACATAATGGATTTCAAAGGATTAGGAGAACATCGGGTTTTCCTAGGTTTTTCAAAACACATCGGATTTCGAAACACATATAATTTTTTTTAAACAATTTTCACAAGTATAGAAACAAACAGGCATACCTATGGATCTTCACAACATTTTTGAAAGTCTTTCTTTTCAGAAAATATCGGATTTTCTGGTGGTTTTTCAAACAATACAAACATTGGATTTCAAACACTACTTATGAACTCACCAACATTTCATATGTTGACGTTTTTCAAAATACTTGTATTCTCAGGGAACCAGTGAATCAAAGGAAATCATATTCAGTGACGGTTGCAGTTTATTTATGTATGAATCGAACAATTTAATTTTTGGGAATGTAATGTTTAAACAATGTATGACATGTAAACACTACTGGTTGTAATATATTAATGCACGGTGACGAATGTTGTTATGTTTCATATATATTCAATGTTATAGTATTCAATTGAGTCACGACAGCCCCCGGACGTTTCCGCCGTCTGGTTCGGGGGTGTGACAGGTTGGTATCAGAGCTTTGTTTATAGTGAACTAGCATGTCGAGCCATACATTGATATGCAACTATAAACCAAAAAGAGGGACTAACATAACTCTGAACAAAACAAGTAAATAAAACACACTTGCTTGCATTAGGGATAAGGACCTAACGCTGAATCAAACACAATAACACTGGTATCTCGGTTAATTCAGGACTGTTCTTAGTGATACCAAGGGGTGAATGTAGCCTGATCAACTACATTCTCTCCAAAGTAAAACTAACACACGTATTGAGGAGATCGGGATAGCTAGGGAACCTAAAACTATACACTTTATCACCAAAAAGAGAACGCTCGCTTAGCCTGTACAATAGTCATAGCACCTAGGAATAATGTTAGCATATTTACATACTCGCGCAGACAGCATGGCTGGTTTTCATCACCCTGGAGACCCCTACTTCCCTAATCAGGGAAACAACAGGTGGCTAGAGGAGGAGGAGGAGCCTGAGGAGGAGCAGCAGGGTATCCAGTATCATCAGGCCTTAGTAGCTCACGGGATGCTTGTGGATGAGCCAGGAGAGAATCCAGGTGAAGCACACGATGTCGGACCCGACGAATACGTAGACACTGACTACGAGTTTGGAGGAATCGACAGTGACGACGAGGAAGGTCAGGCTGGGGACCAGGACCCCATCCTGCCATGCGAGGACGAGGCACAACCCGATCACCCCGCTCCACCAGCGAACCTCCCAAGAGAGAACCGTTCCCTCGAAGCTGAGATCGCCGCACTGCGACAACAGCTGTATGCTATGGAGGCTCGGGCAGTGCAAGCAGAGCATGAGAGGGATGAGGTTATAGGAGACATGGCAGAGATGGCGCAGCTACTGGCACAACATTTCGGCATATGACCCCGGCACCACCCTCTGACGCAGCTCATCGCGGTTAGGGATAGACTTATCATAGTAGGCCATTAGGAACTATGTTATGTACTCCGGCTCTATGTTTAAGTGACTACACTACTCATGGAGCCGTTATGCTGCCAGATTAGTGTTACTTATGTATGCTCTTACGAGCAAATTTTCTTGTATTACATGCGGATAATATTAATGAAACTTTTGTGTGTTTTGTTATGATATTACCAGTTGTTATGTGTTGAGACATTATGACTGTATGCCCGATGGTAGTAATGTTTAGGTTCGTATCATGCACCTAGTTAGTAGGATCGCAACCTCACAGAAACCACGTACACTCAACATCTTTCCGTTTCATGACAAAAAGATGCCTCGCCCAGCTACTCGCGGAAATCCCGAACCAACCCCGCCCGAAGTTGACTCCACTACTTTCCAGGCAGCCGTGTCTGCTGCGGTCACAGCAGCTATGGCACAGCTTCACCGAGGGAACAACGGAGGAGGTAACGGGCAAGGATCCGGAAGTTCGAACAACGGGACGAACCAAGGACCCACTAAAACGTGCACCTACAAGGATTTTGCGAACGCTAAACCCCGAACTTTCAACGGCACTGGAGGAGTGATCGCTCTGAAGCGATGGATCGAGAAGGTAGAGTCGGTATTCGAGATATGCGAGTGCCCCGAGAAGATGAAGGTGAAGTTCGCGGCCTGCACTTTTGTGGACCAAGCGCTCACTTGGTGGAATGGACACGTAGAAGCTATGACACTCCCTGTCGCCAACTCTATTCCCTGGGCAGAAATTAAAGAGATGTTGACGGCTGAGTACTGCCCCCGAGGCGAAATACAGAAGATGGAACAGGAACTATGGAATCTCACGGTGCAGAATGGGAACATCGATGCTTACATATCGAGATTCAGCGAACTATCTCTGTTGTGCCCGGGAATGATCACATCAAAAGGAAAGAAGATCGAACGATTCATCTGGGGACTGACATCCCCCATTCAAGGGAATGTGATAGCTGCGAACCCTGAAACATTTGACAGTGCAAAGAGATTGGCAAAGAGACTATATGATCATAACCACAAAAAGGGCGAGAAGCCAGTGGAGACTGAGAAGAAAAAGGAGAGTGATGGTAAGAAAGGATGGAACAACAAGAGAAAGGGGCGTCAGGGCCCCGAGACCTCTAAAAAGCAGCAAACAGTGGCAGTTAACGTTGTTACTGTGCCGGTTCCAGCCACATCACATGCTCCAGCCTCAGCTGCTTCAAATGCTTCAAGACCCTATTCCGGTAATTCTCCCAAGTGCAATAAGTGCAGTTTCCATCACCATGGAGAATGTAAGGAGTTCCATTGCACCAGTTGCAACCGAAAGGGACACACTGCAAGGTTCTGCAGGACTTATCCTTCTCAGAACCAGAGTCAGGGAAACAACCAGAACAACAACAACCACCGCAATAACAACAACACCAATACCGGCGGCAACAACGCAGGGCCTAGCCACACCTGTTTTGGGTGTGGAAGGACGGGGCATTTCCGTCGAGATTGCCCTAACAACAACTCAGGAAACAGAGGAGCAGGAAGAATGCTGACTATGGGTCAGAGTGATGCAGTTCAGGATCCCGCAGTTGTGACCGGTACGTTCCTCCTAAACCACGCTTATGCATGCATCTTATTTGATACCGGAGCGGAGCGAAGTTTCGTAAGTGAGAAGTTTAAACATTTACTAAAACAACAACCCCAGAAGCTAAATGAAACCTATACGGTGGAAATGGCCAATGGGAAAACCGAATCCACTAGGGAAATCTACATCGGATGTACCCTAACCCTCAACCAACACGTCTTACGAATAGATCTGATGCCAATATCAATTAGGAGTTTCGATGTGATTATCGGCATGGATTGGTTAAGCCCCCACCATGCTGAGATTATGTGCCACGAGAAGGCCGTTCGCCTTCGTCTTCCGAATCACGAAACCCTAGTAATTTACGGAGACAAACCCAGTACGAATCTTCGTCTCGTCTCGTGCATCAAAGCACAAAAGCACTTGCGAAAGAGCAATTTGGCGTTCTTGGCTCACATAGTGGACAAGGCCAAAGAAGAAACTAACATCCAAGACATTCCAGTAGCGTGTGAATTTCCGGACGTGTTTCCCGAAGATCTTCCAGGAGTACCCCCAGAGAGACAGGTTGAGTTCCGAATCGACCTCGTTCCAGGAGCAACTCCTCTCGCTAAATCACCATATCGATTGGCTCCTGCTGAAATGCAGGAATTATCTAGCCAACTCAGTGAGCTTCTGGACAAGGGATTTATCCGACCTAGCTACTCGCCATGGGGAGCTCCGGTGCTCTTCGTCAAAAAGAAAGACGGATCTTTCAGAATGTGTATCGATTACAGAGAGTTAAATAAACTCACTGTTAAAAACCGCTACCCACTCCCACGAATCGATGATCTATTCGACCAGCTCCAAGGAGCTAGTTATTTTTCTAAAATAGATTTACGGTCTGGATATCACCAACTCAAAGTCCGAGAAGAAGATATTCCTAAAACCGCTTTCCGAACCCGCTACGGACATTATGAATTCGTCGTAATGCCCTTCGGTCTAACAAATGCACCCGCCGCATTTATGGACCTAATGAATCGAATCTGTCGACCGTTCCTGGACAACTTCGTCATTGTGTTTATCGATGACATCCTCGTCTATTCTCGAAGCAAAGAGGAGCATGGCCAACATCTCCGACAAATCTTAGAGACTCTGCAAACGGAAAAGCTTTACGCCAAACTCTCCAAGTGTGAGTTCTGGCTCCGGAGTGTGAAATTCCTAGGCCACGTAGTTAGCCAAGACGGAATTCATGTGGATCCTTCTAAGGTCAAAGCGGTGGAAGGATGGGCAACTCCGACTACGCCCACAAAAATTCGTCAGTTCTTAGGCCTAGCAGGCTACTATAGGAGGTTCATCCAAAACTTCTCTAAGATCGCCAAGCCGCTTACCTTGCTTACGCAAAAGGGCGTGCCGTTCAAGTGGACCGACCGACAAGAGATTGCGTTTCGAACCTTGAAGCAAGCTCTCTGTAGCGCTCCTGTGCTATCTCTACCCGAAGTAACGGAAGATTTTGTAGTCTACTGTGACGCGTCGAATCAAGGCTTAGGTTGCGTTCTCATGCAACGTGGAAGAGTGATAGCATACGCGTCCCGCCAACTAAAGACGCACGAAGTAAATTACACGACCCATGACCTAGAACTGGGAGCCGTGGTCTTCGCTTTGAAATATTGGAGGCACTACCTGTACGGTACAAAGTGCACCATCTTCACGGACCACAAGAGTCTCCACCACATCTTGAATCAGAAGGAGCTGAACATGAGACAACGAAGATGGGTGGAATTGCTAAACGACTATGAATGAGAGATCAAGTACCATCCAGGCAAGGCCAACGTGGTAGCTGATGCACTTAGTCGGAAGGAGTACTCTAATCGTCGTACGAATACACACTCGATAACTATTCAGTCTCATCTGGCCACTCAAATTGCACCAGTCCAGGCAGAGGCTATGAAAGCGGAAAATAGAACTAGCGAGGCATTACGCGGGATGGAGAAGAACCTAGAAACAAAAGAGAATGGGGTATACTACTTCATGAACCGTGTTTGGGTCCCAAAAATTGGAGGATTTAGGGAGACCGTTATGAAGGAAGCCCACAAGACACGATACTCCATTCACCCTGGTTCGGACAAGATGTATTTAGACATTAAGCAACACTATTGGTGGCCTAACATGAAGGCGGAAATCGCGACTTATGTTGGTAAGTGCCTTACGTGCGCCAAAGTAAAAGTGGAATACCAGAAACCTTCCGGATTGTTACAGCAACCGGAAATCCCTGAGTCGAAATGGGAGGGGATTTCTATGGATTTCATGACCAAGCTGCCCAAGACGTCGGACGGACTAGACACCATATGGGTAATAATCGACCGACTGACGAAATCTTCCCATTTCCTGCCAATCAAAGAATCCTACAAGATGGAGAGACTGACGCGGTTGTACCTACGAGAAATCGTAAGACTCCATGGAGTGCCAAAATCTATCATCTCGGATAGGGACAGTAGGTTCACGTCACGGTTTTGGCAATCACTCCACAAAGCAATGGGAACTCATCTCGATATGAGCACCGCGTATCACCCACAAACGGACGGTCAAAGCGAACGAACCATCCAAACGCTTGAAGACATGCTTCATGCTTGTGTGATAGACTTTGGAAAGTCTTGGGATACCCACCTGCCGTTGATCGAATTCTCATATAACAATAGTTATCATTCGAGCATCAAGGTGGCCCCTTGCGAAGCACTGTATGGGCGTAAATGTAGGTCACCGTTATGTTGGGCTGAAGTAGGTGACACCCAACTAGCGAGAACGCATACGGCAGACAGGGCACTAACAGGACCGGAGATCATTCGCGAAACCACAGAAAAGATCGTTCAGATCAGAGCTCGATTGCAAGCATCGCGTGACAGACAAAAGAGCTACGCCGATAAACAGCGAAAACCCTTAGAATTCCAGGTCAGTGATCGAGTACTGTTGAAAGTCTCACCCTGGAAAGGGGTTATACGTTTCGGAAAACGGGGAAAGCTAAACCCACGGTACATTGGACCTTTCGAGATCGTCGCCCGAATAGGTCCGGTAGCATACAGACTACAACTACCCGCGGAGCTAAACGGTGTACACCCCGTGTTTCATGTCTCTAATATGAAGAAGTGCCTATCAGATGAAACCCTTGTCATTCCTCTTGACGAAATTGAAATCAATGAGAATCTCCTGTTCGTCGAAGAACCAATCGAAATCATGGACAGGGAGGTGAAGCGTACTAAGCAGAGTCGCATCCCGATCGTGAAGGTACGGTGGAACGCGAAGCGTGGGCCAGAATTCACGTGCGAGCGCGAAGATCAAATGAAGCAGAAGTACCCTCACCTATTCTAGCATTCTCAAATCTAGCTTTCAAACAGAATTTCGGGACGAAATTCCCTCTAACGGGGGGATGATGTCACAACTGTAAATTTTGAGCCATGTAATCTATACATTCAAGTTAATGTGAATCAAAAACTTCAATCAAACACAACATGCTAGTACTACAAATAGTCATCAAACAATTGGAGACCCTAGAAGTCCTTGTTTAAGTCCATTTTGGGCTAGGACTCCCTTATTGGATCCAAAGGGACCAATAAGCTTCCAATTTGACTATCAAGGGCTTAGAACCCTAATTGGACTCTAATTGGACCCACACTTATTTATTTCAATATTTTGGGCCATATTAGGCCTAGAATGAAATAAGTCACAAGCTTTGATCCATGAAATACCCTAAACTAGTTCAACAAAAATGGAAAAATCATACCACATTCTTTTAGGTATAAAACACACCCTAACTAACTCAAATATTGGGCTTAGGAGCAAAAGGCCCAAATTTCCTTTTTTTTTCCTCCATGTTTTCGGCCCAATACCCAAGCCCAAGAGGAAATGGAAGAGTTGACTTAATGCATGCCACCTCATTATTATCCAAAGGATATCCATGCAATATTTCCCATTCCTCCATGCACATCACCTCAAATATCACTTCTCTTCTCTCCTCTCTCTCACTCTCGGCCATACACACATACACACCCCAAAAATATCTCAACTCTCTCTAGATTCACTCAAGAACACTCCCTTCTTCTCTCTCCAAAAATCTCGAGTTTTAGGAAGCATTCAAGAGGAGATTTCCACAAATCCTTCATCTAAGGTAAGATTATGCATAGATCTATGATTTAAATTCTTTTTGTTATCAAAATCCTTTCCTAAACCATGCAAAAATCGTGATCTTGCACCCTAGAACCATCTCAAACTCGAGATCTACGAAGGAAAGGAGTTAAGGCCCAAAAATCACCAAGTTTTCTTCCATCTTTTCTTCCAAAAATCGAAACCACACCCAAGGTGAGCTTCATACTCCCTATTTTCTGTTTTTATGAGTTTTGTGGGGGGGGGGGGGGAATACAAGTGAAAGTGTAGATCTATATGTGTTTTGTATGCCTTGTATGATTTCCATGCTTATATGTATGCTTTCATGTGTTTTAATGTTGGATCTAGCCATAAAACCCCTCAAAACCGAGATATAACTTATGTTTTATGATTTTAGCATGAAATGTATTTCTACATACAAAGTGTTACAAGAAAAGTAGCTAAGTGGTTTAGCAACAATTTTCTTTAAGCTAAAAACACAAATTTTGGGCCAAAAATGTGAAAAATACAAAACTAAGGGTCCAAATTGACATTCCACGAATTCTGATGGATGAAGTGTGTCAAACAGTTTCCATAAAACAATTTCTGGAATTATACTCAATTAGAGGATTAAAAACATAAATTTCAAGCTTAATGGGCTAAAAATGACATTTTTGGCCCAACGAGGCCCATTATGCGAATTTTTCTGTTTTGGAGGGCCAAAACTGTGATTTTCTGTAAAACAGTGGACCATAAGTGATCCAAGTCCTTTTCAAAGGTTTAAAATGCTTTTCAAATTTAAAAAGGACCAAAGTTGCAAAAGTTTCACAATTTGGGCCAAAATTGTCAAAATTGCGAAAAGAAGGGTGAAAACCGAGAAAACTGCATTTTCAGGGACTTAAACTGTTTTCTATGAAATATATGCTGAAAAATATTAATTTCAATAATTTTTGGTGTTAAAATGTCAAGAAAATTAATTTAAGGACCAAACCGGGAAGTATTTAATAGGAAGGGTTGAAATTGTAAACTTTACAAACAATGAGGGGCTGAAAAACAGAAAATTTCAAGGCTAATTCAATGTACACAATTTGATCAAATAATGGCACCACGGCTTTCGACGAAATACAATACATTACAATACCAAAAGTCGTTGTTAAACGAATTGGCTCGGTCTCGAACCAATAGAAATCTACAACTACTAACATTACGACACTACTACACTACGGCTCATACAAATAACGTTTGGGAACTTAGCTTACATACGAGTGTGCACAGACGTCTACGCACCATCGTCGGGCCCCAAAAGTGTAAAATCTTGTTTGTTGGGCCTAGCTAGCCCAATGACCTGATCTTAAGGCCCGAAGACGCATATTTTCTACGAAGTGTTGAGTTTCACCGACTTGGCACAACGTAGAGGGACTTTCAATGGCTTGTATACCACTGGTCCCCAAGGGTCCTTTGGTATTGCTAGAAAAGTCTGCATATTTTTGCGAGGCGGGTCGGGGACCCCTCGTACGCATATTATCCCCAACCGATTAAAAGAGTCACCGAGGCCTTCGTGTCCTCTTACTCTTTGGATGTGGGACGACACATAGTCAGGGCGGCTGGATAACGTGATTTGTACGAGCGACGCCTTCGGGATCGTTAGTACTGCTATAAACTGGGCGTTTGTGTAATGCGGGTTTGTAGTAAATAATCATGCTCAAAAATAATCCAACGTCGCCTGGGAATGACACTTCTATCTTTGTAACGGTTTCAGCGCAACATAATGGATTTCAAAGGATTAGGAGAACATCGGGTTTTCCTAGGTTTTTCAAAACACATCGGATTTCGAAACAGATATAATTTTTTTAAACAATTTTCACAAGTATAGAAACAAACAGGCATACCTATGGATCTTCACAACATTTTTGAAAGTCTTTCTTTTCAGAAAATATCGGATTTTCTGGTGGTTTTTCAAATAATACAAACATTGGATTTCAAACACTACTTATGAACTCACCAACATTTCATATGTTGACGTTTTTCAAAATACTTGTATTCTCAGGGAACCAGTGAATCAAAGGAAATCATATTCAGTGACGGTTGCAGTTTATTTATGTATGAATCGAACAATTTAATTTTTGGGAATGTAATGTTTAAACAATGTATGACATGTAAACACTACTGGTTGTAATATATTAATGCACGGTGACGAATGTTGTTATGTTTCATATATATTCAATGTTATGGTATTCAATTGAGTCACGACAGCCCCCGGACGTTTCCGCCGTCTGGTTCGGGGGTGTGACATTCCTGCTCGAGTTTTTGTACTTCACCTCGAGGAAAGTACTCTTTCATCA
The DNA here is from genome assembly GCF_002870075.4 of Lactuca sativa. Classification (NCBI taxonomy): domain Eukaryota; kingdom Viridiplantae; phylum Streptophyta; class Magnoliopsida; order Asterales; family Asteraceae; genus Lactuca; species Lactuca sativa. The sequence continues at coordinate 146,804,328 of NC_056631.2, forward strand.
GCATGTCCTTCAATTTTTCCCAGCTGATGGAATACGCCACCACCAAAGTCAGATACTTGACATGGCCATTCCACCATGTTAGTGCTCTGCCAAAGAAGGTACAAGCTGCAAACTTGACCTTGTTGCCCTCTTGGCAAGCGCAGATTTCAAAGACAGATTCCATCTTTTCAATCCATTGTCTTAACACCATAACTCCACCAGTACCATTCAAGTTGCGGGGCTTGGCGTTCGTGAAGTCCTTATAGGTGCATTCCCGAGGGTGTCCATGGATTTCGCCGTAGTTTGAGGGAGGTGCACCTGTTCCCGATCGACTAGGGGCAGGAGCGTTGATGGCTGCACAGCAGCTGCTACCGCTGCTGTGAAGGCTGCCTGGAACATAGTGGCATCGAAAGGAGAAGGTGGTTGAGGAGGTTGAGGTGGTGGTATCAATGCTTCGTTGTTTGGGTTATGCCTGGGATTTCTGCGAGGCGGCATCTTTAACTATACGTTTAAAAGATGACGACATGGTTAAGAATAAATGAATAATGAATGTGTCTCATGGACTACTCCCCATAGTCCAACAACATGAATGGTATGACTAAATGAAGACGACAACATTTGGATAATAATTTCCATATGATTAGATATCTGTCAATAATACTGGAATTACAGATGTAACAAGTTCGGGAAAAATGGCCTAGAAGTAGGCCTTACATCGACCAAGATAGGAAAATTTTGACAGAACTATGACTAGATCAAGACCTAACAGGTCTAAGATTTATAAAGATAGGAAATTAGACCAAAGTTTTACATAAACTAGGTTATATCCAAAAGATGAGTCGTCGAGATTCTATCGGCGACGAGAACTGCTAGCATGAGTTCTTGATCCCGACAGTAGACGTTCTATGTCCCTTATACGCCTGTCAGCTCTCACTTGCTGAGCTCGAAGTTATCTATCTTCAGCTTGAGTTTCAGCAAGTTCCCTTTGCAGATTTGCATTGCGGACTAGAGTCCTTTCATGAGCAGACTCCAGTTGGCGAATGTAGATAGTGTTAACGCCAGAGTTGGCTTCAATCTCCACGACTCGGTCGATAATTGCTTGACCCAGTATCGTGTTTCTGGAAATTCTAAGAACCATGATGGGTAGGACCCTGTCAGCAGAACCTCCTTCAGTGAGGGTGTGGAAACTTTGGTCACCATTGTAGGGAATGGGCTGACCTTGTTCCTGGCTCCACGTATTCAAGTTCATGGCCCACAGAGGTGTGGGTCCTTGAAATGTGGGACGGGGGTTCATGTTTGGGTTTTGAGCAGCTGGGGGTAGGTTGTTGACTTCAGGCTCCGAGTCAGAACTATCGGAAAAACCCTCAGCATGGTGATCATCCAAAGGGATTGGGTGATCATCTTCTAGTTCTGCCTCTAGCCAACCAACATTGCCTTGGTTCGGGAAGTACGGATCGCCGTGGTGAAATCCAGCCATTAAAATCTATGCGAGAAAAGGGATATAAGATATAGCTAAATAGACGAACTGACTAAGATAATTACAGTAGGACCAAATACCCCTATGGTATTTCTTTATGGTTGTGTTGGTAAGTTTTTAGACTTGTTGCCACATCACAACCATTCTTGGGCATATGATAATCACTCCTTGGACCAGCATAGCTGATTAGGCTATGTCATCCCCAAGGCTGACCATATATTCCCAGGCTTACTTGTGATATTCAACAATCGTAATACTTTTGTTCTTGTCATTGTGACATTGATTTTAGTATGAATGCAGACACGTATACTTACTTAAATATTTTATTATTTAAAAGTATAACTCTTAGACAGAGTATTTTAATCCCAATGTATTTATAGTTAGTATATCTTTTATGGGTTGATATACTATATTCACTATTAACATTTCTCTTATACCAATCTGTCACACCCCAAAACCAAGAACGGCGGAAACGTTCCGGGGTGGTGGACGTCATGTATAGTATCACAACAGTGTAAAGTAGTAAATAAGCAACAACATCATTCATTGCATTATAAGTAAAGTTTTAATACATGTGTGTTCTTTCATTATAATAAGACACCAAAAATATACAATCAAAATAAATGACGAGACTTGTCTGTGCTCCGTCTTCTCAAAACCTGGTCATCGTACCTGTCTACTGGTGACCTGAGAATACAAGTTATTTTGAAAGAGAGTATCAGCTTAAAGCTGGTGAATTCATAAGTATTTAAGTGTCATTGTCTTGTTTTGAAAAGCTGTTATGAATGCCATGTAAACCTTTAAATGAAAATGTTGATATAAGTATGAAAAGCCCTAGAAAATCCCTTATTTTCTATTAATATGAAATGTAGTCTTCAACCAAGACCCGAATGTTTTGTAAGTAAAATGATAGTTTTTCCTTTCTATTGACAAGTACTAAAAGTACTTAGTCTAACTCCTCGTTTATGTGAATGTATCACAAAATAAAGTTAATAGGAAAATGTACTAATGTAAGTGTTATCCTTGGGTACCAGGACTAACACGACATCGCAGTAAGCGAAATGTATAACCTAATGAACATACGAAGATTGTCCAATTGTCCTCTGTAACAATACCAGGGGGAAGGAAGGGTTAGTCCCGTAATCGATGTTCCTAATATAAGTATTAACCGTAGACCTCCGTAGATGGTCATCAACCACTGGTGCTAATCAGCTGGGATTCGGAATGGTTAGTCCCGCCTAGATATCCCGTTGAACTGGGATAGACAGGACAATTTACACAGAAAGTACTAATAAATCATCCTTGTAACTCTAGGTACATGTATCCATGTAAGTGTATACATGAAAATGTATCTATGTAATGGTACTCATGTAATGTATTCATGTAAGCGTGTTCATGTATCATGTAAGCATATGTAGATGTACTCATGTATCAGGTAATGTATTGGTATAGACTCATGAATGAACTGACTCTTGTGTGATTCCTTGTAATAGGAATAATGTTTTGTATCTTCTAAGTATCCCTATGATAGTTAAATGAAAGGTAATTGGTTATTCAAGTAGGTTTATACACCCTTGCTACACCAGAGTGTGGGAAACTAAATGAAGGATGAAAACTATAACATCAATACATATATATATATATATATATATATATATATATATATATATATAAGAAACATAAGTGTATAAGTACAGTTTGGTTCAAGAAGGTAAAAATGGTTTTGTAAGACATCTAAGAGTTTTGAACAATAATTAACAATGACTTGATGTCATTTTAATAAGCATTTCAAAAGTAATACATTTGATAACAAAGTATTTTTAAGATAGAAAACCATTTTATGCATCACATTTTGTAGTATGTGAAATCTGCTGAATGAAAACATATTTATAAAATACATATAGATGATTGAATAACATGTTGTTTTCTACTTGTATTCCCCCCCCTCCCCCCCCCCCCCCCCCCGCCCCATTAAAGCATTTAAAATCATTTAAAAAATTGATTTAGGGGTATGAACTCACCTGTAGATGGTGGTTTGGATGAACTGAACGGTGTAGGATTGCTAGGTGTCAAGTGAGGACTTGTACACACACTACAATCCTAATGAACATATAATCACACATATGTGCACTCAATTAGTCTTAAATTACTAATTGATAATGTTAAGACATCCTAGAACATAATAAACACTTTATATAAGTGTCTTAAGTCCTAAGGATTGCATCTAAGTTGTTGTGGGACAAGGCACTTGGGTTTAGGGTTCCAAAGGACCCTATACATGAGTTTACTCTTCCATAAACATCACACAAGGAGTTTACGGTCGTAAACCCTTGAGTTTGCGGCCGTGAACTCTCAAGCTTGGTGACATTTTGTGTTTTGAAGTTCTAAATGATCCCTAGAAGTATTCCAACTTGGTGGATTAATTATTGGAAGGGTTTAAGGCATAGATACACTCCTTTGAGGAGTTTACGGCTCCAAGGCCAATCCCCTTGGAGTTTACTGTCGTAAACTCTTATGGAAGGGTGTTTTTGATGCTTTCAAGTCTCATGCACATGTAGGATAGGTTCTAGACTTTTACCTAAAGCAAATGAAGGCCTTAGGCACACTTTGGTGCCTTAGTTTGATGTTCACGGCCCAAGCACCCTCTTATGGCCGTAATCTCTCTTTGAGAGGGGATTTTGAAGTGTTAAAGTCCTTTATTTGAGTGGAAGTAATTCTATGTAAATGTCCAAGGCTTTAGGTGCATTAAAAGCACACTTTGGTCCATGGTTTTGGAGTTCACGGTCCAAGATCTTATTGGGCCGTGAACACCCAAACTGTGGTGTTTCTTTGTTGTTTTCTTGTCCCAATTACACCTATATACAAGCGTAAGGTAGTAACATATCACGGGGGAAGGCTAGGCATCATTTCGGGAGTTTACCGCCCAAGAACACCTTGGGGAGTAAACTCCTAAAACTAGTTGTTTAGTTAAGTAATCTATGTTATTAACACATTATAAGCTATACTAGAGAGAGGTACTCACGATTTGGGATGAAAACCCGAAGATCCGTGAGAGAGAAAAATGGCTTTTCTCTAGTTGTAAAAGTGAATAATGAATGAAATTGGTTCAGAATTATATTTATAGTCCTGAGATATTTTGGCACAAAATATTTTTATTCCTGAAATGATCTCTAATATAATAGAGTGTTGGAATAACAGATTTGCACAAAACCCTAGTGCATCCACTCTCCTGATATCTCCTAAAGTGTAAACCCTAAATTTCTCAAACTTATACGGAAAAGTCTAAAAATTTACTGTGACTGTTATAACTTCTATTGGACGAAAGAGCTTAAGGGATTAAGCTCGTAATAGAAGGAAAAGGTAGCAGGTACATACGATGGGCGTACGTTAGAGTACGTTGCATGTACGTTGTAAAAGTCCCATTTGTGGTCAATATGCTAGTGCACCATGTGTAGAAGCTTAGTACGCTGGGCCTACTTAGTTGAGTTGACTCGGTTGACTTTTGACTTTAACCAGGATATGACCAAGTTTGACCTAAGGGTTTTTTTGGGTCTTTTGAGTTGTAGTTAAGATTGGTCACAATTTTATGTATAGGTGAGTGGGAGAGCTGATATTTAGAGCAACGTCCTATCTAACTATATGTTCAGACTAAAAGGTTAGTCTCCTCACTATATCCATGGGTGGAAGGCATCAATGTCGACCCATTATTTTGTTATGTAGAATGCTAGCTGTTATTTGAGAGTTACATATATGTTTGTATGTCCGGGTTGAAATAAATCTCAGGGTGAGACCCACTATTATATGATCGGGTTTAAATAAACCCTAGTGTGGGGCCCATTATGGTATAATCAGGTTGAAATAAACCCCAGGATGGGGCCAACTATTGTATGATCAGGTTGAAATAAACCCTAGGGCTGTCCCTATATTTGTTTATTGGTTTGGAATATACCCCAGGGCTGGGCCCATATTTGTTTATTGGGTTGGAATATACCCCCTAGATAGGCGTAGTTTATATGTTTGGTATGTGCTATTTTAGGGGAACTCATTAAGCTTTATGCTTACAATTTATGTTTATGATTCCAGGTACTTCCGTTACAAAAGGGAAGAACCCGACATGATGGCACAACATCTCCCCTCATGATTTCCGTATTCTTAGATACTATTACTATGATGATTTGGATATTGTACACTGTTATTGACTTGGACCTATTTGGTCATTGAAACTGTTGATTTTAAATGAATTTTTTTCCACGGATTTAGGGTTGTTACATTGATTCAAATAAACTGTTTTCGGAAATAAAAGTTTTGGAAATGAGTTTACATAATAATATAATGTTAGAAATTGAAATTTTGTATTTGGTTAAGTGAATGATGTTAACCATATGCTTTTATTACATATAACATTTTCTTAGCCATTCTTGTTAATGTTGAATCCTCTGAGAGAAGTTTTTCAAGCCTGAAAATATGAAATAATTACGGTCATCAATGTCACCAAAAATGTTAAATGGTTTGTCAATATTATGTAGGGATAATGACTTAAAAATGTAACATATTTTTCAATTTGTATACATTTGGTTACTGAGTATTATTATCATTATTATCATTATTATTATTATTATTATTATTATTATTATTATTTCATTTGCATTTACACCTTCAAGTTGTTGCCAGTACACATTTAATCTTTATGAACGGCTACTTCAGTTAAGCTGTAAAAAATGACTTCCAAAGGTAATATTTTTGTCATTTTGTACACATTTATCCTTAATATTTTTTTTTTGCACATTTAGTCTTTAATATTGTTTTTTTGCAAAATTACTCCATGTTGTTTTTGTACACATTCAATACTTAAGACCATTTTTTAGGGTTTTCTCATGAAATATTATGCAAGACAATCATTAATAAGGTATTTGGGGTTGTTCATGATTATGACGACTACGACATCGACTGTTTGGTCGCTTAGTTCTTGTGGATTGGCGTAGCTCTTGTGTTTTGAATGTCGTAACGTCTTCATATGATCACGAATTTTAACGTTCTTTATATTTATACGTTCGCATTTGAGTCTACTAAAAATTTCATTTAAATTACTCTCGTTAAAAACCAATATATTTTAATTACGATTTAAAAAAACATTCATACATACATTCATAAAGAACATATGGATATAAAGATCGTAAATAAAAATATATCACTTTTTAACGAAAGTAATCTAAATAAAAGTTGTAGTAGACTCAAATATGAACACGTGATATAAAGATCGTTAAAATCTATGATCGTTTAAAGAAGTTTTGACTTTCAGAAACAAGACCTAAGGAAAACCACAAGACCTGAACAACCAAACAGTTGAGACAACGGTGACCATAAACATGAACATCCTTAGATACCTTATTGATGATTGTCTCGCATGGGATATCGTAAGAAAAACCTAAAAAAACCGGTCATAAGTATTGAATATGTAAAAACAACAATGATTTATTTTGCAATAAAAAAATATTAATGTCTCTCTCTCTCTCTCTCTCTCTATATATATATATATATATATATATATATATATATATATATATATATATATATATATATATATATATATATTAAGAACGAAATGTGTACAAAATAAAAAATATATTACCCTTTTAAATGATTTTTACGATAACCAAGTTGACGGGTAAATATAATCGAAAAAATTCATTATGTCATTATCCATATTATACATAAACAAACATCTTGATAGCATTATCAATAATTTTGAATCCAAAAAAGTTAAAAGAAGATGCTTGTAGATTTGTTTTTTTTTTCTTAAAATATTGTGGTTATATTTGGGTTTTTTATGATATTTTTAATGATTTTAATAATTAATTTTTTTCGACTATTTAATATATATTGGACTTGGGGGTCATTTTTTGTTCGATTATCAACCTTTTATTTATATCTTAAGTTGTTATTAATAAACTAGAGTCAAAACGAACTCGTAAATGTTGAAATTTTAATATACCATTTGCACTTAAAAGAAAATAATCGATTTAGTTATAAAAAAATTGTTCTTGTCTATTTCAGCTCCGGTAAAATGACTTCAATATTAATATGTTTTCTTCCACTTGAATTTAATAGTTGAACTTCCTCAACATCATATCATCTCATTTCTCCACTCAAATAAATCAAATGCCACCAACTCAATATAGTTTTTTTTTTTTTTTTTTTTTCCTTGAGACGGCACCTCCTTAATTTAGATATAATTGATGGCCAATAATGTTAAACTTCGAATCATTTTCGTTAATTTTAAAATTAAAATTAGATTTACAATTTACTCAAAAAATTAATAGTGGATATTTTTACTAGTCATTTTAATTGTCTCTCTTAATCAATTTGTGCTTAAACTGACGTCTTGTAAGTCAATTAAAATTAACAATGACATTTTAGAAAGCCACGAGTTGTCGTGTAAAGCTTTGAGGTGCGTTAATAATTTTCCACCTATTTTGCGTTAAATTTTTTTATTGAAATCAAACGATTCTACTAATCTTTTTAAACTTCCCTAGCAAGGGTGTTTCACGGTTTATCTAACTCCATTTTCAATTAAACAAAATTGTTAGGATGATGAGTGTCATACCATGCTCACCATATATTTTTTATTGGCATGTCATTTTTTGTTGGACCTTACAAAACTGATTGATGTCATATCACATATTTCCACCCTCCAAAATACATATTTTTATACATAAAATACAACATTTGAAGGAATATCTTTTTTTCCCGTGGGGTGAATTCATAACATAGTCCAGCTATACCGCATTATTATTTTACACCTCAGTAACGTGTTTACCGCATACCACATATTACTGCGGTATACGGTATAAGATGCACCGAGTGGTCTTATGTTAAACACATATAAACTTCCCACACCCAAACCACTGTCGTCTCGGCTTGCCACAAACTTCTTCCACTTAATCCAATGTAAACTTCTTTCAATAAAATCACATCCCACAAAAAAAGGCTTTTTCTAAGCAACTTTAGGATTCTACGATACTTTTAGGGTTAAAAAAAGGTTCATAAATGACGTAGAGATACTTCTGAGAATTAATTTAAGGGTTGTTTGATAGTTGTTAACTGAGTTAGACCCGACTAGGTTAGCAGCTGACTGGGTCAGAAGCTGACTAGGTTAGAACTTCTAACTAAATTAACTTCTGACAAAAATTTGTTGTTTGATTTTGCATTTGACTGAATACACGCAATGACCATATTACCCTCAAATAACATTTTTACCATTTTATTTATAACATTACATTTAAAAAAACATTCAAAACTATCAAAATGATGTAATTTACAAAATGATGTAACTTACAAAAACATGTAGTTTAAGGAATAAGTTTCAGTTCATCATACCACACCATCTTTACAAATCAAATTCACCCCAAAGCTACCATTCTGATACATAATAAAATAAAACACACATATATATACAACACCCTCAAACTGCATTTAATGTCTTAAGCTTTTCTCTTTCATTATTTTCTCTTACCCCACAGAGCTGCAATTTGTTCTTCAAAGCTTGTTGGATTTGAAAGTCAATGAGTTAAGTTGAATTCCTTAACTAATGGAACTTAACTCCTTACGCATTTACAATCAATTCTAGCCAACTCCCATGGAATCTGGCAAACCAAACTCCCCATATGTAGTTTTCATATCAGAGAATTATTTGTTCATAAGTTATAAAATAAGATTCGAGGGTGCTAACCTAAATGCACTTGGTTAGTTTTTATTTTATTTTTAAGCATACATTTCAAAAATGGTGAAATACTTTTCTGAAATAGATGATCGCTTTCATAGGGAATGTTAGTAGCAATTTGGAATAAGGTTGTCTACATTTGGCTATCCGATTAACATAGCCAACCATCATACTTTAAACATGAAAGACCCATCAATACAGATTCAAGTGAAATTATAAAAGGCACATCGGAAGCCGTATGTAAATGAATTGGCTTCCAAACAATGATCCAAAAAAAATTGGAAAATAAAACCCAAAATTGAAATGGTTTAAGAGTTGTTGCAATAATTCCCAGGAAAATTAATTCTAGAATGGTGTATTGTATGAATAATCAAGACAGAGATATGATACGTTGATAAGAGGTTAGATACCTAAAATTGACTTCCCTTCCGAACCAAGAACGAAGAAGGATGAAAGAGGGCGTATGATCGATTAAAGGAGACGAGGGCAAGGCGTGTTGTTTGGGGCCAACTGAAGGCCAAAACTCAGTCCGAAGGTTATGAGATGAGGAACGAATCCTCAGATTTCTTTGGACCGAGTCTGACGTTAAAACACCTAAATCAAACACAACAACTTATGACTGAAGATCGAGTCCCCCTTTCTGACTGGGTTAGCGTTAGCTTGAATATCAAACAACCCCTTAATTAGCATTAGTGGACCAGTAACTAAAAGAATTTCTCTTTCCAGTTAGAAAATCTAACTATGAATAACTACTTCTTTCAACTGTCAATTTTTAACATATTAGGCCTGACTAACCAAAGGGCTTATAGCCTAATGGTATCAGGTGGTGTCCTTTCTTTTTGAGGTTGAGGGTTCAAGTCCCGTCGTGAACATATATGGTATTAGGTGTTAGATTAGGAGTAGTTTAGATTTATCGATTCAAAAAAAATTATATTCGACTTCAAAACCAAGTTAGATGAATGGATTTAAGGTGAACAACCGATAAAACCCATTAATTTTGTGACCTCAATGGAATTCACTCAATGCTCACCACCTTACTTTTATGTAAGTTGATTTTTTAGTCTTAGGGCTTCGATAAAACTCAACAAACTAATTTGATTATATTTGTAGCATTTTTCTCATGCAAATCCGCAATAAAAGTAATGTCATTTACATAAAAAAGAGATTTATATACCACGTGTACCTAGATTAATCCCATGAAATGAAGCCTTCTCGGTTGCCTCGATGATCGTGACATGCAAACCTTCTGTTTCTAGAATAAAACATGAATGTCGATAACATGTCACCTTGCCTAAGACCTCGTTTAACTTCATAATTTTGAGGTGATAGAACCATTATGAGAATCGAAGGCATGGAAGATGATAAATAGCAAAGCATTTATCCTCGCCATCTTACACCAAAACCTATATTCTCTAAAATTTCTTTTGAATATTTCCAACAAAGTGAGTCATAAGCCTTTTTTAAAATCGAAACTTTGGAAGATGACAAATAGCAAAGCATTTTGAGGAAACCTATATTCTCTAGATTGACTAGTATAATTATTAATTCTACTACACATTTTATGTAACATCCCAAAATTTGACAATAAAATTTTCACTTTTAAATAAAATAAGCCCCAGTTTTGTAAAATCATAATCAAGATGAATCACTTGTCTATAAAAACCTAATTCCAAAATTCAAGATTAGAGTATAAAAAAATCATTGCGAAAACCTCAAAACATAAAAGGTGTTGATATAAGTGTGTAGAGTCACGCATTTGCCTTTCCTTGATAACAAGAATTACATGAAAACATTTAGTCCATAAATGTAATCAAGCACAAAGATTAGTGAATTCCCTAATATATTACATACACAACACTAATAACTATTTATGATGCAAAAAACTTTCTATTTGACTCATGGTGTTACAACACGAGGATTGTCACTGTTTCAGCCTAATGACCTTTCCAGCTCAACGAACTGTTTCAACCCAATGACCTGTTTAGCCCAACGAATCATACAAGCAGATAAGTAAGACCTACTAGTCTTCCTAGATGTACAATCATGACATCCTACTAGACATGCATCTAGCACATAGAGGACCTATTAACGACATAAGTAATATATTGAAAAGACTCACCTCTAACGAACCATCTAGCTAGACATTAAATAAATGTAAAACCTCAGTCTACAACCAAAAACCTAACGTTTGACCCAAAGTCAAAGTTTCTAAAAAAGTCAACATCTTGGTCAAAAGGTCAAAAAGTCATCATCTTTGTCAAAATATACGTTTTGTCCCATTTTGGGCACCCAACATCTACTATAGGACAAAATAATCAGGTCTTGCTTAAATTAAGCGCCTCAGAATAAATTAGAAGTGCCCCCACACCCACCGGATCCAACAAATATTTTTCGACTTAGTTCATTATGTTAAGGCTTCCAACTCCTATATATGGATCTAAAAGATGTCTAAATAGATAAAGTTACCAAATCTATCAATTAAAACTCTCCCAAGAAACAATATCTAAAACCCTAGTTTCCAAAAAGTCTAAGAATGCATTTTTCTTCATGCATGATGCAAAGAGAACACATGCAAGCACTCAAAGCTCCTCCAAAAGGTCAGATCTTCAGTAAAAAAAATTTAAAATCATTGAGTTTTCCAAACTCCATAGATCAATCCATTAAGGGAGAAAACATCACAGAAATGAACCAAAACACTAGATACTCTTAGATCTAATAATGAAACAAAATATAGCATGAACATGTGCGACTTTCTCGTTTTCTTCACCAAAATATCTAAAAGAATTAGTAAAAGTAGTTCAACGAGGGAGAATAAGCTCACAAAACTCAAAAAGGCTAGGGTTTCACTCAAGGGACATTCTAGGGTGGATGGAGGCTGAGAATGAGAAAGCCTAGGGGTTAATTCCTTTTAAATATCCTCCAAAACCATAAGATGACATTTAACTCCTGGATTTGTCACATCTATTAAATGGCCACCGGATGCACCCTAGATAAATTCTATATTTTAAAATTTTATATATGTAGATTATATTTCACCGAATTAAGTAGATTAATTTAAAAACAATATATGTACGAGGAACTCTGATGTTACAATTTTTCCCCGCTTCAACTAGATTTCATTCTCAAAATCTAATACGGTAAATAACAAGGTGTAATGCTTGTGTATCTCCTTTTTAGGTTCCCAAGCCCACTTGGAACCCTTCCAATGTTGCTATTTCAACTTCACCAATCTCACTACCTTATTGTGTAAGGTCTTCGTCATTCTATTCAAAATCATGATTGGTCTCTCTACAAAGATCATATACTCGTCCGCCTGAATATAATTACCGTGCTACAATAGAATCATTTACTAAGCACTATCTCAAATTAGAAACACGAAAAGTGTTTCGAATCTTGCTGAGCTCCTTGGGCAGATCCAAAGAGTTAGAAAAGTACCCACTCAATCAATTATTCTAAAAGATATAATTTACCTGGGGCCAAGCTTACCCCGCTTCAGAAAATAGATGAGACCCTTCCATGGTGACAACTTTGGTAGTACAAAGTCCCCAACCTAAAACTCATGATCAAAACGACACCCATCTACTTAAAACTTATGTCGACTCTGGACAGTATGCTTCATACCGTGAAATTGTTGTATCAACTTAGTTGTCTTGAACACAAAATCAAGTCTCCATATAATTCTTTGACGGACCTTTCCCCAAAAATCAAGTCGAACATTTCCTCCCATTGAGCATCGTGAAATTAGGTACACCGATAATGGCGTGGTAAATGTTGTTTTAGGAGAAAACTTCTAATGAAGGGTATGAATGACAAGACCCACCAAAATGATGAGTTTTGAGCATAACAAACAATCCTATGTGTGCATGCAACCCTAAAATTAATCTATATTTTCTCTAACTGAACATACAATGTGAACAACAATGTAGAAACCCTAGAACACTAGTATATAATAAAAATTACATAATTAGCGTTACAAAACATACCTTCGATTGTTATATAGTAATAACAATCTAAATCCTTTAGTGTTGTTGAGACTTTGAGAACATGCGTCACAATTGTCACGCCTCTATTGGCTCACACCCAATATTAGAAGTAGAAGAATGATTGAGAAAGAGGAGGTAAGTTTTAATTTTCAGTTGGTACTCTTCAAGAACAAGTGGCCAAAAATCATAGGGTATAAACTGTATTGATAGTGCATTCAAGAAACCGTAGATAAGCTCAAATCCAAGATTATCTTAAACCTGGTAATTATCCATAAGAGACTATTTTAGAAACCCTAAGGCTCTAGAAAATCGTCCATAGACTATGGAGGGTTCTAGATTGCCTCTTGCTCAACTATTGAACAATTACAACTAAGTCCCCGCACTTTTAATTAATTCTTTTAATCCCAAAGTTCATTCTAATTAATTTCTGATTAAATATTAATTTAATATTACTATTTATAATTAATAAATTATTCTCATAATATATTAATAAATTACTTATTACAGTTTATTAATCTAATTAATAAATCAACCTCTTTCTCCAAAATCATCCTACCCAATTGTTAGTCTTGAGGGCAACCCAAAAGGATTGTGCTACTATCAATTCAAATATATAGTAATTCTAGTTATAAGCTTAGACACCTACTCCAACAGTATCCCACTTGGATAAGTCTAATAACTATAATTTCTAGTATATCCTTCTAAATCCATAAGAAAATTATAGCTCTCAAAGCCATTGTTAAACTCTCAAGCAGTGGACAAATGACATGGAACATAATTAATCTCATAGTGCAAAACTTTGATTTCCGATTTCCGATTTGTAATGACAGAGAACTACAAATCGAACACATCAATTTAGTCCTGATTGGGACCGACACCATAAGTCAACACCAAATTATCGAGGGGCCCAAGATATTGCTTTTCTCGTTAGGGCAAAAGAAACATATAAACTTTGACTTATATGCTTGCATTATTTAATCATCAAGTCATACACAACAATATGTTTTATAACATCAAGTTACTGATGCATTTACGTATTATCAATGCACAACCAACTCGTACACGACAACTCATATATCTCCGTTTAAAGATTATAAGATATTATCATCATAGAATTACTTGTGATAAATTCCATGAAGTAATTTTCTAAGTATAGGTTAATCCAATACTTAAATCTCTATTTCAAAGTACTCATGAATGTTGCAGCAAACCATTGCTATGTCTAAACCCTTTAGACAATCTAAAATCCAATTCATGACAATCTTGATTCACTACTTAATTCCAAAAGTATGATCGACTGTGGATGTTTGAATAATCCAATTATTCTGGAAGTAAAACATGCAAAATTGAAGCACAATAATAAACAATTAATAAAAGATTGTAAACAATACTCATAAATAATTCTCCATTATTTAATCATCAAATGTCAATTAAATTTATTTGTTACAAGTTTCTAAACAACTATCTAACTACTAAAACTAATATAATCCTTCCGACCAATGCTCTTAGCATGCTAAACGTGCTTAAACCTACTTAGACCCTTTGTGAGAGGATCTGCTAGATTCTCTTCAGACGATACCATCTTCACAACGAGGAGACCCTGTTCTACTCTATATCTAATGAAATGGTATTTTCTATCGATATGACTTGATTTGCCAAAATCTCTTGGTTCCTTTGTTAAGACAACAACCCCTTCATTATCATAGAAAATCTCCATCGGCTCCTTGATGACTGGAACAACTCAAGTTATCCAATGATGTTCTTCATCCATATAAACTCCTTTGATGCTTCTCTTGCTACTATGTGTTCTGATTAACAGCTATATTCAACCACCTTCCTTCTTTTGGAACTTTTCCATGTTACGGCTTCTCCATTAAAGGTAAACACCCCGCCAGATTGAGAATAAAAGTTTTCTCTGTCTGTTTGAAAGTTGGCATCACTATACCCAGTTACTCTTAAGTTGTCATCGTCACCAAGCTGATGGGTTTTGAACACTACAACATTCCTATGGTGTACATGAAACCCTAATGCTTTGGATCTAAGTTTTCCTCAAGTTATACATGCAAATACTCATCCAAATCATAAACCCTATGACTAGCATACACAATTTCGAAATTGATTACTAAAACCAAGTTAGATGAATACCCTTTCCTCGTAGCTAGTTTATCTTGACCTTCAAGAGCTTAGTGCCTTAATTTTTTCACCTCTAATGAGTCACAAACACCAAGTAGCAATGGAGAATTATGAGAGAGAGGTTAGAGAGGCTAAAAACAGGCTAGGGTTCTCTATGAATGCATAGGTGCCGATTTTGGAGCCATGGGGTTCCTTTTATTGTTGAGGCTTCTAGAGTTTTCAACTTGGAAATTCTAATTCCCTTGCTTAGGCCCTAAGCAACACACGGATCCCTTATGGTAAGCCTATGGACGAAATCTATATGGACTTTCAAATAGTTTTCATCACCCTATGCAAATAGGGTCCATTAGCCCAAACTACAACTATTACTGATTTACATAATCAGTCCCCGTTGATTTAATCAGTCTCTTTTGATCACTAAATTTATGTCAAATTAATTTCTGATCTGTACTGATTAAATAATATGATTCACAATTAATATATTATTCTTATAATATATTAAGAAATAACCATTAACCTCTTTCTCCATAATTCATCCTATCAAATTGCTATGGTGAAGGCAACCTAAAAGGACCATGCTACTTTCGGGTCAAGTACATACCAATTATAGTTACGGGCTTAGACACCTAATCTAATAGTCTCCCACTTGGATAAGTCTAACAAATATAACTGTAAGTACGACTTCAAAATCCGATTAGCAATCGTAGCTCTCAAAAGCCGCTGTCGAACTCTAATCTTATTAGTAACACGTCCTTTAGATAAGGGATCAAATATTCCCCCATTCTATGAGATATCGTATGGACACTATATAACATCCCCATTTTTACGGCCAGAAAAGACCGATTTCATTTACGCTTTTATAATAAAATCAGCGTAATCTTTCAAACAAAGTGTTGCGGAATTTGATCCCAAAACAAAATATGATAAAAATTTATTAAAGCATTTGTTGAAGATATGTATTTTCATTACATTACAAACTTGTGATGTCAACATCGATACACATAAACAGCATAAAAAAACATCACGAGCCATAAGACAAAACTGACCTTGAGTACAATATACGCCTTTACAACATTCTATATATTTTCTACTGGCCTATAGATCCATAATCTCTTGTCAAATCATCCAATTGTGCCCTTGCCACTACTTGTAATACAAGAAACTGAGTGGGTCAGGCTTGGGAACCTAGTGAGCATATAGGGTTTTCAAACCATAATGAATAAGTTTATTAATTTCATCAAACCAAGCAAACCCGATTATCCGTTCCCATTTTCGTCACTTTACGTCGCTAAAGCCTCTAATAAAAAGGACCTAGCCTAAGGATCATCATCGAGGTAGACATTACTGCTGAGGGGATTCCTCAACCAAAAATATCCATAAGGCAACCATGAGGGGGATGGAGTACACCGGTGGAAACATCGTTCACAAACACCTACATGTTGCGAGCTTGTTAGTGTTCCACTGGACTTCCTAGAAAAGTTCGTGGTCGTCATCTATACTCCGCTATATGACTGGAACATCGTCAATGTCGAGGCCTCTCATCATTTTATTTCATCTCATATCAACTATTTCGTCTACCCATGTTTTATACACCATATTTGTAGATAAAAATCCATATACAGTTCAGTTCTAAAAAACAAAGTTTAAAACTTTCATACAACATAGATGTTAAATAAAAAAACTATATATATATATATATATATATATATATACACACACACACACATAGCATAGCATGTAATTTATATAAAATAATTTATATCTATGTGTGAGATGAAAGTGATAGTACACTCACTTGATAAGGTGGTGATTCGGACAACACTTCGTTCATTAAAACAATCTTCTTTGATGAAACTGGGAGGTTTACTTGAAAATCGGGCTCTACGCTGGCAGAGTTTCAATCCGAAAAACTCTTTTTCTCGGAGACTTCGGGCTATCCAAGGCTTTCTTCTAGTGCTAGGAAGGTTCCCTAGGCTTTGGGGAGTTTAGAGTGTGTGTAGAGAGAGAGAGAGAGTAGAGAGTGAAAGAGAGTTGGAAATGGCAAAGGAAACGAGCTACCCTCGCAGCCCTTTTATAGCCCGGAGGGCTCATACTACGCGGAGTGTAGCTTCGCTGTACGCGAGGTGTAAGGGGGGCACGCATTGGAATTCGGATGGAGCTGCGTGGCTCACTTCAGACCGTAGAAGAAAAGGGACAACGCGGCGTATGGACCTCGTACGTAGGGCATACTTCGGTACGCGAGGCGTTCCTTCGGATAAGCCTCGAAGTGTGTGCCTTGAACTTCAAAAATTCATAACTTTCGCATATGAGCTTCGTTTTTTATGTTCTTTATATGCACACATAGGTAAGACCATACTCTACAACTTTCGTTTAGACTTTGTTGGCTAATTTTGACCTTTTTCTAAAGTTATATTTTTAACAGTTCGGGACAAGAAGAGTCATTTAAAAATTCATAACTTCTTCATCCAACGTCCGTTTTCATCTGTCTTTTTACCGTTGAACTACTATCAACAAGATCTTCAATTCTCGCTTAGGTTGTGTAGGCTAAATTGCTCGATCTATAATTCGAATTCCAGGTTGCACACTATTATGTCAAATCTTAGAAAATTCATAACTTCGTCATACAAAGTAAGATTTGGACGTTCTTTTTATGCATGCTCTTGGTTTAACATATAATAAGAGTTTTACTTAGATCACTAAGGCTAAAAGCAATATATCATAAATTCACTTTTTACGTCACACAACGTCGTGCCGGTTGTATGGTGAAACTTCGACATACCATAACTTCTTCGTTATAACTCGGATTTCGGCGTTCTTTATATATCCAAAATCTTTGTTACGACCACTACAACTTTCTTCATCGATATTGGGTTTATATAACATTTTATTTTGACTCTTATTTTTATCTTATATTTATTATATCATCATAATTAAGTATAAAACACATAAATTTGCATTATACTCAAATAATTCATCTTTATTACTTTAAAATGAGTTACAATGGTTGGCGTAGACTATTACATCATCATTAATGCTTAACACTGAAATACGGGCGTTACACATGAGACATGAATTTATAATCATTCTTTTTGTCTATGTGTTGTTTCCCGATTTCTGATTTATGACGATCGACAATAGACTACAACTGAACACATCAACTTAGTTCAGGCTTGGCCAAGCACTTAGAGTGTCATCACTAAATCATCGAGGGGCCCACAAATATTGCTTTCACCCCACTTTGGGTAAAAGGGATGGATAAACTTTGACTTATACGTTTGTACTATTTACTCATCAAATCACATAAAATAATACGTTTTATAACATCAAGTTACTGGTGCGTTTACGTATTATCAATGCGCAACTAACTCATAAAAAACAACTCATATGTCTCTATTTCAAGAATATAATATATTATCGTCTCACAATCACTCATAATAAAATCCATGAAGTGATTCAAATGAGCATGAGTTTAATCCAATACTCAAATTCCTATTTCAGAAGTACTCATGAATGCTCCAACAAACATTTGCTATGTCTAAACGCTTAGACAATCTACAGTCGGATTCGTGATAATCTTGCCTCATTAGTTACTTCCAAAGTATGTTCGACTGTGGATGTTTGAATAATCTTATTATTCGGGAAGTAAAACATACAAAGTGAAACACAAGAATAAAACAATCAAATATGGTGTCAAAACTTTTGAATATAAATAAAACACTTATTATTTAATCACTATATGGATTAGACTTTATTCATCGTATAATGTTTCGAATAATCAACTTAATACTTGAATTAAAACAATAGTCATCCCATGCTCCAAGTATGCATACTATGTTGATCTATGGCCATTTCTTTGTGAAATAGATCAATTGAACACATTTCCAATGATGCTCATTTCATAATTTCCTAATCCTTATAAGTGTAAGGATACCAAATTCTTGCCACTAATACAATCTGTTAGAGTCTAAACTTTCAAGCAATGTTTTCTTTTGTAATGTCGAGGCACCAAAGTCACAAAGACTTGGAAAACAATATTACGAAACAATTTATGGAGATTATTACAAGACAATTCCCCGGAAATGAAGTCTCTCATTCAAAGAACATTCCTTGAACATCCTTCTTGCATTAAAGTTTCTAACTTACATAGAGATTCTTAATTTCAAACTCCTATTATGAAAACATTTTCATAATTGCCATACGACTATCCATTCTAAATAGAATCCTATTTATTCATAATTATATCAATACGGTCCATTCATTACTATACTCCCAACTCTCCACAAGAAACCAATTTTCAGGAAACCTCGGATTTTCCTTGACAGTTGTTTAATATCTTTAGTCATATCTGGTTTTGGTCCCTTTTCCCTTTCAATGTGCCTGGCATTTGGAAAAATTAGAACACGAAAATATTATAACATATGAAATCGATCCAATAATAGATGCATATGTGATACGATTCATAATGTCTTACATAAAGACATGATACTTGACAAGTCTTAGGCTAAAATATTCCCATATACAGAATTTCCAATGTTGAAATATTTCAACATGATATTCATATATGTCCATGAATAATTTTGATTAAAATTTCAATCTAAGCTTTAGATTCAAAATGAAGTACTAATGTCCTCTTCCTTAAACCTTACTACATCGAAACAATTTCCAAATTCTACAACTCTGCAAATTAAAAACTCTGATTCCTATACAAAACATTGATTACTTGCAACACTTAACATAATAAACATGCTTTTACTAGCATAACAATTATATTCTTAGCATCATAACAATTATGCTCCCATTAGCTTTGACATGTACTCAGAAATGAACTGGGCTTCTAGAAATCAATACTTATTGACTTTCTTACCAAAGTTCATATTTAAGATACTTGATGCTTTGATAAGTCTTTAACTGGAATTCTCAAGCTCATACACCTTTGATTAGATAGCTTATGTGTGTGTCTATAGCTTTTCAGAACTTACAACAATAAGTCCCGAATGTTCAAACTAATTGACATTTCTCACAATTCGAACTATGAAAAGAGATGTCGTAATCATACTCAAATTTGAGAACGCAATTTTCACAACTGCTTACTCTAATCCTTTAAAATCTACTTGTGAAAGTGTTTCCTCATAAAGACAAAGTTTATGTCAAATTCCAACTCATATGGACTGAACTTACTTAATCTCAATTTCTTGTTATCTGGTAGTACAAGGGCCTACCATCGCTTCCAAGTTATTGATCAGCTCACCTACACTGATAAATGCACTTTCACTGATCAAGGTACTTTGCCTTATGCAATCAATTGAGAACTCATAGAACTCACATGCATAGTCAACCTAACCGTAAAAGGTCACAAAAACAAGATTATGTCAAGACGATAGGTTATCAACCTCAATTCGTGTCCTAATGATTAACAATAGGTTTATTCTTGACTAGTTCTTGAGACTATTTAAGTCCATTTAAGACTCCCACTAACCTCTTGACATATAAGATTCTTTGTCAAGCAACATTCCTTGACAAAAAAATATTCAAAAGTTAGTGCGGACTCTTATCAAGATAACACTTCACGTAATTGGTCTTAGGTTGTCTTTGTTTTATCCAAAACATCATAACTACCAATTTCAAATGTACAAGAGTAAGAAAAACATTTCTACTCCACATTTCATGATGTGCTTTAGACCTTCTTAGAACATATTACTCAAGGTATAATCTTTGAGTAATTAGAGTATACCACTTAAACTCGCCTTTGGAACGAAGTATGATTTAACCATTTCAAAAATTCCTGATACCTCTTCTTAGTTATGTAAATGCACTACGGTGTCCTTAGAGGATCAGTAGTGACATGGTTTCATAATCCTTAGGATGATCATAAAACACAATACTAAAGTAGTCTTCTTTCCTTTTATATTGGAGAAACTTTTATCTTTCTTCCTAATTGATTCTTCTTATTCATTCTGCTATACTTTCAAACTTTTCAAGGTACTAGAATTACACTTAATCTTGTAAGCAAACACATTTACTGAAATATCATTAAACCATGACGAATAGACTTTATCATCCTTTGTGGTGTATTTGACTAGTGCACATCAATGTGTACTCGATCATTTATTCCTTCACTTGACTCACATACATATGTGAACAATGAATCGGTCTCAATTTCCTAAGGATTAAGATTCTCATACATCATACAATTCAAATCGTATGATTCCAAGCTTCTGTCCAATCAAAACTTGGGTGATGAGAATCATTCCTCACTTGGTAAATTATGACACTACCACAAAATGACATAACTAAGAATCAAATTCATTTTTAATATTGATAATAATGGAAATATATAAACACCAATTTTCCATAAATGCCCTTGCAAGGATACATTAAAGTAAATAAAAACAATCTTATTAATGTGCGGGAAACTTGTCCTTACAACACTAATACATATGAAAACTATGTTTCTAAATATCCCGAAGCAATCTATCATAACGCCTAAGCAGCAACTCAAAAATCCAATCATTGAACCATGTGATATAAATCCATCTCTTGATGATCAAACTCAGCTTACTCTTAATCTCTTATAAGCTTCCTTCCTTTTCTTCGATCCTACAAAAAATCAAAATGCAATCTTATCACATCATCTATTAAAAATCTATGAATAAGGAACTTAATAGAGTTAGATACTGGACTTACCTGAAGCAGAGTCATACATTTTGACTTTGCCATCCTTACGATCCTTCAGGTAGATACGGCAGCTTCGCATCTAATGCTCCTTCTCTCGGCAATAGAATCAAATAGACTTTTTGGGAATGACATATGGAACAATCTCAGACTTGAACTTTCTCTTATGATCAAACTTTTTGATCATGGCTGATTTCTCTCCCTTAGGAGAAGAAACCATTTATGGACTATCACCTCTATTATTTCCTATATCAATGGATTTTTGGGATATAGATCTTCCAATCAATTGTACTTTACCAGTGTGCCAAATCATCGTTGATTCAGCAGCAATTAGAAATATGTCAGATCAATAAGGGTCACGTCGTGGTGTGTCACATAGTAGTCCTTAACGAACTGACTATACGACTTAGGAAGTGATTAAAGAACCAAGTCAATAGCCAACTTCCTCGGGAAAACGACACCAAACATTCCTAGTCTATCAATGTGTGACTTAATCTTCAAGATGTGTGCACACATAGACCCTCCATCTTGGTGTTTGCTTTCTAATAGGGCTTGAGTGACCTTGAACTTTTCAATTCGACGAAGAAGTGGGTCAGGGAGAATTATTGGAGAAGCTAGAGGAAGAGAAGTATGATCTCCAGTTCCACCATTGCACGAAGAAGGGATTGATCTTTCACCTTGATCGACATGTTGAATAGCATCTTAGAATGGAAAGCCTTTTCCAAAGAATTGAGGAAGACCATAACTATCAAAACTAGACAACAACAACAAAGGGGAGAAATTCAAGTTGGTTAATTAATTCCTTAATATAACACCCAAATGTAAAATCAAGGCTAGGATACAATAATTTATAATTCATAAGAGGGATTCCGTAATCCGATTGCAAGTTATCTGAAGGTAGGTACATGACGATTTAGCAATTCCGCCACGAACACAAAATTTTACAAGAATTAAATTTTAGATGAAATTCTTAGATCTTTTGAGATTCATTGAACTTTTCAATGGCATGTTTAATCTTGATTATGCCCTTCAAGTTTGTGACTGCGATAACGAGGATCACAAATAAGGTGTGAATGACCATGCAAATTAGCTCGATACTCTCAATTTCATTTATCGTTTAATCAATGTGCTGGTTAACCACACATGATCCATCGATCAACGATAATTAATGAGAAACCCATTTCCATCCTTCATTGCTCCCATATTAGTGTGCCAGTTAACCACACACGCTCCACTAACGACCAATAAGGTGTAATGTACAATTTCATGGGTTAGCAATAAATTCACATTTATCTAAGTAACTAGGATTCAGAATTTATAAAAGATTTAGTTACTTTTTATTTTTATTATACTTGTGATGAGTGCTTGGTGTCCTATCTTACACGTTCGGCTAACGACCCTCCACTAGTCAAGGTTGCAGTGGGTAGGAGTGGATACCCAATGACGATCATTTTACAAGCTGCTTTCTTAAACACCCTTTATAGAACAGCTTCGTGAATGGGGCCTACTAACAGTATGACTGACTTATTCTTATACTTATGTATAAATTAAACTTTTAATGTTATAATAGTATAAGGGTGCATTTTAAACTTTTAAAATACTAGGTGGTTTAATCTTTTAATAATTTAAGTTTTTAATTTAATTAATTTTAAACCATATCAAGGAATAATTAATTGTCTCTTAATTAAATTATTAATAAAACAATGAGGGTGTATATTTTTAAACTTTTAAAACACTAGTGTTTTAGAATATAACTTCTCAAAATTAAAACTTTTTTAATCAAATTTTAAATTCCAAAACTTGAAGGCAAGTTTTAGAAACTTTTCAAAAGTTTCTAGATCAAATTTAATATAATTAAAGTAATCATATAAATTTACCATTATCTAATTTGACCTAATCCAGTTTTAATTGGTAAGATAAATGCAAATCAAAATTTACAAATAATTAGTTTATCACAAAAACTTGTAATTATCTTAAAATTTGACTATTATCTTCTAAATAGGTTAGAATATCGATTACAATATCAAAAAATCGAATTTTTAATTAGTAAAACAACTTATGGTAATTATCGAAACATAATTTAAGCCAAATCCCAAAAATCTGCTATCTGACTCGACTTGACATCGTGAGAACCATCACGTCGTGGTCCAATATGACCACGTCATGATCATCAGGCAGAACCAAAAATGATTCTCTTTTTGCTTTGAACAATTCATTAATGCATCAAATCTAACAGAAAAACACCCTAGGCTCTGATACCATTGATGGGTTTTGAGCACTACAACATTCCTATGGTGTACATGCAACCCCAATGCTTTGGATCTAAGTTTCCTCAAGTTATACATGCAAATAATCATCCAAAGCATAAATGCATAGGTGCGATTTTGGAGCCATGGGGTTAGAGAGGCTAAAAATCAGAGAATTGTGAGAGAGAGGTTAGCGAGGCTAAAAATCGGCTAGGGTTCCCTATGAATGCATATGTGCTGATTTTGGAGCCATGGGGTTCCTTTTATAGTTGAGGTTTCTAGGGTTTTCAACTTGGAAACTGTAGTTCCCTTGCTTAGGCCCTAAGCAACACATAGATCCCTTATGGTAAGACTATGGACGAAATCTATACGGACTAACATATAGTTTTCGTCCACCCTATACAAATATGGTCCATTAGCCCAAACTACAAATATTTCTGATTTACATAATCACTCCCCGTTGATTTAATCAGTCTCTTTTGATCACTAAATTAATTCCAAATTTATTTCTGATCAATACTAATTAAATAATATGATTTTACAACTAAAATATTATTCTTATAATATATTAATAAATCAAAATTAACCTCTTTTTCCGTAATTCATCCTATCTGAAAGACCCTGTATAGTGGTTTGGTCTAGGCATAGTCGTTGATAGCAGTAGATATGTAATTATTCGTGTTTTGTCATGAGTTTACGGTCAGAATGGGTTTACGGTCGTAAACTCCTTACGGTCGTAAACACCTTACGGTCCTTAGTCAAGTCTATAAATAGCGAGTTGTGTCAGTCATTATTGGTTGTTGATGCTTTCGTATACTCCCAAGTTGTATCAGACGTTTTATAGCATTGAAGCGTATGCAAGCTTGGTCTTTTGCTCTATATTTGCTTATTAATTCGTGTTTGCATCTGTTATTATCTTTGATCATTGGTAGATCTTTTTTCGGGACTTTACAATTGGTATCAGAGCAATACCAGTGTCAAAGGCGTTCAACAGCTGCGTTTTCAACTAAATCGATATTCATAACAGTATAGAGGGATTTATTCCAGTCGAAATCAAAGTTTCTCGAAGTTTACGGCCGTAAACTCCTCTTCACGGCCACAATTGCATTCCACGAAAACGATTGTTTTTCACATCATTCAAGCTTTCGTGATCACATATTGATTCTGACATTTAATTGAGTTGTTTTTAAAATAAAAATCGAACTTTTATATTTAACTTTCATTGACCGTAAACTCGACCATTCACAAAAAATCGATTTTCTGTTAAACGATAATTACACCATTATTTTTCGGAGTTTAAATAAAAAGGTATACTTGGACCGTAAACTTGAGTTTACGGCCTAAGGTTTACGGCCTACGAGTTTACGGCCTATGGGTTTACGGCCTACGAGTTTACGGCCTATTGAGTTTACGGCTAAGTCAGTTACCATATTTTAGTTGAAATTAATTCCTGAATTAAAAAATTTATTATTAAATATAATAATTAAAATTAAATTTACAGCCTTAAAATTTACTACAGTTTTTAAAAAAAAATGGAAACACAAAACTCAACTCGATACCAAGAACTTGATGCTGTGATGGGAACAACCACGCGTATTCCAAGACTTATGTCTGCTGATGGTTTCCCCAAGTGGAAATATAGAATTGAAAAGTATATAAAGATGAAGGATTTCAAGATTTGGAAGTGCGTTTTAAAAGATCCAGTCAGAATCACCACTACAGTTGGGGGGCAGGTAGTCGACAAGAAAATCGAAAACTACACTGATGAAGACTTTGAGAGTGTAGAAGAACAAGAAAAGGCATAGGCCATTTTGACTATGGCTTTATCTCCAGACATTGCACAAGGATTCAGAGAGTATACTTTTGCTAAAGCACTGTAGGAAGCTCTCATTGAAGTATATGAGGGAAATGAAGACATGCGAGAAAGTCGCCAAGATATGCTGAGACAACGCTTCAATATGTTCAATTATGTTCCTGGAGAGACTCTCGAAGCTCAACTGCAGCGATTTACAACTCTCAACACAGAGATGACTGTGGCAGGGATTTTTTATACAAAGTCAGAAATTAACAAGAAGCTACTAAATGCACTCCCAAATCTTGGGACATGAATGTAGCAGTAATTAAGAAGACTAAGGATCTCAATCGCCTCTCCCTAGCTGAAGTGATGGCTGTCATCAAAGCATGTGATATTGATGACAAGCAACGAGAGATCAATCATGTGAATTCCTACTGAGCCGCCAATCTTGGCATTTCAACTAATAATGCTCTCTCCTCTTTCTCTTATACTCCTGCAAGTTCATCTTCCTCTGCATCGGTTATTCCTTACCCACAAAGCCAGCCTCTTATGTCTACCTAAAAGGAGCATGCTACTATCGGGTCAAGTACATACCAATTATAGTTATGGTCTTAGAAACAATCGAACATAAGCTCAAGGACACAGTCCTTAGTTCTTCGTAGATACTTAAGAATATTCTTTACCGCTATCCAATGAGCTTTACCCGGATTCCCCTGATAACGACTAAGCATGCTCAAAGTGAAAGCCACATTAGGACGAGTACATGTCATAGCAGATATGATAGATCTAATAGCGAAAGAATATGGAACTCTACTCATTTCTGCTATCTCTGTATCGGTACTCAAACTTGAGTCTTACTCAGTATGGTATTACTCTGTAATGGCAATTCTACCTTCTTAGAATTCTCCAAACTAAAACTTTTTAGTACCTTATCCAAGTATGTACTTTGACTAAGTCCAATTAGTCTTTTACTTCTATCTCTCAAAATCCTTATCCCTAGAATATAAGCAACCTCTCCTAGATCTTTCATATTGAAAGACTATCCAAGCCAAGACTTAACTTCTTGCAAAGTTGGAATGTCATTCCCTATAAGAGGTATGTCATCAATATACAATACCAGGAAGGTCACTATACTCCCACTAGCTTTGACATATACACAAGATTCATCTTCACTTGTAGAGAAGTCAAAATTTTTGACTTACTCGTCAAAGCAAAGATTCCATCTGCGAGAAGCTTATTTTAATCCATAGATTGATTTTTCAAGCTTACATACTCTATTGGGGGTACTTTGCATCCACAAAACCCTTTGGCTAACTCATGTAAACATCTTCAGCTGACTTCCCATTGATGAAATCATTTTTGACATCAATCTGCCAGATTTCATAGTCATGAAATGCAACTATGGCTAGCATCACCCTAATATATTTAATCTTAGCTACAGGTGAGAAAGTTTCATCATAGTCAACCCTTGGGGTTTGAGTAAACCCTTTTGCAACCAGTCGATCCTTGAAAGTGTGTACCTTTCCATCCATGTTGGTATTATAATTGAAGATCCATTTACACTCAATTGTCTTACGTCTTGGTATATTGTTAACCAAATTCCAAACATAGTTGTTATACATGGACTTGATCTCGCTTTCCATTACCTCTTTCCACTTGGCAGCCGCAGGGCCTGCAATTGCTTCGTGTAGTTAGTAGGTTCATCAAAATCTATCAGTGTTGTATCACTGATAAACATATCACCTTCTGTCATTATATGGAAATCATACAACCCATGCGGAATGCTAACTCTATTAGAACACCTAAGAGGTAATGACTCGTCAATTGATTCAACTAGCATTTCTTCCTCAGGTTGAGCTCTAGTTTATTCAGAAGTTCCATCATCATTTGACTCTTGAATTTCTTCAAGATCAATGGTACTCTCACCGTCCTCTTTGCATATGAACTCTCTCTCGCGAATGACTCCCCTTCATGCTATGAAGAGCACGTTCTCACTAGGCCTATAGAAAAAATATCCAAAGGACTTCTGTGGGTGGCCAATGAAAATATGGTTGGATTGGGTGTCTAAGCCCATACTATAATTGGTATGTACTTAACCCAATAATAGCATGGTCCATTTAGGTTGTAACACTCTAGAACAATTAATTTGATAGGATGGATACATGAAGAAGAGCTTATTACAGTTTATTAATATGTTATAAGTATAATATATTAATTGAGGAATCACATTATTTAATTATTATTGATCAAGAATTAATTTGGTATTAATTTAGTGATCAAAAGAAACTAAATAACGATACAGGGACTGATTAAGTAAATCAGTAATACTTCTAGTTGGCCTCATGACTCATGTTGATTAGAGTTGGACTAAACCTATGTGAAAGTCCAAGAAGGTTTAGCCCAAAAGACTAAGAAATATGAAGAATCATTAGGGTTTGCATGTTTTTTTTGAAAGAGCATTAGGGTTTGCATGGTTGTAATCCTAAGTTATGAAAGAAGTCCCTAACCCCTAAAATCGGCACTCATGCACATTATAGTGGTGGCTAGACAATTTTGATCTCCCACCTGTCTCTCAAGTCCATTCTCTTGTTTTTGGTTTGTTATAAGACATTTGAGGCATCACACTTGATGTGCTAGCCTCCTAAAGGTCAAAGAAAAGCAAGCTACTACAAAAGGTAATCTTCTAACTATTTTTATGATTCAAATGTTGTCTTGAATGCTAGTTTAGGCTTTATGCTTTGCAAAAACAATATTGTATGCATAATTTGAGAATTATTAGATCCAAAGAATTAGGGTTGTATGTGCACCATAGGAATGTTAGAGTACATAAAACCCATCAGTGGTACCAGAGCCTAGGGCGTTGTCTATTATATTGATGCTAGTGTATAGTTTTCAAAGTTGGAAAAATGATTTTTTTTGCCACTGTTAGAAGGACTCGACATGTTGGATGAGTTTTTCCATGAACTCGATGAGTCCAAAGCCTGGCTCGGCGAGTTGGCTCATCTGGTGGCAAATTTTTCGAGTTTTTGGCTTGTTTTGGATTAGGATCATTACTACAAATTATTTTGGTTGATAAAATTTGATTTTACTAATGTGGTAATGTTTATCCTCATCTAAACTATGAATTATATCAAATTTTAAGATAATTACTTGATTTAGTGAAAAACTAGTTATTTGTAAAATTTGAAGTTATCATGTGCTATGAATCAAATCAGGTCAAATTGGTCAATGATTAATTACATGATAATTGGATTAGTTAATTTGATCTTTATTTGGTTATTGTAAAGTTCCATAACTTGTCCTCAAGTTATGGAATATGAAAAGTCATTATTTATGAAACTAGTAACTCATGTAAGTTATAGAACTCAATAGTCTTGAAAGGTTTCATAACTTGTCCTCTAGTTTGGAATTTGAAAGGTCTCATTCATGGAACTTTAAAATCCATAAATTATGGAAATTAAAAGTCTTATACACACACACACACACACATATATATATATATATACATATATATATATATATATATATATATATATATATATATATGTGTGTGTGTGTGTGTGTGTGTGTGTTTGTGTATGTATGTATAAGACAAGTCAGTCTTACCATTAGTAGGCCTCAGTCATGAAGTCAATCTATAAGGGGGGGGGGGTATAAGGTTACTGTCTATAAAATGGTGGTTTAATGGGTGTCCACACTCACCCACTACTTCCTTGACTGGTGGTGGGTCGTCAGCCGAATGGGTAGGATAAGACACTAACTCTCATTAGTAAATATAATGATAATTATTAAAGTAACTAAAATTTTATAAATTCCCGATCTTAGTTACTTTAGGAAAAATGTGAAGATGTTGCTATTCCCTGAAATTACACATTACACCATGTTAAGTCGTTAGTGGAGCGTGTGTGGTTAACCATCATACTAATTTGGGACGGACAATGTGTGTCAAAGGGTAGCTTGATGTTAATCATTGATCAATGGAGCGTGTGGTTAACCGAAAAATTGATTGGGTGATTTGTAACATTAAGTGTACCAAGCTAATTTGCATGGTTATTCACACCTTGTTTGTGATCCTTGACATCCTAGTCACAAGCTTGAAGCGCATAATCGAGATTTAAACATGCCATTGAAGAGTTCAATGAATCTCAAAAGAATCTAGGACTTTAAATCCAATTAAAACTTAATAATCAATTTCGTTTTTCATGGTGGAAATTGGTAAATCATCATTTACCTACGTTCAAATATTTTACAATTGGATTACGTCATCCCTCTTCGAATTGTAAAATACTGTGTTGGATCCTAGCCTTAATATTTCATTTGGGTGCTATATTAAGGATCATTATCTAATCTAAATGTTGTCTTTCTTTTCAGATTACTTCCAACATATTTCAAACCTAAACCCTTCATGGTCCATCTCCCTCATGAACCTATGTGGGAGGGTCATATTTAATTGATTGAACTTCAATGGTTGGATTCAAAACATTTGAATGGCCATTTGCTATGAGGACAAAGAATATGCCCTAGATAAAGAGCTTAAGGAGATTGACGAATCTACTGCTACTCCCGAATAGATTGCTGAATACAAGGCCCATGAGAGGGACGCGACCAAAGTGTCATGTATTATGATTGGTACCATGACTGCTGAGATTCAGAAGTGCTATGAGGACTTCCAGCATTATGAAATACATCAAGACTTGATGGAAAGGTACCATCAAAGTGCAAGGTAGGAAATGTATGAAATCATAGCCTCCATGATTACAACCAAGATGAAGGATGGAGAGTCCATCACGACCCACTTGCAAAAGATGCAGAGGTTTGTGGACGAATTGTTGTAGTTGAATGTCAACTTCGATGAAGAGTTAGCCATAGATATTATTCTACATTCTTTACCTCCTTGTTATGATCAGTTTCGTATGACCTATCATATGAACAAGGATGAGGTCACTCTAAGCAAGCTTCAAGGCCTTTTATGGACTGCAGAAAGTAGTCTTAAAGGAAAATCTATTATTTCTACTCCTAATGCTACTACCCCTGTCTTGGAAATTGGACATGGGAAGGGAAAGAAGAGGAAAGCTTCCTCAAAGAGCCACAATGGAAAGTCCCATGTTGGGTCCTCTTCTAGTGGGTCGAAAGGTGGTCCTGCTACACCCTCCTCAAACCCAAAGGATGCAGAGTGTTTCCATTGTCATGAAAAAGGCCAATGGAAGCGAAGCTGCCCCAAATACTTACAGGACATAAAGGATGGGAAGATCAAGCCCACCTTTGCAGGTATTTACACTAGTCTGTCTAATAACTCATCACATGCTAATTCTTGGGTCAGGATGTTTTTTTCACATTTGTTCTGATTTGCAGGGTCTAAAAGAAAGTAGGGATGTGGAGCACAGGAATATGAACTTGATCATGGGGAAGAAGAAAAAGTTGTATGTTACCAAGATTAGAGTTTATTCTTTATTGCTTAGTAATGGTTTAGAATTAGATTTGAATAATTGTTGCTACTCATCTGATATGGCGAGGAATATTATTTCCTTTCACAGTTTGTATAAACAACGTTTTACCTTTTCTTTTAATAATGAAATTGTTCGTTTTAATGCTTATTTTAATGATGTACTTTATTTTGAAGCATTGCCTTGTAATGGTATATATGAAAATGTGATGGTTGTAGATAAATTAGGAAATAATGTGTTGCATATCGATTCGTCCAATGGTTTGGACAAAGTATCCTTATGGCATTGTCGTCTTGGGCATGTCAACAAGAAGCGCATAGCCGAACTCTAAAAGGATGGAGATTTGGAGTCATTTGACTTAAAGTCAGATGACACTTGTGAATCTTGTTTGCATAGAAAGATGACCTAGTCACCCTTCACTGGTTCTTGTGCAAGGGTGAAAGTCTGTTGGACCTCTTACACACCGATGTGTATGGCTCCTTCAAAACCGCTACAAGGGATGCTAACCACTTCTATGTAAATTTTACTGATGATTATAGTAGATATGGGTATGTCTAGTTAATCAAGCATTAGTCATAAACCTTTGAAAAGTTCAAAGAGTTTAAGCAAGAAGTGGAGAATCAATTGGTCAGGAAGATAAAGATGCTTCGACCCCGTCGTGGAGGAGAGTATCTTAGTATAAAGTTCCATGACTATCTTAAGGAATGTGGAATTGTTTCACAATTGACACCACCTAGCACACCACATCTTAATGGTGTGGCTGAGAGGCGCAATAGAACCTTTTTGGTCATTGTTCGTTCCATGATGATTCGAGCTTCGTAACCTATCTCATTTTGGGGTTATGCCTTAGAGACTGTCGCCCATATCCTTAATCTAGTCCCAATTAAAAAGTTTACCAAAACACCTCACAAAATGTGGAAAGGGAAGGTTCCCTCATTAGACCACATCAAGGTTTGGGGTTGCGAGGTTTTCGTGAGAAAAGAACTCACGACAAGCTCGAACCTCATAGTGAGCATTATATTTTTGTCGGCTACCAATAGAAATCCTTTGAATATCTCTTCTATAGACCGAGTGACAATGTTGTTTTCATTATGAGGAGAGGAGTCTTTTGAGAGAGAGAGAACTCATATGCCAAGAGCATAGTGGGAGGCAAATTGACCTTGAAGAGATTCAAGACTTAAGTGATGAAGGAACCTCAAACACTAGCGCTCAACCTAAGGAGGAAACTCCAGTTGAACCGATTGACGAGTCCTTACCTCTCAGGCTTTCCAGTAGAGTTAGACATGCTCCTATGTTTTATGGTTTCCATATTACTACTAAAGGTGACAAATTTATCAGTAATAGTACACTAGTAAATTTGAATTAGCCTAACATCCATAAGGAAGCCATGGTAGGCCCTGAGTCTGCTAAATGGAAAGAGGCGATGGACAACGAGATTCAGTCCATGTATGACAATCAAGTTTGGAACATGGTTGACAATGTACCGTGCCGTAAGATAGTCAGGTGCAAATGGATCTTCAAGAAGAAGACCGACATGGATGGTAAAGTACACACTTATAAGGCACGATTGGTTGCAAAGGGCTTTACTCAAACTTCTGGAGTTGAATATGACGAGACCTTCTCACTAGTGGCTAAGATTAAATCTATAAGGGTTATGTTAGACATTGCTTCATTTCATGATTATGAAATATGGCAAATGGATCTCGAAACTCCTTTCCTTAATGGAAAGTTGGCTGAAGATGTTTACATGAATCATCCAGGGGGTTTTGTCAATACAAAGTACCCTAATAGGGCGAGTAAGCTTGAGAAATCGATTTATGGATCGAAGCAAGCATTTTGCAGATGAAATCTTTGTTTCGATGAGAAAGTAAAAGATTTTGGATTTTCGAGAAGCGAGGATGAGTCCTATGTATATGTAAAGCTAGTGGAGTATAATTAGCTTTCTCGTGTTGTATGTGGATGACAGACTACTCATAGGAAAAAACATTCCAATCTTACAGATGGTTAAGTCCTAGATTGGGAAATATTTCGCTATGAAGGACCTCGGAGAAGCTGCTTACATTTTAGGGATAAGGATACTGAGAAATAGGAGTAAAAGACTAATAGGACTTAGTCAAAGTACCTACTTGGACAAGGTGTTGAAGCGTTTCAACATGGAGAATTCCAAGAGAGGAGACTTACAAATCCAGAGCAATACCAAATTGAGTAAGACTCAGAGCCCGAGTACAGAGGCTGAGAGAGCAGAGCTGAGTCGAGTAACATATGCTTCCGCAGTTGGCTCGATTATGTATGTCATGACATGTACTCAGCCTGGTGTGGCCTTTGCTTTGAGGATGTTCAATAGATATCAAGGGAACCCTGGTAAAGCTCACTGGACTGCGATAAAGAACATTCTTAAGTACCTGCGGAGGACCAAGGACTGTGTTCTTACCCTTGGTGGGAGTGATGACTTGAGAGTGACAGGGTACAGTGACGCTAGCTTCCAGACCGACGGAGATAATTTCCTCTCTCAGTTGGGTTGGGTATTCACCCTTAATGGAGGATCAATAACATGGAAAAGTTCCAAATATGAAATTGTGGCTGATTCAACGTGTGAATCAGAGTACATAGAAGCAAGCGAAGTAGTAAAGGAGGCAATATGGCTTAAGAACTTCATTAGATACCTTGGAGTTTTACCAGCTGTAAAGGAGCCTATAGATATTTTCTGTGACAATGAAAATGTAGTTGCCTTAGCCAAGGAACCAAAGGATCATGGAAGATCCAAGCATATTGACAGAAAATATCACTTTATAAGACATCAAGTAGAAAAAGGACTACTCGTAGTGAAGAGGATATCGTCAGAGAAGAACCTAGCAGATCCCCTTATAAAGGGACTCAGTAGGGATAAGCTCTTGCTGCGTGCAAGAAGCATTAGGCTGAAGGATGAAATTAGTTTTAATGATTAGATAAATATTTAGAAACTTGTAATAGCTAAAATGTAATTGGCATTTGATGACTGAATAAAAGGAGTTTTATTTATAACTAAAGTTACTATCTTGTGTCAATTATTTACTATTCTTTCATTTTGCATGTTTTGACTTCCACGATAATAAGATTATTTAAACTATCCACAGTTGATCAAACTTTGGAAGTAGGTTATGTAAGTAGACTGTCATGAGTGGGTTTTGTAAGATTATCTAAGGAGTTAGACATTGCAAAAGTTTTGTACAACATTCATGAGTGCTCTTGAAATAAGATTTAAGTATTTGGATCAACCCACACTCACATGAATCACGTCATCGAATTTATCACGAGTGATTGTGAGATGATAATATCGTATAATCTTCAAACTAAGATATATGAGTTGGCAATTATCAGTTGGTCGTACATTGATAGTGCGAAAACACATTAGTAACTTTATGTTATAAAATGTGCTGTTTTGTATGATTTAACCAATAGTTAGTACACGCATATAAATCAAAGTTTATCTATTCCTTTTATCCCAAGAGGATTAAAAGCGATATCTTGGGCCCCTCGATGATTTTTTTTGACTTATGTGCTAGGCCCGGTTAGAGCTAAATTGATATGTTCAATTAAGTTCTATGTCAAACAAATCAGAAATCGGGAAAGAAACTGCTGGACAATAAGTATGACTATGTTCCGTGTATTTTTTCTGCATGATATCTTGAAGAAAATATGATTATATGATCCCTTATCTAAATGGCGCGTTAGGATTCGACATTGGCTTTTAGAGAGCTACGATTGGTACTCGGTTTTTGAAGAGCATTGGCAATTGTACTTATTAGACTTATCAAAGTGGGAGACTGTTGGATTAGGTGTCTAAGCCCATAACTATAATTGGTATGTACTTGACCCGATAATAGCATGGTCCATTTGGGTTGTAACACTCTGAAAAAATTTGATAGGATTGATACTTGAAGAAGAGGTTATTGTGGTTTATTAATATATTATAAGTATAGTATATTAATTGAGGAATCACATTACTTAATTAGTATTGATCATGAAATAATTTGGTATTAATTTAGTGGTCAAAAGAACTAATTAAAGATACAGGGACTGATTAAGTAAATCAGTAATACTTCTAGTTGGCCTCATGACTTATGTTGATTAAAGTTGGACTAAACCTATGTGAAAGTCCAAGAAGGTCTAGCCCAAAAGACTAAGAAATATGAAGAATCATTAGGGTTTGCATGGTTATAATCCTAAGCTATAAAGAAGTCCCTAACCCCTAAAATCGGCACTCATGAATATTTTAGTGGTGGCTAGCCAATTTTGATCTCCCAACCTCTCTCTCAAGTCCATTCTCTTGTCCATGGTTTGTTATAAGACATTTAAGACATCATACTTGAGGTGCTAGGCTCTTAAAGGTCAAAGACAAGCAAGCTACTACACAAGGTAATCTTCTAACTGTTTTTATGATTCAAATGTTGCCTTGCATGCTAGTTTAGGCTTTATGCTTTGGAAAAACAATGCTTTATGTATAATTGCAGAAAACTTAGATCCAAAGCATTAGGGTTATATATACACCATAAGAATGTTAGAGTACATAAAACCCGTCAAATACATCTCTCACTTCAAGGTTCAAGCTTGTCGTGAGTCTCTAATCTAACGCAAGTTTCACAACCCAAAACCTTGATATGTTCTAACGAGGGAACTTTCCCTGTCCACATCTTGTGAGGTGTTTTGGCAACCTTCTTTGTTGGCACAAGATTGAGAATACGAGCGATAGTCTCTAAGACATACCCCCAGAAAGATATTGGAAGTGAAGCTCGATTCATCATGCAATGAACCATATGCAACAAGTTTCGATTATGCCTTTCATCCACACCATTAAGTTGTGGTGTTCTAAGAGGAGTCAACTATGAAATTATTCCACATTCCTTAAGGTAGTCGTGGCACTCGATAGAAAGATACTTACTGCCTCTGTCAGATCCAAGCATCTTTATCTTCCTGCCTGATTGATTCTCAACTTCTTGTTTAAAATCTTTGAACTTTTCAAAGGTTTCTGACTTGTGCTTAATTAAGTAGATATAGCCATATCTGCTATAATCATTAGTAAACGCCACGTAGAATCGATTTTCATCCCTTGTTGTGGATCTGAAGGCTCCACACACATACGTGTGTATGAGATCCAACAATCCTTCACCTTTTTCACAAGAACCAGTGAAAGATGACTTTGTCATCTTTTCAAGTAAAGAATATCCGCACGTATCATCTGACCTTAAGTTAAATGCTTCTATCACTTTATCCTTTTGGAGTTGCGTGAAGCGCTTCTTGTTAACATGTTCAAGACGAAAATGCCACAAGCATGTTTGTCTATTCCATTAAACGAATCAATTTGGAATACACTATTGCCTAAATTGTCTATAAACATCAAAGTTTCAGGATAAGATTCATTATCGCGGTCTCGATTCAATAATTGTACTTTTTCAATTTTAATCGTATATTATTAAATACATCTAATCACATATGATTATATGTATCTAATACATATGATTTGTATGGAGAAAAAAGGATATTGCGTGTATAAATTATATTTGATTAGATACATATAATCATATGTTGATTCTATACAAGAGATTGGATAAAAAAACGTGAAAACAAATATTTGTTCACATTAATCGTATGTTATTAAATACATATAATTAGATATGATGAAATACATGAGAAAAAATATTGAATGGAAAACTAGAAAAATAATATTGTTTATGTAAATCATATGTGATTAGATACATATAATCACATATGATTATATTTATTTAATCATATGTCATTTATGTAAACAAATACATATAACCACACATGATTTATGACATTATATGTGTTTAATCACATATGGTGTAGGTGGTTATAGGTAGCGAGTGGTGATCGCATGGTGAAGATGGGTGGTGGTGCGTGGTAGATGTGATAAATATGGTGGTGACGTGTGGTGGTGGATTATGGGTGAAGGGGATCGTAGGTGAAAGTTGTTTCTTGATGATTGTAGGTGGTGGTTGGTTGAAGGTGATGGTGGTGGTGAAGGGTGGTGGTGGTGGTTATGGTGGGTGGGTGGTGAAAGTGTTGATGGGTGGGTTATGACGGGTGGTGGTGATGGGTGGTGGCGGCGTGTGGTGTTGTTTGGTGGTGGGTGGTGGTCGCAGGTAGTGGTGAGTGGTTGTGATGGGTGGTCGTAGTGCTGGGTGGTGGTGGTGGCAAGTATTGGTAGTTTTAGTGGGTAATGTATGGGGTGGTGGTAGTGGGTGGTATTGATGTGTGGTGGTAGGTAGTGGTGGAAGATATTGGTAATAACGGTAGGTGGTGGATAGTGGTGATGGGTAGTGGACATGGGGGGTAGTTGATGGTGATGGGTGGGTGGTGGATGGTGATGGTTGGTGGTTTTAGCTGTGATAGGGGGTAGGTAGTGATGATGTTGGTGGGTGGTGGTGATGGTGGTGACGAGTGGTGTTGGGTGGTTGTGGTGAATGGTGGTGATGGGCAGTAGAGGCAGGTGGTGGTGATGATAGGTGGTTGTGGTGGTGGTGGCGGTCGTTTTGTGGGTGATACGTAAAGTGGTTGTGGCAAGTGGTAGTGGTAGGTTGTGTTTGGTGACGAGTTTTGTGTAGTGGTGGGTGGTGAACGTGGGTGGTGATAGGTGATGGGTGATGGCTGATGGTGGTGGTGGTGGCGGGTGGTGGTGGCGGGTGGGGGTGATGGTGGGTAGGGTGGTGGTGACATGTGGTGATGATAGTTGGTACAGACGAGTGGTGGGTTGTGGTAGTTATTAGTAATGATTTGTTGTGGTGGTGGTTGTGGGTGTTGGAGGTGGGTGCTGGTGATCGATGTTGGTCGTGGGTGGTGTTACTGGGTTGTAGGTTGTGGTAATGGGTGGTTGGTAGTGGTGGGTGGTTGTTAGAAGGTGGTGATGGGTGATGTTGGTTGGGTAGTAAGTGGTGTTGGCTAGTAGTTTTTTTAAGAGTTTCTAATTATTTATAATTGTGAGGTTTAAATTTGTTTTAATTTTTCTTACAATAAGAAATATTATCGACTGAACGCTCATAAAATTTTAGCATGCAAAAAAATAGGAAATTTCTATACAACTAAAATTATTGTACGAATCAATT
Organism: Lactuca sativa; assembly: GCF_002870075.4. NCBI lineage: Eukaryota > Viridiplantae > Streptophyta > Magnoliopsida > Asterales > Asteraceae > Lactuca > Lactuca sativa. Next base: position 146,842,877 of record NC_056631.2, read on the forward strand.
TTTTTATAATAAACTTTTTTTATAAAGAATTTTGAAAGTTAAGCAAGACACACTCACACACACACACACACACACACACACACACATATATATATATATATATATATATATATATATATATATATATATATATATATTGGTTCCGTTGAAATTAAAAATAAAATAGAGATCTTGAGATTCAACCTCAATCAACGTATTTTCACATCTGTCGCTCTAAGCCTCCAGTGTATCTGTGCGGCAGGGCTGGTATAATCATAAATGATTATACAGCACCGCTCATTGTTTTCTCCTCCGCTACCATCACCACCATCACAACCGCCACTGTCACCACCAATACCACCACCTCTATCACCATCCGACCTCACCACTGTCACCACCGCCATCTCTGTTACCACCACCTTTTCTGTCACTAACTGTCATAATCATTTATTATTATACAATATATGGACATACATATATGTATAATCATTTATAATTAGACATATACGTATAAACATGTATAATCTTATATGATTATATCTCTCTACCATATATTCATTTATGATTAGGTATACTCCGTTGTTGCCGGTATGCTGGATTATTAGAGCTGTAAATGAGAAAGATGTGGCTGAGATTGAATTTCAATATTTCTATTTTAATTTCAAGATAACCGTGCTATATATATATATATATATATATATATATATATATATATATATATATATATATATATATATATATATATATATATATATATATATATATATATATATATATATATATATCTTGCTTAACTTTCAAAATTCTTTATAAAAAAAAGTTTATTATAAAAAAATTGATTTGTACAGTAATTTTGGTTGTACAGAAATTTCATATTTTTGCATGCCAAAATTTGTTATGATTCATTGATTTGACATGCTTTTTCATTTATGTAACTCGAAATAAAATACTTCATTTGCAGTCAAAGTCGTTACGATATCAACAGCTAAAGAGTCAAAAGTCTTTCCATATGCATAGTCAATTTGTTAGGTAAGATGATGTGGTAAGCTTAGGAATGGGTGTATAAATGTCACAAGATTTTAAGAGCATTTGAACTTTATCTACGGGATCATTTACTGGACATAGTATGGCTCAGGTAATCTTTCCATGTTTTGTTGCATATGCCACTTTCTTTCCAACTTTTATCATTTATTTTCCCTCCAAATAATTGTTTTCGTCCATGCACAAACATAGGAGATAAAAGTGAAAGTGAACATGCATAGTCAAAAATGCAGGAAGGATGTAATGAAGACGGTCACTAAACTATCTGGTGTTAATGAGGTATCGGTAGATTTAGCGAAGGAGATGTTAGTTGTGATTGGAGATGTTGATCCCGTTTCCATCGCAACTTGTTTGAGGAAGAAACAAAGGGTGGCTAATATTGTAAGTGTTGGACCGTACAAAAAGAAGGAGAAGGAAGCCGATAAACCGATTGGTTTTCCCATAATGTATTGTAACAACCCTTGTCAAAATGGATATGGACAATTTGTGTATGGGCATCCACCATCCCATGATGGTGGAGGATGCAACATTCTTTAGAATGGATGATGCACAAACTATATATTGTACAAGACGAAATTCTAAACATCTTACCAAACTTTTAGAAGCAATTCTCTATTTATTATGTTTCCTTTAATCAGTTAATGATCTCGAATGAGTTTAAATGGTATATGTATGTTGTAATCTTTTTAGCAAACTTCGTAAATGATGCCGGTTAAATGATTTTGATTACATATTTCTGAGGTTAAACCAAAATAATAATAATGATTTCGAGGTTAGTATAATTCGAATGCAAGTGCTCATCATTAATTAAGTTAAGTTTCCGTAACAACCGTCCAATATATCATCTATATATTGTATATATCAACAGAGGGCATAAGAAATTAAGAATGAGCTGGATTCAAGGGTCATTAGTTGACTCTGTAAGTAGTTCAAGCAATTGGGTCTTAAACAATTGAGTTGGTTACAAGTCCACTTGATATCTAAGAGCGAGTTGGTAGTCAATCAACTACTTGACATCACCTGATCATAGAATGAAGGTCATTGATATCAGAAACGTTCGGTGAGTAGAAAGTTTGAAATACATTTGTTTTGTAACGGATGTTTTCTTTGTTTAAAAACCAAACCTAAAAACTAAACCATCTTCTGAATATGGTTTAACATTACATGGATAAGTGAGATAAGCTATATGTTAGGAAGTGATGTGGATAAAACGCAAAACAAAAAGCAAAAAAGGCACATTATTTATAAGGTTTGGTCAAGATGACCTAAGTTCATGGGCAAGAGTGAGTATTTTTTATTTATGAGTTTTCAAATTGAGTTCACAAGTAAAATTAAATAGAGATTCACATACACTACTTTATAATTAGCATTTATAGATTATGAATCATATCTAAAACCATAATGGGTCAAGCCCATTAATCCATAGGTTAATAGCATTTATAGATTAGGAATCATATCTAAAACCATAATAGGCCAAGCCCATTAATCTATAGGTTAATGAAAGTTATCAAACAATCACAATCCACCATATAGTAGCTTCTCAAACCATAATACTTGAAACACATTGCATGAGTGTGATTATGAGTTTTCCACACTAAGAGGCATGGGGGTTACCTCATATATATATAGTAAATAATAATACATATACACCCCTCAAGTATATAGTAAAGTATAAATGACTATCCAAATAAATAACTAGACTAATATCCCCCCTCAAGCGAGAGGAGGTGGACCGAGACGAAGCATGCGACGGATCTGCTCAAACTGTGGTCGAGGTAGACTCTTAGTGAAGATGTCAGCGACTTGAAGCTTGGTAAGAACAAACATAGTGACCAGTTTGCCTGAAGCGACGAGCTCCCGACAAAATGATAGTGAAGATCAATATGCTTAGAACACTTATGAGCCACCGGGTTCTGGGTGAGAAATAAAGCACTATGATTGTCACTGAGAAGTGTGGGGCGATCGGTGGGCAAAGCATGCAACTCTTGCAACAAATGAGTGATCCAGATGATCTCTGCAGCCATATTAGCCATGGCTCGATATTCAGACTCACAGTTGGAGCGACAGATAGTAGGCTGCTTCTTCGCACTCTAGGAGACAAGATTACCCCTAGGAATATCGAGTACCCATAGGTGGAGCGGCGAGTCTTAAGGCAGCGAGCCCAATCAGCATCAGAGTAGCCAACAAGCTTGACAGCCGGAGGCCGTGAGAAAGTGAGACCCAATGAGAGGGTGCCTTTGACATAGCGAATAAGTCGTTTAACAGCTTGAAAATGAGCAATCGTCGGGGTAGCAAGAAACTGGCTAACTTGATTTACAGCTTAAGAGATATCCGGTCTTGTAATCGTCAAATATTGTAGTGCACCAACCAAGGACCAATAGAGAGTCGGATCCTCATGAAGAGGACCATCACTAACAAGAGAGGCGTTTGGTAGCAAGGGGGGTCGGCATAGGCTTAGCATCGAGAAGACCGGCTCGTGAGACAATGTCGTGAGCATATTTTGCTTGACTAAGAAATAAGCCAGTGGAATGATGAGTAGCCTCAAGTCCAAGAAAATAGTTCAACCGCCCAAGATCCTTAATTCGAAATTCGGCATGAAGCCGAGAAATGAAGGACGACACAACAGCATCATCCGAGCTAGTGATAATCAAATCATCAACATAAACTAACAAATACAAAATACACGAGTCCCGGCGAAATAGAAAAAGAGACGGATCCGCACGACCTGCAGGAAAAACCTTGTTGCACCAAAAATGAACTGAGCCGACGAAACCACACACGAGGAGCCTGCTTAAGTCCATAAATAGCTTTATTTAGTTTGCAAACATAGTAAGGATAACGGACATCTACAAACCTAGGGTGTTGATTCATAAAAACAGTGTCACCCAAATGTCCCTGTAGAAAGGCGTTATTGACGTCAGGTTGACGCAACTGCCACCCATTTACAATCGCAAGGGTGAGAACAATACGAACGGTGGCCGCCTTGACCACAAGACTGAAGGTGTGAGAAAAATCAAGTCCCGGAACTTGACTAAATCCTTGAGCAACAAGTCGAGCCTTGTGACGTTCCACAGTCCCATCGACTCGATATTTGGTACGAAACAACCACCTACAACCCACAATATTGGTATGGGGGGTGACGAGGAACGAAAGTCCACGTCTAATTATGATGAAGAGCTGCCATCTCAGAACACATTGCTTCACGCCATGTAGGGTCATGCAAGGCAGTGGCATATGATGAGGGAATATCTGCAAAAAAAAAAAAAAAAAAAAAAAAAAAAAAAAAAAAAAAAAAACTTGCGAAAACAAGCCATGAGAAGTTAGATGTGCCAAGTCAGAACGATAACGTGTCTTAAAAATCTCGGCTTTGGCACGAGTGGTCATTGGATGCGAGGGAGGAGGCGGATGGGAGGCTAGAGGTGGATCAGGCTCGGAACCCAGTTGCAGATTGGAACTAGACATCAACCCTGACTCGGAGTCAGACCCGGAGGTGGGAACCGAAGCAGAATTAGTGGATGGTTCAGAGTCAAACTCGCAAGGCGACCCAGTCTCGGGTCCCGACGAGGTAGAGGTAGGGAATTCAGAAGCAGGAGTCAGGATCGATGGAGTCGGTGGATCCGGTTCAACACACACAGTGCAAGGAGCAGGGGTAGCGGATCCCGATGAAGCACTTGGAGAGACCAGGACAACATTGTCATGCACAGGACCGACATGGAGCTGATCACTAAGGAATGTGTGCAAGGGTAAAGACCCAATAGGAGCATTTGTATGGGTGTCACGAAACGGGAAGCAATCTTCATCAAACCGGGCATGGCGAGTAACAAAAACTTGTGTCAAAATCGGATCGAGAGACAAGTAACGTTTATATTGAGTGTTATAACCCACAAAAACACAAGGTATGCTCTGCGGAGAAAGCTTATGATCTGCATAGTCACGTAAATATGGACAGACCCGACACACAAAAATGCAAAAATTCTCATAAGATGGCACCCGTCCGAACAAAACCTCAAACAATGATTTCATGGATAACACCTTTGTAGGGAGACTATTAATAACATGCACGGCGGAGCTGAAAGCATGAGTCCAATAAGAAACTAGAATGTGAGTGTGAAACATCATAGTAAGACCCGTCTCCACAATGTGACGATGTTTACGTTCAACCCGCCCATTTTGTTGGGGGGTATATGGGCATGAGATGCGATGAAATATGCCCTGTTTATGTAATAGTGTCATTACTATATTATTAAGAAATTCTGTACCCCAATCACTTTGAAATTTTTTAATTTTGGTAGAGAATTGAGTCTCTACAAAGGTGATAAGAACCTCAAAAATGCTAAAAAAAATCCGATTTAGACTTGAGCGGGTAAAGCCATGTGAAGTGGGAGAAATCATCCACAAAAGTTACATAATATCGGTAGGATGCAACCGAATCAACTGGGGAAGGACCCCAAAGATCACAATGGATTAAATCTAGAACATGAGCGGATCATTGCTCATTAATTTTAAAAGGCAGCCGATGAGACTTAGAAAGTTGGCAAGGAGAACACGTAATCAATTTAGGTAAAATAATGAAACCATTACATGACCAAGTTTATTTAATATTGAAAAAACATCAAAAGACACATGCCCTAAATGTGTGTGCCATAATCCAAAAAATGTTGTGGTTCGCTTCTTAGCATAAGACAAACAAGCCACCAGTTTATTGGGAAGAACACAAAGCCCCCGATCATATTTTCCTTGAACCAGAACTTGTTCCCGATCCTGAATGTAAAAGAAATAGTTGGAGAAAAGCACATCCACATTATTATCATGTGTTAACTTGCTAATAGACGATAAATTTTTAGTAAGACGAGGGACCACCAAAACATCCCGCAATCGAAGACCATTGGGAAGAGAGGAAGTCCCAAGAGTATTACCATTACCAAATTCAACCGAGCCATCACAAACAAAAGGTTCGGGTTGATTAACCGAGCCTGAAGAAGAAACCATGTGACCCGAGGCACCGGAATCAACATACCAATCCGGGTCGGGTGGAGTCACACAAGAATTTGCAAGGCTTTAGCTAAGTCAGCTTCACTTAGGGCAGACTTAGAAGCAAATGTCGAAAGTTGAGGAGAAGCGACAGAGTTGGCAATGGGATGGCCGACGGCCACGGCCACGACCACCACGAGGGCCACCACGACCACCGAAGTTACCACCTCGGCCCCGACCAGCGGAAACCGAGATAGCAGTCCCGAGAGGCGATCATTCAGCAGCGAATGCGACAACAGTTGCAGAGTTCGAATGGATAGACTTCATGAAGAGCTCGTGACCTTCTGCTTGTGCAAGGAAGTCCTGAAAAGGGTGAGTAATACGAGAGGTCCGAACCCCAATGGATAAAGTCTCAAAAGCACCGCCAAGACCACATAAGAACAAATGATTTTTATCAGATTCATCAACGGCTTGATCGATAGCCACAAGTTCATCACAAATCGCCTTAAATTTTCGTCCATATTCAGAGACGGTGGAGGTGCCTCTAGAGAGAAGTCGAAGTTGATCCCGAAGAGTTTGTACTCGTTCCATGGAAGAATTACCATAGGCAGATTTAAGAGCGGTCCAGATTGCACGAGCGGAGGAGAGTCCCACGACTTCAAAAAATGCTTCTTCCGTGAGGAGGCTTGAAGAAGGATGATAGCCCTCTGATCCGCAGCCTGCCATTCTGCAAAGACGGGGTTTGCAACAGATTTTTCGCCAACCAGGTGGTGAGATGGAGGGGCTTCAGAGGAGCCATCAACGTGAGCGTAGAGATGCTGATATGTAAGAAGGGGAGTCATTTGGTTCACCCACAATAGATAATTTACGGAGGAGATGCGGATGGGGATGAGATGGAGGAGAGTGTTCATGGAGAGGGTAGCATATGTGGAGGAGCCTGCCATGGAGACAAGAAAAAATAACAAAAAGAAGAAGAGAAGATTGGAGACGGGAGGGAGAGGAAAGGAGGGGTCGATGGCTCTTATACCATGTGATTATGAGTTTTCCACACTAAGAGGCATGGGGGTTACCTCATATATATAGTCAATAAAAATACATATACACTCCTCAAGTATGCAGCCAAGTATAAATGACTATACAAATAAATAAATAGACTAATAATGAGCATTAACAACACACATGTTAGAGCACCATGAGCCATAGTTGAGCATCATGATACACATGTAGTGCATCATGAACACTAGTGACACATCAAACATCATGGTGGCACATCATGTTGTATTACTTGAGCATCTTCAACTTCTGAGCATCCTTGGATAATCTCGAGTATCATAGTGAACATCATTGCATAGGTAGTTCATCAGTAACACATATGGCGCACCCTTGCACCAAGATAATGCATCATGCTTGATGATGGCATATTTTGTGCAAAGGATGGTGCTTCATCTCCAAGTGTGGTACATCTCACAAATAATAGCACATAAGGCTTCCAAAGTGGTGCATCATCTTCAAGTTGGTGCATCTAACTTCCAAGGTGTCGCACATGCTTCCCAAGTAGCACCTCCAAGCTCCTAGATGGCGCATCCACTTGCAATGTGCCGAATCTTCGTCATGGAGCATCACTAGATGCTCCATTCCTTTCTCAGGTGCTCTACTTTTATTTGAGTATCGTCTCAACTAAATTTAAAGCAAGAACTTCCTCTCCAATCCTGTCATCCATCTAAGAAGGGACTTAACACCTACGAACATCAACGAATTCCCACAAAAGCTTGAACTTCTCCATGGGCAATGAATTTCTTAACATCATTGTTGGATTCACCTTGGTATTAATATTCAGTACAGGTATGCAATAAACCACACAAATCGCATAAAACGCACAAAACCACATTGTATAACGCGCTTTAAAAAACTTGTGGTGCAGTTTGTATGTTGTTAAACCGCATTATGCGGTGCGATTTGTGGTTTACGCTTACAAAATTGTGGTTTAAACCACACCGCATTGATAAAATCACTTAATGATTATATATATATATATATATATATATATATATATATATACACACACACACACATACACAAAAGAAAATATTTTAACAAATATAATGTTTATTAATTCAATTCATCCTAAATTACTGGCATTATCTTAAGTTTTTGAAATGTAATAATATTCATTTGAATTTTTTTAATCCAAAAGTTAATGCACTGACCATAATTTTTTGTCACAATTGTTGGATTAGTGTCTAAGTCCATAACTATTTTGGTATGTACTTGACCTGATGGTGCATGGTCCTTTTGGGTTGCCATCACCAAAGCAACTTGATAGGATGAATTATGAAGAGAGAGGATTAATTATGATTTATTAGTATATTATAAGAATAATATATTAAAGGAAAAATCATATTTTTTAATTAATATTAGTCAAGAATTAATAGGAATTAATTTTATGACTAAAAGACATTAATTAAACTTAAGGAACTAGAACTGTCAATTGTGTGATAGTTGAATATTAGGCTAATGGACTCCATAGAGGATGGAGTGGTCGAATTCTATGGGGAAACCATTAGAAATCGTCCAAGGCCCTTAAGGAGGGAGTCCATGGGTTGCTTAGGGCCTAAGCATCCAAACTAGGGTTTCCTTGTTCGATAACCCTAAGAGCCTCACTATTTAAAGGACCCTTGAGACTCAAAAACATGGTGAACTTCTTCTCTAGGGGTTTCCACACGTTTTTGGCAGCCTCCTCTCTCCTTATTCTTCATCCTCTTGCTCTTGGTGTTTGTGAACCATTAGAAGAGTGACAATTGTGACTCTAAGCTTTCTAAAGTCATTACAAGGAAGATTTGTGATTGTTATTGCTACATAACAATCAAGGTAAGATTTAAACCTCTTTCTCATGTTAATATGATTAATTGTATGCTAGAACTAGGGTTTAAAGTCTTGGATGAAGTGCATGTACAATAGAGAAACATAAATCCAAGCATTAAGGTTTGTATGAGCACATAGGATGTTCTTATGGCTAAAACCCATCAGTGGTATCAGAGCCTAGATTGGTTTCTATTGTATTGATGCCTTGGTTATTTATTCAAGCTTCAAAAATCGATTTTTTGGTCCCGTGTCTGATGAACTCGGCGAGTTCCAATGTGGACTTGGCGAGTTGCTCCTACTCGACGAGTCCATAGAGGAACTCGGCGAGTTCGAGCGTCAGAAGGAGGCAGTTTCGGGATTTCTTGCTGTTTTGCTTGAGGATACATGCCTTAATTGTTTTGGGTCTTTAATATTCAAATTTTATTTTATATTTAAGTATATCCTTGATTAAACAAAAGATATTTACCAATTGATTAGATAATAACTTCCTTATATGATTAAAGATTGATTATTTGTATTAATTGGGTAACTTATCTTGCAAGAAAATGAAATTAGGTCAAATTTAGATGATCATTAAATTAATTGTTTAATTTAAATTATTTGCTATTTGATCCTTGATGTTTTGAAATGTTTCAAAACTTGCCCTCAAGTTTTGGAATTTAAAAGTTGATTAATAGTTTAATTTAGAAATGTTAAATTCTAAAACACTAGTATTGTTTTGAAAAGTTCAAATCACACCTTTATGGTTTTATTAATTAATTAAAGTGTATAATTAAAGGAGATTTAATAAATTCATAAAGTTTAGGTTCACATTTAGTTAAATTAAAAGTGTAATTTATTAAATTAGACCACCTAGTATTTTAAAAGTGTAAAATACACCCTATACTATATATAACATTAAAAGTCTAACATTATATATATGTATGAGTAAAAGTCAGTCTTACCGTTAGTAGGTCTCATTCACGAAGTTTGTCTATAAGGGGTGTTTAAGGAAATTGCCTATAAAATGGCGATTGAATGGGTATCGACTCTTACCCACCGCACTCTTGACTAGTGGAGGGTCGTTAGCTGAACGAGTAGGATATGACACAAATGTTCCATTATAAGTATAATGAAATACAAAAGTAACTAAATGCTTTTACAAATTCCCAATCTTAGTTACTTTAGGAAAAAGTGAATTGATGAAATTCCATGACATTACACTTTGTGCCCTTGCGAAGATGTTAGTGGAGCGTGTGTGGTTAACCGGCACACTAAATGGTTCTAAGTAAAGGTAGCAAAGGGTGACTCAATGTTTGTTATAGTTCGGTGAGCGTGTGTGGTTAACCGGCACATCGAATAGGTGACTGTAACATGTGGGGGCACCATGTAAGTTTGCATGGTTATTCACACCCTGTTTTGTGATCATCGGCATCCCAGTCACAAATCGAGGGGCATATCGAGATTTAAACATGCCATTGAAAAGTTCAATGAATCTCAAAAGATCTAGGAATTTTCAATAGATTTAAAACATAATTTTGTTTTTCGTTTTTCATGGTGGAAATTAGTGAATCGTCATTCACTTACCTTCAAATGTTCTGCAATTTGGGTTACGACATCCCTCTCCCAAGTTGTAGAGTATTGTGTTGGGTCCTAGCCTTAATATCTCATTTGGGCGATTTATTAAGGGCTCAATCAATCAACTAACTTGAATTCGTTTTCTCCCGTTTTTGTAGATGTCAAAGTATGACAATCATGGTCTTCCCAAATTTCAAGGAAAAGGTGTTCCTGCTAAAAATAAGCTATTCCGTTATTCAAGTAAAGATTCAAGGTGGACTAGTTTGATTTCACTTCTTCCTCCCCCTCCCGTTCTCCCTAACCCACAAGATCGAAGAATTGAAAGGTTCAATGTCACCAAAGCCCTATTGGCAATGAAACATGAAGATGGTAAGCCCATGTGTGCCCACGTTCTAGGAATGAAATCACACATCGATAGGTTGATTATGTTGGGTGCGTCATTCCCTGATAAGTTGGTTGTAGACTGGGTTCTACAGTCACTCACTGAATCATATAATAAGTTCAAAAGAAAGTATTATATGATGGATCATGATGCAAACCTCATTGACCTAACTTACATGATCATTGCTGCTGAATCAGAAATGATTTGGCAAAACAATGGAGCATATTTTTTGGGAAAGTCAACCAACCATGCTTCCGAGGACGTTGTAGGAGAACCGAACTGTGTTTGCTGCCAAGTGAAAGGGCGTTGGATAAAAGTTTGTCCTAAGAGCCTGAAGAATCCAGAAGATGGGAGAGTCAAAGAGTATGGATGTGCTTTAGGTAAAATCCACTATCTAACTCCATTAAGTTTCTATTCATTGATTCTTAATACATAATGTGATAAGATTACATTTGAATGTTTTATAGGATCAGTGAAAAGAGAGGAAGCCTGATGGAAAAGCAAGAGGAGTCTGATCATGAAAAGATGGATCTCGATCACATGGATTCGAAGATTAGATTTTGAGCTTAGAAAGTTATGATAGAGTTGTTAGGAATATTTGATTACATAGTCTTTCAGGTGATTTTGCATTGTAAGGACAAATGTTTTCTGCTGCTTTTATGAATAAAATAAATTTTTTGTTTGACGTATTTATTTATTTATTTCCTTGCAATGAAATCATTATGAAAAAATTGATGTTTGCATATTTCTACAACGAATGGATGTGATTCTTAATTATGTTATTTGTGGAAAGGTCAATAATTTACCAAATAGGGAAAGTCCCTCATCGCCCAAGTTTCATTTGGACAGAAACTTGGAATCATACAACTTGGTTGCATGATGAATGAGAAATTTCATATTTGGAGATTAGACTAATTCGTTGACAAAGTGTCAAGTGAAGGAATAGGAGATCGAGTACACAAGGTTGTGTGTTGATCAAATCCACCACAAGAGTGACAAAGATATTCGTCATGATTTACTAAAGTTTTAGTGGATATGATTATACTTATAAGATTAAGTGTAATTTCGAGTTGATTTGAAAGAGTTTAAATCAATAGCAGAACGAATAAGAAGAATCAAGTAGGCAGAAAGATAAAAGTTTCTCTATTCTAAGAAGAAGGGAGAGTACCTTTTATTATGTTTTATGATAGGTCTTAATGATTAAGAACCATATCTCAATTGATCCTCTAAGTGAATCTTTGTGCAATTGTATGTCTAAGAAGAGGAATCGAGAATTGAAGAAATGGTTAAATCAAGAAGTCAATCATACTTCGTTGCAAAACCAAATATTAGAGTTAAGATTGTGACATTGAGTGACAAGTCTTAAGAAGGTTTATAACATTCATCAAATGTGGAAAGTTGTGATGTCTTGGATAAGACAAAGACCAACTAGGACCTATTTTATGAAGTGTTTTGTCTTGATAAAAGGTACACTAACTCTTGAATATTTGTTTGTCAAGAATTGTTTATTGACAAAAGAATATTATATGTCAAGGAGTCAGTGGGAGTCTTAATGGTCTTGAAAATTTTCAAGAACTAATCAAGAATAAACCTTATCCATCATCACTAGCACACGACTTGAGGTTTACAACCTATCGTGTTGACACTCTCTTGTTTCTGTGCGGTCCCATTTGAGTTAATTATGCATGTGAGACCTGTGAGTTCTCATTTGAATGCATAAAAGGCAAGGACCTTGATCAATTAAAAGTAAATTGATAGGAAAGGGTGAGCTTCTTAACTACTTGGAAGGCATGGTGGGCAACCGTGTTACCATAAGGAAAGAAATCAAGATTGAGAAAGTTCGGTCCATATGAGTTTTGGTTTGTCGCAAACTTTGGTTTCGACAAATTCGAATGGATAAGAACACATACACCATTAAAATCTAAGTGTCATAAGATTCCCTCCTTCATGAAGATGACTGTGAGGAAATCTTTTCACCAAGAGAGATTTTAAGAAGATAGTGATTGTGAAATTGTATTCTTGAATTCGATTATGGTTACGGTATCCCTTTCCATAATTAGAATTGTGAGATTTAGCAATTCGTCTGAATTTTAAGACACACATATGAGCTATCTAAGGAAAAGGTGTATAAGTTTAAGATGCTTAGATAAAGGATTATCAAAGCATTAGGTATTAGAAATATGAACTTCAGAAATTCAATAATTATTGTTTTCTGGAAGTTCAGTTGTTTTCTAAAACATGTCAAAGCTAGTGGGAGCATAAGTGTTATGCTTATATGATAATAATCATTATGATAGTGGGAGCATAAATGTTGTGCTTGTATGATTATTAAGGCAAGTATTGCAAGTTACCAATATTAATTATAGAAAACAAGAGTTATAGTTTGCAAAGTCGTAAAGGTTGAATAGTTGTTTTGCTATAATTAACGGAGAGAATATTGTACTTCATTTCAAAATCTAAAGCTTAGATTCAGAAATTTTAATAAATTTAGTCAAAGGATACATAGTGTGTTCTTAAATTTCGATTATGATTACGGTATCCCTCTTCATAGTTCGAATTGTAAGAACGTGACACATAAAATGTTATGGCAAAAGATTGATAAAGTATCGTATCATTATGCATCGTATCCCATACGCTTCGGGTAAAGGATCGATTGAAGATGCTATAATATTTGACCATTCTAAAATTTTCCAAATGTCTAGCGCATTTAGAAGGAAAAAGGACAAGAATCGGTTTTGACTAAGATAATTAAACAACTATCAAAGGACGATTCAAAGTTCGCTGAGGATTGGTTGCTTGTGAGTAGTTGGAAGTATAGTATTGGATAGACCATATCGACATTATTATGAATAGATAAGATTGTATTAAGAATGAGTTGTCATATGGAAAATATGGAAATAGTTCCATATTAGGAATTGGATATTGAGAGTCTATGTCTAGATTAGAAAATTTTATGCAAAAGGATGTTCAAAGGAATGTACTTTGAGTGAAAGACATCATGTCTATGGAATTGTATTGTAACAATCTCAAATAGAGAACTTTGTAATTTCATTAGCAATAGTCATTGTGATTTTTGTGCTATGACATTACGAAAGGATCATTGCATAAAATGTTAGAATCTAGCATATTCTATAAGTAGCAAGAATTTGATATTCTTACACTTGTGATAAGGATTGGGAGTTTTGAAATGAGTGTGATTGGAAATGTGTTCATTTGACCTATTTCACAAAGTAAGAACCGTAGGTAAACATTGTGTGCATGCTAAGAGCATGGGACAAGTATAGTAATAATTCAAGTAAGAAGTTGATTACCCGAAACAACAAATAATGAGTAATCGATATGGTGATAAATAAAAGGTGTTTTATTTATACTCAAAGGTTTGAGGCCATATGGGATTAGTATTATTCTGGTGTTTCACTTTGGTTGTTTTGACTTCCTACAAAATTTAATTGGTTCAGAACAGTTAAATTATTCGAACGGACCACAGTCGTTCATATGTTAGAAGTAGGTATGAATGAAGACTGTCGTGAATTGGTGTTTGGATTGTCTAAAGTGTATTAGACATAAGCAATTATTTGCTGCAACGTTCATGAGTGCTTATGAATATGATTTGAGCATTGGAGTAAACCCACGCTCACTTGGATCACTTCATGGATTTTATCACGAGTGATTGGTGAGACGATAATATCTTATATTCTTGAAACCGAGATGTGTGAGTTGTATCTTGCAAGTCGGGTACATATTGATAATATGTAAACGCACCAGAAACTTGGTGTTATAAAACATATTGTTGTGTGTAATTCGGTAAGTAAGTTCAAGCGAGCATTGAGTCAAAGTTTATCTGTTCCTTTTATCCAAAGTAGGATAAAAGCGATATCTTTGGGCCCCTCGATGATTTAGTAATGACACTAAGCGCTTGGCCAAGACGGGACTAAATTGATGGATAAACTGTAGTCTGTTGTCAGTCATGATAAATCGGAAATTGGGAAACAGTATAGAGAGAATGATTGAAATCCATGTCTCACATCTATACGATATCTACAATGGAGGAATATATGATCCCTTATCTAAAGGACACGCGTATCTGATAAGATCAGAGTTGACAGCGGCTTTGGAAAGCTACGATTGCAGATCAGGATCTGAAGTCATACGCAGAATAGTTATTAGACTTATCCAAGTGGGAGACTGTTGGATTAGTGTCTAAGTCCATAACTATTTTGGTATGTACTTGACCCGATGGTGCATGGTCCTTTTGGGTTGCCTTCACCAAAGCAACTTCATAGGATGAATTATGAAGACAGAGGATTAATTATGATTTATTAGTATATTATGAGAATAATATATTAAAGGAGAAATCATATTTTTTAATTAATATTAGTCAAGAATTAATAGGAATTAAGTTTATGACTAAAAGACATTAATTAAACTTAAGGAACTAGAACTGTCAATTGTGTGATAGTTGAATATTAGGCTAATGGACTCCATAGAGGATGGAGTGGTTGAATTCTATGGGGAAACCCATTAGAAATCGTCCAAGGCCTCTAAGGAGGGAGTCCATGGGTTGCTTAGGGACTAAGCATCCAAATTAGGGTTTCCTTGTTAGATAACCCTAATAGCCTCACTATTTAAAGGACCCTTGAGACTCAAAAACGTGGTGAACTTGTTCTCTAGGGGTTTCCACACGTGTTTGGCAGCCTCCTCTCTCATTATTCTTCATCCTCTTGCTCTTGGTGTTTGTGAACCATTAGAGGAGTGATAATCGTGACTCTAAGCTTTCTAAAGTCATTACAACAAAGATTTGTGATTGTTATTGCTACATAACAATCAAGGTAAGATTTAAACCTCTTTCTCATGTTAATATGATTAATTGTATGCTAGAACTAGGGTTTAAAGTCTTGGATGAATTGCATGTACAATAGAGAAACCTAGATCCAAGCATTAGGGTTTGTATGAGCACATAGGATGTTCTTATGGCTAAAACCCATCAACAATTCCATTTTCAACTAACATTTAACGACCATTATTTTAATGGGCATTATGTTTTCGTAACTTATATATAATGATAAGTAGTTAAACACCACAATTCTATAACGATCAAAATTATTAATTACCACTCAGTGAGCCTTTAGTGACGACAATGATAGTATTATCATTAAATTTAAAGTAAATAATCAGTCAAACCGCATGTAAACCACATAAACCGCCCGTACAAAATCGCAACGCATAATGCAGTTTAGCAGGTTCGCAGTGTGGTTTGCGGTTTCTAAATAACTGAAACTAGGGGTGTGCGCAGTGCGGTATTGTGCGGTTTAGAGCCACAACCGCAAACTGTAGCGCATATGCAGTTTGAGTTATTTCAAAACCGCAAACCGCACCGTGAACGTGTTAAACTGCATTATGCGGTGCAATTTTGTATGTGTGATTTATGAGGTTTACATGCGGCTTTGCGGTTTCACTAATTACTTAGTTTAAATTTAATGACAATATAATCATGGTCGTCACTAACGGATCATTAAGTGGTAATTAAAAATTTTGATGGTCATAAAATTGTGGTGTTTAACTATATATATATATATATATATATATATATATATATATATATATATATATATATATATATATATATATATATATATATAATGACCATGAAAATAATGGTCATTTAACGTAAGCTGAAAATGGATTTGTGACAAAAAAAAAATATGGTCACTTTATTAAACATTGGATTAATTAAATTTAAATAAACATTATTTCATTTCAAAAACTTGAGATTTTTTTTTTGAAACGGTAAATCTATCCGACTTCTAAACTACACCTTAAATCCACATATGTCCATGACATGACTTGAACCCTCAACCTCAAGGAGGGAGGGCAACAACGAATACCGTATTGGATAAGGTGTCTTAGTCCATAACTTATTTGGTATATACTTGACCCGACCGGCATGGTCCATTTGGGTTGCATCTCATCCAAACAATTTATGGATAATTTTATGAGAGTTATACACATATGTTTATTAATATATTATAAGTTATAATATATTAATATGAAGTTATGTTATTTAATTAGTTTTAGTCTTAAATTAATTATGAATTAATTTAGAGATTAAAAGGAAGACTAATTAGATTATGGGCTATTGATTTTATATGGTGTGGGCTAACACTCATTTGTCAATGGGATAGGCTTGGATGGAAGTCCATGGATGATCCATGGAGCTTTTAACCCATGGATCCTTGGAAAGGAAAAGACATGGGTTATTAGGGTTTCACCCTAATCATGCACACTATATAAGCATGCTTATGGAGCATGAAATGGCAACTAGTGAACTAGTGTGTGTGAGCTTGTGTGTGGCCGAAATTATACAAGTGTGTATACTCTCTCAAATTTTTCCAAGAGTTTGTGGTGTTTTGTGATTCCATTTGAGGCATTCACACCATTGGTGCTTGGCCCTCAAACTCCTAAGAACCAAACTCATCAAAAAGGTATGTAATCTCTTCTAACTCTTTTATGTTGAAATGTTCCCCATGCCATGTTAGATAGGTTATAAACCTTGGAAAATTATTATTTTGCATGTATTTAGACAAACATAGATCCAAGGTTTATTAGGGTTGTATGCACACTTAGGAAGTGTTAGATTGCTCAAAACCCAACAGTGGTATCAGAGCCTAGGCTTGCTTGTTTGATACTTGATGCAAAATAGTTGAAAAAGTCGAAAAACTTGTTGTCTGACTGATGAACTCGCTGAGTCCATGGGGGGACTCGCCGAGTCCATGTGTATCTTCAACCTACTCGCCGAGTAGGTTCATGCACTCGACGAGTAGGATCAACAGAGTGCAGATTTTCGACTTTAGCTGCTGTAAATGGACTAGAAACATTACCCTAAACTGTTTTGGTGTTTTAAAACTTATTTTAGTTGGTGTAATGGTTGTTCTAATCCATTTACAATAGCATATATCAAAATTCCATGATTTTATGTGTTCATATAATTCTTGAAATTTTGATGATCATGTTCATGTTCTTATGAATTTAGAAGATGATACGAATTATTTGCTGAATTGTTTAGAATTAATTCTTGATCATTTATGTGTTTTAATGGAATCCATAATTTGTCCTCAAGTTATGGATATCCAAAGGTCACTTTCTTTAACACACACCTTTAATTCATAAGTTATGAAATGAAAAGTTTTGGATAGTTACAAAACTTTTCCTCAAGTTTTGGAATTTGTAAAGTTTCACACACTTTAATAAACTTTAATTCCAACCCTTAGAGTTTTAATAGTTAAAATTCAACCCTTATACTATTTATAGCATTAATGGTTAATTATTATATATATATGTATAAGAATAAGTCGTTCTACCGTTAGTAGGCCTCATTCATGAAGCCAGTCTATAAGGTGGGTATAAGGTTGTTGCCTATAAAATGGTGACTTAATGGGTGTCCATTCTCACCCACCGCTTGCTTGACTGGTGGAGGGTCGTTAGCCGAACGTATAGGACAATGACTTTAAATCCTCATTAAAAGTATAATGATTATTATAAAGTAACTAAACCTTTTTAATTCCCAATCTTAGTTATTTTAGGAAAAATGTGAACATGGTGCTAGTCCATGGAATTCACACTTTGTACCTTACCAAGTCGTTGGTGGAGCGTGTGTGGTTAACCGACACACTAACTTGGACTAGTAAGGATCACGAAGGGTGACTTAATGTTTGTCATAGATCAATGGAGCGTGTGTGGTTAACCGACACATTGATTAGGTGATAATATTAGGGGTACCAAGTGAATTAGCATGGTTATTCACACCTTGTTTTGTGATCCTCGGCATCCCAGTCACAAAACATGAAGGGCACAATCGAGATTGAAACATGCCATTGAAAAGTTTAATGAATCTCAAAAGAATCTATGAATTTCAAATCCAATTAAAACCTAATAATACATTTTGTTTTTTCATGGTGGAAATTGGTGAATCGTCATTCACCTACCTTTCAAATATATTATTACTTAGATTACGACATCCCTCTTCTAAGTGTGATATATTATGATTGGGTCCTAGCCTTAATATTACATTTGGGTGTCTTATTAAGGATTCTATATATCTAATCTAAACTTGTTTTCTTCTTTCAGATGTCTTCCAACACTAATGCTTCAGGCTCTAACCCAACTGGTTCTTTCTCTCTCATGAATCTTTGTGGGAGGGTCATCTTTGATGGTTCCAACTTCATGGATTGGATTAGGAACATCAGGATGGTTACTCGTTATGAGGACAAGGAATATGTTCTCGATAAGGAGTTAAAAGATCTTGATGAGTCTACTGCTACTCCTGAGGAGATCGCTGACTTCAGGACACATGAGAGAGATGCTACTAAGGTGGCATGTATCATGATGGCCACGTTGACAGCCGAGCTCCAAAAGTCTTATGAAGATTATTACCCTTTTGAGATGCACCAGGACCTGATGGAAAGGTACCATTAGAGTGATCGTCAGGAGCGGTATGAAATAATCTCCTCCATAATAACTACCCGCATGAAGGACGGTGATTCCGTCACGGCTCACATGCAAAAGATGCAAAGGTATGTGGACCGTTTGCTGAAGCTGAATGTGAACATCCCTGAGGAGTTGGCAATTGACATCATTTTGCACTCCTTACCTTCTTGTTATGATCATTTTCGTATGACATGCCATATGAACAAGGAGGAAGTTACCCTCAGCAAGCTTCAAGGACTCTTGAAGACCGCTGAATCCGGTCTTAAGGGCAAGGCGGTTGTTACCTCTACTACTCCTACTCCAACATATACCCCTGTTTTAGCTATCGGGCAAGGCAAAAGGAAAAAGAGGAAGCACCCTTCGAAGGGTACCAAGGGAAAGTCTCTTGAAGACTCCTCATCGAAGACCAAGAGCGGTTTTGTCACTCCTTCTGCCATTCCCAAGGATGCTGAATGCTTTTATTGCCATGAAAAGGCACACTGGAAGCGAAACTGCCCTAAGTACTTGCAGGATCTAAAGGATGGGAAAGTGAAACCCACCCATGCAGGTATCTACACTTATATTGTCTAATTACTCAACATATTCTAACTCTTGGGTGCTTGATACATGATGTGGTATTCACATATGTTCTTATTTGCAGGGCCTAAGAAGAAGTGAGGATGTGGAGCACAGGAAGATAAACTTGATCATGGGGAATAGGAAGGCTTCAACTGTTTCCAAGATTGGAGTTTATACTTTGTTGCTTAATAATGGGTTAAAATTAGATTTGAATAAATGTGTGTACTCGTCTGATACGGCGAGGAATATTATTTCTTTTCATGCTTTGTATAAACAAGGTTTTACCTTTTCGTTTGATAATGAATGTGGTGGTATTAATGCTTTCTATAATAATGTGTTTTATTTTAAAGCATTACCTTGTGATGGTGTGTATGAAACTGTGTTGATTGTAGACAAATTAGGAAATATTCTGTTGTATATTGATTCTTCTACTAGCCTAGATAAAGCATCATTGTGGCATTGTCGTCTAGGACATGTAAACAAGAAACACATAGGCCAACTCCAAAAGAGTGGAGTCTTGGAATCATTCGACCTTAAATCGGATGATAGTTGTGAATCTTGTCTACTTGGAAAGATGACAAAATCACCCTTCACTGGAACTTGTGAGAGGGGTGAGAGTTTATTGGACCTAATATATACTGTTCAAAACCGCCACAAGGGATGCTAATCGGTATTATGTGACTTTTATTGATGATTTTAGTAGATGTGGGTATGTCTACTTAATCAAACATAAGTCAGAAACCTTTGAAAGGTTTAAGGAATTCAAATAGGAAGTAGAAAATCAATTGGGCAGGAACATTAAGATGCTTTGATCCGATCGAGGTGGTGAGTATCTTAGTACCAAGTTCCTTAACTATCTTAAGGAGTGTGGGATTGTCTCACAATTGACTCCTCCCAGGACACCACAACTGAATGGTGTAGCTGAGAGGCGTAATCGAACCTTGTTGGACATGGTTCGCTCTATGATGGGTCGAGTTTCGTTACCAATCTCTTTTTGGGGGTATGCCTTAGAGACTGCCGCCCATATCCTTAATCTAGTCCCTACAAAGAAGGTTACCAAAACACCTCATGAGATGTGGACTGGGAAGGTTCCCAATTTAGACCACATCAAGATTTGGGGTTGCGAGGCTTTCGTGAGGCGTGAGACTCATGATAAGCTCGAACCCCGAAGTGAAAGGTGTATTTTCATCGGCTACCCACAGAAATCCTTCGGTTACCTCTTCTACAGACCAAGTGAGAATGTGGTCTTTGTAGCAAGAAGAGGGGTCTTTCGTGAGAGAGAATTTATAAGCCA
This sequence comes from Lactuca sativa, assembly GCF_002870075.4. Lineage (NCBI taxonomy): Eukaryota > Viridiplantae > Streptophyta > Magnoliopsida > Asterales > Asteraceae > Lactuca > Lactuca sativa. The sequence goes on from NC_056631.2 coordinate 146,864,005, forward strand.
AGGAGACAGTGGGAGGAAAATTGATCTTGAAGAAATTCAAGAGGCAATCGGTGAAGGAACCTCAGACACTAGCAATCAACCTGAGGAGGAAACTCCTGTTGAGTAAGCTGACATGTCTGTACCTCCGAGGCGTTCCACACGGGTTAGGAACACACCTTCATTTTATTATGGCTTTCATATTACTACGGAAGGTGATACGTTAATCAGTGATAGTACACTGGTAAATTTGGATGAACCTAGCAGTGTTAAGGAAGCCATGGCAGGCCCGGAGTCTGCTAAATGGAAGGAGGCTATGGACAGCGAGATGCAATCCATGTATGACAATCAAGTTTGGAACTTGGTTGACAATGTACCAGGCCGTAAAACAGTCGGATGCAAATGGATCTTCAAGAAGAAGACCGACATGAAAGGAAAGGTGCATACTTATAAGGCTCGACTGGTTGCGAAGGGTTTTACTCAAACTCAAGGTATTGATTATGATGAAACCTTATCGCCGGTAGCAAAGATTAAGTCTATTAGGGTTATGCTAGCCATTGTAGCATTTCATGATTATGAAATATGGCAAATGGATGTCAAAACCGCTTTCCTTAACAGAAAGTTGGCTGAGGATGTGTACATGAATCAGCCAGAGGGTTTTGTCAGTGCAGAGTACCCTAATAGAGTATGCAAGCTTGAGAAATCCATTTATGGATTAAAACAAGCATCTCGTAGCTGGAATCTTTGTTTTGATGAGAAGGTAAAAGAGTTTGGCTTCTCGAGAAGCGAAGATGAGTCTTGCGTGTATGTCAGAGCTAGTGGGAGTATAGTTAGCTTCTTGGTACTGTATGTGGATGACATACTACTTATAGGAAATGACATCCCAACCTTGCAGGAGGTTAAGTCCTGGCTTGGGAAGTGCTTTGCTATGAAGGACCTAGGGGAGGCTGCCTATATCCTAGGGATAAGGATATTAAGAGAAAGGAGTAAAAGACTAATTGGACTTAGTCAGAGTACGTACTTGGATAAGGTGTTGAGAAGGTTCAACATGGAGAATTCCAAGAAAGGAGATTCACCGATCCAAAGCAATACTAAACTGAGTAAGACTCAGAGTCCGAGTACAGAGGCAGAGATAGCTGAGATGAGCCAACTACCGTATGCTTCCGCTGTTGGCTCGATCATGTATGCTATGACTTGTACCCGCCCTGATGTGGCATTTGCTTTGAGCATGGTCAGCAGGTATCAGGGGAACCCTGGCAAGGCTCATTGGACCGCGGTAAAGAACATTCTCAAGTACCTGCGGAGGACTAAGGATTGGGTCCTTACCCTTGGTGGGAGTGATGACTTGAGAGTATTAGGGTATAGTGATGCTAGCTTTCAGACTGACAGGGATAATTTCCGCTCTCATTCGGACTGGATCTTTACCTTAAATGGAGGGGCAATTTCTTGGAAGAGTTCCAAGCAGGAGATGGTGGCTGATTCGACTTGTGAATCAGAGTATATAGCAGCGAGTGGAGCAGCGAAGGAGGCGATATGGCGATTTTCTGTGATAACAATAGTGCCGTTGCCTTAGCCAAGGAACCTAGAGATCATGGCAGATCCCGATACATTGACAGAAAATATCACTTCATAAGACACAAGATTGAAGAAGGACTCCTCATGACAAGGAGGATATCGTCGGATGAGAATCCTGCAGATCCCCTTACGAAGGGACTGACGAGGGTTAAGCATTTTCAGCATGCGAGGCGCATCGGGCTGAGGGACGATATTAGTTTTACAGATTAGATAGTTTTCCTGAAACTTGTAAAATGTAATCGACGTTTGATGATGAATAAAATTTGTGATTTATTTATGAGTAAAGTGTTACTGTCATTGTCAATTATTTACTATTGTTTCAGTTTTGCATGTTTTGACTTCCAGAATACTTAATTTATTCAAACCTCCACAATCGATCATACGTCGGAAGTAGGTATGAATCAAGATTGTCATGAATTGGGTTTGTAGATGGCTAAAGGTGTTTAGCAATGGCAATGGTTGCTGCAACATTCATGAGTACTCACAAGTTATGAGTATTGGCATAAACCCAAGCTCACTTGTATCACTTCATGGAATTTATCTCGAGTGATCGTGAGACGATAATATCATATAAATCTTCAAACCTAGAGATATGAGTTGTTACCTATGAGTTGGTTGTGCATTGATTGCATGTAAACGCATCAGTAACTTGATGTTATAAAACGTGCCTTTGTGTACAATTCAACAAGTAGTAGAACAAGCATATGAGTCGAAGTTTATCTGTTCCTTCTAGAAATAGAAGCGATATCAGGGCCCCTCGATGATTTTGTGTTGACCCATGTACCGGGCCCGGTTAGAACTAAACCGATGTGTTCAGTGAAGTTCTTTGTTAAACAAATCGGAAATCGAGAAACAACTGCCAGACAATAAGCAAGACATAGTTCCATGTGTTTGTCCGGCTGATATCATGAGAGCAGAGGATTATATGATCACTTGTCTTAAAATGGCGCTTCATAGTTCGACGGAGTTTTCGAGAGCTACGATTGCTGGTTGGTTCCTGAAGTTATATAGGCAAATAGAGTTATTAGACTTATCCAAGTGGAAGTCTGTTGGATAAGGTGTCTAAGTCCATAACTTATTTGGTATATACTTGACCCGACCGGCATGGTCCATTTGGGTTGCATCTCATCCAAACAATTTATGGATAATTTTATGAGAGTTATACACATATGTTTATTAATATATTATAAGTTATAATATATTAATATGAAGTTATGTTATTTAATTAGTTTTAGTCTTAAATTAATGATGAATTAATTTAGAGATTAAAAGGAAGACTAATTAGATTATGGGCTATTGATTTTATATGGTGTGGGCTAACACTCATTTGTTAATAGGCTAGGCTTGGATGGAAGTCCATGGATGATCCATGGAGCTTTTAACCCATGGATCCTTGGAAAGGAAAAGACATGGGTTATTAGGGTTTCACCCTAACCATGCACACTATATAAGCATGCTTATGGAGCATGAAATGGCAACTAGTGAACTAGTGTGTGTGAGCTTGTGTGTGGCCGAAATTATACAAGTGTGTATACTCTCTCAAAGTTTTCCAAGAGTTTGTGGTGTTTTGTGATTCCATTTGAGGCATTCACACTATTGTGCTTGGCCCTCAAACTCCTAAGAACCAAACTCATCAAAAAGGTATGTAATCTCTTCTAACTCTTTTATGTTGAAATGTTCCCCATGCCATGTTAGATAGGTTATAAACCTTGGAAAATTATTCTTTTGCATGTATTTAGACAAACATAGATCCAAGGTTTATTAGAGTTGCATGCACACTTAGGAAGTGTTAGATTGCTCATAACCCAACATACCGCTGGGCTAAAAGGCCTTTTGTTTCAAAAACATAAGATAATGCCACTAATTTAGGAAGAATTAAATTAATAAACGTTATACCTGTTAAAATATTTTCTTGTATATATATATATATATATATATATATATATATTTAAAATCATTAAGTGATTTTATCAATGCGGTGCGGTTTAAACCGCAATTTTGTAAGTGTAAACCACAAAACGCACCGCATAATGCGGTTTAACAAAACACAAACCGCAGACCGCACCACGAGTATTTTAAACCGCGTTATGCGGTACGGTTTGGTGTGGCGCGTGCGGTTTATGCGGTTTATTGTACACCCCTAATTCAATCCGCATATGTAGTGCGGTTTGTTGTTTTGCCTCAAAACCGCACAAAACCGTACCGCGCACATTAATGTTAGGCTAAATTTTATTTGTGACATTCTTGAAGAAGACAAGTAAACGGGCGAGTTTAGAGCAAATCATCCTTGATCCAAACTCTTTATAGTATTTAAAAACATGACCAAAATCGCTTCAATAACCTTAAGGGTTTTGAATTATCAAATCCATATCTGTATCCACCAGATCAATGAATACCCGATCCTGTTTTAATATTATAATTTGAAAGTTTTGATGTGTTCAACAGAGTGATATTTCTAAAGTAAAAAAGAAAATATCTACTTAAACAAAGGATATACATTACTTAATACACAAAATCAAAAGAATAATAATTATATTTACTTAGTCAAAGAGTTAAGTACTTTCCTGTCATATATATATATATATATATATATATATATATATATATATATATATATATATATATATATATATATATATATATATATATATATATATATATATATATTAAAGTTCAAATAGAAGCACTAAGTAGTGTGAAAATTTAAAAATATTATGTTTATGTTATTATTCTTCAATGAATATTGCATATGTGTATTATTAAAGTAATTCTAATGTGAATATTAACATTTGATTATTCATATTTTCATTAGAACGTTATTATTCTACTATAAATGTTATGTATGTGTATTATTGTAATAAATAATAATATTAGATTTAACGTCTGATTATTCATATATATTCATTAATGAATAATGACATAAAACTGAGGTTACAAAATTCAATGATGAAATATAACATAAAAGTAGTGTTTTTGCGTTTTCAAAATTTATATATATATATATATATATATATATATATATATATATATATATACACACACACACAGAGAGAGATGATAGTTCTTTTGAGAACATAAAGATTTGCGAGAACTTGAGAATCCCTAATCCACTAATCATTTTTGAAAACCAAAAGCACCAATATTAACGAAATGTAGTGTGTAAGAGGGATCAATGCTCAAATAAAAGATTTGATGAACTTTTTTTTTGGAAATATGCATATATGTAGATATAAATATGTAGGCATGCGTATTTTCGGACTGCAGATGTAAATATGATTATCTATAGTAATATGATTGTTGTCACACCCCCCGGCCGGTGGCGAAAATGTTGGAATGTGCGGCTTAGTCATCGATTATAGATATTGAACATACATTGAACAATACAAAATGTAAATTCTCATTATTATAGAAATAGGTTTACATTGCCATCACTTACTAATACATTATGGGAACACAATATTGGCAAAAAGTAATACAAATATCAAAAGTTTTAGAGGTCTTCAACATTTGAGTTCTTCTACTTGCTAATGATCATGGGAATACATGTGTTTTAAAATATACGTAAAGATAAAGTTTGTGAATTCTATAAGTTTTGACACATTCTACTTTTATAATCGAAAGTGATTGTATAATATTTTTACTAGTAGACTACTTTTTATAAAAAAACATGTTTTTTCAAGCAAAAAAATATAAAATAAAAGAAATATATAAGTATTTCAAACTTATAAAATATTCCTTTTTCTATGAACAAAAAGTATGAAATCGTAGGTATAAGTATTTACCTTGCTTGTATGTATGTGAGTGTAATTACGTACAAGTGTATGTGTATTGCTTAAGTCATGTAACTTATTAAATTTAAGTTATTCAACAATAATAGTTCGTGTTGTATATTACAAAATATTTGTCGCACTTAGATAACATATTGATGCTCAGAATTCATCGTGTTTGTATTCATGCTACACGCACTCCTATTTGAACTCATGAATTTCTGCGATGTATGCATTGTATTTCAAGTCTATACTTTTAATGGGAAAGTATAAATTATCTTTCAATTCTATACAAGGTTTGTAGAAACATACGAATTCTTAGTCAATTTTATATGAGTGACCAAATATAAGGCTTTTCCAGCACTGCAATGTACCATGCCAAGAGGGTCAACAACACTTCATCAATGTCATGGAAAAGATACGGAGACTGATTGTTATCGCTTAATTTGTCCTGTTGAACAAGAGCTGTAGCTAACAACATGTGAGATTGTCAACCCATATAGATCTATACAAAATCTTTCTCAATCGTTAAAGATTAATTGTTATAGTTACAGAGGGTTTTACTAAGTTTGTATTCCTTGTTGATGTAGAGAAAACCCCACATAGGAATCAAAATTTTAGCATATCTAAAAGTATGCGTGCATGTTTGAGTCATAAACTTTACTTAAAAGGTTTACTAAACAATTTATTGTCGGGCAAGTCCTAGTCATTCTTAATATGAGTTCGTATCCTTAAACTTTAACTGAAAGCATTTACTGGATTAATTGATTACTTGTTACATAAAGCTTCTTAAAAGTTTTTAACAAATATCGAGCAACATAATGGCTGCATTTTGACCAAAACCACATTTCAACCACTGCGAAATCAAGCAAAACAAAGAAACTGTGCATTTTATATAGTAGATAATAAATTATATATATATATATATATATATATATATATATATATATATATATATATATATATATATATATATATATATATATATATATATATATATATATATATATATATATATATAATTGTTTTTTATGACTTTGCTTATATAAACACCAAATGAACCCTTTGTTTATTAAATAACCAAATACTACGGTTTTAGTGATTTACAACCTTAAAATATAGAGTATAAACCTTGTTAATTGCATATGTATATGTAGTTATATTTATTCATTTTATCATGTGATATATATATATATATATATATATATATATATATATATATATATATATATATATATATATATATATATATATATATATATATATATATATATATATATATATATATGGGATGGTTCAAATAAAAACAATAAATATTGTTAAAACGTAAAAACACTACTTTTATGTTATTATTCATCAATGAATTTTGTATCCCTAGTTTTATGTTATTACTCAGACGTTAAATCTAATATTATAGTTTACTACAATAATACACATAAATAACATTTAGAGTAGAATAATAACGTTCTAATGGAAATATGAATAATTAAACGTTAATATTCACATTAGAATTGATTTAATAATACACATATGCAACATTCATTACATAACATTTTCACACTATTTAGTGTTTTTATTTGAACTTATTTCTCTTCCCCTCTCTCTCTCTCTCTCTCTCTCTCTCTATATATATATATATATATATATATATATATATATATATATATATATATATATATATATATAATTTTGTTTGATCGGATACAAATAAGATATACCGAAGAAGAAAAGAACAAAAAGATTATCATAAAGATGATTTTCACTAAGAAAAGTTTCCACAAAGAGACCGGGTGGACAAGGCAATTGGAACAAAGTCGTTGCAAAGACCTTATTAGGGTTTTAGCATAAGACATGATTATATACTAATATACTCTAAAGAATCCCCTCGACCAAGAGATTGATTCTAATCTATTCTAAATATCCAAGTTGATGCTCATCACCAAGAGGTTGGATCAATTATCTATAATATAATATAACACTATAATTACATACAACATAAATTGAATTGTACAAATCATTACATGCTGGCGTTGGTGCTTGAAGTCTTGTAATGATGCATATACTTTAAGCCTTCTAGTAATATTGTCGTTGGCGATGGAGGTCAACGTTTGAGAGTATTTTGACTCATTAGATAATAATGCTTTACCTTACAATATCCCCTATCTGATGATGTCAAAACTTAATTTTCGAAAAACTTGAGAAACTTGCTTCCAACTTCAAGTCCCCCTGAGATGAGAAATCCCCCCCCCCCTAGAGAATAAATATTTTCTTGAATCCAAGAAATAATCTTCTTCTTTCAAGAGTGTCTTCTACTCTATGAATGTTCATGTGACAACATAGCAGATCTAAAGATATTTCTTCCCTTTTTGACATCATCAAATTACCAGAATTATGATGATAGCAGAAGAAAAATCAGACATAAGTTCATCGAAAACAATCAGCATATCATGAGTTGCAACGAAAATTGTTAGTATGTCCACTACAAGAAAAATAGCCTTTAATGACGCGCAAATAATAACACTCGCTCATAGAGGACGCGTATTTGTGGGTGTCCTAAAAATAATGTCATCTCTCTTAAAATTTAAAGGATTTAGAACAAGCATCTTTGCGTGCCATGAAATTAGTGTCTGAAAAAAAAACACGGAGGGCACCTATAATAAAATGTGCGTTGTCTAAGGACGTCGCTTTATAAATTTTAATAGAAACACGCGTTCCATTCTAGGGGGGAAATGAAATCCTAAAATATTAAAATGCCTGCCTTCCTTTTTTCTCCTCCACTTTAGTTTCCTTCTTGCCCTAATTATCGATGCTCCTTCCTTCCTGTGACAATCCGAAGTTCATTCCGTTGTCGTAACCCGATACGTCATTAAAAATTCGTCGTCCTAAATTGTTTCCATTCGTTTCTAAATTAAGTCATTTATTTTAAGTTTGTAATTATGACTTAATAATTGTCCAACTACGTTAAAAATCCATGGAAACACTTCAATTTATTTATTTGAAAAATAATTGTTTTATTCCATCAAGTTATAAAAATAACTTAATCGGGTGCGACCAGAAGCCACGTCTAACGACGGTATCGGGTAGAATTCCTCCGTGTCTCAAACTTTCAGCATATATAAAGTTAAGAGAACCTCATTTGAAGACTTTTCACACTCTCTCTCTACTTTCTCTCTCTACTCTCTCTCTAAAATCCGATTTTGAGCCAAAACATCCAAATCAAGCTTCAAAACATCAACGTAATTATCCTAGCTTCTAGTTTAACACCTTTGGCCTTCAAATTCGAGATTTATATGAGGATTAGGACCATTAGCATGAGTTTACGGTCCTAGAACATCCCTAGGCCGCGAACTCATGTAAATGGGGTTTTTGTGCCATAAAACCCTTCCAAACCTCATTTGGAGCCTAGATATGACTTAAAGACCTAGTTGCATGTACTTAGAACACCTTAGACCCATCAATTGGAGTATAAACATGAGTTTATGGCCCAAGCACATGCTTGGACCGTAAACACCAATTCATGGGGAGTAAACTCATGTTTAGGTGTTAGACTGCCCCTAAACACCTCCAACAAGCTTCCATGAGAGTGTAGAACCTCTTAACCTTTCAAGAAATGCTCCGAAACTCACACAAATGGTACAAGCTTGATTTTATGGCCCAAGAACATTCTTGGACCGTAAACTCATCTTCTTAGACCTTAAACTCCATTAAATGGTCCTTATGTGAATTTAATCCATTCCTAAGCCCTAGATATCATCCTAGCTATTTTTCCCAAGTCAAATAAGGCCATTTAGCACCATAAGAACACCCTACCATGAGTTTAAAGCCGTAAACTCATGGGAAATGGGTTATTAAGGGCCGTAAACCCTCTTATGAGTTTACTCTTGAGGGGTAAACTCCATATCCTAGCCATATACGTCCCTAGATGTCACCCGAGTCACTCTAAACACTTGATTTGAAGTGTTTTCACGTCTTGGAGTGTATAATCATATCTAATTAGTGAATTAAAGTTTAATTAGATACATTTGTATACCATTTCATATTACATAGGAACCTCACGCGTTATCAAGCCCCGAACCGACACTTAGCATCCAATCCGACACGTTTCTCGACCGGTGAGTTCATACCCCTATCCGTTTTCAACTGTTTTCACTGTTTTTCAGGGGGGAATACAAGCAAAAGTACAAGGAAATCTTGTACTCCAACTTATTATTATCCGTTCAATAGATTTCATTCTGTATGTTTTAATATCAATAAATGTGTTTATCAAATAGTTCGAATTACGAAGTTAGCTTTCAAACTAATCATAGATTCTTGATAAAATGTCACAATCTAAATTATATTTCATAATCTACGAATAATTCATACTAATCATCATTTAGAAAGAATACGAAACTATATCTAGCAATAGAACGAATACGAAAGTACAATTAGAAACAGAACGAATGCGAAACTATAACTAGGAACATAACGAATACGAAACTCTAATTAGGAATAGAACGAATATGAAAATACAATTGGAAACAGAACGTATACGAAACTATAACTAGGAGCAAAACGAATACGAAACTATAATACAACGAATAAGAATACGAATACGAATACGAATAGTAATAGGAGTAGGATTAGGGAAACGAATACGACTACGAATACGAATACGAATAAGAATACGAATACTAATAGGAGTAGGATTAGGGAAACGAATACGACTACGAATGCGAATACGAATACGAATACGAATACGAATACGAATACGAATAGTAATAGGAGTAGGATTAGGGAAACGAATACGACTACGAATATGAATACGAATACGAATACGAATAAGTATAAGAATATGTTTAAGAATAAGAACACGAATACGAAGACATGTATCTAGGTACACTCCAGTGTAACACCATTAGGATATCAGAATACCTAGTTAATACAATAGGTACGAACGGAAATCAATCATTACATCGAAATTCAATAACTAAAATTACTTTTAGGAAAGTATGGGACTTTCCTGGGGAATGTTACATAACTAGAAAAGTGTAATAAACCAGATAACTTTATATCTTTCACAATTGGTAACATACAATTAGGAAAATATAGGATTTTCCTAGGATCATAGTTAAACATAACCAGAACTGTGTAACCTAACAATTAATCAAACATTACTTTTAAGAAAATATGGGATTTTCTTGGATAACAACTTTTCGGTAAACCAAAGGAAACTCGTACATTTTCACAAAACAAACATCTTATGAACTCACCAGCTTTATGCTGATTTTCAAACTGCTTGTATTCTCAGGTCAATATTAGACAGGTACCTAGCGATCCTTTTGGAGAAGACGGAGCCTACAGAAGACTCGTCTCTACTTTTGTTCATATATACTATATATTAAGAATGTACAATTTTACTTTTGAACAAATGTAAACTTTGATATGTAATGTAATGGTTGTTTACTTTTCTTACTATGTGCATTGGATTTGATACTCAACGTGGAGTCCGCCCCGGAAATGTTTCTGCCTTAGGTTTTCGGGGTGTGACACTTCCCTCCTCCCGACATTGACTGCCACCAACTTCTTCCCTCGCACTTCGACCATCGTTACTTGCCCTTCCCGGTCTTCGATGTCGATCAAGGCAACAATAGGCACGCCATCTCCGAAGTTATATATACCACTGGCTTTTAATTTCACGTATTCGGTAGGTTCTCTATATGGGTATATCTAATCTACTCAATTTATCTGTTTCCACCGCATCGGTTCCTTATTTTCCTCTTTCATTCTCTCTACAAAAAGCCCTAAGCTATGAACCAAGGTAAATTTTGATCAAATTAATGTATTAGTTTTTCTGTTACTTCCCATTTTGTTTCGTCTCTCTTATTTCTATCAACGCAATCTATGGTTTGGTACTAGTGACCGATTTCACTAAAGATGACATCAAGGTCAAGTTTTTTGGTTCGTCTCTCTTCTTTCTATCAATGTAAACAGGTATCCCTTGATTTTTTTTTCAAAAGGAAGTGAACTCTAGGTTTATAAATAATGAATTATCAACGAGTGATTGATGAATCTTCACTTTTCTATTATGGTATTTAGTATTTATATCTTTAAATTTATTTTTGTAATAGAGTGATTGATTAAGATGCACTACAACAGGCCGTAGCTGCTGCAGTGAGCTGCACAATTTTCTTGAACCTGAAAGTGGGTGGAAACCTGTTTTAGCTTAAAATATATAAAAATTAAGAAGCAATAAAACAAAACAAGAAATTATGAAATTGATTTTGTAGTTTGTTTTGCTTTTGGTTGTCTATTTTAGTAACAACCTTTTATATCATTTCAATTTTTAACTTTCACTTAGTGTTGCTATTGACTTCATTCCTTCCAAGTGGTTTTCTTCTTCTTTCTCTACTCAAAATCTATTTTTTGCTACTAAAAACTCACCTGGCCAAATGAACAGATAACTAATATTGATTTGTCTATATACTTTTGTGGTTTTAGGTGCCTCAATCAGATTGTATTACTTATGGAGTCTGTTTCATTTGAATACTGAAATTATATTGTTAGTTTGTGACAAAAGCAACTCTCAATAAATGTATATTCACTTACATAAGGCATGCTTATTCATTTGATGTCTTTGACTATTTTAATCAATGCATTAAATGTTTTCCTAAGACTAAAATAATGCACTTTCAGTAATGAAAAGTAGGTGAAGGCAGGGTTATCTACTACAATGCAACTAAAGCAGTAATTGTTTCTTTTATTCTTTTTTCACTCTTTATTCTCTTTTTCTTTTCATTGTTATATGTTTTGTAAAATTTTGAGAACTTAAATTCCATTTTCTTGGATCTGTTTGAGAAGAAGAAGTTTTGGTTAACCCAAAACAAAACATCTGAATTCTGAGAACCTAAATTCCTTTGTAGGTTGTTGACATGCATTTAAAGTTACATGAATGGGATTTTGCGGGTACTCCTTATGTTCCTGTTTATGTGTTGCTTTCTGTAAGTCCCATATTCTTACAAAAAAAAGTTAACATCTCTCCTCTTGCATTGCATAGTTAAAGGACTTATTACAAATTGGTGTGCAATTGGGAGCAGTTAATGTGAAGTGTGAAGTTGTTGATCCTGATGGTCTACTGAACCAATTAAGGTTTTTGAAGTCTATAAATGTTGATGGTGTAATGGTTGATTGCTGGTGGGGTATAGTTGAAGCACATATAAACGGTTATTTCAAATGTTGTGTGAGCTTAAGCTCAAGTTACAGGTTTGTCCTCTTTGAGACATTTTGTCACCTGTTGCTGCTATTTCTTGCATTTTTCATTTATTTTGAAAATAAAACAACTTACCATAAGGTAGGTTTGGCTCAAGTAGTAATGTCTTTCCATGAATGTGGAGGAAATGTTGTGATGATGTTTGTATACCTTTGCCACATTGGGTGGCTGAAATTGGGCAAAGCAATCCAGACATATTTTTAACATGCCATTATTTGTGTTAATAGCACCAGCAAAAAAATAAAAATTAAAAAGTTTATAAATGAGATGACTTTCATAATATTGACCAATGGTATGATGTGATTTTAGATAGCTTTCAAACCACAATATATAAATCTACGAATGTGGCTTAAACAATTAAATTGACTTATATTTTATATCCATTTGACATATTATAAATCTACCATGCTCCTTTGCCACCAGTGAGTTCTAGAGTACTCCATATGCTTTCCACTTTCTTCTCCACCTTGTTTCATCTGTTCATACCCTCATTCCACAAATTTGTCTTTATCAATTTCGTTCCTTAAGTAGATTCTTTAAAATATTCATTTGTTATTCCTTGATCCTTTTCACAGTTTATGTATTCTCTGTTTGGGATATCTTATAAGTTTCAAAAATAAAGAAACAAAAATAGAATAGAAGCAATGATGGCAGTTCTGGATTTATTTGTTATGGCGTTGATTCCGGTACGCAAGACTCTTCTGATAACTGCTCTAGGCGTATTTCTCGCCATGGATCGTGTTAATATCTTGGGCGACGCCGCTCGCCACCATCTCAACAACGTAACTCACAGTCACCTATTCTAATCTTACCTTAGAATACCATTCTGTAATGGTGATTTTTTTTAAACAGGTCGTATTCTATGTCTTCATTCCAGCACTTATGGGTGGTAGCCTCACCGATACAATCATAGCTAGTAGCATAGTATCTTTGTTAGTCCAGTTACCCCTTAATTACCCTTAATTGAATCACTTGTTTTGATCAAGAGTTAATTAACTGAAGATCACAAATCATAATGAACTAACTACATGATTAAATGTAGATGGTTCATGCCGGTTAACATTCTTTTGACATTCATAATTGGATAAGCACTTGGATGGGCACTCGTTAAAAACACTAGGACCCCACAACACTTGCATGGTCTTGTAATTGGTTCATGTGTTGCTGGTACGTACTATGTATATAATATAAATTTCTTTTAAAATTTTTGAAGTAAAGATAGGTTTGTTTTTACTTTTTCTCGTGTATCAATCGTTCTTGTTTTTTATAGGAAACCATGGGAACATTGATCTTGAGTTTCACTTTCTATGGTGGTAAACTAACTTCCTGAAATTGATCTTGAACACATTTTGAATTCATTGATCCTAGATTTTGTTTGGAATACATATGACGCAAATGAACTTTTTTCTGTTCTGAAATTTCAGATTGATGCGGTTTATATATAGTCGTATGACTTTTTTTTTTCTGAAATTGGGATTCCCAAGGAACGTGTTCTAAGAGGTCGCACTGCTTCAGAGGTCTCACTGCCACAAATATGTTCATCCTTTATACTTGGCGTTGTATAGTTTTAGGAATCAATAATACAGAGGTACGAGCCCAATAGAAAAGACATTGAAGCTATCGATCCAGGTTACTTCAAAAACTTGAAGTGGATGCTTGAGGTGAGTCTCACCGAGTCAACCCATTTTCTCCTACTAATAAAAATCTATTTTTATACTTACATATTTGAAAACTCATGTGCATAACAATATCAATGATATTTTAGATCTTACATTTAGTATTAATGCTGATGAAGAGAACCTCATCTTATGTGAAAAAACAGAAGTAAGAATTCTTAATTTGATTTCTCACTCATGTTTATCGGAATCAATGTTGTAATTGGGAGGGGTATCTTTGTAATTATTTTATGGTGTTGATTCAAAGTAACGGACATAACTCTGTCATTCCCACAACCTTATACACTGAATAAATAGAATTATTATACAAGACATGAATAAAAAGTAGCAAGCATTTTAGAACACCTATTTGAATAATTTGCATCTTGGACATATGTATATATACTTTGTAATGAGATTTAAGAACAATTTGCAATTTGTAGGTATGCTATATGTAGGGATTTAACGCTGAAAAAGATAGTAGCTACAAGACTATCTACTAAAGCAACGTTGCTGTAAGAGTTGATGACGAGAATATTGTTCCAAGACCTTCAGTGAGTTATGACGATGTCCCTTAATACCAATGTAGTATTAGGTTATATAGTTAGGGATGATTATTTGTATTTGACATCTTAGTGCAATGAATTATCTTTCTTATTTATTGTATTTTATTTTGTATTTTGTATGACACTAACTTTTGTGCAATGGATTGTATTTTTTGTAAATGGTATTTTAATTTGCATTATGAGACATGAAATGAAAATTTAATTTGAAAATTAGTAAATCTATAAATAATTTAAAAAAATAAAAATAAAAATTATGATGTGCAAAAATGTGTGTCATCTTCATTTATGACATGGCCTTTCTTCACAGCGACTTTAGTGATATGCATTACGTGTCATAAATGCGCGTCGTCTCTAGAGGACGCGCAAAATCGTGTCGTCTCTCGTTATGACAGGGCATTCCTTGACGCGCATTTTCACGTCATCTGAGCGTTTTACGACGCGCAATGAGCGTCGTAAAATGTTGTTTTTCTAGTATTACGATGTCCCCTGATAGCATGTGATTTTGATGTAAATCATTGACATAGTATTACGAGGTCTCGTCATCGTTTGGCTTTAGACACTAGATCATGAACTTCTTTTATTAGTAGAATAAGGACAATAGGGGAATGATGCATGTAATACATTTTGGTTTTTCAATGTACCCATCGGCACAGAGTGTAAACTTTTTATTAGTGTATGGAAACTACAGTGAATCATTATCTTCTTTTATAGAAGAATTTTGGGGTGAGAGTAGGTAGGTGCATGTAATATATGACTATGCATGATATATGTGACACCCCTGGCCAATGGTGAAAGCGTCAGGCTGTGCGACGTTAGGGTGTTGGGATCTCAGGCCAGGATACTCATTGGATAATTAGGTTACATAATTGTTCGGGGCATAAATAGGTTACGAAATCACAGTACAAAAGTAAAGCACATAAGTTCTGAGCTACATCACCGGGGTTTTCTCCTTCTTCAAGTAGGTTAATTATCCTAAGAATACATATGGGTTGAGAGGTCAACATAATATTGCTATGTCCGTAGGTTTTCTTGTTATAAAACATGTGTGGGTATTTTAGTTATTTTGTTATCCTAAATTCACTTCCTTGAGTTTGTGAGTACTATCATGACTGCGATAGGTAGGTTCCTAGTGGGAGTCTAAGATAGTTGATTGTTGGTTGAACTAAACTCCCTTCCTTGACTTTGTGAGTACTATCACAACTTAGTTGGATTAATCCTAATAGTAGTTATGATAGCTAATTTTATTTTAAGTTTGACAAAGTTACGTCGGGTTCCTATAATCAAGCTATATCTGTTGATCCCAAAAGAAATAACGTGATGCTTCATCATATGTCACTGTGGTAAGAATGTTATGTGCTTCGAATTGCATTATGGTTGTAGCTAGTAACCATAGGTGGAAGAGTCAATTCTGTATATCAATCAACATGTTGATGACTCATGTCTCATCTATCTCTTGCTGTGGGGGCGTCGCTGTGACAACCCCCATATCTATTACCGTTACAAATCCCATCTTCACTAACGGAATGAGTCGCTATATATTATTTTCTGTAATAATTGGAGTCGTCAATAAGCAAATATATAGTTATTTATATGTCTTGATATTATCATAAGTAATTATAACTTGTATGTGTTAACCCCGTTTAACCAAATAGAGTTATATTACTTTTTCAACCACTTCACCCGGGTAAAAAGTTTTAACCCCGTTAAACTTTAGCATCGGGTAGCCGTGTATCGGGTGCAAAACCCAAGACATATGTAAGCAAATGGACACTACTTTTAAGCTCTTTTACCACACATTCACTCTCTCTCTCACTACTTTCTCTCTCTAGACCTGAACCCGACTCCAAAACCGCGAATTCCGGCTTCCAAACGTAAGGATTTATTCCCTATCTTATTCTAAACACACTTCATTGTATTTAGAGGCCAAAAATCATAGAATCTAGGGGACAAAAAGGAGTTTACGACCTAGGAAGCCCCTTAGGCCATAAACACCTAAAAACTTGCCAAAAGCCTCATTTTTCCTTCCTTTAAGCTGATGTACTAATTAAGGGATTTACCTAGGGGAGTTTGGACATTAAAACATAAGAATTTGAGGCCTAAAAAGGAGTTTACGGCCCAAGCTTATGCTTAGGCCGTAAACACCCAAAAATATTGGATTTAAGTCCCAAAAACTCATCTAGGGCATGGGGTAAATTTTCTATGACCTTTAGATATGTTTAAGGCCATTAAAACACACTATTTGGAGTCAAAAAGAGGAGTTTACGGCCAAGCCTAATCTTGGGCCGTAAACGCCTATGAAATATTCCAAAATGCCCCTAAAACTCCACATAAGGCCTTCATAAATTTATCTAAGATGTAGGAGAGTGTTTTGGACCATTTAACATACCATTTTGAAGAACAAAATGGAGTTTACGGCCCAAGCACAAGCCTGGACCGTAAACTCCCCAAAATATCACAAAATGAGGGTTTAAACCCTCCAATTTAGTTCAAGACATTTGCTAGGAATTTAGGGAAGTGATTAAAGGCCTTAAGTTGCAATTTTGGAGGACCACTTGAGTTTACGGCCAAGCCTAGGGGGCTTACGGCCGTAAACTCCCAAGGAGTGGCCTTTGGGCCGTAAACTCCAAGGGAGTGAGCTCATGGACTCCCCCGTAAACCTTTCTTGGCCTTGTACCACTCCCGGGAACCCCTTCTAGGCCCTAAAACCCCGAAGTGATGCTAGAATGCCTAAATACTTTAATGAAAGGCATAAAATGATTAATTTCTTGTAAAATACATATTTCATGTGACATTAGGGTCCTAAAAAGGTGCTCAAGACGTTATTTGGTACCAAATGCTCAACCGACACTTTTACCCGATTTACCCGATTCACCCGATTTACGCGATTTCAGGTGAGTTCATACCCCTTTAATGAACCTTTCAAATGTTTTATATATTTTAGGGGGGGGATACAAGTTGATTATACATGTTTATGGAAAGTTATACAAGATAATTATTCATGTTACGGAAATTAATCATATGTGATTCACTATCCGTAGTTCAAATCACATGTGATTTATCACTATGCCTTATAAATAGATTTTACGTTTTCCAAACTATTTTGGATAAACAACCAAGTTTCTAAATGTTTCATTTGAGAAATGCTTTTAGTAAACAAATCTTCTTATAAATTGTAACCACACTGATATATTTATATAAGTAAGACTTGAAGGACTTAGGACCGATAGCTCGCCTTATTTCCTGTTCTTGTTTGATTGTGGGCTTAGGGTAGTGGTTATCCGTCCGACTGTCATTGATTTCTTAGTTATATATCTTGTATATTAGTATGGGATACGAATATTTCTCATTTCATTAGATGCCTAAATCACTAACATGACAAGAACCATACACACTAAGTTAACTATAATAGGTATAGTTAATGTTACTACTACCACTACTCACTATAGTCACTACTCTCTACACTATAATCTACTCTATTACCAGACAATACACTAGTAAGGGAACGCACTATGAACTATACTAAATGACTACTACACTATAACAAAAGAGAAAGCACTAAACGGACGGTAACACACTAATCCACTACGAGATACTCTATTCGCTACCCACTACGCCCGGAGTTTTCCGACAGGAAGATGACACTACATGTATAGATCTATACGGGGCAGACGCTATATCATCCCGACTGTTAACTTCAGTCCGCGCCGTACAGGCCCAGGGATGCCACTACTTCACTATACTGTGCATGACCGGGAAGGTCATGGGGTCCGCTATTACTCACGCTATTGGTAACATACAAGAAATACACTATAATCACACTATACTACTAAACTAAATGTTAAGTTAATATCCCGAAGTAACCAAGAATCTAACACTAAAGGAAGCTGGTACCACTATTATTGACTTCAGGCATAACTTACCGTATTGCACTACTTATTTGAGAGTCACTACTATACTCTTACGATAAATGGTTTTCAAAGATGAGAATGACATGTTTCTTAAAGATTTTCACTTACAACCCATTTCTAGAAAATATAGGATTTCTAGGTTTTACTACTACATATGACAGTAAATTTCAGTTTTTCACACTATCAGTTCTAATGCTTTTTTTTTTTATACTAAAACTCACACTAAACTCTTATGAACTCACCAGCTTTATGCTGATATTCGTTTTCAAAATAACTTGTATCCTCAGGTCAAAGATAGATAGGTACAAATGCGGTATTTTTGGAGAAGGTGGAGCATACAAGACCTATCTCTTATTTTTGATTTACTTTTGGTGTTTGTTGAACAATACAAAACACGCTTGTAATTAAAATTCACTATGTAAATGCAATGGTTGTATGTTTCTTGTTTACTATTATACAATTGTGATGATACTGCACATGACGTCCTCCACCCCGAAACGTATTCCGCCGTTATCGGTTTTGGGGTGTGACAGTCCCCTCATCGGTTGTGTTGTTATTCGTATTGTGTCTTATACGGTATACTTATTATATATATATATATATATGTATATATATATATATATATATATATATATATATATATATATATATATATATATATATATATTGAAACAAGAAAGTGACCCTCTTCAGCTAAGATGGGCCTGTAGACCCCTAGCCCATGTGAACATGAAGAGAAGAGCTACTCGGAGAACACATTTGTCATCTCATGAACCCGAAGACCTATTGGAGACCCACTGATGAACCACACATCAAAACTGTCATAAGTTACTTTTCCTGACTTTGCTTGTACACGTTGTAATATTCGGTGTACCATTCAAGCACACCGAAGTCAGTTGCGTATTCATTTCCTTATAACTTTTGTGACTCTATAAATAGAGCTTCCCACATCAGGTATTCTTACGACTTCAACATCTATGAATAAGGAGAAAATGGACAAAATTCAAGATCTAGCTACATAGTGGAATAAAAATCGGATCTTAGACACTTAAAAATGTCCAGAAGAGTGCCAAACTGAAGATAAGAGCTTTACTTGCTATATCCTTGTTTCCTTTTTTCAACTTCTTCTTATTTTGCTCCAAAAGTACCACACAAGCTCACAAAATGAGAGGGAAGAGTGATTGTGGTTCACAAGATCTGATATGGGGATTTGGAGGCTGATAAAAGATCAGACTTAAGGACATAAGAAGGTTATATAGGGTGCGAAACCCTAAAATTTAGGGTTTCGCACCCAGTTATGAACATGTCAAGTTCTCCACACCAACTCACCAAGTTATCCGTTAAAATGCACGACATAAAAGCCATTTAACACGACAAGTTGAGGCTATTAACTTGCCAAGTTCCAGAGGAAAACTTGTTTTATAATAAATCACATATCTAAAATCAAGATGTTACAAATATCACCCACTTGGACTAAGCTTTGTCCTTCAAGCTTGCTGCGGAGAACAAAGCCCGATAATGCTCCTGCATCTCAGCCTCTGGCTCCCAGGTCCACCCAGAGCCCCTCCGGTGCAACCACCATACATTTACCAAATGTATTTCCTTGCTATGCAAAACCTTGACCTTCCTATCCAGAATAGCTAACAGCCTCTCGACATAGTTCAGGCATTCATCAACTTGATTATCATACAATGATACCACTGCATTCTGGTTCACTATGCACTTTCGTAGTTGCGAAACATCGAAAGTGCTATGAATCTGACTGAGCTCCTCTGGAAGATGTAATTTATATGAAACCTTGCCAACAATGGCAAATGTTCCAATATACCGAGTACCATGTCCCCCTAATTCTGAAGTGAATGACACCTTTCCAAGGTGAGACTTTCGATAGCACAATGTCGTTGACCTGAAACTCAAACTCAGATCGGCGTTAGTCGGCATAGCTCTTCTACTGAATTTGAGCAGTCTGCACTCTCTACCTGGTCTGCCGGATCATCTATGTTGTATGAAGGACCACCTCTGTATACCTTATGCTCCTATGACCAACCTCGCCCTAACAGTCTGGGGTATGACATCACCATCCATACAAAATCTCAAAAGGTCGACCACCAAAGCTGGAGTGAAAATTGTTGCTGTAAGAGAACTGTGCAAGGGGTAGGTAGGAGTCCTAGCTCCCACCAAAATTAATGATGCATGCTCGTAGCATATCCTCAAGAGTCTGAATCGTCCGCTCACTCTGGTCGTCCGTCTGCGGATGACAAGTTGTACTAAAATGTAGCCTCGTGCCTAGTTCCTCATGGAACTTCTACTAAAAACGGGAGGTGAACAAAATATCACGGTTTGAAATAATCGAGATCAGAACCCCATGGTGAGCAACGATCTCGTGAATATACACATCGGCCATATTCTCAGCCGACGAGCTCTCCTGAATCAATAGAAAATGGGCACTATTGGTCAATCGATCAACGATGTCCCAAATTGTCTCAAAACCCTTTGGCGTCTTCGACAACTTGGTGATGAAGTCCATCGAAATTTGATCCTATTTCCACATGGGATCCTCTAGAGGCGATAGTTTTCCAAGCGGTCTCTGATACTCGTCCTTTACCATCCTGCAGGTCAAACACCTCTCAACAAACTAGGCGAGCTCTCTCTCTTTATGGAAGGCCACCAAAATTATACACTGCTATTATGAGCCTAAAACCTTATCACTTGCCTGACCTTCACAATGGTAGAACCATCCTGGAACACAGAAACATAAGCTAAATCCTGAATCCTCTAGCTAATGCCTTTCACATGCAAATTTCTCAACCCACATTGATCTAGGTACAGACATTGCATGAATACACCTTCGATTCCCAACACAAGTTTCCACCAAAATCCCACTTGAAAATGGCCACTAATAATACCTTCTCGATGAACCGTCCCGAAACAGATGAGTATCCATTTTAATCTACCCCTAGTCCGTAACTGGGGCACTACCAGAACCATGCAGAATGATCCTCAAAGCACACCAACCACAAAATTAAGCAAAAACCACACTACATGATGAACCAAAATCTTAACAACCCTTAACTCTTTGCTATGCCATTACTAATCACTGTTTCAACGAGCAACGATGATCACACCATGAACTTATGTGATACATCTAACCCTTCATGGCTCCAGTGCACCCCCACATGGGCATCTACTCGAGACATTCATCAAAATTTATGACTTACGACTACATAAGCGATTTCCATATTGAGAATCATAAATCTAAAAAGAGCATGCGAACAACTGGAATTATAATGCATACAACCTGCCGAGACTTTCTGGTACCTGATGGATAATTCCCTCAATCCGTATTGCTTCCCTAATCCAACCAACAAATTTACGACTCGCTCGACCCCCAATAATACGTCAACACCAAAAGCACTACAAGCAGAAGAAACGAACCATCATGATAACGAGGCCCACAACCTATGACTAGAATACCCCTATAAGGACCTCAACATAGGTATGGATTGCCTCTGAGTCCATATCATGAGTCTGGTATCCCCTCCATGGATCTCATCCCATGTATGGAATGCTCCTGATAAGACAATGACGTTGTCGTCATCACATCATTTTCCCTACACTCCGGGCCTGAAGATACCTACCTCATTCCATTACCTTGAAGGGACCTAATCAACTACCTTAAAACGCAAACTGAGCACCACAAAATGGCTACCAAGAAATACCTTACAAAACATGGTTGCACACGACCCGAGAATAAGATAACGGTCACACTCTTGGTCCATTTTGAAGACTATAACCCAAAAAAGAACCTTGCATATAATTGAAGGCAAGTGCTCCAATGCTATCTTGACCAACTCATAAGAAATACACCCATGCACACACATAGGGAACTAATAAACCCATCCTAATAGAGAAGAAACACTAGAGATAATTGAAATAACACCTCAATTAATAACAGCGGCCATCCTCATGATCAGTTCAAACAAGATCCCATCCTTGATTGAGACTGAATGAGAAGACTTTTAGTGATCTCAAAGGTTACCAAAACCTGAGCCTAATATGAACCAAGTTCTCCCTCCACCATTAAGGGTAAGTAACCGAAGGCCAAAGGGACATAGAACATACTGAACTTGATGACAAATTGGCCCGACCACTGAATCTCGGCTGACAAATTTAAACCTTCAAGACAACCTATAGTAATTGATCACAACAACAATAGATGACCCCAAAATAATTTCTGATTGTAGGTCCTACTAATCCGAAAACAAAAATCTAAAGAACGAACTGGAAAGTATCTCAATATGTAAAATACTCAATCCGAGAATATCGGTTTTCCCCCACTTAGAGATTAGACTAGACATAACTCAAACCAACGAAAGTAGGTACTACCCTTCCCAACTCTAGGAATTAGGAGCCTGCTTATTTTTTCTCCAAACTCGGAAAACTGAAAGGATATAACCCTTGTCACGGATAACAACATGGCGATCCATTAATCAACCATAATATCATTACATAATTTGAAATCAAATTACGTACCTGAAATTTCTTATGACTTGACTTTAACCTCCTTAGCATCGGAACATGGACTCCCTCCATCCCTATAGTAGGGTAGCAGGACCGGAAATGACCTGGATGGTGATAGTAAAAGCATATCTGATCCTTCTTACAATCCCGATGTACATGTCCCTTTTGCCTACACTTGAAACAATTGAACTTGTGACAAGCAAATCCGTGATTCCCCCACACCTGCCATACACCTCATAATTCACTTGACTCCCAGTACCCAAGTCAGCAACCTCAGTTTCCTTGATTTCTTATAAGAGAGTCCTTTTCCTCTTCCCGAGTTGTGTTCGTACAACCAGGTCTCCTCCAGCGGGCATCCCATTAGCAGCACCACCCACAAACTGCGTGGATGCGATGTGCTCTTCGAGCCTGGAAACAACCTTGTCCGTGATCCAATCAACGAAAGTTGGCAATTCTTCTTGCAAGATATGAAAAACCTCCATGGCAATCACCTCTCGCATCTGACTAATAGAAAACACTAGCCTATCCTGGTCACTAGCTCCTCATCCTAATCTGGATCCCGCCTCCAATCGTCTCGTCATAACCATGCTGAACATAAATAGGGAGATATCATATAATACACACATCATAACTGGAAAACCAACTCCAAACAACGCCCTAGGGGTTGTGACTTCCTTGGTATGCCTATGGGTCCTATTCTTTTAATAGTACGTGCCCATACTACCTTCCACACCTACCCGTATATATCTCAAGAATCATCACAATACCCTTACAACACCCATAAGAGTAACCATACACACAATTCTCACTCCATAGAGGAAGGCTAAACATCTCACAACTGGCCGGCTGACCCCACACAACTCATCCTACCATTAACTACCACACGACCCTCCATTGGTGCCAGATAACTATGTAGTGGTGTTGATTCTGATGACATGTGCGGAATTAGAAAAGATCTAGTGATTCATCATACAAATTCAAGAACACAAGGAGTAAATAAATCTTTGTAAGCTCATATTAGATCTAGAAAGAATATACAAATGGGTTTGTACAAAATTTCTCTCTCTAGTCTAACACTCCATATGGACTCTTTTCATAATGGGAGTCACTCACTTCCTATTCATAGGAAAGACTCAACCCATTTACACATACAAAGAGGAAAGCCTAAACAATACATCCAAGCATGACTTTGCACCCTAACATTTTCCCCCTCAAAGTTAGGATTGGATGTCCGACTTTAATCTCCAACGAGCTAGAGCGATCAAGACCAAATTCCCCCTCGAAATAACACCGGTCTTCAAATCCGCAAACGAATATTTGACAAACCCGAGAAGCTTCGAATACCCATCATTCTCCCCTTTTTATAATCAAAAAATGATTATAAAACCCACTAAGGATGAGAAGCGCCCGAGGAATAATCTTCACAATACTCCCCGTTGATGTGTACCAAAAATGAATCACCAAAAATCTTGTACGAAAAAACAATCACGAAAAAGCCACAAAAAATTTTCACTTTATGAAAAATTTTGACTTTTTGAGTGAAAGTTGCAAGATTTTTCAAAATCCAGGTAGATATTGTCACTTTCTGAAACTTGCAGGGACTCGTTGCGCCAAAAACAGTCAAATATGCGAAACTCTAGCCCATTTGTGAAACAGGGCATAAAGCGTAAATTCGCACAAACTGCAGGGACCAAAACTGAAAATTCTGCATTTTTTCAGCTTTTATTGCCATTTTGCGAAGTTGGGTATAAACTGTCAAAAATGCGAAACTGCAGGTACTCGTTTTGACAATTTCTGTATGTTCTTTAAATTTGCGAAGTTGGGCAACTTGTGTTATTTCTTGAAAAGAACAGGGACCAAATGCGAAATATGTGTGTTTCTTCCCCAATTCGCATTTTACTGTAAAAGCTGTGTGTTCTTTCCCAAATCACAGACTTCGCACGTTCTTTACTTCGCATTTTCTACAAATGTTTCGCATCTTTAACTCACCAAATGCGAATGAATCACTTCCCAGTCATCAAATGCGAATGAAATATTTTTCTATCAACCTCAAATGCGAACCCGATTTTGGTATGTATTACCAAATGCGAACATTTTTGCTTTTACATGTGAACTGCTCCCAAATGCGAATTAAACCATCATTGCAGATGCGAACCAAAAAATTTATATGCGAATCCAAAATTGTTACAATCAGCAACCCAAAATCAAGCTTCCTTACTCCTTGCGAACATAAACAAGCACAAAATCGATCCCAATTATTGACTCTTGGTAACAACCTTCGCGTTTCAGTCAAGATCAACCCCAAATTTGCGAACAGTACTCCCCAATTCTCAAAATCTCTTCTTACAGTTCTTCCAAAATCATCACAATCAAACTTGCGAAAGTTAAGTAATCCAAACCCATACCAAAACTTGAAATCGTCGTTTGTCTTCTTCCCATTCTCCATCAATGAACATCCAATCAAACACTAATCCAATTATCGAATTCCCAGTATCTACTCTTCGATTTCATTCACTTAATCTAGTACTCAATTGACGATCTCGTGTACACACTCGTAATCGACTTGCTTTAACAGGTGATCATCAATCGTCCACCATCGACATCAATCTATTAACCATTCTGATTTTACACTCCAAATATTTCAAATTTAGAATCGATTTGAACAAAACACGCTCAAATCATCATCTATTGAACTCGCAAAAATTAAACTTGCGAACATCAGCTTCCAAATCTATTCGATTCACCAACCGATTCCAAAAATCATTATGTTTTCCAGTTCTCGGTTCGTTCCCATCCTTCATTCATCAACAGTATCACAAATCCAACCAATTAATCTCCAAATTAAACTCGATTTCTTCTTTCAAATCACATATTGAACTCAAATCCATCTATTTCTTCTTTCAATTCCATGAATCAACCCATAGAAAACATGGTTGACTTTTTCTGTGATTGACTTTTCAAAGTCAAAGATCAAGAAACATGAAATTGACGAATCTAACCACAAATTTCAGATCAAAACTTGTTCAACCAATTGTTCTTCAAATATTCTTCACAAAAATTTGAAAGTTCTTGATCAATTTCGTCAAAATCAAAAAAAATGAATCTCCGACTTCTTCACTCTAACTTGATCATTATCGATTTCGGGAATTAGAGAAAATCGATTCACAAGTTTAATTCAGCAATCAAAATAAATCTTTGAACGACATCGATCCAACAGAAACAAAAAAATGATCGAGAAATTGAGAAGAGTCTTCAAGCGTAGTCAATTAAGAGAAAGAAGAACATATGCGTATGAGTTCCAATGTACAACTAGTTGAAGCGTATGGCTGTATCAATTGAATCCATACATATGTGAATGGGTTTGAAAGTGAATGAACAGTATCGAATATTACAATTGGGCTCAATGAAATGGATTGATGAACAGTAACACACTCAAGTAATGGATTGGAAAAAAAATTGGGCTTGAAAACCAATTTGCATGAACAGTAACACGAATTTAAGATTTTTATTTTAGATTGAATTTGATCTTAAAAAAAATATTGGATCAACAATGGGGTTGAAAAGGATTAGAACCAATGAGGCAAATCGATCAAAAATGAAAAACGCAAAGTACGAATCGAAATCATGGATGTTTTGGAATCCATTTGAGAATTTGTGATACCTTTTTGACGAATCGTGTTCCGTTTTCAACGAACGAATCAAATTTGGAAGATCTTGGTTCTTTTGTCGGAATAAGAAAATCTCCAAATCGAACATTGTACCACCCACCATGCGAGATGTACAACTCATTCTTCATGTTCTTCGTGTTCTTCAACGATCCAAGAACATCTTCAAAAGAACCACCAACACTTTTGGGTTTTGACTTCAAATTCAATGAAACTTTTGGAGATTGTTGCTTTGGAACCCGAATTTGTTTCACGGATTTTGGCTTCACAACATTTGACGATTTTTGTGAGTAAACCCGCTTGTTCTTCCGATTCATCTTCTTCTTCTTTTTCTTTCTCATCTTTTTGCATCTTGAAGACTTGACTTCATGAACAAACCCACTTTGAACAACATGAACATTTTGAGTTTGAATCAAATCTTTTGGAGTTTGATACTTGTGATTTTCTTGGATCAATGGCTTCCGATAAGGAATCATTTCTTCAAACGAATCACAAGAACACACAATATCATCGGTTTGAACTCCAATCGAGCAAAAAACTTTTTCATCTTGAGAATCAACTTGAACTCTTTTTTCTTGAACATCAAGAACATCACATTGAACTCCATTGTCAAGAACTTCAACAAACTTAAGTGCACGAAGATCATTCGGGTTTTCAATAAGAGAAACATATTTCTTATTGAACAAATCTCTTTCTTCTCCTTCCTTTTGATTTCTACTACGAACTAATATGGACAAGGCAATTTTATTCAACCATGCAATCTTACAAATTGGTTGAAATACCAAGCTTCCATGATCATCCTTCAAACCTCCATAAGAAACCAAATTACCCCATGAAATCAATTTGCTTAACAACAACCCATAAAATTGATCTTCATTGACTTTGTATTTCACATCTTTAACGATCACAATCCAAGAATCATATGGTAAACCCACCATGATCACAAAAACTTGAAGAATTTTAGAGAGAGAAAGTGATTTTGAATGGGTTTTCTAGAGAGATAAAGTGATACAAACAAGTATTCTAGAGAGAGAAAGTCGAATTATGGATCAATTCAAAGAAAAATTCGACTTCTAGAGCACAAAAACACTCTCTAAACACGAAGATCAATGAACAAAAAGAATCACCAAATCAAAATAGACATCAAGGATCAATTCTTGATGAAAATCAAGAACACCCGCTCTGATACCAATTGTAGTGGTGTTGATTCTGATGGCATGTGCGGAATTAGAAAAGATCTAGTGATTCATCATACAAATTCATGAACACAAGGAGTAAATAAATCTTTGTAAGCTCATATTAGATCTAGAAAGAATATACAAATGGGTTTGTACAAAATTTCTCTCTCTAGTCTAACACTCCATATGGACTCTTTTCATAATGGGAGTCACTCACTTCCTATTTATAGGAAAGACTCAACCCATTTACACATACAAAGAGGAAAGCCTAAACAATACATCCAAGCATGACTTTGCACCCTAACAAACTATTACATGAATAGAATCACATGTCGTAAAACTTAAACAATCTTAGACTAAAATATTTAATCCTACAACGGTTGGACTCAGACAAGAGCTGTACAGCAGGACAAATCCCTTAATGTAAGATCATTTAACCCATGTAGCATGTGACTTAGCGTATTCACTCAATAGTCCGTTCACACATGAAAGATTCATACAACAATCAATCAAGTGCTCTACAAGTGATTAGGCATCATATATCATGCAATCCTATCATGCAATTCCTAAAGATCCCTATCCTACAACTAGCATGCTATTCTAACATACCTCAATATCAGATAAGAATATGGTATTTTAGGGTCTACTTACTGGCTCCATCTTATCGTACACATCACATCCTGCTTGAGTATTTTTGAAAGTCATTTTGAAAAATCATTTTGCTTAGTTTGAGACTGGATTCACATGAGTGTTGCTCCAATTCACTCAAACCAAATCTCTGATACCAACTTGTAACACTAGTAAAATACATTAAAATTTAAACTTTTTCAATCAACCAAAAGTCATAGTTGTTTACATTGTAGTTTTCAAAACAAGTTTAAACATCAGAGAAATCCCAAAATCATGAAACAAAACATGAGGATGTGCATGATCACGCCTTCTCCTTCCTGCGATCCTCTAAGGTACCTGAAACATAATCCAAAATTGTAAGCTCAAAGCTTAGTCAGTTCCTGCAAAATAACTTACATAACAAATAGTAAAAATATAATAACAACACGCAAAGGGTCCACAGCTAATAGACTGGATTACACATGAAACCACAACATAAGTCTGGCTTCTTCTTGGCCTACAGATTATGTATGGCTTGCTTCCCGGCCTGATCAGTGCTCAGACTGAATACCGCTAAGCCCTTAGTACAAGTTTTGCATGCCCTTCTCGGCCCTTAACTTGTATCATGAATGCTCATGAGCCCTTAGTATGAGTCTGACATGCCTTCTTTGGCCCTCATCTCATATCTGGTATGCTTCTGGGTTTGTTGGCTACAACACAGAGCAGTACAACCTCAACCCAACCCACACAATATGTCAACATATAACATATAATATTATATACAGATGAACTGGAAGTATCACAGGTATTCCTACATATCTACCAACTACCATATCGAAACTAGCATGCATGTCTATTCCATACTCAACATATCAACGATATCCGGTTATCAAAAACCAATGGGCCACCCTTAGTGCCTTTGACCAGAAAGTACAGTGAGGAAAACTCACCTTACAAGTAGTGTAGAACTGATAAGGTCTGACTCCAAATCTCAGCTCTCAAATATTCGCCTACAACCACCATATGACCAATTCTGTCAAAATCCTGAAATACCCAAATTTCCCTCAAATGTTAAACTTTGTCAACCACGGTCAAAGTTAGATTCAGTGGTCAAGGTCAACACTCAATGTTGAACTAACTCGTCGAGTGCACCAATGAGCTCGTCGAGTTTATATAGTACTCAGAAGGTCGGGAAAACCTTAGCCAACTTGCCGAGCTGGCTGGAAAACTTGTTGAGTTTTCCCCAGCTTAACACATTTAGTTTATTCTTCGATTCTAGGGACTCTAAGGCTCAGATCTAAACTCAAATGTTGTCTAAAATTATAAATTTTACAACTTTATCATTTGCGGCCAGTCTAAGTGCTCAAAAGCCCCATCACAAGGCTTGAAATCTCAAGCGCTTAACCATTAATCACAAAATCCTTGAGATATGAATCCAAACTTTTCTAAAAGAGATTGTAGCCTCAAAAATGACCTAAAGGTTGGTGCTTTTTGCACATGCATGTCCAATGCATGTCTTGAACCCAATATGGGCCAAAAAGGGAAAATACGACCTAAACTTCATGCATGGCATCATGGCTTGGCTAAAGACCAAATCTAAACCATTATAATGCCACCTTGACCTGGAGATTAATAAAGTTGCAACCTTAATGAAATCCATCTGTAGCAACATCGAAGAATAAGCAGAAAAAGGGATGAAATTTAAGATCTAGCTACATAGAGGAATAAAAATCGGATCTTGGAAACATACAAAGGTCCAGAAGAGTGTCAAATTGAATATGAGAGCTTTACTTTCTAGATGCTTGCTTTCTTCTTCCAACTTCTTCTTTTTTGCTCCAAAAGTACCATACTAGCTCACAAAAGGAGAAGGAAGAGTGGTTAGGGTTCATAAGGGCCGATATGGGTGTTTGGAGGTTGATAAAAGATCAGTCTTAAGGACTTAAGGAGGTAATATAGGGTGCAAAAACCCTAAAATTTAGGGTTCCCCCTAGCTATCAACACATCGAGTTGTCCACACAAACTCGTCGATTTGGTCCATAAAAATGTATGGCCCAAACGCCCTTCAACATGCCGAGTTGAGGCTATGAATTCGCCGAGTTGCAAAGGAAAACTTGCTTTAAGAAAATATCTCATACCTAGTAATCGGGATGTTAAATATGATTAACATGGGTAAGATTTATTTGCGTGTTTTTTATTAAATAGTTATTCTCATATAATGAATCAGTTGTGACTGTATGTATTTAATCACTCTTAATTAACGTGTACAAGATAAATTTTATTGCCCATATAAATCGTATGTGATTACATACGTATAATAGCATGGTGGATTGTGGGTAGTGGTGGTAAGTTATAGGATGGGGTGATGGTGGTGGGTGTTGGGGTAGGATGATGTGTGGTGATAGGTGATGGTGGTGGTTTATGGGTGTTAGTAGGTGGTGGTGGGTTGTAGGATGGTATCAGGGTGTGATAGTGGTAGGTGGTGGGTGGTGGTTTTTGTGGGTGGTGATGGTGGGGGTTGTAGGGGTGTATAGTGGTGGTTGTGGTGGGGTGGTGGTGGGTGGTGAAGTTTGGTGGAAAAATAAAAACATTTGAATTTATTTAATCACATATAATTTATCCAGACATAATTTATTTTCCTCTTTTGGATTCAATAATGTTCTCGTATATATAATCACATGTGATTATATATATATATATATATATATATATATATATATAATCACACAAAATTATATATACGAGAACAACTATTGAATCAAGATATTAAAACAAATTTGTGTCCACAATAATCATATGTGATTAAATACTTATAATCACATGTAATTAAATATATGATAAAAATTATTGAAACGAAAACTCAAAAATGAATATCTTTCATATGAATCATATATGATTGGATACATATAATCACATGTGATTAAATGTATCTAATTATATACGATTAAAGTTGACAAAACAACAAATAATCAATCAAGAACTTGATAATGAAATATGTGATTATATATATATATATATATATATATATATATATATATATATATATATATATTAAATCACATATGATTAATATATCTAATCACATGGGATTATATGTATCTAATCACATATGGTTTATATGGATAAAAAAGAATATTCTCCCTATAAATCATATGTGATTAGATATACATAATCGCATACGATTATAAACGTGTAATCATGGGTGGTGATGATGGGTAGTGTTAGTGTGTAGTGATGTTTTGTGGTGGTAGGTGGTGGTGATAGTGAAGGGTGGTGGTGATAGGTGGTGCAGGGCGGTAGTAGGGGTTGTGGGTGGTATTGGAAGGTGGTGGGGTGGGTGTTGGTAGTCGTGGTGATGATAGGTGGTGGTGGTGGTGTATGGTGGTTTTGATTGTGATTAGTGGGATGATGGCGAGTGGTGGTGATAGGTGGTATAGGTATGTAATTGTGATGGGTGGTGGTTGGTGGTGATAATGGTATGTATTGGTGCTTTTACTGGGTGTTGGGTGGAGGTGGGTTTAACGGGTGGTGGTGATGTGTGGTGGAGGTAAGTGGTGGTAATGGTGAGTAGGTGGGGTGGTGGTGGTGGGTGGTGATCATAATTACAGGTGTTGGGTGGGTAGTAGTGATAGGTTGTGAAGGTGGGTGGTGGCTATGGTGGGTGGGGGTGATAGTGTTGGGTAGTGGTTTTAGTGCGTGAGGGGTAGTGGTGATGGTAGTAGGTGGTGGTGGTCGGTGGTGATGGGTGGTGGTGGTGTGTGGTGGGAGTTGTGCATGGTGGATGGTGGTGATGCAAGCTTGATGCGGGTGGTGGTGGTGGGTGGTGGAGATGAGTGGTGGGTGGGTGGTAGTGATGGGTGGAGAAGGTGGAAGGTGGTGATGGCTGTGGGTGAACTTGGTGGTGGTGATGTGTGGTGGTGGACGGTGGTCGTTGTTTGCAGTGGCAGGTGTTAGTAATGGTGTTGGGTGGTGGGATTTGTGCGCGGTAGGGGGGTGGTGGTGATGGGTGGTGGAGGTGGGTGGCGGTAATGCATGGTGGTGATGGACCGTGTTGTTAAGGTGTTGAGTGGTGTTGGTTAGTGGGGTTTTCTTTAACTTTTTACTTATTTTTTTATTTATATTAATATTATTTGATGGTTTTAATTATTAAAAAAAAAACTGTGTGGTCCAAGTTTCTTCTAAATGTTTTTCGCAATATGAAATGTTCTCGATTGAATGCTCTTCTCTCTCTCTCTCTCTCTCTCTCTCTCTCTCTTTATCTATCTATCTATCTATCTATCTCTCTCTTTATCTCTCTCTCTCTCTCTATATATATATATATATATATATATATATATATATATATATATATATATATATATATATATATATATATATATATATATAGTGTTTAGCATATCCGATAATTTTGAGCAGAGTAACAATAGGTAGTAAGCTTATCCAAAGGTGGCTATAATAACGAGTTTCAGTGTTTCCTGGCAACTCGCTAGCATGACAACTAGTTATGATCACATATATAATAGTGATTCAACATAACATTGGCTAAATAGTTTGGATAGAATTACTACTGGCCTAATATTATCCTAAGGCTATGGGCATAATTATCTAACTATAATTTGTGATAACTATGTAAAGTTGTAATTTAGACATGTATTCCCCCTCGCCCCCTCCCCAAGAAAGAGATTTGTAAATAGGGTCGTGAACCACCTATGAGTTTGAAAATGTTGTTGTGTGGTAGAAACCACAATCGGGGTGATAACACATGAGGTAATTTTAGATAGAGGATTCAAGAATCGTGTGAGGAAATTGAACTACCAAGACCTGATATTTATAGCAGGTTTAGAATGTGTGCCATGCAAATGCACGCGAACAGCATGTCCGTACCACGTGTCATCTCCTTAGTGTGCCACGCCATCCCGTATCTTGACTCAATCGGGTGGTAGTGCTCGTGGTGCACTGCGTATTAGCACGCATGATGGTAAAAATAAAAATTTAAAATTTAAAATTTCGTAACTCTCCCATACGAACTCTATTCTCAATAAATATTATACATTCGTGTAGGTATCGTCTTTTGCTACTACATTCCCTTTGCTCGTTTTGTCTAGTTTTATTACTGTTATAATATTTTAAAAATTGTAACTCTCACACATGATATCCATTTTAGGCGTTTGTTTTCTTATAATTTGTCACACCCACAAACCCAATTGGTGGAAACATTCGGGGGTGGAGGACATCATGTACAGCATCATAACAATGCATAATAGTAAAATAAGCAACAACATCCATTGCATTAATAGAATAGTTAAATATATGTGTTCTTTAGTAAGGTTTATATGACACCAAAATGTATAATCAAAATAATGACGAGTCTTGAATCCACTTCGTCCTTCAAAAGCTGCATGGGTGTACCCGTCTTACTGGTTCCCTGAGAATACAAGTGATTTTGAAAGAGAGTATCAACATAAGATCCTGGTGAGTTCATAAGTGTTTAGTGTCATTTAGTAATTAAAAACCGCAAAATGTTTGTATAAAAACCTTGAAAAGTTTGTAATGTTTTCCCAGAAAATCCTATATTTCCTGCTCATATTTAAAATAGCCTTCTACCCGAGGCCCAACTGTTTTGCATGTTTGTTCTCTTGTAAAAATGTAATGTTTGCATACATACTTGGAATAGTATGAAAAATATAGTAGTACTTTATATCTGTGTATAAGTATGTTTTCTCCCATTTATTACTATCATCTATTGGGAAAAATAGAATGTTTTATCTCAGCAATGACACTACTGAATATGAAATGATAAAAATGAAGACTCATAGTCGTATTAAATGTACGATACTCCTTAGAGAGTCTTATTGCCTTTAATTCCGATTTGGTTAATTAAAGGGGATTAGAAGTGAATTAGTTGTAACAATACTAATTGACGGCTAAATACCTGACGACCTTCCGACGTCATAAAATAGTATGGTGACATTTTGTCACCCCTTGGCCTTACCGGCTGGGATTGTACCTAGCAGTCGGGGTGTGGGAGTGTCTGTCCCATATAGATCTATACACACGATGCCCGCTCTCCCTCCAAGAGACTCTGATCACAAATGCGATACAAGAATGTGTTGTTATACCAAGAAGTAGTATTTCACATTCTAGTTATCGTATTCTTACTGTACTTGTATGTATATGTATATGAATATGTTCGTTACCGTTCTTGTATATGTATATGTTCTCTTCCGTTCTTTGTATATGTAGATGTATATGTATATGTTCACTTCTGTTGCTTGTATATGTTCACTTCTGTTGATTGTATATGTTCACTAAATTGTACCTATTATAGTTTACTAGATGTTTGTTTTGATCTTGACTTGTAGAAAAGGCTCAATTGCTCAACTTGAACAATTGAGTTAAGTAAAACTTTTAAAGATAAAGTTTTATATTCTACTACACATTTAGCATGTATAACTATGAGTTAATTGACAGTCTGACTAGTGTATCCTACCCTAAACTCACAACCAAATAAGGAACAGGAGTCAAGGTTATCCACAATAGTCCTAAGTCCATTAAAGTATACTGATACACTAATACATAAATGAATATGTTTTTGAAAGTAAAAGGTTTTCCCAAGAGTTTAAAAGCAGTTTAAAAAGGTTTTATAATGAAGTCTAACAGTGTTTAAAAGTAGTTTGAAAATGTATTTGCAAATGGTTTGAAACAAGACGTTTAGCAAGAATATAAATGTTAATACTAACACAATTTAAATTGTGATCAACTTGTATTCCTCCCCTTAAAAGCATTTAAATCAGTTGAACAGGTTGATTGCAGGGGTATGAACTCACCTGTAGTGAGTTGTTTGACTGAAAGATCGGGAAAGGATGTTGAGTGCTAAGTGAAATCTCGGGCACAAGCAGATCCTAACAGCATATAATGCTACATACATGTATATAACTAGTGTTTAACTCAACTAATTATGATTTTGAATCACTTTAGGGACTAGGAAACACTTATTTTGAAGTGTTACAATCACATATGATTGCATATAATGGTATATGGCCTCACAAATGGAGTGTAAGGCCACAATGCATCAGTTTTATGTGTGTGTGTGTGTGATCAGGGTGCGCGGCCCAAGTGGGTGTGCAGCCGCACACTCACTATGAAACATGCTAAAGTTGTCTTAAAGCCTTGGGAACCATCTAGTAAGTGTGTTTTAGCCAAAGCTTAACTAAAAGGGGTGTTTGTTACCATTTTGGGCATTAAAAGGGTGTGTACGGCCACACAAGGGGTGTGTACAACCATAAACCCTTGATGATCTTATAAAAATGGTCAAAAGTCTGTTTCAAGGCTATATCTTGCATCCTCTAAGTGTTCTTGATCACGCTTTAGTATAGAATATGAGTTTTGAGGCCAACATGCACCAAACAAAGGGGTGCACGGAGTGTACGGCCGTACACTCCTTGATGATCATGATCTGGACGATTTATAAGGGGCATATCTAGTATGTAACAAGCATAGGAAGGAGTACTTATGGTATAGATGTCGTTAGGGGTGTTTTCAGGTTCTAGAACTTAGTAGGTGTTCTTGGAGAAACTGAAGAACACCTGAAGATCTACCAAGATGAGTTCATTTCATGAATGAAATCAATGATTCATACAAGATAGAGGAAGAAATAAACAAATCAAGGGAAGAAATACTTACAATCTTGAAGATTTATGTGAAGAATCAGATGATAGTTGAGAGAATAAACGAGTTCTTGGGTAAGGGACGTGAAAAGGGCTGAATGAAGGCTGATTCCCACATATATAGCTTAGAGTGTACGGTTAGAGGGGGCGTATGACTGCACACCCAAGTGTACGGCTATACACTCCTCATGATGGAGTCTTTGGCCATTTTGGGAAGTGGTGAAATTGTGGAACCCATTTCTAAACCCTAACTTTGAAGTTAGTAGGCTTAGAACACTCTATTTGACTCTAAACAATGCTAGAAGGTAGCAAAACGAGTCTTATCTTGATTGATTTGAATAACTAAACAAGATAGAAATTTCGGGTTGTCACATCATCCTCTGTTAGAGGGAATTTCGTCCCAAAATTAGAGTTTAAGCAATTAAGTAGTTACAAATAACTAAACAAAAAGATGAGGATATTCAGTTTCGTTTGATCCTCGCATTCCCAAGTAAATTCAGGTACTCGCTTGGCATTCCAGCGGACCTTTACTATCGCGATACGACTTTGTTTCGTTTGTATAACCTCATGGTCCATGATCTCTACCAGTTCTTCCACGAAGTTGAGGCTCTCGTTGATATTGACCTCCTCAAGTGGGATTACAAGAGTCTCATCGGAAAGGAATTTTTTCAAGTTAGAGAGGTGGATGATAGAATGTATGTTACTAAGTTTGCGAGGTAGATTGAGTTTGTAAGCTACAGGGCCGATTCTAGTGAGATTCTTGAAAGGCTCTATGCATCTTGGATTTAGCTTTCCACGCTTTCTGAAACGTATCAAGCCCTTCCAAGGTGAGACTTTCAAAAGAACGCGATCTCCAACTTGGAATTCCAAAGGTTTCCTCCTCTTGTCAGCGTAGCTTTTCTGTCGGTCTCTAGAGGATTTCAATCGTTTATGAATCTGAGCGATCTTCTATGTCATTTCCCGAATGATCTCCGGACCTGTGAGAGTGCTGTCAGGAACTCGTCCTTTAGCTAACTGGGTGTCACCCACCTCAGCCCAGCACAGAGGGGATCTGCACTTTCGGCCATGGAGGGCTTCAAAGGGAGCAAGCTTTATACTCGTGTGATAACTATTATCGTAGGAGAACTCGACACAGGGTAGTTGAGTATGCCATGCCTTCCCGAAATCTATCATAGAGGCTCTCAACATGTCTTCCAAAGTTTATATAATCCTCTCACTTTGTCCGTCGGATTGCGGATGGTAGGTTGTGCTCATGTCATGCCTAGTTCCTAGGGAACTTTGTATCGACTGCCAGAACCTCAAAGTGAATCTACTATCTCTATCATAAATAATAGATATGGGAACACCGTGTAGTCGTACTATCTCCCTAATGTATGTTCTGGTTGGTTTCTCCATCTTTTCGGTTTCTTTGATAGGCAGAAAGTGTGAGGACTTGGTTAGCCTGTCTACGATCACCCAAATGGTATCGAGGACACCTATTGTCTTGGGAAACTTGGTTATTAAGTCCATCATGATCCTCTCCCATTACCATTCCGGTATCTCCAACTGTTGTAGTAAACTTGAGGGTTTTGTTGTATTCGACCTTAAACTTGGCGCAAGTAAGGCATTTACTCACGGACGTAGCAATCTATGCTTTCATGTTAGGCCACCAGTATAGCTTCTTTAGGTCAAGATACATTTTATCTGAACCTGGGCGGACAAAATATCAAGTGTTGTGCGCCTCTGTCTTGACCAAGTCTCTACAACCACCATGTTTCGATGTCCAGATCCGGTCCATGAGATACAAGTCTCCGTCACGCTTGACTTCCAAGTTTTTATCCATCCCTCTAAGGGATTCAGCCGCCACATTTTCAGGTTTCAAAGCTTCGAGATGAGCCTCCTTAATCTCTGTGGACAAGTGTGAATTGATAGTCATAGTCAATGATTTGACTCTACGACCAGATATTCTTTCCGACTCAGGGCGTCAGCTACTACGTTGGCTTTACCGGGATGATCAGGAATTTTGCATTTTTAGTCATTAAGTAGCTTGACCCACCATCATTGTCTCATATTGAGCTCCTTTTGGACGAATATCTGTTGAAGGCTTTTGTGGTCTATAAAGATAGTGCTTTTTGTACCATACAGGTAGTGTCTCCAGATCTTTAGGGTGAATACGACTGCTCCTAACTCAAGATCATGAGTGGTGTAGTTGACCTCGTGTGTCTTCAGCTGTCTTGAGGCATAAGCTATGACCTTACCTCGTTGCATCAGGACATAGTCGGGCCCCTGGTTGGATGCATCACAATAAACCACAAAGTCTTCTATCCCTTTTAGGAGGGATAGTATTGGTGTGGTGCATAAGGATCTCTTCAGCGTTTGGAATGCTTTCTCTTGCTTCTCTTCCCATTCAAACACCACGCCTTTCTAGGTCAATGTAGTAAGAGGTTTCGCAATCCGCAAGAAGTTCTGAATGAATCTACGATAGTAGGCATCAAGGATTAGAAATTAATGAATTTCTGTAGGCGTCTTCGGTGCTGACCAGTTCTCAATGGCTTTGATTTTGGAAGGGTCCACGTGGATTCCTGATTTGCTAATCACGTGACCTAAGAATTCGACACTTCGGATCCAAAACTCACAATTTGAAAACTTCACGTAAAGTTTCTCGGACCGTAGTGTTTCTAGGATCAGCTGCAGATGTTTACTATGCTCTTCCTTACTACGAGAGTAGATAAGTATTTCATTAATGAACACAATGAAAAACTGATCTAAGTAAGGACGACACACTGTATTCATTAAATCCATGAATACTGTGGGCGCATTAGTTAATCCGAATGGCATCACTACAAACTCGTAGTGCCCATAACGAGTTCAGAAGGTTGTATTCGGAACATCCTCCTCTAACACTCATAATTGGTGATACTCGGATCTCAAATCAATCATTGAAAAGCATCTCTCCCCTTGTAGTTGGTCGAACAAATCGTCTATGAGGGACAGGGGGTAACGATTTTTGACGGTCAGCTTGTTCAGGTCTCTGTAATCGATACACATTCTGAAGGATCCATCTTTCTTATTTACGAACAAGACCGATGCTCCCCAAGGTGAGAAGCTTGGTCTTATAAAGCCCGTGCTGAGCAGTTCATTAAGTTGAGCGGATAGTTCCTGCATCTTAGCTGGTGCTAGACGATAGGGAGATTTGGCTATGGGCTTAGCTCCTGGAACTTATTCGATTATGAATTCGACTTGACGTTGGAGTCGTAACCCTAGTAGTTCTTCCAGAAAGACGTCGGGGAAGTCGCGCACTACTGGCAGGTCCTTTAGGTCTTTTGTTTCTTGGTTCACGTCAACTATATGAGCAAGGAATTCACGATATTCCTTTCGTAGGTACATCTGGGCTTTCATGCTAGAGATGATACGATGTTTCGTACTTGCTTTGTCATTGTAGATCAATAAGGTTTCATTACTCAGTAGATTTACGCAGACTGCTTTATCGAAACACAGAATATCGGCACAATGGAGAATCAACCAGTCCATGCCCACAATGACATTGAAACTCTTGATTGAAACAGGTATGAGGTCGATTGGAAATGAATAGTTATCTAGCATAAGGGTACAACCTATGTAGATCTTGTTAGAACTTTCTGTCTTTTCGTTAGCCATTTCTATGACGAAGGTTTCTTTTAGTACTTGCAGTTCTTGATTAAGTACGTGTTTATATTTATGGTTCACAAAACTCCTCTCTGCTCCACTATAAAATAGGATACATGCATATGAGTTATTGAGGAGGAACGTACCCGTGACCACCATGGGGTCTATCACGGCTTCATTGTGACCAATAGTAACTACTCTCCCTACTCCACCCGCATTCCCAACTTTAGGGCAGTTTCTTTTGAAGTGTCCTATCTCGCTACACCTGTAGAAAGCCTGGCTTACTCCTGTAGCAGGGACCTGGGTGATGGGTCATGGTGGTGCTTTGTAAGACCAGATAGTATGGGCCTCCTGGTTGTAGTTGGTGCAGTGCATTTCCCGGCCGGGGCCATTGTGATGGTAATTGCACTTGGTGCACTTGGGTAGACTCCCTGCATATTGCTTTGCTAGTACAGGGGCAACAGGAGTTATGGCAGCACGGAAAACCACAACCTGTTAGTTCTTGGAAGAAGGTTTAGCTGATTTTCCCTTATTCCAGTCCCAACAGTTCCTCTTGTTGTCGACTGCTTTGCTTGGTGCTGAGACAGTAGTTATATTTGTTATTCGAGGAGGAACCCCATGATTGATAAGCCTCTGGGCCAATTGCTTGGCACTATCAAAGGTCACATGGTTCGATCCCAGAACATTTCCTTGATACGGGGGCACCAAACCCTAGATGTATCTCTCGATCTTTTTGCTTTCGGTGGGGACCATGTTTGGACATAGGGTCAATAGATCGCTAAATCTGGTTGTATAGGCCACTATGTAGGAACCCTTCATCTTAAGGCTCCACAGTTCCTCTTCGAGTCTCTGAACCTCACCCCTCGGGTAGTACTCCTTTGTCATTATATCTTTCAGTGTTTCCTAGCCCATATCGTTAGCCACTACTAGTGTAAGTAACTTGACATGGCCATTCCACCATGTCACGGCCCTTTCAGAGAAGGTGCAGGCAGCAAATTTTGCTTTGCTTCCATCGGGGTAGGACCAAATCTCATAGATCGACTCTGTTCTTTCAAACCACTAAGACAGTGCAATGATTCCTCTTGTTCCGTTGAAGAACACTGATTTGCAGCTGATGAAGTCTTTATAGGTACACTCATGTATATGTGTTTGGCTTTAACCATGGTTAGAGTTAGTACGGGTTCCAGCTGCACTGGCGCCACCATAATTTACTTTGTCATGGCTACAGTCACAACAGCCTGGAACATCACCGCCTAGAACTGCGGAGAGGGTGGTGGTCGCGGAGTTTGATTTATAGGTGTGCCTCTGTTTGGACGCTTGTGAGGCGCCATATTTTATCTAAAAAAGATAAAATGGTAATAAGACTTCATTTAGGGCTATCAAGAGAAATATAGTGTCAGAATAGAATTTAAAAGAGATGATCATATAGCGGAAATTACTTCTATCATTATAGTTGGTATGGAGTTACATAGAGTTCCGAAAATTTGATCTTGGAGTAGGTCTTACATCATACCAATAGAAGGAAATATTTTACAGCATAGAATTTTTTGTTACAGTACTTGAAAGATAGGAATATTTTATAGGAAAAGCGCTACATAGCGCATAGATGCGAAGACTATTCCTTAAACCAAAAGAGAAGACAAGTAAAGCATCTTCTACCGGCGATGGGTACCCATCGGGTGAACCCTTAAGCATTCCAGTTGACGCTCCATGTCAAGAAGCTGTCGTTCATAAACCCTATGGCGTACCCAGAGTTCTACGACTTTAGTCCGAGTCGCAACAAGCTCTTGCTGCAGGGCCTCATGGTCTCTCATACACCGCTTACGGGCATCTTCAAGACGAATGGTACAGACTGTAAGCATTCTCACATTGGCATCCACTTACATGATTCGGTTGAGGGCTGTCCTACCCTGAATTTCGTTTCGTGAAACTCTGCAGACCAGAATTGGCAAGACATTGTTTGTTGTCCCTCC
Organism: Lactuca sativa; assembly: GCF_002870075.4. NCBI lineage: Eukaryota > Viridiplantae > Streptophyta > Magnoliopsida > Asterales > Asteraceae > Lactuca > Lactuca sativa. The sequence continues at coordinate 146,905,935 of NC_056631.2, forward strand.
TTCGCTCAGGTCATAGAAGCTTTTGTCTCCATTGAATGGCATGGGTTGATCCTGCTCCTGACTCCATGTTTCTATGCTTTCCACCCACGGAGGCGTCGGGCCTTGAAATGCCGGACGAGGGTTAGGATTTGGGACAGGAGCCACAGGGGGTAGGTTATTGACTTCGTGATCGGAGTCAGAATCCTCCGAAAAGCCCTCTGCGAAGTCATCATCCAAAGGGATTGGATGATTCTCTTCTGGCTCATCATTGAGCCATCCACCATTTCCTTGGTCGGGAAAGTACGGATCGCCAGGGAGATGGAAGCCAACCATGGTATCTACGCGAGAATAGGGGAAAAAGAAAAATTATTAGACTTACTAATTAAGATAATTATAGGATGATCCATACCAGTTACTTCAATACTTGCGTAGTGCATACCAGTCATATGTAACTAGAAATAGGATAGACCTTCAAATAAGTGATCGTAACTCCATGTCCACAACCAAACAAGGAACAGGAATAAAGCAAAGTTCACAGATTCTAAGTCTATGACACTTTAGTCACTTATAACCTTATCGTATTCAATCCACAACTATTGACCTACTAGTAAAGACCCTTATAGTTATCAAATAAGTAATTATGGTAACGTAAAATACTCCTATAGTATTTTAAGTTTATGTTATGTATTAAAGTTTTCGTTGTAGTAGTGCATGGGTGTACCTGTTTTACTGGTTCCCTGAGAATACAAGTTATTTTGAAAGAGAGTATCGACATAAAATCCTAGTGAGTTCAAAAGTGTTTAGTGTCATTTAGTAATTAAAAACCGCAAAATGTTTGTATTAAAACCTTGAAAAGTTTGTAAAAGAAAATCCTATATTTCTTGTTCATAATTAAAATAGCCTTCTACGTGAGGCGCGACTGTTTTGCATGTTTGTTCTCTTGTAAAAATGTAATGTTTGCATATATACCATGAATAGCATGGAAAAAAATAGTAGAACTTTATATCTGTGTAAAATTATGTTTTCTCCCATTTATTACTATCAGCTATTAGGAAAAATAGAATGTTTTATCTCAGCAGTGACACTACTGAATATGAAATGATAGAAATGAAGACTAATAGTCGTAATAAATGTACTATACTCCTTAGAGAGTCTTATTGCCTTTAATTCAGATTTGGTTAATTAAAGGGGTTTAAATGTGAATTAGTTGTAACCATACTGATTGACGGTTGAATACCTGACGACCTTTTGGCATCATAAAATAGTAAGGTGATATTTTGTCACCCCTTGGCCTTACCGGCTGGGATTGTAGCTAGGAGTTGGGGTGTGGGAGTGTCTGTCCCATATAGATCTATACACACGATGCCCGCTCTCCCTCCAGGAGACTCTGGTTACAAATGTGATACAACAATGTATTGTTGTACCATGAAGTAGTATTGCACATTCTAGTTATCGTATTCTTACTGTACTTGTATGTATATGTATATGTTCGCTCCTATTCTTGTATATGTATATGTTCTCTTCCTTTCTTTGTATATGCAGATGTATATGTATATGTTCACTTCCATAGTTTGTATATGTAATGTATATGTATATGTTCACTTCCGTTTTTTGTATATGTAATGTATATGTATATGTTCACTTCCATTGTTTGTATATGTTCACTAAACTATACCTATTATAGTTTACTAGATGTTTGTTTTGATCTTGACATGTACAAATGGCTCAATATCTCAGATTGAATAATTGAGTTAAGTAAAACTTTTAAAGATAAAATTGTATATTCTACTACATATTTAGCATGTATAACTATGAGTTAATCGACAGTCAGACTAGTGTATCCTACCCTAAGCCCACAACCAAGCAAGGAACATGATTCAAGGTTATCGACAATAGTCCAAAGTCCATTAAAGTATATTTATACACTAATACATAAATGAATATGGTTTTGAAAGTAAAAGATTTTCACAAGAGCTTAAAAGAAGTTTGAAAAGGGTTTCTAAAATGAAGTCTAACTGTGTTTTAAAGCTGTTTGAAAATGTGTTTGCAAACGGTTTGAAACAAGACGTTTAGCAAGTATATAAATGTTTATTGTCACACCCCAAAACCGGAATGGCGGAAACGTTTTGGGGTGGATGACGTCAATTCAAGTATCACAACATATACGGTATAGTAATCAAAGTACAACCATTGCATTAATAGTAATAATTTTACATGGTTTACATGACATAGAAAACATCAAGGTAATACAAGTAATAATATAGGTGCAGCCTGGTACTAAACTGAATTCATCCAAAAGCTCCTGGAATGTACATGTTTAAAGCTGACCTGAGAATACATGTTATTTGAAAAGCGAGTATCAGCATTTTTATAAATGCTTGTGAGTTCATAAGTATTTAGTGTCATTTTATCCAAATAACTTTATAAAAGTAGTAGTTTTAAAGTATCAGTGAATTAGAGTCCTTTCCAGAAAATCCTATATTTTCTGATTAGAAGCAGTCTTCTACCAAGACTAGACGGAGTTATGTGGTAAAAAGTAATTTTTCCTTAACACTATCATTATCAAAATGTGGTATTGATTTTGAAGAAAGTAGGAGAATATCAGTGAAAAATAACATATGCCTCAGCAGTGAAGACTGATGACTAAGGCAAAAATAAATCATAAACTCCAGGAGAGTATCAAAGGAACGGTACGCCTAGCTCATTCTAACAAAGGGGAGACACAGACCCCAGACAGTATCAAATGAAAGCTACGTCTAGGAAGGTCTAAAAACAATGAATACAGACCCCAGACAGTATCAACTGAATGATACGTCTAGCAAGGTCTAAAAACAGTGAATACAAACCCCAGACAGTATCAACTGAATGATACGTCTAGCAAGGTCTAAAACAGTGAATACAGTGTATACAATGAATACAGTGTTAAAACCCGTTACCTTAAGGCCATGAATTATAAGGTAACCCCGAGATACTCATAACCATATTGATAGACACTAGAGAACTTGACGCCCTGCAAGCATTGGTGTAAGTATGACATTTGTCACGCTTGGCTTGGTAGGCCGTGTACTGTAGCTAGCAGTCAGGGTGTGGGGGTGTCAATCCCGTATAACTATACACATAATGTCCTCTCTCCCAACAAGAGACTCTGGTTACCAACTTGATAACGGAGAAGGCCGTGTATTGAAGATATATCTCATGTAGTGAGATTTTATGTAAGATATTGGACTAATGATAGAGACTCACAACTGAACTGACTAATGTAAACCTATATGTCTATGCTTGTATACATAGTATATAACTAATGATCAAACGACCTTCGGACGGACATCCGATCCCACCAGACCACATCTCAACGACGACAAGGAAATAGGGTGAACAAGCCTTCCTAAGTCCTTTAAACAATATTTATATATATCTATACAAGCACATGCATACATTTAACTAAGTAGAAGCATTTAACGAAGTTTAAGTGTTTAACAAAGTAGAAGTGTTTCACACAATATAAGTGTTAACAAGCAGAAGCGTATCGTGAAGTATAAGCGTATCGTGAAGTAGGAGCGTTAACAAATATAAGTGAAGTAGAAGCGTCAACAAGTATAAGTGAAGTAGAAGCAATAACAAGTATAAGTGAAGTAGAAGCGTTGACAAGTATAAGTGAAGTAGAAGCGTTAACAAGTATAAGTGAATTAGAAGCGATAACAAGTATAAGCGCATCACGAAGTGAAAGCGTTATCAAGTAGGAGTTTAAACTAAGTAGAAGTGAAGCATTAGTATCTAACAGGTAAGAGTATAAAACCATGGAAGAAAACCTTGATGAAAACTTTGGAAAAACTTTATACTTAAGAAAATCATAGTTTGGTATTCTTTTGTAAAATGAGTTTGAAAACCTTTAGAAATCCTTTGGGAACCTTTCATAAACAAGTTTTAAATGAAACTTTGATAAAACAATATAAGTAAAAGTTGAACAAGTAACGACGTTTTGGAAAACCATTTACAATATCATTCTCAGTAAAACAATTAACAGTGTGGTAAATCCTTGTGCATGCGGGTTATCAATCACATGTGATTGATATGATAACTGGTATGTTTCACTTCTATTCCCCTCTCCCCATAAAAACATGTAAAAACATTTAAAAGGTTAATTCAGGGGTATGAACTCACCTGATGTAAGTGGATCCGACGAAGGTGCCGGTTGGGTGCTCGGTGTCAAGTACAGACTTGAAAACACTTAATGACCTATTAACATATAATAACATATGTTTACATACAATTAGTACATATAATACTAATTAAACAAGTATACACATCCTATAGTGCAAAAAACACTTTGATTAACTGCTAGGGGTGTCCCGGGTTACATTTAAGGGTTACATTTACATATAATACTAATTAAACAAGTATACACATCCTATAGTGTAAACTCTTTATAGAGTTCACGGCCCTAAGACCATGTCCCCATGAGTTTACAGCTGTAAACTCATGGTGTAGGTGTTCTAGGATGCTAAGTGGTCTTATCTCACTCATAGATTTAGGCTAGGTCCAAATATAATGCATATGAAGGGGTTTAAAGTCTTAAATGGACCATTTGAGGAGTTTACGGACCTAAACAAGGATTTTACAGCTGGAAGCTCCTATACACTCATTCCTTTGGTGTTTTAAGGGCTTAAATGATAGAGAATAAAATCCTATGCATTTTTCTAAGTCAAATGGGGAGTTTAGGGCACCATTTGGGCATTTTCTAGGAGTTTACGGCCCATGGACATTTCCTAGGGGGGTTTACAGCTGTAAACTCCCATATCCTTGGATTTATTGAAGTTTAATGCCTTTACATCAATGGGATTGCTTCTAGACATTTTTCCAAGGCCATAGGAAGTGTTTGTGGGCATTTATAACACATAAAATTGAGTTTACTCCCCATGAAGAGGAGTTTACGGCCCAAGCATGTTCTTGGGCAGTAAACTCATGTTTACTCTCCAAAAACTCATTTCAAGGTGTTCTAAGTCCGAATATGTAAGCCTACAAGTCATATCTAACCCTTAGGAGCAATTTGGAGGGGTTTTGGGGCTTAAAAACCCCCCATTAAATGGTGTTCACGGTCCAAGAGTGTTCTTGGGACATAAACACATCATCTTGCCTCTAATTTATGTCTTAAACTCAAATTTTCATGTTAGATAAGCTATACCACAAGTTAGGGTAGATTTCTTACTCGTTTGGGGCTCGAAACGGATGATTTTTGGCTCGAAAATAAGTTGTAGAGAGAGAGAGTGTAGAGAGAGAAAGAGAGAGTAAAAAGGGTGGAAATGAAGTTTACTCTCCCTTATATAGGGGCTTGAGTTGAGGCTCAGTGGGAATCTACCCGATACTGCTGTTAAACGGGGCTTTTTGATCGCACCCGATGAAACGGTCAAATTTTTGACTTGGTTGAAACTAAACATTTTTATGGGCATTTTGTGGGTCTTTCTAATTTGTTTCAACCCTTACCACGTCATTATGAAAGTCCCACACTAATTAACCAGTCCAAAAGTTAACGGACTGTTAAATAAAACCAGGCTTATTAACGGAAAAGGGGTTAAAAATGACGGAATAAATTTCGGGTTGTCACATCATCCCTCCCGTTAGAGGGAATTTCGTCCCGAAATTCAGGTTTAAGCAAGGAAGTAGGTATGAATAACTGAGTAGAGGCAGGAGGGTACTTCCTATTCGGTTTGCCTTGCACTCCCAAGTGATCTCTGGCTCGTATCTGTCATTCCAACAAACCTTCACCTTTGGGATGTGGATTCCGTCTCGTGCAGTTAGCGATTTCCTATAGGTATGTCTACAAAGTTAGGGTCCTCAATGGTTTCTATCAAGATGAGTGGGATACGAAGGGTGACGTCAGGCAAAACCTTATCAAGTCTAAGGAGTGGATCGATCTGGGGTGAAACTTATGGAATTTCCAAAAGTAGTAGTGGTCTGATGAGGGTTGGACCAATCTCCGTAAAGAATCTCGGATGGTCCTCAGCTCTCGGAAGGGTAGAGCTTTTCAGTACTTAGAACATCGTGTACTTCTATGGCGAGATCATCACTGGCGTGATCGCCATTCCGAAGTTCCTAACGTTCTCTCTCATACTGGAAGTGTAGTCCTTCAGGTTGGTCCTTAGGAAGCTCGGGTTGTCCTTGGTTTCACGTTTCCCATCAATTGGCTTTTAAATATTTTCCAGATCATCGGACGGTTTGTGTGTCTACGGGCATCCGTTTGCTGCAGAGTGGCTATCTTAATCTTGTGCACAATGAACCTGCACTAATGAATATTGAGATATTCCTAACGGAAACCCTCTGGGTCGGGGAGATACGGTTTCACCAGACGAGTGTCGGATTATTCCGGGGAGGTGGTTCTACTATCTCTGCACGAGATAGTATTCGTGGAACACCTAGTAGTCCTATGAATCTCTAAGACGTTGGTTTATTTCAGTGCGGAAAGCGGTTGCTCTTGTATAACCCATCGACTAACACCTAGACTGGTGTCAAGTCTATAATCTCTTTGGGATCTGAGTTATAAGGCTTAACGCGACTACCTTCGCACTTTGATCAAGTATACTTGGCTGCGGAGGTTATCCTGTGGTTCTCGGTATTCTAGTGTTCGCTTCGGAGAATGCAGTCTATCGCCTACAAGCCACCGGTGACTTCCTCCATGCGAGAGGGCGGAGGATTCCTAGGCATTACTCGTCTGTAACGGGGTGGACGAAATGCCTGAGTAGTGCGAACATCTTTTGCAGCTACTCTTCTGAAGGTTCTGAGTTATCTCGATCTAGGTCAAATCTAGTGAGTATAGGGTTCCGTCACTCAGAACTTTAATCTCCTCATCCATTCTTCTAAGAGTTTAACTCATCGCAGCTTTCAGATTTCCGGGATATCTGCTAAGATGCTTAATTCGTGGGATTAAGCATGAATGGATGGTCGTAGTCAATGTCCTTGACTCTTACGACTCAGGTTTCTTTACCAACCGAGGGTGTTAGCTACTATGTTGGCTTAACCGGGATGACAACAATTTCTGATTTGTGGTTATTATAGTAGCTCAATCCGTAGGGGTTCTCTTGACTCTAGCTCCCGTTCCATGGGATAGGATGAAAGGTCTTTCTGAGGGATCTAGGAGGTATGCTTCGGGTGGTTGTCGTCTTCTGGAATGCCTGCAGTGTCTTTCACTTTGGTTTCTATCTGTCTAAGAAGGGTTGGGTAGCAGCGCGCGGTACCTTCTCCTGGGTACTTCGGAACGTTTGAAATAAGAGTGAAGACTGGCGGATCGCATTAGTCTTTATTATTTTTATTTTGTTTAGGTTCAGAAGAACCTTTATTTGCCGAATGGCTATGGAGATAGTTCTTTTTACACAACACTAGGGATTTACACATGGTTGAACGAAGTCAGACCATGATTAATAGAGGCGTCGAAGTTGGCATACTTCGACCTGATATAGAATGAGGGTCGATAGGGTCATGTGCCGAACGGGCACACCAGTTCTAGGTGTCTTGGGTTTCATCCCGTAAATCACTGCTGCGGATACTTGGACCAATAGAGTTGATGCGGAACTATAGAGAGTCCTAAGTGTTTCTGAGTAGAGTACCTTTTCATGAATGGATTCTCACAAGGCATTTCTATAATCGCCTCACATATACTAGTCATGTATAATTAAGGTGGGGAGGACTGTTGACTAAGCGACTCCGCCTTAAATCCACAACCAAACGAGGAACAGGAAATGAGGCGGCCTTCACTCACTCTAGGTCTATCCATCTCAATTATACACGGCCGTAACATATATGTTCAACCATTATAGTTTTACCTGATGAAATTTTTAAATTTTATAACAGTGCTGCGACTTTCCCCTTAACAGGGAAAGTATTTACATTTAGAGTTAGCTTTTTTTTATGTTCTCGGGTAGTTATCTGAGATTCACAAAGGTACCAAAATCTACCGGTTTCCTTGACGCTTATCCCTAAGCATTAGGGTCAGACTCCTCCAGAGTCATTGTTGTTTCCTTCAGTTGGGCAATCCTTCTTGAAGTGTCTAATCTCACCACATAGGTGGCAAACTGTATTGGTCTCCATGTTGGTGGTTCATGTAATAAACTCAACCGGGGTTCTGCAAACGCGAGTAGTATGCCCCTTCATGTGGCACCTAGCACAATAGAGCTCCCGGCATATACCACGATGACGGTAGCTGCACTTGCTGCAGTGGGGAAGGTTTCCTAAGTATGGTCTTCTTTAAGTCGGGGTGGAAGGGTTTACAGGTGTACTGACTGTCTCAGCTCGTTGTCCTTAGAAAGGACCTTGAGCCGAGGTACTTCCCTCCTCGATCTTGATCTTTCTCTTCAGTGGATTTGAGTGAGGTTCTTGGGTGGCTGGGTATGCAGAGGTTGGTTGCTGCTGTCCATTACTAGGATTGGAATTTCCGATAGGGCTCTTGCTAACATTGGCGTTGTTAGCATTCAGCTGAGCCATGATAGCTGCTACGGCTGTCGAAACTGCAGCTTGGAATGTAGCTTCATCGAATAGGAGAGTCGGTTTCTTACCAGTGGATTGGTTACGCTTCTTTGGAGGCATGGTTTTCCTACATGGAAAGGAACACAAGCTGATGAGAGACGAAGGTTAAACCTGGATGTATCAGTCCTTACTATATTAGGCATAAATTTTTTTTTTCTGTGCTTCGAATACTGGTTGTCTGAGTGTCGACCTACATCCCTATGATGTAGTCCGGGTATTCAAGGTAGAAGTATGAGTATCGAAAAAAAAGCCATAAGATGGGATTCGTTTCTACTAAGTTACCCTTATACTGGAAAAGGTTTCACTCTCCGGCCTGGAAAGATTTGAGAACAGTTCGGAACAAAGACCGCGGGAAGAGAGGCTCATGAAGACTTATGGCTAAACACCCTCAACAAAGGTGTGGGGATCCGGTCTAATCGCATTACTTGCAACAGGAAAAAGGCAGTTTACCTAACACATAGCGTGAGTAGTGTAATCACCAACTCACCAAATTGTATTATTTTCTGGGTGTATTAGCGTGACGAACACGAGGAAAAGACACTTCCCGGGTTCCATGTACTGGATCCCTCTGTCTACCTCGTATTTTTGACTGGGACTGGCGTTGGTTTCCTTCGGGTAGTTACCTAGGGTTCTCTCCTCGTATGGACATATTGAATCTCTACTCCACCTTCCTTCTGATTCCGGCTCTAGGTGTCATAACTTCATGATGGATGACTGGAAATCTCGGAAGTTTAGGTGATTTTCTCACCGATGTACCTAAAAAGATATAGGCACTTGGTGGTTTCAATAGTCTAGACCCAGTTCATTTATTTCCGACTGAAAATCTTCTCAATGAACCTCTTCGGGGTCTTAATTCAACTCTTCTGCCGAGTACTGAAGTGGATAGGGTTTTCTACAGGGTTCGTGTGAGAATGGAAATGTCTAAAGAATCCTAAGAGATTATTAACATTTCACTGGGTGATCCATATCGAGTCATGCTACGATTACACAAGGTATACAAATCATATATAGCTTAGATCTGATAGGCCTTCGAATATGTGATACTACTTTATATCCACATCCAAACAAGGAAAAGGAAATAGGGCGAAACCACACATTCTTAGCCTATGGGATCCTTATTATATATAGCCTTGGGAGTATACCCTTTGTAATTGTCGGTATATCAATAAGGATCTTTTTAGTTTTTCACACAAGGTTAGTTATGGATCCTAAAATACCCTTATGGTATTTTAATTGTTGTTTGTGTCTTATCTTTTGAATATGATTCTAGGATTAATATGAGTCTTTTAGTATTCCAAAATACTCCTATAGTATTTTTAAACTTTATGTTTGCATCTACCATTCCTAGTTGGTAAGTTTCCGACCTGTTGCAAAACCACTATCACTCCCAAGCACACGTTCATCGCATCTCGAATAAATGTAGTTGATCAGGTTACATTTATTCCAGCTTATGATTACATAACTGCCCAGGTTTGACTGTGGTGCTCAACATCCGAAGACTTTTATTCTTGTTCTTCTTGTGATACTTGTGTTCGAGTGTTTTAGATTCTGGATGTTCTTATACTTTGGTAAAATATGGTTATATTTTAAAGTATAATTCTTGGTTAGAATGCTTTATCCCTTTGTATTTATAGGCTGTATATCTTTTATGAATTGATATACTTAGCTCACTATAAACAATGCTCTGATACCAATCTGTCACACCCCAAAACCGGAACGGCGGAAACATCTAGGGTGGATGACGTCATGTCAAGTATCACAACATATGCAGTATAGTAATCAAAGTAACAACCATTGCATTAATAGTAATAATTTTACATGGTTTACATTACATAGAAAACATCAAGGTAATACAAGTAATAATATAGGTGCAGCTTGGTACTAAACTGACTTCATCCAAAAGTTCCTGGAATGTACCTATCTATAGTTGACCTGAGAATACAAGTTATTTGAAAAGCGAGTATCAGCATTTTTATAAATGCTGGTGAGTTCATTAGTATTTAGTGTCATTTATCCAAATAACTTTATAAAGTAGTAGTTTTAAAGTATCAGTGAATTAGAGTCCTTTCTAGAAAATCCTATATTTTCTGATTAAAAGAAGTCTTCTACCAAGACTGGACAGAATTATGTGGTAAAAAGTAATTTTTCCTTAACACTATCATTATCAAAATGTGGTATTGATTTTGAAGAAAGTAGGAGAATATCAGTGAAAAATAACATATGCCTCAGCAGTGAAGACTGATGACTAAGGCAAAAATAAATCATAGACTCCAGGAGAGTATCAAAGGAACGGTACGCCTGGCTCAGTCTAACAAAGGGGAGACACAGACCCAATACAGTATCAAATGAAAGATACGTATAACAAGGTCTAAAAACAGTGAATATAGACCCCAGACAGTATCAACTGAATGATACGTCTAGCAAGGTCTAAAAATAGTGAATACAGACCCCAGACAGTATCAACTGAATGATACGTCTAGCAAGGTCTAAATACAGTGAATACAGTGTATACAGTGAATACAGTGTTAAAACCCGTTACCTTAAGGCCATGAATTATAAGGTAACCCTGAGATACTGGTAACCATACTGATAGACACTAGAGAACTTGACGCCCTGCAAGCGTCGGTGTAAGTATGATATTTGTCACCCCTTGGCTTGGTAGGCCGTTGACTGTAGCTAGCAGTCAGGGTGCGGGGGTGTCAATCCCGTATAGCTGTACACACAATGTCCGCTCTCCCTACAAGAGACTCTGGTTACCAACTAGACAACGGAGAAGGCCGTGTACTAAAGATGTATCTCGTGTAGTGAGATATGATGTAAGATATTGGACTAATGATAGAGACTCATAACTGAACTGACTAATGTAAACCTATATGTCTATGCTTGTATACATAATATATAACTAATGATCAAACGACCATCGGACGGACATCCGATCCCAGCAGACCACATCTCAACGAAGAAAAGGAAATAGGGCGAACAAGCCTTCCTAAGGCCTTTAAACATTATTTATATATATATCTATATAAGCACATGCATACATTTAACTAAGTAGAATCAATTAACGAAGTTTAAGTGTTTAACGAAGTATAAGTGTTTCACACAGTATAAGTATTAACAAGCAGAAGCGTATCGTGAAGTATAAGCGTATCGTGAAGTAGGAGCGTTAACAAATATAAGTTAAGTAGAAATGTCAACAAGTATAAGTGAAGTAGAAGCGATAACAAGTATAAGTGAAGTAGAAGCGTTAACAAGTATAAGTGAAGTAGAAGCATTAACAAGTATAATTGAAGTAGAAGCGATAACAAGTATAAGCACATCACGAAGTGAAAGCGTTATCAAGTAGGAGTTTAAACTAAGTAGAAGTGAAGCAATAGTATCTAACAAGTAAGATTATAAAAACATGGACGAAAACCTTGATGAAAACTTTGGAAAACCTTTATACTTAAGAAAATCACAGTTTGGTATTCTTTTGTAAAATGAGTTTGAAAACCATTAGAAATCCTTTGGGAACCTTTCATAAACAAGTTTTAAATGAAACTTTGATAAATGTAACGCCTGTGTTTCCGGGCTTGCCATTTTTAGCAATGTAATGGTCTAGGTTAACATTTGTAACCCGTTTTGATATAATAAGGTTGTATTATTTGAGTATTATGTGTTTTGTGCTTAATTGCTTAATTATGTGGTTTGATTAATTAAGAATAAAAATAAGCGTCAAAATTTATGTGTAAAATAAACTTAATATCTTTGATCTATGTTGTAGTAGTTGAAACGAGGTTTCCGAATATATATAGAATGCCCAAATCTGACTTCGTATGAGGAAGTTATGATTTATCGAAGTTCCGGCTTAGCGGTATGCAGCCTGAAATACTCGATTTGAGATCGAGCGATTTTAGCCGAAGCAATCTAAATGAGAATCGAAGATCTCATTGTTGGTATCGAAGCGATAAAAAGTTAGGCGAGAACGGACGTCAAACGAAGAAGTTATGAATTTATAACGAAAGTTTCTGTCCCGGCCTATTAAAAATAATTAATAAAAATAAATGCAAAATTAGCCGATGGAGTCTAAACGAAAGTCGTAGAGCGTGGTCTCACCTTTCCGTGGATATAAAGAACGTCGAAAACGGAGTTCGTATGAAGAAGTTATGAATTTCCGAAGTTTATTAATCATTTTGTATTTAAATTTAATTATAAAATCGGAAGCCTTCTCCGAAGACGAGTCACCGGTGTGATCCGGAGTACACCCCGTGTACGAGGGTACGCTACCGCGTACTCAGCATAGTGTCGACACTTCGGATGACGCATGCAGTGACGATTTCGGAAGCAGTACGCGCTGCGTACTACAGTACGCCCCGCATACTCCGAGGCTCCAGCCTCTATAAAAGGGATCCGAAGGCAGCCGAGAGTTTTGTTCATTTCTTCTCTTCTCTCTCCCGTTTTGCATCGTTTTGCGTGCCAGAAATACCCCGAAGCCCCGGTATCAAACTCTAGCCCCGAGGCAAGTCCCGAAATCCCGAAGATCCCGAGTAGTGCGGTTCCCGAGTCGAAGCTCTGCCCGCGAGAAGTTCGATTTTCGAGGAGATCTTCCAGATCTGTTGAGGATTACTACTTCTATAAGTCGTAGTGCTGTCGGATCATCTTCTGATCAAGTGAGTGTATACTACCTTTCATAAACACGATAATAATACAAGTATGGTTCGAGTGTATTAAGTATATTGTTGTTTATAGGTGTGAGTGTGTAGTTATTTTCTTCCAAATACAATAATATGAAGTATTTTATATAAAATACGTGCTATGTGTATATATTTGGTTGTGTTATGTGTGAATGTGTATTCACTCTCTTCTATCTTATACATCTGATTTATTCTCTATGAGATATGTGTTATGTGTGTGTGTGCCTCATCTGTTATGTGAAATATGGGTTGATTAAAGCATGCTATACATGTTTTTAAACTATGTATACAGATTGTATAATTTTTATCTACTAATATGTTGGGTAGAACATGGGTAGACAATTGGTGTGTAATAAACAGATGATAGGCCTCGTTGTTGTTTGATTGAGTCATCTAGTGGAGTTTAGATGACGACCACTGGCTATTCTAGACAGTCTTGTGGAAACATTAGTAGGTTCGCCACCTGTAGGTGTTAATGAACTTGGGTGTTCATTTGCTGTACTCCATCCCCCTCATGGTTGCCTTATTTGACTTATATTGCTGAGGTACCCCCGAAGCATGTGTTGTCGCCCCGATGAAATATTCTTAGACTAGGTCCCTTATGTTAGTTGTTTTAGGGACATTAAAGTGAGAATAACGGGAATGGGTAATTGGGCTATTATTGGTTGGTGAAAATTAAATATGATATTTATTGTGGGTTGAAAACCCTATATGCTCACCAGGCTCCCAAGCCTGACCCACTCAGTTTTAAATTGTATTACAGAAAGTGGCGAAAGGGCATGAGATGGATGAACCATCAAGTTGTTTTGTTTACAAGTCTGCATATGTTTATATTTGTTATATGACTTGTAATGTATTCGTTTATGCTTATTGGTCTGTATCGGAACATGACACCCCGAGTTTTGATTATAATGAAAATACATTTCTTTTATGAAATGCTTTGGTAAACATTGTTTTATCATGCTTTGTTTTTGGGAACAAATTCCGCAACCCTTTCAAATCAAAAGGATTTACTCTGAAAATATTTAAAAGCATAAATGAAAATCGGTCTTTTCTGGCCGAGATTTTGGGGATGTCACAGTTGGTATCAGAGCATTAGTTTAAGCGAACAAGGAATTTGTAGGATTTCTAGACTTAAACTTAGAATGCTAAGTGAAATTTTGAGATGTGTGTCTGTTGTGATTTAGACACAAGCACTAGTTTATTTTAGGAAAGTTGCCTAAAATGCCTTATGTGCTAAATGTTATATGTTGCCATATATGATATTATTTGTTCGGATCTATGGTCTGTTGCCGACCGGATCTAGAAACCTTATATGTGTAGGATTCTAAGCGTACGTCTACGATATTAGAACTAGCATGTAAACGTTTCGGAGTGATAAGGATGATTTGATTATCTATCATGATTGAGGATCTAATTTCACCTTATTCGGTGTGTAGATCAAAATGGTGAGAACAAGAAGTGGAGTTGGAAATGCTAACGAAAACAGGAATCAACCACCAGTGATTGAGCCAATACCTGTCGTAGCAGCAGCACATGAGCCAATAACCATGGCTGGTGTGCAATTGATGATTCAGACGATGTTGGATCGTCAGATGGATGAAACTAGACGGTTGCTTCAACAGAATCGTGAAGAACTGTCAATTCGTGTGGAAGAGCCTGAATTAAATGAAGGGCACTCGGAAGGTGGAAACTTCAGTGGATTTGTTGGTCCAGCCAACCCACCGGTAGTTAGGCAAGATAACCATGAAGGAAGGAATGATGGAATGGGATGCAAGTACAAGGACTTTTTGACTTGCAAACCATCGACCTTCAATGGAAAGGAGGATCCGATTGGGGTTATGGATTGGATCTCCGAAATTGAGCTAGCCTTCATGACTTGTGGCTGCAGAGGTAAATTGCAGACTATCTATGCAGTGCATCAATTCCGAGGTGGAGCCATTCGTTGGTGGAACACTCTAGGGAAGACCTTAAGCACTAATGAGCCACTGCAATTGTCATGGGCAGAGTTCTTGGTACAGTTTAAGCGCAAGTTCTGCTCGGCTCAAAATCTGTTGGAGTTGGAGAATAAGTTTCTGACATTAACGAAGGGTAGCATGTCAGTGGATGAGTACACCAATAACTTCACCGATAAGATGGAGTTTTCCTTGTGTATCGTTCCAGACGAGCTGACAAAGGTGGATCGGTATGCGAAGGGACTCCCATGGGAGTATGAGGTGCCAGTACGTCAGACACTTACTCTAGAGGCAGCTATCTCAGCTGCCAAGTCTGTGGAGAACATGATCAAGGGGATAACCACCGACAAGGTTGATGTTGGTGAGAAAAGAAAGTTTGAGGGAACATCTGGTTCCGGTAAGAAAGGAAAATTTTCGAAATCTGATTCGAAAAAGTTTGGAGGAAAAGGAGGCGAAGCAAAGTGGTGTGATAAGTGTAAGAAAAGGCACTTTGGGAAATGTAGCGAGGATGTGACCTGCTACAAGTGTGGAAAGGTTGGACATTTTGCCAATGAATGTCCAAACAACAAAAGGATGTGTTTTGGTTGTAATGAAGAGGGGCATATTTTGAAAGACTGTCCGAAGAAGAAGGAGGCAGCAAAGCCCAACATTCCACCGATGCCGAAGGCGAGAGCCTTCCAGATGACACTTGAGGCTGCGAAAGATGAAGTTGATGTCGCTTCAGGTACCTTTCTCGTAAACGAATTACCTACTAATATATTGTTTGATTCTGGAGCCAACTACTCCTTTATTTCGCATGAGTTTGGTAGAAAGCTAGCTTTGCCTGTTGATAGACTAGATAATGCTTTATTAGTCGAAGTAGCTAGTGGCAAGTTTGTACCTGTTAGCCATCGTATGAAAGACATCTTGATCGACCTAAATGGGAATAAGTTTCACGAGGCGTTATTGCCTATCGAACTTAATGGTTTCGACATCGTCTTGGGAATGGATTGGCTTAGCGCCAATGATGCCGAAATTTTATGCAAGAAAAAGATAGTTAAAGTAAACCCGCCTGGAAAAGATTCGTTTATGGTGTATGGGGACAAACGGCGAGTGAATTTTGGGATCATTTCTCTAATGAAATCCAAAAAGTGTTTGACCAAGGGATGTACATCATATTTAGCATTTGTGATTGATGCTAAGAAGGAAAAGAAGGTGATGCAGAGCATTCCAGTGGTGTGTGATTTTCCGGAAGTGTTCCCAGAGGATCTTCCTGGATTACCACCTGATAGACAAGTGGAGTTCATAATAGACTTGTTACCAGGAACCATGCCAATAGCAAAAGCACCTTATCTACTAGAACCGACGGAGATGAAGGAGCTGATGATGCAACTTCAGGAGTTATTGGACAAAGGTTTCATTAGACCTAGTTCATCGCCCTGGGGAGCTCCGATGTTATTTGTAAAGAAGAAAGATGGAAGTATGAGAATGTGCATCGATTACAGAGAGCTGAACAAGGCAACAATAAAGAATAGATATTTGTTGCCGAGGATTGATGACCTGTTTGATCAATTGCAAGGTTCGAGCTATTTCTCGAAGATCGATCTTAGGTCAGGATATCATCAGCTGAAAGTAAGAGAGCAAGATATCGAGAAGACTGCATTCAGAACTAGATATGGACACTACGAGTTCTTGGTTATGTCGTTTGGACTAACCAATGCTCCGGCAACGTTCATGGATTTGATGAATAGGGTTTGTAACCCGTTCCTTGATAAATTTGTGATAGTGTTCATAGAAGACATTTTAATTTACTCGAAAAGCCAGGAGGAGCATGGCAGACACTTGCGAGAAGTGTTAGAAGTTTTGAAGAAGGAGAAGCTTTATGCAAAGTTCTCCAAATGTGATTTTTGGATTCGTGAGGTCCATTTCTTGGGTCATGTGGTCAACCAAGAAGGGATAATGGTTGATCCAGCGAAGATCGAAGCTGTGACGAAGTGGGAACAACCGAAAAGTCCCACGGAGATTCGAAGCTTTTTGGGATTAGCCGGATATTACCGCAGGTTTATCCAAGGCTTTTCTTCGATTGCTACTCCATTGACAGCTTTGACCCACAAAGGAGCTACTTATGCTTGGAGTGAGAAGTATAAAGAAGCATTCGAGAAGTTAAAGAAGAAGCTATGCGAGGCACCGATACTTTCTCTACCCGATGGAGTTGAAGACTTCGATGTTTATAGCGATGCGTCTGGTGTTGGATTGGGTTGTGTTTTGACCCAAAGAGAAAAGGTGATAGCATATGCGTCTCGACAGCTGAAAGAGCATGAAAAGAATTACCCGACTCATGATTTGGAGTTGGCAGCGGTAGTTTTCGCTCTGAAAATATGGAGACATTACCTCTATGGCACGAAGTGCAAACTTTTCACTGATCATCAGAGTCTCCAATATCTCTTTAATCAGAAAGAATTGAATATGAGGCAACGACGCTGGCTAGAATTACTTAAAGACTACGACTGCGAGATACTTTACCACCCCGGTAAAGCTAATGTTGTTGCTGATGCTCTCAGTCGGAAAGTCAATCTTGAAAGGAGGAGGCCAAGAGCGTTGAGAATTGAAGTTGTCTCGACCATTGTGGAAAGTATAAAGAAAGCTCAAGAGGAAGCTTCTGAGAAAAATGACCGAAAGGAGGAACGTTTGGGTAAAACGTTGGTGTTTGGTACTAATGGTCATGGACTGAAGGTATTCCAAGATGGTATTTGGGTACCTAAGTCAGGAGGAATTAGGGATCTTCTGATGGAAGAAGCTCACAAAACCATGTACTCAATTCATCCGGGTAGCACTAAAATGTATAGGGACCTGAAACCCTAATACTGGTGGCCGACGATGAAGCTTGATGTTGCAAAGTATGTGGCCGAGTGTGTGACTTGTGCGAGAATCAAGACACAACATCAGAAACCTTATGGGAGTTTAGAACCATTGCATGTGCCTATGGGTAAGTGGGAAGACATTGCTATGGACTTTGTCACTAAACTGCCCAGAACAAAGAATGGTCACGACATGATTTGGGTGGTCGTTGATCGATTCACTAAGAGTGCGCATTTCATAGCAGCCAAGGAGAAATGGTCTATGGAAAAGCTTGCGAATTCTTACGTGAGGGAAATTGTGAGGCTTCACGGTGTTCCGTTAACGATTGTATCGGATCGTGATAGCCGTTTCACCTCGAGGTTTTGGAAAATTCTACAAGAGGAAATGGGTACCAAGTTATGTTTAAGCATAGCTTACCATCCGCAGACTGATGGTCAGAGTGAAAGAACGATACAAACACTTGAAGATATGCCGAGAGCATGTACCTTGGAATTCCTAGGTAATTGGGATGAACATTTACCTTTGGTAGAATTTTCCTATAATAATAGTTTTCACTCGAGCATTAAGTTGGCACCTTATCAAGCTTTGTATGGACAGAAGTGTCGTACGCCGTCTTGTTGGCTTGAGGCTGGGGAAAAGCAGTTTATGGGACCGGAGATGGTTCATCAAACTGCTGAAAAGTTGAAAATAATTAGGGAAAGAATGTTAGCAGCTCAAGATCGTCAAAAGAGCTATGCTGACAAGAAGCGAAGACCGATGACTTTTGAGGTTGGAGATTCGGTTTTACTTAAAGTCTCGCCGTGGAAGGGACTTATAAGATTTGGTAAAAGGGGAAAGTTGACTCCAAGGTTTATTGGACCGTTTAAAGTCCTTAAGAGGATTGGGAACCAAGCTTACAAGCTCGAATTACCCGAAGAACTGAATGGAATTCACAACACTTTTCATGTGTGTTATTTGAGGAAGTTCACGGGAGAAGTTCCCGATATAATTCCAATTTCTGAATTGAGAATTGATGAGAACAAAAGGTTGATTGAAGAACCAGAGGCAATTGTTGACCGAAAGACTAAGAAGTTGCGACGCAAAATGGTTGGGTTAGTGCTTTTCCGATGGAAACACGCGAATGGGCCGAATCTCACCTGGGAGACGGAGGCTGACATGTTGAGTCGCTATCCGCATTTGTTTGTCGATGTGTGATTCCGGGGACGGAATCATTCTAAGGTGGAGAGAATTGTAACGCCTGTGTTTCCAGGCTTGCCATTTTTAGCAATGTAATGGTCTAGGTTAACCTTTGTAACCCGTTTTGATATAATAAGGTTGTATTATTTGAGTATTATGTGTTTTGTGCTTAATTGCTTAATTATGTGGTTTGATTAATTAAGAATAAAAATAAGCGTCAAAATTTAAGTGTAAAATAAACTTAATATCTTTGATCTATGTTGTAGTAGTTGAAACGAGGTTTCCGAATATATATAGAACGCCCAAATCTGACTTCGTATGAGGAAGTTATGATTTATCGAAGTTCCGGCTTAGCGGTATGCAGCCTGAAATACTCGATTTGAGATCGAGCGGTTTTAGCCGAAGCAATCTAAATGAGAATCGAAGATCTCATTGTTGGTATCGAAGCGATAAAAAGTTAGGCGAGAACGGACGTCAAACGAAGAAGTTATGAATTTATAACAAAAGTTTCTGTCCCGGCCTATTAAAAATAATTAACAAAAATAAATTCAAAATTAGCCGATGGAGTCTAAACGAAAGTCGTAGAGCGTGGTCTCACCTTTCTGTGGATATAAAGAACGTCGAAAACGGAGTTCGTATGAAGAAGTTATGAATTTCCGAAGTTTATTAATCATTTTGTATTTAAATTTAATTATAAAATCGGAAGCCTTATCCGAAGACGAGTCACCGGTGTGATCCGGAGTACGTCCCGCGTACGAGGGTACGCTACCGCGTACTCAGCATAGTGTCGACACTTAGGATGACGCATGCAGTGACGATTTCGGAAGCAGTACGCGCTGCGTACTGCAGTACGCCCCACGTACTCCGAGGCTCTAGCCTCTATAAATGGGATCCGAAGGCAGCCGAGAGTTTTGTTCATTTCTTCTCTTCTCTCTCCCGTTTTGCATCGTTTTGCATGCCAGAAATACCATGAAGCCCCGGTATCATACTCTAGCCCCGAGGCAAGTCCCGAGATCCCGAAGATCCCGAGAAGTGCGGTTCCCGAGTCGAAGCTTTGCCCGCGAGAAGTTCGATTTTCGAGGAGATCTTCCAGATCTGCTGAGGATTACTACTTCTATAAGCCGTAGTGCTGTCGGATCATCTTCTGATCAAGTGAGTGTATACTACCTTTCATAAACACGATAATAATACAAGTATGGTTCGAGTGTATTAAGTATATTGTTGTTTATAGGTGTGAGTGTGTAGTTATTTTCTTCCAAATACAATAATATGAAGTATTTTATATAAAATACGTGCTATGTGTATATATTTGGTTGTGTTATGTGTGAATGTGTATTCACTCTCTTCTATCTTATAGATCTGATTTATTCTCTATGAGATATGTGTTATGTGTGTGTGTGCCTCATTTGTTATGTGAAATATGTGTTGATTAAAGCATGCTATACCGGTTTTTAAACTATGTATACAAATTGTATAATTTTTATCTACTAATATGTTGGATAGAACATGGGTAGACAGTTGGTGTGTAATAAACAGATGAGAGGCCTCGTTGTTGTTTGATTGAGTCATCTAGCGGAGTTTAGATGACGACCACTGGCTATTCTAGACAGTCTTGTGGAAACATTAGCAGGTTCGCCACCTGTAGGTGTTAATGAACTTGGGTGTTCATTTGCTGTACTCCATCCCCCTCATGGTTGCCTTATTTGACTTATATTGCTGAGGTACCCCCGAAGCATGTGTTGTCGCCCCGATGAAATATTCTTAGACTAGGTCCCTTATGTTAGTTGTTTTAGGGACATTAAAGTGAGAATAACGGGAATGGGTAATTGGGCTATTATTGGTTGGTGAAAATTAAATATGATATTTATTGTGGGTTGAAAACCATATATGCTCACCAGGCTCCCAAGCCTGACCCACTCAGTTTTAAATTGTATTACAGGAAGTGGCGAAAGGGCATGAGATGGATGAACCATCAAGTTGTTTTGTTTACAAGTCTGCATATGTTTATATTTGTTATATGACTTGTAATGTAGTCGTTTATGCTTATTGGTCTGTATCGGAACATGACACCCCGAGTTTTGATTATAATGAAAATACATTTCTTTTATGAAATGCTTTGGTAAACATTGTTTTATCATGCTTTGTTTTTGGGAACAAATTCCGCAACCCTTTCAAATCAAAAGGATTTACTCTGAAAATATTTAAAAGCATAAATGAAAATCGGTCTTTTTTGGCCGAGATTTTGGGGATGTCACAATAAAACAATATAAGTAAAAGTTGAACAAGTAACGACGTTTTGGAAAACCATTTATAGTATCATTCTCGGTAAAACAGTTAACAGTGTGGTAAATCCTTGTGCATGCGGGTTATCAATCACATGTTATTGATATGATAACTGGTATGTTTAACTTGTGTTCCCCCTCCCCCCCCCCCCTAAAAACATCTAAAAACATTTGAAAGGTTAATTCAGGGGTATGAACTCACCTGATGTAAGTGGATCTGACGAAGGTGCCGGTTGGGTGCTCGATGTCAAGTAAAGACTTGAACACACTTAGTGACCCATTAACATATGATAACATATGTTTACATACAATTAGTGCGAAAAACACTTTGATTAAGTGCTAGGGGTGTCCCGGGTAACATTTAAGGGTGTGTTTGGCCTAGATAGGGAGTTTACTCTTCAAGAGTAAACTCTTTTTAGAGTTCACGGCCCTAAGACCATGTCCCCATGAGTTTACGGCCGTAAACTCATGATGGAGGTGTTCTAGCATGCTAAGTGGTCTTATCTCACTCATAGAATTTGGCTAGGTCCAAATATAATGCATATGAAGGGGTTTAAAGTCTTAAATGGACCATTTGAGGAGTTTACGGTCCTAAACAAGGAGTTTACAGCCGTAAGCTCCTATACACTCATTCCTTTGGTGTTTTAAGGGCTTAAATGATAGAGAATAAAATCCTATGCATTTTTCTAAGTCAAATGGGGAGTTTAGGGCACCATTTGGGCATTTTCTAGGAGTTTACGGCCCATGGACCTTTTCTAGGGGGGTTTACGGCTGTAAACTCCCATGTCCTTGGATTTATTGAAGTTTAATACCTTTACATCAATGGGATTGCTTCTATACATTTTTCCAAGGCCATAAGAAGTGTTTGTGGGCAATTTCTAACACATAAAATTGAGTTTACTCCCCATGAAGAGGATTTTACGGCCCAAGCATGTTCTTGGATAGTAAACTCATGTTTACTCTCCAAAAACTCGTTTCAAGGTGTTCTAAGTCCGAATATGTAAGCCTACAAGTCATATCTAAGCCTTAGGGGCAATTTGGAGGGGTTTTGGGGCTTAAAAACCCCATTAAATGGTGTTCACGGTCCAAGAGTGTTCTTGGGCCGTAAATACATAATCTTGCCTCTAATTTATGTTTTAAACTCGAATTTGCATGCTAGATAAGCTATACAACAAGTTAGGGTAGATTGCTTACTCGTTTGGGGCTCGAAACGGACGATTTTTGGATCGAAAATAAGTTGTTGAGAGAATGTGTAGAGAGAGAGTAAAAAGGGTGGAAATGAAGTTTACTCTCCCTTATATAGGGGCTTGAGTTGAGGCTCAGTGGGAATCTACCTGATACTGCTGTTAAACGGGGCTTTTTGGTTGCACCCGATTAAACGGTCAAATTTTTGACTTGGTTGAAACTAAACATTTTTAAGGGCATTTTGTGGGTGTTTCAAATTTGTTTCAACCCTTAGCAAGTCATTATGAAAGTCCCACATTAATTAACCAGTCCAAAAGTTAATGGACAGTTAAATAAAACGAGGCTTATTAACGGAATAGGGGTTAAAATGACGGAATAAATTTCGGGTTGTCACATTTATACTAACACAATTTCAGTTGTGTTCAACATGTATCCCCCCCCCCCCTTTAAAAGCATTTAAAATAGTTTAAAAGGTTGATTGTAGGGGTATGAACTGACCTGTAATGAGTTGTTTGACTGAAAGATTGGGAAAGGATGCCGAGTGCTAAGTGAAATCTCGGGCACAAACAGATCCTAACAAGCATATAATGGTACATACATGTATATAATTAGTGTTTAACTCAACTAGTTATGACAGGGAATCAGTTTAGGGACTAGGAAACACTTATTTTGAAGTTTTACAATCACATATGATTGTATATAAGGGGTATATGCCCTCACAAATGGAATGTAAGGCCAAAATGCGTCAGTTTTGTGTGTGTGCAGCCCAAGTGGGTGTGTGGCCGCACACTCACTATGAAACATGCTAAAGTTGTCTTAAAGCCTTGGGAACCATCTAGGAAGTGTGTTTTAGCCAAAGCTTAACTTAAAGGGGTGTTTGTTATGATTTTAGGCGTTAAAAGGATGTGTACGGCCACACAAGAGGTGTGTACTGCTGTACACCCTTGATGATCTTGTAAAAATGGTAAAAAGTGTGTTTTAAGGCTATATCTTGCATCCTCTAAGTGTTCTTGATCATGCTTTAGTATAGAATATGAGTTTTGAGGCCAATATGCACCAAACAAAGGGGTGTACAGCCACATGTGGTGTGTACGGCCGTACACTCCTTGATGATCTTGATTTGGACGATTTTTAAGGGGAATATCAAATAAGTAACAAGCATAGGAAGGAGTAATTATGATATAGAAATCTTTAGGGGTGTTTTGAGGTCCAAGAACTTAGTAAGTATTGTTGGTTTTCTTCGTGAAAATGAAGACCTCTTGAAGATCTACCAAGATGAGTTGATTTCATGAATGAAATCAATATTCATACAATATAGAGGAAGAAAGCAACAAATCACGGGAAGAAATACTTACAATCTTGAAGATCTAGGTGACGAATTGAATGATAGTGGAGAGAATAAACGAGTTTTTGGCTAAGGGAGGTGAAAAGGGTTGAATAAAGGCTAAGTCCCACGTATATAGTTTTGAGTGTACGACCAGAGGGGGGGTGTATGGCCGCACACCCAAGTGTACGGCCGTACACTCCTCATGATGAGTGTTTGGCCGTTTTTGGAAGTGGTGAAATTGTGGAACCCATTTCTAAACGCTAACTTTGAAGTTACTAGGCTTAGAACACTCTATTTGACTTTAAACAATGCTAGAAGGTAGCCAAATGAGTATGATCTTGATTGATTTGATTAACTTAACAACATAGAAATTTTGGGTTGTCACATAATTCCTACTTTAGGTAGTACTACGCTTATCTAGTTGGTGACTTTCTCTAAAAGTCAACCAATCTCCTCGTAGTTTCCGTCTTTGTAATTTGGTAATTATGGTAGACTTAAATTTACCTTAAACGTCATATGTCCTCCAAACTGTTTCAGATTCTTACAAAAATTATATTTCTAGAATCACGGTAGCTTAAGGAGTCAAATATCCTAACCTTCTCTCAAAGTGATGCGACATTTTCCATGCTTATTTTTGAGCCTAATGGTTGGCGTATATAAGGGTGAAATATTCAAATATATTAAAATATATTGGGTGGTTACAAGGTTGTCCCTTGTCACATTCTTATGTCCTATGGTTAAGTGCTAACATCGTTTAGTGACATATTCTATTGGATGTCACAATAAACCCATCGGTACAAATTTGTCAAGTTCTCATCAGCGTTAGGTATCATACGTTAAACCATAAAACATTAATGTAGAAGTAGGGTAAAAACGGGTTGGTGCATGTGATAAACTATGGTACATTTTCTAACTGTCGACACATACTTTTGAACTTTTATCAGTGTCTAGTTTACATAGTGAATCATCAAGTTCTATATTAGAAGACTTTTAAGGAGAAGGGTTAAAATCTTGGAGTATATCCATTGTTAATTTATAATGGCACATTGTCATAGCTAATTCTAGTGGTTAAGCACATGAATAACCCTTTGTCATTGAAGGACCTAACAAGTGTCTCTTACATTGATGACAATGCAATCAAGGTAATCCATTGAGTTATGCTTGATGTTACAACATAAAAAGGAGACTTGATGAATACAATAACATGCATACAGTGACTGTTTTGGTCAAAATTTGATCAAGTAATATTCAAAAAAATTGTATGTGAGGCTTTGGTGTGTAAGTATTGAATATTGATCAAATTGAGACAAGTGATGTGATATCCCCATTTTCACGGCTAGAAAATATCGATGTGTTTATGCTTATTTAGTAATCAGGGTATCCTTTTTGAGGAATAATATGGCAGAATTTGTTCTCAGAAAACATGATAATGATATTATCAACTCATTTATGAAGAAATGTATTTTATTTATATTAATAAATTAGTATGTCATCGTCAATACAAAAACATTAGCATATTGAAACATTACAAGCCGTACAGTATTTATACTAGTGGCCTAATACCATTGAATCTCTCAGCAGAATGTATCTTTCATATCGCTACATGTGATGCAATAAGCTGAGTGGGTCATGTAGGGAAACCTGGTGAGTACATAGGGTTTTCAACCCACAATAATATAATTAATATGTTTCATCATCAAACAAGTAACCCAATTTCTCATCCCTATCATATTCTTTATTCTTATGGATCTACCCTAAGGATTATCTATGCTGATAGTACAAATGCAGGGATTCCACCATGATACTTGTTAGTAGGTATCACTTCTATATTTATTCCTAAGGATTTGTCCTAAGGAATAGTCACAAATTCCATTGCTTCAAGGGTTTATCTAATATGCAGTAAGTCCATAGCTGCGAGTGGTATCTATTAGGCACTAAGTCCATAGCTGCCATTGTTTATCTAATAGGCGCTAAATCTACAACGCTTAGGGCTTATCTACTTTATTGACAACATTTTTTTAAGGATTCTACCCACAATACATGTCAATGGGTTTTTAGATTACATCTGGTGAACACCTAGTTCAAAAACACCTACAGGTTGCGAGCCTGCCAGCATTCCACTGCACTGTCTAGAATAGTCTGCGAATGTCATCTGTACTCTGCTAGAGGACATCATCTTTAAAGTCAAGGCCTCTCGTCATCTATTTCATCCTTCATCTTTCATCATCTATATCATCTTTCAGTTACCCATCTTCACCCAATATATGTATAGGTACAAAAATACGTATACTGTTTAAATTAACTAAACATGTATGAATCACTCATCCAACATAGATATCAGAAACATAGATAATAAACACATATAACATTTATTAATATTAAATACTTAATATCTATGTGTAAGATGAAAGTAACTACACACTCACTTGTAAAAGTAACGACTTAAAATTCAGACCGCACTTCGCTTCTAGAAACTGTCTTTTGCTTTGACAAAACCTAGAATCATTATCACTAAGTCTTAGTATAATATTTATAGCAACTAATTATTAGTTTAGATTCATCATTAATTCAATTTCTACCTCAAGATCTATCAAATAAAGATCAACCAGGTAGGACAGTTGGGAGGGAAGATCATTTCGATATATAGCTTTTCTGAAATCCAACAACCAAGCCAATGTGACAATTCTGGACACCTCTCCTATAAGTAGATCAATCAGTATAAAATGTTGGTATGACTAATTAATATTGTTTATAGTTTCATAATAACGATAATATACTTAAATATAAGTTATACTTGATGTACGATACGCATAACACAACTTACAAGTGGTTTAGCGAGAAACCAGACTCTGTGCAGGCAGAACTTCTAAACCCAAAGCTCTATTTATGGTGACTTTTTGGAAATCTGGATCTTTGCTACTAACACCTAGGAAGTGCTAGAGAAATGCATTGATGCCTTGGGGTGGGGGGGGTAGGGTAGGAGGTAATAGAATGGAAAGGTGCTAGAGAAATGCATTCAGCCTGTTTTTATAGGCTGCCAAGAGCTGAGTATGCAGGGCGTACACTAATTAATGTAGTGCTTACTCAGTATGCAGGGCATACACAAATTATGCTTGGTGTACTTGTCCCACATGTCACCAAAATATCGCCATCCTTGGGGAAGAAGGTGTGGTGCCAGCTCGTGACACGTGTTGCCCTCTTGTTAATCTGAAAATTAACTATCTTGTAAAATTCATAACTTTTGCATACGAGCTACGCTTTTTTACTTTATTTATATTCACACGTAGCCATCGATGAGATCTACAGCTTTTGTTTAAACTATGTTGGGTTATATTGATTTAATTTTTATAGCTATATTTTAGTAGTCTTAGTCAGTTAAAGTCCATTAAAAAATCATAACTTTGTCGTCCGATGTCCATATTTGACTGTCTTTATATTGTTGGGCTCCTATTAATGATATCTTCACTTCTCATTTAGATTGTGTCGACTAATAATCGATCGATCTAAAATTCAATTTCTGAGTTGTATATTGTTATGTTGAATCTTAGAAAAATCATAACTTCTTCAAATGAAGTAAGATTTGGACATTATCCATATCTACTCTCACAGTTTAACGTCTACTACGACATTCGTTTAGATCAGTAAGGGTAAAAAGTATTTTGTTAAAAGTTTACTTTTTACGATACGCGGAGCCGTACCAGTTTAATCGTGAAACTTCGGCGGGTCATAACTTCTTCGTTATAAGTTAGATTTCAACATTCTCTATATGTACAGAATCCTTGTGACATATACCATAACTTTGATTCAGATTATTTATCCTAAATACTCTTCTATCAAAAATTCATTTTAACGCTTATTATCTATAAATTCACTATCCCAAATATGTGTGCGTTACAAGTGAGTTACACGGAAAGCCTTTGATCCTTTATAGGATCTTTGGCATAAAACCTTGGGAGGTGATAGTGATCACCCGTCTAGATGCTTTTAAGGATTTTAATGTGAAGCTACATAAATGATGAAGATAATACAAGTACAAATGTAGTAATAGAGCTAATTGTGTCTATAGTGTGTGTATTACATGTGTATTTATAGTCTAAGTTAAATAAAAATATATATGATATTTTCGGGATCCTCTTGAATGAGCATATGCACTTTTCTGACTTGGTATTCCCAGGTCTTAAGACTGATTAAAGCGATTCTTCGTTGAGAAAGAGTCTCATATTTGTTTTGGTAAAAAATTAATCAAGTGTAATTCGACCAAGTTATATGAGAGGCTATGGTGTTAGTATAATCTAAGTAGCGAATGGTAAACAAAGTGAGACACATAAGTTACAAGGAAAGACCTTGATCATCTGTAATATCTCTAGCATAAAACATTGGAAGGTGATAATCATCACCTGCCTTGATGTGTTTTATTAGTTTTAATATGAGATTACAAAGATTATGAAAGTAATACAAGTACAAGAGTAATTCTAGGGCCTATCGTGTCTGTATTGTGCTAGATACATGTGTTATTTATGTAGTGTAATAACAAGAAGTACGGTAATTCAAGGATCCTCGAGAATCAGCATATGAACGTTATTTGACTTGGTATTCTGGGTCTTTTGCGTGGTCGAGATGACTCTCCATTGAGAATTGGTTTTGTGTTGGATAGGTTTACACATGTGTGAAAAATAAAGAAAATATAGTCGTTACAAGTTTTAGAAACATTAGTGGTAATAGTTAGGATCCTGAGGCTACAAAAGTATTTGAAGATCCTAAACATGTCTTAAGGACCCTGCCCATAACAATTTCTTGCAAATTATACCTGTGAATTATAACTACTAGTGTTTAGATATTTAGAGGTATAATTTTTAAGTAAAAAATGAAGTAAAATCTCTAACGGATGGGGTAATTTTAATTTCAACGGGTAGATTTCTAGCCATTGGAATGGGACAAATCACTCTTCTACCTTCCCTTGATTCTTGTATAAATAGGATACGGAGCTTGTTAATTTCCTCTTACTCTTATCTTTTTATATAGAAGTTCATCGAATATCGTCGAAGGTACTCTATTTGTTTATTTTCTCTTTTTTGTCTTTAGTCATGGTAAAATATTATGTTCTCCCTCTAGCATCATCGCTATTCCTTATGATGATTTCTAGGAAAATAAAATCTTATCTTATGAGGAAATTTGTAGCAACAATGACAATGTCATTGAGGCCCTAAAGTCGGCTAGAACTTTTCCTACCGATACAATCTTTAAGGCTTTTGATTCTAGGATCCAAACTGACTTTGTCTCTCCCTCTTGGCTTTGTTTTCCCAAAGATCCTTTCACCCCAGGACTCTCTTAACCCTTCTACGAAATCATTTTTGAATTTTTTGTGACCACTAAAATCTCGTACATTTAAGCCATTCCAACGGTTTGGAGGATCCTCTATTAGATCGATCATTTGAACCGATGCACCGATCTTTCCATAGGCTTAAATGAGCTAGCCTGCATCTATAATCTACAACTTTTGGGAACTCTCTCTTCCTGTTCAAGGGAAAAACTGATGAATCTTCCCTTGTGTTGAAGTCCAAGATTAATGATGGTGCTTGGAAAGGGACATATTTCTTCGTGAAACGCGACTCTATTCCTGATGGAAATCTTTTATCACAATCTTGGATTAAAAAGGTTAAGGTGTCCCTTTTTCTGTATTAAGAAGATTAACATTTACACTTTTTATTTTATTTGATGTTTTGCAGTCTTCAAGTTTGACGAGCTAGTTCCTCCTGTTGAAGATATCGAGGAAATAATAGAGTGTTTCCTAACTCTATCTGAGTTAGAGATGTCTTCTAAGGTTGGTGAGTTTAATGATCAAGAAATTTCCTCTACAGCCGTCTCTATGTTGAAACGTAAGGATCCTTCTTATATTTTTCTCTTTTATGAATGATCCTGAATTCATAATGTTCTTTAGTCGTGCTCGGGATCTAAGAGTACTCAATCTAGTTCCCACTTCTCCTTTTCTGACATGGATACGACCATTTCCAACGGTCAATTCATGGTGAAGAAAGAGAAGACTTCTTCCTTACTTCCTATCGTGAGAGCTCCCAAAGATTTAATGGTGAAATCTTCGGGGTCTAGAAAGAGAAAGAACAATAATCCAGTGGATTTGAGCTTGGTGAATCTTGGGGCGGAGGGCCCAATCCGTAAGTTGGTTTCCTTTTCTCAGTTCTTCTAATGTCTTTTTTGTTTCAGTTCTCGGACCATATCTCTGCCGATTTGATAATTCGGGCTGAGAGGTCCATGCAAGTTCGCAAAGAGCAAGAGAAGATGTGGAAAGAAATCGAATGATGACCTTCTAAAAAGGGTGGAACACTTGAGAAAAGAACAGACCGAGAAAGAGGATAAGCACAAGGAGGAGATGGTGGAGGTGATCGTTGAGGTAAAGGCAAGTGATGCCTTAGTTGTTTGGGAGGCCAAGCTCAAACTATTTGAAGATCTGGCCAACGCAGGATCTTGGAATACGACTTGGTAGAGAGAATCCTTAGCCAAATTAAAGGGTGATCCTGCCAACATTTACGAATTATCTTCAAGGGCCATAGCCAAAAGAGAATGAGGAGGAGAACACCCCAGACAATGATGATGAAGCCATAATCTAGGCCTGTTAGATAAGAATATTTTGCATGTTTTTGTACATGATAATGTTTATTTCTTATGGAATTGATGTATCACTTCTTTGTTTATGTATGGTTGTTTCATTCTTCTTTGCGTGCATGGTTAATTTTCTTCATATGATTGTAGGATTTCTGAGGATCCTTAGAGAGTCAAGATCTTGAAAAGTTCAAATCCTACAATAACTTTTAAGATCTGATTAGCCTGAAATGATTAGTCATCAAACTGGTATCCTAAAATAGTTAAGGGATTTTTTTAGGATAATAAACCTTTTTTATGTAGGAAACTAATGTTAAACGATAGATAGAACATTGCCATCCTTAGGATTTTTTTGACATAGAAGAAATCTCAAGTTATGATTGATGGGTTTTGAGCACTATAACAATCCTATGGTGCACATACAACCCTATATGCTTTGGATCTATGTTTTCTCAAGTTATACATGTAACTTCATTTTTCCAAAGCATATACCCTAGCTAGCATGCAATCGGAGATATACAACATATAAACTAGTAAGATGAATACCTCTTTGTTGTAGCTTGTAGTTCTTGGATTTTCAAGTGCTTAGTACCTCAAGTGTGATACCTCAAATGAGTTACAAACACCAAAAGTAAGAGGAGGCTTATGAGAGAGAGGTTAGGAATCACAAAATTAACTAGCGTTTCACTATGGAATAGAGTGGCCGATTTTAGGAAGCTAGGGGTTACTTTTATAGTGTAGAATTCCTAGGGTTTCTTACATGTAAGCCGTAATTCACCATGCGTCTTCATAGTTCATTGGCCCTTTGGATTAGACCATCATGGGCTCTCATATAGGTTTAGTCCATCCCTAATCAACATACATTATTAGCCCAAACTACAAGTATTACTGATTACCTAATCAATCCCCGCAAATTTAATCAGTCTCTTTTGATCACTAAATTAATTCCAAATTAATTCTTGATCAATACCAATTAAGTAATAAGATTTCTCAATTAATATATTATTTCTATAATGTATTAATAAATCAAACATGACCTCTTTCTCATATATCTATCCTATCAAATTGCTCTGGTGAAGGCAACCCAAGAAGACCATGATACTATCGGGTCAAGTACATACCAATTATAATTATGGGCTTAGACACCTAATCCAAGAATCTGCCACTTGGATAAGTCTAATAAGTATAACCACCAATGTAACTTCAAAATCCGATTAGTAATCATAGCTCTCAAAAGCTGCTATCGAACTCTGATCAAATCAATGATGCGTCCTTTAGATAAGGGATCATATAATCCTCTGTTCTTCAAGATATCGTGTGGACAAATACATGGAACATAGTCATATTTACTGTCCAATAGTTAGTTTCCCGATTTCTGATTTGTTTGACATAAAACTTAATTGAACACATCAATTGAGTCCTGACCGGGCCCGACACATAAGTCAAAACAAAATCATCAAGGGGCCAGGATACCGCTTTTAATCCTATTAGGATAAAAGGAATAGATAAACTTCAACTTATATGCTTGTACTAATTACTTCTTAAATTATACACAACTTGTTTTATAACATCATGTTATTGATGCTTTTTTGTACTATCAATGTACAACCAACTCGTAATTAACAACTCATATATTTTTGTTTGAAGACTATACGATATTATCGTCTCACAATCACTCGTGATAAATTCCATGAAGTGATTCATGTGAGCGTGATTTTAATCGAATACTTAAATCTTATTTTAGGAGCACTCATGAAGGTTGTAGCAAACCTTTGCTACGTATAAACACTTTATACAATCTACAAGCCCATTCATAACAGTTTAACATTAGAGCTTACTTCCAAAGTATGATCGAGTGTGGATAATTTGAATAATCATATTATTCTGGAATTTAAAACATGCAAAATTGAAACAATAGTAAAAAATTGACACAAGATAGTAACTTTACTCATAAATAAAACACCTTTATTCAATCATCAAATTTCAATTACATTTTATCTTTTAGAAGTTTCGAATAAACCTATCTATTAACTGAAACTAATATCGTCTCTCAGGCCAATGCTCTTAGCATGCAACAAATGCTTAACCCAACTCTATGCCTTCGTAAGGGGATCTGCTGGGTTATCCTCTGACGATAACCTCTTCACTACAAGGAGCCCCGCTTCTACTCAATGTCTTATGAAGTGATATTTTCTGTCGATGTAACTGGATCTGCCATGAGCCCTTGATTTTGTGGCTAAGGCGACCACACCCTCGTTGTCATAGAAAATCTCCATAGGCTGCTTTACGGCTGGTACAACTCCAAGGTCTCCTATGAAGTTCTTTAGCCGTATTGGCTCATTCGACGCTTCACTTGCTGCTATGTACTCTGATTCACATGTTGAGTCAGCTATAGTCTCTGGTTTGGACCTTTTCCAGGTTAGTGCTCCTCCATTTAGGGTAAATACTCAACCCGACTGATAGCGGAAATTATCTCTCTCGGTCTAAAAACTGGTGTCACTATACCCCGTCACTCTCAAGTAATCACTCCTACCAAGGGCGAGGACCTGGTCCATAGTCCTCTGAAGGTACCTAAGAAGGTTCTTTATTGCAATCCAATGTGCTCTAGGATGATTCCCTTGATATCGACTAACCATGCTCAAAGCAAAAGTCACATCAGGGCGAGTACATGTCATAACATACATGATGGAGCCAACGGAGGAAGCATATGGTACTCGACTTATCTCTTCCATCTCGGCATCGATACTCGGACTGTGAGTCTTACTTAGTTTGGTTTTACTCAGGATTGGCAATTCTCCTTTCTAGGAATTCTCCATGTTGAAACGTTTCAACACCTTGTCCAAGTAGGTACTTTGACTAATTCCCATTAGTCGTTTACTAGTATTTCTCAATATCCTTATCCCTAGATTGTAAGCAGCTTCCCTGAGGTCCTTCATAGCGAAGCATTTCCCAAGCCAGGACTTAACCTCCTGCAAGGTTGGAATGTCTTTTCCTATGAGAAGTATTTCATCCACATACGACACGAGAAAGCTAACTATACTCCCACTAGCTTTGAAATATACAAAACCCTCTGGTTGACTCATGTAAACAGCTCGAGCCAACTTCCCATTACGGAAAGCGGTTTTGACATCCATCTACCATATTTCATAATCATGAAACGCAGATATGGCTAGCATAACCCAAATAGACTTAATTTTCACTACTGGTGAGAAGGTCCCATCATAGTCAACTCATTGAGTTTAAGTAAAGCCCTTCGTAACCAATTGCGCCTTATATGTGTGAACTTTCCCATCCATGATTGTCTTCTTCTTGAAGATCCATTTGCACCTGACCGTCTTACGACTTGGTACATTTTCAACCAAGTTCCAAACTTGATTGTTATACATGGACTAAATCTCATAGTCCATTGTCTTTTTCCATTTAGCAGAATCAGGGCCTGCAATGGATTTCATGAAGTTAGATGGCCCATGCAAATTTACCAGTGTACTATCACTGATAAATGTATCACCTTCTGTAGTAATATGAAAACCATAAAATTCCGGCGTCATCCTATCTCGATAGGAATGTCGAAGAGGTATTGACTTGTCAACTAGTTCAATAGGAGTTTACTCCTCATGTTGGGCGCTAGTGTTAGTGGTTCCTTCATCTATTAACTCTTGAAGCTATTCAAGGTCAATTTGCGGCCCACTATCCTCTTGGCATATGAGCTCTCTCTCTCGTGAAAGACTCCACTCCTCGCAACGAAGACAATATTGTCACTAGGTTTGTAGAAGAGATATCGAAAGGACTTATGTGGGTAGCCGATGAAAATACATTGCTCACTACGAGGTTCGAGCTTGTCGTGAGTCTTTCGTCTTACAAAAGCCTCGCAACCCCAAACCTTGATATGTGCTAATGAGGGAACTTTCCCTATGCATATTTCGTGAGGTGTTTTGGCAGCCTTCTTACTTGGGAGTAGATTAAGGATATGGGCAGCAGTCTCTAAGGCGTACCCTAAAAATGAGATAGGTAACAAAGCTTGACTCATCATGGAATAACGCATGTCCAACAAGTTTCGATTGCACCTCTCAACCACACCATTATGTTGTGGTGCCCTGGGTAGCATCAATTGTGAAACAATTCCATATTTAATAAGATAGTCGTGGAACTCGATACTAAGATACTCACCACCTTGATCGGATCGAAGCCTGTTTATCTTCCTGCCCAATGGATTCTCCACTTCTTGCTAAAACTCTTTGAACTTTTGAAAGGTCTCCAACTTGTGCTTGCATACGTAGATATATCCACATCTACTATAGTCGTTGGTAGAGGTTACATAGAAGCGGTTAGCATCCCTTGTTAAGGATCTGAAGGGTCCACGCACATCGGTGTGTATGAGATCCAACAAGCCCTCACCTATTTCACAAGTACCAGCGAAAGGTGACTTGGTCATCTTTCCAACCAAAACAATATTCACACGTGTCATCTGAATTTATGTCAAATGACTCCGACACTCCATTCTTTTGGATTTGGGCTACGCGCTTCTTGCTGACATGTCCAAGAAGACAATGCCATAAGCATGCTTTGTCCATACCATTGGATGAATCAATATGCAATACACTATTTCCTAAGTTGTCTACAACCATCACAGTTTCATATATACCATTACAAGGTAATGCTTCAAAATAAAACATGTCAATATAGAAAGCATTTATAGAACCAATTTCATTATTAAACGAAAAACTAAAACCTTGTTTATGCGAACCATGAAAAGAAATAATGTGTCTCATCATATCTAGCGAGTAGAAACAATTATTCAACTCTAAACCTAACCTATTACAAAGAAATAAAGAATAAACTCCAATCTTGGTGACAGGTGACACTTTCCTATTCCCCATGATCAAGTTCATCTTCCCGTGCTCCACATCCCTACTTCTTCTTAAACCCTGCAAATCAGAACAAATATGAAAACCACATCTTGTATCAAGGATCTAAGAATTAGAATGTGATGTGTTGTTAGATTGAATAGTATAAATACCTGCAAAGGTGGGTTTTACCTTCCCATCTTTAGTATCCAACAAGTATTTAGGGAAACTTCATTTCCAATGTCTCTTTTCATGACAATAAAATCACTTTGCATCCTTTAGATTGGAAGACGTAGTAGCAGAACCACCTTTGGACACACTTGAAGAGGATCCATCATCAGATTTTCCCTTGTGATTCTTGAAAGGAGCTTTCTATTTCTTCCCTTTCCCATATCCAATTTCCAGGACAGTGGCAACAGTAGTAGGAGTAGGTACAACAGACTTGCATTTTGAACTACTTTCAGCAGTTCTCAGAAGGCCTTGAAGCTTGTTTAGAGTTACTACCTCCTTGTTCATATGATAAGTCATACGTAATTGATAATAAAAGGATGTAAAGAGTGTAGGATAATATCAATTGCCAACTCTTCATCAAAGTTGACATTCAACTTCAGCAAGCAATCCACATATCTCTGCATCTTTAACAAGTGGCCTGTGATGGACTCTCCATCCTTCATTTTTGTTGTTATCATGGAGGTAATGATTTCATACCTTTCTTGTCGAGCACTATGATGGTACCTTTCCATCAAGTCTTGGTGTATCTCAAAAGGCTAGAAGTCCTCGTAGGATATCTGAAGCTCAGAAGTCATAGTGGCTAGCATGATGCAGGACACCTTTGTCGTGTCCTTCTCATGTGCCCTATACTAAGCTAGTTGTTTAAGAGTAGCAGTTTCTTCATCAATCTCCTTGAGTTGTTAATCGAGGACATATTCAATGTCCTCTTATTGAATATCCATGCAAATATTTCGAATCCTGTCATTGAAATTTGATTCATCAAAAATGACCCTCCCACATAAGTTCATGAGGGAGAAAGTGTTAGAAGCATTTGAGTTTGAAGCATCATTTGAAGCATACATCTAAAAAGAAAGACAAGTTTCATTTGATAGGAATTCCTTAATATAACACCCCAATGAAATATTAAGGCGAGGACCTAACACAATATTTCACAATTCAGAAGAGGGATGTCGTAATCCAATGTAGAATTAGTGAAGGTAGGTAAATGATGATTTACCAATTTCACCACCCAAAACTAAAATTTTAAAGAATTAAGTTTAATCAAATTCCTATATTTTTGAGATTCATTGAACTTTTCAATGGCATGGTTAAATCTCGATTATGTCCTTCAAGTTTGTGAATCGGATATCGAGGATCACAAACAAGGTGTGAATAACCATGCAAATTAGCTTGGTACTCTCGAGTCATTTACCACCAAATCAAGGTGCCGGTTAATCACACACGCTCCACTAACGACTTCGCAAGGTGCAAAGTGAAATTTCATGGAATAGCACTGATTTCACATTTTTTCTAAAGTAACTAAGATTGGGAATTTAGAAAAAATATTTAGTTACTTTTATAATTATCATTATATACTTTTTAATGAGAATTATTGTCCTATCCTACCCGTTCGGCTAACGACCCTTCACCAGTAGGAGTAATAACAACTGCCTTACCCTTAAGACCACTTTTCGCGGTCTTTAAGAGTCCTTGAAGTTTGCTGAGTGTGACGTCATCCTTGTTCATGAGGTATGTCATGCAGAATTGATCATAACATGAAGGTAAGGAGTGCAAAATGATATCTATTGCAAGCTCCTCAGGGAAGTTCACATTTAGCTTCCGCAAACGATCCACAAATCTTTGCATTTTCTGCATGTGGACCGTGATGGGTTCACCATCCCTCATGCGAGTTGTTATCATGGAGGAGATGATTTCATACCTTTCTTAACGAGCACTTTGATGGTATCTTTCCATCAACTCTTGGTGCATCTCATAGGGGTAGAAATCTTCATAGGATTTTTGGAGATCCGCGGTCATAGTGGCCATCATGATGCATGCAACTTTGGTAGCATCCGTTTCATGTGCCCTAAACTCAGCGATCTCTTGAGGAGTAGCAACTGTCTCATCAATCTCCTTAAGCTCCTTATCGAGGACATATTCCTTGTCCTCGTAGCGAGTAATCATTCTGATGTTTCTGATCCATTCATTAAAGTTGGATCTATCAAAAGTGACTTTCCCACACAAGTTCATAAGAGAAAAGGAGCCACTAGGATTAGAGCAAGAAGCAACATTGTTTGCTGACATCTGATAAAAGAAGAAAGAAGGATTAGTTTAGATATAGAGATAGCCCTTAATAAAACACCCAAATGTAGTGTTAAGGCTAGGACCCAATCACAATATATTACACTTAGAAGAGGTATGCCGTAATCTAAGTAAGAACATATTTGAAAGGTAGGTGAATGACGATTCACAAATTTCCACCAAAGTTGAAATATTAAAAATATTTAATTTGGTTCTTAGAAACTACTAGATTCTTTTGAGATTCAATGAACTTTTCAAAGGCATTTTTCAATCTCGAGTGTGCCCTCCAAGTTTTGTGACTGGGATGCCGAGGATCACAAAACGAGGTGTGAAGTAACCATGCAAATTACTTGGTACCCTTAATAAATTACCCCTCAATCGATGTGCCGGTTAACCACACACGCTCCATCGATACTATGATAAATATTAAGTCACCCTTTACCTACCTTGTTAAGTCCAAGTTAGTGTGCCGGTTAACCACACACGCTCCACTAACGACTTAGACAAAGTGTAAAGTGTAATTTCATGGATTAGCACCTTATTCACATTTTTCCTGAAATAACTAAGATTGGGAATTTAATAAAACATTTAGTTACTTTATAATATTCATCATACTTTTAATGAGAATTTATAAGTCCTTGTCTTACCCGTTCGGCTAACGACCCTCCACCAGTCAAGCAAGCGGTGGGTGAGAGTGGACACCCATTAAGTTGCCATTTTATAGGCAATAACCTTATACGCACCTTATAGTCCGGCTTCGTGAATGAGGCGTACTAGCGGTAAGACGACTTTGTTCTTATATATATATATATATATATATATATATATATATATATATATATATATATATATATTTATATATATATATATATATATATATATATATATATATATATATATAATTATTAAATCATAATACTATAAGTATAAGGGTTGAATTTTAACTTTCAAAATTCTAAGGGTTGGAACTAAAGTTTTAATCAACACTTTACTTGTTCCAAAACTTGAGGGCATGTTTTGTAAACTTTCAAAACTTTTCATTTCTAGTAACTTATGAGTTTATTAGGGTATTAAAAATGAAGACTCTTCATTTTTATAACCCATGTATTCTTTTAATGGTTTAAAAGCAAAGTGACTTTTGGTTTTCCATAAGTTGAGGACAAGTTATGGACTCCATTAAAACACATAATAATCATGAATTAATCTACCACATAGAGTAGAAATAATTCCTATGATCATCTAAACATCATAAGATCAAGAACATGAATATGAACACTTTCATGAATCAAAACTTACATTTAAAACTTTGTAGTTTTGATAATTGTCATTGTAAATGGATTAGCATAAACATTACACCATCTAAAACATGTTTTCAAGTACCAAAACAATTTAGGGTAATGTTTCTAGTCCATTTCCGACAACTAAAAGCGAAATTCTGACCACAGCAGCCTCTACTCGTCGAGTGCAGGAACTGACTCGTCGAGTAGCTTGCATTTTTGCGTGGACTCGTCGAGTCCCCCCATTAACTCGGCGAGTTCATATGTGCAGAAAGCAGAAAACTCGATTTTTCAAGCAGTTTGCACAAAAATCAAACAAGCAAGCCTAGGCTCTGATACCACTGATGGGTTTTGAGCATTCTAACACTTCCTAAGTGTACATGCAACCCTAATAACCTTGGATCTATGTTTTTCTAATAATCATCCAACGTTGTTTTTCCAAGGTTATGAACCTATCTAGCATACATGGGGTATAATTTTCTTTGTATAAAAGATAGAACTACATACCTTATTGTTGAAAGTGTTCCTTGAAACCTTGTGAGCCTAGCACTTCAAGTGTGATGCCTCAAATGCTTCACACAACACCAAATGCAAAGTATAAACTTGAGAGAATACTCTAACACACTCAAAATCGGCCAAGCCCTCTTGTTTCTCTAGTGTATCACTAGTCTAGCCGATTTTGGGGAGAGACATGGTCCGTATATAGTGTGTTGCATTAGGTAAAACCCTAATGTAACATGACTCTTCATTTCTCAATCCATGGGTTAACTCCATGGAGCATCCATGGAGCATCCTATGGGAGGAACCCTACTAGATAATCCATGGAGCCTTTTAGCCCACTATATAAGATATGGAAGATTTACATAATCTACCCATATATTTAATTAGTTATTCTTTTGATCACTTAATTAATTCTAAATTAATTCTTGATCAAAAATAATTAAATAATATTATTAATATATTAGAACTTATAATATATTAATAAACCATATGTGTTATTTCTCTCATTTAGTTTATCCAATTGCATGGTGCCATGCAACCCAAATAGACCATGCCGGGTCAGGTCAAGTCTTTACATGAAATAGTTATGGACTTAGACACCTTATCCAACAATATGTGTATTTATATGTTAACTAGGATCATTATGTGTGTACAAGTCATCACTTGACACCTAGCAATCCTATATCTTCAATTCATCCAAATCACTCACTACAGGTGAGTTCATACCCATTAAATTGACCTTTTAATGTTTTTAAATGCTTTTATGGGGGGGATACAAGTTGAATACTTATAATTATTATATCAATCACATGTGATTAATAGCTACCAAACAAGTGGTTTTCTTACTTTTCAAACTGTTTTGCTTCAAACTATTTTACAAACTCTTCTGTTGTCAAATACTTTTACTTAAACTCTTTTCATACTTTTATATTGCCAAATGCATGCTTTTGTATGTATAGTTATATAAGTAATGTTTAAAGGATTTAGGAAGGCTAGCTCGCTTTATCTCCTTTTCCTTGTTTGGATGTGGCTTTAGGGCACCAGGTATCCGTCCGAAGGTCGTCTAAATACTAGTTATATAATATGTATACATATATAGACATA
The DNA here is from genome assembly GCF_002870075.4 of Lactuca sativa. Classification (NCBI taxonomy): domain Eukaryota; kingdom Viridiplantae; phylum Streptophyta; class Magnoliopsida; order Asterales; family Asteraceae; genus Lactuca; species Lactuca sativa. The sequence continues at coordinate 146,946,497 of NC_056631.2, forward strand.
AAACTTCCACTAGCCAATTCAATACTCTTGAGTAGCAAGGGTATACATTCATGATCATTACGTACAAGTTATATTACTAGTAAACTACGATAGGCGTAGTTTAGGAAGATACTAATGCTATTACTAGAACGAAGAATCATACAATTAGTCAATTCATTCATGAGTCAATACTTGCTAGATAGAGAGAGAGCACAATACAACTAGTACACACAGTACATTACTATACATGCTAGATAGAGAAAGAACACACATTACAACTATTACACACAGAACATGACAATACATACAGGCTAGACAGAGAAAGAACACACAATACAGCTAGCACATACATTACATATACATTCATGCAGTTATGTGATCCATTAAACGGGGCATGGCACTATCTGCCATGACCGTTTTTGTATCCATAATCTCCTTAATTGGGGAGCGTATGAGTTTGCGTATAGATCTATACTGGATTGACTATCCTACACCTTGTTGTTCGCTACAGTGGGATTTGCAAGTCTACGGGTGCCAAATGTCATTTCTTACGGCGTCTTACGTCGTTGTTTTACTAGAGTTGGTAGCAGGATACAGGCCGATCACATGTTACTTTAAATTAAAATTGGTTTAAGGTAGTTAGTATAGTAGTAGTTACTTATTACAAATACTATAGTAGTACATCATTTTCCCATACACTCACTTCGTGAACATTCACACGATGCACGGTAATGTAAAAGCTATATTTTTGATAAATGATAGTCGGATTTAGGAAAATACACATTCTTACAAGAGATACACACACAAACACTAGATGCCTTGGTAGAAGGCTACTTTTAGTAGGAAACATAGGGTTTTCTAGGAGAGTTCAAAACATCATACAAATACAAACACTAATATACTTATGATCTCACCAGCTTTAAAGCTGATACTTGCTTTCAAAATAAGTTGTATTCTCAGGTCACCAGTAGATAAGTACCAGTGCCAGGTTTTTGAGAAGATGGAGCTTGTTCAAGACTCCTCTTTTATTTTGATGTACTTTTTTGGTGTCTATATAACTTGACAGAACACGCTTGCATGAAATTATATTATTAATGCAATGGATGATGTTGTTGCTTGTTTACTACTTTGCATTGTTGTGATACTATACATGACGTCGTCCACCCCGAACGATTCTGCCGTTCAGGTTTTGGGGTGTGATAGATTGGTATCAGAGCTTTGTTTAGAGTGAATCGAGTGTATCAACCCATAAAAGATATACGAATTATGAACACAAGCGGGATTAAATTACTCTGATAAAGAGTTTATACTTTTAAATAATAAAATATTTAAATAAGTATACATACCTGCATTCATACTAAAATCAGTGTCACTAGGACAGATCAAAAGTATTACGATTGTTGGACATCACAAGTAGACTTAGAGACACATGGTCAACCCTGGGAAGATGTACATTGATCAACTACATTATCCGAGGAGTGACTAGCATGTGCCTAAGGATGGTTGTGAGGTTGCGACAAGTCTAAAAACTTACCAACACTATTACAATAAGAACAGTAGAACATAACATTAAACTTAAAATACTATAGGAGTATTCGGTGTTACTATAATTACTTATCTGAGAACTAAAGGTCTTTATTAGTATGTCAATGGTTGTCCAGTAGATACACTAAGGTTATATGCACCTAGGATGTCATAGACTAAGAATCTGTGAATCTTTGCTTTATTTCCTGTCTTTGTTTGGTTGTGGGCTTAGAGTTAGGATCACTAATTCGAAGGTCTATCATGTTCTGAAATACATATAACTGGTATGCCCTAGACAAGTATTGGAGTAACTGATAAAGATCACCTTATAACTATCTACTTAGTTCATCGATTAACTATTTCCTTACCCCTTTTCTCGCATAGATATCATGGCTGGATTTCATCATCATGACGACCCGTACTTTCCACCCAACGGCAATACTAGATGGCTTGAAGCAGAGTCTGATGATGAGCATCAAATCCCTTTGAATGATCATCAAGCAGAAGGCTTCTCAGATGGATCTGACTCCAAGCCAGAAGTCAACAACCTACCCGAAGTAGGTCAAGCCCCAATTAACAACCCCCGACCAGCGTTTCAGGGACCCACACCCTTATGGGCAACAAACTTGAATCGTTGGAGTGACGAGCAAGGTCAACCCTTACCCTACAACGGGGACAGAAGCTTTTACAACATAAGAGAGGGTGGCTCAGTTGACCAAGCCCTACCAATCATGGTCCGCAGGATTGCTCGGAATGTTGAACAAGGTCGAGCAGCCATCGGCCGAGTAGCGGAGATTGATGCCAACTCTGGTGTCAACACGTTCCGCATTGGCCATCTCGAAGAAGCAATGGAAAGAACCAAGAGGACCAATGAGACTCTGCAGCAACAACTAGCTGCCTCCCGAGCTAAAGTCATAGAGCTTCGAGTTCGCCATAGGGCTCATGAACGACACCTCCAAGAAGTGGTTCGTCATATGGAATACCTTATGGTTCGTCAGATGGAATAGCTTATGGTTCGCCCGAGGAATTCCCATCACCGTTAGAAGATGTCTAACACATCTTTTTTTTTTATTAAGGAATAGCCTTTCTTATCCGTGCTCTCTGAAGCATTTGTCTATAAAATATTCCTGTCTTTCAAGTACTTTATTAGACTACTAAATTGCCAATATTTTCCCCGATGGTATGATGTAAGACCTTCAGTTAGGTCATTTTCCCGAACTTATTTACATCATTAATACCAGTAATTTTGGCATGTTATCTAGTTTATTCAGAAAACTCATACTATCACCTGTTGTTGAACTATGGCGATTTAGTTCATGAGACACATTCATTTTCTATACTATTGAATTCTTAACATTGTTTTTATCTTTTCAACTTACAGTTAAAACATGTTGCCTCGTAGAAATCCCAGGCGTAACAATGGTGAGGAATCACCAATACCACCAACACCACCTACTCCTCAGTTCGACACAACAGCTCTTAATGCTACTATAGCTACAACTATGGCTACAGCCATGGCTCAATATCAGTCATCCGGTTCCACTGGAGGAGGAACCCCTGTCCTATCTACTCATGGAGAAATCCCTATGCGCTTGAAAGAGTGCTCCTACAAGGACTTCACCAACTACTAGCCATTGTCCTTCAAGGGGACTGGCGGAGTCATTTCCCTCTCGCAATGGTTCGAGAAAACCGAATCAGTTTTCGAAATCTGATCCTGTCCAGTGGAGAGCAAGGTCAAGTTTGTTGCTTGCACCTATGAAACAAAAGCCATAACATGGTGGAATAGCCATGTTAAGTCGCTATCTCTCATAGTGGCTAATTCTATGGGCTGGGAAACTTTGAAAAACCTCCTGATTGAGGAGTATTGCCCGAGGGGCGAGATCCAGAAGCTGGAGGAAGAACTGTGGAGCCTAACCATGAAGGGCTACAACGTAGCCGCCTACACCGCCATATTCTGTGAACTGGTGGCTCTCTGTCCCAACATGGTTCATACTGAGGGAAAGAAAATTGAGAGATATGTATGGGGGCTAGTGCCACCATACCAGGGAAATGTCTTGGCATCACACCCCACTATATTTGATAGTGCCAAACGATTGGCACAACAACTCATAGACCATGGGGTTCATACCCCGGCCGCAACAACAACCCTGGCCATCTCAGAACCTGCCAGAACCGTTGATTCCAAGCAGAATTTTTGGGATGACAAAAAGAAGACAAAAGCTGCCAAAAAGCAGCAGGTTGTGGCAGTACATGCTGCAATAGCACCTGCCGCTGCTGCTCCGGATAAATCAGTACGCTAGAAGTTTGCCCAAGTGCAACAAATGCAACTTCCATTACGTCGGTGCCTACCGGAAAATGCAGTGTTTGAACTGCAACAGGAAGGGGCACACTGCCCGTTTCATTAAAGCTCAGGCGAAGCCAATCAACCAATTCCCCGACGCAGGAGTAGGCCAAGCTTGCTACGGATGTGGCGAGGTAGGCCACTTCAAAAGGAACTACCCGAATGCAGGGTTTTCCAGTGGAGTGGCAAGAGTTCTGGCCATAGGCCATGAGGAAGCGATTACCGACCCCACAATGGTCACTGGTACGTTCCTCCTCGATAACGCTTATGCATGCATTCTATTTGATTGTGGAGCGGAGAGAAGATTCGTGAACCAAAAATTTGCTCATTTACTTAAGAAAAAATCATGAGCACTTAAAGAACCGTTCACTGTAGAAATGGCTAATGGCAAGACAGAGAGCACAAGCAGTATATTCATAGGGTGTACCCTAACTTTAGATAGGCATTCATTTTCGATTGATCTCATGCCAGTCTCAATTAAAAGTTTTGACGTCATTATCGGCATTGATTGGTTAAGTTCTCTTCGCGCCGACATCATGTGTTACGAAAAGGCTGTTCGCCTAAACCTACCGTCTGGCAAAACCCCAATACTTTTATGGCGACAAACCCGGCACGAACCTTCGAATCATCTCGAGCATTCAAGCTCAGAAATTCTTGCGAAAGGAATGTCGAGCATTCCTTGCTCATGTGGTTGATGTGAGCCAAGAAACGAAAGGAATTCATAAAATTCCAATAGTACGCGACTTTCCCGACATCTTTCCAGAAGAACTCCTAGGATTATCTCCTCAACGTCAAGTCGAGTTCCGAATCAACTTAGTTCCAGGGGCTACCCCCGTAGCCAAATGGCCCTATCGTCTAGCACCTACAGAGAGGCAGGAATTGTCTTGTCAACTTAACGAACTACTCAGCAAAGACTTTATAAGACCAAGCTTCTCACCCTGGGGAGCTCCAGTCTTATTTGTCAAGAAGAAAGATGGACCGTTTCGTAGCTGCATCGACTATAGGGAGCTCAACAAACTTACCGTCAAAAATCGTCATCCGTTGCCTCGTATCGACGACTTATTTGATCAACTTCAAGGGGAAAACTTCTTTTCAAAAAGCGACTAAAGATCCGGATATCTCCAACTATGAGTGCTAGGGGAGGATGTTCCGAAGATAGCCTTCCGAACTCGTTATGGGCACTACGAATTCGTAGTGATGCCGTTCGGATTAACCAACGTGCCTGCAATATTTATAGACTTAATGAATAGGGTGTGTCGTCCTTACTTGGATCAGTTCGTCATCGTCTTCATCGATGACATACTTATCTACTCTCGTAGTAAGGAGGAGCATACTCAACATCTGCGACAAGTCCTAGAAACATTACGTTCGGAGAAACTCTACGCGAAGTTCTCGAAATGCGAATTTTGGATCTGACGAGTCGAATTCTTAGGGAATGTGGTTAAAGAAGAGGGAATACACGTGAACCCTTCCAAAATCAAAGCCATTGAGAACTTGTCAGCACCGAAGACGCCTACAGAAATTTGTCAATTTCTAGGCCTCGCTGGCTACTATCGCAGGTTCATTCAGAACTTCTCCCACATTGCGAAACCTCTTACGAGACTGACCCAGAAGGGCATGGCCTTTGACTAGGAAGAGAAGCAGGAGAGAGCATTCCAAACGCTCAAACGAGCCTTGTGCACCGCACCAATACTATCCCTCCCCGAAGGGATAGAAGACTCCATAGTCTATTGCGATGCATCGAATCAAGGGCTCAGATGTGTTCTGATGCAGCGAGGTAATGTCATCACCTATGCCTCGAGACAGCTAAAGACACATGAGGTCAAGTACATGACCCATGATCTTGAACTGGGAGCAGTTGTGTTTGCTCTAAAGATCTGGAGACACTACCTGTACGGTACAAAAAGCACTATCTTTACAGACCATAAAAGCCTGCAACACATATTCAATCAGAAGGAGCTCAACATGAGACAACGACGGTGGGTCGAGCTACTCAGTGATTACGAATGAGAAATTCGTTATCATCCGGGTAAAGCCAATGTAGTAGCTGACGCCCTAAGTAAGAAAGAATATTCTGGTCGTAGAGTCAAATCATTGACTATGACTATCCATTCACACTTGTCCACACAAATTAAGGCAGCTCAGCTCGATGCTTTGAAACCTAAAAATGTGGCAGGTGAAACCCTGAGAGGGATTGATAAGAACTAGGAGGTTAAGGGGTGCAGAGCTTATTATTTCATGGATCGGATCTGGACCCCGAAACTAGGTGGTTTCAGATACTTGGTCATGAACGAGGCGCACAACACTCGTTATTCCGTACACCTGGGTTCAGATAAGATGTATCTGGATCTTAAAAAGTTATACTGGTGGCCTAACATGAAAGCAGAGATTGCTACCTTCGTGAGTAAATGCAAAGTGAAACACAATAATAATTGAATCCAATATGGTATCAAAACCTATGAACATAAATAAAACACCTTTTATTTATCACCATATGATTACACATTATTCATTGTATATTGTTTTAGCTATCAACTTTATTCTTGAATTTATAGCAATAGCTGTCCCATGCTCCAAGCACATACACTATGTTTTCTAAACACTAGTCATGCCATCCACCAAGTATGCATACTATGTTTGTGTATGATCTTTACTTTTTGAAATAGATCAATTGAACATAACTCCAATAATCCTCTCTTCACAGTTCCAAAACCTTACTGCAAATGCAAGAATTCCAAATTCATGCCATTTACTGAAATCTGTTAGATTCTAAACTTATACGCATTGATCCTCTTGTAATGATTATGCACAAAGTCGCAAAGACTTGACAACAACCATTACAGAGCATTCCAAAAGAGATCAGCTCCTTGGAAACATCCTTCTTGCATTAAGTTTCCAAATATTACACAGATTAAATAATTTCTAACTTTGAAACATTTCCAGATTCCATTTTGACTATCACTTCTGAACAAGAGTTGCCTCCTTACAGATTATGTCAATATGGTCCTTCTAGAATTATCACTATACTTCCAACTGTCCTTGAGCAACAAATCTTTGGTAAACCTTAGATTGTCCTCGACAATTGTTTAATCCTTTTAGTCATATCAAATTCTAGACCTTTTCTGTTCTTAATTCCCCAGGCATTTGGAAAATTTTAGAAAGGATGAATATAGCACATGTAATCGATCCTATATCTGAAGCATATGGGACACGATTCATGATGTCTCACATAAAGACTAAACTAGTCTTTTGCTATAATATTTCCATTTCAATTTGCCAAGTTCTCATAATTCAGATTACAAAAAGGGATGTCGTAATCATAATCGAATTTTAGAACGCAAATAATGGATCCATATATAGAATTTTTCTTATGTTGAGCCATTCCAACATGAAATTCCTATATATGTCCTTGACTAAATACGATTAAAACCTCAACCTAAGCTTTTAGATTTGAGATGAAGTATAATTTCCTCTCCCTTAGTTATAGCAAAAAAACTTTTCCCAATTGAAACTTTTTGTTTTCTATAATTAACATTGCTAACTTGCAACCTTTATCATAATTATCATGCTCCCACTAACATGATGATTATTAGCATCACACTTATGCTCCCACTAGCTTTGACACGTACTCAGAAATCAGCTGGACTTCTAGGAATCAATACTTTATTGACTTTCTTACCAAAGTTCAGATTTCTGATACTAGATTGCTTTGATAAAATTTTATCGTTATAAAGTTCCCTAGGAACTAGGTTGGACATGAGTATAGCCTACCATCCACATACCGACGAGCAAAGTGAGAGAATTATCCAAACCTTGGAAGATATGTTGCGAGCATGTGTGATCGACTTTGGGAAAGCATGGGATACTCGTTTACCCCTTGTCGAATTTTCCTACAACAACAGTTATCACATGAGCATAAAGGCTGCTCCATTCGAGGCCCTCTATGGTCGAAAGTGCAGATCCCCTCTATGTTGGGCTGAGGTGGGTGATACCCAGAGTTAGCTAAAGGATGAGTTCCTAACAGCACTCTCATTGGTCCGGAGATCATATGGAAAACGACGGAGAAGATCCTTCAGATCCGTGAGCGATTGAAAGCCTCTAGAGACCGACAGAAAAGCTAAACTGATAAACGTAGGAAACCGTTGCAATTCTAGGTGGTGACCGTCTTCTATTGAAGGTCTCACCCTGGAAGGTCTGTCCGACGAGACTCTTGTAATCCCCCTCGACGAGATCGAGATCAACGAGAGCCTCAACTTCATGTAAGAACCAATGGAGATCATGGACCAGGTTCCCTGGAAAGCAAACGAAACAAAGTCGTATCCCGATAGTGAAGGTTAGCTGGAACGCCAAGCAAAGACCTGAATTCATTTGGGAGTGTGAGAATTAGATGAAACTGAAATATCCTCGTCTTTTTACTTAGTTATTTGTAACTACTTATTTGGTTAAACTCTAATTTCGGGACGAAATTCCTTCTAAGGAGGGCATGATGTGACAACCTGAAATTTCTATTCTTTACGACATTTCCATTCAATAGAAGTCAGAACAGTACTGTTAATTTTCTGACTTTTTAGAATAAGTTTGAGTATTTTAGGATTAACAATTTACGAGATATCAGGAGAGAGGATGCCCTAGACTTTATTGTGCAACAATAAAGTCCCAACACATCAAAATATAGGAGTTTACGGCCTAAACAATGGTGTTTATGGCCGTAAACCCCAAGGAATGGGGTATATAAGTGACACTTAGTCATTTATATCATTTTCCACCTTTTCAAGAACAAACCTCAAACTCTCTCAAGTATCATCAAAGTTTTCTTCAAGATCTTCAATCTAGTAAGTGTTTCTAGCCCTTTCAAGTTAGTATATCACCTAATCTAGTGTTTTAACACACGTCCATCCGTGAAAATGTTCCAAAAGGTTGTTCTTCAAGTTTCACCAAGAACAAACACTAGTGTTCTTGGACTTTTGGCTCATTTCAAGCCTCTATATTGTAAGTACTTCTGTCCTAGAGTATCATAGAGCTTATTATACTTCCATATATCAAGAAAACACAAAGAAACACTAAGATCAAAGTTGTTTACGGTCCATGAACTCCGTGAACCGTAAACCCTTCTTAAGGGGAAAAAGTGACCCTAGTCCCTTCCTTCCCTTGGGAAACTAGTCTAGACACATTCCTTAATGTGTATAGGACTTGAAAACATCAAAATACCATGATCCATGAGGGTTTACGACCGTAAACCCTAAGGAAAATGGTCTTAGGTCTGTAAACTCCTCAAAGGAGGGAAATGGTGCCCTAACTTCTTCCTTAGGCTTATACATCAAGTAGAAATGCTTCTAGGCAATTATAAACCTTCAAATCAAGAAATGGACAAAGGAGTATGAGCTTACGACCGTAAAGTCATGGGTTTACGACCGTAAACTCAATGAGTTGAGGTCACAAAACCGTAAACACAAGAAAGGGGTTCTTTTGAACCCTAAACCCAATAGCTTTGTCCTACAACACTTAGATGCAATCCTTGGGACTTATAACACTTATATAAAGTGTTTAACTTGTCTTAGGATGTTAAAACTTTGTAAATTAGTTGTTTAAAGACTAATTGGATACATATATGTGCGTTTATATGTTAACTAGGATCATTGTGTGTGTACAAGTCTTCACTTGACACCTAGCAATCCTATATCTTCAGTTCATCCAAATCGCTCACCACAGGTGAGTTCATACCCCTTAAATTGACCTTTTAATGTTTTTAAATACTTTTATGGGGGGATACAAGTTGAATACTTATAGTTATTATATCAATCACATGTGATTAATAGCTACCAAACAAGTGGTTTTCTTACTTTTCAAACTGTGTTATCAAACTGTTTTGCTTCAAACTATTTTACAAACTCTTCTGTTGTCAAATAATTTAACTTAACCTCTTTTCATACTTTTATATTTTCAAACGCATGCCTTTGTATGTATACTTATATAAGTAATTTTTAAAGGATTTAGGATGGCTAGCTCGCGTTATCTCCTTTTCCTTGTTAAGATGTGGCGTTAGGGCATCGGGTATCCGTCTGAAGGTCGTCTAAATATTAGTTATATATTATGTATACATATATAGACGTAAAAGTTCCACCAGCCAATTCAATACTCTTTAGTAGCAAGGGTATATATTCATGATCATTACGTACAAGTCATATTACTAGTAAACTATGATAGGCATAGTTTAGGAAGATACTAATGCTATTACAAGAACGAAGAATCATACAATTAGTCGGTTCATTCATTAGTCAATACTTGCTAGATAGAGAGAGAGCACAATACAGCTAGTACACACAGTAAATTACTATACATGCTAGATAGAGAAAGAACACACATTACAGCTAGTACACGCAGAACTTGACAATACATACATGCTAGACAGAGAAAGAACACACAATACAGCTAGGACATACATTACATATACATTCATGCAGTTATTGTTGGGTTTTGAGCACTCTAACACTCCTAAGTGTACATGCAACCCTAAATACCTTGGATTTATGTTTTCTCTATTATACATGCAAATATGAACTTTCGAATGTATTCATCCTAACTAGCATAATAATATGATTCATATGAATATATATCAATTTACAATTACATACCTCTTTAATGTAGAAAGTATTCATGAAGCTTGACTGCCTAGTACCCTAAGTGTTACTCCTCAAATGGTTCACACAACACCAAATACACTTGGAATAACTTGAGAGAAACTTGAACACTCCTTGAAATCGTCTAGCCATCACACTCACACATAGTGCACGATTTCTTGAACCATGGGATTCTTTTATATGGTGGTTATTAGGGTTACACCATGTAATGTAACAACCCGTTATCCCGGGCATTATAAACCGAGTCTTGTAACCCCTTTTGAATGTAATGGGAATATCATCGATAAATGAATTGTTCAAAAGCTCTGATTTGGAGTACGCTATGTAGTAGATATCGTCTTAAAGGTTCCAAATAAATAAAGAAACACTAAAATCTGAGTTATGGCGAAGAAGCTATGACCATTCTAAGATTTCTGTCAAAACCGACAACACCGATCAAACGAAAAACGCAAAGTTTCAATACGATAACATTTAGCCTTAGGTATCTAAATGAAAGTCATAGATAACATTAAACCGTGAGCGTACACAAAAAGAACGTCCAAATCTGACTTCGCATGAGGAAGTTATGATTTTTCAAAGAAATCCCTTAAAAACGATTAGTTATAAAATAAATAATAAAAATAATTTTGGAATTTGCCAACAGAGTCTAAACGAAAGTTGTAGATCGTAGTCTCACCTACGCGTGGATATAAAGACCATCGAAAACGGAGTTCGTATGAAGAAGATATGGATTTTTGAAGTTTATTAAATAAATTAATTAATTATTTAATTCAAAATTCGGATATTATCCGAAGAGGAGTCAGCGTCCTTCTCCGAAGTACGCGCTGCGTACTCCTGTACGCCCCGCGTAACCGAGAGGATTGGCCTCGGATCGTCCACGTCGCCATATCCGAGGAAGCCGACCCGTCCGACCCGTCCGACCCGTCCGATCCGACGTCCCATCCGACCCGACGTCCCATCCGACCCGATAACCCAAGAACCCGTCCCATCCGAACCGAGGCAGTCGAGGCTTCGGTCATGCATGACGTACGCGTACGCAGCGCGTACGAGCGTACGCCCCGCGTACCGAGGCAGACTTGCCTTCCTATAAATAGAATGCGAGGGTTTCCAAAGAAAGGGTTCATTTCTCTCCTCTCTCTCTCAGCATTTCCTCGATTTCCGTGTCCGTTCAAACCCGAAGCTCTGGTCTTTTTGGCTCAAGTCCCGAAGGCCGATTCTACTCCCGAGATTCCCGAGGATCCCAAGAAAAATCAGTTTCCCGAGACGAAACTCTGCTCGGTTTTCCACCTCACAATCTTCAAACTATCAAGTGAGTTCATATCCCCTTCGAACACTCTTTAAATACATTTTAAATGTTTTATACTCTTTTTGGGGAGGAATACAAGTAAACACACGACTAAAATCGTGTGAAACACCGATCTTTTGCTATACTTTTCATACTGTTGTTTTAACTATCTTATGAAGTTATTATGATGCAAAACACCTCACAACACAGCTTTACCCTCTTGGGATACAATATGTTTATATATAGAAATATGTTTTATCTATACTATTACATACAAATACATCATATCAAGGGTAACATTCTTTACTAAATCATTTTCTGCATTCAAAGAATTTATGATTTATGCTTTGTCAAACATTGTGAAAGAAGTTAAACTTTGCATACAAACTACTACTTTAATACAGACTTAGTTGAGAATCCATGAGTCGTGTATATCTTCAAACGTTACTTTTCTTTATTAGAAAGTAATGCTGCAAGTCCTGTCTATAACCAGAGTCTCCCGTTCGGAGAACGTGTCAAATGTGTATAGATCTATACGGGAAGTCATGATCCCGCGCCCTGACTGTTAGCTACAGTCCGTCTTTTGGGGTGACAGTTGTCATAACGCTACGACGCCTGAAGAACGTCGCTACAGGCATATTATGTTCAGTATGGTTATAAAACTCATCGGATATACAATTATTATGGTATTATGCTTTTATGAACGAGTAGTCATTAAAACTATTCTTCATCTAATAAGTGCGGTCTTCGTATAGCTTTACTATGTAAAACTATGACACAACTTACAAGCACGTCGTTTGCTTGCGATTTTCGGTCTTAGAGACTGCCAGTTATGTCAGGGAAATAAGGGTTTTTCCTGTATACAAACCAAACAACTAATAGGAAAATAAGGGATTTTCTCGGTACAATTAGTTGCAATTTACATCACGAACATTCATATGCATTGCATACTTTTATAAGAAAATAAGGGTTTTCTGGAAAACATGCAAACACTTTCGAATGGCATACATCTTCTCAAAACACTACTTATGAACTCACCAACTTAAATGTTGACACTTTTTCTTTGAAATAACTTGTATTCACAGGAAACCGCTAGCCAGGTAGCAACTACTTCTGAAGACTAACGCATTGGCGTTAGTAACATATTTTGGATCACCATTTTATATTTGATTTCTTTTGCAAACATGTAACACCTACGATTATGTAAACATTTTGGAAACTTTAATATATATATGGTGGTGTGTACTTTCCTTTCTATGAACTGTTATGATACTGAATATGATGTCCTCCGCCCCCGAACGTTTCCGCCGTTCAGGTTTGGGGGTGTGACAGATTGGTATCAGAGCTTCGTTTATAGTGAATTAAGTATATCAAAACCATTTTTATACAACTATAAACTCAACTGGGCAAAAACACTCTGAGAAGAGTCATACTTTTGAAATTAAATCTATTTAGTTTTTGTAAGTAAGCATGCATTCATTTAGTAATAAATAACAGTTCCACATCGTACCATATTAGAAGTATTATTAATGAGTTGTGCAGTACAGGTACGCCTTGGGACATGTAATCGGAACTGGGAAGGATATAGCCTGATCAACTATATTTGTCCGAGAGCCGACTAACGTGTGCCGAGGGGTGTCTGCAGTGGACAACAAATTTTAAAAAAAATTACCAAACCGTTATTAGAATCAAACACAATAATTTAAATACTATAGGAGTAATTGCTATTTAAACTAACTTACATGTTTTGCATGTTCCGACTTTATTCAATTCTTATGACCCTATTTCTCGTACAGTCAAATGGCTGGATTTCACCACCCCAATGACCCCTACTTTCCCAACCAAGGCAACGGAGGATGGATCGAAGATGATCCAGAAGAGGATGAGGAACCCATAGAATTAGGTGATGACTCCGGTACTGACTCAGAACCTGAAGTGATCGATCCACCACCCATTCAACCTCCTGTCCATGTGAGGAACTTCCAAGGACCCACTCCCGTCTGGGGAAGTCACCTACATCATTGGAGCCAACAACAAGGCATACGCCCTCCCTACGGCATGTGTCGGGACTTCTACGATGTCCGCGGTGGCAGTTCGGCTGATCGAGCACTCCCGGTAATGGTTGGTAAGTTAGCCAATCAGTCCTATCAGTCCGGAGTACAAGCAAGCCGACTCTGGGATATCAACGTGGAAGTGCAGGTTCACACCTCCGATATCCGTAGACTGGACAAGATACAAGATAATGTCCAACTCCAGTCTGAGGCATTTCAGGCACAGATAATTGCAGCCCTAGCCGAGTTAAGGGAGCAACAAGCCGCTTTTGATCGACGCCTAATGGGATCGAAGAAATCTGATGCGGAGTCAAGCTCCAAGCGCAACCTACGTCGCAAGTAGTGCCTGCCAGGATTTCAAATTTTGTTATAAATTAGGACTTCGGATAAGAATTTCCTTTTCGTTAAAACTTTCTGTAATCGGAGACCTTTAGAAAGGTCAAAAAGTTTTGTCTAAACTCGGATGTAACACGACTATATGTTTTATATATATGGGGCATACCCCCCCCCCTTCTCTGATTTTGAATATGTGTATTCCGTTCAACTCATAAGTGCATCCATTCAAACGTTATTAATAAATCAAGCTCAAAACCCATTGTTGATCAAACCAAATTCTTAATCTATTTAAGGCAGTTAACTCAATGTCATTCAACTTTGAACTGCCAAAACTTATAATTTCCTTCCATATTTTTCTTTTGGCAGCAAGATGCCTCCTCGTCCAAACTTAAGGCCCAGGCCGGGCACGGCACCACCACCTCCACCACCAGCTTATGATCCAGCCATGGTTCAGGCTGCTATCACAGCAGCGGTAACCGCAGCCCTCTCGCAAATAAACTCCAATGCCAATGGAGGTACAGGAAGCAGCACGAATCATCCCAATAGTGGCACCGGCCAGGGCCATGTTAGAGAGTGTACTTACAAGGAGTTCTCCAACTCGAAGCCAAAGACTTTTAATGGCAGTGGCGGAGTCATTGCACTAATGCAATGGTTCGAAAAGACCGAAACGGTCTTCGAGATCTGCTCGTGCCAAGAAACAAGCAAGGTTAAGTTCGCTGCTTGCACCTTCATAGATCGAGCCCTCACTTGGTGGAAAAGCCATGTGAACTCAGTGACGCTCACTGTCGCTAACGCCATGAGTTGGGAAGAACTGAAGGTACTCCTACTGGAAGAATACTGCCCAAGGGGTGAAGTGCAAAAGCTTGAGCAAGAACTCTGGAATTTGAAAATGGTCGGGTCTGACCTAGTCGCTTACACAGCTAGGTTCGACGATCTCGCTGCTTTGTGCCCTACCATGGTCAACCCAGAATCAAAGAAGGTCGAAAGGTACATTTGGGGGTTGTCACCCCAGATTCAAGGGCATGTCCTAGCCTCCAACCCTATCACCTACAACAGCGCTAAGCGCCTGGCGCAACGACTCATCGATCACGGAGCAAAACAGAGTACCATCACAACAGCCGCAAATCCACCTAGGGAGGCTCAGGGACAGAGTAGGCATTGGAACAAGAGGAGGGGACAAATCCTCCAGGAGAACCCCAAGAAACAACAAGTGATAGCGACCCACGCTATTACTGTACCTACCAACTCTGCCCCCACAAGTTCATACAATGGAAAGCTACCGAAATGTAACCAGTGCAACTTCCACCATCACGGTCTCTGTCATGGCCTTCAATGCACCAGGTGCAATAAGAAGGGTCATACAGCCCGCTATTGCAAGGAGCCAACCCAACAATCCGCCCCCACTGCTAATACCGGAGTAAGCCGCGCTTGCTTTGAGTGCGGGAACACAGGGCACTACCGCAAGGACTGCCCGAAGGCAAACAACAGGAATACCGGCGGAAGAGGCCGAGTTTTCGCAATGGGACAAGATGAAGCCATTGCGGACCCTACTGTTGTTACGGGTACGTTTCTTCTCGATAACTCGTATGCATGCATTTTGTTTGATAGTGGAGCGGAAAGGAGTTTTGTGAGTCATGACTTTAAAAGCATGCTAAAACCATTACCACAATCATTAAGTGAACCGTTCATAGTAGAAATGGCCAACGGGAAAACTGAAAGCACTAAAGAGATATACTTAAACTGCACCCTAACTCTAAACGATAATCCCTTTCAAATCAACCTCATGCCAGTCTCGATTAAGAGTTTCGATGTCATCATTGGCATGGATTGGCTGAGTTCACATCGTGCGGACATTCTATGTTACGATAAGGCCGTTCGCCTTAATCTGCCAACCGGCGAAACTTTCCTCGTCTTGGGCGACAAACCTAATACCACTCTTAGAATCATCTCAAGTATCCAAGCTCAGAAGCACTTACGAAAGGAGGGTCACGCATTTCTTGCACATGTTGTAGACGTGGAACGCGAAGTCCGGGACATCAAGGATGTGCCCGACGTATGCGATTTTCCCGATGTGTTTCCCGAGGACCTTCCAGGGATACCACCCGTAAGACAAGTCGAATTCAGAATCGATCTGATTCCCGGAGCTACCCCAGTAGCCAAGGCACCCTATCGATTAGCCCCGGCAGAGATGCAGGAGCTATCCAGTCAACTGAATGAACTACTGAGAAAAGGATTCATCAGACCGAGCTTCTCACCATGGGGAGCACCCGTGTTGTTTGTGAAAAAGAAAGATGGATCGTTCAGAATGTGCATCGACTACAGAGAACTCAACAAACTAACGGTCAAGAATCGTTATCCTCTACCGCGCATAGATGATCTATTCGACCAACTGCAAGGGGCGAACTATTTTTCTAAGATTGATCTGAGGTCTGGGTATCACCAGTTACGAGTGCTAGAGGAGGATGTGCCGAAGACCGCCTTCCGAACTCGTTACGGACATTACGAGTTCGTGGTGATGCCATTCGGATTGACCAATGCGCCCGCAGTCTTCATGGATCTGATGAATAGAGTATGCCGACCTTACTTGGATCAGTTCGTCATCGTTTTCATTGACGACATCCTGATCTACTCCCGAAGTAAGAAAGAGCATGGCGATCATCTGCGACAAGTTCTAGGGATATTACGAAAAGAGAAACTTTATGCGAAGTTCTCGAAATGTGAATTTTGGATCCGAAGAGTTGAATTCTTAGGACACGTGGTAAGCGAAGAGGGAATCCACGTGGACCCATCCAAAATTAAGGCCATTGAGAACTGGTCAGCACCGAAGACTCCTACAGAAATTCGCCAATTTCTAGGTCTCGCTGGCTACTACCGCAGGTTCATTCAGAACTTCTCACGAATAGCGAAGCCTCTTACAACCCTAACCCAGAAAGGTGTGGCCTTTGACTGGGAAGAGAAACAAGAAAGAGCGTTCCAAACGCTCAAACGAGCCTTGTACACCGCACCAATACTATCCCTTCCTGAAGGAATAGAAGACTTCGTAGTTTATTGCGATGCATCAAACCAAGGACTCGGATGTGTTCTGATGCAGCGAGGTAAGGTCATCGCCTACGCCTCGAGACAGTTGAAAACACATGAGGTTAACTACACGACCCACGATCTTGAACTAGGAGCAGTAGTGTTTGCCCTGAAGATCTGGAGACATTACTTGTATGGAACGAAGAGCACTATCTTTACCGACCACAAGAGCTTACAACACATTTTCGATCAGAAGGAGCTCAACATGAGACAACGGCGATGGGTCGAGCTACTCAGTGATTACGAATGCGATATTCGCTATCATCCGGGAAAGGCAAACGTCGTAGCCGATGCCCTTAGTCGAAAGGAGTACTCAGGCCGGAGAGTGAAGTCATTAGCTATGTCGATCCATTCGCACCTATCAACGCAAGTCAAGGAAGCTCAATTAGAGGCCTTGAAACCCGAAAACGTGGCAAGTGAGGCCCTTAGAGGAATGGACAAGAACTTAGAAATCAAGAGTGACGGAGCACGCTACCTCATGAACCGAATCTGGACACCAAAGTTTGGGGGATTCAGAGAGGTAGTTATGAGCGAGGCACACAGGACCCCATACTCCGTACACCCAGGGTCAGACAAAATGTATCTAGATCTCAAGCAACTCTACTGGTGGCCAAACATGAAAGCGGAGATCGCTACGTATGTGAGCAAGTGTCTAACTTGCGCCAAAATAAAAATAGAACATCAAAAACCCTCAGGCCTACTCCAACAACCTGATATACCTGAGTGGAAATGGGAGCAGATTTCCATGGACTTCATAACCAAACTGCCCAAAACTCAGAGTGGCCAAGATACTATTTGGGTAATCGTCGACAGATTAACCAAATCAGCCCATTTCTTACCTATCAAGGAAACCGATAGGATGGAAAAACTATCAAGAACCTACATCCGGGAGATCGTACGACTTCATGGAGTACCAATGTCCATCATCTCAGATAGAGACAGCAGGTTCACTTCCAGATTTTGGCAATCACTGCAAAAATCCATGGGAACGAGGTTGGACATGAGTACAGCATACCACCCTCAAACTGACGGACAGAGTGAGAGGACGATCCAAACCTTGGAAGACATGTTGCGAGCATGTGTAATCGACTTTGGCAAGGCATGGGATATTCACCTGCCTTTGGTCGAGTTCTCTTATAACAATAGTTATCATACTAGTATCAAGACCGCTCCGTTCGAAGCCCTTTACGGCCGTAAGTGCAGATCACCCCTGTGCTGGACGGAAGTGGGCGACACCCAATTGGCAAAAGGTCTAGTCACTAAGAGCACCCTTACTGGCCCAGAGATCATCAGAGAGACTACCGAAAAGATCGTGCAAATACGAGAACGACTGAAGTCCTCAAGGGATAGGCAAAAGAGCTATGCCGACAGGAGACGTAAACCCTTGGAATTCCAGATTGGCGACCGTGTGCTACTGAAGGTCTCACCCTGGAAAGGCATGATACGCTTTGGGAAGCGTGGAAAGCTAAACCCCAGGTACATTGGACCCTTCGAAATCATTTCGAGAGTTGGTCCAGTGGCCTACAAACTCCAACTTCCAATCGAGCTTAACAAAGTACATCCAGTATTCCACGTGTCGAACCTGAAAAAGTGTTTGTCCGACGAAACACTTGAAATTCCACTCGATGAAATCGCGTTAAACGAAAATCTCAACTTTGTGGAAGAACCCGTCGAGATCATGGATAGGGAAGTTAAAAGGACCAAACAGAGTCGCATTCCAATAGTAAAAGTTCGATGGAATGCTAAGAGAGGACCCGAATTCACATGGGAACGGGAAGACCAAATGCTACAGAAGTATCCGCATCTCTTCCTCAGCCCCTAAAACTCTTACCTTGTATTAAATTTCGGGACGAAATTCCGTTTAACGGGGGGATGATGTAACAACCCGTTATCCCGGGCATTATAAACCGAGTCTTGTAACCCCTTTTGAATGTAATGGGAATATCATCGATAAATGAATTGTTCAAAAGCTCTGATTTGGAGTACGCTATGTAGTAGATATCGTCTTAAAGGTTCCAAATAAATAAAGAAACACTAAAATCTGAGTTATGGCGAAGAAGCTATGACCATTCTAAGATTTCTGTCAAAACCGACAACACCGATCAAACGAAAAACGCAAAGTTTCAATACGATAACATTTAGCCTTAGGTATCTAAATGAAAGTCATAGATAACATTAAACCGTGAGCGTACACAAAAAGAACGTCCAAATCTGACTTCGCATGAGGAAGTTATGATTTTTCAAAGAAATTCCTTAAAAACGATTAGTTATAAAATAAATAATAAAAATAATTTTGGAATTTGCCAACGGAGTCTAAACGAAAGTTGTAGATCGTAGTCTCACCTACGCGTGGATATAAAGACCATCGAAAACGGAGTTCGTATGAAGAAGATATGGATTTTTGAAGTTTATTAAATAAATTAATTAATTATTTAATTCAAAATTCGGATATTATCCGAAGAGGAGTCAGCGTCCTTCTCCGAAGTACGCGCTGCGTACTCCTGTACGCCCCGCGTAACCGAGAGGATTGGCCTCGGATCGTCCACGTCGCCATATCCGAGGAAGCCGACCCGTCCGACCCGTCCGACCCGTCCGATCCGACGTCCCATCCGACCCGACGTCCCATCCGACCCACCTCCCCAGCAACCCGTCCCATCCGACCCGATAACCCAAGAACCCGTCCCATCCGAACCGAGGCAGTCGAGGCTTCGGTCATGCATGACGTACGCGTACGCAGCGCGTACGAGCGTACGCCCCGCGTACCGAGGCAGACTTGCCTTCCTATAAATAGAATGCGAGGGTTTCCAAAGAAAGGGTTCATTTCTCTCCTCTCTCTCTCAGCATTTCCTCGATTTCCGTGTCCGTTCAAACCCGAAGCTCTGGTCTTTTTGGCTCAAGTCCCGAAGGCCGATTCTACTCCCGAGATTCCCGAGGATCCCAAGAAAAATCAGTTTCCCGAGACGAAACTCTGCTCGGTTTTCCACCTCACAATCTTCAAACTATCAAGTGAGTTCATATCCCCTTCGAACACTCTTTAAATACATTTTAAATGTTTTATACTCTTTTTGGGGAGGAATACAAGTAAACACACGACTAAAATCGTGTGAAACACCGATCTTTTGCTATACTTTTCATACTGTTGTTTTAACTATCTTATGAAGTTATTATGATGCAAAACACCTCACAACACAGCTTTACCCTCTTGGGATACAATATGTTTATATATAGAAATATGTTTTATCTATACTATTACATACAAATACATCATATCAAGGGTAACATTCTTTACTAAATCATTTTCTGCATTCAAAGAATTTATGATTTATGCTTTGTCAAACATTGTGAAAGAAGTTAAACTTTGCATACAAACTACTACTTTAATACAGACTTAGTTGAGAATCCATGAGTCGTGTATATCTTCAAACGTTACTTTTCTTTATTAGAAAGTAATGCTGCAAGTCCTGTCTATAACCAGAGTCTCCCGTTCGGAGAACGTGTCAAATGTGTATAGATCTATACGGGAAGTCATGATCCCGCGCCCTGACTGTTAGCTACAGTCCGTCTTTTGGGGTGACAGTTGTCATAACGCTACGACGCCTGAAGAACGTCGCTACAGGCATATTATGTTCAGTATGGTTATAAAACTCATCGGATATACAATTATTATGGTATTATGCTTTTATGAACGAGTAGTCATTAAAACTATTCTTCATCTAATAAGTGCGGTCTTCGTATAGCTTTACTATGTAAAACTATGACACAACTTACAAGCACGTCGTTTGCTTGCGATTTTCGGTCTTAGAGACTGCCAGTTATGTCAGGGAAATAAGGGTTTTTCCTGTATACAAACCAAACAACTAATAGGAAAATAAGGGATTTTCTCGGTACAATTAGTTGCAATTTACATCACGAACATTCATATGCATTGCATACTTTTATAAGAAAATAAGGGTTTTCTGGAAAACATGCAAACACTTTCGAATGGCATACATCTTCTCAAAACACTACTTATGAACTCACCAACTTAAATGTTGACACTTTTTCTTTGAAATAACTTGTATTCACAGGAAACCGCTAGCCAGGTAGCAACTACTTCTGAAGACTAACGCATTGGCGTTAGTAACATATTTTGGATCACCATTTTATATTTGATTTCTTTTGCAAACATGTAACACCTACGATTATGTAAACATTTTGGAAACTTTAATATATATATATGGTGGTGTGTACTTTCCTTTCTATGAACTGTTATGATACTGAATATGATGTCCTCCGCCCCCGAACGTTTCCGCCGTTCAGGTTTGGGGGTGTGACATGTAACTCATGACTTTACCCATTCCTTATGCTCCATGGATTTTATCCTCCATGGAGTATCCATGGGTCACCCCATGGACTTAGTCCAACACAAGGAATCTTGGATCACAATCCCACATATATAATAATGAATGATTTACACAATCAACCCATATATTTATTTACTCTCCTTTTGATCACTTAATTAATTCCAAATTAATTCTTGATCAATACCAATTAAATAACCTTATTAATATATTAGAACTTATAATATATTAACAAACCTTAAGTTTTATTTCTCTCATTTTAGTCTATCCAAATGCATGATGCCATGCAACCCAAATGGACCATGTTGGGTCGGGTCATATCTTACCAATTATAGTTATGGACTTAGACATTAATCCAACAGTCTCCCACTTGGATAAGTCTAAAACTATTATTGCGTATGAGTTCAAGAACCGACTAGCAATCGTAGCTCTCAAAAGCTTCTGTCGAACTTTAACCCTGTAGATGAACTCTAACCTTTGTCAATGACTTGTCCATTAGATAAGGGATCATATATTCCTCCATTCTAGATATCATATGGACTGAGACATGGATTATAATCATTCTCTCTGTCCATTTGTTGTTTCTTGGTTTCCGATTTATGATGACTGACTAATTGAACTAATCAAATCAGTCCTGGCCCGACCGAGCACTTACATTTGTCATCACCAAATCATCGAGGGGCCCACAAATATCGCTTTTATCCCAAAGGTAAAAGGAATGGATAAACTTCGACTCATATGGCTTGTTCTACTACTTGTTGAATCACACATAAAGGCACGTTTTATAACATCGAGTTACCGAATGCGTTTTCGGGCAATCAATGCACAACCAACTCATAGTAACAACTCATATCTCTAGGTTTGAAGAATATAAGATATTATCATCTCATGATCACTTGTAATAAAATCCATGAAGTGATTCCAATGAGCGCGGGTTGAATCCAATACTCAGAACTTATGAGCACTCATGAGTGTTGTAGCCCTTTGTCCAACATCTTATACCTCTACAAGCCAACCCATGAAAGTCTTAATTCATATCTACTTCTGACATATGACCGACTGTGGATGGTTTGAATAACTTAGTCATCCAGAACAATGACCTAGTTATGCAGGAAGTTAAAACATGCAAAGTGAAACACAATAATAATTGTATCCAATATGGTATCAAAACCTATGAACATAAATAAAACACCTTTTATTTATCACCATATGATTACACATTATTCATTGTATATTGTGTCAGCTATCAACTTTATTCTTGAATTTAAAACAATAGTTGTCCCATGCTCCAAGCACGTACACTATGTTTTCTAAACACTAGTCATGCCATCCACCAAGTATGCATACTATGTTTTTCTATGATATTTACTTTTTAAAATAGATCAATTGAACATAACTCCAATAATCCTCTCTTCACATTTCCAAAACCTTACTGCAAATGCAAGAATTCCAAATTCATGCCATTTACTGAAATCTGTTAGATTCTAAACTTATATGCATTGATCCTCTTGTAATGATTATGCACAAAGTCGCAAAGACTTGACAACAACCATTACAGAGCATTCCGAAAGAGATCAGCTCCTTGGAAACATCCTTCTTGCATTAAGTTTCCAAATATTACATAGATTGAATAATTTCTAACTTTGAAACATTTCCAGATTCCATTTTGACTATCACTTCTGAACAAGAGTTGCCTCCTTATAGATGATGTCAATATGGTCCTTCTAGAATTATCACTATACTTCCAACTGTCCTTGAGCAACAAATCTTTGGTAAACCTTAGATTGTCCTCGACAATTGTTTAATCCTTTTAGTCATATCAAATTCGAGACCTTTTCCCTTCTTAATGCCCCAAGGATTTGGAAAATTTTAGAAAGGATGAATATAGCACATGTAATCGATCCTATATCTGAAGCATATGGGACACGATTCATGATGTCTCAGATAAAGCCTAAACTAGTCTTTTGCTATAATATTTCCATTTCAATTTGCCAAGTTCTCATAATTCAGATTAGAAAAAGGGATGTCGTAATCATAATTGAATTTTAAAAACGCAAATAATGGATCCATATATAGAATTTTTCTTATGTTGAGCCATTCCAACATGAAATTCCTATATATGTCCTTGACTAAATATGATTAAAACCTCAACCTAAGCTTTTAGATTTCAAATGAAGTATAATTTCCTCTCCCTTAGTTATAGGAAAACAACTTTTTCCCAATTGAAACTTTTGTTTTCTATAATTAACATTGCTAACTTGCAACCTTTATCATAATTATCATGCTCCCACTAACATGATGATTATTAGCATCACACTTATGCTCCCACTAGCTTTGACACGTACTCAGAAATCAGCTGGACTTCTAGGAATCAATACTTTATTGACTTTCTTACCAAAGTTCAGATTTCTGATACTAGATTGCTTTGATAAAATTTTATCGTTATAAAGTTCCCTAGGAACTAGGCTGGACATGAGTATAGCCTACCATCCACATACCGACGAGCAAAGTGAGAGAATTATCCAAACCTTGGAAGATATGTTGCGAGCATGTGTGGTCAACTTTGGGAAAGCATGGGATACTCATTTACCCCTTGTCGAATTTTCCTACAACAACAATTATCACATGAGCATAAAGGCTGCTCCATTCGAGGCCCTCTATGGTCGAAAGTGCAGATCCCTTCTATGTTGGGCTGAGGTGGGTGATACCCAGAGTTAGCTAAAGGATGAGTTCCTAACAGCACTCTCACAGGTCCGGAGATCATATGGGAAACGACGGAGAAAGTCGTTCAGATGCGTGAGCGATTGAAACCCTCTAGAGACCGACATAAAAGCTACACTGATAAACGTACGAAACCGTTGCAATTCTAGGTGGTGACCGTCTTCTATTGAAGGTCTCACCCTGGAAGGTCTGTCCGACGAGACTCTTGTAATCCCCCTCGACGAGATCGAGATCAACGAGAGCCTCAACTTCGTGTAAGAACCAGTGGAGATCATGGACCAGGTTCCCTAGAAAGCAAACGAAACAAAGCCGTATCCCGATAGTGAAGGTTTGCTGGAACGCCAAGCGAGGACCTGAATTCACTTGGGAGTGTGAGAATCAGATGAAACTGAAATATACTCGTCTTTTTACTTAGTTATTTGTAACTACTTATTTGCTTAAACTCTAATTTCGGGACGAAATTCCTTCTAAGGAGGGGATGATGTGACAACCTGAAATTTCTATTCTTTACGACATTTCCATTCAATAGAAGTCAGAACAGTACTATTAATTTTCAGACTTTTTAGAAGAAGTTTGAGTATTTTAGGATTAACAATTTACGAGAGATCAGGAGAGAGGATGCCCTAGACTTTATTGTGCAACAATAAAGTCCCGACACATCAAAATATAGGAGTTTACGGCCTAAACAATGGTGTTTACGGCCGTAAACTCCAAGGAATGGGGTATATAAGTGACACTTAGTCATTTATATCATTTTCCACCTTTTCAAGAACAAACCTCAAACTCTCTCAAGTATCATCAAAGTTTTCTTCAAGATCTTCAATCTAGTAAGTGTTTCTAGCCCTTTCTAGTTAGTATATCACCTAATCTAGTGTTTTAACACACGTCCATCCGTGAAAATGTTCCAAAAGGTTGTTCTTCAAGTTTCACCAAGAACACACACTAGTGTTCTTGGACTTTTGGCTCATTTCAAGCTTCTATATTGTAAGTACTTCTGTCCTAGAGTATCATAGAGCTTATTATACTTCCATATATCAAGAAAACACAAAGAAACACTAAGATCAAGGTTGTTTACGGTCCATGAACTCCGTGAACCGTAAACCCTTCTTAAGGGGCAAAAGTGACCCTAGTCCCTTCCTTCCCTTGGGAAACTAGTCTAGACACATTCCTTAATGTTTATAGGACTTGAAAACATCAAAATACCATGATCCATGAGGGTTTACGACCGTAAACCCTAAGGAAAATGGTCTTAGGGTCGTAAACTCCTCAAAGGAGGGAAATGGTGCCCTAACTTCTTCCTTAGGCTTATACATCAAGTAGAAATGCTTCTAGGCAATTATAAACCTTCAAATCAAGAAATGGACAAAGGAGTATGAGCTTACGAACGTAAACTCATGGGTTTACGACCGTAAACTCAATGAGTTGAGGTCACAATACCGTAAACACAAGAAAGGGGTTCTTTTGAACCCTAAACCCAATAGCTTTGTCCTACAACACTTAGATGCAATCCTGGGACTTATAACACTTATATAAAGTGTTTAACTTGTCTTAGGATGTTATAACTTTGTAAATTAGTTGTTTAAAGACTAATTGGATACATATATGTGCGTTTATATGTTAACTAGGATCATTGTGTGTGTATAAGTCTTCACTTGACACCTAACAATCCTATATCTTCAGTTCATCCAAATCGCTCACTACAGGTGAGTTCATACCCCTTAAATTGACCTTTTAATGTTTTTAAATTCTTTTATGGGGGGATACAAGTTGAATACTTATAGTTATTATATCAATCACATGTGATTAATAGCTACCAAACAAGTGGTTTTCTTACTTTTCAAACTGTGTTATCAAACTGTTTTGCTTCAAACTATTTTACAAACTCCTCTGTTGTCAAATAATTTAACTTCAACTCTTTTCATACTTTTATATTTTCAAACACATGCCTTTGTATGTATAGTTATATAAGTAATTTTTAAAGGATTTAGGATGGCTAGCTCGCATTATCTCCTTTTCCTTGTTAAGATGTGGCGTTAGGGCATCGGGTATCCGTCCGAAGGTCGTCTAAATATTAGTTATATATTATGTATACATATATAGACATAAAAGTTCCACCATCCAATTCAATACTCTTGAGTAGCAAGGGTATACATTGATGATCATTATGTACAAGTCATATTACTAGTAAACTACGATAGGCATAGTTTAGGAAGATACTAATGCTATTACAAGAACGAAGAATCATACAATTAGTCGGTTCATTCATGAGTTAATACTTGCTAGATAGAGAGAGAGCACAATACAGCTAGTACACACAGTAAATTACTATACATGCTAGATAGAGAAATAACACACATTACAGCTAGTACACGCAGAACTTGACAATACATACAGGCTAGACAGAGAAAGAACACACAATACAGCTAGGACATACATTACATATACATTCATGCAGTTATTGTTGGTTTTTGAGCACTCTAACACTCCTAAGTGTACATGCAACCCTAAATACCTTGGATCTATGTTTTCTCTATTATACATGCAAATATGAACTTTCGAAGGTATTCATCCTAACTAGCATAATAATATGATTCATATGAATATATATCAATTTACAATTACATACCTCTTTAATGTAGAAAGTATTCATGAAGCTTGACTTCCTAGTACCCCAAGTGTGACACCTCAAATGGTTCACACAACACCAGATACACTTGGAATAACTTGAGAGAAACTTGTACACTCCTTGAAATCGTCTAGCCCTCACACTCACACATAGTGCACGAGTTATTGAACCATGGTATTCTTTTATATGGTGGTTGTTAGGGTTACACCATGTAACTCATGACTTTACCTATTCCTTATGCTCCATGGATTTTAACCTCCATGGAGTATCCATGGGTCACCCCATGCACTTAGTCCAACACAAGGAATCTTGGATCACAAGCCCACATATATAATAATGAATGATTTACACAATCAACCCATATATTTAATTACTCTCCTTTTGATCACTTAATTAATTCCAAATTAATTCTTGATCAATACCAATTAAATAACCTTATTAATATATTAGAACTTATAATATATTAACAAACCTTAAGTGTTATTTCTCTCATTTTAGTCTATCCAAATGCATGATGCCATGCAACCCAAATGGACCATGTCGGGTCGGGTCATATCTTACCAATTATAGTTATGGACATAGACATTAATCCAACAGTCTCCCACTTGGATAAGTCTAAAACTATTACTGCGTATGACTTCAAGAACCGACTGGCAATCGTAGCTCTCAAAAGCTTCTGTCGAACTCTTACCTTGTAGATGAACTCTGACCTTTGTCAATGACTTGTCCATTAGATAAGGGATCATATATTCCTCCATTCTAGATATCATATGGACTGAGACATGGATTATAATCATTCTCTCTGTCCATTTGTTGTTTCTTGGTTTCCGATTTATGATGACTGACTAATTGAACTAATCAAATCAGTCCTGGCCCGACCGAGCACTTACATTTGTCATCACCAAATCATCGAGGGGCCCACAAATATCGCTTTTATAAACTTCGACTCATATGGCTTGTTCTACTACTTGTTGAATCACACATAAAGGCACGTTTTATACCATCGAGTTACTGAATGAGTTTTCGGGCAATCAATGCACAACCAACTCATAGTAACAACTCATATCTCTAGGTTTGAAGAATATAAGATATTATCATCTCATGATCACTTGTGATAAAATCCATGAAGTGATTCCAATGAGCGTGGGTTGAGTCCAATACTCAGAACTTATGAGCACTCATGAGTGTTGTAGCCCTTTGTCCAACATCTTATACCTCTACAAGCCAACCCATGAAAGTCTTAATTCATATCTACTTCTGACATATGACCGACTGTGGATGGTTTGAATAACTTAGTCATCCAGAACAATGACCTAGTTATGAAGGAAGTCAAAACACGCAAAGTGACACAAAATAATAATTGAATCCAATAAGGTATCAAAACCTATGAACATAAATAAAACACCTTTTATTTATCACCATATGATTACACATTATTCATTGTATATTGTTTCAGCTATCAACTTTATTCTTGAATTTAAAACAATAGTTGTCCCATGCTCCAACCACGTACACTATGTTTTCTAAACACTAGTCATGCCATCCACCAAGTATGCATACTATGTTTGTCTATGATCTTTACTTTTTGAAATAGATCAATTGACCATAACTCCAATAATCCTCTCTTCACAGTTCCAAAACCTTACTGCAAATGCAAGAATTCCAAATTCATGCCATTTACTGAAATCTGTTAGATTCTAAACTTATATGGATTGATCCTCTTGTAATGATTATCCACAAAGTCGCAAAGACTTGACAACAACCATTACAGAGCATTCCAAAAGAGATCAGCTCCTTGGAAACATCCTTCTTCCATTAAGTTTCCAAATATTACACAGATTGAATAATTTCTAACTTTGAAGCATTTCCAGATTCCATTTTGACTATCACTTCTGAACAAGAGTTGCCTCCTTACAGATTATGTCAATATGGTCCTTCTAGAATTATCACTATACTTCCAACTGTCCTTGAGCAACAAATCTTTGGTAAACCTTAAATTGTCCTCAACAATTGTTTAATCCTGATAAACGTAGGAAACCATTGGAGTTCTAGGTGGTGACCGTCTTCTATTGAAGGTCTCACCCTGGAAGGTCTGTCCGACGAGACTCTTGTAATCCCCCTCGACGAGATCGAGATCAACGAGAGCCTCAACTACGTGTAAGAACCAGTGGAGATCATGGACTAGGTTCCCTGGAAAGCAAACAAAACAAAGTCGTATCCCGATAATGAAGGTTCGCTGGAACGCCAAGGGAGGACCTGAATTCACTTGGGATCGTGAGAATCAGATGAAACTGAAATATCCTCGTCTTTTTACTTAGTTATTTGTAACTACTTATTTGCTTTAACTCTAATTTCGGGACGAAATTCCTTCTAAGGAGGGGATGATGTGACAACCCGAAATTTCTATTCTTTACGACATTTCCATTCAATAGAAGTCAGAACAGTATTGTTAGTTTTTAGACTTTTTAGAATAAGTTTGAGTATTTTAGGATTAACAATTTAGGAGATATCAGGAGAGAGGATGCCCTAGACTTTATTGTGCAACAATAAAGTCCCGACACATCAAAATATAGGAGTTTACGGCCTAACCAATGGTGTTTACGGCCGTAAACCCCAAGGAATGGGGTATATAAGTGAAACTTAGTCATTTATATCATTTTTCCACCTTTTCAAGAACAAACCTCAAACTCTCTCAAGTATCATCAAAGTTTTCTTCAAGATCTTCAATCTAGTAAGTGTTTCTAGCCCTTTCAAGTTATTATATCACCTAATCAAGTGTTTTAACACACATCCATCCATGAAAATGTTCCAAAAGGTTGTTCTTCAAGTTTCACCAAGAACACACACTAGTGTTCTTGGACTTTTGGCTCATTTCAAGCTTCTATATTGTAAGTACTTCTGTCCTAGAGTATCATAGAGCTTATTATACTTCCATATATCAAGAAAACACAAAGAAACACTAAGATCAAAGTTGTTTATGGTCCATCAACTCTGTGAACCGTAAACCCTTCTTAAGGGGCAAAAGTGACCCTAGTCCTTTCCTTCCCTTGGGAAACTAGTCTAGACACATTCCTTAATGCGTATAGGACTTGAAAACATCAAAATACCATGATCCATGAGGGTTTACGACCGTAAACCCTAAGGAAAATGGTCTTACGGCCGTAAACTCCTCAAAGGAGGGAAATGGTGCCCTAACTTCTTCCTTAGGCTTATACATCAAGTAGAAATGCTTCTAGGCAATTATAAACCTTCAAATCAAGAAATGGATAAAGGAGTATGAGCTTACGACCGTAAACTCATGGGTTTACGACCGTAAACTCAATGAGTTGAGGTCACCAAAGCGTAAGCACAAGAAAGGGGTTCTTTTGAACCCTAAACCCAATAGCTTTGTCCTACAACACTTAGATGCAATCCTTGGGACTTATAACACTTATATAAAGTGTTTAACATGTCTTAGGATGTTATAACTTTGTAAATTATTTGTTTAAAGACTAATTGGATACATATATGTGTGTTTATATGTTAACTAGGATCATTGTGTGTGTACAAGTCTTCACTTGACACCTAGCAATCCTATATCTTCAGTTCATCCAAATCGCTCACTACAGGTGAGTTCATACCCCTTAAATTGACATTTTAATGTTTTTAAATGCTTTTATGGGGGGGATACAAGTTGAATACTTATAGTTATTATATCAATCACATGTGATCAATAGCTACCAAACAAGTGGTTTTCTTACTTTTCAAACTGTGTTATCAAACAGTTTTGCTTCAAACTATTTTACAAACTCTTCTGTTGTCAAATAATTTAACTTAAACTCTTTTCATACTTTTATATTTTCAAACGCATGCCTTTGTATGTATAGTTATATAAGTAATTTTTAAAGGATTTAGGATGGCTAGCTCGCATTATCTCCTTTTCCTTGTTAAGATGTGGCGTTAGGGCATCGGGTATCCGTCCGAAGGTCGTCTAAATATTAGTTATATATTATGTATACATATATAGACATAAAAGTTCCACCAGCCAATTCAATACTCTTGAGTAGCAAGGGTATACATTCATGATCATTACGTTCAAGTCATATTACTAGTAAACTACGATAGGCATAGTTTAGGAAGATACTAATACTATTACAAGAACGAAGAATCATACAATTAGTCGGTTCATTCATGAGTCAATACTTGTTAGATAGAGAGAGAGCACAATACAACTAGTACACACAGTAAATTACTATACATGCTAGATAGAGAAAGAACACACATTACAGCTAGTACACGCAGAACTTGATAATACATACAGGCTAGACAGAGAAAGAACACACAATACAGCTAGGACATACATTACATATACATTCATGCAGTTATTGTTGGGTTTTGAGCACTCTAACACTCCTAAGTGTACATGCAACCCTAAATACCTTGGACCTATGTTTACTCTATTATACATGCAAATATGGACTTTCGAAGGTATTCATCCTAACTAGCATAATAATATGATTCATATGAATATATATCAAGTTATAATTACATAGCTCTTTAATGTAGAAAGTATTCATGAAGCTTGAGTGCCTAGTACCCAGTGTGTGACAGCTCAAATGGTTCACACAACACCAAATACACTTGGAATAACTTGAGAGAAACTTGAACACTCCTTGAAATCGTCTTGCCCTCACACTCACACATAGTGCACGATTTCTTGAACCATAGGATTCTTTTATATGGTGGTTATTAGGGTTACACCATGTAACTCATGACTTTACCCATTCCTTAAGCTCCATGGTTTTTAACCTCCATGGAGTATCCATGGGTCATCCCATGGACTTAGTCCAACACAAGGAATCTTGGATCACAAGCCCACATATATAATAATGAATGATTTACACAATCAACCCATATATTTAATTAGTCTCCTTTTGATCACTTAATTAATTCCAAATTAATTCTTGATCAATACCAATTAAATAACCTTATTAATATATTAGAACTTATAATATATTAACAAACCTTAAGTGTTATTTCTCTCATTTTAGTCTATCCAAATGCATGATGCCATGCAACCCAAATGGACCATGTCGGGTCGGGTCATATCTTACCAATTATAGTTATGGACTTAGACATTAATCCAACAGTCTCCCACTTGGATAAGTCTAAAACTATTATTGCTTATGACTTCAAGAACCGACTGGCAATCGTAGCTCTCAAAAGCTTCTGTCGAACTCTGACCTTTTAGATGAACTCTGACCTTTGTCAATGACTTGTCCATTAGATAAGGGATCATATATTCCTCCATTCTAGATATCATATGGACTGATACATGGATTATAATCATTCTCTCTGTCCATTTGTTGTTTCTTGGTTTTTGATTTATGATGACTGACTAATTGAACTAATCGAATCAGTCCTGGCCCGACCGAGCACTTACATTTTTCATCACCAAATCATCGAGGCGCCCACAAATATCGCTTTTATCCCGAAGGTAAAAGGGATGGATATACTTCGACTCATATGGCTTGTTCTACTACTTGTTGAATCACACATAAAGGCACGTTTTATAACATCGAGTTACCGAATGCGTTTTCAGGCAATCAATGCACAACCAACTCATAATAACAACTCATATCTCTAGGTTTGAAGAATATAAGATATTATCATCTCATGATCACTTGTGAGAAAATCCATGAAGTGATTCCAATGAGCGTGGGTTGAATCCAATACTCAGAACTTATGAGCACTCATGAGTGTTGTAGCCCTTTGTCCAACATCTTATACCTCTACAAGCCAACCCATGAAAGTCTTAATTTATATCTACTTCTAACATATGATTGACTGTGGATGGTTTGAATAACTTACTCATCCAGAACAATGACCTAGTTATGCAGGAAGTTAAAACATGCAAAGTGAAACACAATAATAATTGAATCCAATATAGTATCAGAACCTATGAACATAAATAAAACACCTTTTATTTATCACCATATGATTACACATTATTCATTGTATATTGTTTCAGCTATCAACTTTATTCTTGAATTTAAAACAATAGTTGTCCCATGCTCCAACCACGTACACTATGTTTTCTAAACACTAGTCATGCCATCCACCAAGTATGCATACTATGTTTGTTTATGATATTTACTTTTTGAAATAGATCAATTGAACATAACTCCAATAATCCTCTCTTCACAGTTCCAAAACCTTACTGCAAATGCAAGAATTCCAAATTCATGCCATTTACTGAAATCTGTTAGATTCTAAACTTATATGCATTGATCCTCTTGTAATGATTATGCACAAAGTCGCAAAGACTTGACAACAACCATTACAGAGCATTCCAAAAGAGATCAGCTCCTTGGAAACATCCTTCTTGCATTAAGTTTCCAAATATTACACAGATTGAATAATTTCTAACTTTGAAACATTTCCAGATTCCATTTTGACTAACACTTCTGAACAAGAGTTGCCTCCTTACAGATTATGTCAATATGGTCCTTCTAGAATTATCACTATACTTCCAACTGTCCTTGAGCAACAAATCTTTGGTAAACCTTAGATTGTCCTCGACAATTGTTTGATCCTTTTAGTCATATCAAATTTGAGACCTTTTCCCTTCTTAATGCCCCAGGCATTTGGAAAATTTTAGAAAGGATGAATATAGCACATGTAATCGATCCTATATCTGAAGCATATGGGACACGATTCATGATGTCTCACATAAAGACTAAACTAGTCTTTTTCTATAATATTTCCATTTCAATTTGCCAAGTTCTCATAATTCAGATTACAAAAAGGGATGTCGTAATCATAATCGAATTTTAGAACGCAAATAATGGATCCATATATAGAATTTTTCTTATGTTGAGCCATTCCAACATGAAATTCCTATATATGTCCTTGACTAAATACGATTAAAACCTCAACCTAAGCTTTTAGATTTGAGATGAAGTATAATTTCCTCTCCCTTACTTATAGCAAAACAACTTTTTCCCAATTGAAACTTTTTGTTTTCTATAATTAACATTGCTAACTTGCAACCTTTTTCATAATTATCATGCTCCCACTAACATGATGATTATTAGCATAACACTTATGCTCCCACTAGCTTTCACACGTACTCAGAAATTAGTTGGACTTCTAGGAATCAATACTTTATTGACTTTCTTACCAAAGTTCAGGTTTCTGATACTATATTGGTTTGATAAAATTTTATCAATATCATACACCTTATCTTAGATAGCTCACAGGTGTGTCTAAACAATTTTAAGAACTATGAAAAGGGATGTCGTAATCATAGTCTCGATTGTTTAGACCTTTGGCACTTCTCACAAGTCCATGTTAGTGTGTCGGTTAACCACACACACTCCGCTAACGACTTTGAGAAAGCAAATATCACAAGTTCTATCTAGCTAAAATCTACTTAGTGAAAGTGTCTCCTCGCCATCATTTTCATGAATCGGAGAGAAACCTTATGACACTTTGATTTAATGGTGTATGTTTTCTTATCCATGTGAATTGTCAAAACCATAGTCACAAGACAAGGATAATGACAAATCCAAACTCATATGGACTGAACTCAATCTTAATTTCTTGCCATCTGGCAGCTCAAGGGCCTCCCATTTCTTCCAAGTTTTCGTGCAACCAATTGAGAACTCTAAGAACTCATATGCAAAGCCAACTTTAATTGGATTGGCCACAGAATATGTCTACACGTGTCACACCCCCAAACCTGAACGGCGGAAACGTTCGGGGGCGGAGGACATCATATTCAGTATCATAACAGTTCATAGAAAGGAAAGTACACACCACCATATATATATTAAAGTTTCCAAAATGTTTACATAATCGTAGGTGTTACATGTTTGCAAAAGAAATCAAATATAAAATGGTGATCCAAAATATGTTACTAACGCCAATGCGTTAGTCTTCAGAAGTAGTTGCTACCTGGCTAGCGGTTTCCTGTGAATACAAGTTATTTCAAAGAAAAAGTGTCAACATTTAAGTTGGTGAGTTCATAAGTAGTGTTTTGAGAAGATGTATGCCATTCGAAAGTGTTTGCATGTTTTCCAGAAAACCCTTATTTTCTTATAAAAGTATGCAATGCATATGAATGTTCGTGATGTAAATTGCAACTAATTGTACCGAGAAAATCCCTTATTTTCCTATTAGTTGTTTGGTTTGTATACAGGAAAAACCCTTATTTCCCTGACATAACTGGCAGTCTCTAAGACCGAAAATCGCAAGCAAACGACGTGCTTGTAAGTTGTGTCATAGTTTTACATAGTAAAGCTATACGAAGACCGCACTTATTAGATGAAGAATAGTTTTAATGACTACTCGTTCATAAAAGCATAATACCATAATAATTGTATATCCGATGAGTTTTATAACCATACTGAACATAATATGCCTGTAGCGACGTTCTTCAGGCGTCGTAGCGTTATGACAACTGTCACCCCAAAAGACGGACTGTAGCTAACAGTCAGGGCGCGGGATCATGACTTCCCGTATAGATCTATACACATTTGACACGTTCTCCGAACGGGAGACTCTGGTTATAGACAGGACTTGCAGCATTACTTTCTAATAAAGAAAAGTAACGTTTGAAGATATACACGACTCATGGATTCTCAACTAAGTCTGTATTAAAGTAGTAGTTTGTATGCAAAGTTTAACTTCTTTCACAATGTTTGACAAAGCATAAATCATAAATTCTTTGAATGCAGAAAATGATTTAGTAAAGAATGTTACCCTTGATATGATGTATTTGTATGTAATAGTATAGATAAAACATATTTCTATATATAAACATATTGTATCCCAAGAGGGTAAAGCTGTGTTGTGAGGTGTTTTGCATCATAATAACTTCATAAGATAGTTAAAACAACAGTATGAAAAGTATAGCAAAAGATCGGTGTTTCACACGATTTTAGTCGTGTGTTTACTTGTATTCCTCCCCAAAAAGAGTATAAAACATTTAAAATGTATTTAAAGAGTGTTCGAAGGGGATATGAACTCACTTGATAGTTTGAAGATTGTGAGGTGGAAAACCGAGCAGAGTTTCGTCTCGGGAAACTGATTTTTCTTGGGATCCTCGGGAATCTCGGGAGTAGAATCGGCCTTCGGGACTTGAGCCAAAAAGACCAGAGCTTCGGGTTTGAACGGACACGGAAATCGAGGAAATGCTGAGAGAGAGAGGAGAGAAATGAACCCTTTCTTTGGAAACCCTCGCATTCTATTTATAGGAAGGCAAGTCTGCCTCGGTACGCGGGGCGTACGCTCGTACGCGCTGCGTACGCGTACGTCATGCATGACCGAAGCCTCGACTGCCTCGGTTCGGATGGGACGGGTTCTTGGGTTATCGGGTCGGATGGGACGGGTTGCTGGGGAGGTGGGTCGGATGGGACGTCGGGTCGGATGGGACGTCGGATCGGACGGGTCGGACGGGTCGGACGGGTCGGCTTCCTCGGATATGGCGACGTGGACGATCCGAGGCCAATCCTCTCGGTTACGCGGGGCGTACAGGAGTACGCAGCGCGTACTTCGGAGAAGGACGCTGACTCCTCTTCGGATAATATCCGAATTTTGAATTAAATAATTAATTAATTTATTTAATAAACTTCAAAAATCCATATCTTCTTCATACGAACTCCGTTTTCGATGGTCTTTATATCCACGCGTAGGTGAGACTACGATCTACAACTTTCGTTTAGACTCCGTTGGCAAATTCCAAAATTATTTTTATTATTTATTTTATAACTAATCGTTTTTAAGGAATTTCTTTGAAAAATCATAACTTCCTCATGCGAAGTCAGATTTGGACGTTCTTTTTGTGTACGCTCACGGTTTAATGTTATCTATGACTTTCATTTAGATACCTAAGGCTAAATGTTATCGTATTGAAACTTTGCGTTTTTCGTTTGATCGGTGTTGTCGGTTTTGACAGAAATCTTAGAATGGTCATAGCTTCTTCGCCATAACTCAGATTTTAGTGTTTCTTTATTTATTTGGAACCTTTAAGACGATATCTACTACATAGCGTACTCCAAATCAGAGCTTTTGAACAATTCATTTATCGATGATATTCCCATTACATTCAAAAGGGGTTACAAGACTCGGTTTATAATGCCCGGGATAACGGGTTGTTACATCATCCCCCCGTTAAACGGAATTTCATCCCGAAATTTAATACAAGGTAAGAGTTTTAGGGGCTGAGGAAGAGATGCGGATACTTCTG
Source organism: Lactuca sativa (assembly GCF_002870075.4). Lineage (NCBI taxonomy): Eukaryota > Viridiplantae > Streptophyta > Magnoliopsida > Asterales > Asteraceae > Lactuca > Lactuca sativa. The sequence continues at coordinate 146,983,647 of NC_056631.2, forward strand.
TAGCATTTGGTCTTCCCGTTCCCATGTGAATTCGGGTCCTCTCTTAGCATTCCATCGAACTTTTACTATTGGAATGCGACTCTGTTTGGTCCTTTTAACTTCCCTATCCATGATCTCGACGGGTTCTTCCACAAAGTTGAGATTTTCGTTTAACGCGATTTCATCGAGTGGAATTTCAAGTGTTTCGTCGGACAAACACTTTTTCAGGTTCGACACGTGGAATACTGGATGTACTTTGTTAAGCTCGATTGGAAGTTGGAGTTTGTAGGCCACTGGACCAACTCTCGAAATGATTTCGAAGGGTCCAATGTACCTGGGGTTTAGCTTTCCACGCTTCCCAAAGCGTATCATGCCTTTCCAGGGTGAGACCTTCAGTAGCACACGGTCGCCAATCTGGAATTCCAAGGGTTTACGTCTCCTGTCGGCATAGCTCTTTTGCCTATCCCTTGAGGACTTCAGTCGTTCTCGTATTTGCACGATCTTTTCGGTAGTCTCTCTGATGATCTCTGGGCCAGTAAGGGTGCTCTTAGTGACTAGACCTTTTGCCAATTGGGTGTCGCCCACTTCCGTCCAGCACAGGGGTGATCTGCACTTACGGCCGTAAAGGGCTTCGAACGGAGCGGTCTTGATACTAGTATGATAACTATTGTTATAAGAGAACTCGACCAAAGGCAGGTGAATATCCCATGCCTTGCCAAAGTCGATTACACATGCTCGCAACATGTCTTCCAAGGTTTGGATCGTCCTCTCACTCTGTCCGTCAGTTTGAGGGTGGTATGCTGTACTCATGTCCAACCTCGTTCCCATGGATTTTTGCAGTGATTGCCAAAATCTGGAAGTGAACCTGCTGTCTCTATCTGAGATGATGGACATTGGTACTCCATGAAGTCGTACGATCTCCCGGATGTAGGTTCTTGATAGTTTTTCCATCCTATCGGTTTCCTTGATAGGTAAGAAATGGGCTGATTTGGTTAATCTGTCGACGATTACCCAAATAGTATCTTGGCCACTCTGAGTTTTGGGCAGTTTGGTTATGAAGTCCATGGAAATCTGCTCCCATTTCCACTCAGGTATATCAGGTTGTTGGAGTAGGCCTGAGGGTTTTTGATGTTCTATTTTTATTTTGGCGCAAGTTAGACACTTGCTCACATACGTAGCGATCTCCGCTTTCATGTTTGGCCACCAGTAGAGTTGCTTGAGATCTAGATACATTTTGTCTGACCCTGGGTGTACGGAGTATGGGGTCCTGTGTGCCTCGCTCATAACTACCTCTCTGAATCCCCCAAACTTTGGTGTCCAGATTCGGTTCATGAGGTAGCGTGCTCCGTCACTCTTGATTTCTAAGTTCTTGTCCATTCCTCTAAGGGCCTCACTTGCCATGTTTTCGGGTTTCAAGGCCTCTAATTGAGCTTCCTTGACTTGCGTTGATAGGTGCGAATGGATCGACATAGCTAATGACTTCACTCTCCGGCCTGAGTACTCCTTTCGACTAAGGGCATCGGCTACGACGTTTGCCTTTCCCGGATGATAGCGAATATCGCATTCGTAATCACTGAGTAGCTCGACCCATCGCCGTTGTCTCATGTTGAGCTCCTTCTGATCGAAAATGTGTTGTAAGCTCTTGTGGTCGGTAAAGATAGTGCTCTTCGTTCCATACAAGTAATGTCTCCAGATCTTCAGGGCAAACACTACTGCTCCTAGTTCAAGATCGTGGGTCGTGTAGTTAACCTCATGTGTTTTCAACTGTCTCGAGGCGTAGGCGATGACCTTACCTCGCTGCATCAGAACACATCCGAGTCCTTGGTTTGATGCATCGCAATAAACTACGAAGTCTTCTATTCCTTCAGGAAGGGATAGTATTGGTGCGGTGCACAAGGCTCGTTTGAGCGTTTGGAACGCTCTTTCTTGTTTCTCTTCCCAGTCAAAGGCCACACCTTTCTGGGTTAGGGTTGTAAGAGGCTTCGCTATTCGTGAGAAGTTCTGAATGAACCTGCGGTAGTAGCCAGCGAGACCTAGAAATTGGCGAATTTCTGTAGGAGTCTTCGGTGCTGACCAGTTCTCAATGGCCTTAATTTTGGATGGGTCCACGTGGATTCCCTCTTCGCTTACCACGTGTCCTAAGAATTCAACTCTTCGGATCCAAAATTCACATTTCGAGAACTTCGCATAAAGTTTCTCTTTTCGTAATATCCCTAGAACTTGTCGCAGATGATCGCCATGCTCTTTCTTACTTCGGGAGTAGATCAGGATGTCGTCAATGAAAACGATGACGAACTGATCCAAGTAAGGTCGGCATACTCTATTCATCAGATCCATGAAGACTGCGGGCGCATTGGTCAATCCGAATGGCATCACCACGAACTCGTAATGTCCGTAACGAGTTCGGAAGGCGGTCTTCGGCACATCCTCCTCTAGCACTCGTAACTGGTGATACCCAGACCTCAGATCAATCTTAGAAAAATAGTTCGCCCCTTGCAGTTGGTCGAATAGATCATCTATGCGCGGTAGAGGATAACGATTCTTGACCGTTAGTTTGTTGAGTTCTCTGTAGTCGATGCACATTCTGAACGATCCATCTTTCTTTTTCACAAACAACACGGGTGCTCCCCATGGTGAGAAGCTCGGTCTGATGAATCCTTTTCTCAGTAGTTCATTCAGTTGACTGGATAGCTCCTGCATCTCTGCCGGGGCTAATCGATAGGGTGCCTTGGCTACTGGGGTAGCTCCGGGAATCAGATCGATTCTGAATTCGACTTGTCTTACGGGTGGTATCCCTGGAAGGTCCTCGGGAAACACATCGGGAAAATCGCATACGTCGGGCACATCCTTGATGTCCCGGACTTCGCGTTCCACGTCTACAACATGTGCAAGAAATGCGTGACCCTCCTTTCGTAAGTGCTTCTGAGCTTGGATACTTGAGATGATTCTAAGAGTGGTATTAGGTTTGTCGCCCAAGACGAGGAAAGTTTCGCCGGTTGGCAGATTAAGGCGAACGGCCTTATCGTAACATAGAATGTCCGCACGATGTGAACTCAGCCAATCCATGCCAATGATGACATCGAAACTCTTAATCGAGACTGGCATGAGGTTGATTTGAAAGGGATTATCGTTTAGAGTTAGGGTGCAGTTTAAGTATATCTCTTTAGTGCTTTCAGTTTTCCCGTTGGCCATTTCTACTATGAACGGTTCACTTAATGATTGTGGTAATGGTTTTAGCATGCTTTTAAAGTCGTGACTCACAAAACTCCTTTCCGCTCCACTATCAAACAAAATGCATGCATACGAGTTATCGAGAAGAAACGTACCCGTAACAACAGTAGGGTCCGCAATGGCTTCATCTTGTCCCATTGCGAAAACTCGGCCTCTTCCGCCGGTATTCCTGTTGTTTGCCTTCGGGCAGTCCTTGCGGTAGTGCCCTGTGTTCCCGCACTCAAAGCAAGCGCGGCTTACTCCGGTATTAGCAGTGGGGGCGGATTGTTGGGTTGGCTCCTTGCAATAGCGGGCTGTATGACCCTTCTTATTGCACCTGGTGCATTGAAGGCCATGACAGAGACCGTGATGGTGGAAGTTGCACTGGTTACATTTCGGTAGCTTTCCATTGTATGAACTTGTGGGGGCAGAGTTGGTAGGTACAGTAATAGCGTGGGTCGCTATCACTTGTTGTTTCTTGGGGTTCTCCTGGAGGATTTGTCCCCTCCTCTTGTTCCAATGCCTACTCTGTCCCTGAGCCTCCCTAGGTGGATTTGCGGCTGTTGTGATGGTACTCTGTTTTGCTCCGTGATCGATGAGTCGTTGCGCCAGGCGCTTAGCGCTGTTGTAGGTGATAGGGTTGGAGGCTAGGACATGCCCTTGAATCTGGGGTGACAACCCCCAAATGTACCTTTCGACCTTCTTTGATTCTGGGTTGACCATGGTAGGGCACAAAGCAGCGAGATCGTCGAACCTAGCTGTGTAAGCGACTAGGTCAGACCCGACCATTTTCAAATTCCAGAGTTCTTGCTCAAGCTTTTGCACTTCACCCCTTGGGCAGTATTCTTCCAGTAGGAGTACCTTCAGTTCTTCCCAACTCATGGCGTTAGCGACAGTGAGCGTCACTGAGTTCACATGGCTTTTCCACCAAGTGAGGGCTCGATCTATGAAGGTGCAAGCAGCGAACTTAACCTTGCTTGTTTCTTGGCACGAGCAGATCTCGAAGACCGTTTCGGTCTTTTCGAACCATTGCATTAGTGCAATGACTCCGCCACTGCCATTAAAAGTCTTTGGCTTCGAGTTGGAGAACTCCTTGTAAGTACACTCTCTAACATGGCCCTGGCCGGTGCCACTATTGGGATGATTCGTGCTGCTTCCTGTACCTCCATTGGCATTGGAGTTTATTTGCGAGAGGGCTGCGGTTACCGCTGCTGTGATAGCAGCCTGAACCATGGCTGGATCATAAGCTGGTGGTGGAGGTGGTGGTGCCGTGCCCGGCCTGGGCCTTAAGTTTGGACGAGGAGGCATCTTGCTGCCAAAAGAAAAATATGGAAGGAAATTATAAGTTTTGGCAGTTCAAAGTTGAATGACATTGAGTTAACTGCCTTAAATAGATTAAGAATTTGGTTTGATCAACAATGGGTTTTGAGCTTGATTTATTAATAACGTTTGAATGGATGCACTTATGAGTTGAACGGAATACACATATTCAAAATCAGAGAAGGGGGGGGGTATGCCCCATATATATAAAACATATAGTCGTGTTACATCCGAGTTTAGACAAAACTTTTTGACCTTTCTAAAGGTCTCCGATTACAGAAAGTTTTAACGAAAAGGAAATTCTTATCCGAAGTCCTAATTTATAACAAAATTTGAAATCCTGGCAGGCACTACTTGCGACGTAGGTTGCGCTTGGAGCTTGACTCCGCATCAGATTTCTTCGATCCCATTAGGCGTCGATCAAAAGCGGCTTGTTGCTCCCTTAACTCGGCTAGGGCTGCAATTATCTGTGCCTGAAATGCCTCAGACTGGAGTTGGACATTATCTTGTATCTTGTCCAGTCTACGGATATCGGAGGTGTGAACCTGCACTTCCACGTTGATATCCCGGAGTCGGCTTGCTTGTACTCCGGACTGATAGGACTGATTGGCTAACTTACCAACCATTACCGGGAGTGCTCGATCAGCCGAACTGCCACCGCGGACATCGTAGAAGTCCCGACACATGCCGTAGGGAGGGCGTATGCCTTGTTGTTGGCTCCAATGATGTAGGTGACTTCCCCAGACGGGAGTGGGTCCTTGGAAGTTCCTCACATGGACAGGAGGTTGAATGGGTGGTGGATCGATCACTTCAGGTTCTGAGTCAGTACCGGAGTCATCACCTAATTCTATGGGTTCCTCATCCTCTTCTGGATCATCTTCGATCCATCCTCCGTTGCCTTGGTTGGGAAAGTAGGGGTCATTGGGGTGGTGAAATCCAGCCATTTGACTGTACGAGAAATAGGGTCATAAGAATTGAATAAAGTCGGAACATGCAAAACATGTAAGTTAGTTTAAATAGCAATTACTCCTATAGTATTTAAATTATTGTGTTTGATTCTAATAACGGTTTGGTAATTTTTTTTAAAATTTGTTGTCCACTGCAGACACCCCTCGGCACACGTTAGTCGGCTCTCGGACAAATATAGTTGATCAGGCTATATCCTTCCCAGTTCCGATTACATGTCCCAAGGCGTACCTGTACTGCACAACTCATTAATAATACTTCTAATATGGTACGATGTGGAACTGTTATTTATTACTAAATGAATGCATGCTTACTTACAAAAACTAAATAGATTTAATTTCAAAAGTATGACTCTTCTCAGAGTGTTTTTGCCCAGTTGAGTTTATAGTTGTATAAAAATGGTTTTGATATACTTAATTCACTATAAACGAAGCTCTGATACCAATCTGTCACACCCCCAAACCTGAACGGCGGAAACGTTCGGGGGCGGAGGACATCATATTCAGTATCATAACAGTTCATAGAAAGGAAAGTACACACCACCATATATATATTAAAGTTTCCAAAATGTTTACATAATCGTAGGTGTTACATGTTTGCAAAAGAAATCAAATATAAAATGGTGATCCAAAATATGTTACTAACGCCAATGCGTTAGTCTTCAGAAGTAGTTGCTACCTGGCTAGCGGTTTCCTGTGAATACAAGTTATTTCAAAGAAAAAGTGTCAACATTTAAGTTGGTGAGTTCATAAGTAGTGTTTTGAGAAGATGTATGCCATTCGAAAGTGTTTGCATGTTTTCCAGAAAACCCTTATTTTCTTATAAAAGTATGCAATGCATATGAATGTTCGTGATGTAAATTGCAACTAATTGTACCGAGAAAATCCCTTATTTTCCTATTAGTTGTTTGGTTTGTATACAGGAAAAACCCTTATTTCCCTGACATAACTGGCAGTCTCTAAGACCGAAAATCGCAAGCAAACGACGTGCTTGTAAGTTGTGTCATAGTTTTACATAGTAAAGCTATACGAAGACCGCACTTATTAGATGAAGAATAGTTTTAATGACTACTCGTTCATAAAAGCATAATACCATAATAATTGTATATCCGATGAGTTTTATAACCATACTGAACATAATATGCCTGTAGCGACGTTCTTCAGGCGTCGTAGCGTTATGACAACTGTCACCCCAAAAGACGGACTGTAGCTAACAGTCAGGGCGCGGGATCATGACTTCCCGTATAGATCTATACACATTTGACACGTTCTCCGAACGGGAGACTCTGGTTATAGACAGGACTTGCAGCATTACTTTCTAATAAAGAAAAGTAACGTTTGAAGATATACACGACTCATGGATTCTCAACTAAGTCTGTATTAAAGTAGTAGTTTGTATGCAAAGTTTAACTTCTTTCACAATGTTTGACAAAGCATAAATCATAAATTCTTTGAATGCAGAAAATGATTTAGTAAAGAATGTTACCCTTGATATGATGTATTTGTATGTAATAGTATAGATAAAACATATTTCTATATATAAACATATTGTATCCCAAGAGGGTAAAGCTGTGTTGTGAGGTGTTTTGCATCATAATAACTTCATAAGATAGTTAAAACAACAGTATGAAAAGTATAGCAAAAGATCGGTGTTTCACACGATTTTAGTCGTGTGTTTACTTGTATTCCTCCCCAAAAAGAGTATAAAACATTTAAAATGTATTTAAAGAGTGTTCGAAGGGGATATGAACTCACTTGATAGTTTGAAGATTGTGAGGTGGAAAACCGAGCAGAGTTTCGTCTCGGGAAACTGATTTTTCTTGGGATCCTCGGGAATCTCGGGAGTAGAATCGGCCTTCGGGACTTGAGCCAAAAAGACCAGAGCTTCGGGTTTGAACGGACACGGAAATCGAGGAAATGCTGAGAGAGAGAGGAGAGAAATGAACCCTTTCTTTGGAAACCCTCGCATTCTATTTATAGGAAGGCAAGTCTGCCTCGGTACGCGGGGCGTACGCTCGTACGCGCTGCGTACGCGTACGTCATGCATGACCGAAGCCTCGACTGCCTCGGTTCGGATGGGACGGGTTCTTGGGTTATCGGGTCGGATGGGACGGGTTGCTGGGGAGGTGGGTCGGATGGGACGTCGGGTCGGATGGGACGTCGGATCGGACGGGTCGGACGGGTCGGACGGGTCGGCTTCCTCGGATATGGCGACGTGGACGATCCGAGGCCAATCCTCTCGGTTACGCGGGGCGTACAGGAGTACGCAGCGCGTACTTCGGAGAAGGACGCTGACTCCTCTTCGGATAATATCCGAATTTTGAATTAAATAATTAATTAATTTATTTAATAAACTTCAAAAATCCATATCTTCTTCATACGAACTCCGTTTTCGATGGTCTTTATATCCACGCGTAGGTGAGACTACGATCTACAACTTTCGTTTAGACTCCGTTGGCAAATTCCAAAATTATTTTTATTATTTATTTTATAACTAATCGTTTTTAAGGAATTTCTTTGAAAAATCATAACTTCCTCATGCGAAGTCAGATTTGGACGTTCTTTTTGTGTACGCTCACGGTTTAATGTTATCTATGACTTTCATTTAGATACCTAAGGCTAAATGTTATCGTATTGAAACTTTGCGTTTTTCGTTTGATCGGTGTTGTCGGTTTTGACAGAAATCTTAGAATGGTCATAGCTTCTTCGCCATAACTCAGATTTTAGTGTTTCTTTATTTATTTGGAACCTTTAAGACGATATCTACTACATAGCGTACTCCAAATCAGAGCTTTTGAACAATTCATTTATCGATGATATTCCCATTACATTCAAAAGGGGTTACAAGACTCGGTTTATAATGCCCGGGATAACGGGTTGTTACAACACGATAGGTTATAAACCTCAAGTCCTGTGCTAGTGAAGAACTTCAAGTTTTATTCTTGATTAGTTCTTGAGACTTTCAAGACCTTTAAGACTCCCACTATCCTCTTGACATATAAGAATCTCTTGTCAAATATTCAAGCGATATTGTAGATTCTAATCAAGACAAACACTTCACACTATTGGCCTTAGTTGGTCTTTGTTTTATCCAAAACATCACAACTTACCAACTTCAAATGTACAAGAGTAGGATACTTTTACTGTTACATTTGACAAGTCTTTTAAACCTTATTTAAGACATGTCACTCAAGTTTCAATTTTAGAGTATAACTCTAAGAATTGTTTTTGGAACGAAGTATGAATCATCTTCTTGATTTAACCACTTCAACAATTCATAACTCCTCTTTTTAACTATCAGAATCCACTTAGAGGATGAATTGTGATAAGGTCTTTTAATCATTAAGATGATCATATAACATGATAATAAAGTACCTTCCCATCATTTCAGATTTGAGAAACTTTTATCCTTCTGCCTAATTTGATTCTTCTTATTCGCTGTCTTACATTGAAACTTTTCCAATGTTTCAAAATTATACTTAAACTTGTAAGTATAACCATATTTTCTTAACTTAAGTAAATCATGATGAATAGTCTTATTGATCTTTTGTGGTGGACTTAATTAGCGCACAAGAATGTGTACTAGATCCTTTAGTCCGTTACTTGACTCACACATCCATGTGAACAAGCAGTTAGTCTTAATTTTCCAATGCTTGAAAGTTCTCATTCATCATGCTATACAACTTGCATGATTCCAAGTTTCTATCCAACTGAAACTTGGGTGACGAGAATCTTTCCTTATTTGGTAAATTTAGACATTTCCACAAATGAGAGAATCAAATTCACTTTCCAATATTGCTATTAGTGGAATCTTATAAGCAACAATTTTCCACAAACACCATTGTAAGGATACATAAAATAAATAAAATAAAAAATTTCCTGTTATTTTAAAACTTTACGGAAAAACTTATCCTTACAATCCATATGAAAACTTGTCGTTATCTATTCCTAAGCAATATTTCATAACTCCTAAGAAGTAGCTCAAGAATCCAATCTTCAAATTATGCGATAGAAATCCATCTACGCGATGATATTCAACATATTCTTTCTGAAAGTTCCTTCACTTTTCATTAATTCTTAAAACATCACCATGTGACCCATTTACATCATGTATCAAGAATCTCGAAATAGAAACTTAGCAGAGTTAGATAGTGGACTTTACCTGAAGTAGAGTCAAATTTGTTGACTTTACCATCCTTAGGTAAGTTTGACAGCTTCGTAACCAAAGCCCTTTCCTTTGGCAATAGAAACATATGGACCTTAGGTAATAGTACATGTGACTATCTCAGATTTAGCCTATCTATTTACCATTTGGTCAACCAAGCTAAGTATGGCCAATCCTTTTCCATTGGGAAGAGAATGCTTTTCTAGATTTCCTATGTCACTATTGTCCCTGTCCATAATGTTTTGGGAAGGTGATCTCCTAATAAAATTTGCTTTACTAGTACACCAAATCATTTTTGATTTAGCAGCACCAAGCAAATAGATAAGATCATTAAGGGTCTTGTCATAGTCTATTTCATAGGAGTCCCAAAGGAATTCATTATGTGACTTAGAAAGTGATTGAACATCCACTTCCTCTAGACTTTGACACCCAACTCTCCCGGCTTGTTAATATGTGACTACATCTCCAAGATGTGACCACACAAATACCTTTTCTTACCAATAGGGATTGAGTGACCTTAAACTTTTCAAGAACTTGTGGGTTAGGGAGAATAATTGGAGGAGGTAAAAGAAGTTCCAAGAGATTTGGGAAGATCATAAATGTCTGAACTTATACATCTTTTGGGAGATATTCAAGATAGTTGATCTAAAGTCCTTAATATGACACCCAATATGAAATATTAAGTCTAGGACCCAAAAAACTATTTTATAACTTAGAAGAGGGATGTCGTAATCCAAGCTATAAAATATTTGAAGGTAGGTGAATGACGATTCACCAATTTCCACCAAGATAAACGAAATGTATTGTTAGGTTTTAATTGGATTTGAAACTCCTAGATCTTTTGAGATTCATTGAAATTTTCAATGGCATGTTTCAATCTCGAGTGTGCCAATCAGGTTTTGTGACTGGGATGTCGAGGATCACAAAATAAGGTGTGAAGTAACCATGCAAATTACTTGGTACCCTTAAGTGTTTACTCCTCAATCGATGTGCCGGTTAACCACACACGCTCCATCAATACTATGATAAACATTAAGTTACCCTTTGCCTACCTTGTTAAATCCGATTTAGTGTGTCGGCTAACCACACATGCTCCATTAACCGACTTAAACAAAGTGCAAAGTGTAATTTCATGGATTAGCACCTTATTCACATTTTCCTAACTAACTAAGATTGGGTATTTATAAGAGTTTAGTTACTTACTATTTATCATTAATACTTTTAATGAAAGGATAATTATAGTCCTTGTCCTACCTGTTCGGCTAACGACCCTCCACCAGTCTAGGAAGCGGTGGATGAGAGTGGACACCCATTAAACAGTCATTTTGTAGGTAGTAACCTTATACTCCCCTTATAGATCGGCTTCGTGAATGAGGCCTACTAACGGTAAGAGTGACTTTAATCTTATACATATATATATATATATATATATATATATATATATATATATATATATATATATATATATATATATATATATATATTATTAACTTATAATATTATAAAGTATAAGGTTGAATTTTAACTTTTCAAATTCCAAAACTTAAGGGCAAGTTTTGAAACTATTCAAAACTCTTGGATTTTCATAACTTATGAGTTTAATTAAAGTTTTAAAAACTTTAATGAAGAGACTCTTGAACATCCATAAGTTGAGGACAAGTTATGGAGTCATAAAACAATTTAATGAGGAAAAAGACTCTTCATTTTGTAACCTATTTTAACTTTTATGAGTTTTAAGATTCATAAATGTGGCTTTTAAGTTACATAAACACATTTTATGAACTTCTTTTGGATTAATTTGGATTAGCACCAACTATCTCATAATTTTCTCATTAATCTAAATTCACTCATAAAACAAGGAAACACAAAAAACTTTTGGTGATCCATAACTTATTCTTAAGTTATGGAATTCTTTAAAACATTAACACCAAATTTTGTAAATCCATAAAAACTTTGAATCAAATTATTTTTATAAAACCTTTTCATATCCATAACTTATGGAGATTTCAAAAAATAAAACTTTTTAGATCAAACTTTTAAAACTAATAAAATAATCATATCATTTTATCTTGTACTAAATTTGACCTAATTCAACTCATATAGCAAATTATTCAAATTGTACAAATAATTAGTTTTCACAAGAACAAGTAATTATCTTAAAATTTGATAAACTTCATGTTTTCTATCCTTTTTTTTCAACTTTGAAAATAAAATATTTGCATCAATATAACAGAAAACAACCCGTGGCTCTGATACCACTGTTGGGTTTTGAGCATTCTAACACTCATAAGTGTACATGTAACCCAAAATACCTTGGATCTATGTTTTCTCTATTATACACGCAAATATGAACTTTCGAAGGTATTCATCCTAACTAGCATAATAATATGATTCATATGAATATATATCAAGTTAGAATTACATACCTCTTTAATGTAGAAAGTCTTCATGAAGCTTGAGTGCCTAGTGCCCCAAGTGTGACACCTCAAATTGTTCGAACAACACCAAATACACTTGGAATAACTTGAGATAAACTTGAACACTCCTTGAAATCGTCTAGCCCTCACTCTCACACATAGTGCACGATTTCTTTAGCCATGGGATTCTTTTATATGGTGGCTATTCGGGTTACACCATGTAACTCATGACGTTACCCATTCCTTATGCTCCATGAATTTTAACCTTCATGGAGTATCCATGGGTCACCCCATAGACTTAGTCGAACATAAGGAATCTTGGATCACAAGCCCACATATATACGAATGAATGGTTTACACAATCAATCCATATATTTAATTAGTCTCCTTTTGATCACTTAATTAATTCCAAATTAATTCTTGATCAATACCAATTAAATAACCTTATTAATATATTAGAACTTATAATATATTAACAAACCTTAAGTTTTATTTCTCTCATTTTAGTCTATCCAAATGCATGATGTCATGCAACCCAAATGGACCATGTCGGATCGGGTCAAGTCTTACCAATTATAATTATGGACTTAGACATTAATCTAACAGTTATGTGATCCATTAAACGGGGCATGACACTACCTGCCATGACCGTTTTTGTATCCAGAATCTCCTTAATTGGGGAGCGTATGAGTTTGCGTATAGATCTATACTAGATTGACTATCCTACACCTTGTTGCGCACTACAATGGGACTTGCAAGTGTAGGGTGCCAAATGTCATTTCTTACGGCATCTTACATCGTCGTTTTACTAGAGTCGGTAGCAGGATACAGGCGATCACATGTTACATTAAATTACAATTGGTTTAAGGTAGTTAGTACAGTAGTAGTTACATATTACAAATACTACAGTACTACATCATTTTCCCATACATTCACTTCGTGAACATTCACACGATGCACGGTAATGTAAAAGCTATATTTTTGATAAACGATAGTCGGATTTGGGAAAATGCACATTCTTACAAGAGACACACACACAGACATTAGATGCCTTGGTAGAAGGCTACTTTTAGTAGGAAACATAGGGTTTTCTAGGAGAGTTCAAAACATCTTACAAATACTTTCATACAAATACAGACACTAATATACTTATGATCTCACCAGCTTTAAAGCTCATACTCGCTTTCAAAATAACTTGTATTCTCAGGTCACCAGTAGACAGGTACCGGTGCCAGGTTTTTGAGAAGATGGAGCTTGTTCAATACTCCTTTTTTATTTTGATGTACTTTTTTGGTGTCTATATAACTTGACAGAACACACTTGTATGAAATTATATTATTAATGCAATGGATGATGTTGTTGCTTGTTTACTACTTTGCATTGTTGTCATACTATACATGACGTCCTCTACCCCCGAACGATTCCGTCGTTCAGGTTTTAAGGTGTGACATTAAGTTTGAGGTTTGGTTCCATTGGAATGGAACTAGGTCGGCATTCCTGTAACCCACTATCTTGCAGAATATCCAATGTGTATTTGGGTTGGCTAAGGACTAACCCTTCGGATGTTCTTGATACTTTAATCCCCAAAAAATATTTGAAGGTTCCAAGGTCTTTAATGTTGAATTCTCTGTCAAGATGAGACTTTGTTCTTTCAATCCAATTCATATTGTTTCCAACAAGTATCATATTATCTACATAGATGAGGGATGCAATGTGAGTAATACCATCTCTGTAAATCAAAAAGAGAATGGTCCACCTTGGATTGTTTGTAACCAAGATCAGCAAGAGATTTTGTGAACTTGTAATACCAATTTTGAGACGCCTTCTTTAAGCCATATATAGAATTTTTGGGTCTGCATACCCTCATTTCATCCCTTTTCTAGAACCCCTGAGGAATTTTCATATAAACTTCTTCCTCTAAGTATCCATGAAGGAAAGCGATGTTGACATCTAGCTGTTGTATCTCATATCCCTGCTTCACAGCAATGGTTAGAAGTGTTCATAAGGTCACCAATTTAGCAACAGGTGCAAATGTGTCGTAGTAATAAACTCCCTCCATTTGCATAAAACCTTTTGCCACAAGTCTTGGCTTATATCTTTCTACCTCGCCATTTGGTTTGAACTTAATCTTGTACACCCATTTTGAATCGATTTCTGTTTTCCTTTTGGTAATTATTCAAGAGTCCACATCCCATTTTGCTGAAGAGCGTGTATCTCTTTTCGCATGGCTTCCCTCTAATCTTCACTTTGAGCTGCTTGGTGAAAGTATTTTGGCTCATCATGATTTGTGATGGCGGACAATAAATCTTTGTGAGTATTAGAAAAATGTTCATATGAAACATAATGAGCTAATCGATGTACCGTCGATGAGTATTTATTGGAACCTAATAGCGTGTGGTAGATGCATGGGGGAAGATTCACTTCATAATCACTCAAGTGTTTTGGTTGTGTCCTTTGCCTCTTTTTCCTTTCTTCTTCAATCTCCTTTTGAGCAACTGGTTACTCTAAATGATCTTCCATGTGTGTGCCATGAAAGTCAACACTTTGTGTATTCTCAATAATTTCTTTCGATTGTTCCTCCAAAACATTTCCGTCAAGTTGTTATTAAGGCTATTAACTTCATCGGTATTGTCTTGCATGGAAGCTCCCTCTGTCTCAATGGCAGTCTCCATGGTTTTTGCTGGTTCATCATGTGATTTATCACACTGTGAGATAGGACTCAAGTGATCAAAGATTTCTTGTTCATAAATCTTTGACTTGGCTTTCGAGAATGGAAAAACATCTTCAATAAGTTTAACGTCTTTGGTTATTACCATTTTTCTTTGTTCCAAATTGAAGATCTTGTATCCCTTCTTCCCGGTAGGGTATCCTAGGAATACCCCCGACTTTCCTCTGGGTTCGAACTTATCCCCATTCGTCTCGGTGTTCCTGTAGTATGCTAGACATCCAAAAACTCTCATGTGGTCGTATTAGGGAATCTTACCAAATAAGACCTCATATGATGTTTTGTTATCTATTACCTTTGACGGTAAATGGTTAACAATGTACGTTGCTATCGGTACACACTCCCCCCAAAAGGTTGTGGGAAGACATGATTCAAAACGTAAACCTCGAGCAATTTCTAAGAGGTGTATGTGCTTTCGCTCTACCACTCCATTTTGTTGCGGGGTATGTGGGCTAGTGGTTTCCAAAATGATGCATTGTTTTCTATAGAACACATTCATGTTATTTGAAACAAATTCCCCACCATTGTCGCACCTAATCCTTTTGATATTTCTTTCAAATTGTGTTTACACCATTTTTCAAAAATCAATTAGGCAATTGCTTGCCTCATTTTTGTGCCTGATCAAAGATACCCATACCGCCCTACTATAGTCATCTACTATAGTAAGGAAATAATTTGCTCCTGTTAATGATGGTTTTCTATATTTCCGCCAAATGTCACAATGAATGAAATCAAAGCAATGGGTAGTTTTAGTGTTACTAATCGGAAAAGGTAATCGATTGAGTTTTGCTTTATTAAAAGAATCACAAACCATTGTTCTAAGATTTGAAGCAATATCCTTAAGAAAATTAACATGAGACAACTTTACGTGAGACGCATGTCCAAGTCGTTTATGCCATGCATCCATTGACACCATCATTGCTTTCCTTTCTTCTGTTATTCCCCCATCCAATAGAGACCATCACGACAATCACCCACTCCAACCAAGCTCCCCACTTCCAAATCCTGTAAAACAAAGAAATTGGGAAAACAACGTCACTGCACAGTTATGTTCTTTGGTGAGTCTCCGAATCAATAAGAGATTTCACGTGAAATTTGGAACAAAAAGGACTCCTTTGATGTTCACTCCTTTTTTAAAGGCAATTTCACCTTTTCCTTTCAAATGAATGAGTTCCCCATTAGGGATGGTGATTGGTCTTTCATTGATGTTTGTTCATAACATTTTAAAATGATGCTCCCGGTAGGTTATGTGTTTGGTGGCACCCGAATCCACAACCCAGTTATCATCATTACTTATTCTACCAGCCATGTTCGCTACAATTGGATCTTCTTTATTTCCTCCAAACAGTATGAGATCATTGGTGTACTATTCTTCCGTCATCCCTAGAATAGGGCATGATTTTGTTTTGACCATGGTTGCCTGTGTTTTCATTATTTCCCTTTCCTTTGCTTGGCCACCACTCAGGATAGCTGATTCTTTTGAAGCATCCTTCCGTATCGTGCCCTTATTTTCCATAATGACTACAAGGTCTAGTTTGAGGAATGCTTTTCACAGGTTTCATCCGGTTCTTTTCATGCTGGTTCTTTTGTTGATCACACTTCTCTTGGAAACTGGTTTGAAATGCAGCAGTCTCATGAACAAGATTCTTTGATCTAGTGATCATGCGTTGATGCTCATCTTCATCAACAAGGTGATAGACGGTACTTAGTTTTGGTGTTGACTGCATAGTCAATATCTGTGTTTTGATAACACTGAATAGGTCATCCAGTCCCATCAAGAACTCGAAGGTTCTCTCTTTTTCTTTGATCTCAGTGAGTTTCTTAGCCAGCCCACATGAACAGACATCACAAGAACAGCGACGAGTCAAAAGAATTGACTTCATTTCGTCCCACAGAACACGTAATCTGGTGTAATAGGCCGACACATTTGTGCCTTCCTGTCGGGTGGTATTTAGTGACTTCTTCAATTCATAAGACTTGGGTGCACTCTCCTTTCCAAAGCATTCTTTTAAGTCTTGCCAGATTTATGTGGCTGTCTTGGCGTACTTCATGCTGTTACAAATCTCCTTCTGCATGGTAGTGGTCAACCATCCTTTGACCATGGCATCACAACGCATCCAAAGTAGATATTTGTCTTAATTCACCTTCGGTTCTCCAATAGTGCGTCGATGAAGCCAGTTTTGTTCTTTGCAGACAAGAAATTCATCATCTCTTGTTCCCAATCACCATAATTTTTGTAAGTTAACACATCGTTCATGTGTAACTGCTTTGGGTAGTCGAAAGCGTGTAGATAGAGGGGAGAGTTGTGATCAATTGACTCTCCATCATTCTTATTCTTGTTACTATTTGAGGCATCATCGCCAACCATGAGGGATGATTAGGATTTTGTTTTGTTTTTCTAGATCTGATCTGATGCTCTGATACCACAAACAAATGCCTACCAAAAGAGCTACCGATTTCATTATGGTAAAATGAATTTATACAATACACATATTACAAAGAAAGGAGAAAATGCTAAAATTAATGGCTATACAAGTAAACCATATATACGATTGAGAGAAGATCAAGGGAATCACAGTCAGACTCCAATAAAATGATCGTGGTAGAACATGAGAAGGTGTTAAAGAGAATATATATTCATCGCAAACATAAAAGGAAATGGTCTTGAATATTTGGAATTAATCAAATTATCGGTATAAAGGACATCAAAGTAATGTGTAATTCAATTAAGATACTCTCAACAAAATAAAAGTTTCCTTTGTATACTGTGTAACTTTATTAATGTTTACAATGGAAGAAATTTTTAAATGTGTTGGTTTTACTGAATTAATGGTTAAAAAGTTTAATTTTTTTAAGGAAATTGTGTGGAGTAAAACCAATAGTATTTGATAAACTTATCCTAAATAAATTGTCATAACATTAGCATTTCATTATCAAATTCATAGTAGAAAATCCCAAAAATAAATGTCACATTTTACAATATTAATTGTGTGTACAAAGGATTTGTTTACTACTACCTCCATCCCAAATTAATTGTCCACGTTTGACTCTCGAAGTCTTTATTCTTCAACTTTGAGTTTAGATATTTTTGTTTTTGATAGATAATAATTGATGTAAAATATATGAATAGATTGTATTTTATATGTCTTTTCATTATTATAAGTTTTATCAATTAATATATAATACAAATAAAAATAAGTGAACAACTAATTTGGGACAGAGTGAGTATTTTGCATCATATAGTTATGTTTTTCCTTGTTTTAGTTGAACTTCGTTCTTTTATTTATAGGCAGTTAATTGTAGCCTACCTTAGAAACAAAAGAAATGTCAAAAAGAAAAAAATGTCGTTATTACCACTTAAACATGAAAGTTTTAATCCAGATACACATACATACAAACAAAAATGCTTCTAAATACCTTGAATGAAAACATGAATAAAATCTTCTATAAATAATTTTCTGATGTTATATATATATATATATATATATATATATATATATATATATATATATATATATATATATATATATATATATATAGTTTTCTTTCAGATAAATAATTATTAGGTTTTATTGTTAGTTATTTTGTAATAAAAAGTTATCACTTTTAAATAAAATATTTATGTTTCGACCTTTTATTGTTGTTGTCTTTTGATATATTTGATGTAAGTTAATTAATATTGATGTTTAACTTAACATATATATATATATATATATATATATATATATATATATATATATATATATATATATATATATATGAATTTAATATTTTAAAATTGTTATTTTGCTCTAAATTAAATTTTAAAATAACCTGCTGTATTTCAAGTTTTAAAATTTTTGGCAAGTATTAATGATTTATGCATAATTGATTTGTACAAAAAAAAAAACTATATAACTTGTATCTTTTAAATTTCAAGATACGACTAATATATTTTATAATATTGTATAATATATATATATATATATATATATATATATATATATATATATATATATATATATATATATATATATATATATAGATAGATAGATAGATAGATATGAAGAAATTTGAAATCGAGTTTAAGATCAATTCAATTAAGAATTCAGAAAGAAGAAAAATGATGAACACGAGAGTAAATATAATATTTGTTCAACTCATATTATGCTTTTGATTTTACAGAGTACAAAGAATAATCTGTAAAGACTGAGTGAAAAGTTCTTCTACTCACTTAGTACAGACCCCTATTTATAGGAGAACAAAAGAATAACAAAATACTAAGGACTAGACATTTAGACTATTCATTATTAGGCCTTAGTAAAAAATAAACTTACATCCGAAGACACTTCTTACGAAGACAAAAGATACTTCGTAACAACCTAACTAACACTTCGACATATTACAACATTTAGACCCTAACAATCTCCCCCTTTGGAATAAATGTCTAAGTCTTCATGAAGTTAGAAGTTGAACGGCATACATCAACACTCTTCGGATTTCCATGTACCAAGAGATAACTTTCTTTATCTCTTTCTTGTCTCCTTACGAGTTCTTCTTGCAATGATTCATACGAACAATTAAGTTCGTATATTGTGAATTTGTGTATCTCTCCACTTCAGAAGTTTGAAATAAGAACCTTTTAGCTCTTCTAGCTTTGTCTTTTCCTGCAAAAACAATACCCAATGGCTTTAAACATATTTCACCATCTTCGTACTTTTTCAATTCAATCTGCTTCTTCGTAGGTTCCATTGGTGCAGTTATGTCGAAGCCTTTAACAGTAGCAAGTTCAACATCAGTTTGAGCTAAGCACTCAAAATAATTCTCCAAAAATATTTTTATGTGCCTACACCCAAGACTGAAAACATCTGGTTCTGTTTCTTGGAGAAAAGAAAATGACTTGTCTTTAAGTATCAAGGCAATCTTGATGAGATCATAAGTGTTCATCAAAGGAAAGTCTGCCACAGTAAACTCTTGTAACTTTCCACTTGCTCTTGTCACAATATATTTCAGATTTTGAAACTTCCCTTCGAAATGACATCCCTTTTTATAGATATCACCTTCTTCATCTTCTCCAAGAACCATACTTCTTCTTGAGCCTTTGCTAATACAGCATGAAATCTTATCTTCATCTTCTTTCCCTCTTCGATATCCATAGACTTTGTCTCAGCCTTGAACTGTGGCATAACGAACATCATTTCGTTGATTGGAAAATCAAGTTGACCAAAATCAGTATTTGTCACCATAAAGCTCTTCTTCGGAATCTTTTCAAAAGAATATATGTGATCGAACATCACCCTGGATTCTATTGTTTCGTAATTGTACACTTTCGAAGGATCACCCTTATCAACATTCGAACCTTCCAAAGCTCTTTGTCTCATTATACTTTCAACTTGCCTCATTCTTTCAACTTCAGCTGCCACCTCAGCTTTCTTCTCTTTATTAGACTTGTCAACCAAAATTCCTTTTCCCTTGTCTTTAACATTTAAAGGAGTTATATTCTTTGACGAAGAGACATCACTCTGTTTCTCAATTACAATACCTTTTGTAATAGGTTTTGAAATTGGAACTGTTGTAGTCACAGTCGAAATGACTGGAGCAGGTGAAACAATTGTTGGCTTTACAACCACTTTCGAAGGATACACTTTTCCTACCACCTTCGTATCGTCAGTTGTCTTCACATGTTCCCCAGCCTTTGCATGACCAACCTTTTCTCCCCCTTGCACCCCTGTGACAGCAGGTGGGGCATCTGATACGTTTGGTAAAAGGCTTGATATACGAAGTAATGGAGCAAGGTGTCTGTGTAGGACGGCTTCGAAATGTGTGAATTTCTGAGAAAGAAATTCTTGAGAAACAATTGGAGAGGTAGATTTTGAAGACAGTTCTTAGAGTTCTTTCAACAGTTTGACCAACTCTCCAAAATTTTGTTCTTCCTTGGCTGAAAGAGAGATCATCTAAGGATTCATTTGTTCGAACATTTTAACACATTGAACAACCGCATCACAAATAATGTCGATCTCCTGATGTGCTGATTCATACCCTTGTTGAATATTCTGAACCTCCTTCGTCATTTCTTCACGAAGTTCGCGAATCTGCATGTTAACATCTTCAAGAACCTTCTTAACTTCTTGTACGAAGAGCACATGACGCTCCTTCGTAACAATCTTCAAATCCTTCACCTCCTTCATAAAGTCAGACCTCAAAGAATTTAGTCGATTCTATGTAGAACTATCATTCTGATCAGTCTTCTCAAGAACTCGTCTTTCAGAATCACGAGTTAATCCTGATACCTTCGAAAAAACCCTGCCTTCCATTTCCTTCATTATGGAATCAACTTCCATGATGGTAATTCCAGCACTTCCCACATCTGCTTGAGATTGCAAGATAGAATTCAATTTTGAATTCAAAATCTTGAACTGCTTCATGGTCATCAGCATATGATCAGGGAAATCTTCTTCAGCTTTATCAAAAGAAAGAGCTTCGAACGTTCCTTCAAAACCTTCGTTATCAGTTTCATCATCAACGGCCATGGTTTCAGCAATAGGTGAGGATGGATTGAGTTGATCAGTTGGTTGTGTTGAGAAGATAGTGGTGAATGGTTGATCCATAATTGATTGAAATGTTGGAGAATCAGTTGTGGATGTAACCTGAGGTAAAGAAGTTGGTTCAATGAGCTTTACATCAGTAGGCTTCGGAATATCAATAGACTGAATGATATCTACTTCTTTAGGAATTTCATCTTTGGGAGTCTCAGGAACTTGATCCACTTCTTCAATTCGTTGGGTTTTCTTTAAAAATTTTGTCATATCTTCAGCCCTTCGTTTCTTAGAAGATGGAGACACCGAAGCTGGAATTTCTCGAACTGTGACCCCTTGATGTGTAACCTGTGTTTTCTTCACCAACTGAGATTTTCTCTTGATTTTGATTCTTCGAAAAACACCCGTCTTCGAAGGAATCGTTTCTTTTGATGGAGAGGCTTCAATTACTGGTGTACCAGATGTAGCTATTGGCTCTTGATTCTTTGGTTCTGCTTTCACCCCTTTTTCCGAAGACTCACCCTCTGTCTTCTTTGATTTCTTCGACTTCTTCTTCTCTTCATTTTGTAACATACCAGTAACGACTGTTGTGTCAATAGATTGCAAATATGACACCAACACATTATTCGTTAGATCCATCTTCTTGTGCATTGCATCCGGAATGCGAGCAATTGTTGTAAAGATAGCTGGATCATCATGCACCTCCTTCAGACTACCATACATGTGAAAAACTGCTTTCTCTTCGTATTCCGAAACTTCGATTTTCTCCTTCTGATAGACATATTGGACTATCAGACTCCAATATCGTGCACAAGAAATCCCCTGCTTAGCACTCGTCTTCGAAATGCTTGTTAAGAACTCTGTCCATAATTGTTCAGAGTAATCTACTTGCAAGTCATAATACAACCCAGCTACCATTGCATACATCTCCATCCTTCCTTTATCAAGCCCCACAGTTCTTCCAGTAAGACATCGAAGAAAGATGCCAAACAAAAAATCCCATATTGTTGGTAACCCCTACTTCTTGAAATCACTGATACGCGTCAATGGAGGTTGATGACCCATCTCGTTGAACATGAACACCATTTGTGAAGAAGAAAGTTCATCATAAAGACCAGAATTCGGAATTCCCAAAATCTTGCAAAATAACCGCTTGGAGACCCTAATTCTCGTATCATTAACCATTGTGAATTCCACACAACCTGTCTCCTTGTTGTAGGATGCAATACAACCCGCCTTTGATAACCAAGACATCGGAGCAGCAAATGAATCAAACATTGCTTTAGACAGAACTGAATTCTGTAAAGCAGCCACAAGCATGTGAAGTTCCTCCGGATACTTTGACAAATCCGATTCTACTTGGTAGTTAGAACCCTGGATCTTTAGAATCGGAACACTGATTATTTCGTATGTGGTTGGTGATGAAGTAGTCGCCATTGTTGATGATTTGAGCAAAGAACGTATGAAGAAGATGAATTGCAAAGACAATTTTGTGTTATAGAAAGTTTGATCGCATAAAGTGTTATTGAGTTCTGATTTGCCCTTTTATGTGTAACCCTAGAATTTTGAATTTGAAGCGGGATACACTAAATGCTTGTTGACATGGCACCTTGAAATACGGAATGTACTCATCAAAAAGTAACAATCGTAATTGTCAACACGCCTTACACGCTTATCATACACCATGCGTCATCAAGAGACAAGACTGTTTGATATTCCCAAAAGAATTGTAACCGTCGGATGCCTTCGGAATAGTGGTCAGGCTCTTTCACTTTGAGGTTTAAAAAGCGAAGTCATTTGCCAGAATTTCAAAATCGTCAGTTTAAGTTGGTGTTACTCAAACCTTAAGGATTTTGTGTGTGCTGTGTTCCAAAAGAAATTAGATGAGAAACAAAGAAAAAAAATTTTGAAAACTTGTGATGTCAACAATTTATTTTGAC
Source organism: Lactuca sativa (assembly GCF_002870075.4). NCBI lineage: Eukaryota > Viridiplantae > Streptophyta > Magnoliopsida > Asterales > Asteraceae > Lactuca > Lactuca sativa. Next base: position 147,006,883 of record NC_056631.2, read on the forward strand.
ACAAAAACAATTTTATCCCAGGCAAAGATAGCTTCGAAAATTATCAAGAGAGATAATTAACAGCTTGTTTGGTTTCCTGTGAATTACAATCGATAACTTGTAGAGAAGTTTCGAAGGGTTTCTTTTATAGGTCAAGTGGGTGGCTTCGAAAATTTCGTTACATATCAACCTTAAAATAAGGTGAGAAATTGTAAACAAAATTAGTTGTATAATCAATTTAGTCAGTGACAACTTGATTGCGAATGATATTCAAAGTAACTAGAATTTTGAAACTATACTCACACGGAAATCATATTAATAAAAAACATTTATGCTGGATCTTGTTGGGAACAAACATCGTAGTTTTCGAATGTTTGATTAAGATCACTCAAAAGAAATGAATATGATTTGGAGTATAAAAGGTACTGAAACAAATGCTTCGTAAGATCTGGAACATGGTTCCCCGTCAATTCCTTAAGGTTTATGATATTTTGGGTTTCACTTCTATCGCGGACTCATGATATTAGATCATAAACACAGATTTGTGATTTGTCTAGGTTTTGATTGGTTTGATCAAAGACCTCAAGGACAAATTGCTTCAAATATTTGGAATGTAAGAATTGTTTGGTTTAAAAAGATTGGATAAGAATCAAAGGGTACCTCTGTTATAATGGACAAAACAGAAAACTCTTAACTCATTTGAGCAGAGTAAGGTAGCTCTTGTTGATTTATGCAAATACAAGCCTTGTTGGGAAGAAATTTTCATGAGATAATTTCATCAAGGCTTTCATTTCCCATACATAGAATCATACAAGGCTTGAGACAACATGCAGCAGCATGCTTCTAGGGACATCCTAACTAATCCAAAGTGTATCGAGATCATACCTTTCCTTAGAAACCAGACGCATGATTCCTTCGTATTTGAAACTTGACAAAACTCACAATACACATGTTAAAACCAAAAAAAAAAAAACAAAAAATAAAAAATATTTTTGGTATTTTTGAAATTTTTCAAAAAAATTAAAAACAAACTGAAACAAAATCTTTTTGGATTTTTAATTTTTCAATAAAAGAAAATATTTTTGATTTTTCAGGTTTTTCATAAAAAAAATTAAACAAACTAAAAATCTAACCTTAGTTGAAATGTGTACAAATACGAAGCATTCGAACTATTTACTTGAACAGTAATCTCTGATTATGTATTTCAATAAGAGATAAATCTTCCGAATGCGAAGCGTTCGAAGCGTTGACCATGAACAGTAACCTCTGAACACTGAATCACCTTTTTCGTCCATACACCAAATGATTCAGACCCATCACTCTTCGCTTTTATCAGATTGAAGTGAATTTCCATTAATCATTCCCAATCCTTCTAAGATACGAAGAAACGATTTTTCATCCAATGCCTTTGTAAAAATATCTGCCAATTGTTCCGTTGTTTTTACAAAATGAACTTCAATATTTCCTTCTTCAACATGATCTTTGATGAAATGATATCGAAGAGCAATGTGCTTAGTCTTCGAATGCTGCACAGGATTATGACAAATTCTTATTGCACTTTCTGAATTACAATATAAAGGAATCTTTTTCATATTAATTGCATAATCTCTTAATTGACTTTGAATCGAAATTATTTGTGATGTACACGCAGCTGCAACAACATATTAAGCTTCAGCGGTTGATATTGAAACACATGTTTGCTTCTTCGATTGCCAACTGACCAACTTTCCATCTAGTAATTGACATCCACCCGTTGTGCTTTTACGATCAAGACTGCATCCTCCAAGATCCGCATCCGAATAAGCTTGTACAAAGAACCCTGTTTTCGAAGGATACCGCAATCCTAACGAAGTAGTGCCTTTCAAATATCGAAAAATATTCTTTACTGCAGTTAGATGTGGTTCACATGGATTTGATTGATACCTTGCACAATTACAAACAGAATACATAATATCAAGTCTACTTGCAGGTAAATACAATAAAGACCCAATCATGCTTCGATACAAAGTAATATCAACAGCAGATTTATCTAACGAAGGAGTTAGCTTTATGCCCGTTGCCATTGGTATTTGTAACCTTGTGCTATTCGTCATTCCAAACTTTTCTAACAAATTCTTCGTATATTTCTCCTGATTAATGAAGATGCCTTCCCTGTTTTGACGAATATTCAAACCCAAAAAGTTATTAATTTTGCCCATCATACTCATTTCAAATTTGCTTTTCATCAGATCTTCAAATTCTTTAGATAAAGTAGGGTCAGTTAAGCCAAAAATTATATCATCAACATAAATTTGAACAAGCATCAGATGATTTCCAATTTTCTTTCGACATAAAGTAGGATCAACTGATCCTTGTTTAAATTTAGATTGTTTCAAAAATGATGTTAGAGTTGCATACCATGCTCTTGGTGCTTGTTTTAACCCATATACAACTTTATCTAAAATATAAACATGATCAGGATGTTCTGTGTTTATAAAACCTGGAGGTTGTTCAACATATACCGTTTCTTCGAGTTCTCCATTTAAGAATGCACATTTTACATCCATTTGATAGACATCAAAATCTTTATGAGCCGCAAAAGCCAGAAAAATACGAACAGCCTCGAGTCTTGCAACAGGGGCAAATGTTTCTTCGTAATCAATTCCTTCTTGTTGAGAATATCCTTTAACAACAAGTCTAGCCTTATTTCGAATAATGTTTCCATCTTTGTCAGTTTTGTTTTTATAAGTCCATTTGAGTCCAACAATTGACACATCAACAGGTTTTGGAATTAATCTCCAAACCTTGTTTCTTTCGAATTCAGACAATTCAGCTTGCATAGCAACAACCCAATCAGAGTGTTCCATTGCAACCTTAACTGTCTTTGGTTTGATTTTGGAAATAAAAACATTAAACATGCATAACTCTTGATGATTATTCATTACCTCATTTCGTGCATGAAGTTGTGCCCTTGTCATTATACCTGCTTGTGGATCACCAAGAATTTGATCTTTTGGATGATTTCTTGTCCATTTATCTAATGGTGGATAATTAGGATCAAAATCCAAAAGTGCATCTTCGAACATAACATCTGTTTCTGGTCCATTTATGGAAATTGAATCATCAGCATCATCAAAATGTTCTTCTTCAAGAATTGGATCCTTCTCAAGTATGGGCTCCCCCTCGATGATTGACTCCGTTTCGATATTTTGCTCTGGTTCACTGATCGGCTCTTCTTCAATATTAGCATTTGTTGACATGTGATCTTTTTCACTATAACGCTCCCCCTCAACAAAACTATTTGAATCCAAGTGCTCCCCCTCCACTGGATCATCAGCTTGTTCATTTGTGTTTAGATTCAAAATTAAAATTGAATCATTGTTATGCTTTGAATTTTCTGATGTTTGATTATCGGTCGCATTTCTTTCTGCATCAATTGCTTGATCTGAAATACCAAAAATCGAATCATAATGAACATCATTCATTTCAATTGAATCATCTATATTTGAAGAATTTTGCAAAATAGGATAATTCGCAAATTTATGATTAGACTTTTTAATGTAATCATCATCAAATGTCAAATTAAAAGTTTCTTCCACTTTGCGAGTTCGCTTATTTAACACTCTATAAGCAACTGAATTGTGTGAATATCCCAAGAAAATTCCATCATCTGCTTTTGTTTGAAACTTCGAAAGATTATCCGTAAGACTCATTATGAAACACCTGCATCCAAAAACATGAAAAAATTTGACATTAGGTTTTCGATTATTTATTATTTCATAAGGAGTAACATTAAACCGTCTATGAATGAATGATCGATTTTGAGTAAAACAAGCAGTTGAAACAGCTTCAGCCCAAAGATATTGAGATAAATTCGAATAAGCCAACATTGTTCTTGCAGCTTCACATAATGATCGATTTCTTCTCTCAACTACACCATTTTGTTGTGGTGTATAAGGAGATGAAAAATTATGCGAAATTCCTTTTTCCACCAGAAATGAATCAAAGACACGATTTTTTAATTCAGTTCCATGATCACTTTTAATTTTTCGAACTGACTTCTTCAATGAAACTTCCATTTTCTTGATAAAATCAATCATCATTTGTGGAACTTCAGATTTTAACCTGAGAAAATAAACCCACTTATATCTTGAAAAATCATCTATAATTACCAAAATGTACCTTTTCTTGTTAAGAGTAGCAACTGTTGAAGGACCACATAAATCAATATGCAAGAGTTCGAGGGGTTCAACAATCTTCGAATCTATTGTGATAGGATGACCTTGTTTGTGTTGTTTTCCTACTTCACAAGCTGCACACAAACTGTCATTAACATATTTAAGAATGGGTAAACCTCTTACCAGATCTTGTATGACAAGTTTGTTGATGTTTCGAAAATTGAGATGTGATAATCTCTTGTGCCATAACCAGCTAACATCGGCAGCAGCCTTCGAAAGTAAACACACAGCAGGTTTGCCTACAATAGGAACAATATCCAATGTAAACATATCACCTTTTCTTTTGACTTAAGTAAAACTTCCTTTGTCTTAACATTCGAAATGACACTTCCTTCTTCATTAAAAAGAACTTGATTTCCAGTGCCCACAACAAGTTGTGAAACACTTATCAAATTGTGTTGTAAACCTTCAACAAATGCAACTCTATTGATAGTGAAATTTCCATTCGTTATCTTTCCATAACCCTTGACTTTGCATTTGTGATTATTGCGAAACTTAACCACTCCTCCATTTTCTAGGCTTCGAAAATCACGCAAGTTTTCCTTTTTCCCTGTCATGTGACGTGAGCAACCGCTATCAATATACCACTTGTTATCATATTGCTCGTCACTAAGTACCTGCGATCATTGGAAAAATTTAGGTACCCAAGCTTTGTTGGGTCCATTCATATTAGGTTTGTGTTTCAATTGTAAAGTACAACCATTAACCCAATCACAAACTTTGGTTTTGAAACTGTCAATAAGTTTAACATTTTCATTCGAAGGGTCAGATATATGAGTTTTTATTATTTTCAAATTTTCACTAATTACACCCTTCGCATCTTGAGTTTGTGATTTTTCACTTTTTGCTTTTGTGACCGGCTGCCAAACTTTAACTGATATATTTGACTCTTTGGATGATGAACTACCATTCGTTGAAGGATTAACATACTTGTCATACGCCTCATGTATCTGTTCGTTCGAAAACTTACTTGATTGGTATATTTTTCCTTTTCCTTCCAACCAATGATCAATATTTCTTTTTGTTGTTATTCCCTTTGTATATGAGACTTTGTCAGCTTGTTTCTTCAAAGGATTATAACATTTTGCTGAATTTGGAACATAATCAACTTTTGGTTTTGAAAGATATGATTCATGATAAGATGTCTTGATTTGTAACTTTGAAGTCTGTGTTTCAACCTTTTTCTGAAAAAAATTTCTTGGTATTGTTGTTTTTGTTCCTTTTGAAACTTTTGTTTCATTATTTGAAAACGAAGCATTTTTCTTTTCAAAAATTTGAGACTTTGATTTTTCTTTAAAAACTTTTCTTCTTTTTGAAAAATTTGTTGATATCATTTTTGATGATTCAACAGTTTGCCAAAAAATTGTTTTTCTTGCTTGACGTTTCGAAATATTATTTTCCTTTGAAAAATTTTCAACTTGAGCTTTAAATTCTTTTGAATTTAATTTTATTGCTTTGTTGATAGTTTTAACATCTGTTTTAACACCTTCGTGCTTTGTAAACACATTTTCTGTTGCGTTAACTTTCTTCTTTTCAACTTTTGACTTTTCAACCCATACTCTTTTTGGTTTTGATGTTGAAATTTATATGAATTCTTTGTAAGATTGTTTTCAAATGTACTTTGATTTGAAAAGAATCCTTCATTTGAAGTTTGCATATTGTCTTCCTCAATCATCTTTTTGAATTTAGGCTTTATATTTTCAACATTACCTGTTGTTACGAAGACTTGATTTGGGAACACAATATCATTGGTGCATTTGAAGATTGGATAAACAACAGTATTCGATTCAAGATAATGAGCACCTTTTTCACTAAGAATTTTCTCAAATTCTTGTGTATCCAAATAGACTTGATCAACAACCACTCGAGGAATTTCAATTTCTTTCGACCTTTGAATTGGCTTCGAATTTGTTTTTTCTTCCTCATTGTCACTATCATCGGGTTGACTCTCATGTATTTCCACAAACTCCATATCACAAACTTTCAAAGTTGAGGGTTTATCAGTTTCAATTTTATTAATAAATCTTCACATTTTTCTTTCCCTTTAAATGAATTTGCTACATTTATGACAGACAATTGAGAACAATCTACATCTTCTAAATCACTAACTTCACTAATATTATAAGAATTATCTTCAATATCAGCAATGTTAGTTTCACAATTAGATGTAGAATTCTCAGTCTTTTTCAAAATTCGACTTTAGCAATTCCAAATCTAAACCTATTATCTGGAACTTTGTTGAAATCAGAAATTTCTTTTTCACAATCATATGAAATACTATCTACCTTAGCTCTATCATAAGCTAAAAATGGTAGTAATTTTCTATGTTGTTCCTTACTTATTTCACACGAATGATGTAACTCAGTTAATTTTCCATACAATCTTTTTGCAGAATTACAGAAAATATTTCTTTGTGCTAACAACAGGTTTATTTCTTTTGCTAATTTTTCTCTATCCTCCATAATATTTGAAACTTGCAATTCTAAGTAATCAATCCTAGTGACTTTTGAATCCAACATTTTTCTTGTCTCTAGTAATTGATCACTTAACTTTTTTGCTTCATTGCTAGCAGACACAACGATTAAATCAAAGTAAGTAACAGTTTCATCAAAAGATACTAACTCATAATTATATGCAGAAACTGGAATGTTAAAAGGTTCAAGAATGTTACGTACCTTGGTAGTCATGGGCGACCTGTCAGTAGACTTCGAAACGAAGCATTGCCCACACACTTTGTAAGTCTGTTCATCATCTGAATCCTCTTCCATCTTTGCATACATAGCTCCATGTGTTGGATTTTTCATCTCTTCATCATCTGAACCCGAAGACCATATTTGATATGTGCCATCCGATTCAGTTTCTCCATGAGCCACAAATGATAAATTCTTTGCTTTCTTCTGTACTTCCTCCAGTTTCTCAGTGTAGTATGCTTCATCCTTTGTTTTATTTTTCTTTTCCTCCTTCTTCTTCAACAAGCAATCTACTGCCAAATGATTTGCTCCATAGCAATAATGGCAATTAATCCCTGTATCACCTTTCGATATCATCTTCATTTGCTCCATCTCATTCTTCGAATCTGTCTTCATTTCTTTCTTCTTTTCATCCAGTTTGTTTTTGTTCTCAAAACTACCCTTCGAATCTGATGACTTCTTTGGATTAAAAGGTTTCTTAAAAAATTTCTTTACTCTATTGTTTGAGTAAAATGCAACAGCCTCATCATCAGAATTCATCAGAAAACCTTCTTCTTCATCAGACTTCGATTTTTTATTCTCTCTTTCTAAAACCTTCGAAACTAGTGCCAATGGTCCACCAAGACTTGCTATCGCTTCCTCAACTATTTCATTAACTTCATTTTCATGAGATTTTAATTGATTGTACAAGTCATTCAATGTCGAAGTATCAAAACTCTGTTGATTTTTCACCATCATACTCACACTTCTCCACTCCTTTCGAAGTCCCATTACAAATATCAAATTGTACTCCATTGATGACCTTATTATACTATAACGGTTAAAAAACGATAGATTAGCTCGTTGAACCTATCATAGTATGCTTGAATAGACTCATTTTCTTTTTGTCTGAAATCTTTGAGTTCCACCAGGCATTGTTTCACAGATGTGATCTTCGTCTTTTCACTTCCTTGAAATTTGTCTTTGAGATTGTTCCAGATTTCTTTAGCTGTTGTGCATGTTCTGACATAATTGTACACAACAGGAGGCAACGCACCTCTTAATTCCCTCATGCATTTCTTCTCCAGTCGTTTTAAACTATCGGTTTGATTATCAACTTCCAAACTACTTGAAGACATTCTGATTGGCTAAACTTGTGCATGTTGATTGATTTCTCCTGTGATGCATTTCCATAATTCTTCATCCAATCCGTTCAAGTAATCTTCCATCCTATCTGCCCACTGATCATAATATTCTGGAATAAGCATTGGAATTTTTGTGGATGATCCAAGCAAATGAGAAAATGATGTCATTGAATTCAGATTGAATGACACCATTGTTGTACGGACAAAAACTTCAAGATGATACAAAAACTTTTGAGAATATTGAAATCAAATTGTATAATTCAAATCAGAATCACACAACGAACACTCGATTTACAAATATTTTTGTAGAATCAAATCCTAGATTGAGATCAAGAAGAATTTTTCAATTTCAAAAAGGACGGAAACTTTTTGAATCAAACAGTAGATTCAAAAACCTTTTTGATCGTATGAAAATCAGATCACAGAAAGGATTCCTGCTCTAATACCAATTGAAGAAATTTGAAATCGAGTTTAAGATCAATTCAATTAAGAATTCAGAAAGAAGAAAAATGATGAACACGAGAGTAAATATAATATTTGTTCAGCTCATATTATGCTTTTGATTTTACAGAGTACAAAGAATAATCTGTAAAGACTGAGTGAAAAGTTCTTCTACTCACTTAGTACAGACCCCTATTTATAGGAGAACAAAAGCATAACAAAATACTAAGGACTAGACATTTAGACTATTCACTATTAGGCCTTAGTAAAAAATAACATTACATCCGAAGACACTTCTTACGAAGACAAAAGATACTTCGTAACAACCTAACTAACACTTCGACATATTACAACATTTAGACCCTAACAATATATATATATATATATATATATATATATATATATAAAGAGAGAGAGAGAGAGAGAGAGAGTTAGATTCATATATAAACCTTACATATTATGTTACCATATGGCGGATTCTAGACCAATCTTTTGATAGATAGATTAAAGTAAAATAACATAAACATCAATTAATTAGATTTATCTATTCCTTAAATTTAGCTATGAACACGTTACCTATTTATGGTCTTATCTTTCATCATCTTCTATTTTCTCCAATATGTAAATTGATATCAAGAAACATTAACAATGATCTTCTCTAATCTATAAGTCAATTTTAAGCAAGAGGTGTGATTTTTTTTATATATTTGATATCATATTGGTGTGATTTCATTTTTAAGAAAGATTTGTCATATTCTTCAAGAATATGTAGTATATTGATACTTTTTAAAGAATAATACGTGAATCTGTATATGCAATCATATTCTTCTAGAATATCACATTCTTTAAGAATATGTACAAGGATGGAGTATATTGGTTTTAAAAGATTAATATATGATTTTTTAAATGCAATCATATTCTTATAGAAGATGTTTATAGAGATTATTTGTTATTACATTCTTAAAGAATTTGTTATTATGTATAAACTTTTGAAAATATTTATTAAGTGTTACGCAAATGAAGGTTTGAATAATTAATTAACAAATTCTTGAAGAATAGATATTGTATTATAATTAGCACATTCTTAAAGTATATATTACATATATCATACTTTCTAAAGAAAAAAAAAACTTGTACGGTTATGTATAACAAATGTATTCATCAGGACTATTATTAAAGCATTAAATATTTCTGGATTACTCGTCCATCCTAATTTAAATTGCAACATAATGACACAGTTTCCTTGTAAATGATTGTATGAGTAAATTAATTAAATAAATTTTTAAACACTAATTAATTCCACAATTCTTAGCCATTAGATTTTTTTAATCTAACGGTCCATATTTAGTCATACATTCACACTATATTTAGTTTTCACATTTAATCCTAACGCTATATATATATATATATATATATATATATATATATATATATATATATATATATATATAAGGAAATGATCAAATGAGAATACCTAAAAGGTTGAGAACGCGAGAACAAATATGGTACATTAAATATTTGAAATCTAAAGTTGTCATTAATCATTAATTTAAACATAATATTAAATGAATTTAAATTATTTTTTAATTAAAAAAATATATAAAAGGGTATTCAAGTAATTTTATGATGTCAACCATTTTGAATATATCGGGTAAGTTTGACAATTAAAAGAAACTGTTCCTATGTTTTAGTAATCACAGTTAACTTCTTATCTGTGGAGGATTCGATCGTATCTGCAATGCAAAATATTGTCACAGCTATACATTTATACGACACTCGATTATTACTATTCATCCATAAAGAGATTTGTGCATTCAGAAGTCCGTAAAGGGTTGAAGGTGGAGGAATGCCATCAATCATCAACCGAAGTGGAAGAAGTAAGCTTTCTAATCTTTTTTGAATGTCGATTGAGTGGAAAACGGGTGTAGTAGTGGATTTAGTGTTTCGTAATGTGTACATTTTAGCGATTTTTTAAACCCTAGAATTAGGTTTTTTCGATTTTTCTTTATATCATCTATTATGAACTGTAGTTACTCTAAATCGTTGATGATTGGTGATTTAAAGTTTGTATGTTACAAATAAATCGTTGGTGTATGTGAATGTTTAAATGAAAATGGTAATTATACATGAGTTTCTATGTTACAGTAGTTCTATGTTACGGCAGTCTGATATGGAATGTATTTAAGATTAATTGTTTATGATTGTGATTGAGAGGTTTAAGATGTAGATACATGTGTACTCGTAGTCGACTAGTTTGAACTGATGTATGATTAAGAAAACCCAAAAATTAGGGTTTTTTTTTACTTTTTTTTTCAGAGTCGTATTGTTGAATGCCAAAGTAAGTAGATTATCAGTAGGACAAGAGGAGTAATTGATATTAGTATTCGATTTTGAATGGTGTTTAATATCAAAAGAATAAGGAAGGGTATAAATGTCTTCACTATTGATTATTTTTAAAATATGATTGTTTGTGCTAAAGAAATAATTTTCTAGCATTAATCCTTATTGTTGGTTGTATATTATGTAGATTGTTAAAGGCATATTCATTTGTGAATGTGTACTTTATTGAGTATGTATGTGGTTTTGATCATGTACATGATGTAATAAGTATTGAATAATGGTGTAGTAGTCCCTAGTGGTTTTTGTGACTAACTTAATTACATTGTTTGTTAAGTGATGATTATTGTAGACATTACTCTGTTCTTGGGTGTGTCTTTGATTGAGTTTGTGTTGAGTAGGGATAATTTATGATTATTTTAGTTGTTAATGATTCAATTCTGAGTTATAAATGAGTAAGGTATGTTAATTCTACTATTAGGTAGAAAGAAAAGCGAGAGGATATTACTAAAGACGGAATTCAGCAAATTCACTAATGAAGAATCCAATCCATTGCTTATTGATATTCAAGATGAAGACAATCAAGGAAACAAAACAGTACAACCTCGGATTAGAAGAGAATGACAAAAGAAAACACCTAAGAAGAAAACTAAAAGACAAACTGGTGGTGATGTTGATTAAAATAAAATTAAAATGTTAATTATCAATTCGAATCTATATTGATTATGTGTCTTCTTTTTTGGACAGGTGTGGAGCAACGTGTTAATCGCACACCAGATAATTCAATACAAAGGGATCTTAAAGTTGTAGTTTTCAGCTCAAATTCAAGTAATGTATTTGTTTAAAATTAAATTTATTTAGAGCTTATTTTTGTAGTTAGTTTTAATAGCTTGTATTGTTTTGTATTTATTAATAGAAAAGAAAATGAAACCCAAAGTCAATGTGAAGAAGTTTGTTGCAGGAAAAGCAAGGTTTTCAAAATCTAAAAAAAAGATACAGAAACAAAAGGTATCAATGATGATTTCATGTAATGAAAGTTGTATATCAAAGTGTCTTCAGTTATGATTATGTTGTCTACGTATTGGCAGGTTTGATTGAAAGTGTTGACATGACAAAAGATAATGGAATACATAGGGAAAACGAATTGAGAACAAAAAGACGGTTTGATAGATGTAAAATAAAAGGTGATGAAGTTGTTGTTTTAAACTCATGTTCAGGTAATGATTTATTTTTAATTAAATTTAGTATAGTATTATGTTTGCAATTTAGTTGTAATCATTCCTTGTGTTAAAAATGTATTAACAAGAAAAGATAATGTTACTGTCAAGAAGCTTAATGAAGATGAAGACTCTGATTTTGAAGATGCTAAACCTGTGCTTACAAGGAAAAAGAGAATGCATTATTCTTCCTTCAAAAATGATGACAAAGAAAATGTGAGGAAATTTAAAAGACAAAAGAATAAAAAATGAAATGTAGTGAAAGCAAGGAAAATGCCTAATGTTGTAGGAAACGATGCAACATAAGCAAAGCGAATACAAGTACAGACATCTCCAAATGTTTTCTACAGTTGTATGTATAACCTTAGCAAGGAACAGGAAGCTTATATTTCTTCTATTGGTCTAAGGCATTTGTTAAATATGAAAGTGGATGGGTGTGCATCAATTATGGGACATTATGTAGTAAGGAATTTTGATGCAGATAGGATGGTACTCAACTTTCATCATGGAGAGATACCAATTAATTGACAGGTTATTCACGAAATGTTGGGTCTGCCTATGGGAAATGTTACAATAAAGTCCATGGCTTATAGAGAAGTCACATACGACATGATAACTGTTTGGAAGAAACAATTCGTTGACGAAGATAACATTAGACCAAGGGCAGTTCAAGAAGTTATTATGCAAACCACACGTGCAGATTTACTACTTAAAGTAAACACCTTTGTCCTGCTGTGTAATACACTAGGTCAGACTATGAGCATGGGAACATGTGACCTGTCCATGTTATCAAAAGTCACAAAATACCTGGATCTAAGTGACATGGATTTGTGTGGATATGTTTTTGATTGCCTTAAAGAGACAAAAAGTGCTTGGAATCCAAACAGCAAAAAAGGATTCTATGTTGGGCCAATTATATTGTTGCTGGTAAGAGTTGTTTTAAATTCAGCTATCATTCAATATTGGTTGACTTATGTGTGCATACTCATTAAAGTGTATTTAATTAATATAGTATTTATTTGTCTTTGTTGTAGTTTTTATACGTAGAAAGTGTTCGATGCGATTCAGTGAAGATTGTACGAGGCAGACCAGCAATATGTTTTTGGAATGTTGATAAACTACGTGAGCGAGAAAGAGTAGAGTGTAGGACAATAGGTTTGGGTAAGGGTGACTTGCAAGAACCATTTCAAGTCCTCAATGAAGCATCGGGAACTAGTAATGTAGGGCAAGAAAAAGTTCAGGTAGTATTTTATTATATTGAATAATGCATATGAAATTTAAAATTTGTTATTTTGTATAATCTAAATTAATTACATTCAAAAATGTTGACAGGGAAATGATGTAGGAGGTGTGACAATTAGTGATGGAAGGTGTAAAGTATTAATATAATATAATCATTAATAAATAATAAGCTAATAGTACAAAAACTAATAGCATATTAATTTTCGTAGGGAAATCAAGGAGATGAATTTTTTAGTGGAAGCGGGGAAAGTGTTGAGGTAGTTTACTACTTATTCACATTTGAATTATGAGTTTCTATAGTATAAATTAATACTAAATTACATATTAATGTTTTTATTTGGTTTGTAACGTAAATATATTGTGGTGACCGTATTAGACAATTATTTCAATAATAAAGGAGATACACGACATGCTAGTGCAGCAAAAGAAAGTGTTGGAAGACAGAATATAAATGATGTTGTCAAGAAATATCCTGAGAATCAGTTGGTCAAAGAATGGAAAAACAAAGTAGATGATTTGTTTAATGATGTTTCCACATCAGAGGAACCAAAACAATCTCAATGGTGGTATGATAATGCGGCTGAAATTGAACATACGTTGATTCTAGTAACATCTCACAAAAAGTTTGACAACTCCCCGATAGCAAAATGCAGTATTCAGATGTCACATGAATATGCAGACTTCGTGAATAGATCTGGAAGAAAATATTTTTAGACTACACCACCATCTGAAATGGAAATGCCAATTCCTTTGTCTGTAGTACCATTCAATAATGATGAAAAAGGGTTTAATAGAAGAGGGCACAGGCCTCGCATGAAATAAGAATATCTGAAATCTCCTTACGTTATACGGGTTGTTGATATCATCAAAAGAGTTCCATGACAAGCAAAACGTGTAGCAGAATGGATATTCTCTCTCCAGTGAGAGCCAAAGTAAGTTGCATTTAAAATATGTTTAAAATTACTTAATTTTGTTGGTTGCTTATTAAAATTAGTATTAATTGGTCATGTCTTTTGCAGTGATATAGTTTTCCACACTTTGGATGGTTTTTCTGCTCAGAGGTTTCACATGGAAAGTTTTTTTTCCAACATGTGAACTATTTGGTCATGTGATTGATTGTTGGAGTCAATTGTTGATTCTTGATGAAAGTAAGCGTGCACCTGAATTGCCTCTGAGAGTTTATTGCAAGACAGATGTGACGGTATAATTTAATATTGATCAATGTTGATTATACTATTTTTTAAATACAACATATAAATAAGATAATGAGTTTTTAAAAATGGATTACAGAATTCATATCTTGAAAGTGATTTAACAAAAAGTCAACATAAAGATAAATTCATTGAGAATCTGGTGCTTTCTATTGAAGATATGGACGCAAGCCTACGTTACGTTGGATTGGTAAGAGATATATCTAAACAGTTTACTTATGTGTTTATTTATCATTGATCAAATATGAGTATTAAATAAAGTGAATACATGTAAATGAATAAACGTTGCAGCTTTTCCTACCAGTCATCCGTGCCTTCCACATTTTCCTTTTTGTGGTCAATCTACAACACCCACACTTTGTAATCATTAACAACAGCACAGTTGATGATCATATTGATGAGAGATATGGTCAGTTGCCCCAAATCATTGTAAGTGATTAATAAAAGTTACATTACATAGTTAATAAAATTTCATATGTGTTGACAATGTTTTTTACATTTTTCAGAAAGAGTACATAGTTGATTACTTAAAATCTCATAATCATCCAAAAGTTGAGATGTTTTCAAATGTGATGCCACATAGACTGGAAATGCCTTGGAGAACAATAAACAACCACATTGATTGTGGTGTGTTTACGATGTGTCACATGGAAACGTATATGGGTGGAAGTATGAATGATTTTAAAGCTGGGTTCAAGAACGAGTCTTCTGCGCAAGATGATCAACTTGTTAAACTGAGGACAAAGTATTTATACAAAATCGTCACTCATGAATATAATGTGCAAAAAGATTATTTGCTCCAAAAGGTTGATGAATTCCACAAGATTCTTTCAAGACTACGTTATCAATTGTTGGCCATTGCAAAGGAACAAATTCACACGAGATTGGATGATTTTAGTTAGTTATGTTAAAAAGTTATTTTAGTTATGACTTCGATGGTTTCTTTTGGATAGTTTTAAAATAATGGTTTTGTATGCTAAGGATATTAACTTGGGTTGCAGAACATACAATAGTTCGTTTTGGTTTGCTACTTTTAGTAATGGAATGGTGACATTTTATTAGGTATAATTTTACATTAACTTGTGAAAAATTAAATTATGTCAAAATTTGATGATTAACATGACTGGTATAATTGTAATGTATATTCACTAATGATTTCTTACTAACAAACAATTGTTGATATGCTATACTACTATGACCATACAATCAGAACTTTTATTAATTTAAGTGAATGTATCTATATTCTAAAATGATTGTTGTTGTTTTTATATCTTAAAGTATGTTATCTTCCAATATTGAATAATAGCATAAATACATGAATTATTCATAACATATTATACCTTAAATGCAAATTGTTTTAACTTAACAGGAGAGTATTTCACAATTTTCATATCATTAATATGTTGAAAGTAATTAATGTATTTATGATATTATTCATTATTGACTATAACAAATGGTTTAAAGTCTACTATGGTTAAAATTATGACTAAAATATACCCAAAAGCAAACATAAATCAATATATGATGTATAGGTGTTTTAAAAGTTAATCGTACAAACGTTTGTTATTATGATATACTACTAACAGTATACAATAAACTATGAATACTGCTTGAATTGTATATGACTGTAATCTATAATGATTGATGTTTTTATAATTTCAACAAAGGAAAAATATATCTATTCTAAGTGTAAACTGTTTTAATCAAATAACATATGTTTAAATGCCTGTTAATAACATTAATCTATTATGATTAACATATTTGTTTATGCTATTATTCTGTGTTGACTAAAACAAAACGTTTAAAATAATGAAGGTGTTTTAAGAAAAAATAAACATACTAAATCATAGAAACATATTCTTATTCATAAATCTAATATTAAAGTAAATTCTATTGGGCAAACGAATGGGTCATTTTAAGGTTGTTTTGACTCTCGTGCAAGTCTGACTTTGCAAGTCCTCCAATTATGGTTAACATATTGATTGCAACCTGTGCACATTCTGGTTTTTTCTTTGCAGCTGCAACAGCTTTCTCAATAGCACTAACCATTCTTTTCTTAGTTCCACTACCTTTGGTACGTATAGATGAAAGTGAATGGATATTTATTTCATCAGGAATGCTGCGTATTCCAAGCATCCATATTATTTCTTCTTCATCATTATCAGATGATGTTTGGTTTGAACTGACAAACTCCATTGTTGTCTACTTCAAGTTACGTGTTTTTTCAACAAATTCCAACAATTTCTCATTGCTTCTTTTGAAATGATCCAAGCAGTATTCAATATTGTTGTATGCCTGTGTTAGAAGTTTAAAGGTGCCATCTTCTGTTTCCATGGAAACATGTTTCATGGCTAGCAAATGGCTGGAAATTGCATCCCTTCTCCATCTTCTGAGAATATACTACTTTGGAATCTCTTCAACATGGTTGTTTTTCTATACAATAAAAATATGATGACACAAAATGCCAGTACGTATGAAGTGATTGCATGAACATTTAACTAGTTTTTCAGGCAACTTTAGTTCCACCTACATTGTATAATAAAAATAATGTATGTTAGTAACTAATTGAATTAACATATTAGTTGGTGGTTATTGCATAATATTGAAACAAGTATATGTAATTTAAAAATAATGATATAATATACTTGTATGATCACTAACGAATAGTGTTTAAACGATGAATATAACCTTGCATTTTATCTTCAACTGTTTGCTCTTATCCGTTTGTGTAATCATAACAGCTTTCCACCCATCAATCATTTCAACAATGTCAATAGAACAATACCATTTTGCTTTAAATATTTCCTTTTTGATCTCATAAAAAACGGTTTTAGTGTAAACTGCAGCTGCATATTCTAGTAATCCACTTGGAAGCGTCATTTCATGCTTTGCATTTTTTTTATCATGTTCTAGTTTCTATTGACCATTTTGTTGCTTTCCAATTACAGTGTCGTATTTCATCATGAAATAGATAAGCAAATTACCAGAGTTAGAGTATTTATTAAAAAATGAGTTGACGCTTTCAGACCTTGAAGTAGTTTTCAACAGACCGTGTAGTGGCATGTCTTTAAAATAGGCTGGAATCCAAAGCTTTCGATGCCTGTACATGTCTTTGAACCACCTTTTGTCATGTAGTTTGAATATTTTCATAAGCAATTTCCACCTTGATTTAAAAACTTCAGGATCGATGTAGACATTCCAAACAAGCTTAGTAAAACGCCTTCGAAAATCAATGTTTTTCAAAAAATCGGCTGAAACCTAAAAAAACATTAGAATTTTATGAGATTATCTATGAATAAACAATATATATGCTAATCGTTTTTAACAATATGTAAACTGTGTAAATCATTGCTGAATAAAAAATGATGCGTGTTAACTTTAACCAAAATGTTCACACCTTAGCTTGTAGTTTTTTCATAATGTGCCACATACATAAACGATGATTAGAACTAGGAAATATTGCTTCGACGGCCTGTAGAATTGCTGGATCTTGATTTGTTAACACTATTTGAGAGTGTTTTCCAAGTGCTTTCAAAAAAGCTTTGAGCAACCAACGATAAGATTCTATTGACTCGTTGCTTAACAAACCTGCTCCAATGTTTATTGAAAGTTTGTGGTTATAAATGGCTGTAAGCAGCACAAAAATAATTCCATACCTGTATTAAAAAGGTAATTAAAAACAAATTGAACATTGATTATAAACTCAAAAAACATCAATAATCATATTTAAAGAAAAAAATAGATAACTATAAGAGCATACTTATTTGTTCGGAATGTAGCATCAAATGAGATCACATCTCCAAACTCCTTGTAATATAACTTATCGGTTTCATCCACCCAAAACATTGCATTTAACACACTATCAACACATTTATACTCAAATGTGTAGTTAGGTAACTCATCTTTCCTCATGTTCATTTTGTCAACAACCAGCTATGCATCCTTGTCTCCTATAATGTTTTCCATCTTCCTTCTAAAATTTTTATAATCAATTGCCTCAGGGCCAACGTTTTGATAACCTCCGTGCAAACTAGCTTGTAACTTATGTGTCTTTGTTGCACCAATGTTGGATGTTGAAGAACGCACTATAAACTCGTTGTCTTTATAACTAAGTCGTCATGCACGTTTGGAATAACATCTTTCTTCTTCAGTTTCTAGGGGGTGGTTGTGCTTCTCTTCAAACTCGTATATTTTACAAGCATTAGTTTGCATATGTAACCTTTCAAACTTTATTAATGCCTTGCAGTTCGTGATTCTGAAGTTTGAGTTTCGTTTATTCCTTGTAGTTCCCTCAAGATCCAAAGTGTTGGTTGATCTGTTAGGTATTTTACCCATTTTGTTGCACACTACATACCTTTTTTTAATTGTTTTGTCACCAAACCTCGTTACTGTATTTAACCTGACACCAAAACCTGCTTTATCTGCATATAATTTAAACATTTCAACCGCCTCCTCTAATGATTGATAAGTAGCATCTACATCTAGCATAAATTATTTAGGAACAATAGGTTTCCACAACTTGGTTTTCCCACCGGGCGAGTCAACAACATTACTATTGAATGATTCCTCTGCAGAATCATTTTGATTTGTACCTGTTTTTTTAGACAACAAAAAACAATAATGCGACATGAGAGACATGATATAAATTTAGATTAATTACGTATTTATAAACTAGGAGTCCCCATAAACTAAACAATTTTCTAATCATAATCATCGTGTGTGAAACAGTAATCAAAGTTGAAGTGTTTACTCATTTTAAAATACACATAACTATGTCAAAAGATCTAAATCATTATCATATATAATTGTGTTTTCACATAATCACCAATGCTAATCAACTTAAGAAACATTGTATTAAACTTACGAAACAATCTACAAAGATTTGTGATATACACACGCATTAACTAATTAATACGTAAAACGTATATGATTAATCATATACAAATATGTACTGAATAATGACACTTCTTAATCATCATATACATACATTCAGTACTGATTGTAATACACGATCTGTATTTAAAAGATTTTCAATTGTTACCTTCACTCGCATAATCAGATAATTGAATTCTTCTGCTGTGTTGATCATCCGAATGATAGAAGTCATCTTCATCATATTGAATATTATCGAATGCTTCGTTGCCATATTGATCATCATGTTCGGTATCATCGCTACTGTAATCAAAACAGTCTGACATCGATATTGCTTCATTAATAAATTCCTACGTTGTTATCTTCAACCAAAAACGATGTTAGAGATACAAATTTCTATTGACTAAATCACGAATCGTATACTGGAAATCGGAAATTATATCTTCAATTCAACGATAACTATGGCATATCTCTTAATTATAGGTAAATAATAATGGATAATATATTGATTATTAATTGTATTATATTAATTAAAAATTATATTAAATACAAATTTACTTAAATACCCTAATAAAATGATTGGCCGATAAGTGTTCTGGCGTTCTCAACCTTTTAGGTGTTCTCATATATATATATATATATATATATATATATATATATATATATATATATATATATATATATATATATATATATATATATATATATATATATATATATATATATATATATATATATATAAAGAAGTGGTTCAAATAAGAACTTTAAAATGTTAAGAACCGTAAGAACCATTTTTATAAAATGTTTCTATTAAAGGCATTTTTGAAATATCCAACATTTATATTGTGTTAAGCAAACTTTTTCAATTTCTAATTTATAACTAGTTGACATTTGTCGTCGAACCACTCTCAGACCACCGTTAAACCACCGTATAATTAACACCAAATCCAATGGCATTTTTGGTCGTATTCACCGCTTAATAGAACAAATATTATAACTACTATATTTCTTTATTAATACTTTTTCACATATATCATTTCATTTTACAGCCAAATATAGAAAATTTAATAAAAAAATTATGAATTGACAAAGTCAATTTGCTCTCGTTTAAATTGTAGATTTCATATATATATATATATATATATATATATATATATATATATATATATATATATATATATATATATATATATAAAAGACATATTCATTTTTTAAATTATTATATGCACAGTTTAATAGACGTATTAATCCATTAATATATAGGTTAATATTTTCATGCATATATTTATTTACATTTTAACACAAAAATTATATAATATATACAACATAATATAGTCTATTATACACTAATTCAAAAATTCACAACTTAATACAATTAATTATATATTAATTCATAAATTCAAATAAGTAAACCAAAGCTCTACCACCATCACTAGCTTGCACACACCGCCACCATCTACATGTGTCACTTTCGTGACCATCTTGTCTTCCAAATCTGATCTATATATAAAAGCATGGATTTATTGCTTAAATATTTTATTTACAGTTTAATAAACCAATTAATTTACTAATTAAGAGTAATAGCTATAAAACCTAATATATTCTTACGTACTTATTAAACACAAAATTACTATATAAACAAAAAAGTTCATATATAAATCAATCATATTTTAACAAAAAAAAACTGATAAAAAATATCAGCTTTATATATTTAATTCATAATTTAATACAGTCAATTCATTGTTTAAAAAACAAAATTTACAACTTAATATAATAAATTCACTGTTTAATACATATAAATTATATATTAACAACAATATTCTCAACTTAACACTAATATTTATACTTTCATATCTATATACTATTACTTCTTTCAAAGTTTATTTACATAAATATTCATTATTCAAATTTTACATATTTTATTTAAAATTGGAGAAAATTAGATTTGTGTAAAAAAAAATTTCATCTTATTTTTTTTTATCCAAATAAAGAATTTATAAAAATTCACAACTTGATACAGTCAATTCACAACCTAAAACAGTCAATTCACATTTTAATAAAGTGAATTCACAATTTAATGCAGTCGATTCATATTTTAATATATTGAAATCATAACTTAATACAGTCAATTTACATTTTAATACACATAATTTACATAATAAATTCAAATTTTAATATACAAAAATTATACATTCATGGTCATATTATATCCAACTTAAAACTTATATTTCATGACTTTAACTCACAATTTAATAAAGCAGTTTATGAGTCTCATTCATAGTATTTACAACATAAAAACATATTTGATTTTTTTAAAGTATTTCATCAAAAACTTTGTATACACCATACAAATTCACAATTTAGTAGAGCATTTCAGGACACCCATTCAATATTTAATTTATATGATTCACAAATATATATATATATATATATATATATATATATATATATATATATATATATATATATATATATATATATATATACAACATGTTCAGACATTTATTGCTGATATTTTAAGACACTCATTCACAATTTAATTTATAGTATTCACAATAAAATATTATACGACGCATTCGGACATTTATCATTAAAACAAAATATTATACTACAAATTTGGACATTTATCATTAATATTTTAACAAGAAAAACAACTTATAAAAAAATTCGTAGATCAAATTTATATATTGACAATTTAATACAATTGTTTAGACACTCATTACATTTTAATTTATACTATTCACAATTTAAAATTATATATTCATTTATTTAACTCATTATTAGTGCTAATAACGTACATATACATTCGTAAATATCACCATGCTATTTTTATAATATAATAATATTCATAACTATTATTATACTTTTATCATCTATTCTAACTTTTTGTACTTTTTGGCTCATCGTGTAATATATATAATTTTTATGGCTGGGTTCACTTACTTTCTTTAGTATCGATAAAAAGAACTGCTAATGTTTTCTGTCACTTTTGAATATACTGAACTAAATATAATAAAATAAATAAACAAGTCAAGTAGACATGTACCTTTTCTCCAAAGTTTGATTTAATGGAACTTTCGGTGAAGAAAAAATACTGGTTTGAGAAACCTACAATGATTAAGTCTATATAAGTGCCGGTACTTGAAACATCTATCGAAAAACTTCACCCGAAGACAAGCTCAAAAGGACAAAAAAACGTCACTGAGAAATCATGTTTTCTAAGTTGAACACCGATCATCCTTTATTTACTTAACTAACTTCAGATCTTCTCCTTTTGTAACTTTCTAATCAATAAACTCCGCCGGAAAATTTTAGATATGTAAGGTTGAAGGCAGTTGGTGAGATTTTCGACGTTTTGAGGTGATAGCAGATCAGTGGACAATGGAGTGAAGAGACGAAGCCGATAGGTAGCGACGGTTGAGCAGAGATACGCAACGAAAGAGGTAGTGATTTCATGATATGTAAACTTCACCGGAAAACTTCAGTACTTTCCCTTTTGTAACATCTGGATCTATAAAATTCACCGAAAAATTTCAGATCCGAGAGTAAAATATACATTGGTAGGTAGTGATGGTCGATGAAACTCTATCTGGAGGTCGGTGTGATTGTAGATCTAGCGGATTAGAGGTGGAGATGACGGATGTGAAGTCACTGGAAAAGGTAATGTAGCCGAAGAAGGTAGCATCATAGATCTGTGAGTGTAAATCGGAGAAGGTAAAGCCACCGGAAAAGGTAATGACGCCGGAGAAGGTAGCGTCGCCGGAGTTGGTGGGGCGGACATCGGTTGCGACTGGTTGTTGTCACTGGTTAAAAAAGGGAGGGAAGGGAGTTCTTGATCTTTTTGAAAATGAAGAATATCTCAGATTTGAAAAGTAGATGTGGTTTTATGTTTATGAAAGTGGGATAAATTTATATTTATTTATGATCATGGCATTCATTGTTTTAGAAAAATGATAAATAAAAATATCATTTATAATGTTTATATGTATTTGAGTGAGAAATGACAAATTTAACTTTAATTATAAAATAAATTAATGTTTCTTAGAGTTCTTATTTTTTTTCTCATTTGAACATTTACCCCCCCCCCCCCCCCCCCCTCTCTCTATAGATGTGTATATATATATATATATATATATATATATATATATATATATATATATATATATATATATATATATATATATATATATAGAGAGAGAGAGAGAGAGAGAGTGAGAGAGAGAGAGAGGGAGAGAGCTAGGTTCAAATGTTTTCAGCAACTATTGTGTGAATGAATGCACCAATAAGAATTTAGCTAAAAATAAATCATTAATAATAAATATAAGGGTATAATAGTAATCTATATTATAATTAATTATGGTAAATTGATAAAATCAAATAATATCCCCCTTCAAATTAGGATACTAGTTTTAAAACCTCACCCCCACCAGATTAGGGTTTTACGCTCCCTCTTCATCTCATAGAGTACCCACACACACATAGAGACCCGGTAGAACTACTCTTCTTCTTCAATAGAGACCCGATAGAACTACTCCACACGCATAGCTAGTGATGATCCACTTTCCGTCTTAGGCCTCCACACGCAGAAAGTTCCAGAAGGTAGAGCTTCCAATTTGTCGGCTTCTGATGATGAACACGAAGAAGATTCTTCTGGTTCTTCAATGAAAAACTTCCGTAATGAACTGCTGATAGAATCAGAAGCATGAATCTCATTATCCTTTGATTTAACTTCATCCTTGATGAGAAGATCGCGATTGAAAAGAGGAAAAACTATCCAGCCTCACGGATCAATCTCATTTGCTGAAACTCCTTCTTCACTTAAATCCAACGAGAATCTAAAATCGGAATCCCCAAATTCATGAAATCGACCGGCCTTTTCTTCACGTATGACTTTGGCGATAGCCATGGATGTGTTCTTCAATCTATGAGAGATTCTGGAATGGTGTGCAGTGGGTGATTGCACCTCATGAACTCCATGTACCAGCTGGTTATGCAGTTTTTGCGCTCTTGATCAATAACACAGTTCTTGCTCTTTCTGAAGCAGAAATCTTATACCAAGTTCTTCCATGGAATCTTGATTCTTATCTTGTTGTGTTTTTAATCATTAAACTGATATTATATCAAAAATTGCATTTTTATTTGCTAATTTGCTAATATGCAGATGCACCTAAGTGAGAATTTACAGCCGATACAGATCGAGTACACACCAATTCAAGATTCTAGCACAACAATGTTCATCAAATCTGGTGTTATATCACATAATACGGAGTGAGTAAGATCAAATAATTTTATTTTCAAACCAATAAATTAATTAGATCAAATTATTATTAAATGTGAATACAGGAAGATCTATTATTGCACGAAAAATGGGTTGTTATTGGAGCTTATTGAGGCGAATCATCCAAGGTTATCTTTTTTTTCTTAATCTGAAAAAGGTATTTATGTCTTTTCATAAACATGGGTAAAGGGTATTTATGTCTTTTCATAATGGGTAGATGGATAAACCATGGGAAGCCTCCTGGTGCAGATGTTGCAACCATACTAAATGCTCCTAAAATTAGGGTATAGAATGTATAAATGCATAGAATGTATATTCTAGCATAATGTAGTTTATGTATAAACATTCTAAAGCATAGAATGTATAAATGCATTCTATCAGAATATTTTTTGTTAACAACATATATATTTTCTTAATTGGTAATACTAATGAGTAGTGCATCTTATTCTTTCAGAATAGCATGGAGAAGGAATTCAATATTGATCATACTAGATGAAGATTTAGAATCGAGTTCAACAACATTATATTAGCGGTAAATACGATACTTTTGAATGTATTCTATTTATGCTGTCATAATGTATTCTGCCAGAATAATATTTATTTATTCTGCCAAAATGTATAAAGTGATAGTTAATTGCAAATAACATGTTTTTAACCATTATTATTTATTCTGCCAAAATGTATAAAGTGATACTTAAAAAAAGAATAAACTTTGATCATACCCACAATTTTAAGAATATTGTTATTTTAAAAAAATTTTATTCAATTTTGTTGATATTCTTTTAAAATATGTATAATTATATTAAAATGTATAAGGCTTTTAGTCTTTAAGAATATATATATAAATTTGTATTTAATTTCGGATGTATAATAATATATTAGAATGTTATTATTTTTTAACATCAGATTCCAGAATTTTGTTATTACTCAATAATATTCTAATAGAATAAATTTTTGAAAAACATCATTCTAAAAAAAATATTCTGACAGAATAAAATCGATTATGTTGATAAATTACGTTAAAATTAAAATTGAATTAATTAAAAAAATTCATATTTTTATAATTTGGAGAATTAATTATCCCTAAAAATCCGAAATTTTCTTTTTTTAAATGTATTTAATTGTCCAAAATACCCTTTTGTTAAATTCGTGTGGTTATATGGTACATGCAATTCTATTGTAATATCATACACTCTCAAATCATGTCCACTGATTAATTCCATTCATTGGTCCAGATCTGTGCATTCTGGCACATAATAGTTAGTAAAAACAAAATAATATATATATATATATATATATATATATATATATATATATATATATATATATATATATATATATATATATATATATATATATATATATATATATATATATATATATCCGTGCTGTTAAAAATAAAAAGGTGTGATATCATTCAATAATTATGTTGTTAAAATAGAGTCGTGTACATTGCTGGTTGAATATCATGGTTATCGCTGAAGTTGACTCGTAACCAACTCAATTCTTTAAGGTCTAATTGATTAAAATATTCAACTACCTAGTCAACTCATGACTTAGTCCCACTATATATATATATATATATATATATATATATATATATATATATATATATATATATATATATATATATATATATATATATATATATATATATATATATATATATATATTACCTTATAAAAGAAATCTTACTATTTCTATAAATACAATCAATATAATAATAATATATTTTTAAGACGTTCAAGTCTTTAAACTTAAAATACAACCAACTATTAATATAATAATATTATAATATATATCTTATAAAGGATAATGCTAGAGATACAAGTATTAAAAACACATTTAAATTAGTATTTCCTTATTTTTAGGGATTGAATTAGTAATTTCATCAATTTTGACCCAACTTGTACTCTTAAAATATCTCTTCTCTGGTATTTGGTGCATTCGAAATCTGAAACACTTCTTTTCGACAAATCGTTTGAAATTTAAAAGATCATTCAAAATGGAGTTCCCTAATTTTTTGTATAAAATAGTTGACTGGAGACTAATTCAAATCTTCATCTTCTTTTCCTCCATGGAATCCACCACCACAATATTTTTTGGCTTTGGCATTGCATTTTTTATTTTTGTGAAACCGATCGATAATGGTGCAAGTGTTCTTAGAAATATAACATATCTCCGAATGGAACTAATTGCTTGAAAGAAACTATTCGCCGCCGCCGCTTTGCGCGGGCAAACGGCTAGTGTGTATATATATATATATATATATATATATATATATATATATATATATATATATATATATATATATATATATATATATATATATATATATATATATATATATATATATATATATATATATGGAAAACTGAATATACCCTTAAGGGTATATAAGCTTAGGTACCCAAAATCACCATACTATGTCGTTTTGTATCATATAATATATGCTAATTGTTCAATGTTCTTATAATTTAACTTCAAACTTGATTTACTTCAAAGATTATTATAAATTACACATATATCTTCCTCTTACGTAATTTTCATTTTCAACTACAATATATATAGCCTAATAAGTGTTCGGCAAAAAGATGTGATTTAAGAGAAAAATATTAGTGAAATTTCGAAAATCTTGAAAGTTAATCAAGTTAAGAGTTGAAGTTTACACACATTATAATAAATATATTAAACAAAACGACGTATTTTGGTGTGATTGTGTACCTAAGCTTATATACCCTTAAGGGTATCTTCACTTTTTCCATATATATATATATATATATATATATATATATATATATATATATATATATATATATATATATATATATATATATATATATATATATATATATATATATATAGAGAGAGAGAGAGAGAGAGAGAAACATTATCGTTCAATCGAGAACATTTATTATCGAGATAACATTTGAGAACAAATTTGGATCATATAATTTTTTTTTTAAATTAAAATCATCAAATAATATTAATATAAATAAAAAAGTCAAACTTAAAAAAAAAACCCGCTAACCAACACCACTTATGTCTCAAACAATATCATCCATAACCACGACCTACCACCACCTGTCACCGCGACCCACCTCCACCACCCGCTCCAACTATGTAAAAACGTAATTTTCAAAACAAAATTTTCATTTTGTCACAACCATTTTCACATAAAATATTTTAAAAAATATCCAAAAATAGTTATCCAAACATATAATATCCCAAGATCACAAAAATCAAATCCTCTCTCTCTAGAGTGTACGAGTCACGCCGGTGCCTTCCTCCGGTCTTCGTTAGTACCTGAAACACATAACACAACAACTGTAAGCATAAATGCTTAGTGAGTTCCCCAAAATACCCTTACACACATACGCCTTTCCAGGCCATACTCTACAGGACCTTCCGGCCCATATGTCTCAGGGGACTTCCGTCCCAGTCCTAGTAGACATTCCGGTCCTACTCGTATCGACCTTCCGGTCCATGACTCCCTGACCTTCTGGTCCACGTTATAATGCCTTCCGGCCCATATCATACATAGCATACATATCTCATACATAACGCATACAAAACATACAACGCATATCATACAAAACATGCATCTCAGAGCATACAAGACCTTACGGTCACACATAGGTACCTTTCCAGGTACAGTATAGTGAGAAGACTCACCTCGTATGATGTCTAGAATCTCACGTGCTCGATATCTCTGAATCTCAAAACAACGATGTCTCCCCGCCTAATCACTACAAATAATCATTCTATTTATTATCGACTTCCAAGGCTATGCTTGTAGCACCTGGTTCCCGGTATGTAAAATTTATCTAAGTGTTTTGCATTTTTAGCATTGGACTCGGCGAATTGTAGGCCCAACTCGCCGAGTAGATACGGGACTTGGAACACGTTTAAGTTGGCGACTCAACGAGTCCATATTCTGGACTCGACGAGTCCCTGCTGTCTGATGAAATCCTAAATTTCAAGGGCATGCACCCTATTTAAACCCTCTTATCCGCCCCCAACCTCGCCCCTTTCACCCTCAGAGCTCCCAGCATTGTTCAAACCCTTATTCCTTGTGAGATTAAACTGCTTTGGTGTGTTGCTTGAAGATTTTTAGAAGAAAGAAGAGTAGATCAAGAAGAGAAGAAGGAGGCCAGACATCTTGGTGTTACTTCAGTGATTTCCTTGAGGTATAACTCAATTTCCCTCTGTTTTCATGCTTATAGTCCCTTATAGCCCCATGAAAGTCCTTCTTGAGCCTTTCCCCAAGCTTGAGTGTGTATTAGGGTTTGTAATAAGTTGTTTAGCTCCTCGATCTAGGCATGATTGAGCTCCAGGAGCTCAGATCTCCTGCCTTTATGGAGCCATATTGCATGAAAGCCCCAGATCTACTCTTTTAGTGCATTTTGAGCCCTAAAACCTTCATTGGTGTTTATTTACACGTAAAGTTGGAAACTTTACGTGTTAATCAGGCCCTAGAAACCCAGATCAATGTATGGAATGAGCTGGATTCGAGCAAAATCGAGTATATAGTGTTTGCATGCAAAACACTCGGCGAGTCGTTCATCGGACTCGGCGAGTCGAGTCGCGAGTCCCCGAGTTCTCCTCCTTTTCATGTTGCGGAGTGGAGTAGTGAGTCATGGGGTGTGACTCGGTGAGTCGGAAGCCAGACTCACCCATGAAGAAACTCGGCGAGTTAATGCCCTGACTCGGCGAGTCCAAGACAATCTTCTTGCCTCAAGAACAGACTCGGCGAGTTGTTCATACAACTCGGCGAGTCTCAGCATAGAGTGTTCTTCGGATGAAGATGAACTCGACGAGTTGTTCATACAACTCGGTGAGTAGGATGAAGGACGTTTGGACATCAGTTTAGAAGGAAAACTCGTCGAGTCGACGCCAAACTCGACGAGTAGAGACGGGACAATGGTCAGACAAAGGGATAGGGACTCGGCGAGTTGGCAGGCCAACTCGGCGAGTCGGGTCAACTAAAAGTTGACTTTGACTTTAACTCTTGGCTTAGTTAGGTGAAATTGGTCACATTACCCTGAGGTCGATTAGCAACATTTGACTGAGTGTTTTGTGGGGATTATAGCCGGAGGATTTCCGGGGCAGCAGCAGCAGGAGACAGTCAGTTCCCATGCAGATCAGCAACTACTTTGAGGTGAGTTGCCTTCCAGTAGCCGTGGGTCTAAAGCCACAATGCCGGCCCACTAGTAGGATTGTATGATAGATGTTTGTCTCTGTGATATTCATCTAGGTTTGCTACTACCTGTGATATGTTATTGTGCTAGTATGATATGATGCTATGTGCTAGTGATAATAGGGGGAGATAGTCCCCCAGAACACCGGTCGATAGTGCCGAAGGGGCGGTTATGCCCATCCATGCTAGATAGTTTATGAGATATATGTGTTATGTGGTAGTGGTAGGGGTGAAATAGTCCCCAATATCCAGTCGAGAGGACCGAAGGGGAGGCAAGCTCCCACATATACTGGTCAGTATCCGATCGAGAGGACTGAAGGGGAGACCAGCACCCAAATATGCTAGTCAGTATTCGGTCGAGAGGACCGAAGGGGAGGCAAGCTCCCAGATATACTGGTCAGTATCCGGTCGAGAGGACCGAAGGGGTAGGTCGGGCACCCAGATATGCCTGACAATATCTGTATGTTATGTGATTGTATGGTATGTGGTATGTTGGGGGAACTCACTAAGCTTCGTGCTTACAGTTTTCAGTTTTTGTTTCAGGTACCTCTTCTTCGAAGGGGAAGGGGCTGGCGTGGTAGCGGCCCATCACACACACGCCTTGTATTCCGCACTATGAGATCCTCCTAGGAAATTGTACTCTAACTTTATTATGTTTTTATGAAATGTTTCTAGACATGCGTTAACTTTCATGAAATGATATGATTAGTGAACGTTTTATTTTTAAGGTTCGCTAAGAATATGTTTTAAAAATGAAAATTTTGGCTCGTATTTTTGGGATGTTACAAGTTGGTACTAGAGCCCTGGTTTGAGGGATTCAGACACACCTTCGGGGGTGTTTGAACTCAAATCGAGGGATTAAAAGATTTTGAAAGAGAAAATGTTTTCTAAAAGGCTATGTAAAGGGTTTTAAGAAAGAACAAAGTGTGTGATGTGCGCGACCAGCCAAGCTCAAGTAAGTATTCCCCAAAGTACGCATACCAGCTTATGTTATGTTTATCAGTTTCAGTAGAACAGCATGCTAGAATATGACTAAGGATCTAAGAGTGATGCCTTATGTGCCTGCTTTATGTGCTTCAATGTATGAAAAGTTGCATGCTAGAATTGAGTAGACAGCAGTAGGATAGCCTGTTTAGGTTATGCCTGATAGTACGAGTTTAACATTGTATTCTAGTTCAGTTTCTCTCTGCGAGGATAGAGTTGCTTGAGATTGTTTCCTTTTGTCCAAATTGTAACGACCCGTCTCCGGTATGATGATTCCTTGGTTTTTATTTTGAAGTTTTGCAAGAGGGACTCGGCGAGTTCATAGCCTGACTCACCGAGTAGGGACGAGATTTCGAGCACGTGTTAGCTGGCGACTCGGCGAGTCCATATTCTGGACTCGGCGAGTCTGTCCGTCTGGGAGAAACCCTAAATCCCCGGGTTACCCACTATTTAAGCCCCTTATGGCCTCCATTCTCGCCTCCTTCACCCTCAGAAGCTGTGAGAAAACCCTAATTCGTTCTTGAGTGATTCTAAGTGATTTTGTGTGCAATTGTGAAGGCTTGAAGAAGGAGAAGAAGAAAGGAGCAAGGAGAAGGATTGTGGAGCAGGGATTCAAGGGAAAGCAAGAGCTCTTTGAGGTATTCTTCAGATTTCCTTCCCTTTTATGCTTTAAAACCCCCTCTAGATCTAGTTGATGCTTTTCTCAAGCCTTATGTTGATATGGAAACCCTATTATGCTGAAATATCCTTAGATCTGTTTATTTAGGAGTTGTAGCACCCAGATCTATTGCCTTTATGGAGCTATGTTGCATATTAACCCTAGATCTACCCCTTTTAAGCATCTTTTAGCCTTTATTCCCTTGTTCATGCGTTTGTACACGTAAAGTTGGAAACTTTACGTGGTAAATCAGCTTATTGGACTCAGATCTATCTTGTGTATGTATGGGACTCGAGCAGAATCGAGTGTAGAATAGTTGCATGGCAGTGACTCGGCGAGTCGGAAGAACGACTCGGCGAGTCGAGTCACGAGTTCCCGATTTCTTCCTTTTGAGCGGTGTCGAGTGGGTCCAGTGAGTAGTGGAGTGGACTCAGCGAGTTTGAGGGTAGACTCAGTGATGGAGGGACTCGGCGAGTTATTCATACAACTCGGCGAGTCCAAGGCAATCTTCTTAAGCTCAAGAACAACTCGTCGAGTTGTTCATATGACTCGGCGAGTCGGATGAAGATTGTCTGAGTTCTTGGATCGAGAGGGTACTCGTCGAGTCGATGTCATACTCGACGAGTAGCCACTAGTAGGATTGAGAATAGAGATTAGAGACTCGGCGAGTTGGCGGCCCAACTCGGCGAGTCAGGTCAACTGGGGGTTGACTTTGACCTAGAGTTGACTTTGACCAAGAGTTGACCTTGACCTAGAGTTGACTTTGACCAAGGGTAAAAGAGTCATTTTACCCAGTGTAGTGTTTAGTATTTAATTGAGTGTGTTTATGGACTTGTAGCCGGGGAGATACCGGAGCAGCAGCAGTTAGCTTCTAGAGCCATACATACAGCAGCCAGTTCACGAGGTGAGTTTCCTTCCAGTAGGAATGGGTCTAAGGCCACAATGCCGACCCGTTTAGCTAGTAGTAGTATCCGGATTTTGATCCAATGCAGTAGTTAGCATGTTTGATGCCTTCGTGGCTCAGACAGGATTTATGTGTGATCATGCTAGTGATATGTTTATGATATGTTCAGTTAGCTTCGGACTTCGGTTCGATGTAGGGGACAAGGTCCCAGTCAGCTTTGGATTTTGGTCCGATGTCAGCTTTGGACTTCGGTTCGATGTAGGGGACAAGGTGTTGGGTTTTGAGCATTCTGACACTTCCTAAGTGTACATGCAACCCTAAATACCTTGGATCTATGTTTTCTCTATTATACATGCAAATAAGAACATCCAAGGTATTATCCTAATCTAGCATACAAAAAACTATGAATGTAACAAGATAGAATACATACCTCTTGATGTAGCTTGATGTCTTCAAGCTTTAAGAGCTTAGCCCCAATAGTGTGGAAGCCTCAAGTGGAATCACAAATCACCAAGACACCTTGGAATACTTTAGAGAATATGATTACTTGGTTCTCTCAAGTGAAATTGGCTAGCCCTTCTTTAGTGTATCCACACTAGTGCCAATTTCACCAACCAAAGACATCTTTATATAGTATGGAGGATTAGGGTTAAACCCTAATACCCATGACCTTTCATTTCCTAGGATCCATGGGTTAAACACTCCATGGACTATCCATGAAAGCTTAGCCCAACCTAAATGAACTTGGCCCATTCCATATATATAAGAGTCCATATTTGATTAGTTCCTTTTGATCACTTAATTAATTATAAATTAATTCTTGATCAATACTAATTAAATAATATGATTCCATATTAATATATTAGAACTTATAACATATTAATATTAATCATAAACATACTATTCTCAAAAGATTATCCATATAAATTGTGTCGGTGAAGTGCAACCCAAATGGACCATGCCGGGTCGGGTCAAGTACATACCAAATATAGTTATGGACTTAGACATTAATCCAACAGTCTCCCACTTGGATAAGTCTAAAACTATTATTGCGTATGACTTCAAACCTAACTGGCAATCGTAGCTCTCAAAAGCTTCTGTCGTACTCTGACCTTGTAGATGAACTCTGACCTTTGTCAGTGACTTGTCCATTAGATAAGGGATCATATATTCCTCCATTCTAGATATCATATGGACTGAGACATGGATTATAATCATTCTCTCTGTCCATTTGTTGTTTCCCGATTTGCGATTTATGACGACTGACTAATTGAACGAATCAAATCAGTCCATGTTAGTGTGCCGGTTAACCACACGCACTCCACTAACGACTTTTGAAAATGCAAATAACACAATTGATATCTTCGTAAAATCTACTTAGTGAAAGCGTTTCCTCACCATCATTTTCATGAATCGGAGAGAAACCTTATGACACTTAGATTTATATGGTGTATGAGTTCCTACCCATATGAATTTGTCAAACCATAATCACAAGACAAAGATAATGACAAATCCAAAACCATATGGATTGAACTCAATCTTAACTTCTTGCCACCTGGCAGCTCAAGGGCCTGCCATTGCTTCCAAGTTGTTATGCAACAAACTGAGAACTCTAAGAACTCATATGCAAAGCCAACTTTAACTGGAATGGGCACAGATATGTCAACACGATAGGTTATAAACCTCAAGTCGTGTGCTAGTGAAGAACTTCAGGTTTTATTCTTGATTATTTCTTGAGACTTTCAAGACCTTTAAGACTCCCACTGTCCTCTTGACATATAAGACTCCCTTGTCAAACATCCAAGAGATAGTGCGGATTCTAATCAAGAAAAACACTTTACCCAATTGGCCTAAGTTGGTCTTTGTTTTATCCAAAACATCACAACTTACCAATTTCAAATGTACAAGAGTAGAAAACTTTTACTCTTACATTTGACAAGTGTTTTAAACCTTCTTTAAGACATGTCGCTCAAATGACAATCTTGGAGTATGACTCTAAGACTTGTATTGGAACGAAGTATGACTCATCTTCTTGATTTAACCATTTCAACAATTCAAGTTCCTCTTCTTAGTCATAAGAATGCACTAAGATTTCCTTAGAGAACTAATTTTGATATGGTTTCTTAATCATTAAGATGATCACAAAACTGATACTAAAGTACTCTCCCATCTTTTCAGATATGAGAAACTTTTATCCTTCTTCCTAATTTGATTCTTCTTATTCGCCCTTCCATACATTGGAACCTTTTCCAATGTCTTAGAGTTACACTTAAGCTTGTAAGTATAATCATATTTACTGAGCTTTAGTAAACTATGACGAATAGTCTTATCAATCTTTTGTGGTGGACTTAATCAGTGCACAAGAGTGTGTACTCGATCCCTTAGTCCTTTACTTGACTCACACATCCATGTGGCCGAGTAATTAGTCTTAATTTTCCAAAACTTGAAAGTTCTTATTCATCATGCTATACAACTTGCATGATTCCAAGTTCCGGTCCAATTGAAACTTGGGTGATGAGAATCTTTCCTTATTTGGTAAATCTAGACATTACCACAAATGAAAGAATCAATTTCATATTTCCACTCTTGCTCTTAATGGAATCATATAAGCAACAATTTTTCCTCAAAAGCCATTGTAAGGATATTTTAAAATAAATAAAATCAAAAAAATTTTCTTTTATTTTAAAACTTTGTGGAAAAACTTATCCTTACAATCCATATGAAAACTTGTTGTTATCTATTCCTAAGCAATATCTCATAACTCCTAAGAAGTTGCTCAAGAATCCGATCTTCAAACTATGCGATAGAAATCCATCTACGCCATTAGATTCAGCATATTCTTTCTTTAAGTTTCTTCACTTTTCTTTGATTCTTAAAACATCACCATGTGACCCAGTCACATCATGTATCAGGAATCTCAGAATAGAAACTTAACAGAGTTAGATAGTGGTCTTTACCTGAAGTAGAGTCAAACTTATTGACTTTAACATCCTTAGGTAAATTTGGCAGCTTCGCAACCAATGCCCCTTCCCTTGGCAATATAAACATATGGACCCTTTGATAATGGTACACGAGGCTATCACAGACTTAGCTTTTCTCTTTACCATTTGGTCAACCGAGTTGACTATAGCCGATCCCTTTCCATTGGGAAGAGAATACTTTACTGGATATCCAATGTCATCATTGTCAATATCCATAAAGTTTTAGGAAGTTGATCTTAGCAAATAGATAAGATCATTAAGGGTCTTGTCATAGTCTGTTTCATAGGTGTCCCAAAGGAACTCACTATGTGACTTAGAAAGTGATTGAACCACCAACTTTCTCAAGACTTTGACACCCAACTCTCCCGGCTTGTCAATATGTGACTACATCTCCAAGATGTGTTCACACCTAGACCTTGCCTTGCCAATAGGGCTTGAGTGACCTTAAACTTTTCAAGAACTTGTGGGTTGGGGAGAATAATTGGAGGAGGTGAAAGAAGTATGATTTCCAAAGGACATCATCTTCATTTAGGAAACCTTGTTTCACTAGATTTGGGAAGATCATAGGTGTCTATTACAGACATCTTTTGGGAGATATTCAAGATAGTTGATTTAAAGTCCTTAATATGACACCCAATATGAAATATTAAGGCTAGGACCCAACAAACTATTTTATAACTTAGAAGAGGTATGCCGTAATCCAAGCTATAAAATATTTGAAGGTAGGTGAATGACGATTCACCAATTTCCACCAAGATAAACGAAATGAATTATTAGGTTTTAATTGGTTTTGAAACTCCTAGATCTTTGAGATTCATTGAACTTTTCAAAGGCATGTTTCAATCTCGAGTGTGCCCTTCAGGTTTTGTGACTGGGATGCCGAGGATCACAAAACAAGGTGTGAAGTAACCATGCAAATCACTTGGTACCCTTAATAAATTACCCCTCAATCGATGCGCCGGTTAACCACACACGCTCCATCGATACTATGATAAATATTAAGTCACCCTTTACCTACCTTGTTAAGTCCAAGTTAGTGTGCCGGTTAACCACACACGCTCCACTAACGACTTAGACAAAGTGTAAAGTGTAATTTCATGGGTTAGCACCTTATTCACATTTTTCCTAAGTAACTAAGATTGGGTATTATTAAGAGTTTAGTTACTTAGTATTATCATTAATACTTTTAATGAAGGGAGAATTCTAGTCCTGTCAAACCCGTTCGGCTAACGACCCTCCACCAGTCAAGCAAGCGGTGGGTGAGAGTGGACACCCATTAAGTTGCCATTTTATAGGCAACAACCTTATACCCACCTTATAGACCGGCTTCGTGAATGAGGCGTACTAGCGGTAAGACTGACTTTACTCTTATACATATATATATTATTAACTTATAATATTATAAAGTATAAGGGTTGAATTTTAACTTTTAAAATTCTAAGGGCTAACTTGGAATTAAAGTATTCATAAGTGAAAACTTTACAAATTCCAAAACTTGAGGGCAAGTTTTGAAACTATTCAAAACTAATTAATTCCATAACTTATGTGTTTAAAGTAGTTTTAATCCAAAAACTCTTCAAGTTCCATAACTTGAGGACAAGTTATGGAAGACTTTAAACTAATAAAAGAATTAACTTTTCTTTATTTTATAACTTATGGAATTAATTAAGGTTACACCTTTTATTTTATTTTATTTTATTTTATTTTATTTTATTTTATTAAATGAAGAGACTCTTGGTCCTCCATAACTTGAGGACAAGTTATGGAGTCATAAAACCATTTAATTAGAACTAGACTCTTCATTTTTGTAACCTTTGCCAATTTTTTATGAGTTTTATGATTCTTAAATGTGACTTTTCATATAACTTGAGGACAAGTTACAAAAACACATTTTAGAATCAATTCTTAGATTAATTTGGATTAAAACCAACTATCACATAATTTTATTCATTAATCTAAATTCACTCATAAAACAAGGTAACACAAAAAACTTTTGGTGATCCATAACTTATTCTTAAGTTATGGAATCCTTTAAAACATTAACACCAAATTTTGTAACTCCAAAAAAACTTTGAATCAATTTTTTTTTAAAACCTTTTCATATCCATAACTTATGGAGGTTTCAAAAAATAAAACTCTTTAGATCAAACTTTTAAAACTAATAAAATAATCATATTATTTTATCTTTTATTAAATTTGACCTAATTCAACTCATAAAGCAAATTATTCAAATTTTACAAATAATTAGTTTTTCACAAGAACAAGTAATTATCTTAAAATTTGACAAACTTCATGTTTTTTTTTTCAACTTTGAAAATAAAATATTTGCATCAATATAACAGAAAACAACCCGTGGCTCTGATACCACTGTTGGGTTTTAAGCATTCTAACACTTCCTAAGTGTACATGCAACCCTAAACACCTTGGATCTATGTTTTCTCTATTATACATGCAAATAAGAACATCCAAGGTATTATCCTAATCTAGCATACAAAAAGCTATGAATGTAACAAGATAGAATACATACCTCTTGATGTAGCTTGATGTCTTCAAGCTTTAAGAGCTTATCCCCAATAGTGTGGAAGCCTCAAGTGGAATCACAAATCACCAAGACACCTTGGAATACTTTAGAGAATATGATTACTTGGTTCTCTCTAGTGAAATTGGCTAGCCCTTCTTTAGTGTATCCACACTAGTGCCAATTTCACCAACCAAAGACATCTTTATATAGTATGGAGGATTAGGGTTAAACCCTAATACCCATGACCTTTCATTTCCTAGGATCCATGGGTTAAACACTCCATGGACTATCCATGAAAGCTTAGCCCAACCTAAATGAACTTGGCCCATTCCATATATATAAGAGTCCATATTTAATTAGTTCCTTTTGATCACTTAATTAATTATAAATTAATTCTTGATCAATACTAATTAAATAATATGATTCCATATTAATATATTAGAACTTATAACATATTAATATTAATCATAAACATACTATTCTCAAAAGATTATCCATATAAATTGTGTCGGTGAAGTGCAACCCAAATGGACCATGCCGGGTCGGGTCAAGTACATACCAAATATAGTTATGGACTTAGACATTAATCCAACACAAGGTCCCAGTCAGCTTCGGATTTCGGTCCGATGTCAGCTTCGGACTTCGGTCCGATGTAGGGGACAAGGTCCCAAACAGTCAGCTTCGGACTTCGGTTTGATGGAGGGGGCAGGGCCCCAGTATGTGCTTGATATGTTATTGTATGGTATGTGGTAGTTTGGGGGAGCTCACTAAGCTTCATGCTTACAGTTTCAGTTTTGGTTTCAGGTACTTCCGCAAGCAGAGGGAAGAGCTCGGGATGATGGCATCGCACACACCACAACTTCAGCTTTTATCATGGGAGTTGATTTAGGTTTTGATTTGATATGACATAGTTATGATACAGTTTTCCGCACAGTGTTTTTATTATGTTTGGGATACATCATGTATGGTTTTATGATATGGCATTCAGATTATGGTTTTTGGTTATATTGAAAAATGAAATTTTTGGGTCGTATTTTTGGGTCGTTTCAAGTTGGTATCAGAGCCCTGGTTTGAGGGATTCGGATACATTTCCGGGTGTATCTGAACTCAAACTAAGGGGAAATAAAAAGATTTTTAAAAGGAAAATGTTTTCTAAAAGAATTTTGAAAGCACTTAGAAAGTAAGAAATTTTTAAACGAGATAAGAGTGTGGTGCATGCGATCAGCCGAGCTCAAGTAAGTACTCCCAAATT
Source organism: Lactuca sativa (assembly GCF_002870075.4). Lineage (NCBI taxonomy): Eukaryota > Viridiplantae > Streptophyta > Magnoliopsida > Asterales > Asteraceae > Lactuca > Lactuca sativa. Next base: position 147,045,991 of record NC_056631.2, read on the forward strand.
ACCCATACAAGTTATTTGTTCAGTTTCAGTTTCAGTAGAACAACATGCTAGTATAGGACTAAGGATCTAGGAGGATGCCTTATGTGCCTGCTTTATGTGTTACAGCTTTATGAGTATTGCATGCTAGTATTGAGTAGACAGCAGTAGGATAGCCTGTTTAGGTTATGCCTGATAGTATGAGCTTAGCATTGTATGCTAGTACAGTTTCTCGTTATGAGAATAGTTTTGCCTGAGTATGTTTCCTTTATCCGAATGCTGCTTGCTTCGTGATTTGTGGGGTTCTGAGTAATGGGAGTTAGCCATTAGGTGAACACGTCACACCACATGTGATCAGGGTTGAATAATCCCAGAGTGCCGGAATTGGCCCTATTGCGCAGCTCTTGTTTGAGTCCAACCGTTATAGGGATGAGTCTTTTACTTGAAGGATTATCTGATCCTCGTCACATGTGATGGTGTTCAGGTGGTGGCTAATTAGTATTATAAGGAGACCTTCAGCAGCTGAGGACTAGTCGAGATGAGTCTGAGGTTTCCTAGGGCAAGCCTAGGATGAGAGTAGCAGAGATCAGTAGTAGTAGAAGTGACTTGGTGGAGTCAAGGCAGTTCTTGAAGAAAGTACGGATAGATGTGGAAGGTAGTATGGGCCCGTACTACTGAAAGCAGAGGATCCGTACTCGAATCAAGAAAGGCTGAGACAAGACCAGGGAGCTAGTTGTAGTATCAATGATCCCTTGAGATATTTCCGTTTTCTGATATGGTTGTGATGTGTTTCAGAATGGTGGTTTTGCATTCCAGACCAGCAGCCGACAGCGGAGGTGCCGGGGAGGGATCAGGTTCAGGCTCGGGGGACGAGCGCATGGATGAGCAGACCCGAGAGTTTCTTTCTTCGGAGATTACGCGCATCATTTTAGAGCAGACTCCTGTGATCTTCGGTTCGATCAAGGAGGGGATTCTGGAGCTGATGGATGAGAGATTGGGCACCTTCTGTGCCGAGGTGGCGGCCATGATGGGGTCGCGCACCCTTACTTTCAGAGAGTTCAGGGCATGTGGAGCTCCGGACTATCATGGGGCGCGGGACCCCATAGCGAGTACCAGATGGTTGGCGGATGTGGCCAACGCTTTCCGCTCTAGCAGGTGTCCCGAGGGGGACAAGGTTAGATTGGCGTCCTGTCTTCTAAAGGACAGGGCACGGGATTGGTGGGAGGAGGTCGGACATGCCATTGGGGATGATGCAGCATTGGACGCCATGACCTGGGCTGATTTCTCTACCAGGTTCAGGGCGGAGTTTGCACCGGTCATTGAGGTGCAGCAGTTGGCTAGGGAGTTTCAGGACCTCACCTAGACTACAGAGACAGTGGCGGAGATCACCGCCAAGTTCAGGGAGAGGGCTCTTCTCGTTCCTCAGTATGTGGCTGAAGAGGAAATGAAGAAGGCCCGTTATCATGAGATGTTGCGGAGCGATATCCGCCAGTTTATGAGCCGGTCCAGCTGTAAAACGCTGGAAGATATGATTGCTAGGGCTCGGGAGAGGGAGATTGATCTCGAGATGGAGAAGAAGAGGAAACTGGAGGCGGTTTTGGGTTCAGGCGGTTCGGGAAAAAAGCCCAGGGTTTCAGATCACAGGTCCAGGGGATAGCCGAGCCACGGTCGATGTGGTAGGTGTGGGAAGATGCACGAGGGGGCGTGCAAGGCAGGGAGTTCCGGCTGCTACAAGTGCGGTCGGATTGGGCATTTGAGTAGGGATTGTACGGCTCCTGCTACTGCCGTTGCAGCATCAGATCTGATTTGCTTTCAGTGAAATCAGAGGGGACATAAAAAGTCCCAGTGTCCGAGCTTAGCCGCAGCAGGGAAGGTGGCTGCACCTGCCCCTGCTACTTTGAGGATTACAGATGGCCGGCAGGGCCGAGCTGATGCGCCAGTGGCGAAGAGTAGGGCGTTTCAGATGACTACAGAGGAGGCGCGAGCGACTCCTGATGTGGTGACAGGTATGTATCTTCCCTTCATCTCTTTATTATTATTATTGTTTGAATATTGCTTATGATTGTATGTTTTATTTAGGGTCGTTCTCTGTGAACGGCATTTCTGTTATGGTATTATTCGATTCGGGGGCCACCCGATCATTCGTATCGCTTGCGCTTAGCAAGAGATTTAGTAGAGCTCCTGGGGAGCTGGATTGTCCATTAGAGGTTGAGATAGCAGATGATAGGACCGTGAGGGTCGGCAGAGTGCATAGAGGTTGTTCTCTTCAGTTGTTTGATGAGCAGTTTTCAGTGGACCTGGTACCTATTCCCCTGCGAGGGAATAAGGTTATTGTTGGCATGGATTGGCTAAGCCCCAATGGGGCGGTGATTGATTGTGAGCTTCAGCTAGTGAGGGTTCGCACTCCAAGTGGGGGAGAGTTAGTGATTCAGGGCGAGAGGCCACAGTGAGGACCGACCTTTTGTTCCGCCGCAAGGGCGAGGCGCTATGTTCAGCAGGGTTGTGCCGGTTTTGTAGCTTACGTCTTGGATGCCCGGGAGAAGGGCAAGACGGAAGTTGATGATGTTCCTATTGTACAAGACTACCCGGATGTGTTTCCCGAGGATTTGCCAGGGATACCTCCTGAGAGACAGGTTGAGTTCAGGATCGACCTAATTCCTGGTGCGGCTCTGATAGCCAAAGCACCGTATCGACTAGCTCCCCCTGAGATGCAGGAGTTGTCTACACAGCTGCAAGAGCTGTTAGACAAGGGTTTCATTCGGCCGAGAAGTTCGCCTTGGGGAGCACCGATCTTGTTTGTGAGGAAGAAGGATGGGTCGCATCGTATGTGTATTGATTATCGGGAGTTGAATAAGGTAACGGTGAAGAACCGTTACCCACTTCTGAGGATAGATGATTTGTTTGATCAGCTTCAGGGAGCGTCTTGGTTCTCCAAGATCGATCTACACTCCGGTTATCATCAGATGCGGGTTAGAGATGAGGATGTACAAAAGACTGCTTTCAGGACCAGATATGGTCATTATGAGTTTGTGGTGATGCCATTTGGGCTCACCAATGCTCCAGCCGCGTTCATGGATCTCATGAACCGCGTGTGCAGGCCGATGCTGGATCGGTCAGTGATAGTATTCATAGATGATATCTTGGTATATTCCAAGACGCAGGAGCAGCACGAGGAGCACCTGCGGGAGGTGCTGGAGGCTTTGAGGAGGGAGAGACTTTTCGCAAAGTTCTCCAAATGTGAGTTCTGGTTGCACGAGGTGCAGTTCCTTGGTCACCTCGTCAACCAGAAGGGTATTTTGGTAGATCCGACCAAGATAGAGGCCGTGATGCAGTGGGAGGTCCCGGAGTCTCCATCTGAGATTCAGAGCTTCCTAGGGTTGGCAGGGTATTATCGGAGATTTATTCAGGACTTCTCTAAGATAGCAGTGCCGCTCACCCGACTGACCAAGAAGTCGGTGGTATTTCGTTGGGGGCCTGAGCAACAGGCAGCGTTCAAGACCCTCAGATAGAGATTGTGCGAGGCTCCGATCCTTACCTTGCCAGAGGGAGTAGAGGACTTCGTAGTCTACTGTGATGCCTCGATCACAGGTATGGGAGCAGTATTGATGCAGCGAGGCCATGTGATAGCTTATGCCTCGAGACAGTTGAAGCCTCACGAGGCTAATTATCCTACCCATGATTTGGAGCTGGGGGCAGTTGTGTTTGCCCTCAAGATTTGGAGGCATTACCTTTATGGGGTCCGTTGTACTATTTACACGGATCACAAGATTTTGAGGTACCTTATGGATCAGCCGAGTCTGAACATGAGGCAGAGGAGGTGGTTGGATGTGCTAAAGGATTATGATTATGAGATCTTTTACCATCCAGGGAAGGCCAACGTGGTGGCCGACGCCCTAAGCCGCAAAGTGTCGGCGGCCCCTATCAGAGATCTGTGTTTGAGGATGACAGTGATCACTCTGTTGTTGGAGCGGATCAAGGAGGCTCAGGTGGAGGGCCTCAAGGAGGAGAGACATAAGTGTGAGAGGATCATGGGCCGAGTAGCCTCGTTTGATTATGATAGTCGGGGATTGCTGACGCTTCACGGGAGGGTGTGGGTACCGTACTGGGGTGGAGTGCGGCAAGTGTTGATGGATGAGGCTCATAAGTCTCGGTTTTCTATCCACCCAGGGGCGACAAAGATGTATCGAGATCTTCGACCTGATTATTGGTGGCCCTGCATGAAGCGGGACGTCGCCTGGTACGTTGAGAGATGCCTGACCTGCCGGAAGGTCAAGGCGGAGCACCAGAGACCTCACGGCAAGATGCAGCCGTTAGACATTCCCGTGTGGAAATGGGAGGACATCACCATGGATTTTGTCACCAAGCTCCCCAGGACCGCACTAGGAGTGGATTCGATATGGGTAGTAGTGGATCGGTTGACGAAGAGTGCCCATTTTATCCCGATCCAGGAGAGTATATCGGCGGAGAAGTTAGCCGATATCTATGTGCGAGAGATTGTGGCACGTCATGTAGTGCCGGTATCGGTGGTGTCAGACTGAGATATCCGTTTCACATCCAGATTCTGGAAGCGGTTCCACGACGAGATGGGTACTCGTCTCCATTTCAGCACTGCTTTCCACCCTCAGACGGAAGGGCAGAGCGAGAGGACGATTCAGACTCTCGAGGACATGCTTAGGGCATGTGTTCTAGATTTCGGTGGCAGTTGGGATACGTATCTTCCGTTGGCGGAATTTTCGTATAACAATAGTTATCATGCGAGCATTGATCGACCTCCCTTTGAGATGCTGTATGGGAGGAAGTGTAGGACCCTGATTTGTTGGGGCGAGGTCGGTCAGCGGGTCATCGGGAGCACAGAGGTGGTGCTCAAGACGACCGAGTTGATCCAGCAGGTCCGTAGTAGACTGCAGACGGCGCAGAGTCGGCAGAAAAGCTACGCCGACAGGATGCGTTCGGACTTGGAGTTCCAGGTGGGGGATATGGTCCTCCTGAAGGTCTCACCTTGGAAGGGTGTCATCAGATTCCGGAAGAGGGGCAAGTTGGGCCCCAGATTTATTGGTCCTTTCAGGGTTTTGGCCCGGGTGGGTCGGGTTGCTTATCGGTTAGACCTTCCTGAGGAGCTTAGTCAGATCCACAACACTTTCCATGTGTCTCAGTTGAGGAAGTGTTTGGTAGATGAGTCGGCAGTCGTTCCCCTAGAGGATATTCAGGTTGATAGCAGCCTGAATTATATTGAGAGGCCGGTCGCAATTCTGGACCGGAAGACCAAGACCTTGAGGAACAAGGAAATTCAGTTAGTGAAGGTGCAGTGGCAGCACCGAAAGGGATCAGAATGGACGTGGGAGGCTAAGGAAGAGATGAGAGAGCACTACCCAGAGATATTTGCAGATTCAGCCGTAGCAGACTTCGAGGACGAAGTCTGAGATAAGTGGGGGAGAATTGTAACGACCCGTCTTCGGTATGATGATTCCTTGGTTTTTATTTTGAAGTTTTGCAAGAGGGACTCGACGAGTTCATAGCCTGACTCGCCGAGTAGGGACGGGATTTCGAGCACGTGTTAGCTGGCGACTCGGCGAGTCTATATTCTGGACTCGGCGAGTCTGTCCGTCTGGGAGAAACCCTAAATCCCCGGGTTGCCCACTATTTAAGCCCCTTATGGCCTCCATTCTTGCCTCCTTCACCCTCAGAAGCTGTGAGAAAACCCTAATTCGTTCTTGAGTGATTCTAGGTGATTTTGTGTGCAATTGTGAAGGCTTGAAGAAGGAGAAGAAGAAAGGAGCAAGGAGAAGGATTGTGGAGCAGGGATTCAAGGGAAAGCAAGAGCTCTTTGAGGTATTCTTCAGATTTCCTTCCCTTTTATGCTTTAAAACCCCTCTAGATCTAGTTGATGCTTTTCTCAAGCCTTATGTTGATATGGAAACCCTATTATGCCGAAATATCCTTAGATCTGTTTATTTAGGAGTTGTAGCACCCAGATCTATTGCCTTTATGGAGCTATGTTGCATATTAACCCTAGATCTACCCCTTTTAAGCATCTTTTAGCCTTTGTTCCCTTGTTCATGCGTTTGTACACGTAAAGTTGGAAACTTTACGTGGTAAATCAGCTTATTGGACTCAGATCTATCTTGTGTATGTATTGGACTCGAGCAGAATCGAGTGTAGAATAGTTGCATGGCAGTGACTCGGCGAGTCGGAAGAACGACTCGGCGAGTCGAGTCACGAGTTCCCGATTTCTTCCTTTTGAGCGGTGTCGAGTGGGTCCAGTGAGTAGTGGAGTGGACTCAGCGAGTTTGAGGGTAGACTCAGTGATGGAGGGACTCGGCGAGTTATTCATACAACTCGGCGAGTCCAAGGCAATCTTCTTAAGCTCAAGAACAACTCGTCGAGTTGTTCATATGACTCGGCGAGTCGGATGAAGATTGTCTGAGTTCTTGGATCGAGAGGGTACTCGTCGAGTCGATGTCATACTCGACGAGTAGCCACTAGTAGGATTGAGAATAGAGATTAGAGACTCGGCGAGTTGGCGGCCCAACTCGGCGAGTCAGGTCAACTGGGGGTTGACTTTGACCTAGAGTTGACTTTGACCAAGAGTTGACCTTGACCTAGAGTTGACTTTGACCAAGGGTAAAAGAGTCATTTTACCCAGTGTAGTGTTTAGTATTTGATTGAGTGTGTTTATGGACTTGTAGCAGGGGAGATACCGGAGCAGCAGCAGTTAGCTTCCAGAGCCATACACACAGCAGCCAGTTCACGAGGTGAGTTTCCTTCCAGTAGGAATGGGTCTAAGGCCACAATGCCGACCCGTTTAGCTAGTAGTAGTATCCGGATTTTGATCCGATGCAGTAGTTAGCATGTTTGATGCCTTCGTGGCTCAGACAGGATTTATGTGTCATCATGCTAGTGATATGTTTATGCTATGTTCAGTCAGCTTCGGACTTCGGTCCGATGTCAGCTTCGGACTTCGGTTCAATGTAGGAGACAAGGTCCCAGTCAGCTTCGGATTTCGGTCCGATGTCAGCTTCGGACTTCGGTTCGATGTAGGGGACAAGGTCCCAGTCAGCTTCGGATTTCGGTCCGATGTCAGCTTCAGACTTCGGTCCGATGTAGGGGACAAGGTCCCAGTCAGTCAGCTTCGGACTTCGGTTCGATGGAGGGGGCAAGACCCCAGTATGTGCTTGATATGTTATTGTATGGTAAGTGGTAGTTTGGGGGAGCTCACTAAGCTTCGTGCTTACAGTTTCAGTTTTGGTTTCAGGTACTTCCGCAAGCAGAGGGAAGAGCTCGGGATGATGGCATCGCACACACCACAGCTTCAGCTTTTATCCTGGGAGTTGATTTAGTTTTTGATTTGATATGACATAGTTATGATACAGTTTTCCGCATAGTGTTTTATTATGTTTGGGATACATCACGTATGGTTTTATGATATGACATTTAGATTATGGTTTTTGGTTATATTGAAAAATGAAATTTTTGGGTCGTTTCACAAATGCTGTTTGCTTTGTGCTATATGGGCTTTGAGTGATGGGAATTAGTTGTTAGGTGAATACGTTAAAGTCACATGTGATCAGGGTTGAATAAACTCAAAGTGTTGGATTTGACCCTATTGCGTAGCTCTTGTTTGAGTCCTAACCGTTGTAGGGATGAGTCCCTTACTCGAAGGATTATTCGAGCCTCGTCGCATGTGATTGTATTCTGGTAATAGCTAATTGGCATCACAAAGAGACCTTCACCAGCTGAGGACTAGGTTGGGTGGAGTCAGAAGTTTCCTCGGGTAAGCCTAGGATGAGAGTCGCAGAGATCAACGGTAGCGAAAGGGATCTGGTAGAGTCAAGGCAGTCCTTGGAGAAGGTACAGATAGATGTGGAAGGTAGTATGGGCCCGTACTACTGAAAGCAGAGGATACGTACCCGAACCGAGGAAGGGTAAGATAAGACTAGGGAACATGTAGTAGGTGTGATCCCTCCAGAGATCTCAGTATCACTAATGGTTATTATTTTTGTGTTTCAGAATGGTGGTACTACGCTCGAGGCCAGCAGTTGGCAGTACAGGAGAGGGATCGGGTTCAGGATCAGGTTCCAAGCCAGTAGATGAGGGGCGGCATGAGTTCATCGCGTCAGAGATCACCAGAGGCATCCTTGAGTAGACCCCCATTATCTTTGGGTCGATCAAGGAAGGAAAATTGAAGATGATGGAGGATCGCCTCAGGGCATTCAGGGGCGACATGGCATCTGGCCAGCCGGATCTCGCACATTGTCCTTCAAGGACTTCTGGGGAAGTGGTGCGCCGGATTTTCACGAGGCAAAGGACCCCATAGCTGCCAGGCGATGGATCGCAGAAATTGAGTCTACACAGTTGACTAGCTTCTTCCCTGAGGGGTCGAAGGTGAGATATGCAGCAGGATGCTTGAGAGATCGAGCTAGGGATTGGTGGGAGTCCGTTGGTGACTCGTTGGGAGCCTTGGTTGTTGAGGGTATGACCTGTTCAGATTTCGTGACCAGGTTCAGGGCAGAGTTTGTACCGGCGGTCGAGCTTTAGCAGCTCGCCAAGGAGTTCCTAGATATGAGACAGACGACGGAGACTGTGGCGGAGATCACCGCCAAGTTCTGGGAGAGGGCATTGTTGGTGCCCTAGTACGCGGGTGACGAGGATATGAGGAGGACCCGCTATTATGACATGCTACGAGCTGATATTCGGGAGCATGTCAGTTTTTTAGCTTGCCCTACCTTGGACTCGATGATTTCCAGGGCGAGGGAGAGAGAGATAGACCTGGAGCACATCCGGAAGAGGAAGGCGAAGGAGGGGCATGTTATGGGGGCTTCAGGGAAGAAGCCCAGGGGACCAGATGCGGGGTCGAAAGGCCAACAGGGGCGGGATCGCTGCAGGAAATGCGGCAAGACGCACGAGGGAGCGTGCAAGTTGGGATCGTTAGGCTGCTACAAGTGCGGCAAGTTAGGGCACTTCAGCAGGCATTGTACCGCCCCTGCACCTGTGATTCAAACATCAGAGTTGTTGTGTTTCCACTGCAACCAGAGGGGCCACAAGAAGGCCAATTGCCCCCAGTTGACAGTATTAGCGCCGGTTAAGGCACCAACTCCAGCTACCCTGTGGATTACAAATGGCCGGCAGGGCAAGGCAGAGGCTCCAGTGGTGAGGAGCCAGGCGTTTCAGCTGACTACAGAAGAAGCTCGCGCCGCACCCGACGTGGTGACATGTATGATTCTTTTCCTCTATCTTAATTTTTATGATGTTATGATATTGATATGTGCTCTGTGTATATGTGTTAGGATCGTTCCATGTGAACGGTATTCTTATTCAGGTATTGTTCGACTCGGGTGCCACCCAATCATTTGTTTCCCTTGCGCTTAGCAAAAGGTCTACTGAGTCTTCGGGCATGTTGGATTGCCCTTTAGAGGTAGATATTGCCGATGATCGATCGGTGCGAGCATCGGCAGTATTCAGGGATTGGGTCCTAAGGTTATTTGAGGAGGGCTATTTGGTGGATTTGGTTCCCATCCCTTTGTGGGGGAAGAAGGTGATTATAGGCATGGATTGGTTGAGGCCTAATGGGGCGATGATAGATTATGCATAGCAGTTAGTGCGGATCAGGACCCCAAGTGGGGGAGAGTTGGTGATCCACGGCGAGAGGCCACAGCGTGGACCTGCAGTATGTTTAGCAGCGAGAGCTAGGCGCTACCTTCAGCAGGGTAGCGCGTGATATGTCGCGTATGTTATGGATACCCAGGAGACGGGTAAGCCGACGGTGAGTGAGGTTCCAGTGGTGCGAGACTACACTGATGTGTTCCTGGAGGAGCTTCCTGGAATACCTCCGGAGCGTCAGGTAGAGTTCAGGATCGACCTAGTTCCTGGTGCGGCTCCGATAGCCAAGGCACCGTATCAGTTTGCTCCTCTCGAGATGCAGGAGTTGTCTACGTAGCTGCAGGAGCTGCTAGATAAGGGATTTATTCGACCGAGCAGTTCACCCTGGGAAGCCCTGATCCTGTTTGTGAAGAAGAAGGACGGGGCACATCGGATGTGTATAGATTACCGGGAGCTGAATAAGGTGACGGTGAAGAACAGTTACCCACTCCCGAGGATTGATGACCTTTTTGATCAGTTACAGGGAGCATCTTGGTTCTCCAAGATCGATTTGCATTCAGGTTATCATCAGATGAGGGTTAGAGAGGAGGATGTACAGAAGACTGCGTTTCGGACGCGTTATGGCCGTTATGAGTTCGTGGTGATGCCGTTTGGGCTCACCAATGCTCCTGTCGCGTTCATGGAGGTCATGAACCGCGTGTGTAGACCGATGTTGGATCGGTCTGTGATAGTTTTCATTTATGACATCTTGGTGTATTCCAAGACGCAGGAGGAGCATGAGGAGCATCTGAGAGAGGTTTTGGAGACCTTGAGGAGGGAGAGCTTGTACGCCAAGTTCTCCAAATGTGAGTTTTGGTTGCGCGAGGTGCAGTTTCTTGGGCACCTCGTCAACCAGAACAGGATTTCGGTAGACCCGGCCAAGGTGGAGGCCGTGATGAGATGGGAGGTTCCGAAGTCTCCATCCGAGATTCGGTATTTCCTAGGATTAGCAGGCTACTATCAGAGATTCATTTAGGATTTCTACAAGATAGTCATACCCCTGACACGGTTAACTAAGAAAGTCGTGGTCTTTCGATGGTGACCTGAGCAGCAGGCCGCGTTCGACATTCTGAGACAGAGATTGTGCGAGGCGCCAATCTTAGCCCTGCCGGAGGGTGTAGAGGGTTTCGTGGTATACTGTGATGCGTCTATCTCAGGCTTAGGCGCAGTATTGAAGCAGATGGGACATGTCATTGCTTATGCCTCAAGACAGCTGAAGCCTCACGAGGCAAACTACCTGAGGCATGATTTAGTGTTGGGGGCGGTGGTCTTCGCCCTCAAAATTTGGTGGCATTACCTCTACGGGGTTCGATGTAGCATTTACACGGACCATAAGAGTTTGAGATACCTCATGGATCAGCCGAATCTGAACATGAGGCAGCGTCGGTGGTTGGACGTGGTGAAGGATTATGATTGCGAGATCCTTTATCACCCGAGGAAGGCCAACGTAGTGGCCGATACGCTTGGCCGTAAGGTGGGACCGATCAGGGATGTGTGTATGAGGATGACAGTGGTGACCCCACTTTTAGAGCAGATTCGGGAAGCTCATCAGGAGGCTATGAAAGAGGAACATCGGAAGAGTGAGCGAATAGTGGGTCAGGTCACCTCCTTCGATTATGATAGTCGAGGGTTATTGACACTACATCGTAGGGTGTGGGTGCTGTATCACGGAGGCGTGCGCCAGATCTTGATGGGGGAGGCGCACAAATCCCGATTCTCTATTCATCAAGGGGCGACGAAGATGTATCGGGATCTTCGTCTAGACTATTGGTGGCCCTGCATGAAGCGGGATGTGACGTGGTACGTCGAACGGTGTTTGACCTGTAGGAAGGTCAAGGCCGAGCATCAAAGACAGCACGACAAGATGCAGCCATTGGACATCCCATTGTGGAAATGGGAGGATATTACGATGGATTTTATCACGAAGCTTCCCCGGACAGCGCGCAGAGTGGATCCGATTTGGGTCATCGTGGATCGGTTGACCAACAGCGCCCATTTTATTCCGATTCAGGAGAGTGTCTCGGCCAAAAAGTTGGCTGATATCTATATCAGAGAGATAGTGGCACGGCATGGGGTTCCAGTGTCAGTGATATCAGATCGAGATGTGCGGTTCAGTTCCAGGTTTTGGAAGAAGTTTCATGATGAGTTGGGCACTCGACTGTATTTTAGCACCGCCTTTCACCTGCAGACGGATGGTCAGAGCGAGCGGACCATCCAGACGTTGGAGGATATGTTGCGGGCATGCGTGCTAGACTTTGGTGGTAGTTGGGATACCTATCTTCCCTTGGCTGAGTTCTCGTACAACAACAGCTACCACGCAAGTATTGACCGTCCCCCATTCGAGATGTTGTACGGACGAAAGTGCATGACCCCAATATGTTGGGGTGAAGTTGGCTAGAAGGTCATGGGGAGCACCGAGGTGGTGCTCAAGATGACCGAGAGGATCCAGCAGGTTCGAAGCAGGCTTCAGACTGCACAGAGTCGGCAGAAAAGTTACGCCGACAAGCGTCGATCAGACCTGGAGTTCTAGGTCGGGGATATGGTTCTCCTGAAAGTGTCGCCTTGGAAAGGCGTCATTCGATTCAGGAAACGGGGCAAGTTGGGCCTGAGATACATTGTTCCATTCAGGGTTGTAGCCCGGGTGGGCAAGGTGGCATATAGGCTGGATCTGCCAGCCGAGCTCAGTAAGATCCACAACACCTTCCATGTCTCCCAGCTGTAGAAGTGCCTAGTGGATGATTTAGCGTTGGTGCCGTTAGAGGATATACAGGTTGACGACAACCTGAATTACATTGAGCACCCAGTCGCAATCATCGACCGAAATTCGAAGGATCTGAGGAACAGAGGGTGGAATTAGTGAAGGTGCAGTGGCAGCACCGAAAGGGTTCGGAGTGGACTTGGGAGCCAGTGGAAGAAATGATGGAGCATTACCCCGAGCTGTTTCAGGATCGAGCAGCAGACTTTGATGACGAAGTCTAAAATAACTCGGCGAGTCCCCACTGTCTGATGAAACTGTAAATTTCAAGGGCTTGCACCCTATTTAAACCCTCTTATCCACCCCCAACCTCGCCCCCTTCACCCTCAGAGCTCCCATCATCGTTCAAACCCTTATTCCTTGTGAGATTGAAGTGCTTTGGTGTGTTTCTTGAAGAATTTTAGAAGAAAGAAGAGTAGATAAAGAAGAGAAGAAGGAGGCCAGGCATCTTGGTGTTACTTCAGTGATTTCCTTGAGGTATAACTCAATTTCCCTCTGTTTTCATGCTTATAGTCCCTTGTAGCCCCATGAAAGTCCTTCTTGAGCCTTTCCCCAAGCTTGAGTGTGTATTAGGGTTTGTAATAATTTGTTTAGCTCCTCAATATAGGCATGATTGAGCTCCAGGAGCTCAGATCTCCTGCCTTTATGGAGCCATATTGCATGAAAGCCCTAGATATACTCTTTTAGTGCATTTTGAGCCCTAAAACCTTCATTGGTATTTATTTATAGGTAAAGTTGGAAACTTTACGTGTTAATCAGGCCCTAGAAACCCAGATCTACGTATGGCATGAGCTGGATTCGAGCAAAATTGAGTATATAGTGTTTGCATGTGCAAGACTCGGCGAGTCGAGTCGTGAGTCCTCGAGTTCTTCCCCTTTTCGTGCTGCGGAGTGGAGTAGTGAGTCATGGGGTGTGACTCGGTGAGTCGGAAGCCAGACTCACCCATGAAGAAACTCGGCGAGTCAATTCCCTGACTCGGCGAGTCCAAGACAATCTTCTTGCCTCAAGAACAGACTCGGCGAGTTGTTCATAGAACTCGGCGAGTCTCAGTATAGAGTGTTTTTTGGATGAAGACGAACTCGACGAGTTGTTCATACAACTCGGTTAGTAGGATGAAGGACGTTTGGACATCAATTTAGAAGGAAAACTCGTCGAGTCGATGCTAAACTCGCTGAGTAGAGACAGGACAATGGTTAGACAAGGGATAGGGACTCGGCAAGTTGGCAGGCGAACTCGGCGAGTCGGGTCAACTGGAAGTTGACTTTGACTTTGACTCTTGGCTTAGTTAGGGGTAAATGGTCACTTTACCTTGAGGTCAATTAGCAGCATTTGACTGAGTGTTTTGTGGGGATTATAGTCGGAGGATTTCCGGGGTAGCAGCAGCAGGAGACAGTCAGTTCCCACGTAGATCAGCAGCTACTTTGAGGTGAGTTACCTTCTAGTAGCGGTGGTTCTAAGGACACAATGCCGGCCCACAAGTAGGATTTTATGATAGATGTTTGTCTCTTTGATATTCATCTAGGTTTGCTACTACTTGTGATATGTTGTTGTGCTAGTATGATATGATGCTATGTGCTAGTGACAGTAGGGGGAGATAATCCCCCAGAACACCGGTCGATAGGGTCGAAGGGGCGGTCATGCCCAGCCATGCTAGATAGTTTATGAGATATATGTGTTATGTGGTAGTGGTAGGGGTGAAATAGTCCCCAGTATCCGGTCGAGAGGACCGAAGGGGAGGCAAGCTCCCAGATATACTGGTTAGTATCCGATTGAGAGGACCGAAGGGGAGACCAGCACCCAAATATGCTAGTCAGTATCCGGTCGAGAGGACTGAAGGGGAGGCAAGCTCCCAGATATACTGGTCAGTATCCGGTCGATAGGACCGAAGGGGTAGGTCGGGCACCCAGATATGCCTGACAATATCTGTATGTTATGTGATTGTATGGTATGTGGTATGTTGGAGGAACTCACTAAGCTTCGTGCTTACGCTTTTCAGTTTTGGTTTCAGGTACCTCTTCTTCGAAGGGGAAGGGGCTGGCGCGGTAGCGGCCCATCACACACACGCCTTGTATTCCTCACTATGAGATCCTCCTGGGAAATTGTACTCTGACTTTATTATGTTTTTATGAAATGTTTCAAGACATGCGTTAACTTTCATGAAATGATATGATCAGTGAACCTTTTATTTTTAAGGTTCGCTAAGAATATGTTTTAAAAATGAAATTTTTGGCTCGTATTTTTGGGATGTTACAATGCTACACCCATTTCCACTATCCCACAGAAGGGTAAAAACCATTTCACCCCTCCTTGACTCAAAAGTCCACATGTTGACCAAAACCCTAAAAGTCAACAAAAGTCAACAACAAGTAGTACGCGGGGCGTATCCTTGCTTTCCAGAAACGGGGGACGCGACCCACTACGGATCACGTACTAGGATTACGCCCAGCGTACATCCCAGTTTCTCACTTCCTTATTCTAATGTCTTAAACGATTAAGACATAACCCCATATTGTAGATCTGGCCAATTATATACCTCTTAATCCATAAAGTCGAAACATTTAAGCCTTTGCATGGCTATAAAGGTTCCCCACACCTTCTAACACCTTTCCTTTCTCCTCCAAGAGTCTAGATCTCAGGCATGGCTCAACATCCACGTCCCAGATTGCAATTTTATGAACATACAACTCATATAGTTATGGAATATGATAGTTCTAGGCCAATCGAGACTACTTGCTCATAAAGTCTCCATCCTGGGACCAAAAACCCTAGAAATTGGTCCAAGAAGCACACCATATAAACTGCAAGGCAAGATCTGAACTTCTTACCTCAGGATGAAGCTCCAACCTTTGTAGTCCTCAGATCTACACTTGTCCACCAACTTCTATCCTCCACAATGGTCTCCTCTTCTCTTTCACCACCTTGAAATGACACTTTGAAGCTTAGAACACTCCTACCCAAGCTAAAAACGAAGGAAATGCTCTCTTACGGTTTCTTTCTGAAAGATGGTGGCTGAGGGACAAGACCATCTCATTCCTTTTAAAGCCGTAAAGTCATATTAGGGTTTTGAGTCTGGGCTGGTTAAGCCCGGCGTAACCTTAGGTACGCCCAGCGTACCCGAATGGAACTGCGTACAAAATAAGCGTGTGAGTACGTGCAGCGTACTCCTTGTACACCCAGCGTACTCACAGGCTTAAAACTCAACACAAAGGACCCAATATGACAACTTTGAAAAAAAATGAAGGGTTAAATGGTTGAACCTGAATTTCGGGCTGTTACAACTCTCCCTACTAGAACCAGACTTCATCCCCGAAGTCTTATACCGAAAACAACTCCGGATGCTGCTCCCGCATCTTCGACACGGACTCCCACGTCAGCTCGGACCACCTTCCGATGTTGCCACTGAATCACGATTGGTCTCTCGGCATAATTCAGGCCCGCATCCACTTCAATATCCTCCAGAGGCACTACCGCCGACTCGTCGGCTATGCACTTCCTCAACTGAGACACGTGGAAGGTATCATGAATTTAGCTCAACTCCGCAGGTTGCTCCAGACGATATGCTACTCTGCCTACTCTCGATATCACTCTAAACGGCCCAATAAATCGGGGCCCCAGCTTGCCCCTCTTCCTGAATCCGATCACTCCTTTCCAAGGAGATACCTTCAGGAGCATGAAATCACCAACCTGGAACTCGAGCTCAGATCGTCGCCTATCTGCATAACTCTTCTGGCGACTCTGAGCAGTCAACAACCTCTGCCGAACCTGCTGTATCTGCTCTGTCGTCTGAAGCACAATCTCCGTACTACCCATCACGCGTTGCCCTACTTCTCCCCAGCATATGGGGGTCCGACACCTCCTCCCATACAACAGCTCAAAGGTGGCATACCAATGCTCGAGTGATGGCTGTTGTTGTAGGAAAACTCAGCCAAGGGTAAATACGTGTCGCAACTCCCTCTGAAATCCAATACACATGCCCGAAGCATATCCTCGAGCATCAGAATCATTAGCTCACTCTGCCCGTCCGTCTGTGGGTGGTATGCGGTACTGAAATACAGCCTCGTACCCAACTCCTTGTGAGACTTCTTCCAACATCTGGAAGTAATTCGCTCGTCTCGATCTAAAACAATCGAGATCGGAAGTCCATGCCGCGATACCACCTCCCTCACATACAACTCTGCCAGCCTCTTAGTAGAAAAGCTCTCACTGATAGCAAGAAAGTGAGCGCTCTTCGTCAACCTATCCACAATTACACAACTTGCATCGACACCCCTATCAGTCCTTGGCAATTTGGTGATAAAATCCATGGTAATCTGTTCCCACTTCCACTCAGGGATCTCTAACGGCTGCAGCTTACCATGCGGACTCTGGTGCTCGGCCTTAACCTTGCGACAGGTCAAGCACCTCTCTACGAACCATGCAACATCCATCTTCATACAGGGCCACCAATACTCCTTCTTTAAATCCAAGAACCTCTTAGTGGCCCCGGGATGGATCGAGAACTTCGACCTATGGGCCTCCTCCATTAAGATGGTACGCATCCTGCCCACAAACGGTACGCAAATCCGGCCCTGAAAAGTCATAAGTCCTTAACTATCGGTAACAAACTCCGATACCTGCCCGATCACCCGCTCCCTATTGTGGTTCTTCGGTCTCACTGCTTTTGCATGGGCCCCTCGTATAGTATCCAACACCGGAGTCATCACTGTCAACCTCATACAAACGTCTCGAATTGGGACGCTCTCCGCCCTACGGCTCAAAGCATCGGCTACAACATTAGCCTTGCCCGGGTGGTACAGGATCTCACAATCATAATCCTTTACCACATCCAACCATCTCCTCTGGCGCATGTTCAGGTTGGGCTGATCCATCAAGTACTTCAGACTCTTGTGGTCCTTGTATATGGTACACCGAACCCCATACAGATAGCGATGCTAGATCTTGAGGGCGAACACCACAACCCCCAGCTCCAGATCGTGGGTGGGATATCTCGACTCATGAGGCTTCAGCTGCCTCGATGCATATGCTATCATGTACCCCCTCTGCATAAGCACTGTCCCAACCCAGATATTGATGCATCACAGTACACCACAAAATCCTCCATCCCTTCCGGGAGTGCGAGCACCGGGGCTTCGCATAACTTCTGGCGAAATGTCTCAAATGAGGTCTGCTGCTCAGGACCCCATGAAAAATGCAACACCCTTCCGGGTTATCTTGGTAAGTGGCACGACGATCTTTGAGAAATCCTTAATAAATCTCCGATAATAGCCGGCGAATCCCACAAAGCTCCTGATCTCGGTGGGTGATCTCGGCACCTCCCACCTCATGACCGCCTCAATCTTGGCCGGATCGACCAATATCCCATTCCGGTTGACGAGATGTCCCAAGAACTGAACCTCTCGTAAATAGAACTCACACTTGGAGAATTTGGCATACAACCTCTCCGATCTCAGAACTCCAAGGATCTCCCTCAAATGCTCCTCATGTTGTTCTCTAGACCTCAAATAAACCAAAATATCATCAATGAATACGATCACCAACCGATCCAGCATCGGCCTGCACACCCTGTTCATGAGATCCATGAACGCAGCTGGTGCATTGGTGAGCCCAAAAGGCATAACCACAAACTCGTAATGCCCATAATGATTTCTGAATGCAGTCTTCTAGATATCTTCATCCCGAACCCTCATCTGATGATAACCCGACCTCAAGTCTATCTTGGAGAACCAAGATGTCCCCTGCAACTGATCATACAGATCATCGATCCTCGGCAACGGATACCGGTTCTTGACCATCAACTTGTTCAACTCCCGGTAATCAATACACATCCGGTGTGAACCATCCTTCTTCTTGACAAAAAGGATCGGTGCTCCCCAAGGTGAGCTACTCGGTCGAACAAACCCCTTCCCCAACAGCTCCTGAAGCTGTGAGGATAACTCCTGCATCTCTGGCGGTGAGAGGTGATAAGGCGCCTTGGCGATAGGTGCTGCTCCCGGAACCAAATCGATACAGAACTCCACTTGCCTCTCTGGAGGCACGCCCGATAGTTCCTCGGGAAAAACATCCGAAAACTCGCACACTATCGGAACCTCATCAATCGAACTTGGCCTCCCTGCGGCAACTCATGTGTCCATCACATAGGCTACGAATCCACTGCAGCCTTGCTGCAAACTCTGTCTCGCCCTGGCAGTCGAACAAAACAATGACCCACACTGGGTCCCCTCGCCATACACCTTAAGCACTCCCCCACTAGGGTCTCGTATCGTCACCAACTGATGCTCGCAGTCTATAACAGCTCCAAATCGGCTCAACCAATCCATGCTCACTATAACACACACATCCCCCATCGCAATCGGGACCAGATCTATCGGGAACTCCACACCGAAGATCCCAAGGATACACCCTCGAATTACCTCCGAAGCATACACTGCTCGCTCATCAGCTTTGGAAATTCGTAGAGGTCGACTCAACGCCTCTCGACGGATACTAATGTGCTGACTAAATGCCAAGGAAACAAATGACCGACTCGCACCCGAGTCAAATAATACCAAAGCAGGTACATAACTCAGAAGAAAAGTACCTATACATATCATCATATAACCACAATATCACAAACAAAAGATAAAATACATAATACATACCAGCCACAACATCGGGCGCTGCATGGACCTCCTCCGCAATCAACTGGAAAGCTCTCCCACGAGCCTTCAGAGCCTCGGCCTTCACCGATCGAACCTCGGTAACGCTAGCAGCAGGCGCAGATCCCTATGCTGATTCCTGGTGTAGCTGAGGGCACTCGGCCTTCCGATGGCCGGTCTGGTTGCAATGGAAGCAAACCATAAATCCTTTGGGGCAATCCATGGCGACATGCCCTTCCTTTCCACATTTGTAGCAAGCACCCGATCGACAGGCCCCCTTGTCACACCCCGAAAACCAAAGGCGGAAACGTTCCCGGGGTTGACTCCATGTTGTGTATCAAATCCAATGTACATAGTAATCACAGTAAACAACCATTACATTACAAATATGTGAAAGTTTACATTTGGTTCAAAAGTAAATTGTACAAAGTTATACATATATCATATGAACAAAAGAGACGAGTCTTCGGAGCACTCCATCTTCAGCAAAAGATATCACCGGGTACCTGTCTAACTTGGACCTGAGAATACAAGTAGTTTGAAAATCAGCATAAAGCTGATGAGTTCATAAGCGGTTTTGTTTTGTGAAAATGTATCGATTTCCTTTAGTTTTCTGAAAAGATTTGATATCCAATAAAATCCCATATTTTCTTATGTAAGTAGTTAAGTTATCTTTCGTTACAGTTCTGTTACAAGTTATAAGTTAATCCCAGGAAAATCCCATATTTTCCTAATTACAAGTTTGATTGAATAACACATAGTATAGTTTAATATACAAAACTATAATTTAGACGAACTGTAAGTAGAAAGTATTTTGAAAACCTTGGGACTACATCCCGAACCAGTTATAAGATAATTTGATAAAGACCATGGGATCACTATCCCGAAAGTAGATATAAGATAGCTTGATAAACCATGGGATCACTATCCCGAAACTAGATATATGACAGTTGATAAAATCATGGGATTATCATCCCGTATAAGATTTAGTTTTAAAACCATGGGATTACCATCCCGAATGAGTTATAGACACAAGATCATGGGATTATCATCCCGAACGAGACATAGACATAAAACCATGGGATTACCATCCCGAACGAGATATAGATACAAAACCATGGGATTATCATCCCGAACAAGATATAGATTCTAAACAAATCCTAGCTGTGATTAAGTTTATATTAATACGTATTGTGAGTCGGGTAACCATGCTGATACGACAACGAGACCTCCTTGACGTTAGTCAGACGTCGAATGATATACATAATTTGTCACCCCAGGCATGCCCGCCTAACTGTAGCTAGCAGTTAAGGTGTGGGATTGACAGTCCCGAATAGATCTATTCACAAATTCTTCGCTCTCCCTCCAGGAGACTCTGGTTACACTTCCGGAGAGGATTTACTTGATCATCCATAAAGGATAGTGACTATCTCACAAGCTAGTATTAAGCTATTCACAGGATTCGCATACGATAACAAACATACAAAGACTTTAAGACATGATACAGTGAAAATAGATACATACAACGAAACTATCTGGCAAAACATTCGAATGATACGCAGATAAACTGAATCAGAAATAGTTTATCTAATAACTTAATACAGATATCAGTAAGTGATATAAAGAGAAACTTAGAATCCCAAATTATTCCCATAATAATTTGATTAGTTTGATTATTTTCTTAACTAAAATCCATTTAGTTGTAATTGATAAATCATTCCTTATGCTCAACATAATACATAAGGAGTATAAGCGTTTATAAGTTTGCCAGATATTATTTGAAACACATAAATGTTATGATTTGAAAACAGTTTTGGTTTGCTTGTATTCCCCCCCTGAAAACAGTTAAAAACAGTGAAAAAGGCGTAGGGGTATGAACTCACCGGACGAGAAGTACGACGATTTGGATGCTAAGAGTTGATCCGGGGCTTGTAAATACACGAGGTTCCTAATTATAATGTAAAGATACACATTTGTATCTAATTAGGACTTATATTGATTGTTGGATAGGGACAATTGCTTCTAGTCGCGAAAACACTCCGATACGAGTGTTTGGAGGGACCCGGGTGGCGTTTAAGGACGTGAAATGACATTAGGGACTTGGGACTTGAGTTTACTCCCCATGAGTAAACTAATACAAGAGTCTTTGGTCCAAAACACCCATTCCCCATGAGTCTATGGCCGTAAACTCATGGTAGTGTGGTTTATGGTGCAAATTTGGGTCATAAATGGATATGGACACTTGGAAATGCTTGGATTAATTTTTCTTAAGGCTTGGATTGAATTAAAAACATCATTTATAATACATAAGGGAGTTTATGGCCTAGGCATGGGGTCTTTGGCCATAAACTCTCAATTCTCCAAGATTTAGTGTTTTTAGGGTGTTAAAATCAATCACATGTTATTCTAAAAATTCCCACAAGCCTAGAAATGAGTTTGTATGGGAAATATGAGAGATTTATGGAGTTTACAGCCCATGAGACCCCTCTCATGGCCGCAAACTCTAATATATGGTGCTACAATGTGTTTCAAGGTCTAAAACTAGCATAGAAGGGCTTCTAAAATTCATCTAAGGGCTTTAGGGGTGTTTAGTTTGCATTCTAACACCAAAAATTTTGGAGTTTACGGCCCAAGAACAAGCCTTGGCCATAAACTCTTAGAAATCCCATAAATGATGTGTTTAAGGCCCTTAAAGTATTTTTGGTTGGTTCCTTAGTTTATTCCAAGGCTTTTGGTGGTGTTGGATGGCTTTCTAACACCTTAGAATTGGATTTATGTCAAGGTTTGGGGAGTTTATGGCCCAAGCACTCTCCTTGGCCATAAACTCATCTAAATCCCCCAAAAATCATGTTTCAAGAGTCCGAATGCTAAAACTAAGGTCCTACAAATCATATCTAAACCATAGAAGTGATTTGGAAGGGTTTAAGGGCATGAAAAACCCAATTAACATGAGTTTACGGCCCAAGCTTATGCCTTGGCCATAAACTCCTTCAAAGTCCTCAAAATCAAAGTTTTAAATGTTCTAAGTCCATATCTTGAAGTCCCTTAGCCATATCTAAAGTCCAATTGAGTCTAGGAAGGAGTTTAAGGGCTAAAAACCCTTCAAAATGGTGTTTACGGCCTAGGCAGCCTCCTGGGTCGTAAACTCACATATATTGTCCAATTTCATGATTAAATGTCAAATTTGGAAGCCAAACATGCTATAGATTAAGGCTAGGAAGGTACCTTAAGGATTTGAGGCCTTAAAATTGAGTTTTGGACATTTAATCTTTGGATTTAGGGGAGAGGTTAGAGAGAGAGAGTAGAGAGAGAAGGAAAAAGCTTCAAATGAGAGGTTAAACATGTTTATATAGTTCCTAAAACTTGGACACGGAGGAATTCTACCCGATACCGGCCTTAAACGAAGCTTTGGGTCGCACCCGATTGAGTTTCCGTCACCCGACGAGGATATTTCTATAACTTATGAAATAAATGTTTTGGGCTAAATTCATGAGTTCCTAAATGATTTGGACCCTCATTGAATGATAATAAACATATACTTTTAGTTAACTAAACCCAAAAACGATATCGGGACATTTCGATTTCCGACGAGTTATACGGGTAGAATGGGTTTTCGGCGATGAACAACTTCGGGTTGTTACATTATCCCCCCGTTAGAGGGAATTTCGTCCCGAAATTCAAGGAATAAGATACTGATCATGGATTGGAATGAGATACGAATGGATTTGTTGCTTCAGATCTTCACTTTCTCAAGTGGAATCAGGTCTCTACTGGGCATTCTAACGAATTCTCATTATCGGGACATGTCTTGGTTTCGCTTCTTGACTCTCTCTCAATCTACGATATCAATCTGCTTTCTCGTGGAAGTTCCAACCCTGAACGACTTCAGTTTGTTCAAGGAACCACTAGGGTTTCGTTGGGCAGCCGCTTCTAAGGATTTGAGACGTGATGGTCTAGATAGATATTACCAAGTTTTAAGGGCATCCGAAACTCGGAGGTTACAGAGTCGATCTCTACGAAGATCTCGAAAGGTCTGATGTGAGACTAAACTGAATGCTCGAAAGAAACTTCCGGGAATCCTTCGGGATAGACATTTAGTGGGAATAGTTGCTAACTTCCCGTTTCTCAATAATCACAGAAACGAGGGATGCGAGGTAATTCACATTGGGAAAACTTTTGAGTTCTAAAGCATAAAATGATACGGAAGTTTCATGCCGAGGATCACGAGAACCAGGTCGAGAAAGAAATCTAGACGAGCGACCCTTTCGAAAGTAAGGATAACAATATGAATGAGAATCAGTCATTTCTGGTTAAACATGGCATCGAAGTATTTTCATGGAAAGTTTCCCCCTTTATAAATTGAATGGAATAGAATAGTCCTCCGGACCGAGGATTCAATCTATAGGTACGAAGTTAGTGTTCTCTATCTCACTAGTTAGTCGTCTCGACGGTATATATTTCGATTACATGCGAAGGATTTAGTTTAGAAATTGTTCGAATAGATAGATAACAGGTTTCCCTTTTGTACTGAAATCGAAAAGAGTTGCAAGTATAAGAATTATCAAAGAGAGATATACCTGCGGCAGCAGAGGGATTTGTGGTTGTAGCTATCTTGGGACAATTCCTTTTGAAGTGCCCAGCTTCACCACAATTGTAGCAGGCCGGACTGATTCCCACTCCGGATGATTGGTTTGTTGGCTTGGCTGGTTTTCTACAGGTTCGCGCAAGATGGCCCTTATTGCCACAATTGTCGCAGATCCTTTCGCGACATGGACCAGGAATGCGGTGGTGGTAGTTACACTTACCACACCAAGGAAGGGTACCAGTGTATCCACTGGCTGGAGTTTGGGCTGTGGAACCTACAGCTGAAACAGCAACAGGGGCAGTAGTAGCATGGACCGCTATCATTTGCTGTTTCTTAGAAGACCCTTGCGTACTCTGGGCCTTCCGCTTGTTCCAGGATTTCTTTTTACTTCCGCCTCCACTAGTGACTGGCTCGGGGGTAGTAGCTTCTTCATCAGAGTTGTCTTCGTGATCTATCAGGATTTTCGCAAGACATTTAGCACTGTCATATGTGTCTGGCTTCGCAGCCAAGACATTCCCCTTTGTTGGCTGGGTCAACCCCCAGATGAACCTCTTTATCTTTTTACTTTCCGGGGTAACCAAATCTGAGAAAGTAATGCCAGATCATCGAATCTTGAGGTATAAGCAGCTATGTCAGAACCCTTCATCTTAAGGTTCCAAAGTTCATGTTCTAGCTTCTAAAGTTCGCCCCGAGGGCAATACTCTGCGAGAAGAAGCTCCTTCATAGCTTCCCAACCCATAGCATTGGCTACAGGTAAAGTTAAGGATTTGACTCGGCCATTCCACCAAGTCAGGGCTTTGTCTAGAAAGGTGCAGGCAGCAAACTTGACTCTATCAGACTCCGAACAGCTGCATATTTCAAAGATTGATTCGATTCTCTCGAACCATCGGGTTAAGGCAATGACACCTCCTGTGCCATCGAAGAATGTTGGTTTTGCGTTCATGAAGTCTTTATAGGAACCCCTTTTTGGTGTCCCTGGCTATCTTCTGGGTTTTGGGGTTGGGGACCACCTCCTGAATTACCAGAGTTCATTTGCAACATGGCTGCTACCATTGCAGCAGTCAGAACTGTCTGAAGCGATGCAAGATCAAGTTGAGGAGGAGGTGGTGGCGGAGGAGGATTGTTGTTGTCCCTTGAGCTGGGTCTCTTTCTTGGAGGCATCTTGATCTAAAAAGATCAGGAAAGAGAGGATCATAAGTCCTCTGAATTGAATCAAGAGATATGGGACATGAGATATCTCATCAAGGCAAATATAGCATCATACAAAGCGATAAAGCAGAAAGGAGTTATCAAGATAGAACATTTTATCGCTAGAGGAATGATCAAGGGATAACACGTATACGAGAATTTCTACAAAGGATCGGCTCGAGAAATACTCCCATAGTATTTCATGGTTCGCTGCAGCGTCGATTTGTTGTTTGGGATATTGGGTAAGTTTTAGGTATGCCGCATGCCACAGTCACTCCCAAGCACATGTTGGCCGTGTCTCGAATGAATATAGTTGGCCAGGCTATATTGACCCTAGACACGACTACATAACTGCCCAGGTTTAACCGCAGTGTACAACACCCATTTACTTATATTTTGTTCTACTTGTAGTTACGGATTTCGACGGCTCGGCATACTTAAATACTTTTGAAAATACTTATATTTTGTAGGATACTTTTAGTTCAGAGCACTTAGGCCCCTTAATGTTTATAGTTTTATACCATGTAAGGTTTGGTATACTCTTTTCACTATAAACAAGGGCTCTGATACCAATCTGTCACACCCCGAAAACCAAAGGCGGAAACGTTCCCGGGGTTGACTCCATGTTGTGTATCAAATCCAATGTACATAGTAATCACAATAAACAACCATTACATTACATATATGTGAAAGTTTACATTTGGTTCAAAAGTAAATTGTACAAAGTTATACATATATCATATGAACAAAAGAGACGAGTCTTCGGAGCACTCCATCTTCAGCAAAAGATATCACCGGGTACCTGTCTAACTTGGACCTGAGAATACAAGCAGTTTGAAAATCAGCATAAAGCTGGTGAGCTCATAAGAGGTTTTGTTTTGTGAAAATGTATCGATTTCCTTTAGTTTTCTGAAAAGATTTGATATCCAAGAAAATCCCATATTTTCTTATGTAAGTAGTTAAGTTATCTTTCGTTACAGTTCTGTTACAAGTTATAAGTTAATCCCAGGAAAATCCCATATTTTCCTAATTACAAGTTTGATTGAATAACACATAGTATAGTTTAATATACAAAACTATAATTTAGACGAACTGTAAGTAGAAAGTATTTTGAAAACCTTGGGACTACATCCCGAACCAGTTATAAGATAATTCGATAAAGACCATGGGATCACTATCCCGAAAGTAGATATAAGATAGCTTGATAAACCATGGGATCACTATCCCGAAACTAGATATATGACAGTTGATAAAACCATGGGATTACCATCCCGAACGAGATATAGATACAAAACCATGGGATTATCATCCCGAACAAGATATAGATTCTAAACAAATCCTAGCTGTGATTAAGTTTATATTAATACGTATTGTGAGTCGGGTAACCATGCTGATACGACAACGAGACCTCCTTGACGTTAGTCAGACGTCGAATGATATACAGAATTTGTCACCCCAGGCATGCCCGCCTAACTGTAGCTAGCAGTTAAGGTGTGGGATTGTCAGTCCCGAATAGATCTATTCACAAATTCTTCGCTCTCCCTCCAGGAGACTCTGGTTACACTTCCGGAGAGGATTTACTTGATCATCCATAAAGGGTAGTGACTATCTCACAAGCTAGTATTAAACTATTCACAGGCTTCTCATACGATAACAAACATACAAAGACTTTAAGACATAATACAGTGAAAATAGATACATACAACGAAACTATCTGGCAAAACATTCGAATGATACGGAGATAAACTGAATCAGACATAGTTTATCTAATAACTTAATACAGATATCAATAAGTGATATAAAGAGAAACTTAGAATCCCAAATTATTCCCATAATAATTTGATTAGTTTGATTATTTTCTTAACTAAAATCCATTTAGTTGTAATTGATAAATCATTCCTTATGCTCAACATAATACATAAGGAGTATAAGAGTTTATAAGTTTGCCAGATATTATTTGAAACACATAAATGTTATGATTTGAAAATAGTTTTGGTTTGCTTGTATTCCCCCCCCTGAAAACAGTTAAAAACAGTGAAAAAGGCGTAGGGGTATGAACTCACCGGACGAGAAGTATGACGATTTGGATGCTAAGAGTTGATCCGGGGCTTGTAAATACACGAGGTTCCTAATTATAATGTAAAGATACACATTTGTATCTAATTAGGACTTAGATTGATTGTTGGATAGGGACAATTGCTTCTAGTCGCGAAAACACTCCGATACGAGTGTTTGGAGGGACCCGGGTGGCGTTTAAGGACGTGAAATGACATTAGGGACTTGGGACTTGAGTTTACTCCCCATGAGTAAACTAATACAAGAGTCTTTGGTCCAAAACACCCATTCCCCATGAGTTTACGGCTGTAAACTCATGGTAGTGTGGTTTATGGTGCAAATTTGGGTCATAAATGGATATGGACACTTGGAAATGCTTGGATTAATTTTTCTTAAGGCTTGGATTGAATTAAAAACATCATTTATAATACATAAGGGAGTTTACGGCCTAGGCATGGGGTCTTTGGCCTTAAACTCTCAATTCTCCAAGATTTAGTGTTTTTAGGGTGTTAAAATCAATCACATGTGATTCTAAAAATTCCCACAAGCCTAGAAATGAGTTTGTATGGGACATATGAGAGATTTATGGAGTTTACGGCCCATGAGACCCCTCTCATGGCCGCAAACTCTAATATATGGTGCTACAATGTGTTTCAAGGTCTAAAACTAGCATAGAAGGGCTTCTAAAATTCATCTAAGGGCTTTAGGGGTGTTTAGTTTGCATTCTAACACCAAAAATTTTGGAGTTTACGGCCCAAGAACAAGCCTTGGCCGTAAACTCTTAGAAATCCCATAAATGATGTGTTTAAGGCCCTTAAAGTATTTTTGGTTGGTTCCTTAATTTATTCCAAGGCTTTTGGTGGTGTTGGATGGCTTTCTAACACCTTAGAATTGGATTTATGTCAAGTTTTGGGGAGTTTACGGCCCAAGCACTCTCCTTGGCCGTAAACTCATCTAAATCCCCCAAAAATCATGTTTCAAGAGTCCAAATGCTAAAACTAAGGTCCTACAAATCATATCTAAACCATAGAAGTGATTTGGAAGGGTTTAAGGGCATGAAAAACCCAATTAACATGAGTTTACGGCCCAAGCTTATGCCTTGGCCGTAAACTCCTTCAAAGTCCTCAAAATCAAAGTTTTAAATGTTCTAAGTGCATATCTTGAAGTCCCTTAGCCATATCTAAAGTCCAATTGAGTCTAGGAAGGAGTTTAAGGGCTAAAAACCCTTCAAAATGGTGTTTACGGCCTAGGCAGCCTCCTGGGCCGTAAACTCACATATATTGTCCAATTTCATGATTAAATGTCAAATTTGGAAGCCAAACATGCTATAGATTAAGGCTAGGAAGGTACCTTAAGGATTTGAGGCCTTAAAATTGAGTTTTGGACACTTAATCTTTGGATTTAGGAGAGAGGTTAGAGAGAGAGTAGAGAGAGAAGGAAAAAGCTTCAAATGAGAGGTTAAACATGTTTATATAGTTCCTAAAACTTGGACACGGAGGAATTCTACCCGATACCGGCCTTAAACGAAGCTTTGGGTCGCACCCGATTGAGTTTCCGTCACCCGACGAGGATATTTCTAAAACTTATGAAATAAATGTTTTGGGCTAAATTCATGAGTTCCTAAATGATTTGGACCCTCATTGAATGATAATAAACATATAATTTTTGTTAACTAAACCCGAAAACGATATCGGGACATTTCGATTTCTGACGATTTATACGGGTAGAATGGGTTTTCGGCGATGAACAACTTCGGGTTGTTACATTATCCCCCCGTTAGAGGGAATTTCGTCCCGAAATTCAAGGAATAAGATACTGATCATGGATTGGAATGAGATACGAATGGATTTGTTGCTTCGGATCTTCACTTTCTCAAGTGGAATCAGGTCTCTACTGGGCATTCTAACGAATTCTCATTATCGGGACATGTCTTGGTTTCGCTTCTTGACTCTCTCTCAAACTACGATATCAATCTGCTTTCTTGTGGAAGTTCCAACCCTGAACGACTTCGGTTTGTTCAAGGAATCACTAGGGTTTCGTTGGGCAGCCGCTTCTAAGGATTTGAGACGTGATGGTCTAGATAGATATTACCAAGTTTTGAGGGCATCCGAAACTCGGAGGTTATAGAGTCGATCTCTACGAAGATCTCAAAAGGTCTGATGTGAGACTAAACTGGATGCTCGAAAGAAACTTCCGGGAATCCTTCGGGATAGACATTTAGAGGGAATAGTTGCTAACTTCCCTCATCAGAATACCCAAATACCAGCTCATCCGTGCCTGCTCAGTAGACACCCGCTCAGGGTAGAACATCGCCCTCTCATAAAACTTCCGGGTGACCACAATAACCGAATCAATACCCTGCTTGAGGTTCAAGAACTCCTGAACCAGCCGTTCCCTCTCCACCAGGGGAACATACTCGTCTCTGAACATGGTGGTGAACCTCTCCCAGGTCACCACTGAAATCTCTACAAGAGTGAAGTTTGTTGTCATGAACTTCCACCAATCCTTCGCTCCAAAGCGAAGCTGGTTCAAAGCGAACCGTACCCTCAGATGCTCCGGAAATGAACACATATAGAAGCATCCCTCAATGTTAGCAATCCATCTCATTGCAGCGATCGGATCCTGCGTCCCATTAAACTCGGGTGGCTTCGTGTTGCTGAACACCCGGAACAACAACGAGTCACCTCCCTGAGGCCTGGCAGCAGCCACAGCTGCTGTAGCTACAACGGCTGCGACCTCAGTCACCACAGCGTACCGCTCAAAAAAGTCTCCAATAGTGTGGTCTTGATAGACCCAAACATCTTTGGAATCTCGGCCCTGATCGCCGCAGCCACCTCATCGTGGATCATCTGACGAAGCTCCTCGTCACTCACACCGCTCGCCTCAGGTCTGTGGCGTGTCCCAACCATGATGTCTCTGAAATATAAAAATAATAATAATATTAAAGACTCATTCGAGCATGGTCACACTCAAAATCTCGACCCTACTTGTTCCTTAGTGCCCAAAGGATTTTTACCTAGAGTGCGGACTGCTCCGGTGTCTTGTTCTTACCTAGAGTGCGCACTGCTCCGGCGTCTTCGGTAGTACGGTCCCTTATACTACCGTCTACACCGCATCATTGTTCACCATATGTCCTCATCCTTGGGTCCCAAGTCCTAAGTACTCTATATCTCACTGGCATAGGCTACTCCTCGGTAGACCTCTCATAAGCCTCTCACTGCTACCTACTCGCTCACAGGCATCACATAGCAGCACAATCCTTCCTAGACTAAGGAATCGCAAAATCAGGCCACTCTACTCCTAATATGAATACCTAGCCAACTCTAGCATGCATGATATAACATGTCATATCACAATACGTAAGGGCATTTTGGGGATTCACTGTTCGGGCGCTGGCTGACCGTACACACTGCTCCGCTTTGGTTGTCTCAAAACCTCTTGTAAAAAAATTTAATGCTTTTATCATTCGAATTTTTTTTTAAATCCTCGGTTTGAGTTCAGTTACGCCCGAAGGTGCATCTGAATCCCTCAAACCAAGGCTCTGATACCAACTTGTAACAACGTAATTTTCAAAACAAAAATTTCATTTTGTCAAAACCATTTTCACATAAAGTATTTTCAAAAATATCCAACAATAGTTATCAAACCATATCGTATCCCAAGATTTCAAAAATCAAATCCTCTCTCTCTATTGTGTACGAGTCACACCGGCGTCTTCCCTCGGTCCTCGCTAGTACCTGAAACACATAACACAACAACTGTAAGCATAAATGCTTAGTGAGTTCCCCAAAATATCCTTACGCACATACGCCTTTCCAAGCCATACTCTACACGACCTTCCAGCCCATGTGTCTCAGGGGACTTCTGTCCCAGTCCCAGTAGACCTTCCGGTCCTACTCGTATCGACCTTCCGGTCCATGACTCCCTGACCTTCCGGTCCACATCATAATGCCATCCGGCCCATATCATACATAGCATACATATCTCATACATAACGCATACATAACATACAACGCATATCATACAAAACATGCATCTCAGAGCATACAAGACCTTACAGTAACACATAGGTACCTTTCCAAGTATAGTATAGTGAGAAGACTCACCTCGTATGATGTCTAGAATCTCACTTGCTCGATATCTCTGAATCTCGAAACAATGACCTAGCCCCGCCTAATCACAACAAATAATCATTCTAATTATTGTCGGCTTCCAAGGCTATGCTACACCCTTTTCTACTATCCCACAGAAGGGTAAAAGAACATTTCACCCCTCCTTGACTCAAAAGTCCACATGTTGACCAAAACCCTAAAAGTCAAAAAAAGTCAACAGTAAGCAGTATGCGGGGCATACCAGCTCCTGTACACGGGGCGTACCCTTGCATTCCAGAAACGAGGGACGCGACCCACTACGCGACGCGTACTGGGATTACGCCCAGCGTACATCCTAGTTTCTCACTTCCTCATTCTAATGTCTTAAACGATTAAGACATAACGCCATAGTTCAGATATGGCCAATTATCTACCTCTTAATCCATAAAGTCGAAACCTTTAAGCCTTTGCATGGCTATAAAGGTTCCCCACACCTTCTAACACCTTTCCTTTCTCCTCCTGGAGTTTAGATCTCATGCATGCCTCAACATCCACGTCCAAGATTGCATTTTTATGAACATACAACTCATATAGTTCTGGAATATGATAGATCTAGGTCAATGGAGACTACTTGCTCATAAAGTCTCCATCTTGGGACCAAAAACCCTAGAAGTTGGTCCAAGAAGCACACCATATAAACTACAAGGCAAGATCTGAACTTTTTACCTCAGGAAGAAGCTCCAACCTTTGTAGTCCTCAGATCTACACTTTTCAACCAACTTCTAGCCTCCACAATGGTTTCCTCTTCTCTTTTACCACCTTGAAATCACACTTTGAAGCTTAGAACACTCACACCCAAGCTAAAAACGAAGGAAATGCTCTCTTAGGGTTTCTTTCTGAAATATGGTGGCTGAGGGACAAGACTATCTCATTCCTTTTATAGCCCTCAAGTCATATTAGAGTTTTGAGTCTGGGCCGGTTACGCCCGGCGTAACCTTAGGTACGCCCAGCGTACCCGGATGGAACCGCGTACAAAATAAGCGCGCGAGTATGCGCAGCGTACTCCTTGTACTCCCAGTGTACTCACAAGCTTAACACTCAACACAAAGGACCCAATATGACAACTTGGAAAAAATGAAGGGTTAAATGGTTGAACCTGAATTTCGGGCTGTTACACACTACCCATAAAAACCACCACCGAAGATCATCACTACCACTTGCCACCGCCAACCACGACAACTACCCATCACCACCACCCGCCACCACCTGTGATCACCACCCGTAATAACCATCATGTCACACCCCCAAACCAGAATGGCGGAAACATTCGGGGGTGGATGACTTCACGTAGTATCACAACTATTGAATATTGTAAAGAAAGTAACACAACCATCACATATATAATGAAAACGTATGTTGTTGCGTTATACATAATAGCGAAAGAATATTACAATGAGATGATAAATGTTCCATAATAAAACATCTTTAGTGTTTCCTTCTCCAAAAGCTGGTGGATTACCTGTATTACTGATTCCCTGAGAAATACAAGTGGTTTCGAAAAAGTGTCAACAATTAAGTTGGTGAGTTCATAAGTGTTTTGCATTGAAAAGTATGTCCTTTTTGATAGTAAATCGATGAACGAGGTTTTCAGAAAATCCAATATTTTCTTTAAATGATTTGAAAAGTTTCCCGTGTTGGAGTGCATTAGTGTTTTCCATGCTTGAATAATAGGGATAAAGTTTGTGTTAACAATAAAATGGAAAACTGAAATGCGTGTATGAATCTCGTAAATCTGACTTGTTTTTATACTTTTATGTGAGTTTTATAACCATGCTATTGACATTGATGGCCTGTAACAACGTTCTTCAGGCGTTGGAACTGTTATGACATTTGTCACCCCAGGCCTGCCGGCCTAGCTGTAGCTAACAGCTTAGGTGTGGGATTGTCAATCCCGTATAGATCTATACACAAGTATCACGCTCCCCCTACAAGGGATTATGGTATATAATACAGGATTTAATACTGCATACTCGAACGTACGTGAAGCTGTCTCACATTACTAGGTATAAACAGATTTACGATGATAAAGACTTTACTTCATTTGAAAATATTTCATTTGTCAAGATGTATACGTAAAATGTATGAATAACTTGTTAGCTGTGTTCGTTATAGCTTCTCAAAAGTATGTTTTCATTTAGTAAGAATAACATAGTGATATAATAGCCTTCTAAGCATAAAGATGTTTATAAAAACGATACTTCGACTCATAATGTACTTGTATTTCCCCCCTAAAACATGAAAAGAATTGAAAAGTAGGGGTATGAACTCACTCGTTAAGTTTGAAGAGAGAGGCTAGGTTTGAGCAGAACTTCGATCGCGGATGGTTGCGTCGTCGGGCTCTTCGGGGGTCTCTGCAGTGTAAATCTTTCGTCGGGGGCTCGAGTGCGGAAACCAAGGTCGTCGGGACAGCTTCTTATGCTTGGAAGTGTGTGAGAGTAACTAGAGATTTGAGAAAGTGTGCCTAAACTCGCAGCTGATGCCATCTATTTATAGCGCTGGAAGAGTGAGTACGCGGGGCATAATTTTGGAGTACGCTGGGCGTACTCACGTATGCGGCGCGTACGTCGTTACGCTGGGCGTAATATGGCGTCATGGCTTACGACTCGGGTCTAGCTAAGCGTAGCTTGGGCGGGCCGATGGGACTCGACTCTGGGTCTAGTACGCGGGGCGTACTCCCTCATTACGCGGGGCGTAATCCTGGCTTCCGACTTCTAAATTCCGTAACTTTCGCGTACGAGCTCTGTTTTTCGCGTTCTTTATATCCACGCGTAGGTGAGATTATGCTCTACAACTTTCATTTAGACTTCGTCGGCTAGTTTTGACTTTATTTTTAATGATATAATTTTAATAGGCCGGGCCTCCTAAAGTTCGTTAAAAATTCATAGGTTCTTTTTTCGACGTCGGTTTTCGTTTGTCTTTTTATCGTTTTATTACTACTGAGGAGATCTTCAACTTCCGTTTAGGTGGCGATAGCTAAGTAACACTCGATCTTCAATCCGAGTTTTTAGCCCTCTACTACTGTTACGAAACTTTGAAATTCCGTAACTTCTTCATACGAGGTCCAGTTTGGGCGATCTTTTTATGTACGCTCACCTTTCAACGAGATCTACGACTTTTGTTTAGATACTTAAGGCTAAAATGCATTTTTATTGAGATTTTACTTTTTACGTCAAATAATGTTTTAACGTCGTGTTGTAAATATACGAGTGGTTATAATTTCTTCAATATAACCCGGTTTTGAGCGTTCTTTATGTTTTTGGAAACCTTGGCATGATATCTAATATTTGATGCATCCCAACTTAGATACTTGAACACTTTATTTTTGAGGTTAATTTCGTTGTTTTTAGCTTTCGAGTGTTTACAATGCTTTTGGAAAATATAGGGTTGTCACATCATCCCCCTGTTAAGGGAATTTCGTCCCGAAATTTAATCTAAGATAGAGGTTACAGTTTTAGGAAAAAGATGCGGGTACTTTTGTTTCATCTGATCCTCGCGTTCCCAGGTGTATTCAGGTCCTCGCTTGGAGTTCCAGCGGATCTTTACAATGGGTATGCGGCTTTGTTTAGTCCTTTTGATTTCCCGATCCATGATCTCTACTGGTTCCTCCATAAATTGGAGGTTTTCATTTATTGCAATTTCGTCTAGAGGGACGACAAGGGTCTCGTCAGATAAGCACTTCTTTAGATTTGATACGTGAAAGGTAGGGTGTACGTTGTGGAGTTCCTGAGGTAGCCTAAGTTTGTAGGCCACTGGACCGATTCTGGAAAGGATCTCGAATGGTCCGATGTATCTAGGGTTCAGTTTTCCACGTCTTCCGAAGCGTATTAACCCTTTCCAAGCTGAGACTTTGAGTAGGACATGGTCTCCAACTTGGAATTCCAAGGGTTTGCGTCTCTTATCTGCGTAACTCTTTTGTCTATCCCTTGATGCTTTTAGACGTTCTCGGATTTGAACAATTTTCTCCGTAGTCTCCCTTATGATTTCTGGTCCAATGAGCGTGTTGTCAGTTGCTTGTCCTTTTGCTAGTTGCGTGTCCCCCACTTCGGCCCAGCACAACGGTGACCTGCATTTGCGGCCATAGAGGGCTTCGAACGGGGCAGCTTTGATACTGGTGTGGTAGCTATTGTTGTACGAGAACTCGACCAATGGTAGATGTGTGTCCCATTCTTTGCCAAAATCGATTACGCAAGCTCTCAGCATGTCTTCTAGGGTTTTTATAGTTCTCTCGCTCTGACCGTCAGTTTGTGGGTGATAAGAGGTACTCATGTCTAGTCTTGTCCCCAAAGCTTTTTGTAGCGACTGCCAGAACCTTGAGGTGAATCAACTATCTCGGTCCGAGATAATGGACATGGGCACACCATGCAGTCGTACAATTTCTCTGAGGTATGTCCTTGTTAACTTCTCCAATTTATCCGTCTCTTTGATCGGTAGGAAATGCGCTGACTTAGTTAACCTGTCGACAATTACCCAAATGGTGTCGAGTCCGCTTGTTGTTTTGGGTAATTTTGTTATGAAATCCATGGTTATCCGCTCCCACTTCCATTCGGGTATTTCTGGTTGTTGTAATAAACCCGAAGGCTTCTGGTATTCCACCTTGACTTTGGCACATGTCAGACATTTGCTCACGTAGGTAGCAATATCGGCTTTCATGTTCGGCCACCAGTACAACTTCTTGAGATCGAGATACATCTTATCGGAGCCGGGATATATGGAGTATCGTGTTTTATGGGCTTCGTCCATAACGATTTCTCTGAATCCACCAAACTTCGGTATCCAAATTCGATCCATGAAATAACGAATTCCGTTGTTCTTGGTCTCAAGGTTCTTATCCATTCCCCTTAGGGCTTCTCCTGTCACATTTTCGGATTTCAAGGCTTCTATTTGGGCTTCCTTGATTTGCGTGAACAGGTGTGAATGGATTGTCATAGTTAGGGATTTCACTCGGTGACCTGAGTATTCCTTCCGACTGAGTGCATCAGCCACTACATTAGCCTTTCCGGGGTGATATCGAATTTCGCATTCATAATCACTAAGTAGTTCTACCCATCGCCTCTGTCTCATGTTGAGTTCCTTCTGGTTGAGGATATGTTGGAGGCTTTTATGATCAGTGAAGATGGTACATTTTGTGCCGTAGAGATAGTGTCTCCATATCTTCAGAGCGAAAACGACTGCTCCTAGCTCAAGATCATGCGTTGTGTAGTTCACTTCGTGCGTCTTTAGTTGTCTTGAGGCGTAGGCGATGACCTTCCCTCTTTGCATTAAGACACACCCAAGTCCTTGGTTTGATGCATCACAATAGACCACGAAGTCCTCCGTTCCTTCTGGCAAGGTTAGGATGGGCGCACTACATAAGGCTCGTTTTAGTGTCTGAAATGCGCTGTCTTGTTTTTCTCCCCAGTCGAAGGTCGCATTTTTCTGGGTTAGGGTGGTAAGTGGCTTGGCAATCCTTGAAAAGTTCGGTATGAACCTTCGGTAATACCCGGCGAGTCCCAAAAATTGCCGGATTTCTGTAGGGGTTCTTGGAGTAGTCCAACTATCTATTGCCTTTATCTTGGAGGGGTCCATGTGTATTCCTTCTTTGCTTACAACATGTCCTAGGAAATCCACTTCCCGAATCCAAAATTCACATTTGGAAAATTTTGTGTAAAGTTTCTCTACCCTTAATGTTTCCAGTACTTGGCGGAGATGTTTGCTGTGTTCTTCCTGGCTTCTTGAATAGATGAGTATATCATCTATGAATACGATCACGAATTTATCCAGGAAGGGACGACATACTCGGTTCATTAAGTCCATGAACACTGCTGGAGCAATCGTCAATCCGAAGGGCATTACTACAAATTCGTAGTGACCATAACGTGTTCGGAAAGCCGTTTTGGGGATGTCTCCTTCCAGTACTCGCAGTTGGTGATAACCAGATCTTAGATCGATCTTTGAGAAGTAGCTTGCTCCCTGCAGTTGGTCGAATAGATCATCTATGTGCGGTAAGGAATATCGGTTCTTGATCGTGAGTTTGTTTAGCTCCCGATAATCGATGCACATGCGAAAGGATCCGTCCTTCTTTTTCACAAATAGGACTGGCGCTCCCCATGGTGAGAAACTTGGTCTGATGAATCCCTTGCTCAGCAGCTCGTTTAATTGATTGGATAGTTCTTGCATCTCGGCTGGGGCTAAACGGTATGGCGACTTTGCTACAGGGGTAGCCCCGGGGATTAAGTCGATTCTGAACTCGACTTGACGTTCCGGTGGGATTCCTGGAACATCTTCTGGGAAAATATCCGGGAAGTTGCAGACTTCCGGAATATCTTTAATGTTTTTCGATTCCCGCTTCTTGTCTACTACGTGGGCTAGAAAGGCATGATATTCCTTACGAAGATATTTTTGTGCTTTAATACAGGAAATGATTTGTAAACTTGAACTAGGTTTGTCGCCATAAATGACCAGAGTTTCGCCGTTTGGCAGATTTAGGCGAACAACCCTTTCGTGGCAAAGGATATCGGCATGGTGAAGGCTCAACCAGTCCATACCGATGATGACATCGAAACTTCTTATGGAAATGGGCATAAGATCGACTCGAATCAAGCGCTCGTTTAAATTTAGTGTGCACCCTACGTACAAATCGTTTGCGTGTTCTGTTTTACCGTTTGCCATTTCTACAGTGAATATTTTATTGAGTGGTTGGGGTTTTTGATTAAGTAGGTGTTTGAATTTATGACTCACAAAACTTCTCTCCGCACCGCAGTCAAAAAGTATGCATGCATAAGTGTTGTTGAGTAGAAACATACCCGTAACCACCGTGGGGTCCGCTATTGCTTCTCTCTGTCCTACTGCCAACACTCTCCCCACACCGCCAATATTCCTTTCCTTGGGACAATCCCTCCTGAAGTGTCCAATCTCTCCGCACCCATAACACGCCCGGCTTGCTCCAGTGCCAGAAACTTGAGTGATTGGTCGTGCCGGTGCTTTACAGAAACGGGCTGTGTGCCCTTTCCTGTCACAGTTCTTGCAGTGCATCTCGCGACAAATACCATGGTGATGGTAGTTGCATTTGCTGCACTTGGGCAGAATTCCCGCATATGGTTTTGTTGGCGCAGAGGTAGCAGGAGTTGTGGTGGGGGTTGTAGCAGCATGAACCGCAACCATTTGCTTCTTTGAAGGTTCTTGCGAAGTTTGTCCCTTCCTTTTGTTCCAAAGTTTCTTCTTGTTGTTGTTGGCATTGATTTCATTGCTGCTGTTCCCTTTGGTTGGTTCAGCCATGATAGCGCTGACTCCTTGACAGATGCCATGATCAACAAGTGATTGCGCTAGTTCCTTGGCGTTGGCGAAAGTCAAGGGTCTGGAAGCTAACACACTTCCACGAAGTTGGGGTGATAGTCCCCAGATGTATCTTTCGACCATCTGGCTCTCCAGGGTTAACATTCCTGGGCAAAGTGTTATTAAGTCACTGAACCTGTTGGTGTAACCTGCTATATCCAAACCTATCATCGAGAGGTTCCACAGTTCCTGTTCAAGCTTCTGAATCTCGCCCCTTGGGCAGTATTCTCGAAGGAGCATTCTTTTCAGGTTTTCCCAACCCATGGAGTTTGCCACCACCAGGGTTAGTGTCTGGATGTGGCCGTTCCACCATGTCAGGGCGCGTTCAGAGAAAGTAAAAGCGGCAAACTTTACTTTGCTTTGTTCAGGACATGCACAGATTTCGAATACAGCTTCTGTTTTCTCTATCCATTGAGATAGAGCCAACACTCCCCCAGTCCCGTAAAAGGGAATAGGTTTTCCGTTGGTGAAGTCTTTGTAAGTGCATACCCCTGAACGGCTTTGACCTTGGCCATTTGTAAAACTGTTTGTTCCTCCCCCCGATCCGTTGTTGCTCATTTGTGCCATTGCTGCAGTTACAGCAGCGGTTACAGCAGTCTGGAACATAACGGTGTCCATAATTGGAGGAGGTGGTGGAGGTGGTGTTGAAGTTGAGTTTCTGCGTGTTGTCTACGAGGAGGCATGTTCTGGTAGAGAAAAATAAGAATGAATACTATAAGTTTCTAATGTTTTGACAATCGTGTGTTAGTTGCATCTTGTTATTTGTTTTGACTTTAGTTTATGGTTTCAAGGTAGGCATAGAAATTTAAAACTCGAAATTTCTGAGAGGTATATAATAAGAAATACTTCATATTTATACATATAGTTCACACCTGAGGTGTGTTACATTGCATATTTTGTTCGGGAAAATTTGATTCTCCTAGAGATCTCCGATTACGGATACAACAGGGAAAACAAGGGAAATAAAGGAAAACTTTTATCCGAAATCCTAATCTATAACAAAATTGTTGGGCATCATACAAGCTCTACTTGCGGCGTTTGGAGCTAGACTCGGCATCCGACCGTTTGACTCCCATCAGTCGCCTCTCAAGATCTGCTTGTTGTTCCTTCATTTCTCTTATTTCTGCCAGAGCCGTTATCATTTGATTCTGAAGCGTCCCCGTGTAGATTTGGGTATTCTCATGTAGTCCTTCCAAACGGCGGATGTCAGCGGCGTTACCTTGGGTAGCAGCATTGACCTCGCGAACTCTGGTTGCTTGCCTGTCCGTCTCGTAGTTCTGGGTAGCTATAGCGTTCACGATAACAGGAAGTGCTCGATCAGCTGAGCTTCCCCCACTGACATTGTAAAAATCTCGGCACATGCCGAAAGGAGGGCGTACACCTTGCTGGCGGCTCCAGTAGTAGAGGTGACTTCCCCACATGGGAATGGGTCCCGGTTGATATGGTCTGATTTCGGGAGGATGAGGGATGGGAGGGTCGTACACTTCTGGCTCGGAGTCTGTTCTGCTAGAAACTTCCACGACCTCCTCGTCGACTTCGAATTCCTCTCCGACTTCGACTTCGAATTCTTCCTCGATAACCCCTTCGGGTTCTTCCTCGACCTCTTCTTCGATTTCCTCTGGGTCTTCCTCCGGGTCTTCTTCTATCCAACCGCCGTTGCCTTGGTTTGGGTAGTAGGGATCTCCTGGTAAATGGAATCCGGCCATTTGTCTGTACTAGGATAGACGTATGAGAACTTTATAAGAAAATTCTATTTAACGACTTACTATTTTTAACTATAATTTGTACAACTATTTTTAATAATACTCCTATAATATTACAATTTGGCGAAACTAAATTGATTTGTATTTGGTAAGTTCTTGGCTTGTTGTCCACTACGACCATTCCTCGACGTACGTTGGTCAAATCCAGGATAAATATAGTTGATCAGGCTATATTTATTCTCGACCTGATTACATACCCTGAGGCTCAATCGTAGTGTCGTAACTTGCCTTAATACTTTTTAGTAAAACTTGTTATGATACGAGATTAATGCATGCTTTTAAAAATGTATATCTTTAAAAGAAAGTATTTTGTTCATGAAAATGTTTCATCAGAGGGTTTTTGGTCCCCTTTGTATTTATAGTTTGTATATCGTATGTGGTTCGATATACTTAGTTCACTATAAACAATGCTCTGATACCAATCTGTCACACCCCCAAACCAGAATGGCGGAAACATTCGGGGGTGGATGACTTCACGTAGTATCACAACTATTGAATATTGTAAAGAAAGTAACACAACCATCACATATATAATGAAAACGTATGTTGTTGCGTTATACATAATAGCAAAAGAATATTACAATGAGATGATAAATGTTCCATAATAAAACATCTTTAGTGTTTCCTTCTCCAAAAGCTGGTGGATTACCTGTATTACTGATTCCCTGAGAAATACAAGTGGTTTCGAAAAAGTGTCAACAATTAAGTTGGTGAGTTCATAAGTGTTTTGCATTGAAAAGTATGTCCTTTTTGATAGTAAATCGATGAACGAGGTTTTCAGAAAATCCAATATTTTCTTTAAATGATTTGAAAAGTTTCCCGTGTTGGAGTGCATTAGTGTTTTCCATGCTTGAATAATAGGGATAAAGTTTGTGTTAACAATAAAATGGAAAACTGAAATGCGTGTATGAATCTCGTAAATCTGACTTGTTTTTATACTTTTATGTGAGTTTTATAACCATGCTATTGACATTGATGGCCTGTAACAACGTTCTTCAGGCGTTGGAACTGTTATGACATTTGTCACCCCAGGCCTCCCGGCCTAGCTGTAGCTAACAGCTTAGGTGTGGGATTGTCAATCCCGTATAGATCTATACACAAGTATCACGCTCCCCCTACAAGGGATTATGGTATATAATACAGGACTTAATACTGCATACTCGAACGTACGTGAAGCTGTCTCACATTACTAGGTATAAACAGATTTACGATGATAAAGACTTTACTTCATTTGAAAGTATTTCATTTGTCAAGATGTATACGTAAAATGTATGAATAACTTGTTAGCTATGTTCGTTATAGCTTCTCAAAAGTATGTTTTCATTTAGTAAGAATAACTTAGTGATATAATAGCCTTCTAAGCATAAAGATGTTTATAAAAACGATACTTCAACTCATAATGTACTTGTATTTCCCCCCTAAAACATGAAAAGAATTGAAAAGTAGGGGTATGAACTCACTCGTTAAGTTTGAAGAGAGAGGCTAGGTTTGAGCAGAACTTCGATCGCGGATGGTTGCGTCGTCGGGCTCTTCGGGGGTCTCTGCAACGTAAATCTTTCGTCGGGGGCTCGAGTGCGGAAACCAAGGTCATCGGGACAGCTTCTTGTGCTTGGAAGTGTGTGAGAGTAACTGGAGATTTGAGAAAGTGTGCCTAAATTCACAGCTGATGCCATCTATTTATAGTGCTGGAAGAGTGAGTACGCGGGGCGTAATTTTGGAGTACGCTGGGCGTACTCACGTACGCGGCGCGTACGTCGTTTCGCTGGGCGTAATATGGCGTCATGGCTTACGACTCGGGTCTAGCTAAGCGTAGCTTGGGCGGGCCGATGGGACTCGACTCTGGGTCTAGTACGTGGGGCGTACTCCTTCATTACGCGGGGCGTAATCCTGGCTTCCGACTTCTAAATTTCGTAACTTTCGCGTACGAGCTCCGTTTTTCGCGTTCTTTATATCCACGCGTAGGTGAGATTATGCTCTACAACTTTCATTT
Source organism: Lactuca sativa (assembly GCF_002870075.4). Taxonomy (NCBI): domain Eukaryota; kingdom Viridiplantae; phylum Streptophyta; class Magnoliopsida; order Asterales; family Asteraceae; genus Lactuca; species Lactuca sativa. The sequence continues at coordinate 147,088,036 of NC_056631.2, forward strand.
AGACTTCGTCGGCTAGTTTTGACTTTATTTTTAATGATATAATTTTAATAGGCCGGGCCTCCTAAAGTTCGTTAAAAATGCATAGCTTCTTTATTCGACGTCGGTTTTCGTTTGTCTTTTTATCGTTTTATTACTACTGAGGAGATCTTCAACTTCCGTTTAGGTGGCGATAGCTAAGTAACACTCGATCTTCAATCCGAGTTTTTAGCCCTCTACTACTGTTACGAAACTTTGAAATTCCGTAACTTCTTCATACGAGGTCCAGTTTGGGCGATCTTTTTATGTACGCTCACCTTTCAACGAGATCTACGACTTTTGTTTAGATACTTAAGGCTAAAATGCATTTTTATTGAGATTTTACTTTTTACGTCAAATAATGTTTTAACGTCGTGTTGTAAATATACGAGTGGTTATAATTTCTTCAATATAACCCGGTTTTGAGCGTTCTTTATGTTTTTGGAAACCTTGCCATGATATCTAATATTTGATGCATCCCAACTTAGATACTTGAACACTTTATTTTCGAGGTTAATTTCGTTGTTTTTAGCTTTCGAGTGTTTACAATGCTTTTGGAAAATATAGGGTTGTCACACATCACCCACCCACCACCACCATCCACCTACCACTATGACCACCACCTGCCACTACCACCACCCGCCACCCATCACCTGCAAGTACCATCCATCACCACCACCCATTACCCCCACCACCCACTTCCCCCACCCATCACCACCGACCATCACTACCCATGACCAACACTCGCCACCATCACTGTCACCCCCACCCACCCCCATCAACACCACCCATTACAACAACCATCCACCTACCTCCACCACCCATCACTATCACCCACCCACCAACCACCATTATGAGAAACACCCAGTACCCCCCACTCATCACCACCACCCATAACCACCACCCATCACTACCACCTACCTCCACCACCCATTACCACTACCCACTACTCACTACCACAACCCATTACCACCGACTACCACTACCCATCATCACTACCCACTAAAAGCACTAACCACCACCGAGCACCACACACCTCCACAACCCGTCACAACCACCCTCCACCACCATACCCATCATCCACCTAAACCATGATATACCACCTCCACCTCTACCCCCACCATCATCCACCCGCCTACACCACCTATCTCCATCATCCGTCTCCACCACCCAAAACCACCACCTGTCATCGCCACTTGCCACCCACTATAATCACCATCCCTACTACCACCCACCACCATTCACTACCACCATCACCTACCACCTATCACCACTAGACATCACTACACACAATCACCACCACCTGTGATTATGTGTATATAATGAACTATGATTATGTGTATCTAATCAAATATGATTTATCTGGAAATTATTTTTTTTGCCCATATAAATCTTACGTGATTAAATACATATAATCACATGTGATTAGATATATTTAATTAAATATGATTAGATATATATTTAATTGCAAATGTCATTATCGCATTCTCAATTCAATAATTATTTTTTTTGTCAACTTTAATTATATGTGATTGAATACATATAATCACATGTGATTATATGTATCCAATCACATATGATTTATATGAACAATTATCATTTTAGGTTTCCGTTTCAATAATTTTCTCATATATTTAATCACATGTGATTATAAGGATTTAAGAACATATGATTAATGTGGACACATATTTTTTTATTTTTTTTTATTCAATAGTTGTTCTCGTGTATATAACTATATATGATTATATATATATATATATATATATATATATATATATATATATATGTATATATATATATATATATATATATATATTTCATCACATATGATTTATTGAATCAAGAACATGAAAACAAATCTTTTTCATATAAATCATATGCGATTAAATACACAAGACCAATTATTAAATTAAAAGTACAAAAATGGATATTGTCCACATAAATCATATGTTATTAAATACTTATAATATCATGTGATTATATCTATTTAATTACATATGATTTATGTAAACAATATGCATTATTTCTTTCTCGATTCAATAACTATAATCATGTACTTAATAACATGTGAATAGATGTATCAAATCCCATATGATTTATACTGATAACATTTTTTTTCGCATTTTTGATTCAATATTTTTCTTATGTATTTAGTCACATGTGATTGTATGTATTTAATCACATATGATTAATATAGAAAAAAACTATTTAAGCGAAAACCTGAAAATGAGTTTTGTGTACATAAATCATATTTTACTAAACGTATAAGAATAAATATTGAACAACAATGAAAAAATGAATTTTTTTCAATATAAATCATATATAATTAGATACATTTAATCTAATGTAATTAAATACACAAGCACAACAACTGAATCGAAAGCGCGAAAGTGAATATTTTCTATATAAATTCTATGTGATTAGATACACATAATCACATGTGATTATATGAATTTAATCACATATAATATATGTGGACAATATTTATCTTTGTGTTCTCGATTCAATAGTTGTTCTAGTGTATATAATTATATGTGACTATATATATATATTTAGTCACATATGACTTATATAGAAATCATTATTTTTTTGTCTGTATAAATCATATGTGATTAGATACATATAATCAAATATGATTAGATGTATTTAATAAAATATGATTTAAGTTGACAAAGAACAATTACTAAGTTGAGAATGCGATAATAAATCTTATCCACATAAATTATATGTGATTGGATACATATAATCATATGTGATTATTTGTATTTAATCAGATATGATTTATGTAAGCAATATTTATTTTTGCGGTTTTAATTGAATAATTTCTTTTATGTATTTAATCACATGTGATTATATGTATATAATCATGTATGATTTGAGGTGGACAAGATTCATTTTTTCCTTCTCGGTTCAATAGTTATGCTCACGTACATAATCGCACGCGATTATACATATAATCGCATGTGATAAATTATGTGAGAACACCTATTGAATCGATAAAGAGAAAACGAATTGTGCCTACATAAATCATATGTCATTAGATTCATATAATCACATGTGATAAGATGTATTTAATCACATATGATTAATCTGGATAAAGGTTTGTTTTTGCATTCTTGATTCATTATTTGTTATTTTCTATATAATCACATGTGCTTATATATATATATATATATATATATATATATATATATATCTAATCACATGTGATTTATATAGACATGATTCTATTTTTTTAAATAAAATCATATGTGATTAGAAATATATAATCACATATGATTAAAGTGGAAAACAAAATTACTAAATGGAGAACGCAATAATGAATCTTAGCTACATAAATCACATTTGATTAGCTACATATAATCATATGTGATTATATGTATCTAATCACATAAGATTTATGTGGACAATATTTATTTTCCTATTCTCGATTCAATATTTGTTCTCGTGTATTTAATCACTTGTGTTTATACGTATCTAATCACATATGATTTATGTGAATTATATTCAAATTCACGTTCTCATTTCAATAGTTGTTATCATGTATTTAATAATATGTACTTTTATGTATTTAATCACATACGATTAATATGGACAAAGAACAAATATTTAATCAAGAACACGATGGCAATTAACGAATCGAGAATACGGAAATGAATCTTGTCTGCTTTTCTCACTAGAGGACAAACTACTTTCTGCCTTTCGTTGTTCGCTCTAGCGAATTAGGGTATACGTGAATAATAATAACATAAAACAAGTAATGCCTACATAATAGGAGTGTTAGTGTAACTCACCTCCTTGAACATTAAAATCAGCTAGCATGAGCTTGACAGATCCTTTCCTTTCCGAGAACCTACACAACAATTATAACATTTTTTGGCTTGTTCTTTGTTTTATTACTCTTATAAAACTTATATACATATTTCCTTATTTTCTCTTTGATTATAGTGCTTTGTTTGGGATCTCTTTTCTTACCTTTTAACCTATTTTTAACTTTCAATCTAATAATACTAGTAAAGTTCCCCCATTTATCTTTTCAAAAATATAAATATCTCTTTCTAATGAATTTTGGTTGATTTTATATTAAATTTACAAGTGAGTAACTTTAAACTGTCACTTTGTAGACCACTCAACACCCTGGACAAAAATTGAAACAATATACTAAGAATTAGATCAGTCAATTTCGATGTGGGAAACTATACATCCATATCTAACTATACTCTTTGGGATTTTGGAATTTTCAGTTCGGATGAATTTATTATGATCTTTTGAAGAAAATGCATGAAATTTTTGACAATATGGACCAATATGAGAAGATTTCCAATTTTACCCCTCAAGTATTTGGAATTTTGAAATATGATTTTTAGGAGTTTTTATTGACTTGAACAAATTTTAGAATTTGGAGGACAAATTTGGGAAAATTGATCATAATAGTTTTAAATCACTTTTGGTGTTCTATTAAGGAATTAATGGTTAAGCCTTAAGTTTATCACTATTTATATGATTGTAGGTTAATTATTAGGCTATTGAGATATGAAATTCAATTTAACCTAAGAGCGTTAATTCTTGGCTTATTGTGAGTTCAAAGTTAAGGATTTTCACAAAAAATGCCACCTTTACAGGTATTAGGTTTAAGTTGCCAACTTAACCCATTAAGCTCTTTAAGTCACCTCTTGGAAGGAAAAATGAGTCCTACACAGAGGCAAATTAAACAGAGACATCAAAATATGTTTGGGAAACTATGCAAGAATGTAAAAGTCATTTTATAATTTCAACAACCAATTATTCAAGTTGTTGAATTTGTTTGGGGAATAAAGTCCAGTAAAAATGAAAAAAAAAAACAAAAACAAAAGAGCTAAATTAAACACATACATAAAAATGATGCTATTATAGCAAAAGCCATCGACAAGCACATACAGACTGCAACAATGAATACATTATATTATTCTTGATTTATCTATGGAGGTTTTTTCATTGAGGCATTTCATCAAAAACTTTATGTTCATAAAAAATCTATAAGCTGTCACAATGCCTATGCGATTACTTCAAACAAGATAAAAGTTAATTACCTAAAATGAAAGAGTAATAAAGCAAAAATAACAACAAGAATCACTAACACTGACATTGATTTCAGCATTATGAATAAATCAAACTAGTTCATTATAGTTTTAATCTTAATTCAAACAATATCAAACCATTTCATCATGTAATAACCATACCTAGTTCAATCGATCTTTGTACTCTGATCCAGCTGAAGTGATAGCAATCTCATGATGATTTAGGAATTATCGTGTGCTCCGAGAGAAAGCAATGAATTATCTTCTCAATTGGGACTTATGCCAGAAATAATGAACAATAAGCTCCTTGTCGTTGGGATGAAGTCAGAAGTCGAGTGGTTCGTTGGAGGTCCGATGATCTTGATGGTGGTCTGACGTGAAAATGAGATGAAAAACAACACAGGTAGATTGGGTGCGGGTTTTACTACAATACGTTTGTGTCTTTTTTAATCCATCATCTTTACATCTTCATTTTCAGTTATTTACAAAATTGCCATCTTGGAGACAATTTTGTTCTCAGTTGTTCTCAAAATAAAAATTATTCTCATTTGAACGTATACATATATATATATATATATATATATATATATATATATATATGTGTGTGTGTGTGTGTGTGTTCATTTGAGATCATCACTACAAGAAGAACAACATCTACAGACGATACCTATCCAAATAACATATGTCGTGAGCAAATGTCACACCCCAAAACCGAGAACGGCGGAAACGTTCTGGGGCGGAGGACGTCATGTATAATATCAACAACAATGTAAAGTAGTAAACAAGCAACAACATCATCCATTGCATTAATAAAATAATTATTATACAATTGTATTCTGTCAAATTTTGATAAACACTAAAGCATAAATCAAAATGAAAGATAAGTCTTAAACAAGCTCCATCTTCCTTTCTCCTTGCATCGGTACCTGTCTATGATGACCTGAGGATACAAGTAATTTTGAAAGCGAGTATCAGCTTTGAAGCTGGTGAGATCATAAGTATTTAGTGTCTTAATTTGCATGTAAGAATTTTGTAAGTCTATGTATTGTAAGAATTTGAAAGTGTATATGAATTGTAAGTGTTTGAAAAACCCTAGAATCCCTATGATTCCTTCTAGTATATGAAGGTGTCTTCTACCAAGACCTAACTGTTCTGTTTGTGTGTCTCTTGTAAGAGTATGGATCTTTCCAAAGTATAACTATCATTATCCTAAAATATAGCTTGTACATTTATGTTTAAGTGAGGTTATCACTAAAAATATGTAATGGAAAAAAATCAACGTAGTACTAAATCATAGCTCTAAAAGGACTACTACCGTACTAAGTACCTTGAACTGGATTTTAGTCTAAGGCATTCTGTGATAAATTGCACCATACTATCGACTGATAACAACGACATAAAGAACGGTCGTAATAACGAAATGACGTTTGGCACCCACAGACCTGCAGGTCCGGCTGTAGCTAGCAGCAAGGTGTAGGATTGTCAATCTAGCATAGATATATACACAAACTCATACTATGGACTGGTTCATCGACATAAGAATGGTCGAAATAAGGTATGACGTTTGGCACCCGCAGACCTGCAGGTCCGGCTGTAGCTAGCAGCAAGGTGTAGGATAGTCAATCCATTATAGAATCTATACGCAAACTCAACGCTCTCCCTCCAAGAGAATTCTGGCTACAACTCGGGCCATGACATTTAAGGGATGCTGTGATACAGTGGATCACAATTGTTAACGTATTAATGTAAGGGTAATGTTTCTCGTTCTAGTATAGTTGTATATGTTCTCGTCCTAGTATAGTTGTATATGTTCTCGTCCTAGTATAGTTGTATATGTAATGTACGGTAATGTTCTAGAAAGTATTGACTCATGAATGAACTGACTCATTGTATGATATCGCGTTCTAGTAATGGTTCTAGTATCTTCCTGAACTACCCATATGGTAGCTTACTAGTAATCTAAGTGGTAAGTATGGACATGGATGTATACCCTTGCTACCCAAGGGCATAGGATGAACTGGAAGGACCTTTTATGAATTTATATGTACACATGATATATAACAAATATTTAAACGACCTTCGGACGAGTATCCAATATCCCACCAGACCACATCTCAAGGCGCAAAAAGGAAATAGGGTGGATAGCCTTCCTAAGTCTTTTAAACATTTCTTATATAACTATACATATAGAGGCATGCAATTTATAATGTAAAAGCATAAATAAGTTTGGTAAAACATTTGAAACATAAATATTAGTTTAAGGAAAGATCGACTTGATGTGAATCTATAAAACAATTTGAAGGCATAAGTTTGATAAAACAATATAAGTATAAGGAACATTTGTTTGAAACACAGTTGTAAATAAGTTTGAAATAGGATAACCAGAGTAAGAGGTACAGTGTAATAAGGAGTTTAAAACATATAAATGTTTATAAAAATCATTTGAAGGAAACTGTTTGGTAAAACGGCTAATGAGTAGCCAAATCTTTTGAATGCTGTATATTAATCACATGTGATTGATGTAATAAGTAATATAATCCTACTTACTAATCACATGTGATTGACATAATAAGTAGCATGATTCTACTTGTATCCCCCCCCATAAAACATTTAAAATAGTTTAAAACATTAGTTAAGGGGTATGAACTCACTTGAAACTTTGAAGATAGCGAGATGGAAAACCGGGCAGAGTTCCGTCTCGGGAAACGGATTTTTCTCGGGATTCTCGGGAATCTCGGGAGTAAAATCGACCCTCGGGACTTGAGCAAAAAGACCAGAGCTTCGGGTTTGAACGGACATGGAAATCGAGGCAAGATCGTGAGAGAAAAGAGAGAATTGAGCAAAATTTTCGGAAGGCCTCGCATCTTATTTATAGGGAGGCTAAACCGCCTCGGTACGCGGGGCGTACGCTCGTACGCAGCGCGTACGCAACGTCATCGCTTACGCACTTCGGATGGGACGGCGGGTCGGACGGGCGGCGGGTCGGACAGGCGGGTTGGAAGCTTCGCATAGGCGACGTGGATGATCCGAGGCCCTTCATCTGAGTACGTGGGGCGTACGAAGGTACGCAGGGCGTACTTCGGTCCTATCCGATGACTCCCCTTCGGATAATACCGGGAGTTTATAATTAAATTTATATTTATTTTAAATAAACTTCTAAAATTCATATCTCCCTCATACGAACTCCGTTTTTGACGTTATTTATATCCACGTGAAGGTGAGACCAAGATCTACAACTTTCGTTTAGAATCCGTTGGCAAATTCCGAAATTATTTTTATTATTTATTTAATAAAATGACGTGATTAAGGAATTTCTTCAAAAATTCATAACTTGCATATCCGAAGTCAGATTTGGACGTTCTTTTTATGTACGATCATAGATTGAGGTTGTCTATAACTTTCATTTAGATACTTAAGGCTAAAAACTATTGCATCGAAATTTCGCGTTTTTCGTTTAATCGCTGATGCCGGTTTTGCCGAGAATCTTCGGTTGGTCATAACTTCTTCGTTATAACTCGGATTTTAGGGTTCTTTATATGCTTGGAAACCTTGATACGATTCCTACTACTTTATTTAACCTAAATAAGATTTTAGGAAAGTTATATTTTGACCTAAATTTGATTGGTTTTACATTACATTGTCTCGAAATATCGGGTTGTCACATCATCCCCCCGTTAGAAGGAATTTCGTCCCGAAATTAGAATTTAAGCAAGGAAGTATGCACGAATGATCGAGTCGTGAGGAGGAAACTTCCTAATCGATTGGTTCTAGCGCATCTAAGTGATAACGGGTTCTCGGTTGGCGTTCTAACGAACCTTCACTAACTGGCGATGGCGTTTCTTCGTCCGCTTGACCTCTCGGTCGAGGGTCACTACGGTTCTAATACGAAAGCGAGGATCTCGACGAGTGGGCTTGCAAGAGTCCTAACGGAAAGGTATGGTTTCACGATCGAGATGCGAAGAGTAGAAAGTACGTTACTGAGTTCGCGGAGTAGGTCTAGTTTGTGTGAGGCATAGGACCGATTCTGATAAGAATCTAGGAGGTCCTGTCTAACTTGGATTTAGCTTTCCATGCTTTACGAAGCGTATTAAGCCATTCCCAGAGTGAGTTATCCTAAAGGACTTGGTAACTCACTTGGAATCTCAAAGGTTCCTTTTCCTGCGTAACTTCCCAGTCGAAGGCCACCCCTTGCTGGGTCAAAGTCGTACGAGTTTCTGTAGCGTGCGAGGAGTTCTGAATGAACTAAGGCGGTAGGTCGGTAAGACCTAGAATCTGGCGAAAAACTGTCGGCGTCTCTGGTGTCGATAAATGCTCAACGGTTTTGACAAATTGAAAGAGTACTCATAATCTCTCACATTATTAACAGTGTGTCCTAGAAATTTGACTCATCAATTTCAAAACTCGCGCCTAGAGAACTTTGCTAAGAGTTCCTCTGTAGGAATGTTACCATGGGCTTTCTTCTTACTACGAGGGTAGATAAGTAAGTCATTACATGGAAAAATGATGACTGATCCTAGTAAGAAAGACGTAACTCTATTTATTTAGCTCATGAGAACTATGGGCGTATTAGTCCTATCCGAAAGGTATCACTACGAACTCGAAGTGTCCGCATCGAGTTCAGGAGATAGTCTTCCGGAAATCCTCACCTAACACTCGAACTGGTGATATTCGGATTCCAGATCCATTCCTGGAAGTAGTTTCTTTCCTTGCGTTTGCTCAACCATTTTGTCTATGCGAGGCAGAGATAACGATTTCTATGAAAATCTTGACGGAGTCCTCGATATCCGAGGCACATACGTTGCAATCCGTCGATCTCCGCGAGAATATGATCGGGGTTCTCTAGGGTGAGAAGCCTAGTCTTCTACTTCTCTTTTTGTGTAGTTCGTCAAGGGGTTTGTATTGTTCTGGTATGTCCGAGGGTGTTTAAACTATAGGGCGATTTGTTTTCGGGAGTCGTACTGGGTTCTAAGTTTGTTCACATGACGATGTGATTACTCGTATACTTAGGCAGTTCTACGTCCTGAAGTCCATTTTAGAATTTATACTGGGCTTCACGATCACAATCTCGTGTATACGAGTTGTATATAATTATGATTGAAAAGGTAGTCGAATAACTGATTCTTCCTTACCCTCACATCCCATCCGGGAATAGAAGTTAAAGTGGAATCATCAATTCTAAACGTGTAGAACCTTGATTATATATCACTCTTATGCATACATTTTTCTGTGATAGATCAATCGTATAAATCCTTGGATTGAACTTGACGTACTGCACGAGTGGTACTTCGGGGATTTCTTCGGAAAGAATATAACTAAGTGGTACTCCTGGCATGAGTACTACGGTGTTCTGATATGACGGCTTCGCTGGAAAAACGATCCAGAAGAAAGAGATGTACGTATGAAGCTGTTTTCGCGTCGATCAAATTGAATATGATTGTATGATAATGTCAGAATCATACAGAAACTTTAAAGACATTAGAATTAAACATAGACGATTACAGACAAAACACAACTGTGCAACCATGAACAGAGTTACAGTACTTTAGATTTACCACAAGACTATTCTGCGAATAGGATATACTACAAAAGACAAGTATACGCAGCACGAGAATTTCTATACAGACAGTATCTCGCAAAAGGTAAGACTCTAGTTGCATTAGTTCTAGATAGTTTATAAGTCTGTTACAACGAAACGCCAAATTACATTTAACGTGGTTCCGGAGTAGGCTCTCCTGCAGCTGTGATCCTGAGAATTTTCCCATCTGCGCCAGAGTTCTTTGTTATCGGGCAATCTTTCTTGAATTGCCCTACCTCACCGCATTGGTGGCATGACTGGCTAGTACTAGACTTGGAGACAGGATTACGGTGTTTAGCCATTGTTATGTGGACACGAGTGCCTTCCTCGTTACTCCACTTTGAAAACTGCTTCTGAAATCGCTCGGTGCTATAACAAATCTTGTGTGCAGGTTTAGTCCCGATGAAAGGGACTTGAGGGATGGGTCGCGCCGGTGCTCCACAGTTACAAGCATGGTGCCCTATGTTTAGGCAATTGCAACACCGCATCTCATGGCAAGCCCCATGATGATGGAAACTACACTTATCACACTTCGGGAGTTTTCCCTCGTATGGCCTGGTCGGTACTGGGATGGCAGGGGTTTCCACTTGCTGCTGTTGTATAGCCAGCTTTTTGGATCTCTTGCGTTCCTTCCGGGCTTGATGCTTTCGTTTCTTGTTTTCTGTTTTTCGGCTTTGCGAGTCTGTGACTGTTACCGTTTGACGACCTCCTGGATGGATACCACGATTGGAAACTTCATTCCCATCAGTTGCATTGACTGTGCTGTTAGCGCTACGGTGTGCAAGGACCGCGGTTATGGCAGCCACCACGGCAGCTGTAACTGTTGTTTGAAAGGTAGCGGCGTCCATAGGAAAAGTGGGGGTTTCGCTGGTCGACTTATTGCTTCTGGATGACGACATGATTCTGTAATACGAAAAGTAAGGATTTTGTGAGCGATTCTGGTTGACCCTGATGTACTTAGATTGTTCATGTAAAGAGTACGACGATGTTCTCTAAAGTTTGACCTACATCCCTATGATGCAGTCCTAGTACAGAATGAAAGTATGTTCGCGAAGGTTTGACCTACATCCCTATGATGCGGTCTTAGTAATGAGTGGAGGTAAGTTCGTAGAATGGTCTCAAGACGTTTGTTGTACAAGTTCAGGTATCGTGGGTTGGTGAACAACAAAATCCAACCACTGAAAGAGACTTGGAAATGTCTCCGTATCTAACTTGCTATGGTCTAATGACTTAACTAAAGCAGGTTTCAGATAGACTCTAATGAGAATATCATAAGAGTACTTGAATGAAGGAAATGACATAAAAGTTAGCCGGCTGACACTATCTTGGATATTTACGACGTAAAGGTTCAGGAAAATGACCTTGTAAAGGTCTTACATCATATCCACAGGAGATAGTTTCTTGATAGCATAAAGACCTAACTAAAGTACTTACGGTACAAGATAATTTCATAGAAAATGCCACATCAGGAATAGACAGAAAATGCGATTCCTTCTTACAAAGAAATAAAGTAAAGTGTCTACTACTGGCGATGGTCATCCCTTTGGTGAACTCTCAGTTCAGCCAATTGATGTTCCATGTCAAACGGGTGTCTTTCGCACACCATATGGCGTACTCGGGGCTCTATTACATCGGCTCGTGATTCAGCCAGTGCTTGCAGCAGGGTTTCATGGTTTCTCTCTGATCTCTCGTGAGCATCTTCTAGATGAATGGTGTAGAGGGTATGCATTCTAGCATAGGCGACTACTTCTGTAATCTGATGTAGGGCTGTCGTTCCTTGAATCTCATTTCGGCCTCTCTGCGGACCAAGATTGGCAAGACTCTATCTGCTGAGCCCCCATTGCTCAAGTCGTAAAAGCTTCGGTCGCCATCAAATAGCATAAACTGATCTTGTCCTTGGCTCCCTGTTTCCAAGCATTCCACTCAATCAGGGTCGGGCCATGAAAAGCCGGACGAGGGTTTGGAATTGGAAAGGAGCTGCTTGGGGTAGGTTCTCAACCTCTGGTTTGGAGTTAGCATCATACGAATAGTCTTCATCATGGTGATCATCCAAGGGGATAGGATGATCATTCACTGGTTCTTCTCCAAACCAACCAGCTATGACTTCGTTCGGAAGATGCTGGTTGCTGAGGGGATTGAGTCCAGCTATGATTTCTATGCGAGAATTTAGGGTAAGAGGATAATTATTAGACGAACTAGCTAGATAATTATTTAGAAAACCTTCATTAGTTACATCGCTATTTGTGAAGTGCATACCAGCTATGTGTAATCTAAATAGGATAGACCTTCAAATAAGTGACCTTAGTTCCAAATTCACACAGAATAGGGGTAAGGCAAAATTATCACAGATTCTAAGTCTAAAACATCCTAATTACATATAGCCTCAGTGTATCCACTTAGCAACTATCAACTTAATAGTGAAGATCCCGTTTTAAATTCTCAAGTATAAAGTACTTATAGTAACACCAAATACTCCTATAGTATTTTAAATTTTTAATGTTATGTTCTATTGTTCTCATTGTGGTAGGGTTGGTAAGATTTTAGCATTGTTGCAACCACACACTTAAACTTAGGCACATGCTAGTCAACCTTCGGATAATATAGGTGATCAGGCTATATCTTCCCAGTTTTGACCATATGTCTCTAAGCCCACTTGTGTTGCCCAACAATCGTAATTCTTTTGTACTGTCCTAGTGACACTGATTTTAGTATGAATGCAACACGTATACTTACTTAAATATTTTACTATTTAAAGTATAAACTCTTGGTCAGAGTATTTTTAATCCCTTATGTATCTATAGTTAGTATATCTTTTATGGGTTGATATACTTAATTCACTATAAACAATGCTCTGATACCAAGCTGTCACACCCCAAAACCGAGAACGGCGGAAACGTTCTGGGGCAGAGGACGTCATGTATAATATCAACAACAATGTAAAGTAGTAAACAAGCAACAACATCATCCATTGCATTAATAAAATAATTATTATACAATTGTATTCTGTCAAATTTTGATAAACACTAAAGCATAAATCAAAATGAAAGATAAGTCTTGAACAAGCTCCATCTTCCTTTCTCCTTGCATCGGTACCTGTCTATGATGACCTGAGGATACAAGTAATTTTGAAAGCGAGTATCAGCTTTGAAGCTGGTGAGATCATAAGTATTTAGTGTCTTAATTTGCATGTAAGAATTTTGTAAGTCTATGTATTGTAAGAATTTGAAAGTGTATATGAATTGTAAGTGTTTGAAAAACCCTAGAATCCCTATGATTCCTTCTAGTATATGAAGGTGTCTTCTACCAAGACCTAACTGTTCTGTTTGTGTGTCTCTTGTAAGAGTATGTATCTTTCCAAAGTATAACTATCATTATCCTAAAATATAGCTTGTACATTTATGTTTAAGTGAGGTTATCACTAAAAATATGTAATGGAAAAAAATCAACGTAGTACTAAATCATAGCTCTAAAAGGACTACTACCGTACTAAGTACCTTGAACCAGATTTTAGTCTAAGGCATTCTGTGATAAATTGCACCATACTATCGATTGATAACAACGACATAAAGAACGGTCGTAATAACAGAATGACGTTTGGCACCTACATACCTGCAGGTCCGGCTGTAGCTAGCAGCAAGGTGTAGGATTGTCAATCCAACATAGATCTATACACAAACTCATACTATGGACTGGTTCATCGACATAAGAATGGTTGAAATAAGGTATGACGTTTGGCACCCGCAGACCTGCAGGTCCGGCTGTAGCTAGCAGCAAGGTGTAGGATAGTCAATCCATTATAGAATCTATACGCAAACTCAACGCTCTCCCTCCAAGAGAATTCTGGCTACAACTCGGGCCATGACATTTAAGGCATGATCCGATACAGTGGATCACAATTGTTAACGTATTAATGTAAGGGTAATGTTTCTCGTTCTAGTATAGTTGTATATGTTCTCGTCCTAGTATAGTTGTATATGTTCTCGTCCTAGTATAGTTGTATATGTAATGTACGGTAATGTTCTAGAAAGTATTGACTCATGAATGACCTGACTCATTGTATGATATCGCGTTCTAGTAATGGTTCTAGTATCTTCCTGAACTACCCATATGGTAGCTTACTAGTAATCTAAGTGGTAAGTATGGACATGGATGTATACCCTTGCTACCCAAGGGCATAGGATGAACTGGAAGGACCTTTTATGACTTTATATGTACACATGATATATAACTAATATTTAAACGACCTTCGGACGAGTATCCAATATCCCACCAGACCACATCTCAAGGCGCGAAAAGGAAATAGGGTGGATTGCCTTCCTAAGTCTTTTAAAGATTTCTTATATAACTATACATATAGAGGCATGCAATTAATAATGTAAAAGCATAAATAAGTTTGGTAAAACATTTGAAACATAAATGTTAGTTTAAGGAAAGATCGACTTGATGTGAATCTATAAAACAATTTGAAGGCATAAGTTTAATAAAACAATATAAGTATAAGGAACATTTGTTTGAAACACAGTTGTAAATGAGTTTGAAATATGATAACCAGAGTAAGCGGTACAGTGTAATAAGGAGTTTAAAACATTTAAATGTTTATAAAAATCATTTGAAGGAAACTATTTGGTAAAACGACTAATGAGTAGCCAAATCTTTTGAATGTTGTATATTAATCACATGTGATTGATGTAATAAGTAATATAATCCTACTTACTAATCACATGTGATTGACATAATAAGTAGCATGATTCTACTTGTATCCCCCCCATAAAACATTTAAAATAGTTTAAAACATTAGTTAAGGGGTATGAACTCACTTGAAAGTTTGAAGATAGCGAGATGGAAAACCGGGCAGAGTTTCGTCTCGGGAAACGGATTTTTCTCGGGATTCTCGGGAATCTCGGGAGTAAAATCGACCCTCGGGACTTGAGCAAAAAGACCAGAGCTTCGGGTTTGAACGGGCACGGAAATCGAGGCAAGATCGTGAGAGAAAAGAGAGAATTGAGCAAAATTTTCGGAAGGCCTCGCATCTTATTTATAGGGAGGCTGAACTGCCTTGGTACGCAGGGCGTACGCTCCTACGCAGCGCGTACGCGACGTCATCGCTTACGCACTTCGGATGGGACGGCGGGTCGGACGGGCGGGTTGGAAGCTTCGAATAGGCGACGTGGACGATCCGAGGCCCTTCATCTGAGTACGCGGGGCGTACGAAGGTACGCAGGGCGTACTTCGGTCCTATCCGATGACTCCCCTTTGGATAATACCGGGAGTTTATAATTAAATTTATATTTATTTTAAATAAACTTCTAAAATTCATATCTCCCTCATACGAACTCCGTTTTTGACGTTCTTTATAGCCACGTGAAGGTGAGACCAAGATCTACAACTTTCGTTTAGAATCCGTTGGCAAATTCCGAAATTATTTTTATTATTTTTTTAATAAAATGACGTGATTAAGGAATTTCCTCAAAAATTCATAACTTTCACATCCGAAGTCAGATTTGGACGTTCTTTTTATGTACGATCATAGATTAAGGTTGTCTATAACTTTCATTTAGATACTTAAGGCTAAAAACTATTGCATCGAAATTTCTCGTTTTGCGTTTAATCGCTGATGCCGGTTTTGCCGAGAATCTTCGGTTGGTCATAACTTCTTCGTTATAACTCGGATTTTAGGGTTCTTTATATGCTTGGAAACCTTGATACGATTCCTACTACTTTATTTAACCCAAATAAGATTTCAGGAAAGTTATATTTTGACCTAAATTTGATTGGTTTTACATTACATTGTCTCGAAATATCGGGTTGTCACAGCAAAAGCATAGTTATGCAGACGACATGTCTTCTGTACAAAATTTTCCAACTTTGACCATATTTCTTTGGCCAAAAAAGCTATGCAGACAACATGTCGTCATCATAGATTCAACTGGAAGGGAAAAATATTGGCGGTATGTTGAAAACCAATACCGACGACATGTGGTCAATATAGGGTATTAAAACATATTTCTGATTTATTAATTATCCTTGTCACATAAAATCAAGATGTTGTCATTTTCATCAAGCAATGCAGACGACATGTTGTCTGTATAGGGTATTAAAAATAATATTTGCATTTATTTTTAATCCTTGTCACAGAAAAGTAAGACAATGTCGTTTCGTAATCCTATACCAACGACATATTGTTTGGAAAAAGTTGGATCGATCTGCGTGAAATATCTCTCCAGAGGCTATGTCATTTGGAAAACAATTTTTTTATTTATTTTTTTATTCACGTAAAGGGAAACGGTGTAGTTTTGTTTTACCTATTCCGACGACTTGTCATTGGGATATGGATTCCATGTAACAAAATTCGCGACCTGCGTTCATTTTGCAGTCGCTACCATTTTCTTTGCCCTCTCAAGCCGTCGGCGACGCAGGCAATTCTCTGGCCAATCCCGTTCATCGGCCACCTAAAATGGTTAAGCCTTAAGTTTATCACTTTTTATATGATTGTAGGTTAATTATTATGCTATTGAGATATGAAATTCAATTTAACCTAAGAGTGTTAATTCTTGGCTTAATGTGAGTTCAAAGTTAAGGATTTTCACATAAATGCCACTTTTACAGTTATTAGGTTTAAGTTGCCAACTTAACCCATTAAACTCTTTAAATCACCTCTTGGAAGGAAAAACGAGTCCTACGCAGAGGCAAATTAAACAGAGATATCAAAATATGTTTGGGAAACTATGCAAGAATATAAAAGTCATTTTATAATTTCAACAACCAAACATTCAAGTTGTTGAATTTGTTTGGGGAACAAAGTCCAGTAAAAAAGAAAAATAAAAAAAAGCAAAAATAAAAGAGCTAAATTAAACACATACATAAAAATGATGCTATTTCAGCAAAAGCCATCGACAAGCACATACAGACTGCAACACTCAATACACTATATTATTCTTGATTTATCTGTGGAGGGTTTTTCATTGAGGCATTTCATCGAACACTTTGTATTCATAAAAAATCTATAAGCTGTCACAATGTCTATGCGATTACTTCAAACAAGATAAAAGTTAATTACCCGAAATGAAAGAGTAATAAAGCAAAAATAACAACAAGAATCACTAACACTGACATTAATTTCAGCATTATGAATAAATCAAACTAGTTCATTATAGTTTTATTCTTATCTCAAACAATATCAAACCATTTCATCATTCACTAAACATACCTAGTTCAATCGATCTTTGTACTCTGATCCAGCTGAAGTGATAGCAATCTCATGATGATTTAGGAATTATCATGTGCTCCGAGAGAAACCTACGAATTATGTTGTCGATTGGGACTTATGCCAGAAATAATGAACAATAAGCTCCTTGTCGTTGGGATGAAGTCAGAAGTCGGGTGGTTCGTTAAAGGTACGGTGTTCTTGATGGTGGTCTGACGGGAAAATGAGATGACAAACGACACAAGTAGAGTGGGTGGGTATTTTACTACAATACATTTGTGTCTTTTTTAATCCGTAATCTTTACATCTTCATTTTCAATTATTTACAAAATTGCCATCTTGGAGACAATTTTGTTCTCATTTGTACTCAAAATAAATATTATTCTCCTTTGAACACACACACATGTATATATATATGTATATATATATATATATATATATATATATATATATATATATATATATATATGTATATGTTCATTTGAGATCATCACTACAAGAAGAACAACATGTACAGACGATACCTATCCAGATGACATATGTCGTGAGCAAAAGCATAGCTATGCAGACGACATGTGTTATGTACAAAATTTTCCAACTTTGACCATATTTCTTTGGCCAGAAAAGCTATGCAGACAACATGTCGTCTGCATAGATTTGACTGGAAGGGTAAAAATATTGGCGGTATGTTGAAAACCAATGCTGACGACATGGGGTCAATATAGGGTATTAAAAACATATTGATGACTTGAAAAACACTTTGATCGTTTAGATCTTAAACAGGTTAATCACAGAAACGTAAATAGAAATATCAAACGCAGGAGTGAATCAAAATACGTCGAATGATTCAATAGATTCAAGCCTCAGCAGAGCTCGACAAAGAACTCCCACTGTAGAGGCTACTAGGGTTACAAATGATAAAAAGTAATTGCTATAAATGATCGACTCCCAATCTTACGTACTAAGATGCATGCAAGCATCTATAAATACTAAAACCTAAAAAATAACTCATGGATGGACAGGCCCAATCCGGAAACAACTTTGGACTAATGAACGAGCCCAAGACGCAACATATAATGGACCCTACAATCTCCCCCTTTGCGTCAATTGGAGCAAGATACTACTTCGGCTTGCTAGGTCCAGCTGCATGAACTTTCTTGGTGGTTTCGAACAGATGTGGAATGAGGGCAAGAATGGTTTGTCTGAAGTGAATGTACCACTGGATCATATCATTGAAGTATTTCTTGTCATTATCATAGTTCTGCTTGCATCGATTAATGATCCCCAGAACATATTCCAAGCACGCAGTGGTGTACAGATGCTTGTCTGCCAAGGCGAACAGGCATTTTTGGCCTTCGTTCCTTGTGAACATCACTGAGTTCCGCTTTGGGTCGATCCTCCCCATCTGCATTTTAATGAGATCGCTTGCGGAGCCAACTAGAGAGATGGTGGGCTTTTTCTTGAAAATACTTGCGATCTCCTGATCCATCTTGGCGACCTCCATGATGTAGCAAACTAACATCCTTTTGAAGTGATCTATGATTGGCTCATATTCAGCTTCGTTGGTGAGGAGAATGTTGTTCAAGATGATCCAATCATGTGGATTCAGGTTGGGAAGATCAGCAAGTGAAATAGCATGTTTTGTTTTAGCAGACCCCCTCAGCACTTTGAACCGAACGTTTGTGAAGTTCCCCTCCCGAAAAGGTTTGAGGACCCGAACGTTTATGATCTTCTAAGCACTCCATGTCTGATACTGAGTCCGAGCAGACCTCATATAGAATTCAACGAGCTCCCTATCAACCTTTGGGTGACGATGAGGGACATCAGCAACGTGGGAGCAGGCATGAAATATGAAGGCCTTTCGGGTCAAGGGCATATCAAAACGAGAGTCGACAGAATTGATCCTGTCCAATGAAATCACCGGTTCGAGCCATAGGATGTTGGGAGTATCAATAGCCTCTTTGATGAGCTTCTCGAGAGTCCACGGAGGAAATAGAGTTTTTCGACTCTCAAGAAGATCATGAGCCTCCTTCATTTTTCTTTCGTTCGCCTCGGCCTCTCTGGCAACACGAGCACTCATATATGAGTCCTTTTCCCGGCCTTGTTTCTTCAAGAGATCAGCGATGGTCTCTTTATCATCATCACCATCATTGTCTTCAACAATCTTCTTCCCTTTATCTTTAGCACCCGAACCTGAAGGTTGACCTACTGGAGGAGGTTCGGTTGTTTTAGTTGATGTAGAAGTAGGAGGCGGTTGAGACACATCTTCTCCCCCATGTTTTGGATGGGCCACGATCTCTGGGAGCCCTTCAATTTTGTTGAGTAGGGCAAGGGTAGGAGCAAGTTTTTCAGCTAGAGTGCACCTCAAAGAATAGTTCAGGATGAGATCATGCGCTTCAATAATGTTGGAGAGGGCGGCGTGGACATCCGAAACACACGTGGAAATGACCGCTCGCTAAGATCGGAGTGACGCAACTTCCTTTTCTGATTGGAAAATTTGAAGACTCTTGACCTTTAGAGCAATGGTTTTGCAAGCAACAGCAGCCATCACGGAGTTCTCTGAAGCGAGATCTTCTTGCAACTTTGTCAAGCACTCCTCAATAGTCGCCTGGAAGGTTTTATTGTCAGCTTCAAGAGATCGACGAAGACTGGCAAAGAATTGTTGTTCTGATACGAATGAAGTAGCCAGCTTCTCGACAAGAGAGTCAACCTTCGCTGCATTGGATTCAGCGGCTCCCTGTAAAGACTGAATAAGATTGTTAGCATCGAAAAATAGTTTTTTGACTTTTTCGGTTGCAGCAGTACACGTCTTGGTAGATGTGTCGATAGCAGCAGTGGCAAAGTTGATTGAGGCTTCATGTGCCTTGGTGAACGAATCAACTAGCCCCTGAATGGCAGCCTCTGAGATAGTGGATCGAGAGGAAAAGGAGGAAGCGATGAGACTGTCGATTTTGTCATGAAGTTCCTTGAGATGCTTTTTAGTGACAGGAGCATCATCGTCATCATCACTTTGAACGTGGTACGGACTATAGTAGACAAAGTCAAAAGTCATGTCTTCTCCTCCAAGAAAAGTCTCGTCATCTGCTGAGTGATTGGGAGATAAAGGCGAAGGTGGAGGTTCGGTTGTGGTGGTAGGTTCGGGTGTGGAAGTATGTTCAGTAGCAGGTGTATGTTTGGGTGCTGAAGTATGAGCCCCCGTATCAGATACGTTGGTTCAAACTCTAGTAGTGGTTGTTGTCGTAGCTTCTGAAAAAATAGGAGGTGGTATAGTGATAGAGGTGGGTGGTATATGAGTAGTGGAGGTTATGGGGGGAAGGGAAATAGAGATGTAGATTGGGGGAGGAGAGACAGGTTTAGATGAAACAGGTACCTCAGGTGAAGGCGAACGGGGAGGAGTGTTACCTCGAAGCGACTCCTCTGAGTCTGAACTCTCATCCTCTGATTCACTTGAGTAAGAGTCAAGAATTAGTTTGCACCTGGGCTGGACTTTCCTCTTCTTTGGTGGAGGTGATTGAGCTGCCTTCCAAGGTTTTTGCTTCTTTGGAGAAGGACCTATCTCTCTTTTGACAACCTTCTTGTCTTTCCCCTTTTCTTGTTTCTTGCCCCTGGGAGCAGGTTTGTCAGCGTCGTGGATAGATTGAATCATTTCTGGAGCGAGCTCTCTGGGGCCTGAATGAAGAAAATCCTTGTAAGTCTTGATGATGCGACTATCCCTTGGAACACATGCATACATTGACTCAGGGAGTGAGCCAACGAACTGAAACTTGGAAGAATCAGTGACTATGATCTTCGCTGTGTGGAAAACACCGATTGAGGAGAGTGGAGAATTAGCAACTACAGGGACATGATACTTGTCCATTTCCCACTTTGTGACCAGTGTCTAGAATCTGGCATAAGAAATCTCAAAATGGTGAGAAGTAGAGGCAAGACTCTGGATCAACTGCTGCCATAACACAGAGCCATAGTCAAGATTAAGGCCGTGATATAACCCATAGAGAATCGTCATAAATAGATGGCTAGCCCCGTCAGAACCTGCACTTCTTTCTAACAAACCCTTGAACAGCACCGTGAAGAAGCCATTCCACTGTGGAGCAAGACAGGATTTCTTGAACCTTGTAACTGCTGTTAGAATCTCAGTGTATCCCATGTTGTAAAACAAGGAGAACAACTGTCCCATAGGAATAGACTCAGGGTTAACCCTTGACTCATCAGTTTCAAACCCTAGAAGCGAACAAAATCGTTGTTTGGAGATGGAGGTTTTGGTGTCAAGAATGTCAAAGAAAATGCGATCGACAGACTTGTCATAGTGGGCAGTTGAGAAGATCTGCAACAAACACTCCATTGGAACGATTTCAACCTTGGTCAATGCTGGAACCAATGGTGAGTGTTTAAGACACTCCACAATTAGGAACATGAAGGCATCGTAGGCATGTGGGGTGAGATCAATGATCAGGCTTTGCTGAGGTCGGATAGGCAGAATGTGGGAAGTTGCGTGAACATAAGAAGAATCCGCCATTGAAGAGTATTTTGGAGAAGAAGATGAACAGTAGGAGAAAATAATCGTTTCTTGCTCTCTGAATTTTGGGTGCGGTAAAGAGGTAAAAGACCTTAGGGTTTACCCTTTATACCGTGTGTAGAGGAGAGAGAAGAATCCGCCCCGAAATCTTCTTGAAAATCGAAGCGTTTCCTGAGTTGATTGACGCGTGATAGTTTAGCAACCCCTATGATTACGCATGAAAGAGAAAAACTCTTCCGTTTTGCACGCTTTCCATCAAATACCCTTTTGGATTCTTGAACCGATAAGCTCTCGGCTGAGTTAGCAGTTTATCCTTAAAATTAGTTGTCTTCACTAAATAAAAGCGAACATGTGTAGCATTAACAACATCCCGCTTAGAATATAACATTAAATCCCAGAGCCAAAAAAATAGCTTGTAATGAATGAAACCAGATTTTTGGAAAATCAAAAAGATTTTCGTGCATAGAGTGTCAAAGATAAAGAAATAAATCAACATATATCTGGGAATTTATGATGTCAATAGAGACATAAAACTGTGGATCCCGGGCACGAATCTCTTCCTTCAAAGTCAAGAGAGACCTTCAAGTGTTTGTGTGGTTCCCGTTGAATTACGATCAATCACTAGTTAAGAAGTGTTGAAAGGCATCTTTTAATAAGGCTTATTTGGGAGGCTTTCGCTTCAGTTCAGAATTCCTGATCTTGACATAAGATAGAAATCGACTGAAGAACTTGTGAGACCAATGTGGTCTGTTGAACAAGTAGGTTTTCATAATGTGTAAGTGACTCGTTGGAAATACAAGGTGTGAAATCTCAAGAAAATTAAAAACTGGCTTCTAAGGGAAGAGATATTATGGTATGTAACAATTTCATAAGAATCACACAAAGAGAGAAGTAGAGATTTCATGGTACAAACCACTTGGGTGGATTCGTTAATTCATGAGTGAAAACTAGAGCAAATTTAATTGTTCACCATCAATACATAGTAGGTATTGAATTGTGGGTTTCACTTAGCACGTAGTGACACGAAGCTAAGATCACAAACACAGAGATTGTATAACCATAAACCTCAGTGGTAATTTCTAAGAGTCTTAAGGGTTACTTGTATGAAGCGAATATGATGGAGAAAAATATTTGAGATGGTGTAAGGAAACGAAAGTACCTCTACTATTAAAATAATGACAAAGCAAAAAACTCTTATCTCATATGAGAAAAGAGTAAGGTAGCTCATGATTAGAATAAATGTAGTAGCCTAATTGGGAAGACAAGGTTTGTATATACCAAGTCAGTAAGGCTTTATTCAGAATCAGTTGGGGCTTTGGACAACATACAACAACATGCTTCTAGGGACACTTAGCTATTAAAAAGTGTGAGAAAGATACCTGCCTCGTCAATGATCCATAAACGGTGAATACAAACAGAAGTAGAGACAAAAAGAAAAAGAAAATATTTTTGGACTTTTATGATAATTTGGTAAAGAGAAAAACAAAAACAAAACAAACCAAACAAAAAAATTTGGAACCGAACCCGAAATGGACCAAACACTCGGTTCATTTCGGTTCCTAAAAAAAATTTTGGAATAAATTTTTTTTTGGAAAACAAATGTACAAAAGTTAACAACCAAAGATACCACCTTTTTGAGATAAGTGAAAACAAGTGCAATGGGACCGAACCCGAAATAGACCGAGCGTTCGGTTTATTTCGGTTCCCATGTGCATCGAACCCGAAATAGACCAAACGTTCAGTTCATTTTGCTTCCAACTTTTAGTTTTGAGAAGGTGTTTTTGGTACTGACTCTGATTCCATCATACCTAGTCCTTGTAGAATTTTATTGAAACTTGCTTCAGGAAGGGCTTTGTTGAAGATGTCGGCCAGTTGATCAGTGGTTCGAACAAAGTGAATCTCTACGTTTCCGTCTTCCACATGATCCTTAATAAAGTGATACCGCAATTCAATATGTTTGGTCTTGGAGTGTTGCACTGGGTTATGACAAATCCTGATTGCACTTTCTGAGTCGCAATATAGAGGGATCTTTTTCATATTGAGTCCATAGTCCCGGAGTTGGCTTTGGATCCAAATCACTTGAGATGTGCAGGAGGCGGCTGCAATGTACTCTGCTTCGGCTGTAGATAGAGAAACACATGTTTGTTTCGTAGATTGCCAGCTCACCAATTTCCCATCGAGGAATTGATAGCCTCCTGTAGTGCTTTTCCTATCTAAACCACATCCTCCAAGGTCTGCATCTGAGTAGGCTTGAACAAAGAAACCTGAGTTTGAGGGATACCAGAGACCGAGAGAGGTGGTTCGCTTCAAATACCGGAGTATATTCTTCACTGCCAGCATGTGTGGTTCACGAGGATTTGCTTGAAACCTGGCACAATAGCACACAGAAAACATTATATCAGGCCTGCTAGCTGTGAGGTACACCAGGGAACCAATCATCTGGCGATATAGCGTTATGTGAACTGCCGGTTTTTCCAAAGATGGTGTGAGCTTGGTACCGAACGCCATAGGGACTTTGACCTTTGAATCTCCCATCATGCCGAATTTAGCAAGAAGAGTCTTGGTATATGCTTCCTGGTTGATAAAGATGCCTTCGGGTCCCTGTCTAATATTTAAACCAAGGAAAAAGTTAATCGGACCCATTGAGCTCATTTCAAATTTTGTCTCCATCAACTTTCTGAATTCAACGGTTAGGCAAGGATTCGTTGAGCCAAAGATGATATCATCGACATAGATCTGAACTATCATAAGGTGGTTGCCTTCCTTTTTATGAAAGAAGGTTTGGTCAACCGAACCTTGTTTGAATTTAGACATCTTTAAAAACTTAGTTAGTGTTTCATACCATGCCCTAGGTGCTTGTTTCAGACCGTAAACTACCTTGTCTAAGATGTAGCATTGATTTGGATACTTTTCATTCACGAAACAAGGAGGTTGATCCACGTACACAGTTTCTTCAAGTTCCCCATTCAGAAAAGCGCACTTCACATCCATTTGGTAGACCTCGAAATTCTTGTGTGTAGCATAGGCAAGAAATATTCGAACAGATTCCAGCCTTGCTACCGGAGCAAATGTCTCTTCGTAATCAATTCCTTCTTCCTGACAGTATCCTTTTACCTCTAGCCGACCCTTATTCCGGATTACATTCCCTTCCTTGTCCATTTTGTTCCTGAAAAACCATTTGAGACCGACAACCGAGGCATCTTTTGGTGTTGGAATGAGTCTCCAGACTTTATTTCTTTCAAACTCATTGAGTTCGTCTTGCATTGCTTGGACCCAATCAGAATGATCAAGGGTAATATTGATGGTTTTCGGCTCAATTTTGGACACGAAAGAATTAAACATGCAAAACTCTACTTTGGAGAATAAAGCAGTTTGTTTCGCCTTCAGTTGTGAACGAGTTAGAACTTTCTCTGATGCGTCACCCACTATTTGAGATACAGGATGATCTCTGGTCCATTTGGTGAGTGGAGGATAATTTGGGTCATAGGACGGATCCAATTCAACATTCACCATTTCTTCTAATTCTGATTGAGTATCATCGTCATAGAGCATATCAGAATTCTCCCCCTCGACAGATGATGAATCATTTGGGTTTGACCCAAAAATTCTTTCTTCAACTGGACTTTCGAGCTGATCCGGACTTTCGGTTGTCACTGGACTTCCGGGTGCAGTGGGGCTTTCGGGTGCTACTGGACTTTCGGGTGTAGCTGGCCTTTCAGGTCCGTCAAAAATTGGATTCTCCCCCTGAATATGTGAGTCCTGTTGTTTTGAAGAGAATTGATTCTCCCCCTCGACCGAAGTACCGCTCTGGGGAGGTTCGTTTCGAACTGGTTCTCCTTCTCCCATTTGTTTGGCTGCCTCTTCGATAATCTGCTTAAGTTGATTGATTTTGTTGTCTGCTGCCTTGGCTTCCGAAAGAGTGACTTTCTCAGGTTCATCAAATAAGTCTATGAACTGGTCAAATAAATTGGCGACTGAAGCTGTGACTTGACCAGTTTGAGAGAAAATCTCTCCAATTGCTTCTTCAGTAGGCTTTAGCTTTTTGACATAATTGTCATCGAACGTCACATAATAGGTTTCTTCAATTCTTTTAGAACGCTTATTCAGAACCCTGTATGCCTTCGAAGTAAGAGAATATCCCAGAAAGATTCCTTCATCAGCTTTGACATCAAACTTGTTGCGATGTTCTTTGGAGTTGAAGATGAAGCACCTGGAACCGAACACATGAAAGAACTTGACATTCGGCTTCTTGTTGTTAATAATCTCATATGGAGTGAGAGAGAAACGCTTGTTGAGATAAGACCTATTCTGAGTAAAACATGCTGCAGCAATAGCGTCAGCCCAGAAATATAAGGGAAGAGAAGCAAAACTTAGCATGGTTCGGGCCGTCTCGCACAGGGATCGGTTTCGCCTTTCGACAATTCCGTTCTGTTGAGGTGTATAGGGGGCTGAGAAATTGTGACTGGTGCCTTTTTCAGTGAAGAAATCTTCAAATTCTTTGTTCTTGAATTCCAGTCCATTGTCGCTCCTGATGTTTCGAACGACTTTCCTCAGTTGCACTTCGACTTGCTTGATAAATATCTTCAGCTTGGGAGTCGCCTCAGATTTGTGGTTTAGAAAGAATACCCAAGTGAAACGTGAGAAGTCATCAACAATAACAAGGATATACTTGTTACTGCCAATGCTCTCGATTGGTGATGACCGCATAAGTCGATGAGAAGCAACTTAAGTGGTTCAACGACTTTGGTGTTTATGATGGTTGGGTGACTTTGACGACTTTGTTTTCCCATTTCACATGTAGCACATAAGTGTTCTCGATCGAACTTAAGCAATGGTAGACCCCAAACATGACCACCGGTGACAAGCTTGTTGATGTCTTTAAAGTTGAGATGTGAAAGCCTTCGGTGCGACAACCAACTTTCGTCTGAATGAGCTTTGAACAAAAGACATATGGCTAGATTACCATTGATTGGTCTGAGAGGGAACATTTCACCTTTTCGATCTGATTTGAGAATGACTTTATTGGATTTCTTCTCTATAATTTCTAAACCTTCGTCGTCGAACGAGACTTTGAGACCGGTACCTCCCACCAGTTGAGATACAATGATGAGATTATGCTGCAACCATTCTACATACGCCACCTTCCTTATTGTAAAGTCTCCATTGGTTATCATTCCATAACCCTTTATTGTTCCATAAGAGTTGTTACCGAACTTGACATTGCCACCATTTTGAAGTGACCGATACTTCCTAAGATCTTCCTTCCTTCCTGTCATGTGACGTGAGCAGCCACTGTCTATGTACCATTCGTCGTCAAACTGCTCGTCACTAATAACCTGCAAAAATTAAGCAGATTTAGGAACCCGAAGTTTCTTGGGTCCACGTGAGCCTTTTACAAAATCAAGAATAGTAAGAGAAACATCAACGAGGTATGTTCGTTTTATTAAGGTTCTTTCATCTTTCCTTTTAATAGTAAACACTTTGATTTTATTAGAATTAGATGCAGGTATTTTGGATTCAGATTCTGGTGTTTGGACTTTGGCCTGCTTTCGGTCTTCATTAGCTGAGGAAATCTTCCTTTTTCCTTTCAAATCCTTTGCCGATATTGAATTTGGTGTAGGACCAGAATTAGGCTTAGAAGAAGATTGAGAACGAGAAGAATTGGAGGAAAAGAAATTAGAATGAGAATCTTTCCTGACTTGAGGTTCGAAATGACCCTTTCGGTTGTGGTCATTTGAGGGACCGAACCAAGACCTTCGGTTGCTATTTGATGATGAACCGAAGCTGGATTTTCGGGTGTTGCAGGTTTGTGGCCCAAAACTGGACCTTTTATTGTAAAAGCTTGACGGGATGAAATCTGGTCTTTGCCTGTTGTTGTTTGGCGGACCGAAACTAGCTTTTCGGTTGTTGTTGCTTTCGGGACCGAACCTATCTTTTCGGTTTTGTTCTTCCTGTGACCCGAAAGTCTTCCTATGGTTCTTTTGAATCGGTGGTTCGAGGCTCCTTCTACTCTTGTTTTCTTCTCCTTTTGACTTAGAATTTTTGTCAGACTGAGTGTAGTGAGGATTTTGGGAGCGCCAAAACTGCTTTCGCTCTGAGAGATTTTTCTTGTATCTCAAGTTTCTCTGCTGCTTTTGATTTTTCACCTGTTTCGGTTGTCTGTGGATATTTGCCTTCTGTTTCAGCTTCTTAGCAACAGGTTCACTTTTCATGGAAGAGGTTTCGCTAGTTGAGGTGACTTCTTCCACTGGAATCTCTTTTGTGCCACTGGTACTTGGTACGTCAAAGTTGGTAGGCTTATTCAAAGGTTCAGGAACATATCTACCTTTGGCCTTCCATGATGTTCGCTCCGACAAACCGACTGTTTCATCTGCGTTGTCTATCGGCGCAGACCAGAAAAACTCATCACATCCATCTGCATTATCTTCATTCACTATGGCAGTGAGTCCGACTGTCTGATGTTCGGTTACTCCTATGACCTTATAAACCTTATTGGGAGTGGTTCTAACTTTTTGAAACACAACGGCCTTTTCTTTAAGAATTGGGGACTTAGTTTTGGACAAACGAGCGAATTCCACAGAATTTTCAGAAATCAGGTTTTTGTGGTTTTCAGGTTCGCTCCTTATGAACTCGGAACAGTCAATTTCATCCTCTACAGAAATTTCACTCATGTCATCGTCCTCATTAAGTTCAGATGCATTTTCAACATCAATTTTATTTTCTGAACTTAATTTGGTATTCAATGAGTCAAATTTTTGTATGGTTTCGGCCGTGAGTTTCAACTTATCATTTTCATCCAAAAGATTTTTAAGCATGTCCTTATGGTCTTTGGAATTTATAAAAGATTCAATTTTGTCTAGACCATACATATAAGTAGGATTGACATCATCAAAAGATACAACACTTTCACAGTTGGATGCTTCGGCATCGATTTCATCCTCCTTAAACTCAAGGAAGGGTAAAATCATGCGATGTATCTTCTGTCCTATTTCACAGTTTAAATGCAGCTGAGTAATGTTAGCATAAAGCCTTTTGGCAATTAAACAAAAAACATTCCTTTGTTTTAATAATTTGAGATTGTCTCTTTGCAAATAAATGTTTTCATCCCTAGACTTAATCAACTCCAACTCTTTCTGCTCTATCCACATCCTTCGCTCCTCACTCTTGGATGACACCCTGCTTATTTGGTCAGTTAGATTAGAATTCGTGACCCATGTTTGAGTTAAACAACTATCTAGATTTGAAATTCTTGAATTTAAGTTATTTAATTCCTTTTCATATGATTTTTGTGGAATTTTAAATTAAATAAAAATAGATTGTACCTTCTTGATCAGTTCATCAAGCTCACTGATCTGCACACTGAGAGGTTTTGTTGTAAAGCACAAGTCCTCTCGCTCCTTAGCCTCTTCGTTTCCACCATCAGTGTTGTATCCCCTCATCTGAGATACATCTGTCACCATCAGACACCTTCCATCAGCCTCACCACTCTTTGCTACATAAGCCTTTCCATGAGAAGGCTTTCTCACTTCATCATCTTCTGAGTCAGTCGACCACACCTGCACGCCTCTGAACTTATCATCATCTACCGAACCCTGCAAAATAAGAGAATTCATAGAGGGATTAGTAGCAGCTTTCTTCCTCTTAATCTCCTCCAGTCTTTTTAGGAGACTTGCTTCTTCATCCTTTTCTTCATCTTTCTCTGCCATCTTCTTTAGCACACAATCTTTTGCGTAGTGATTTTTCCCATCACAGTAAAAGTAACTGACACCAGAGTCAGCTTCACCCTTTGCTTCCTTCTTTTATTCTTCAACCTTCAGCTCCTCTTTCACTTTTTCAGAGTTGTAGCTTCCCTGCCAATTTCGATTTTTGTTGGTAGGGAACTTTTTCTTAATGAACCTTCTGGGATTTGACACCATCATAGCACAGTCTTCAGCTGTGAAATCGTGATCTCCCAAATTTAAATCCTCTTCGTCTTCTGTTGCACTCTTACCTTTGGACAGAAGCGCCAAAGACCCCAAATTTGAAACCATGCTTTTCTCTTGTGGCACTGTCTTTTCCTGGGATTTCAGAATCCCCACTAGTTTCGCCAACGAGTACGATTTGAACTGCTCATGTGCTTTAACGGTTGACACAACAGCTCTCCATTCTAATCTTAGGCCATTCAGGAAAGTGACCTTCTGTTCGATGAGCTTCCTTTCAATATCATCTTTGATCATCTTGCTGAGAAGATGATTAAAACGATCAAATGTTTGCGTAACAACCTCTTCTGGCTTCTGCTTGAACTCTCCAAATTCGGAGAGAAGTAAGGTCTAAATTGAGTGCTCCAGATCTTCATCTGTGGAATACAGATCTCGCTGCCGATCCCAAATTTCCTTTGCTGTACTGCAAGAACTCACCAATCGAAACGTGTCGGATTGAAGATCAAATCGAATTAGTCTCAATGCCTTGATGTTGCATTGAAACTTCTCCATTTCGTCCTGAGCGACGTCTTTCACATCTTTCAACAAATCATTGTACTCCTTTTGAGTTTTAATGATTCTAGATGTAGTGAATGAGCAAAAGGGCCAGATATAATAGCTTCCCATATCAGATACCCATTATCTTCAGATCCAATAACGTAGTCTTCAAAGTGGTGCATCCACTGTAACGCTCGTGTTTCTAGGCTAGGCATTAATATTGACATAATGGTCTAGGTTAACCTTTGTAACTTATTTAGAAGAA
Source organism: Lactuca sativa (assembly GCF_002870075.4). Taxonomy (NCBI): domain Eukaryota; kingdom Viridiplantae; phylum Streptophyta; class Magnoliopsida; order Asterales; family Asteraceae; genus Lactuca; species Lactuca sativa. The sequence goes on from NC_056631.2 coordinate 147,119,124, forward strand.
ATGAAAAGGAATTATGTGAATTTTATGTGTATTATGTGTTTTATGCTTAATTATTAGGGTTAATTAATTAAAAATAAAAATAAGCGTCAAAATTAAAGTGTGAGATAAGCCCGATATATTTACATAAAGTTGTAGTGGTCAAAACAAGGATTTCGGGGATATAAAGAATGCCGAAATCCGAGTTATAACGAAGAAATTATGACCTGTCGAAGTTTCGCGACAAAACCGGCATGGTGCCGAATGTCGTAAAAAGTGAGTTTTTGATAAACTACTTTTTAGCCTTAGTAATCAAAACAAAAGTCGTAGTATTCGTTAAATCGAGAAGTTCGATAAAAAGAACGCCCAAATCTGACTTCGTATGAGGAAGTTATGATTTTTCGAAGTTTCAGCTTAGCAATAGACAACTAAAAACTCGAATTTTAGTTCGAGCAGTTTTTAGCCGAAATAACCTAAATGAGAATTGAAGGTCTCGTCATTAGGAGCACAACGGTAAAAAGTCTGACGAAAACGGATGTCGGATGAAGAAGTTATGAATTTTTAATGGATTTCCTGTCCCGGTCTGTTAAAAATAATAATATAAAATTTAAACTCAAAATAGGCGATGAAGTCTAAACGGAAGTTGTAGAGCGTAATTTTAGCTACGCGTGCATATAAAGAACGTCAAAAACGGAGCTCGTATGCGAAAGTTATAGATTTTAGAAGTTTTGGCACGAAAATCGAGAAAATTCGCATAGTCACGCTTTTGCCACGTGTCCTCGCCTCGCATATACCACGTGGCGAAATCTGCTGAGTCACCCTCGCATGAACAGTAACCGTGGTCCTCTAGCAGTCCGACGTGTGTACTATCCTCGTGTACGAGCCTCGCACATGGGTCACGAGTCTGCGGTCCAATCAGAGGCTGCCACCGAGTCCCTCGCACCTATGCACCCTCGCCTACGGACCCCACCACCAAGCCGACTTCGGACCAGTAGACTTCGGTCCAATCACAGGAAGCCAGCAAGCCTTCGCACGTGCAGCCCTCGTGCGAGCCTTCCCCTGCGAGCCCTCGGATCTGCGACGTGTGGTTCCTTCTCAGCCGTCCGATCAGAAGCTCTTCCTTATAAATAGAAGGGTGCGAGACTTCCCGGGGGTATTTTGAAAACTTGTCATTTTTAGCCCCTTTCTCCATATTTCTTTCATATTATAATCCTCCGAAGCCCCGGTATCGATTATAAGCCCCAGAATACGCCACGAAGTGCCCGTGAAGCCCGAAAAATTTATCTTTTCGGTTTCGAAGCCCGACCTTTCGCAGAGCCCGGTTTCTTAATATAACTCTCGGTTTTATTAAAAACGATCGTTTTAGGAAACGAATTGCTGCCTGGTTTTCATTAAATCAAGTGAGTGTGTAGTTACTTTCAATTTACACGTAGATATGAAGTATTTACCTTGAAATACGTGTTATGCGTAAATATATTAATTGTTTAATTGAGGTGACTGTTGAATTGATGTTTTATACAAGTCTTAAACTGTATATGCTTTTTATCTATAAAATATGTTGGGTAGAACATGGGTAGATGAAATAGTTGATGAGAGGCCTCGATGTTGTCATTATTGTTGTTGTTGTTGTTGTTGTTGTTGTTGTAGTCATTCAGCAGAGTATGGATGACAACCATGGACTATTCTAGACAGTCTATGGAACACTAGCAGGCCCGCAACCTGTAGGTGTAATGAACTATATGTTCATTTGTTGTACTCTAAAACCCATTGACATATATTGGAGGAGATAACACCTGTAAATAATATTGTCGATAAATGAGAGCTATGGACTTAGCACATGTTGGATAAACTTTGGCAGCTATGGAATTAGTGCCCGTTGTATAAACCCTGGTCACGAGGTGACTTCTTGTCTATTCCTTAGGATGAATCCTTAGGAAGGAGGGATAGTTGATTCTTAGGGTAAACCCTTAAGAAATAAATAAAATAATGGGGTTTGGGGTAATTTGGTTGATTGATTGATGTTTAAACATAATAAATTTATGTATTATGGGTTGAAAACCTTATATGCTCACCAGGCTTCCAAGCCTGACCCACTCAGCTTTTTATGATTACAGGTAGTGGACCCCGAGCATAGTCGGATGATGATGATGATTGATTTTGGATTGTAGGCCATTAGTTATAAATAACTGTTGTAAGGCTTATAATGTCTTGTTTATGCTTTTGATTTGTATCGGAACATGACATCTCGAGGTTTTGATATAAAAGGAAATTATATATTTCTTAAAGAAATGTTTTGACAAATTTTTATCATATTTTGTTTTGGAGACGAATTCTGCAACATCTTTTATAAAGATTTCTCTGATTTGATTTTAAAAAGCATAAATTAAATCGGTCTTTTCTGGCCGAGAAATTAGGGGATGTCACAGTTGGTATCAGAGCATTAGTTTAAGCGAACTAAGAAATTGTAGAATTTCTAGACTTGAACTTAGAATGCTAAGTGATGATTGTGAGATGAGTGTCTACCATATTTTAGACACGAGCACTAGTTTATTTTAGGGAAGATGCCTAAAATGCCCTTATGTGCTAAATGTTTTGTGTTATAGCTATAACGATGCTATTATTTGTTCGGATCTATGGTCTTTTGCCGACCGGATCTGGAAACCTTATGTGTGTAGGATTCTAAACGTATGACTACGATATTGGAACTAACATATAAACGTTTCGAAGACTTAACATCTAACAAAATGAAGATCTAAGTTCACCTACGATTGGTGTATAGATCGAAATGGCAAGTACTCAAAGTGGGTTCGGAAGTGATAATCCATAGCCTGAGCCAATCACGATGACTGGAGTGTAGGCAATGGTACGTACGATGTTAGGTGAACAGATGGAAGAAACAAAACGTTTACTTCAACAAAGTAAGGATGAACTTATTGTGCCAATAGGTTAGACATATATTCTTGAGGCACCTATTAGGGTTGCTAAGCCTATTGGAGAAATGATCAATGACACAACCACCAACAAAGTTGAAGTTGGCAAGAAGAGGAAATTTGAGGGGTCTTCAAGGCCCAACAAGAGCAACATATCCTCAAAGTTTGGAAAAAGAAGAGATAAAGGAAAATGGTGTGGGAAGTGCAAAAATAAACACTCTGGGAATTGTGGCGGAAAGGTGAAGTGCTTTAAGTGTGGAGAAATAGGCCATTACGCCAATAAGTGTACGATTCCCAAGGAGGTGTGCTACGGATCTAAAGAAGAAGACCATATTTCTAAGAATTGTCTGAAGAATAATGAAGTAACAAGGCCAAGTGCACCACCAATGCCAAAGGAATTTCAGGATATCTTTGAAGAAGCGATTAATAACACTAGGAAGTAGAAGTCAAGACTTGATACCCGAAGATCAAGTTAAGAAGTAGTAATGTGAATAGTAACAAGTAGTTTAGCCTATGAGAGGCATAATATAGGGTAAACTTGAACCTTTGTGTAATCGTTTCAAGGAAATAAAATAAATCCTGGTTTTGTCGTCTGATGAATAGAATGGCTGGTGTAATTTTTGAAGTTGTCCGAATCATCTGGAATTTCCATCACCAACCGAGTTGAAGTAGAGTTGATCATTGAAGATACGCGTGAAAGAAGTCCTAGTATAGTCTAGGAAAATTTTATGATTAAGTGGACACATTTGTATGTGTTAAATTGTTTTGTGATTTTAGGACTTGGGTACTGCGAGACAGTACTTGGGACGAGTATGAGTAGGTGTGAATAGTAGTAGAGATCTATACTACTGGAAGCACAAGACTCGCACTTGGATCAGGGAAAGTCACAAGGTTACCAAGAAGCTATTATTTGATTCCGTCTTGTTCTAGTCTGTCATCGTTTCGGTAATGACTAAGAAGATGATTGTTATTCCGAGCTTAGAGGTCATATCAAATTGAGTCCGACTACGATGAGTTTATTATGTGGTTTATAGAACCAAGTTCGATGTAACATTTGACTTAAGCCAAAAGATTGAAATGAAAGATGATCAGAGCGATCAATTGAAGTATCGCACTCATCGTTAAAGAAGTTGGTAGTTACAAATGATACATGTTGAACGGTGATTGTATCACATTAGGACATGAAGGAAGGTATAATTTGTTCTGACATTTATCCCTAGGAGATCTGAGTCTAAGTAGTGTAGTATACAATGAGAGATCATTAGAACATGACCCATCGGTCTGTTACAATAAATGAAGGAAAGTACTTATTCCAAGAAGAAGAAGGAGTCCTCAATAAGGATTTATTTTGTAACTCGAAGGTTACGATTGAAGGTCCTATGAAGATCTAAAGCTTTTTAGGATTAGCTGGATATTATTACTGAATTATCCAAGGCTTTTCTTCGATCGCGACTCCATTGACAGCTTTGACCCACCAAGGAGCTATCTCTACTTGGAAGGAGAAGCATAGGAAGCTTTAAGAAGTCAAAGAAGAAGTTGTGTTAAGCACCGATTCTTTCGATACCTAAAGGAGTTGATGACTGCACAGTTTATAGTGATGCCTCTAGAGTTGGGTTAGGATGTGTTCTAACCCAAAGGGATAAGGTGATAGCGTATGCATCGAGGCAATTGAAAGAGCATGAAAAGAACTACCCTACTTACAATTTGCAGTTGGTAGCGGTAGTATTCGCCCTAAAGATATGGAGGCATTATCTTTATGGCAAAAAGTGTAAACTTTTCACTGATCATAAGAGTCTCCAATATCTCTTTGATCAGAAGGAATTGAACATCACACAACGACGCTGGCTAGTATTACTCAAGGACTACGACTATGAGATACTTTACCTCCCTGGTAAAGCAAATGTTGTTACTGATACTCTCAGTCGGAAGGTAAGTCTTGAAAAGAAAAGGGCCAAGAGCGTTAAGAATTAAAGTTGTCTTGACAATTGTGAAAAGTATAAAGAAAGCTCAAGAGGAAGCTTTAGAGAAAAATAACTGAAAGGAGGAACGTTTGAGTAAAACGTTGGTGTTTGGTACAAACGGTCAAGGAATGGAGGTATTTAAAGATAGGATTTAGGTACCTACGATGGGAGGAATAAGAGGTCTTCTGATGGAAGAAGCTCACAAGACCATGTACTCGATTCATCCCGGCAGTACGAAAATGTATAGGGATCTAAAACCCTATTACTTGTAGCCGACGATGAAGCTCGAAGTTGCTAAAGTATGTGGCTAAGTGTGTAACTTATGCTAGGGTTAAGGGATAACATCAGAAACTATATAAGACTTTAGATCCTTTACCTGTACCCATGGGTAAATGGGAAGGTATCACTATGGATTCTGTGACTAAACTACCCGGAACAAGGAACGGTCACGACCTGATTTGGGTGGTCGTTGATCGCTTCACTAAGAGTGCACATTTCATACAGCCAAAGAGAAATGGTCTATGGATAAACTTGCGAATTCTTATGTGAAGGAAAGTGTGAGGCTTCATGGTGTTTCGTTGACGATTGTATCCGATCGTGACAGCCGTTTTACCTCAAGGTTTTGGAGGAGTCTACAAGAGGAATTGGGTACTAAGTTGTGTTTGAGTACAACTTACCATCCGCAAACCGATGGTCAGAGCGAACGAACGATTCAAACATTGGAGGATATGCTGAGAGCATATACCCTAGAATTCCAAGGTAACTTGGATGAACACTTACGTCTAGTAGAATTCTCCTATAATAATAATTTCCACTCAAGCATTAAGATGGCACCTTATCACGCTTTGTATTGGGAAAAGTGTCGAATGCCATCATGTTGGCTGGAAGCTGAGGAAAAGCAGTTTATGGGACTTGAAATAGTCCATTAGATTGCTGAAAAGTTGTAAGTGACTAGGAAAAAGATGTTAGAAAGAGCTATGCTGACAAGAAAAGACAACCGATATCATTCGAAGTTGGAGATTCGGTTTCACTTAAAGTCTCGTCGTGGAAGGGACTTATAAGATTTAGTAGAAGGGGAAAGTTGAGTCCAAGGTTTATTGGACCATTTAAAGTTCTTTAGAGAATCCGGAATCAAGCTTACAAGTTAGAATTACCGGAAGAACTAGAGAGTATTCATAACACCTTTCATGTGTGTTATCTGAGAAAGTTCACGGGAGGTGTACCCGACATAATTCCCATTTCTGAATTAAGGTTGGACGAGAACAAGAGGTTAATTGGAGAACCTAAGGCAATCGTTAACCAGAAGACTAAGAAGTTGTAACGTAAGATAGTCGATTTAGTGCCTGTACGTTGGAAACATATAAATAGGCCAAATCCCACCTGGGAAACGGAGAGTGACATAGTGAGTCGCTACCCGTAGTTGTTTGTCGTTGTGTGATTCCGGGGACGGAATCATTCTAAGGGGGAGAGAGTTGTAACGCCCGTGTTTCTAAGCTAGGCATTAATATTGACATAATGGTCTAGGTTAACCTTTGTAACTCATATAAAAGAAATGAAAAGGAATTATGTGAATTTTATGTGAATTATGTGTTTTATGGTTAATTATTAGGGCTAATTAATTAAAAATAAAAATAAGCGTCAAAATTAAAGTGTGAGATAAGCCCTATATCTTTACATAAAGTTGTAGTGGTCGAAACAAGGATTTCGGGGATATAAAGAATGCCGAAATCCGAGTTATAACGAAGAAGTTATCACCTGTCGAAGTTTCGCGACAAAATCGGCACGGTGCCGAATGTCGTAAAAAGTGAGTTTTTGATAAACTACTTTATAGCCTTAGTAATCTAAACGAAAGTCATAGTATTCGTTAAACCGAGAAGTTCGATAAAAAGAACGCCCAAATCTGACTTCGTATGAGGAAGTTATGATTTTTCGAAGTTTCAGCTTAGCAGTAGACAACTAAAAACTCGAATTCTAGATCGAGCGGTTTTTAGCCGACATAACCTAAATGAGAATTGAAGGTCTCGTCATTAGGAGCACAACGGTAAAATGTCTGACGAAAACGGACGTCGGATGAAGAAGTTATGAATTTTTAACTGATTTCCTGTCCCGGTCTGCTAAAAATAATAATATAAAATTTAAATTCAAAATTAGCCGATGAAGTCTAAACGGAAGTTGTAGAGCGTAATTTTAGCTATGCGTGCATATAAAGAACGTCAAAAACGGAGCTCGTATGCGAAAGTTATGAATTTTAGAAGTTTTGGCGCGAAAAATCGAGAAAATTCGCATAGTCACACTTTTGCCACATGTCCTCGCCTCGCATATGCCACGTGGCGAAATCTGCTGAGTCACCATCGCATGAACAGTAATCGCGGTCCACTAGCAGTCCGACATATGTACTATCCTCGTGTCTGAGCCTCGCAAATGGGTCACGAGTCCACGGTCCAATCAGAGGCTGCCACCGAGTCCCTCGCACCTGCGCACCCTCGCCTGCGGACGCCACCACCAAGCCGACTTCGGACCAGTAGACATCGGTCCAATCAAAGGAAGCCAACAAGCCTTCACACGTGCAGCCCTCGTGCAAGCCTTCCCCTGCGAGCCCTCGGATCTGCAACATGTGGTTCCTTCTCAGCCGTCCGATCAGAAGCTCTTCCTTATAAATAGAAGGGTGCGAGACCTCCCGGGGGTATTTTGAAAACTTGTCATTTTTAGCCCCTTTCTCCATATTTCTTTCATATTATCATCCCCCTAAGCCCCGGTATCGATTATAAGCCCCGGAATACGCCACGAAGTGCCCGTGAAGCCCGGAAAATTTATCTTTTTGGTTTCGAAGCCCGACCTTTCGCAGAGCTCGGTTTCTTAATAAAACTCCCGGTTTTATTAAAAACGATCGTTTTAGGAAACGAATTGCTGCCCGGTTTGCATTAAATCAAGTGAGTGTGTAGTTACTATCAATTTACACATAGATATGATGTATTTACCTTGAAATACGTGTTATGTGTAAATATTTTAATTGTTTAATCGAGGTGACTGTTGAATTGATGTTTTATACAAGTTTTAAACTGTATATACTTTTTATCTACAAAATATGTTGGGTAGAACATGGGTAGATGAAATAGTTGATGAGAGGCCTCGATGTTGTCGTCGTTGTCGTTGTTGTTGTTGTTGTTGTTGTTGTAGTCATTCAGCAGAGTATGGATGACAACCATGGACTATTCTAGACAGTCTATGGAACACTAGCAGGCCCGCAACCTGTAGGTGTAATGAACTATATGTTCATTTGTTGTACTCTAAAACCCATTGACATGTATTGCAGGAGAGAACACTTGTAAATAATACTGTCGATAAATGAGAGCTATGGACTTAGCACATGTTGAATAAACTTTGGCAGCTATGGAATTAGTGCCCGTTGTATAAACCCCGGTCACGAGGTGACTTTGTGTCTATTCCTTAGGATGAATCCTTAGGAAGGAGGGATAGTTGATTCTTAGGGTAAACCCTTAAGAAATAAATAAAATAATGGGTTTTGGGGTAATTTGGTTGATTGATTAATGTTTAAACATAATAAATTTATGTATTATGGGTTGAAAACCTTATATGCTCACCAGGCTTCCAAGCCTGACCCACTCAGCTTTTTATGATTACAGGTAGTGGACCCCGAGCATAGTCGGATGATGATGATGAGTGATTTTGGATTATAGGCCATTAGTTATAAATAATTGTTGTAAGGCTTATAATGTCTTGTTTATGCTTTTGATCTGTATCGGAACATGACATCCCAAGGTTTTGATATAAAAGGAAATGATATATTTCTTAAAGAAAGGTTTTGACAAACTTTTATCATATTTTGTTTTGGGGACCAATTCCGCAACATCTTTTATAAAGATTTCTCTGATTTGATTTTAAAAAGCATAAATTAAATCTTGGTTGTTGATCCTATACTGTTAGAGATGTTAATAGGATTGGATTGAGAATCGTCCATGCTTGATCATTTAAGTTGTTATAAGATCAGACTTTGTAATACGTAATATTAGGGCAAGATGAAGAATTAGTGAGATACGTCAATTTTGGAGTGACGGCTCAATAAATATCAATGAATGCAGAATAAACCCTAATCACTTCTTTCATCGAAGAGATGTGTATGAATTACACAGTCTCCTGCTCTGATACCAATTGATGAGTTGAAAAACTCTTTGATCGTTTAGATCTTCAACAGGTTAATCACAGAAACGTAAACAGAAATATCTAACACAAGAGTGAATCAAAATAAGTCGAATGATTCAATAGATTCAAGCCTCAGCAGAGCTCGACAAAGAACTTCCGATGTAGAGGCTACTAGGGTTACAAATGATAAAAAGTAATTGCTATAAATGATCGACTCCCAATCTTACGTACTAAGATGCATGCAAGCATCTATAAATACTAAACCCAAGAAAATAACTCACCGATGGACAGGCCCAATCCGGAAACAACTTTGGACTAATGAACGAGCCCAAGACGCAACATATAATGGAGCCTACACATATTTTTTTGATCTATTAATTATCCTTGTCGCATAAGATCAAGACGTTGTCTTTTTCATCAACCTATACAGATGACATGTTGTCTGTATAGGGTATTAAAAATAATATTTGCATTTATTTTTAATCCTTGTCACAGAAAAGTAAGACAATGTCGTTTTGTAATCCTATACCAATGACCTGTTGTCTGGAAAAAGTTGGATCGATTTGCGTGAAATATCTGTCCCGAGGCTATCTCATTTGGAAAACACTTTATTTATTTATTTTTTATCACGTAAAGTGAAATGGCGTAGTTTTGTTTTACCTATTTCGGCGACTTGTCATTGGGATATCGATTCTCTGTAACAAAATTCGCGAGCTGCGTTCATTTTGCAGTCGCTGCCATTTTCTTTTCCCTCTCAAGCTGTTGGCGACGCAGGTAATTCTCTGGCCAATCCCGTTTATCAGTGACCTAAAGGTATGGTTCTTAGTCCTTGTTTTCTTCTTAATTTGTGATAGCTTGAGTTTTTACTCTAATTTTGGGGGATTTATTTCCGGTTTTTGGAGCCCTAATTCACAGCCCTCATCACCGCCAACAACATCCTTCACCACTGCTAGAGAAAAAGATTTCTGGTGATTCAGCTATCTTCACTACCAATTTTAAGGTAGGTTTTGTGATTTTTTTCCCTGTTAATACACCACAGTACGTGAATCAAGTTTATGATTTGTTTTCCTGTCACTACACCATGATATATTTGTCTTCTCAGATTTTGAATTGGATGTATTATGTGCTTATTTGTATGAAATTGGATCATGAATGTAGTATTGTATGACTAAAATGAAATGCAAATTGGAATTAAATGTATTATACATGTATCATTATGTGATTTTTAGGTTTAATAGTTTGAGTGTTTATAAGATGAAGTGATAAAGTTCTCAATTGATAAGTTATAGTTTTTGTATTTATATGCTATTGTTTGTATTGTAAAGTGTTTAAATCATAAGTTAAAGTATTTGATAAGTTGAAGCATTTGTATTTACATGTATGATTACATTAGAGGTTTATTATGTTTCTATTTTCTTGTTAATATGGTTTCAAAGTGCTTAATTTTGTTAGTGACTTAATTTTTGTCATTACGACTTTAGCTTAATCATGTTGTTAATAACAACATACATTAAGTAATTTTAAGATAATTATAAAATAAAGGTGAATTAATTTTAAAAAAAAATCATTAAAAATAAAATATTAAATTAATTGTAAAAACTAAATTAATATTAAAATCAAATTAATTTAATTAAAAAAACTAATAACAAAAAAGAAAATATTAAACTAATTATACAATCAAACTAAGTTAATTCTAAAATTAAATTAAATTAGTGATAAAATAAAATAAAATTAATTATTAAATCAAGTTAATATTAATATTAAAATAAAACTAACCATAAAATCAAATTAAACTAATTAAAAAAAATTATACTAAGAAAATAATAAATAATTATAAAATCAAATTAAGTTAATTTTAAAATCAAGTTGAAATAATAAGAAAATCAGATTAAATTAATTGTTAAATCTAATTAATCTTAATATTAAAATAATATAAAACTAATTATAAAATCTAATTAAATTAATTCAAAAAATTAAAATCATAACAAAAAAGGAAATATTAAATTAATTATAGAATCAAGTTAAGTTAACTTTAAAATCAAATTAAATTAATTATAAAATCAAATTAAAAGGTATATTTTTTAAATCAAAATATTATGTAATATAATATTAAAAGTATGATGCTATAGTTGAAAATAAACAAAAGTATGATGTTTTAATTAACAAAATTATGATACTTTTGTTAATTATAATATTATATTTTTGTTTATTTTCTACCATAACATCGTACTTTTAAAATTATGGTTTAAATAACTTACCATATAATATGATTTTCTTATTAAAACACATTTAATAATTGATTTTTAATTTAAATTTCTTCTTCATAACTATTGTGAATACTCTATCTATTTTGTTTGATTTTTACTTCTCGAGTATATATTTTTTATATACTTGTGAATACTCTATCCATTCTCGAGTATATATTTCTTTATATAGCCCAAATACAATCTAACTTTCAATAACTATATATAATATAATTTTTAATAATGAAACAGCAATGATGATCGATAATAGTTGGATTTGAGAGAACCGAATGTCTTCAAAATACTTGGAAGGTCTTAAAAACTTTATGAAAATTACTGAGAAATATATTAACTCTAAGGGAAAAGTGTGTTGCCCGTGCAAAATGTGTGTAAATTCGTATCGACATGTTTTGCTTATGGTTTATTCCCACTTACATGACATTGGGTTTCTAGAAACATATACTACGTGGATTCACCACAGTCGGAAACATGTTGGTTCTTTGGATTTAAGCTATAATTCGACTCCAAGAATAAACACTCCAGTAAACACGCCCACTAGTAATGAGATGTTTGATATAATTGATGACGTTATGGTGAAAGAAACAAATGAAGAAAATATAGATGAGAAGGGACGAGGTATTGACTTAAAAATTTGATGATTTTTTTAAGGAGCTCAATACCAAATTATACCCTGAATGTAGCGATATGCCTACCTTAAACTTTTTGGCAAAGTTGTTGCATATTAAAGTGACCAATAGATGGACAGATAGTTTATTTGACAAACTCATAGAGTTACTAAGAGATGCGCGCTTTCCTGAAGAGTAAGATTCCAACCTCACACTATGAAGCTAAAAAAAAGTTGAGAAAGATAGGGTTAAGATATCAATTGATCCACGCTTGCAAAAATGACTGTGCTTTGTTTTAGAAGGAGAATGGTTCGATACGAAATTAACCAATTTTTAAGGAGAGTAGATAGGTGGACGCATCTACAAAGTGGAAGAAAGTACCACAAAAAGTGATGCGCTACTTTCCTTTGACTCCAAGGCTTCGACAAATGTATAGCTCCAGATTCACAGTTAAAGATATTAGAATGCATAATACTGGACGCTCAATAGATGGTATGATGTATCATCAGTTGATGGGAATTCATGGCAAGATTTTATTCAAAGATATCCAGGGTTTGCTAAAGAACCTAGAAATGTTCGTCTAGGTTTGGCTGCTGATGGCTTCAATCCATTTGGCAACATTAATAATACTTATAGTACTTGGCCGGTTACATTGACTACCTACAATACACCACCATGGATATGTATGAAAGAGTCTTCGTTCATGCTAACTTTGATGATTCCTTGCCCTAAATCACCCATAAATGACAATGATGTTTTTTGATGCCTTTGGTTGAAGAGTTGAAAATTTTGTGGGCCGAAGGAGTCCAAATGAGAGATGCATCAACCAACACCGTATTCAACATGCGTGCGATGTTGTTATAGACTATCAATCATTTTACAGCAAGTGGAATTTTATATGGATGGAGTGATCAAGGTTATTTAGCATGCCTTACTTGTAACGCAGATACATCTTCTACTCATGTCACCAACAAGATGTCTTATGTTGGTCATAGAAGATTCTTGCATATGAACCATAAGTAGAGGAAAAGTTTTTTTATTTAATGGTCAACCTAATAGAAGACCACATCCAAGACGATTCTATAATTCAACTATATTGAAACATCCCAAAAATACAGCCCAAAAATTTTGTTTGAAAATGTTATAAAACTGCAATTATCCATAATCAGTAAGAAAAACCAAGTGTCATGTGTCTGAAAATATCATATAAAATACTACATCAATAACAAATGACAAAATATAAGAGTCTCAACAATCCCTGGATGAATATTGTGGTGTGTGCCATGCAATCAACCCAAGCACTTCCCCTTGCTACCGGAAGTACCCGAAACCAAAACTAACACTGTAATCACGAAGCTTAGTGAGCTCCCCCAAACTACCACATATTTTACAACAACACATATAGCATATACTGGCCCTTGCCCATTGCATCGGGCCCCGCCCGACATCAGACCGAAGTCTAGCATAAATTAGGCCCCACCTGACATCGGACTGAAATCTGGAATAACTTGGGCCCCACCTACTATATTGGGCCCCACCCGGCATTGGACTGATGTCCGGTATAAACTGAACATATCATAAACATAAACATATAACATAATCACATATATGTTGGATTAGGTGTCTAAGTTCATAACTATTTCTGGAATATACTTGACCCTGTTGGCATGGTGTATTTTTGTTGCATGGCATTGTAACACTTGGATAGACTAAATGAGAGAAATGACACTTAAGGATTATTAATATATTACAAGTTCTAATATATTAATAATATTATTTAATTAGTATTGATCAAAGAATTAATTTGGAATTAATTAAGTGATCAAAAAGAGACTAATTAAATACATGGGGTTGACTGTGCAAATCATCCATTCTTGTATAGTGGGCTAATGGTCCATGGTTTATATAAATTGGGCCAAACCCGTAAGGAGCTGCATGTATAGTTCTTGGAGGTTATAAACCTATGGATCATGGAATATAGAAAGCCATGACAATTAGCGTTTACATGGTGTAACCCTACTTGTGACACAACTATATAAAGACCCCAAGTCTAGCAAAATTGGCCACTATAAGCAAGTAAAAGGTTCTCAAGGAATCCAAACAACAAAAGGTATGTACTTCAACTAGCTATTATGTTTAAAAGTTTCCCATGCCATGCTAGTTAGGTTAAGAACCTTGGAAAATCAAATTTGCATGTATCTTACTAAAACATAGATCCAACGTTTCTTGATCTTGCTGAGTTTTAATGGAATCCATAATTTGTCATCAAGTTATGGATTACCAAAAGTCATTATTTTAAATTTCATTAATAAACACTTAGGTTACATTAAATGAAAAGTCTATTATTTTAATAAACCATTAACTCATAAGTTATGAAAGATGAAAAGTTTTGAAAGTTACAAAACTTGCCCTCAAGTTGTGGAACATGTAAAGTCACTTTAAAAACTTTAGTTCCAACCACTAGAATTTTAAAAGTTAAAATTCAACCCTTAAACTTTATAATATTATAAGTTATATATATATATATATATATATATATATATATATATATATATATATATATATATAAGAACAAGTCGTTTACCGTTAGTAGGCCTAATTCACGAAGCCGGTCTATAAGGGGGTTTAAGGTTGTTGCCTATAAAATGACAGCTTAATGGGTGTCCACTCTCACTTACCGCTTACTTTCCTGGTGGAGGGTCGTTAGTTGAACGGGTAGGACAATGACTTTAATCCTCATTAGAAGTATGATGATTGTAAAGTAACTAAACGTTTTTATAAATTCCCAATCTTAGTTACTGTAGGAAAATGTGAATAAGGTGCTAACCCATGAAATTACACTTATCACTTTGCTTAAGTCGTTAGTGGTGCGTGTGTGGTTAACCGGCACACTAACCTAGCCTTAACAAGGTAGGCAAAGGGAGGCTTAAGGTTTATCATAGGTCGGTAGAGTGCATGTGGTTAACCGGCACATCGATTGAGTGATAAACATTAAGAGTACGAAGTAATTTTCATGGTTACTTTAGACCTTGTTTTGTGATCCTCAGCATCCTAGTCACAAAACTTGAAGGGCACACTCGACATTGAAACATGCCATTGCAAATTTCAATGAATCTTCAAGAATCTAGGAGTTTAAAAACCATTTAAAACCTAGTAATTTATTTAGTTTTTCATGGTGGAAATTGGTGAATCATCATTCACCTATCTTCAAATATTTTATAGCTTGGATTACGGCATCCCTGTTCTAAGTTATAAAATATTGTGTTGGGTCCTAGCCTTAATATTACATTTGGGTGTCTTGTTAAGGACTATCTTTACATTTAATCTAAACTTGTCTTTCTTCTTTTCAGATGTCTTCCAACAATGATGCTTCTAGCTCAAACCCTACCGGCTCCTTCTCTCTCATGAACATTTGTGGGAGAGTCATCTTCGATGGTTCCAACTTTATGGATTGGATCCGGAACATCAGGATGGTCACTCCTTACGAGGACAAGGAATATGCCCTCGACAAGGAGCTAAAGGAACTTGATGATTCGTTTGCTACTCTTGAGGAGATCGCTAAATTCTAGACTCATGAGAGAGATGCCACTAAAGTGGCGTGTATTATGTTGGCCAAGATGACAGCCAAGCTCCAAAAGTACTATGAGGACTATAACCCTTTTGAGATGCACCAGGACTTGATGGACCGCCACCATCAAAGTGCTCGCCAAGAGAGGTATGACATCATCTACTCCATGATAAGAACCTGAATGAAGGATGGTGAACCCATCACGGGCCACTTACATAAAATGAAAAGGTATGTGGACCGTTTTGCTGAAACTAAATGTGAACTTCCCCGAGGAGTTGGCAATTGACATCATTTTGCACTCCTTACCTTCTTGTTTTGATAAATTTCGAATTACATACCGCATGAACAAGGAGGAAGTTGCACTCAGCAAACTTCAAGGACTCTGGAAGACCGCCGAAAGTGGTCTCAAGGGTAAATTGGTTGTTACCACTCCTACTCCTACCGCGGCCCCTATCTTGGCAATCAGGCAAGGCAAAGGAAGAACGGGAAGAGCCCTTCGAAGGTTACCAAGGGAAAGTCCCTTGATGGCTCCTCTTCAAGTGGAACCAAGAAAGGTTCTTTCACTCCTTCTGCAAACCCTAAAGAGGCCGAATGCTTCTATTTCCATGAAGAGTTGCACTGGAAGCGAAATTTTCCAAAGTATCTACAGGATGTTAAGGATGGGAAAGTGAAACGCAACCATGCAGGTATTTACACTATATTGTCTAATAACTCATCCCATTCTAATTCTTGCGTCCTTGATACCGATTGTGGTATTCATATTTGTTCTGATTCGCAGGGACTAAGAAGAAGTGAGGATGTGGAGCATGGGAAGAAAAGCTTAGTCATGGGGAATAGGAAAGCTTCACCTGTCACCAAGATTTGAGTTTATACTTTGTTGCTAAGTAGTAGGTTAACATTAGGTTTGAATAAATGTTGTTACTCGTCTGAAATGGCGAGAAATATTATTTCCTTTCATACTTTATACAAACAAGGGTTTACCTTTTCTTTTGATAATAAATGTGGTGGTATTAATGCTTTCTTTAATAATGTTCTTTATTTTAAAGCATTACCTTGTGATGGTG
This sequence comes from Lactuca sativa, assembly GCF_002870075.4. NCBI lineage: Eukaryota > Viridiplantae > Streptophyta > Magnoliopsida > Asterales > Asteraceae > Lactuca > Lactuca sativa. Next base: position 147,135,653 of record NC_056631.2, read on the forward strand.
TGTATGAAGCTGTGTCGATTGTAGATAACCTATGAAATAATATGCTGTGTATTGATTCTTCCACTAACTTGGATAAAGTATCATTGTGGTATTTTCATCTTGGACATGTAAGGAAGAAACGCATAGGCTAACTCCAAAAGGATAAAGTCTTGGAGTCATTTGACCTAAAGTTGGATGATAGTTGTCAATCTTGTCTACTTAGAAAAATAACAAAATCACCCTTCACTGGTTCTTATGCTAGTGGTGAAGGTTTGTTGGATCTGGTACACATGGATGTGTGTGGAACCTTCAAAACCACCACAATGGATGCTAACCGCTTCTATGTGACTTTTACTGATGATTATAGTAGATATGGATAACTCTACTTAATCAAGCATAAGTTAGAAACCTTTGAAAAGTTCAAAGAGTTTAAGCAGGAAGCGGAGAATCAATTGGGCAGGAACATTAAGATGCTTCGATCCGATCAAGGTGGTGAGTATCTTAGTACAAAGTTCCTTGACTATCTTAAAGAATATAGGATTGTGTCACAATTGACACCTCTCAGGACACCACAGCTTAATGGTGTGACTGAGAGGTGTAATAGAACATTGTTGGACATGGTTCTTTCCATGATAACTCGACCTTTGCTACCTGTTGAGTATTATGTGTTGCGTCATGGGCCATGCTTTTGTATATCCAGTTTGGACCTGTCCAAACGTGATTATAGATTAGGGTTATGTTATATATATAGTGCATGCATGTATGCCTTAGATACGATAATCATTTATTATCTCTGTTGCATTGTAACCCTAAACATCTCTACAGTCGAAGTTCTTAATCGAGCTCTTCTGAGGTGTTCAAGGTAATCATTCGACATCAGTTAAACCATTCTTATGTTCATCAATTCTTTATCTTTATTTTTCAGCTTGAATCTAACGATCTATAAGAAGTTTTTTATTCCAATAATTGGTATCAGATCAGGAGATTGTGTTAATTATACACATTCCTTCTGTGTGAAGAATTCATTAGGGTTTCCGCTTTTATCAAATATATATAGGTCGTCTTCTTCCTGTCGACGGTAACTCTAGTGTTTGATAAAACCCTAATCTCATGTTTGCAAGTATGATTCTAGCAAATCTAGAGAACAAGCTCATCATGTCACACGAAGACTCTCAAAGCAATCCCATCAACATCTCGAATAGCATTGGATCATCCACAAGAGTTCCCATTCTTTACACTCAAGACTATGAAGTGTGGACGCATCACTTTGAAGATTATGTGGTTGGATCTGAAGATAACGGTTATCTCATCTGGGAGGCTATCACAATCGGTCCGTTCATTCATTCTTGAACAATAAGGACAATGAAGACTCGAAGGAGTGCAATCAGCTTTTGGTGGATGTGGAGAAGATTCCACAAGATGAAAAGAAAAGCATCTGTGCAAACTCAAAGCCTTGAGGATGATCATATTTGCCCTACAAGCAAATACATTCTGTCTGGTTAGTTCATGCACAACTGTGAAAGAAATATGGGACAGACTGAAAGAATTATACTCAACCGACGAAGATCTAGAGCACTCAATACAGACCTTGTGACTCTCTGAGTTTGGTGCTTTTGCTCAAAAACCTGAGGAGACTCTACTTCTCACGTTTGATCACTAAAATCATCTGCTCTGCAAGATGATGAAGCACGGTATTGAAAGGAAGGAGATTGAATAGAAAGTCACATTTATGAATGGCCTGAGACCTGAGTGGATGGCAGTAGTCTCAACTGTAAAGGCTCATGAACAATTCAAATCTTACTCGTTGGCAAAAGTAATGGGCATCTTAAAATCCCATGAAAGCACAGTAACAAAAGAAGTGAAGGTTGTGTCTAGTATGGGATGTTTAGCCCTTGTCTCAAAAGAGAAGAATGTGGCGAAAGAAGAAGAGGACTCAGATATGTCTGAGTGTGACCTTACAGGTGAAGAATATGCAATGATGGTCTCCAACCCTAAGAAGTTTGCAAGAATGAAATTCCCTACCAATAAGAACCGAAACTGGCAAGGAAGTTACAGCTCCGAGAAGGTGAATGAAGAATTGAAGAACGCTTCTCAAAAGGATGATGATAAGCAAGAAAGCAAGCTAGTAAGAGATTTTGGATACCATTGTAATTATTTTCATGACAAGAACCACTTTGCCAAAGATTGCATGTTACGAAAGATGGCTGAGAAAAGGGATAGTGAAGATGATGAGGCTTATCATACACAAAAGCTGGAAGAGCTAAAGAAAAAGAAGGCAGCTAACAGTTCAATGAATGTCTTGATTGTGCAGGACAATGTGATCGATGATGAGTTTGGAGGCGTTGAAGTCTGGTCAACCGACTTTGAGGATGAAGAAGTGAGGAAGCCCTCGCATGGCAGAGCATATATGGTGAGAGAGGGAGTTAACAGTTCAGCTAGGAAGGGCTTGACGGTGACAGTAGGAGTACCAATAGAAAACGAGTGTAAGGAGCCAAAATTGAAGGAGGACAAGTTTTTTGCAGCAAAGCCCATTAGTGAAAGGATCAACGACTGCGATTGGTTGATCAAAAAGGTACAATCCATCCTTGAATCTCTTAAATTTCCCGTCACAAATTATGAAGAAGAATTAAACGAACCTAAATTTAAATTTACTAATCTAAGTAGTAGTCTCAAGCAAACTCGCTTAACGAACTCTATACTAACTGACCATCTCAGCATGAAGTCATCGAAGAGTGAGGAGAGACGCATGTGGATTCAGCTAAAGGAGATGAAGTTAACTAAGGCTAGGTGTAACAACCCAATTTTCACGTCCAAAAATTTCATTTTTGATTAAGTGATTTACAAAACATTTGTAACAAAATATCATCCGATCATATCATCTAATAAAACATGTCTCGTTTCTAAAAACTGAATTGTAAATACATAATAATGTCAGAGTACAAATCTCCGAATAACTCATAGTGCGGAAAACAAAGAGTGTGTGTATGATGTGTCGCTACCGCGCCAGCTCCTTCCCCTTCGCTGAAGAGGTACCTGAAACCAGAACTGTAAACTGTAAGCACGAAGCTTATTGAGTTCCCCCATCGTACCACAAACCATGCAATCATATAGCATACATACTGTCTGGCAATTCTAGGGTGCCCGACCTACCCGGTACGGCCATTTTGGGGTGCCGACCTACCCATGTGGCCATTATGGGGTGCTGTCCTACCTATGCGGCCATTTTGAGGTGTCGTCCTACCCATGTCAAGCCAGTCTGGGGTGCTAACCTACCCTTTGGTCCTAACAACCGAGCTTTGGGGACTATTCCCCTCCTACTACCGCTATCACATATAACATATCATGTCAGCATATAAACATATCAACACATATTATGAGACATATCTGGGGTGTCTAACCTACCCTTCGGTCCTAACAACCAAACTCTACTACTATCAAATATAACATATCATGCCAGCATATAACATATCAGGTAGCAGCAAACCTAGATGATATCACAAAGACAATAATCTAATCATACAACTCCTACTGGTGGGCCGGCATTGTGGCCGTAGGCCCACCACTACTACAAGGTAACTCACCATGTAGTAGCTGCTGATCTGCGTAGGAATCCTCTAACTGCTGTCGCTGCTGCTCCGGAAATCCTCCGGCTATAATCCCCACAAAACACTTAGTCAAACACTGCTAACTGTTCTTAGGGTAAAATGACCAATTTACCCCTGACCAAGTCAAAGTCAAATTCAACCTCTATTTGACCTGACTCACCGAGTTAGCTTGCCAAATCACCAAGTCCCTATCCTTCCATTTGTCCTTATACTCGTCTCTACTCATCGAGATAGGCGGTGACTCGACTAGTTTTCCTTCTAAATGAACATCGACTGAATCCTCATCCGAGTCGCCGAGTTGTATGAACAACTCATCGAGTCCATCTTCAACCGATACATAGGTCCTGTCCTTGACTCGCCGAGTTGCATGAATAAATCGTCGAGTTGCATGAATAACTCATTGAGTTCATGTTCATCCATAAGAAGATTATCTTGGACTCACCGAGTCTGCTCATGTACTTGCCCAGTCCTATGAACTTTTAGAACAATGGCTTAGTCCAAACATTGGATCACTCCCCGGGACTCCCTAGAACCTTTCCACACTCAACTGGATCGTTATGACCCTCAGCTGATATGGGACAAATCCTTGGACTCGCCGAGTCCAAGGATGGACTCGTCGAGTGGGTCACATCCACTCACTAAATCTTCGATTTCTGACGTACAACCGTTGAGCAAAAGGTAGATCTAAGCTTCCACAATCGATTCAGCATGTAAAGTTACAAACTTTACATGCATGCATGGGACTTTGAGTTCAAAAGGACCTAAAACAATCTCTTACAATGCATGGGGCCTTCTTTGAGTGCAAAAACCACTCCTTTCTGCCTTGCAACCCCTCTAAGGACCTAGATCTGAAACATCAACTCCTAACCATGCTTGCAATCATGGTTGGTGACAAAAATGGCTTAGAAAAGCCCTAAAACTCTACAAAATGGGACCTATCAAAAGAACAAACAAGGTATAGACTTTATACCTTCTGAGGTCTGCAAATGATGCTCAAAATCGGATCCTTCTAGCCTCCTCTTGATCCTTCAAGATCTTCCTTCCTTCCTTGGGTCACAAAAGTACCAAAATCACTCCAAATGCCTTAGATTGCTTCAATAACTGCTAGGGTTTGTGACGAGGGTCTTCTAGGAGCAAATGGGACGAAGGAGGCCAAATTAAGGTGTTTAAATTGGGTGCAAACCCTTGGGTTAGGATTTTTGTCTAGACAGGGCCTACTCGCCGAGTCTGGGACCCGACTCGTCGAGTCCATAACTTAAACCTGCACCTCATCACGCTTCTACTCGGCGAGTTGGTCCTTCAACTCACTGAGTCCAAGGTCAAAATACAAAAAATATAAATAAGAGAATACGTACCAAGAACCAGGTGCTACATTAGGGATCAAATTATTCATTTATAGCGAGACAATTTAAAGTTTTTGAAATAAAAAAACATTTTTTTCTTGGTTGCTAAACGTTTATATACTAATATTACTCAATTGCATTTAGATTGTGAAACAGTGAAAAAGATTCATAAGATGATCTTACCCTTCCTTGAGTTTAAGGAGGATGAGGTCATTGCTGAATGTGAATCCATAATGTCCTCAGAAGAGACTTCCATAACTTATAAAATTGGTCTGGACAAAATTGAAACTTTCATTAACTCTAAGGAACACAAATGCATGCTTAAAAAGCTCTTAAATGAAAATGATAGGTTGAAAATTAAGACAGAGACCATACAATCATTTGACTCCTCAAACGCCAGATTAATGACCGAATATAAAATTAATATAGAAAGTACGTCTGAATTTGATGAGGAGAGTGAGATGAGTGAAATTTCAATGGAAGATGTAGTTGATTGCTTTGAGTTTTTGAAGAGCGAAACCAAGAAGCCCCTTATATCTAAGAACTCGGTTTAATATGCTCGCTTGTCAAAGGACAAATCAAAGAAACTCAAAGAGAAGGCAATGGTTTACCAGAAAGTTCAAACTGTGCCAAATCAGGTTTATGTTGTTACAGGAGTCACTAAAAAACAAACAGCAGAACTTAAAATCCTGTTTGACAAAGACAACGCTGAAGTGTGTGATGATTATTTCTGGTCCGCTCCTATCGGTAATCCAGACGAGACCATCGGCTTATCAGAGCGACAAATGCAATGCTACTGTGGATGATTCTACTTCTTTGTGCAAGAACGCTACAGTTGATGTCAAAAACCTTATTCATGATTCCAAGGTTTTCCTTGATTCTTTCAAGGGTCACGCTGAGACAAATGCTGCTAAGGTGAATGCATCGGTTGCTTCCCTGTCTTAGTCTCTTCAAGGAGAAGAAGCCAAATTGAGACTCTTTGGTCTGATGTTTTTACTGATAACAAGACTTTTCTGGCATCTGTTGACTCTCAGTTAGACAAGCTCAATACTGATTTCTAGGTGGAAATGAAACTATGAGATGATCTTGCTCAACAGATTGCTATCAATGAAGTGCAGAAGGCTGAACTTTCCAAAGCAGAAAGAGAGATTTCGCTGTTAAAAATCGAGCGTACGGTTTTTTGTAGCTATGCTAGGGATGTTCTTACTCAGCTGCACAATGTGATTCAAGCTCATGATCGAATTCTTACGCTTACCATTCGAAATCATCTAACCTCCAAACTCCTTCTAGCAATTGAACTCTTACGAGAAATGAAGAGTGTTTCGGAGAGGATGCCCACTCCGCAACAAGGGGGAGAAGGTACTATGAAGATCCCTCCTGATATTAAACCGAAGGTGACTGTAAAAACTGAAATGAAGGATAATGTAGCTTCGGGTTATGGTAATCAAGAAAAGAAGAAACATGTCATTGGGGAAGATGATGATAGTGAAGAAGATCAAGAAACTATATCTGAGATCCTGAAGCGAAAGAAAAGGGATCAGGAGATAGATGAAAATCTTTAGGTTGCAAAGGAAGAAGAAGAAGGAGAAAGAAGAGGATGATGCTCTTAGTTGCAAGAAGACATTTTTCCCCCTTGGACTAGGGAAACACTAATCAAAGAAGCTATAGAGTTTCCAAGCACATATTGGCTGGCACCTATGACTTCGTTTGACTATGATAATACGGGGGATTCATAGTTTGACATGCCTATAACATGAAAGGCACTCATTTTTCATTGTTTTGATTCGGTTGCTGAAGTCCCTTCACCTCATCCTCAAATCGACCGAGAACTTATTGATTTTTATCTTCAGTTCGTTCAGCCTTAGTACATGACCTGCAGCGCACATAAAATTACAACGGTCAAGGTGCTGGAGCCTTTGCCTACAGGGAAGTTCATTAATGTTCAATTCAAAATAACCCGAGGTTTAGATAACTCGGTTTCTTTGATTTCCCTGGAAGATCTTCCTAATTTAAATCCTCAGAATTGGATACTGCTGTTTAATATTTTGCTCTCTAATGCAAAAGAGTATGAGCCAATCCTAAATCATCTGAAGAGGATTTTGGCTTCCTACATCCATGAAGTTGCCAAGATGGATCAGGAAATAGCCTCTGTTTTAAGGAAAAAACCGATGGTGAAGCCTACTACAAATCCAAGAGATGTCAACAAAATGCATCTTGGTCAGATTGATTCTGCTCACCTCATTGTTATGTTCACAAGTGCTAAAGGTGAAAAGTTTCTGTTTGCTCTTGTTGACAAGTACCTATTCTCCACCGATTGCTTGGAATTCATTATCAATCTTGTTCATCGGTGTAAGGAGAATTATGCTTCAGATAAGAAGAACTTCACAAACATGCTTCGGTGGTACATCACATTCAGGAAAACTCTTTTGGCTATCATACCGAGCGTGTTCAAGACTATCAAGAAGTCTTCTGTAACTTAACCAAACTGAGCTCTCGACTCCATTGATGTAAAGGGGGCGATTGTTGAGTATTATGTGTTGCGTCATCGGCCATTCTTTTGTATATCCAGTTTGGGGCTGTCCTACCATGATTATAGATTAAGGTTACATTATATATATAGGGCATGCATGTATGCCTTCGATACGATAGTCATTTATTATCTCTATTTCATTCTAACCCTAAATATCTCTACAGTCAAAGTACTTAATCGAGCTCTTCTAAGGTGTTCAAGTTAATCATTCGAATTCAGTTAAACCATTCTTGTGTTCATCAATTCTTTATCTTTATTTTTTTTCTTGAATCTAACGATCTATAAGAAGTTTTTTATTCCAAAACTACCAATCTCATTTTGGGGGTATGCCTTAGAGACTATTGCCCATATTCTTAATATAGTCCCTACCAAAAAGGTTGCCAAAACACCTCACGAGATGTGGACTTGTAATGTTCCAAATCTGGACCATATCAAGATTTGGGGTTGTGAGGCTTTCGTGAGGCGCGAGACTCACGATAAGCTAGAACCTTGAAGTGAGAAGTGTATTTTCATCAGCTACCCACAGAAATCCTTTGGTTACCTCTTCTACAAACCCAGTGATAATGTGGTCTTTATAGCAAGGAGATGAGTCTTTCAAGAGAGAGAGAGAGAGAGAGAGAGAGTTCATAAGCCAAGGAAACAGTGGGAGGCAAATTGATCTTGAAGAAATTCAAGAGTCAAGTCGTGAAGAAAGCTCAAACTCTAGCAATCAACCTAAGGAGGAAACTCCTATTGATCCAAATGATGAGTCTGTACCTCTGAGGCATTCCATGAGAGTCATGAATGCACCTGAGCATTACTATGGTTACCATATTACCACAAAAAGTGATAAACTTATCAGTAATAGCACACTGGTAAGTCTGGATGAACCTCACAGCTACACGGAATCCATGGCAGGCCCTGAGGCTGCTAAATGGAGAGAGGCTATAGACAGCGAGATACAGTCCATGTATGACAATCAAGTTTGGAACTTGGTTGACAATGTACCAGGTCGTAAGATAGTTGGGTGCAAATGGATCTTCAAGAAGAAGACCGACATGGATGGTAATGTACACACTTATAAGGCACGTCTGCTTACAAAGGGATTTTCTTAAACTTCGGGAGTTGATTATGATGAGACCTTTTCACCAGTAGAAAATATTAAGGCTATTAGGGTCATGTTAGCCATTGTTGCATTTCTTGATTATGAAATATGGCAAATAGATGTCAAAACTGTTTTCCTTAATGAAAAAGTTGGTTGAGGATGTTTACATGAGTCAGCCAGAGGGTTTTCTCAACATATGGTATCCTAATAGAGTGTGTAAGCTTGAGAAATCGATATATGAATTGAAACAAGCACCTCGAAGATGGAATCTTTATTTCGATGAGAAAGTCAAAGAGTTCAGATTTTCGAGGAGCGAAGATGAATCTTTTGTATATGTCAAGGATAGTGGGAGTATAGTTACCTTTTGGTACTGTATGTGGATGAAATACTACTCATAGGAAATGACATCCCAACTCTGCAGGAAGTGATGTCTTGGCTTGGGAAGTGTTTCGCAATGAAGGACCTTGGAGAAGCTGCCTATATCCTATGGAGAAGGATTTTGAGAGACAGGAATAAAGACTAATTGGACTTAGTCAGCGTACCTACTTGGATAAGGTGCTTAATAGGTTCAGCATGCAGAATTCCAAGAAATGAGAGTTACTGATCCAGAGTAACACCATATTGAGTAAGAATCAGAGTTCAAATACAGATGCTGAGATAGCTGAGATGATTCGAGTACCATATGCTTCTGCTGTAGGCGCGATCATGTATGCTATGAGTTGTACTCGTACTGATATGGCCTTTGCATTGAGCATGGTTAGCAGATATCAGGGGAACCTTGACAAGGCTCACTAGACTATGGTAAAGAACATTCTCAAGTACCTGCAGAGGACTAAGGAATGGGTCCTTACCCTCGGTGGGGTGATGTCTTGAGAGTAGTAGGGTATAGTGATGCTAGCTTCCAGACTGATAGGGATAATTTTTGCTCTCAGTCAGGCTGGGTCTTTACCTTAAAAGGAGGAGCAATTACTTGATAAAGTTCCAAGCAGGAGACAGTGGTTGATTCAACTTATGAATCAAAGTATATAGCAGCAAGCGAGGCCGCGAAGGAGGCTATATGGCTAAAGAACTTCATTGGAGACCTTGGAGTTGTACCGGCTATAAAGGAGCCTATGGAGATTTTCTGTGATACTGAAATTGCAGTTGCCTTAGCCAAGGAACCAAGGGATCACGAAAGATTCAGACACATCTACAGAAAAATACCATTTCATCAGACATCGAATAGAAGTAGGACTCCTCATGGGAAAGAGGCTATCATCGGATGAGAACCCAGCAGATCCCCTCGTGAAGGGACTGGGTAGGGTTAAGCATCTCTAACATGCAAGGCTCATAGGGCTAAATGATGATATTAGTTTTAGTAGTTAGATAGATTTAAATTTGTAAAGTTTAATTGACATTTGATGATAAATAAAAGTTGTTGTTTATTATTAAGTAGTAGTATTGCTATCTTTTGTCAATCGTTTACTATCATTTCATTTTGCATTTTTTGACTTGCAGAATAATTAAGTTATGGTATATCATATAATTCAAATTCTCCACAGTCGGTCATATGTTGGAAGTAGATATGAATCAAGATTGTCATGAGTTGGCTTGTATATGTCAAAGTTGTTGGACATAGCATGAGGTGCTACAACACACATGAGTACTCATAAGTTCTGAGTATTGGATTCAACCCACGCTCACTTGTATCACTTCATGGAATTTATCTCGAGTGATCGGCAGACAGTAATATCAAATAAGTCTTCAAACCTAGAGATATGAGTTGTTGACTATGAGTTGATTATACACTGATTGTATGAAAACGCATTGGTAACTCGATGTTATAAAACGTGTCTTTGTGTATAATTCAACAAATAGTAGAACAAGCATATGAGTCGAAGTTTTTCTGTTCCTTCTTGGATTAGAAGCGATATCTGGGCCCCTCGATGATTTTGTTTTGACCTATGTACCGGGCCCGGTCAGAACTAAATTGACGTGTTCGATTAAGTTCATGGCCAAACAAATCGGAAATCGGGAAACAAACTGTTTGACAATAAGTAAGACTTTGTTCCATGTATTTGTCCGGCTGATATCTAGAACAGAGGATTATATGATCAGTTATCTTAAATGGCATATCATCATTATCTCAGTTCTGCAAGACCTTTCAAGAGCTACGATTGTTGATCGGTTCTTGAAATCATTATTACAGTTATAGTTATTAGACTTATCCAAGTGGGAGACTGTTGGATTAGGTGTCTAAGTTCTTAATTATTTCTGGATTGTACTTGACCTGGTTGGCATGGTCTATTTGGGTTTTATGGTATTGCAACACTTGGATAGACTAAATGAGAGAAAGGACAGTTAAGGATTATTAATATATTATAAGATCTGATATATTAATAATATTATTTAATTAGTAATGATCATTGAATTAATTTGGAATTAATTAAGTGATAAAAAAATAGACTAATTAAATATATGGGATTGATTGTGTAAATCATCCATTCTTGTATAATGGGCTAATGATCCATGGTTTATATGAGTTGGGCTAAAACCATAAGGAGCTACATGGATAGTCCATGGAGGTTATAAACCCATGGTTCATGGAATATGGAAGGCCATGACAATTAAGGTTTACATGGTGTAACCCTACTTATGACACGACTATATAAAGAGCCCAAGTCTAGCAAAATCGGCCACCACAAGCAAGTACAAGAGGGCTAGCCGAATTTTGAGTGTTAGTGAACTTCTTTCAAGGTTATTCCAAGTGGTGTGGTGTTGTGTGAGACATTTGAGGCATCACACTTGAGGTGCTAGGCTCACAAGGCTCTCAAGGAATCCAAACAACAAAAGTTATGTACTTCAATAAGCTATTATGTTTAAAAGTTTCCCATGGCATGTTAGTTAGGTTAAGAACCTTGGAAAATCAAATTTACATGTATCTTAGTAAAGCATAGATCCAAGGATTCTAGGGTTGCATGTACACCTTAGGAGTGTTAGAATGCTCAAAAACCATCAATATATTGCATCGGGCTTGCCCGACATCGGACCGAAGTCCGGAACAGATAACTCACAAAATAAACATGCATGAATCACAAAGACATCAAGAATCCATAACTACTTCTCGGGACCACCCCGACATTGGACCGAAGTCCGGAAACATATAAACTGCATTGGGCTAACCCCGACATACTGCAACTACATAAATGGGCCGACATTGGTGCCTTAGACCAATTCCTACTAGAGGAAAACTCGCCTTTTATGACTGACTACTGAAGAGCCGAGTGAGGAATCCCTGTCTGCTGCTCCGGTAACTCTCTGGATATAAATTCCATAATGATAATCAGTCAGAAAACAATAACTATTCTTAGGGTAAAATGATCATTTTACCCCTTGGTCAAAGTCAACCTCCTGGTCAAAGTCAACCTTACAGGTTGAGCGAACTCCCTAAGTCAGCCTTCTCACTCATCGACTCCTAGAACTTAGAACCCTGGAATCACGACTCAACTAGCCGAGTCAATCCCATGATTCTTTAGGTTCCCAAGCTACATGAGATCACGATTTTATCAACTGACTCATTGAGTCGGCCTTAGACTCGCCTAGTCTTGGCATGAATAAAAAAAGGACAAGATCCTTCTACTCAGCGAGTTCTTTAATCGACTTGCTGATTCCTATGAACATCATCGGGGCTTCTTCATCGGACTCACCGATTTCCCTCACGAACTCGTCGAGTTCCATGTAGATCTAACCTAGTTAACCGAGTTCATACTTCTACAGCTCCAAAATACAGATCTAGGTTGTTTCCAGGGTCAATTTCTATAAAGTTGGAGACTTGATGGCTTTGCACACATCAAATGAACCCCAACTCATCTACTTTCATGAACATGGTCATGGATTGGATAGAAACGGGTTCAATACCCTTTTTATGGCTCTAGAGGCCCTAAATTAAAGAAAAAGATAATTGCTTTGCATACAGCCCTTTTTATGGCTCTAGAGGCCCTATATTAAAGAAAAGGCTAAGAGCTTTTTACCTCAGACAGCTGCCAAAGATGAGTGTCTTCCTGGATCTTGTTCTCTTTCCCCAAGCTTGTTAGCTCCAAGCTCTTGCAGTTACCTTCAATGGCACCAAAACACACTCAAAAAATTCAAGGGGAAGGATCTCAAACGAACTAGGGTTTCTGGAGGACATGGAAGCCGATAAAGGAGGCCCAAAGGGAAATTAAGTGGTTTAAATAGAGTGCAAAACCTCGAAAATAGGGTTTCCTCTTGGAAGACCTACTCGTCGAGTCCATTCTTGGACTCGCCGAGTAGACTTTTTAAGCCCCGTGTTTAATCTGGCATATACTCGACGAGCTAGGGCCACCAACACATCAAGCAACTCGAAAATAAATGCTTGATAAATTAAGAAATTGCGTACTAGGAATGAGGCGTTACAACTGTCCCCAACTTGCCTTAGACTTCTTCCTCGAAGTCTACTATGTCTGAAAACAACTCTGGGTAGTGCTCCCTCATTTCCTCCTCGGGCTCCCACGTCCACTCCAAACCGTTGCGGTGCTGCCACTGCACCTTCACTAGCTCGACCCACTTGTTCCTTAGCTCCTTAATCTTGCGATCTAAGATCGTCACTCATCTCTCTATGTAATTCAGGCTGTCATTAACATGAATATCCTCCATGGGTATCACCGTTGTCATCCATCAAGCACTTCTGCAGCTGGGAAACATGGAACGTGCTGTGGATCTGGCTGAGCTCTGCTGGGAGGTCTAACCGATAAGAAACCCGACCTACCCAGGCGAAAACCCTAAACGGACCAATGAACCTAGGGCCCAACATAACCCTCTTCCAAAACCTGATAACACCCTTCCAAGGTGAAACTTTCAGGAGGACCATGTCGCCCACCTGAAACTCCAAATCCGAGTGTCGCTTGTCGGTATAGCTTTTCTGTCTGCTCTGCGCAGTTTGGAGTCTGCTCTCGACCTGATAAATCCGCTCTGTGGGCTTGAGTACTACCTCCGTACTCCCGATGACCCTCTGAACGACCTTTCTCCAGCAGATCGAGGTCCTATACTTCCTCCTATAAGGCATCTCAAAGGGAGGTCGGTCTATATTGGAGTGGTAGTTGTTGTTATACGAATATTCTGCTAATGGAAGATACGTCTCCCAACTACCACCAAAATCTAGCACGCATGCCCGAAGCATGTCCTTGAGAGTCTGAATTATCCTCTTGCTCTGCCCGTCCGTCTTGGGGTGGAAAGGGATGCTGAAGTGGAGACGAGTACCCATCTCGTCGTGAAACCGCTTCCAAAACCTGGAAGTAAAACGGACATCTCGGTCTGACACCACCGAGACAGGCACCCCATTGCACGCCATCACCTCTCGCACAAAAACCTCGGCCAGCTTCTCGGCCGAGATGCTCTCCTGGATCGGTATGAAGTGCGCGCTCTTGGTCAACCGATCCACGATGACCTATATCGAATCAACCCCACGTGCGGTCCTAGGAAGCTTGGTGAGAAAACCCATAGTAATATCCTCCTACTTCCACACGGAGATATCCGATGTCTGCATCTTTCCATGTGGCCTCTGGTGCTCCGCCTTTACCTTCTTGAAGGTCAGGCATCTCTTTACATACCAAGCTACGTCCCCCTTCACGCAGGTCCACCAGTAGTCTGGACGAAGATCTCTGTACATCTTTATCGCTCCCGGATGGATGGAAAACCTGGACTTGTGGGCCTCATCCATCAATACTTGTCGTACTCCGCCCCAGTATAGCACCCAAACTCACCCATGCAGGGCTAACCACCCCTACTGTCGTAATCGAAGGAGGCCACCTGGTCGGTAATCCTTTCGCACTTCTGGCGCTCCTCCTTTAGTCCCTCGACCTGCACCCCTCGAATTTGCTCCAGCAGTGGAGTAATCACTGTCATCCTTAGACAGATATCTTGGATCAGGGCCACTGGCACCTTGCGGCTCAGGGCGTCAGCCACCATGTTAGCCCTGCGCAGGTGATAAAGGATCTTACAATCGTAGTCTTCACCACGTCTAACCACCGATGCTGCGTCATGTTCAGACTCTGCTGGTCCATGAGGTACCTCAAACTCTTGTGGTCTGTGTAAATGGTATACTAGACCCCGTTGAGGTAATGCCGCCAAATCTTGAGGGCGAAACTACAGCCCCCAACTCCAAGTCAGGCGTCAGGTAGTTAGCATCGTGAGGCTTCAACTGTCTTGAGGCATAAGCTATCATATGACCTCGTTGCATCAGCATTTCCCCCATTCCTGTGATCGAAGCGTCACAATAGACTACGAAGTCATCTACTCCCTCTGGCAGGGTGAGAACCGGCGCATCGCACAATCGCTGCCTGAGCGTCTCAAAGGTTGACTGCTGCTCAGAACCCCAGGAAAAAACCACTACTTCTTGGTTAATCAGGTCAATGGAACTGCTCTCTTGGAGAATTCATCGATAAATCTCCTATAATACCCTGCCAAACCTAAGAAGCTTTGAATCTCAATTGGAGACCAAAGAGTCTCCCACTACATCATGGCCTCTATCTTGGCCGGGTCAACCAAAATACACTTCTGGTTGACAAGGTGCCCAAGGAACTGCACCTCACGCAACCAGAAGTCACACTTGGAGAAACTCGCATAAAGTCTCTCCCTCCTCGGTGTCTCTAGTACCTCTCTTAGGTGCTCCTCATGCTGCTCCTGAGACTTGGAATTAACCAAGATGTCATCAATGAACACTATCATAGACCGATCCAACATCAGTCTGCACACGCGATTCATGAGGTCCATGAACGCGGCTGGAGCGTTGGTGAACCCAAACAGCATCACCATAAACTCATAATGACCATAGCGGGTCCTAAAAGTGGTCTTCTACACATCATCATCCTTGACCCACATCTGGTAATATCCGGACCGCAGATCAATCTTGGAGAACCAAGATGCTCCCTGAAGCTGGTCATACAAATCATCTATCCTCGGGAGTGAGTAGCGGTTATTTACGGTTACATTGTTCAACTCTCGGTAATCTATGCACATATGGTGCGAACCGTCCTTCTTCTTCACAAACAGGATCAGGGCTCCCCATGGCGAACTGCTCAGATTGATAAAACCCATATGTAGCAGCTCCTGCAGCTGCGTAGACAACTCCTGGATCTCAGGAGGAGCCAACAGATATGGTGCCTTCGCTATCGGAGACGCGTTAAGGACTAGATCAATCCGGAACTTTACCTGTCTCTCCAGTGGTATCCTAGGAAAATCCTCCAGGAATACATCCGGGTACTCTCGCACCACAGGTACATCATCAACCGTTGCCTTACCCTTATCTCAGCTATCCATGACATAGGCGACATATCCTGTGCAACCTTGCTGAAAGTAGCGTCTCGCTCTCGCTGCTGAACAGAGAATCGGTTCGCGTTGTGGCTTCTCGCCCTGGATCACTAAATCTCCCTACTAGGAGTGCGATCCCTCATTAGTTGCAGCTCATTGGTGCTCAACCAAACCATAACCATAATGACCTTATTCTCTCGTAGGTGAATAGGAACCAAATCAAATGAGAACTGCTCATCAAATAACCGTAGTGTACATCCCTTTGAACCCTCGCAACTCTGACAGTCCTATCATTTGCTATCTCCACATCAAGTGGACAATCCAGCTCTCCCTGAGCTCTATTAAATCGCTTTCTAAGTGCGAGCGACACAAATGGGTAGCACCCGAGTCAAATAATACCATAGCTGATATACCGTTCACTAAGAACGATCCTATAAATAAACACATAACATGAGCAATAATCAGAAGTATATAAGAGATAATGGAGAGGATACATACCCGTAACCACATCAACAGTTGCACGTGCCTCCTCTGCCGTCAACTGAAAGGCTCTGCTCTTCGCCATTAGCGTCTCAGCCCAACCCTGACGACCGTCTGTAATCCTCAATGTAGCAGGTACGGGTGCCACCACTTATCCTACTAATACTAGACTCGAACATTGGGACTTCTTGTGTCCCCTCTAATTGCAATGAAATCAAATCAGATCAGATGTTGTGGTGGTAGTACTGGTAGTAGTTGTACAATCCCTACTCATATGCCTAGTCCGGCCGCACTGGAAGTAGCCGGAACTCCCCGCCTTGCACAGCCCATTGTGCAACAGCTGGAACTCCCCGCCTTGTACAGCCCATCGTGAAACCTGCGTTAACGACTGTGGATCTGCTGTCCTCTAGACCTGTGATCAGACATCTTGGGCTTTTTTCATGAACCCACTGCACCAGACGCCACCTCTGGCTTCCTCTTTCTATCCATCTCAAGATCAATCTCTCTCTCACGAGCCCTCAAAATCATGTCTTCCAGTGTCTTACAGTTAGAATGGCTAACAAACTGGCAGATATCACTCCGCAACATCTCATCATAGCAGGCCTTTTTCATCTCCTCGTCCGCCACATACTGCCGAACAAGAAGGGCCCTCTCCCTAAACTTGGTGGTGATCTCTGCAACAGTCTCTGTCGTTTGCCGGAGATCCTGGAACTCTCTAGCAAGGTGTTGCACCTCAATAACCGGTGCGAACTCAGCCCTGAACCCAGTCGTGAAATCACTATAAGTCATCGCATCCAACACAGTATCATCACCAAAAATCTCCTAACCTCCTCCTACTAATCACATGTCCTGTCCTTCAGAAGACAGGACGCCAACCTGACCATGTCCCCCTCAGGACATCTGCTGGTGCGGAAAGTGTTAGTGACATCCGCCAACCACCTGGTGCTAGCAATAGGATCCCGAGCCCCATGATAATCGGGATCTCCACATGCTCTGAACTCCCAGAAAGTGAGTGTGTGTGACCTTAGCATGGCCGCCATCTCAGTATGGAAATTGCTAAACTTCTCCTCCATAAGCTCTAGAATACCAACCTTGACCGTACCGAAAATCACAAGAGCCTGCTCAAGTATGCAATGCATATTGTGCAAGGAAATGAACTCCCTGGTCTGCTCATCTAACTGCTCGGCTCCAGAGCCAGAGCCTGATTCCTCACCTGAACTGCCAACTACTGGCCTAGGACGTAAAACCACCATTCTAAAAAAGAACCAAATTAGAATGAATATCATAATACTATAAAACTCGTGGGATCACAACACTACAAGTTCCCTGGCTTTATCTCAAACTTCCTTGATTCAAGTACAGATCCTCTACTTTCAGTAGTACAGGCCCATACTAGCTTCCACATCTATCCGTACTTTCCTCGAGAACCGCCTTGACTCCACCAAGTCCCTTCTACTGCTACTGTTCTCTGCTACTCTCATCCTAGGCTTTCTCTAAGGTAATCACCAACCCACTCTCTGCCATCAGTTGCATAAGAAGTCCCTGCTTCCTTTCCCTAACTAGCTCGTGAATACTATTACATTTACTCAGACTAGATAATTCTTCGAATGAGAGATCCTACTCCATAATGGTTTGACTCAAACAAGAGTTGTGAAATAGAGTTAGACCTAACCTTTTGAAATTATTTAGTCCTTGGAATATGTAACTTAACATATTCGTTTACTAGTTAGTGAAAGACAACTAGAACTCCTAAAAGCATAAAGAAAGAAGCATTCAGGCATCGAGTACACATAATCAAGCATATACTACTCTGGCTATCATACTGACTAATCTATACTAGCATGCAATTCTTGATAAACTGGTACACATATAACAGGCACATAAGGCAACCTTCCTAGATCCTTAGTCCTAATCTAGCATGATGTTCTCATAACGCTGAAAACATATCATAACATAAACTTGTATGGGTAATTTGGGAGAACTTACTTAAGCTCGACTGATTGCATGCACCATGCCATTTTCTCTTTTCAAAGTTGTTTTCTTTCTAAAATTTCTTTTCGCTTTTTCTAAAACTCTTTTCTTTCCTCAAAATCCTTCGTAAAAATCGATTTTCCTTTTGAAAATTTCTATACCAATTCCTTAGTTCGAGTTCAGGAACTCCCAAAAGTGTGCCCGTATCCCTCAAACCAAGGCTCTGATACCAACTTGAAACATCCCAAAAATATAGCCTAAAGAATTAGTTTGAAAAATGTTATATAACTACAATATCCATAATCAGTAAGAAAAACTAAATGACATGTGTCTCAAAATATCATATAAAATACTGAATCAATAACAAATAATAAATATCAAAGTCTCAACAATCCCAAGCTGAATACTGTGGTGTGTGCCATGTGATCACCCCGAGCTCTTCCCCTTTCTACCAGAAGTACCTGAAACCAAAACTAAAACTGTAAGCACGAAGCTTAGTGAGTTCCCCCAAACTACCAGATACCATACAAGAATACATATAACATATATTCGGCCTTGCCCACTGCATCGGGCCTTGCCTGACATCGGAACGAAGTATGGTATAAATTGGGCCCCGACCGCTGCATCAGACCCCTCCTGGCATCGGACCAAAACCGGAAAAACTTGGGCCCCGCCCACTGCATCGGGCCCCGGCTGGCATCGGACCAAAATGCCGTATAAACTAAACATATCATAAACATAAACATATAACATAATCATATATATTGCATCGGCCTTTCCCGGTATCGGACCGAAGTCCGGAACATATAACATATAACATAAACATGCATGAATCACAAAGACATCAAGCATACACAACTACTTCTCGGGACCGCCCCGGCATCGGACCGAAGTTCGGAATCATATAAGTTGCATCGGGATTACTCCGACATACTACAACAACAAAAATGGGCCAACATTGGTGCCTTAGACCCATTCCTACTGGAGGAAAACTCACCTCGTATGACTAACAGCTGATGACCCGAGTAAGGAATCCATGTCTGCTGCTCCGGTAACTCTCTGACTATAAATTCCATAATGACAATCAATTAGAAAACCGATAACTATTCTTAGGGTAAAATGACCATTTTCACCCTAGTCAAAGTCAACCTCCTGGTCAAAGTCAACCTTCCAGGTTGACTGAACTTACCGAGTCCGCCTTGTGACTCGCCGAGTCCTAGAACTTAGTACCCTGGAATTGCGACTCGACTTGCCGAGTCAACCCCATGTCTCGTCGAGTTCCCAAGCTACATGCCATCACGATTTTACAAACTGACTCGTCGAGTCGTCCTTAGACTCACCGAGTCTTGGCATAAATAGAAAAGGGACAAGATCCTTCTACTCAGCGAGTTCCTTAATCGATTCGCTGAGTCCTATGAACATCATCGGGGTTTCTTCATTGGACTCGCCGAGTTCCTTCACGAACTCGTTGAGATCCATGCAGATCTAACCTAGTTAACTGGTTTCACACTTCTACAGCTCCAAAATATTGATCTAGGTTGTTTCCAAGGTCCATTTTTATAAAGTTGGTGACTTGATGGCTTTTCACACCTCAAATGAACCCAAACTCAAGTTATAGCAATCTACTTTCATGAACATGGTCATGGCTTGGATAGAAACGGGCTCAAGACCCTTTTTATGGCTCTAGAGGCCCTAAATTACAAAAAAGGAGAATTACTTTGCAGACAACCAAAAGAGAATAACTTTTCCTCATCAAAAGGGTCAAAAAAATCCAAGAATCCACATACAAGGAGATCTAAGCTAAAGTTCATCAAGCTAAGAGCTTTTTACCTCAGAAAGCTTCCAAAGATGAGTGTATTCCTGGATCTTGTTCTCTTTCCCCAAGATTGTTAGCTCCAAGCTCTTGCAACTACCTTCAATGGCACCAAAACACACTTAAAAAATTCAAGGGGAAGGCTCTCAAACGAACTAGGATTTCTGGAGGACAGGGAGGTTGATAAGGGAGTCCCAAGGGAGAGTATGAGGTTTAAATAGGGTGCAAAATGCCGAAAATCAGGTTTCCTCCTGGCAGACCTACTCGTCGAGTCCATACTTGGACTCGCCGAGTAGACTTTTTAAACCCCGTGTTTAATCTGGCATATACTTAACGAGTTAGGGCTACCAACTCGTTGAGCAACTCAAAAATCAATGCTTGATAAATTAAGAAATTGCGTACCATGAACGAGGCGTTAAATATATTGAAGCAACTGGCTTGTCTCCCTGATCGTATTCCGGGCAAACAACTTGAGCACGGGCGTGCAACAAGAAAGCACAATGATGAAACAAGGAAAAGATAGTTGAATTGCATGAAATATAGTATCTATTTTGAGCTTGAGTGTTGGTCTTCCCTCGAGCTAAAACAAAATATAGATTTTATGCATGTGGAGAAAAATGTGGATGAGAGTGTTTTAAATACTACACTGATGAATGAAAAAACCAAATACAAAAAAAAAAAGCAACAGAAGACTTGAAAAAAATGGGCATTCAGCCAGATTAATGGCTAAAAGAGAATGCCAATTGATCGATAACGATTTTGTCAATTCATTAAAGGAGTGAGTCTACCAAATGTTTTTGGATCAAACTTTAATAAGAAGGTGAATAATACTACATTAAATTTGGTGGGGCTAAAGTCTCACGATCATCACATCCTCATGCAACGATTGCTGCCTATAGGGGTCCAAGCATTTCTCCCAGAAAATATTTTAACAAAAATCATTGACTTGTGTACATTCTTCAAAAAAATTTGTGCATGGTCATTAAATTTTAACGACATGAGAAATACCAAAAAAGAAGTGGTGAAGATTTTATGCAATCTTGAGTTAATATATCCTCACAATTCCTCAGTTTTTTTCGACATCATGATTCATCTAATTCTTCTTTTACCTGAAGAAGCCATTCTTGGAGGGCCTGTAAACATGAGATAGATGTATCCTTTTGAAAGATACATGAAAAAACTTAAAAATTATGCCAGAAACAAAGCCAAGTCAGAAGGCTCAATAGCAGAGGGTTATGTTGCAAATGAAGCTTTAACATTCTACTCTATGTATCTTGAGGGTATGCATTGGTTTTGTCTTACCCCCAAACCGAACGGCGGAAACGTATGAGGGCTCTTGTGACTCAAATTGAATACCATCACAATGAATATACATGAATCATAACACAAATCACCATGCATTGGAATATTACAACTTATATTGTTTACATTTAGTACATTGTTTTAAACATTACAATTCCATAACATAGACTATCTGATAGATAATTTAAGCAAAACACCATGACATTTCCTGATACTTATTCTTTGGCTAACTTGTTACCTGAGAATACAAGTTATTTTGGAAAAACGTCAACATATGAAATGTTGGTGAGTTCATAAGTAATGTTATGGAAAAATGATTTTTGTGAAGTTTGAAAAACCCAGAAAATCCGATATTTTCTGAAAAGAGTATTTGTTTATAAAAAGTGTGAAGATCCGTAAATATGCTTGTCAATTTTGAAAACATGTATAAATGTTGAACTTTGTATACATCACATAGGTGAAAATGTTGAACTTTCCGGGAAAACCCGATGTTTTCCCAATATGTAAATTACATGACTTGTTTATTGTTATACCGATACGACAAATGTTTTTGATTACCCAGGTGACATTGGATTAACTAGGGTTTGTGAGTTGTTACAATCACGCATTAATGAAAATGACTAGTTTATAACTACAGGTTACGAATGATCCTTAAGGTGTCGTCCATACTACTCACATAATCCAACCACCCTGACTTCTCTTGATTAACGCCACGAATCTGTTTACTTGAATTCTCATAAGCCGGTCAACCGAGGAGAAAGGAGGGTACGAAGCCCCCTTTATTTCCATAAGTTATTCAAGGCTATCGGGAATGCGAAAGGCACTTGGCTCAACTCGCATTTGACTGCTCGACCTCACAAGCAGTACTAATGGACCATTAGGGCCCAATAGCACAATAGAGCTATTGAAAGACCTTTTACATGGATTTGGGTCATAGGCGACCCATTAACATGTAAGCACATTCCCTTCGGGCCCAAAGATCAGGTTATTGGGCTAGCAAGGCCCAACAAGCATGATTGGAAACTTTCAAGCCCAAAGTTTGAATGTTGACTCATCATATTTATCGCGTGTTTGTTGAAATACTTTGGTTTATTGATTTTTGTTTTGTTATTGATTCGAGACCGAATCAATTCGTTTTGTAACAATATTTCTTGTTGAGAGTGTATTTGTTTTTCCGTTTCGTCGGTAGTCGTGGATCATATATTTTGTCTTAGTGAATTAATTTGTTTAAAAGTAAGATTTTTACCTTTTCACAACCTTTCTTTTATAAAAATAGCACTTTTAGTCCTTTATATAAAAGAATTTCATTTTAGTCCTTAAAACATTATTTTGACACTTTTGTATCACAAACATGTTGAAAAGACATTTTTAACCCAAATTTGTTTTGTAAACAGCTTTAGCCCTTCTAGAATGATGTTTTCTCGGTTAAAACCCCTAGTTTTGCAACTTTTACAGTTTTGGCCCAAAATAGAAAATTTTTACATTTTTGATCCTTTTTGAATTTGAAAAGCATTTTTGACCTTTGAAATAGTTTTAATACACCTCAACTCCCCTGTTTTACAGAAAATTGCATTTTCAGCCCCTCAAACTTATAAATCTCGCATTTTGAGGCTTATTGGGCCGAAAAGCCCAAATCTAGCCCATTAGGTTCAAAATTTACACTTTAAGTCCCTTAAAAATGTTGTTGTTGAGAAAAATTATTATCGAAACTGTTTGGAACCTTTTGTCCCTCCAGAAACTATAAATTTGTCGGTTTGTACCCTAAGTTTTTTATTTTTGACATTTTAAGCCCTAAAATGTGTTTTATGTTAGGATATGTTCATCCTAACCTCATAAACTATTTTTGTTGACTTGATTAGTGTATAATAACTTAAGATATGTTTATTTCCATTCTCATGCCTTAGATATCGGTTTTTACACACTTTTTGATAACCTATTCATCACAAAACACATGATATCACACACATACATTCATCAAATCACACATAGCATACATTTACACATAGATCTACACATTTTCTTGTATTCTCCCTGATAAAACTCATATACACCAAAAAGGAAGGGGTATGAAACTCACCTTGGGTGTGGTTTTGGTTTTGGAAGGAAAAGATGAAGAAGAATTCGATCCTAGCAACCTTTCTTGGAGGATCTCGAACTTAGATGCTTTTAAGGTGCAAGATCATGAGTTTGAATGAAATAAGAGATGATTCTTGAATGAAAGGAAATACCTAGATTATGGATCTAACATCAACTTACCTTATATGATGTGTTTATGGGTTAAATCTCCTTGAAAGCTTCCTTAATCTTGAAAATATGGAAAGGAGTGGAGAGAGTTTCCTTAAGAGAATTGTGAGTGAAGTGTGTGTGTGTTTGTTTGGATTCGGCCAAAAGGGAGAGAGGGAGAAGAAGAGAGAGTGAGCTTTCATGGAAAGATGAGAAGTGCATGGATGTTTGAAGGGTAATGCCTAGTTATCCCCCATACAACAATGATGTGGCATGGAAGAAGTCAACTCTTCCCTTTCTCTTGGGCTTGGGCCGAGATTTGGAGAGAAAAAGGAAGGAATTGGGCCCTTAAATGCCTAAGTCCAAATCATAGCTAATTTAGATAACTATTGGCCCAAACTAAATCAAGTAATGATTTTTATGGCCCATTAGGGCTAATTAGGTTAGTTATGGCCCAATGAGGTTCATTTAAATATTTTGTTTCATTCTAGGCCCAATATGGCCCAAAATATTAAAATAAATGAGAGTGGGTCCAATTAGAGCCCATTTTAGAGCTCTAAGCCCATGATATTCCAATTGGAAGCTTATTGGTCCATTGGGCCCAATAAGGAAGCCCTAGTCCAAAATGGACTTAAACAAGGACTTCTAGGATTTCCAATTATTTTTTGACTATTTGTAGAGCTTGTATGAAGTGTTTGATTGTTTTGACTATTTTTGACTATTTCATATCTTCAACTTGTTTTGTCTCACATCCAACAAATTCAAATAAAAAATCGATCGAAAGTGATTTGAAAACATAATTTCATCCATGGTTCAAAAGAAAGGTAAATACCTTATATACTAATTTATAATATAAAACTAATTTAAATTATGGTTGTTATCGATACCAGTCATGAATGACATGTCGGTAAAACATGGTATGACTATGACTAACAACAATACATGTTAGCCACTCAAGCAAAATAAGTGTTTTATATCCAAGATCCTACACGAAACAATAACTGGAGAGTTATGGAATATGTTCATCATCAAAAACTTTGGGATCATCCAAGTATCGGTGTTAATGAGATACATGTGGTGAATGGCACTCGATCAAATGATTTTCCCTTGGTTGTCGATTTCGTGATGATGATGATGATACATACTTAGTTAACGGTGAAGATATGTACTCTTTAGATAATGAACACAATGGTGAATCAAGTGTGGCTCCTATTATAAACGATGACAGTTTCTTTAATGATGACGATGATGGTGTTGATACGTACTCTTCAGATAATGATGACGATTTCACAAACGATGACAAATTCATTAATGATGATGTTGTACATGTATATTGTTCTAGTGATGATTCTTATTGATGGTATCTTACGGTTGTTATACATTTTGATTGCTACAAATTGTTTTTAGTTATTTTAAAATATGTTTAGTATATTTTCTAATATTTGTTAAACAGATGGCTACACATGTTACGAGGGGCATGGAGGAGACGGCGGGGAACAACCATCACATGAGCTCGCAGGCAAGATACATGCCGGTTGTCAATCTTGTAAGTTACATGAAATTCTTAAATATATTGGATATATTTTTAAAGTTTTAAATTTCTAAATTTTCAATTCTATGTGTCAATGTAGCAAACCCAATGCATCGGAGTGGAAATGGAAGATGCTTAAATATGTGAAAAAAGTTCAATGTCAGTGGTCAAAAAACTTTACCTGTGGAAGTTGAGAGCATCGGGGGGACCTATAAATTCATAAATAAAAATGAGAAAATGTTGACAAGGTTTATCTCAAACTTTGTGGTAGATCATGTACCACTCCATTATAGGACATGGAGACATGTTCATTTCCATTACTATGAAGCTATGTATCTTGATATTGAAGTAAGTATAAAATACTTTTAATATGGGAAAATTTTAATACTTTTTAAATATTTTTTTTACTAATTAAATTTGTTTTTTTTATTGCAGACATTTTTGATCTTGATATGTATCGGGATACATATGTGTGGGAAGCCATTCGAGCAAATGTACAGAGCGACTGCCAAAGAGCTTATGTCACACCCCGAAACCGATGGCGGAAACGTTCCGGGGCGGAGGATGTCATGTAAAGTATCACAACCAATGTACATAGTAAGCACTGTAAACACAACTAATACATTACATAGGAATAATTACATTTGTTTGCAAGTAAAGTTATACATGTTTTATCTATACATTAGCTTGAACAAAAGTAAAGACATGACTGCTAAAACGTTCCGTCTTCTCCAAAAGATTGCGGGTACCTGTCTAATGTGGACGTGAGAATACAAGCAGTTTAAAAATCAGCATAAAGCTGGTGAGTTCATAAGCAGTTTATTTTAGTAAAAGAACAAGTTTCTTTGGTTTTCTGAAAAAGTTCCTATTTAAGAAAATCCTATATTTTCTTATAAGAAACGTTGACTTATTTGTTTGTTACACAATCTTGGTTAAGAACAGTTTCATGATCCCAGGAAAAACCCTTATTTTCCTTAAAAGTTTTTGGTTTGTTACCGATTTGAAACGAAGTATACAAGTATCTACCCTACTTGTAACGTCTAAGTGAATTATTTTGAAAGCCGGATTATCTTTGAAAGTACATTAGTTTCAATATAGGAACTATGGAAGATAGAAAAACATCCGTGAATAAAATTTGTTAATTTAATACGTATTGCGAGTCGTATAACCATACTAATTTGACCCGTGACCTTCTAGACGTTCCTCAGGCGTCCCTAGAATCCAAAATTTGTCACCCCAGGCGTGCCCACCTAACTGTAGCTAGTAGTTAAGGTGTGAGATTGTCAGTCCGGAATAGATCTATCCACAAATTTCACGCTCTCCATCTTGGAGACTTTAGTTTTACTTCCGGAGAGGATTTACTGATACCCCGTAGGGAATACTGAAGACTAATCTCACAAGCTAGTATTACCAATTCATGGAAAATAGATCGTTCTCGAGTTTAGAAATAGTTTGGTAAAATATAAATAATCAAATACGAGATAATTATTCAACGAGATACAGTAGATTAAACATGGATAAACTAAATCAGTCATAGTTTTTGAATCCAGAAAACCGGAAATGTCGATCCCAAATTATTCCCTTAATAGTTTAAATGATTAGATGAATTATAATTCGGAAGATTTGATGAGTTGTCATATTGTTTGAAAGTTATGTAATTACCTTCTGAAAACTTCCATTATGCTCCGCATATTACAAAAGGGATTTAGTATTTAAAGATTGTCAGGAAATCAT
Source organism: Lactuca sativa (assembly GCF_002870075.4). NCBI lineage: Eukaryota > Viridiplantae > Streptophyta > Magnoliopsida > Asterales > Asteraceae > Lactuca > Lactuca sativa. Next base: position 147,162,553 of record NC_056631.2, read on the forward strand.
ATAATTACAATAGTTATAAGTTTTCAAAAACCTTTATGATTTGCTTGTATTTCCCCCCCCCCTCCCTGAAAAACATTGAAAATACGGAAAAAATGTAGGCGTATGAACTCACCAATCGAGAAATGTGTCGGTTGGATGCTAAGTGTTAGTTTGGGGCTTGAGAATACGCGAGGTTCCTATGTAACATGAAAATATACATGATTATATCTAATTAGACTTTGAACTACTAATTAGATAAGACAATACACTCCGAGGCGCGAAACCACTTTATTTCAAGTGTTAGGAGTGACCCGGGTAGCATCTAAGGGTGTGTATGGCCTAAATATGGAGTTTTCTCTTCAAGAGTAAACTCCTAAGGGAGTTTTCGGCCCAATGACCATATCCCCATGAGTTTACGGCCGTCAACTCATGGGTGGAGGGTTCTTGGTTGCTAAATGGTCTTAAAACTCTTGTGGGGTGATGCTAGGTTTCGTTCTAAGGCTATGGAAGGAATCAAACCATCAAAAGGGACCATTTATGGAGTTTATGGTAGCAAACTAGGAGTTTATGGCCGTAAACTCTCAAGTACCCATTCTTATTGTGTTTTGGTGATCCTAGGTTAAGTCCAAGTGTTTCTAGTCCAAAGTACAAGCCATGGAAGGAAGTTAGGGAACCATTTGACCACCACAAAGGAGTTTATGGCCCAGGAACCATTCCTTGGGGGGTTTATGGCCGTAATCTCCCTAGGGGATGTTTTCTTGCATGTTTAAGGTCCCTAACACAATGCTGGATGATTCTAGACATTATTCCAAGGCTTAGGAGGTGTTTAAGGGACATTTTAACACTTTAAGAGGTGTTCACGACCTAAGGAATGGTGTTTACGGTCCAAGCATGTTCTTGGGCTGTAACCTCATGTTTACTCTTTAAATGATAAGGTTTTGGTGTTCTATGTCCAATATTGTAAGCCCCTAAGTCATATCTAAACTCCAAAAGTGGTTTGGAAGGGTTTTGGGATTCAAAAACCCCATTTGTGTGTGTTTGCGGCCAAGGGATGTTACTGGGATGTAAACACATGTTCTTGGTCCTATTCCATGAATTAAACACAAATTTGAAAGCTAAATGTGTTATACTATGAGCTTGGATAGATTTCTTACCAAAATGGAGCTTGAAAGAAGTGATTTTGGATCAAAGATTGAGTTTCTAGAGAGAGAGTAAAGAGGGAGAGTCAAAAAGCTTCAAATGAAGTTGTTTCACCTTTAAATATGGTTTGGGTTTGAGACCCTGTGGAATTCCACCCGATACTACGTTAAACAGGGCTTTTGGTCGTACCCGATTAAGTTGTCGTAACCCGACGTGGTCGAAACTATAAATTTTCCAAATAAACATTTGTGATGTTTTCACATGATTCTAATGTGTTTAGACACTCACGAGATCATAATAAAAGTCTTTATTAAAATGACCTAATCCAAAAGTCAACGAAAAAATCGGAAATGCTAATGGTTTTATTAACGGGAACAGGTTATAGTGACGGAAAGTTTTCGGATTGTCACATTATCCCCCCGTTAGAGAGAATTTCGTCCCGAAATTTATAATTAAGATACAAATTATGGGATTGGAAAGAGACGTGGATATTTCCGTTTCATCGAGTCTTCGCGCTCCCAAGTAAATTCGGGTCCCCGCTTGGCATTCCAGCGGACCTTCACTATCGGGATACGACTTTGTTTCGTACATTTAATCTCTCGATCTATGATTTCGGTTGGTTCTTCCATGAAGTTCAGACCTTTGTTGATCTCGGTCTCATAAAAGGGATTACTAGGGTTTCATCAGTTAGTTGTTTCTTAAGATTGGAGACGTGAAATACAGGATGGATGCTGCTAAGTCCTAAAGGTAGTCGGAGTTTATAGGCTACAGGACCGATCCTAGCGAGGATCTCGAAAGGTCTTATGTACCTCGGGTTAATTTTTCCATGCTATCCAAGTGTATAATGTCTTTCAAGGGCGAGACCTTTAACAGGACATGGTCTCCAACCTGGAATTCTAAGGGTTTTCGTAGTTTATCGACGTACACTTATGTCTGTCTCGTGAAGCTTTCAGTCGTTCTCGGATCTGGATGATTTTCTCGACGGTTTCTCGAATGATTTAAATACCAGAGGGGGCACTATCAGGGGATTGTCTCCTGGCTAGTTGTGTGTCCTCTACCTCAGTCCAGCACAGAGGGGATCTTGTACTTGCGACCGTAGAGGGCTTCGAATGGGGCAGTCTTGATGCTGGTGCGGTGGTTATTGTTCTATGATGACTCGGTCAAGGGTAAATGGGTGTCCCACGACTTCCCTAAATCGATGATTCATGCTTTCAGCATGTCTTCCAGGGTCTAGATAGTTCTCTCACTCTGTTCGTCTGTCTGAGGAAGGTAAGTTGTACTCATATCCAGCTTAGTTCTAAGGGCTTTCTAAAAGGGCTGCCAGAACCTTGAGGTAAACCTGCTATCTCGATCGGAGATAATGGACACAGGCACACCGTGCAGTCGGACTATCTCTTGGATGTAGATTCGCGTAAGTCTTTCCATCTTGAATGATTCCTTAATCGAAAGGAAGTGAGCAGATTTTGTCAATAGCTTGACAACTACCCATATGGTATCGTACCCACTCTAAGATTTTGGTAACTTGGTGATGAAATCCATGGTAGTCATCTCCTATTTCAATTCAGGTATCTCGGGTTGTTGGAGCAGATCCGTGGGCTTCTGATACTCGACCTTTACCTTGGCGCAAGTCAGACACTTGCCCACGAAGGTTGCGATTTCGGCTTTCATGTATGGCCACCAGTATTGTTTCTTGAGATCCAGGTACATCTTGTCCGAACCTAGGTGAATAGAGTATCTGGTCTTGTGAACTTCGTTCATAACAACTTCTCTGAAACTTCCAAACTTTGGGGTCCAGATTCGATCCATGAAACAGTAGACTCCGTCACTTATGATCTCAAGTTTCTTATCCATTCCTCTCAAGGCTTCGTTCAACACATTCTCTGGTTTTAGGGCTTCCAACTGGGCTTCTCAGATCTGTGCTGATAAGTGGGAATGGATAGTCATCGTCAGTGTCTTCATCTGGCAGCTTGAACTCTCCTTTCGGCTAAAGGCATCTGCTACCACATTGGCCTTGTCGGGATGGTAGCGGATTTCACACTCGTAGTCACTGAGCTGCTCTACCCATAGTCGTTGTCTCATGTTTAAGTCTTTCTAATTGAAGATGTGCTGTAGGCTTTTATGGTCAGTGAAGATTGTTCACTTAGTTCTGTAGAGGTAATGTCTCTAAATCTTCGGTGCGAAGACCACTGCTTCTAACTCCAAGTTGTGAGTTGTGTAGTTAACTTCGTGTGCCTTCAGCTGTCTCGAGGCATAAGCGATAACTTTTCCTCTCTACATAAGCACACAGCCTAAACCCTGATTGGATGCATCGCAATAAACAACGAAGTCCTCTGTTCCTTCGGCCAGGAACATGATAGGTGCGCTGCGCAAGGCTTGCTTCAACGTTTGAAAGGCAGTTTCTTGCTTCTCACTCCAACAAAAGGGTATACCTTTCTGTGTCAGAGTAGTTAAGGGTTTGGCGATTCTGGAAAAATTCTGAATGAATCTACGATAGTAGCCGGCGAGACCCAAGAATTGACGGATTTTTGTGGGTGTCTTCGGTGCCAACCAATTCTCTATCGCCTTGATTTTGGACGGGTCCACGTGTCTACCCTCCTTGCTTACCACGTGACCAAGGAAAGCTACCTTCCGAATCCAGAATTCGCATTTAGAGAACTTCGCGTACAGCTTTTCCGTTCTAAGTGTTTCCAACACTAACCTTAAGTGTTGCTTGTGATCTTCTTTGCTTCGGGAATAGACAAGTATGTTGTCAATGAACACGATGACAAACTTGTCCAGGAAGGGACGACACACCCGGTTCATCAGGTCCATGAACACAGCCGGTGCATTGGTTAGACCGAAGGGCATCACTACGAACTCGTAGTGTCCATATCGAGTCCTGAATGTTGTCTTAGAAACATCATTCTCGTGAACTCGAAGCTGATGGTACCCTGATCTGTGGTCTATCTTCGAGAAGTAACTAGCTCCCTGAAGTTGATTGAAGAGGTCATCTATCTATTCGAGGAAGAGGATAACGGTTTTTGACGGCCAATTTGTTCAACTCGCGGTAGTCTATGCACATCCGAAAGGATTCATCTTTTTTCTTCACAAATAATACCGGGGCTCCCAGGGTGAGGAACTCGGTCTGATGAACCCTTTGTCGAGCAGCTCATTGAGCTGACTGGATAACTCCTGCATTTCTGATGGAGCTAAGCGATACGGAGACTTGGCTACAGGATTAGCTCTAGGAATTAGGTCAATGCGAAACTCGACTTGACGTTCAGGGGGAATTCCTAGGAGTTCTTCGGGAAAGACATCAGGAAAGTTGCAGACTTCGGGGGTGCTCTTGAGGTCTTTAACTTCCTGTTTCTTGTTGATTACATCAACTAGGAATGCATGACACTCTATTCGCAGAAACTTTTGAGCTTTGATGCAATATATGATGCGAAGATTGGAACTAAGTTTATCGCTGTAGATCATGAGAGTCTGGCTAGATGGGAGATTGAGACGGATGGATTTTTCATAACAAAGGATATATGCATGATTGGGACTCAACGAATCCATGCTAATGATAACATCAAAGCTCTTGAAGGAAACTGGCATTAGGTCGATGGGAAAAGAGTGATCGTTCGGGGTAAGGGTATAGCCTATGAATATTTCGTTAGCGTTTTCTTTCTTACCGTTAGCCATCTCGACGGTAAACGTTTCGGTTAATGGTTGGGGGTTAGGTTTAAGAAGATGTTTGAATGTATGGCTAACAAAACTTCTTTCAGCACCAGAATTGAAAAGGATACTAGCATAAGAGTTGTCAAGGAGGAACGTACCTGAGACAATGGTGGGATCAGCAACTGCCTCTTCTCGTCCCATAGCTAGGACTCTCCCTGTGTTGCTAGTTGTCGTTGCCTTGGAGCAGTTTCTCTTGAAATGTCCGACCTTACCACAACCGTAGCAGGTGTTGGGTCAAAATATGGTTTATACTTTACTTTTCTGGGTAATTGTATTTCTCTGTAATATTTATGAATTTGTGGCCTAGTTTACGGTTGATTTTACGGCCGTAAACACCTTACGGTCGTAAACTCATTTACGGCCCATTTGTTTCCGGCCCATATTCCAACTATAAATATAGGTGTTAGGGTGAGGAGTAGAGATTGATGAACTAGAAGGAGTTTACGGCCAGAGAGAAACAGGAGCTTTTATGTGCGTGTGAATCTTTTGTATCCGGATATTCATTCATATCAATACATACAAAGATATATACTAATCTTCTTCTCCTTCTCTTCTATTTGATCTGACATCATCCGTTTGATTGGGATTCCGCACCGTTAAACGGACTGACTGATACACGGGCAGATTAGGGACTTACAATTGGTATCAGAGCCAAGTTGTATCAGTCAAAGGGATTTATTGTTTCATCCAAAAATCGAAGATTTTGTGTTCTCGGTCCAAGCATACAGCCGTAAACACTGAGTTCACGGCCGCAAACTAGTCAAATTCTTCAACCGTGAAGTCTAGATTCTTGGGCCGTAAACTCTATTTTGGAGCATTATTTGATCTTATTTTTGAAACATTTTTGCGTTTTTGGATAGATCTCGCAAAATTAAGGGGGGGTTTGTTCTTCGTGTTTTTCATAAAAAAGGGTTTTTGATCGAGTTTTGGAGCTTCAAAGTCGAAAAATCGCTGTTTTTCCCGTAATCGTTGAAGAGTTTTCGGCCGGAGCTTACTGCTGGAAACAGTTCACGGCCAGAGTTTACGGCCGGAAACTGTTCATGGCAGGCGGCGGAGTTCGTGTTTGCGGCTAGGGTTTCAGAGCTTGCGGCTCGGAGTTTGCGGCTCGGCTCGGCAGATCGGCTCGGTGGGTCTTGGCTCAGCAGCCGGCTTGCTAAAGCGCTTGAGTTTTCGGCCGGAGCTTACTGCCAGAAACAGTTCACGGCCGGAGTTTACAGCCAAAAATTGTTCACGGCCGGCGGCAGAGTTCGTGTTTGCGGCTAGGGTTTCAGAACTTGCGGGTCGGAGTTTGCGGCTCGGCGGATCGACTCGGTGGATCTTGGCTCAGCAGCCGACTTGCATTAACGCTTCAGCAAATTAAAGGACACGAAGTTGGGGGTGGCGGGGATCGAACCCGCGACCTCTAGATCATTGAAATAACCGCTTAGCCAACTCGACCAACTGTGACTTTGTTCCTTCCCTCCCAAATATTAAACTTAAACACTTCCAGCCGCACCTACTTTCGAAATTTTGACACTTTTAACCCCTATAATCAATTTCTTTGATTTTTACAGTTCTTTTTTAAACCAAAAATTTTAATTTTAATTTTTGAATTTTATTTTTGACCTTTTATTTCAAATTTTGATTTTGACTTCCAAGTTTGACCTTTGACTTTAAACCTTGACTTTTTCATTTAATTTTTTAAAATTTCAAATTTAACTTTTCGGTTTGACTTTCAAGTTTGATTTTTTTTCAAGTTTGACTTTTTCAAGGTGGACTTTTTCATGTTTGACTTTTGAGTTTAATTTTTTCAATTTGACTTTTAATTTTTATTTTAACTTCTAGTTTTTTTTAATTGATTTTAAGCTCTACGAGGGAGTTGAAAACATGAAAGAAAGTCGTCAGGATACGTTAAGACAAAATTTCAACTTTTTCGATTTTATCCCTAGAAAAACCCTCGAAACTCAGTTGCAGCGATTTACTACACTCACTACTGAGATGAATATAGTCGGGATCTTCTTGACTAAGTCCGAGATAAACAAAAAGCTGCTAAATTCACTTCTGAAATCGTGGGATATGAACATGGCCGTCATCAAGAAGACAAAAGATCTCAATCGTCTTAGTCTTGCTGATGTTATTCAAGAACTTGATGCTTTAAAGTGTAGAAAAACAATGAGTTCAGAAAACATTCCGGTCATTGAAGTTACATGTACTCCAGCTTGTGAAGCCACGATTAAATTTCTTCGGGAACAAATTGATATATTTAAAAGAGAAGTTGAGGACCTAAGATATGAAGGATATCAAATCAGGAAAGGACAGAAACCCCTGAAGGCTAAATTAGAAGCAAAAACCAAGGACTTTAGGAAACTTCAGGACGAGTATAGCAACAAGTGTGAAAATTATGATTATATTAAGAGACAACTTGCTGTTGTAACTGAAGAACTTGACGCTTTAAAAATTAAGTTTGGAAAAACAGATGTCAGTTTCAAAAATTATACTGAGTCAAGTCAGACAGTCGAGTCCTTGTATGAAACTCAATTAAAATTCAATGAAAATCAAAACAAGGGTCTAGGGTATGATAGTGTTCCTCCACCTTTCAATCATAACTACACATCCATCCCTATGACAAAGGAAGAAATTGACAGGGAGGCACATCTTCGATATGGCAAACCAGCTGGATTTGTGTCAGGAGGATTTATTCAGGTTGAAAATACTAATGTTTCAGCTTCATATGCAGGTAAAGTAGCAGAAAATGAGAACACGGAGAGCACTACTGAACAAACCAATGACTCCTTGAACTCAGAATATGTTGCTTCGAATTCTGTTACTCCTAACAAACCTGCGTTGAGAAATACAGGCCACCAATTCCAACGCAACAGAGTTCTTGTGGCAAGAGTGCATGTGGGAACAACAAGAAACAAGGCAAGGATACGCCACCAGGGGCAGGAAGAAACAACTTCACAGTGAAGAAAAAGGCATGTTTTCACTATGGAACACCTGGACACATTGTCCGAAACTGTCCAAATCGCGCATACGTTCCTTACTACACACAATGCTGACAGAACGCGCCAAGAGGGAGATACTCCAAAAGAAACCCCTCAAGGTCACGTTCTTACCATGATGACTGGAACGCACAGAAGAGCAAGAATCAAACTCTGAAGGCCAAGAATCAAACCTACAAGGCCAAGCATCCAACTCCCAAGGCCAAACATCCAACTCTCAAGAACAAGAAGGGAATGCTGGCCCAGAAGTCTAGTTCAAGAGATGCTCTTGTGAAGCCAAGACCGGTTAGGTCAAAGTCATCTAGGTAGACGGCTTCAAGTTCCAAAGCAAGTACCGAGGTACCCATCGGATCGAACAAGAAATGGGTTAAACCCGAATATAGATGGGTACCAAAGGTGAAAACTCCCAAATCAATTAATGGGAGAGAGTATCGTGCGTTGATGACAAAGGTCGACCCAGTTTCAAAATGGACTGGGTTCCAAAGACCAACTGATCCCGCTCTGTGCTGGAGCAGCTATGGAGTCATATCATCAGACTTCGGTTTGTTGGTAGTGGCTGCTCTTGGCATATGATTCGGGACATCTCTCAATTGTACAACATTCAGACCTTTGTTGAGAGTATGTGTCTTTTTGTGGGAAAGGAAGAGAGGAAGAGATCACTCATGGGTTTTGTGCTTAATGACATGAAGAGTTTTCGGATCTGTTCTGAGTTTAAGCGTGCTGTTCTCAGACCTTCTCGATGCAAATTCAATCGGTGACTTACGGTTTGAGTTTTCTTCTCTAATACTCCAGAGTTTTTCTTAACCTGATTCGCTTTAAAGACTAATTTTTGTTTTAGGATAGTTTAAATTTGTGCATTTACTTTCATTTCTCTCCTATGCACAAATTTATGGGGAGAAATAAAAACAAAACAAAAGATTAGAAAATTTTAAAAAAATTCAAAAACATTAGAAAATAAAAAAATAAAAACATGTTGTTTATGGAATGTGCTTGAGGGAGATGGTTTGGGAAGTGATATTATCAAGTGATAACAGGCAACCTGAGTTTGCGTAACGTACCCGAAGTTGAAGGGTCTATGCTCTAGTTTGATGCGTCGGTAGGCACAAAAATTTTTAAAATGGACATGACTAGGCAGAGTTGAACTTCGGAAATTTATAGACTTGACAAATTTTGACCTAGTTAGATCCATTCAGCCTGACAATACGACGCTCGGATAGGTTGAGCAGGGAGATATATATGGGAATCTACTCGTCACATTAAATGAACCCATACTTGGAATCGTGGTTTAACTTTTCCTCGATGTGTGGATTCTGTCATTAATTCCGGTTGGATGGGGCGACTGGTAAATTCCGATAAATTAGGTCTGTAGAATATCATTTTCATTCTTTTTCGTCTGTTAGTCATATGTTGTCTCCTTTGCGTGACTTCCAATCTGACCTGGTACACAACATATGTAACTCTATTTCTCTGCAGGCTATATATACATGTGTGAAATACTTCTTATCTGTTAGCCATATGATGTCTCCTTTGCGCGACTTCTAATCCGACCTGGTACACAACATATGCAACCTTCTTCTTCGCAACCCCTCTGAAGTAGTTAGCAATAGAATTTTGAATCTCTTCTCTCTCTGAATGGTTGTCTGGTAACCCGGTGTAAGGAGTACTCTGGAAGTTCTTGATGGCTGGGGCATATCAGGAAGAGGGAAACACGTTCCAGTACACTTAAAATTGAACTCATACATATTGTCTATAGATCTCGCTGCTCAATTTAGGTGGACAACAATATCCCTAGTCGTCGTCATATGAATGGTCCTTAAGATATAGTATCTAAGGAATTAGGATCAGATATAATTCTTAGGAACTTAAGTTCACCTTGTCTTGTATCAAATAGTATGTCCTAAATCAGTCACAATTTTTCGTGTTTAAGTGGACAACAATGTGACAACCCGAAATTTCCATTTGTACGAACAATATCTATTCAATAGAAGTCAGTCCAATTTCAGTAATTTTCAGACTTTTCCGAACAAGTTAGTGTACATTAGGGTTTACACTTTAGGAGATATCAGGAGAGTGCATGCTCCTGGGTTTGTGAAATTTGAACATTTCAAGTTTCATAATGTTACAGTCCAAGTTCGAGAATAAAAATATTTTCTGTCAAAATATTTCAGGACTATAAATAGTTTTCTGAATTAAATTAATTCATTATTCACAATTCCAGCTAGAGAAAAGCCATTTTCTCTCTGACAGATCTTCGGGTTTTTATCCCAGATTGTGAGAAACTCTTTCTAGTAGTGTTAGAATACATACTAGATGCTTAAAAGATGATTTAGATGGCTAAATCATGAGATCTAGGAGTTTACTCCCCAAGGTGTTCTTGGGCGGTAAACTCCCGAAACAAAGCCAAAACTGACATTGGTGCTAGGATAAGGCCTTAGAACATTAGGTATACATGTTAGGGACATGAAAACACACACAAAACCACCCAAGATTGGGAGTTTACGGCCCAGAACTCTCTTAGGCTGTAAACTCCATTTCCTAGCCCTAAATGGTGATTTGAGGACTTAAGGACTTTAAGGCTTGCATCTAGGTTATTTTCCCAAGTAGCTTAAGGTCTTAAACACATCAAATGACACAAATGAAAGTGATTTTACGGCCCAGAACTCTCCTAGGCCGTAAACTCCATGTAAATGATCACAAAGGGTGTTTTCATGACACCTAAGGCCCTAGACCTTTACAAGAAATTGTACCCACTAAATGGAAGGACCAAACCACACCAAAATCACTTAAACAAGTGAGTTTATGGCCAAGACATGGTTCTTGGGCCGTAAACTCCTAAAAGGGGCACTAAGTGGTGCCTAATGCCTTCATATGCTAGGAATAAAAGTCTAGAACATATCCCACAAGTGCAAGAGGCTTGAAAGCAACCAAGGAATCACCCCAAGGGAGTTTACGGCCGTAAACTCCAAGGGGAAATGTCCTTGAGGCCGTAAACTCCTAATTGGAGTACTTCTAGACCTTAAACCCTTCCAAGGACATAGCCACTAGGTTAGAATAATTCTAGAAAGCATTTGGGACTTCAAAACACACCAAACACACATGTTTGGGAGTTTACGGCCGTAAACTCAAGAGTTTACAACCGTAAACTCCATGTGTGATGGTTTATGGAGCGTAAGCTCTCATATAGGGTCCTTTGGAAATCCTAAACACAAGTACCCTGTCCCACAATAGCTTAGATGAAGTCCTTACGGCTTAAAACACTTATATAGAGTGTTAACTATGTCTAGAATGTCTTAAACATTATCAATTAGTCTTTTGTGTTTAATTGAGTGCATATATGTGTGATTATATGTTCATTAGGATCATAGTGTGTGCACAAGTCCTCGCTTGACACCTAGCAATCCGATACCGTCCAATTCATCCCAATCACCAACTGCAGGTGAGTTCATACCCCTAATCAATGTTTTAAATGATTTTAAATTCTTTAATGGGGGGGGGGGGATACAAGTAGAAACAAACATGTTATTAAATCATTGATATGTATTTTATAACTGTGTTCGTCATTTAACAGATTTCACATGCTACCAAATGTGATGCATGAAATGGTTTTACATCCTAAAAGCACATTGTTACCAATTGTTTTACTTTTGAAATGTTTAATCAAATGACATCAAGTCATTATTATTTATTGTTCAAAAACCATACGATCTCTTACAAAACCATTTTTCATTCTTGAACTAAACTATGCATATACACTTATATTCTTATATATGTATTGATGTCATAGTTTGCATCTTTCATTTAGTTTCTCACACCCTTGACTAGTAAGAGTGTGTAAACTTACATGATCAACTAGTTATATTACAGTAGATTATCATAGGGATAATGGGAAGATATCAAACATTACTTCTATTACAAGGAGTCACACAAGAGTCAGTTCATTCATGAGTCTATACTAGTACATTACCTGATACATAAGTACTAACAGATGTTTACTTGATACATGAATATGTTTACATATACTTACCTGTTACATGGACACACACACATGAACACCATACAGGAACACTTTTACATAGGTGCATTATCCTGTATTCACTTACCTGGATACTTGTACTTAGAACTATGAGGATGATTTAGTAGTACTTACTGTGTAAATTGTCTTTCTTATCCTGGTTCAATGGGAATAACTAGACGGGACTTACCATTCCGAACCCCACTGTTTAGCACTAGTGTTCGATGACCATCTTCGGAAGTCTAAGGTTACTACTTATATTAGGAAATCGATTTGGGACTAACCCTTCCACCCACCTGCTGCTGCTACAAAGGACAATTGGACAATCTTCGGATGTTCATTAGGTTATATATTTCGCTTCATGCGATGTAGTGTTGGTCCTAGTACCCAGTGACAACACTTACAATATTATATTTTTCCTGATTACTTTATTTTGTGACACATTCACATAGACGATGAGTTAGACTAAGCACTTTTAGTACTAGTCTACACAAAGGAAAAACTATCATTTTTCAAACAGAACATTCGGGTCTTGGTAGAAGACTACACTTCATACGTACAGAACATTCGGGTCTTGGTAGAAGACTACATTTCATACTTATAGAAAATAAGGGTTTTTCTAGGGATTTCATACTTACATCAACATTTTCATTTAAACGATTTACATGGCCTTCATAACAGATTTTCACAAACAAGGCAATGACACTTATATACTTATGAATTCACCAGCTTTAAAGCTGATACTCGCTTTCAAAATAACTTGTATTCTCAGGTCACCAGTAGACAGGTAAGAAGGCCAAGTTTTGAGAAGACAGAGCAGACAAGTCTCGTCTTTTAGTTTTGATTGTATATTTTTGGTGTCTTATTACAAATGAAAGAACACACATGTATAAAACTTTACTTATAATGCAATGGATGATGTTGTTACTTGTTTATTATATTACACTGTTGTGATACTGTACATGACGTCCTCCACCCCTGAACGTTCCGCCGTTCGTGGTTTTGGGGTGTGACAAACAATACCGGCGATTGACCAGACAAAGACGTGAAGATAGAAGGTACCGACAACTGGATAAAGGCTGTCTAAAAACTTTGATCCCAAATCACTCTTAAAGTTAAATATCATTTTTATTTTTGTTAAATTTGTCATAGTTTCTTCTAATTTAAATATTAGGGGAGAATTAAAAATTAAAAATAATGAAAATAAAAAAAAATCAGAAAAATTAAAAAAAATCAAAGAAAAATCAGAAAAATTAAAAATCCAAAAAAGGTGTTATTTCTGTTTTATTTCTTGTTCAGAAAAATCCAAAAATATTTTTGTTAATGTTTTAATTTGTGTGCTAAGTTTTCTTTTAGTTTCGTTTTGTCTTGAAAAGTGATTTCAGGTATAGATAAGACTCATGGAGTTTGTGTTGAAGGTTTCTGAGCCAAAGCCTCGTCTGTGAGCATCGAAGAATTCACATTCGAAGGAGCAAGAAATGAAGATCATTCTTTCAACATTCAATCCTTCAACCCCAGAAGCAAGGTGAAGCTGAAATTGAAGATTATGTGACGGATTGCATTGAAGCCTCCTCAATCAGTCTGCTGGTATCTTAAACCTGCTGAAAGTGATCTGAATGTTTTGTTCTCTCTGATGTTCTCTCTGAAGATTCTCAAGCTAAAAGCGTCATCTTTCAAGAATCAGTACAAGAAGCCTCCTCACCCAATGTGCGTTCAATGCCAAATTCTGAAGAAATGCCCAACCGCTCAAGATGAAGTCATTCATTGAAGATTCATCAAGTTTATCTTGAAGTCATGAAGAATTTGAAGATTAAATGTTGAAGCCAAGTTCCCAATGAAGATTATTAAGAAAGCCGGCTACTTTTTAGGAGGGGCTTGTTGGGTCATTAAGAAAAGAAAGCTATAAACCAAGGGGGAGATTGTTGGGTCAAAATATGGTTTATACATTACTTTTATGGGCAATTGTATTTCTCTGTAATATTTATGAATTTGTGGCCTAGTTTACGGCCGTAAACACCTTACGGCCGTAAACTCATTTACGACCCATTTGTTTCTGGCCCATATTCCAACTATAAATATAGGTGTTAGGGTGAGGAGTAGAGATTGATGAACTAGAAGGAGTTTACGGCCAGAGAGAAACAGGAGCTTTTATGTGTGTGTGAATCTTTTGTATCCGGATCTTCATTAATATCAATACATACAAAGATTCATATTACTCTTCTTCTCCTTCTCTTCTATTTGATCTAACATCATCCGTTTGATTCGGATTCCGCACCATCAAACGGATCTGACTGATACACAGGCAGATTAGGGACTTACAGCAGGCCCGACCAATACTCGTTCCAGAAGCTTGACTGGTTGACTGAGCTAGATTCCTATAGTTTCGAGCAATGTGGCCTTTCTTGCCACAGTTGTTGCAGAGTTTTTCACGACAGGGTCCAGGAGTACGATGGTGATAACTGCATTTGCCACACCAGGGAAGGGTACCAGTGTATCCACTGGTAGAAGTTTGAGTTGTAGGAGCTGCAGTCGGGGTTGTAGCAGCGTGGACTGCTACTGTTTGTTGTTTCTTCGAGGATCCCTGCGAATCCTGACTCTTCCGTTTGTTCCAGAATTTCTTTTTATTTTCACCACTCCCTTTTGCTGGTTCGGGAGCGGTGGTCACCTCTTTAGGATCGTCACTATGATCAATCAGAATTTGCACCAAGCATTTGGCACTATCGTAGGTGTCTGGCTTCGTAGCCAAGACATTACCCTTGGTTGGCTGGGTCAACCCCCATATGAATATCTCAATCTTCTTGCTTTCCGGAGTAACCATATCCGGAAAGAGAAGCGCCAAGTCATCAAATATGGAAGTGTAAGCGGCGATATCGGAACCCTTCGTCTTCAGGTTTCGGAGTTCATGCTCTAGCTTCTGCATTTCGCCCCGGGGGCAGTATTATGCAAGCATAAGCTCCTTCATGACCTCCCAACCCATAGCATTGGCTACCGGTAGGGTTAAGGATTTGACTCGGCCGTTCCACCAAGTCAGGGCTTTGTCGGTGAAGGTACAGGCGGCGAACTTCACCTTGTCGGATTCTGAACAGGCACAGATTTCAAAGATAGATTCGATTTTCTCGAACCATCGGATTAGGGTAATGACACCTCCAGTGCCATTGAAGGGCGTGGGTTTTGCGTTCATAAAGTCATTGTAGGAACACTCCTTCCGGTGTCTCTGGCTACCTTCCTGGTTTTGAGTTTGAATACCACTTCCCGGCCCGCCTGAACCACCGAGGTTCATTTGTGATATGGTAGCAGTCATAGCAGCATTAACAGCTACTTGAAACACGGCGGGATCAAATGGAGAGGGAGGTGGTGGTGGAGGAGGAGGATTGTTGTTCTTTGAGCTGGGTCTTTTCTTTGGAGGCATCTTGATCTATAATAGCCAGGAAAGAGAGGATCATAAGTCCTCTGAATTGAATCAAGAGATATGGAACAAGAGATATCTCATTATGACAGGTATAGAGTTCTATTAAGCGATAAACAGGAAAGAGTTATCAAAGCAGATAAACTATCGCTAAGGAAAGAGTGAGTAGCAACACTCAGAATGAATTTCTACACGTAATCGGCTTTAGCAAAAATACTCTCATAGTATTTTATGTTTCGCTGCAACGATGAATCATTGTTTGTATCTTAGGTAACTTTTAGGCATGCTGCACACCACAGTCACTCCCAAGCACATGTTGGCCGTGTCTCGAATGAATATAGTTGATCAGGCTATATTGACCCTAGACACGACTACATAACTGCCCAGGTTTAACCGCAGCGTACAACACCCATTTACTTATGTTTTGTTCTACTCGTAGTTACGATTTCCGGAGGCTAGGTATACTTGTATACTTTTGAAAAATACTTATATTTTAAAGTATACTTTTAGTTCAGAGCACTTCGGTCCCTTAGTGTTTATAGTCTTATACCATGTAAGGTTTGGTATATTTAGTTCACTATAAACAAGGGCTCTAATACCAATCTGTCACACCCCGAAACCGATGGCGGAAACGTTCCGGGGCGGAGGACGTCATGTAAAGTATCACAACCAATGTACATAGTAAGCACAGTAAACACAACCAATACATTACATAGGAATAATTACATTTGTTTGAAAGTAAAGTTATACATGTTTTATCTATACATTAGCTTGAACAAAAGTAAAGACGTGACTGCTAAAACACTCCGTTTTCTCCAAAAGATCGCGGGTACCTGTCTAATGTGGACCTGAGAATACAAGCAGTTTAAAAATCATCATAAAGCTGGTGAGTTCATAAGCATTTTATTTTAGTAAAAGAACAAGTTTCCTTTGGTTTTCTGAAAAAGTTGCTATCCAAGAAAATCCTATATTTTCTTATAAGAAAAGTTGAGTTATTTGTTTGTTACACAATCTTGGTTAAGATCAGTTTCATGATCCCAGGAAAAACCCTTATTTTCCTTAAAAGTTTGTGGTTTGTTACCGATTCGAAACGAAGTATACAAGTATCTACCCTACTTGTAACGTTTAATTGAATTATTCTGAAAGCTAATATATCTTTGAAAGTACATTAGTTTCAATACACGAACTATGGAAGATAGAAAAACATCCGTGAATAAAATTTGTTAATTTAGAACGTATTGTGAGTCGTATAACCATACTAATTTGACCCGTGACCTCCTTGACGTTTTTCAGGGGTCGCTAGAATCCAAAATTTGTCAACCCAGGCGTGTCTGCCTAACTGTAGCTAGTAGTTAAGGTGTGGGATTGTCAGTCCGGAATAGATCTATCCACAAATTTCACGCTCTCCATCTTGGAGACTTTAGTTATACTTCCGGAGAGGATTTACTGATACCCCGTAGGGAATACTGAAGAATAATCTCACAAGCTAGTATACCAATTCACGAAAAATAGATCGTTCTCAAGTTTAGAAATACTTTGGTAAAATATAAATAATCAAATACGAGATAATTATTCAACGAGACACTGTAGATTAAACATGGACAAACTAAATCAGTCATTGTTTTTGAATCCATAAAACCAGAAATGTGGATCCCAAATTATTCCCTTAATAATTTAAATGATTAGATGAGTTATAATTCAGATGATTTGATGAGTTCTCATATTGTTTGAAAGTTATGTAATTACCTTCTGAAAACTTCCCTTATGCACCGCATATTACAAAAAGGATTTAGTATTTAAATATTGTTAGGAAATCATATAATTACAACAATTATAAGTTTTCAAAAACCTTTATGATTTGCTTATATTCCCCCCCCCCCTGAAAACATTGAAAATACGGAAAAAATGTAGGGGTATGAACTCACCAGTCGAGAAACGTGTCGGTTGGATGCTAAGTGTCAGTTCGGGGCTTGAGAATACACGAGGTTCCTATGTAATATGAAAATATACATGATGGTATCTAATTAGAATTTGAACTACTAGTTAGATAAGATAGTACACTTCGAGGCGCGAAAACACTTTATTTCAAGTGTTAGGAGTGACCCGGGTAGCATCTAAGGGTGTGTATGGTCTAAATATGGAGTTTGATTTTCAAGAGTAAACTTCTAAGGGATTTTTCGGCCCAATGACCATATCCCCATGAGTTTACGGCCGTAAACTCATGGGTGGAGGGTTCTTGATTGCTAAATGGTCTTAAAACTCTTGTTGGGTGATGCTAGGTTTAGTTCTAAGGCTATGGAAGGAATCAAACCATCAAAAGGGACCATTTATGGAGTTTATGGAAGTAAACTAGGATTTTACGGCTGTAAACTCTCAAGTACCCATTCTTATTGTGTTTTGGTGATCATAGGTTAAGTCCATGTGTTTCTAGTCCAAAGTACAAGCCATGGAAGGAAGTTAGCGCACAATTTGACCACGACAAAGGAGTTTACGGCCCAGGAACCATTCCTTGGGGGTTTATGGCCGTAATCTCCCTAGGGGATGTTGTCTTGCATGTTTAAGGTTCTAACACAATGGTGGATGATTCTAGACTTTATTCCATGGCTTAGGAGGTGTTTAAGGGGCATTTTAACACCTTAAGAGGTGTTCACGGCCTAAGAAAGGGTGTTTACGGTCCAAGCATGTTCTTGGGCCATAAACTCATGGTTAATCTTCAAATGATAAGGTTTTGGTGTTCTAAGTCCAGTATTGTAATCGCTAAGTCATATCAAAGCTCCAAAAGTGGTTTGGAAGGGTTTTGGGGCTCAAAAACCACATTTGTGTGTGTTTGCGGCCAGGGGCTGTTCCCGGGCCGTAAACACATGTTCTTGGTCCTATTCCATGAATTAAACATGAATTTGAAAGTTAAATGTGTTATACTATGAGCTAGGATAGATTTCTTACCAAACTGGAGCTTGAAAGAGGTGATTTTGGATGAAAGATTGAGTTTGCAGAGAGAGAGAGAGTAGAGAGAGAGAGAGAGAATGAAAAAGCTTCGAATGAAGTTCTTTCACCTTTAAATATGGTTCGGGTTTCGGACCCGGTGGAATTCTACCCGATACTGACGTTAAACGGGGCTTTTGGTCGTAGCCGATTAATTTGTCGTAACCCGACGTGGTCGAAACTATAAATTTTCCAAATAAATATTTGTGATGTTTTCACATGATTATAATGTGTTTGGACACTCACGAGATCATAATAAAAGTCTTAATTAAATGACCTAATCCAAAAGTCAACAGAAAAATCGGAAATGCTAATGGTTTTATTAACGAGAACGGGTTACAATGACGGAAAGTTTTCGGATTATCACAGCTTATAAGGAGCACAAACATCAAGTGAAAACTTATTTTGATAGAGTTGGTGAATATAAGGATGTGGAAGGTGCAATACAATGTCTACCGGATGATATGGACGACGAAGCTTGGGATAAGATGATTGATCTTCTTTTTTTGGATGAGCATTATAGGAAGTAGTGCGAAAAGGTAAAGAAAGTAGGTCCGAACTTACATGTACGAGTTCTCATGGAAGTAGAACATATACAGACAGACGACGTGAAGAGGTAATTAAATTTATTTGTATTATATAAAATTTTATTAACACTTATATAAATATATTAATTGTTTTTGGCTTATTATATAGAGAAAAGGGACAAGACCCGCAACATACCGATGGTTGGAGACATATGTAATTTAAAGAAAATCGTGGGTTGGTGGACACCGCAAGTACAAGTAGTTTGGGTAAGTAATAAACAAAGTTAATAAGTTATTTGATAAATATATTATTATTATTATACTTAGTTTAAGGTATATTATTATTATTATTATTATTATTATTATTATTATTATTATTATTTTATTGAATAAATTTAGTTATTTGTTTTAGTTAATGTATTTTTATTGTTTTCTTTATTTTAGGAAAAGATTCAATGAGAGAAGATGTTGATGCAATCAGAGCTTTGGTAGAACGGAAAGTTAAATGAAGAACATTGCCTCGCTCGTTCTCTCAGTGAGAGACGCGGGCGTATTTGCGGAAGTGGAAGGGAACCAAGCATCAAGAATAATTTATTTCCAAATGAACATACCAAACGTTCCAAAACTTCCACATTCCAATCTTTAGATAATCCCCAAGTTGTTGTATTAACCCAAGAAATACAAATCATGCAACAACAAATGCTACAAAAGTAACAAATGTATAACAACACTTACACGCCCGTCATTCCTAACTTCTAACCATAACTAACGCCACAATTCTAGTTTAATTGCAATATGCTTTCACAAAATAATCCTGAAATAACCAATGACCTTGATGATGATGATGATGATAATGATGATGATGATGATGATTATGGTGATGATGATGAAGATGATGATGATGTTGATGATGATGATGATGATGAGGAGGAGGAGGAGGAGGTGGAGAAGGAGGATGATGAGGAGAACTAGAATGGTAATGAGAACAATGTTTGTTAAAAAATTGTATTTTTTTGTTATTTTGTTATGGAGTAGAATTTGAATTTTAATTTTAATGGTATGTTATGCTTATTACCTATTTGATATTATTCTACAAATATCCTTTTTGGATTTTTTTTTAAAAACATATTTGGTATATATAACAAAACCTGTGACATATATATATATATATATATATATATATATATATATATATATATATATATATATATAAGGTTACCGTGACATGTTGTTAGTATATATATATATATATATATATATATATATATATATATATATATATATAAGGTTACCGTGACATGTTGTTAGTATAACTTTATAACAGTAAATATGATTTTACCAATCCCGATGACAAGCCGCCAATATTACTAGAATGAAAGTTTGTTGCCACCTACTTTTTCCAATGACAAGTTGTCGATATTGGTGTTAGTTTTCTGGATGACAAGTCATCAGTATTGGTGTAACTTTTCCAGATGACAAGTTGTCGGTATTGGTGTAACTTTTCCAACCAACAAGTCGTCTGGATAGAGTCCGAATAAAACTTTCTTTTAACTCGAAAATCAATCTTGACGACTCTTTGATGACTACATGTCGTTTGGATTGGTTAATCTATAACGACGACTCCTGTCTTGACGACATTTTCAACTTTTACCGATGAAACTATGGCGACGACTTTTTACGGACGACATTTCATCTGTATAATCTTTCCCGACAACATGTCGTCGATACAGTGTCCAAAATTGTCGTAGGCATAGGGCTCAATCCTTGTCGTTTGCTTAGGGCTCGATCCTTTGTAACATCCCAGAATATCAAGAGTAGAGTTGAAGGGCTAAAAGTGTAATTGTGGAAGGGCAACTCGGCGAGTAGGGTCGCGACTCTAGTCACGTGTTAAATGGCCAACTCGGCGATTCGGCGGCTGGACTCAGTGAGTAGGTGTTGAGTGGAGAAAACCCTAATTTCGAGGGTTGAGCGCTATATAAAGGACATTATATCTTCTCCCCAGCCTCCTTACCATTCCTTGAGTTCCAAAAACCCTAAATTCGTGAGGAGACCCCATTGTTGAGTGAATTAAAGTTGAAGAAAGATCTTTGGTGCTTTAATCTTGAAGATTGGAGGCTTGTATCAGGGAGCTTGGGGAGATTAGGAATCTACAGTTGGTTGGGTTCATTCCAAGGGTAAGGAACCATTTCCTTAAGCTATTTTCTTCATGGGTTCATGTATGGTGGTTGATATGACATATATTTTGAGATAGAAGCTTGGATCTGGGGATGCTACTTCAGATCTAAGCTTGTGATGGTCCTATATGTCATAAAGTCCCGATTCTTGAGTGTTTGGTGAAGCTCTTTTGTCCCAAACCCTAGCCCTAGAGTGTGAAATGCCTAGATCTCTTTGGATTCACGTAAAGTTTGCCACTTTACGTGATGGATGGGTTGTAGAAGGGTAGATCTACGTTTTGGATCAACTGCATGGCCTGGAATGCTTTTGTATGGGTTAAGATCTAGATGCACTCGGCGAGTCACAAAGGTGTACTCAGCGAGTTGCTTGAAGATGGACTGGAACTCGGCGAGTTGGAAGAACAACTTGGCGAGTAGGTTAAAGATAGCTTTGGACTCGGCGAGTCTATTCTTGGACTTGGCGATTCTGGTCGTGAGGACCAAACTTCTTCTGGTGGAGTCATGAATTAGTGAGTCAAGGGAGGACTCAGTGAGTTGAGTGTGAGGGGACTCAGAGTTGTGAGACTCGGCGAGTCTCGGGGTGACTCAGCGAGTTGAGTCGTGGTTTGGGGATGTTCTGAGCATGGGGACTCGACGAGTCATTGGGTTGACTCGGCGAGTAGAGTCAGTCAGGGGGTTGACTTTGACTTTGACTTTGACCAAGGGTTGACCAGTTGACTTCTAGGGGCATTTTGGTAATTGTTGGCTTTTGTTTCAAGTTCAGAGTTTTGGAGTTAGCTAGTGTTGGAGATCGTATCAGTGGTTGGAGCAGCTTGGGTTTATCTGTTTAGTTGGCAGTTACGAGGTGAGTTATCCTCACTATATCAACAGGGTCTAAGGCACCAAGGCCGGCCCTTTTATCGGACTGAGATCCGGGTATCGTTGTTACGTTATTGTTTTGCTATGTTTGCATCCTGGTAGTTAGGATGGTATTATGTTAGAGACTTGGTTAAGGTCGGTATCCTGGTATATAGGATGATGCTATGCTAGTGACCGGTTAGGTCGGTATCCTGGTTAGGAGGATGATATGTTATGTGATCTGTTAGATCGGTTGATTGAATGTAAATTGTTATATGCTCGAATGTTTATGTGGACATGGTTGTTGGACTGGGGTTGGGTTGAGGCGGGTCCTGCTTTGTGTTGTAGGCCAACATACCCAGGACGGACCGGTTGTCCCGAAGGCCCAGCGAGCGGTTCGGATAGGCTGTAGGCCCCAAGAGGGCGGACCAGACGTGCCGAGGCTCGGAGAGTGGACCAGGCCGACTGAAGCCCCGATGCGGGCGGACCAGTCATATTGTAGACTTAGAGAGTGGACCAGGTGGATTGAAGGCCCGATGCGGGCAGACCAATCACACTAGAGACTCGATGTATATGGCTAGACTCAGAGGGTGGACCAGGTGGACTGTTGGCCGGTGCGGCGGACCAGTCACACAGTAGATCCGAAGTGCATGGTTGTTCTGTGTTCTGATATTATATGGCATGTTATGTGTGTATGGTATTTGTGGTTGGTATTTTGGGGGTATCTCACTAAGCTTTCGGGCTTACAGTTGTGGTTTAATGTTTTTCAGGTTCTTCAGGAGACCGTGGAAAGGCAAAGGCGTGATCGTACCACTCCTCATGATTATGTTTTATGATGTGATTCTGGGAAGACTCTGATAATAATTGTATTGAAAACCTTTTTGTAATAACATTGAGAAAATGGGTTTTATTTGAAAAGTTAAAATTGGTTGAAATTTTATGGTCGTTACAAGTTGGGAGATTTCCAGTGTTCCTCTAGGAGTGAGGGTTGAGTTATTGTTATGTTTGTTCTTCACTAAGCTGTTGTGGTGATAATTGATATAAATATGGGTAGGTGTGGAAGGTAGTATGGGCCCGTACTACTGAAAGCACAGGACCCATACGCGTATCAAGTAAGCCACAACCTCTAGGGTTGGTTCGGGGGTTGATTCCCCAATTAGTGGGAAGTATCTGAGATCTTGCTATGTTTTTCAGTATGGTGGTTACGAGGCATGCTGGGAGCAGATCCGGGTCAGGATCGGGAGCAGGAGAGGATGGTCAGGGTGGGTCAGTACCGCCCGAGGTTATTGGTCAGATGAGCACAGGCAAGTTGGATTCTAGGATTCGTGAGATCCTGCATGATGAGATTGTTGCATTGTTCCGGGCCGAGCTGCCAGAACTGTTTGGGTCGATTAAGACCGCTATGGTTGAGTATTTTGATGAGCGTTATGCTGCTCTCACAGAGACGGCTGCCGCGACGGCTACAACGGCTGTAGCAGCGGCAGGGGGAGGAGCTGGTAGAGGTTTCCAGTATCGGGACTTCGATAATACGAAGCGCCCTACCTTTGATGGAGTTCAGGACCCGATTGTTGCTATGAGATGGTTGTCAGACGTGGAGGTGTGTTTCTTCACGTGTTCATGCCCTGCTGATCAGAGGGTGAGGTGTGCTCTGAACCTATTGAGGCTTGGGGCGTAGGACTGGTGGAGATTGACCACGGGGTCATATTCGGATGCGCAGAGGGTTGCGGTTACATGGGATCAGTTCCGAGAGATTTTCAGCACTCGTTATGTTCCGCGGATTGAGAGGGAGAGATTGGCTCAGGAGTTCCTTGAGTTGAAGCAGGATTCGGAGTCGGTGACGGAGATCACTAGGATGTTCACTGAGAGAGCGATGTTTTGCCTCGAGTTTGCTTCGGAGCAGGATCAGATGTCCCGATATCTAAGTATGCTCAAGAGGGATATCAGGCAGTTTGTGTCTACGCAGAGGTGCGAGACCTTGTTAGAGTTGCAGGAGGCCGCTAGGCGGCGTGAGTTGGAGATGGAGTTGTAGTTGCGAGAGCAGAGGCAGGCTCTGGTAAAGTCGCAGCCGGCGCCGAAACGGTCTAAGACTGTCAATTCTAGATTGGGAGATCAGAGCAGCATACTTGTGGGAAGTGTGGGAAGGGTCACACCGGAGTTTGTAGGTCCGGTGATGCATGCCGCAAGTGTGGAAATGAGGGGCACTATGCGAGGGATTGTCGGCAGGCAGCCCCGGGTCAGGATTTGAGGATCTATTATCATTGCCATCAGGTTGGGCATTTGAGGGTCAACTGTCCACAGCTTGCTGCGGGACTGGTGCAGGCTCCAGCACCGGCCACATTGAGGATCACGGGTGGGGGTCAGGGTGGAGCGGAGCCCACAAGGGCTCAGGTTCGTGCTTTTCAGCTTATAGCAAAGGAGGTCAGGGCAGTGCCAGATGTAGCTGCGGGTATGTTTCTTTCTTGATTTCTTATTATTTTATGATTATTATGGAGTATTATTTATCTTTTACTCTCGTTGTCTGGTTTTCGGTAATGTATCCGTTGATTTTGAGGGTTATGGTATGGTTATGGGTTTAGTGATGGGAATTCTGTTGGTTATCATTCATGAGGGTGATTAGTGGAAATCTAGCGTTTGGTCTGAATGTCGGGTAGCATCTTCAGTCTGAGGAGTGGTTACCTGAAGATCGAGTTTCTTTCGAGCCCAGGATGATCAGTGTTTATTTGTGATTTCGGGAAGGTTGCTCGTGCTAGTGGGAATCAGTTCTCGTGTAAGTGTTTGTGTTGTGGGAGGTTGTTGAGGGAGGTCGGTGATGGCGACCGGTGGTTGATAGACAGTATACTAAGTGGGGGAGAATTGGATAATTCTCCGGAAGATCGATGAGCATGAAAGGTTGTCTAGCTGCTTGAGATTCAGCAGTGATTCGGTCAGCTAGAGCGTAGGCTGGTATGAGTAAGTGGTAGGCGTGCGAGGCAGGATACATACCAAGGGTGATTGATTGTGGAAGGCCTGGGATCGGGCTGGATTTGAGTATGTAGAATGGAGGTAGAGTTCGGAACCCCTAGAGGGCTAGAACAGTATGCATGACAAAGTTCCCCGGAGGGATAGCTCGGAATGATGAATGCTAGTTGAGCGGACCGGATAGACTGAAGGCCGGTAGCCGTACTAGTCAGGCCGAAGGCTCGGAGAACGGTCCAGCTAGGCTGAAGGCCCTGGAGGACGGTCAAGATCGGCTGAAGGTTCTGAGAGTGGTCCAGATTGGTTGAAGGCCTGGTAAGGCGGTCCAGTCATGCCGAAGACTCTACAGGTGTCGTTGGATTGGTTCAAGGAAATGGATTGTGTTTGTCGCGATGTGTTAGCGTTAGAAGGTCTGGCCCCGGGTATTGATCTCGATTAGTGGAGAAGTGTATGGACTCGAGAGTCCTTGCGATCGGATTCAAAGCATGTGTGGTGCATGGGATAGCGGTTGTGCTATAGGGGAGTGGTGTAACGTTGGGCGAACACCGTGGCACTTGTTGTAGTGACAAGGCGGCCAAGTGGATTTCCTTGGTAAGGAAAAAAGGGAAAGGAATGTAGCTCCGAGAGGGGATGTAAGTTCACGGGAGTGAAAGCAGTAGTGCAAAGATATGATTGGGGTGTTCCAATTATGGTTGTTGCGTAGTATGTGCGGCGGTGGTATGGAATCACATCCGGTTTGGATGTCGCCCGAGGTCACTGAAGGAATTCCGAGGGTGTAGAGCCAAGAGGCTCGGAAGGGATGTAGGGATGGAGTCTTGGACTCCCAGCTTGATTTCGATCAAGGAATTGTGTATGTAATGGTAATTCATCCTGGGGGATGTTTGGAGGTGTCATCATTGTATTGGGTTTTCCCAACCCGAGAATGTGTCATTCTATCAGCATGGGGTGGTTGAAGTTGGACTCGAATCGGGAATTCCGATGGTTCATGGTTATTTCTAACTCGTGGGGTCGAGTGATTGTTGTGATTTGGGGCGGGTGAAGTATCATGGAATGATACTCAATTGATCAGTTGGTAAGTGTGGTTGTCAGAGGGCGAGGCCAGTGGCCAGCTCGAAGCGGTGGTCAGAACACCACGGGGAGGAAATTTTGGTTTGCGTTTCGGTGGTTGTGCTTTAAGGAACCTGGTCTGGTTATGCCAGGTGGTGCATTGCGAGAGTAGTTCCGGAGTTGTGTTGCCGCAGGCTTCGAGGGTGAAGCCTAAATTAAGTGGGGGAGAATTGTAACATCTCGGAATATCAAGAATAGGGTTGAAGGGATAAAAGTGTAATTGTGGAAGGGCAACTCGGCGAGTCCATGGGTGGACTCGGCGAGTAGGGTCGTAACTCTAGTCGCGTGTTAAATGGCCAACTTGGTGAGTGGGTGCTAAGTGGAGAAAACCCTAATTTCGAGGGTTGAACCTTAGATAAAGGACATTATATCTTCTCCCCAGCCTCCTTACCATTCCTTGAGTTTCAGAAACCCTAAATTCGTAAGGAGACCCCATTGTTGAGTGAATTAGAGCTTGAGGAAAGATCTTTGGTGCTTTAAGCTTGAAGATTGGAGGCTTGTATTAGGGAGCTTGGGGAGATCAGGAATCTACAGTTGGTTGGGCTCATTCCAGGGGTAAGGAACCATTTCCTTAAGCTATTTTCTTCATGGGTTCATGTGTGGTGGTTGATATGACATATATTTTGAGATAGAAGCTTGGATCTAGGGATGCTACTTCAGATCTAAGCTTGTGATGGTCCTATATGTCATAAAGTCCCGATTCTTGAGTGTTTAGTGAAGCTCTTTTGTCCCAAACCCTAGCCCTAGAGTGTAAAATGCCTAGATCTCTTTGGATTCACGTAAAGTTTGCCACTTTACGTGATGGATGGGTTGTAGAAGGGTAGATCTACGTTTTGGATCAACTGCATGGCCTGGAAGGCTTCTTTATGTAGGGGTGCAAACGAGCCGAGCCGAGCCTGAGCCTGGCCAGGCTCGGATCGGG
The DNA here is from genome assembly GCF_002870075.4 of Lactuca sativa. Taxonomy (NCBI): domain Eukaryota; kingdom Viridiplantae; phylum Streptophyta; class Magnoliopsida; order Asterales; family Asteraceae; genus Lactuca; species Lactuca sativa. Next base: position 147,189,280 of record NC_056631.2, read on the forward strand.
CTCGTTTAAGTTATATGAGGCTCGAGCTCGAGCTCGGCTCGATTCGAGCTTTCTTTTATTGAGCTCGGCTCGAGCTCGTAAAAAAGTTATACAAGCTCGGCTCGGGCTCGGGCTTGACTCATTTTTATCGGGTGTGCCTAAATAAGCTTAAGCTCGGCTCGAGCTCGTTAAAAAGCTCGTTTACTAATACCCGAAATTCATAATTCCCCTTATATGTTTTTATTTTAATATATATAAATAATAATAAATAATATTATATAAAGGCTCGTTTAGGCTCGCGAGCCTAATCGAGCTTTGTGACATAGGCTTGAGCTCGAGCTCGTTTAATAAACAAGCTTAATATTAAGCTCGAGCTCGGCTCGGGCTCGTTTAAAATTGGTTTCGAGTCGAGCTTTTAACGATCCGATCTCGAGTAGCTCGCGAGTAGCTTGGCTCGTTTGCACCCCTATCTGTATGGGTTAAGATCTAGACGCACTTGGCGAGTCACAAAGGTGTACTCGACGAGTTGCTTGAAGATGGACTGGAACTCGGCGAGTTGGAAGAACAACTCGGCAAGTAGGTTGAAGATAGCTTTGGACTCGACGAGTCTGTTCTTGGACTCGGCAAGTCTGGTCGTGAGGACCAAACTTCTTATGGTGGAGTCATGACTCAGTGAGTCAAGGGAGGACTCGGTGAGTTGAGTGTGAGGGGACTCAGAGTTGTGAGACTCGGCGAGTCTCGGGGTGACTCGGCGAGTTGAGTTGCGGTTTGGGGAAGTTCTGAGCATGGGGACTCGACGAGTCATTGGGTTGACTCGGCGAGTAGAGTCATTCAGGAGGTTGACTTTGACTTTGACTTTGACCAAGGGTTGACCAGTTGACTTCTAGGGGCATTTTGGTAATTGTTGGCTTTCGTTTCGAGTTTAGAGTTTTGGTGTTGGCCAGTGTTGGAGATCGTATCAGTGGTCGGAGAAGCGTGGGTTTATCTGTTCAGTCGGCAGTTGCGAGGTGAGTTATCCTCACTATATCAACAGGGTCTAAGGCACCAAGGCCGACCCTTTTATCGGACTGAGATCCGGGTATCGTTGTTACGTTATTGTTTTGCTATGTTTGCATCCTGTTAGTTAGGATGGTATTATGTTAGAGACCTGGTTAAAGTCGGTATCCTTGTATATAGGATGATGTTGTGCTAGTGACCGGTTAGGTCAGTATCCTGGTTAGGAGGATGATATGTTATGTGATCTGTTAGATCGGTTGATTGAATGTAAATTGTTATATGCTCGAATGTTTATGTGCACATGGTTGTTGGATTTGGGTTGGGTTGAGGCGGGTACTGCTTTCTGCTCTAGGCCAACATACCCAGGGCGGACCGGTTGTCCTGAAGGCCCAACGAGCGGTCCGGATAGGCTGTAGGCCCCTAGAGGGCGGACCAGACGTGCCAAGGCTCGGAGAGTGGACCAGGTCGACTGAAGGCCCGGTGTGGGCGGACCAGTCATACTGTAGACTTAGAGAGTGGACCAGGTGGATTGAAGGCTCGATGCAGGCGGACCAATCACACTGCAGAGTCGATGCATATGGCTAGACTCGGAGGGTGGACCAGGTGGACTATTGGCCGGTGCGGCGGACCAGTCACACAGTAGACCCGAAGTGCATCGCTGTTCTGTGTTCTGATATGATATGGCATGTTATGCGTGTATAGTATTTGTGGTTGGTATTTTGGGGGTATCTCACTAAGCTTTCGGGCTTACAGTTGTGATTCTAGGAAGACCGTGGCAAGGCAAAGGAGTGATCGTACCGCTCCTCATGATTATATTTTATGATGTGATTATGAGAAGACTCTGATAATAATCGTATTGAAAACTTTTTTGTAATAACATTGAGAAAATGGGTTGTATTTGAAAAGTTAAAATTTGTTGAAATTTTTTGGTCGTTACATCCTTGTTATTTAATTTATCTACATAAATTATATAAAAAATCACCGTTTTTTCGAAATATTAGTGAAATATTCTAATGGAATATTATATTGTATATAATCAAATCAAAATTTGAAAATGTATGAATATTCTAACATTCAACTAAAATTGTTAGATATGTTAAAATATTATAATATGGTACTTAAGTTGTTAGATTTGTTTGAATATTCTAGTATTCTACTAATTTTTTTTAAATATTTATAGTTTAATATTTTAATAGAATATTTTAATATTTTAAAATTCGTTTTAAATATTTACAGTATAATATTCTTTTATACTATTTCACGTCTATTTAAAAAAAAATGATAATATTTTTGTTATTGTTTTTTGGGTAAAATAAATGACAAATAATATTTTAAAAAAAAATCAAAAATTTCATTTATTTTCCATTTTTAAAATGTCTTTTATAATCTCTAAAATGAATGATAGAACTGCGTCTCAATGTCTCACAAAATATGATGGTCATATATATATATATATATATATATATATATATATATATATATATATATATATATATATATATATATATATATATATATATATATATATATATATATATATATATATATATAAACTAGTAGAATATCCATGCGATATGGCGAATAGTTTTTTTGGCAGTTAGTTTTTATGTGGCGATTAGTTTCTTTTCGCGTGAGATGTGTTGTATAATTCCCTTTGACATTTTGCAAAAGTGAGACATATATGTTAAAATAAGAATCTAAATAACTTGGATTAGTTAGTCCCTTGATATTTACTTAAATATTTTTGAAATATATGTATATATTATTAAATAAATAAATCTAATTATAATGGAAAAATAAATGTATTAAAAATTTATAAAATGTAAAATACATTTTATATGGATTTTTATTACATTAATAGTGTTAAGTCCTTTTTGTCAATTCCATTTTATAAAAAATAAAAGAAAATAAAATAAAAAACAAATCTAATTATCCTTTAAAAGAAACGATCAATTTCTTATTTACCATATATTTTGAATGACAATCTATAAAGTATAACCTGAAAGAATATGATATCTCAACACAATTTCTTAAGTTACATAGGAGGTTTAGAGGGGGCAAAGTGAACAGCTGTACAGACCCTAATTTTTTTTTCATTATATAATTTTATGTTAAAATACAAAATTTCAATGAAGATAAAGGTCATTTTTTTTCTTGTTCGTCGTTCTGAGCCTTTAAATATATTTCATTTTACAGGACCGGTCTGTTCAGTTACACCATAAAATTTTTATTCGGTGAATTTTAAATCCTTTTTATAAGATTTTCTTAATTCTTTCTTTTGGATGTTGTTAAAGACAACACTAAAATATGTGAAATTTTTAGTCATTAAAAATGAGTTGCATTTTTTATTTATTAAAATTGTTTTAGTTTTTTTGTTAATAAATTTATGGATTTTTTAATGTATTAAAACAAAACCGTTTTTGGTTATAGTCATTAGAGATGAGTTGTACTTTTAATACTATATTTTTAATAAAAAGTCTTGGATCATATAATATTTTGTAAATATTATATGTTTGTATTTTTTGTAAATCATTATAATTAATATGATTAAAAATAAGCATATAAATATAATTTAGACTTAGTCACTTCGATCCCGTCATTTCTATCACCATGTTAAAAAGAATTGAAACTACACCAATATATTATGCATTTTAGGAATAGGTGTGTTGATAATTTCATTTTATAAAATTAAAGTATTACAACATATTATCGTCATATTTAAATAATATTTTTAGTTTACATCCTTTTATATAGTTTTTGGCAAGTTGCTTTTATATTCTTCTTTTTGCAAATATTATCTCTGTAACTCGTTAAACACTAAAATATTATATACATGATCCTCATATTTTTAGTAGTATTCAGTTCTTCTGGTTAAGTTGCCTTTAGAATGTTGTCATTTAGTATATAAATCGAATTTTGATATTAACGGCAATATAATTGTTTAATAAAATAAGCTTTTGTAAAAATCGGTATTAAAGTAAGCATCGTCTTCATAAAGCATTTTTATTTTTATTTTTTATTCTTAATGATAATTATTTTCTTTAAATACATAATACATATAAACAAAGTGTGCCCTCTTTTGTAGATTACACGTTGATATCAGTAAAGTATAACCATTTATTTTGTATCATAGTTGTAAACTTTAAACATTCTACATATAAACAATTTGTAGATAACATCTTGATATTTGTTAAAACGTTTTAGAACCATGTTTCGACAGTACATTTTTGTCATAAGATAAAAGAAAATTAGAGTAAAAGCATTAATAATGGCTAGTAGTTCTTAGCAATTTTTCAATTATTTAATATACATTGTTTTGTATTATGATTTTAATATTTGACAAATAAACCAAAAGATAGAAACAAACTTAACAACTTCAATAAGGAAAACATCAACCTCGTTATAAAAATATTATTACAATTTACAATTAAACAAAAAATAAATTGTTAAACATTTATTTATTTACATTTAATTAGAGACGTAAGACCTATGTATTACATGATTTTATTTAAAAAAAAATTAAGTATTAAATTTTAACAATTTAAAATTTTGAAATTATAAGAAAAATGAAAAAAAAAATTGAATTATTAAAATGAATGATGCTTTAATGTATTGAATGTGAAATAACTTATATATTAAATGTGAAATTTTAATTTAATAAAATGAAAAATACAATAAAAAGACAAGTTGAAAATAGAAAATTTAAAAATTCTAGAAAATGTCATGTGTCCAAATAAAGAAGAAGAAGACATGTGACAAAAAAACTCTTTATTTATTAGGTAGGATACTGTAACGTACACGTTTTGAAATCGTGTTTTGTAATGAATAAAATTGTGAAATACTATGTGAAATTGAGTGTTGAGTTCTAACAGATGGTTTTACTAGAAATGAAGTAAAACTATGTTTAGAATCACTCAGAAAATATTGGAAGTCTTATGAAATTCTAATTAAAAGCCAAATAGTGAAATTTAGCGAAAATATAAAATTTTAAATAAGTAAAATTTTATTATTGAAAGTTGTAAATAATCTCGTTAGAAAGTTGTAGGCGAAAACCTCGTCGAAATCCGAGTTATAACGAAGAATTTATGACCAATCGAAGATCCGAGATAAAACCGACACGACATCGAATGACGTTAAAAGTGAGTTTTGATAAACTACTTTTTAGCCTTAGTGATCTAAATGAAGGTCGTAGTATTCGTTAAACCGAGAAATTCGATAAAAAGAACGCCAAATTCTGACTTCATATGAGGAAGTTATGATTTTTAGAAGTTTCAACTTAGTAGTACACAGCTAAAAACTCGAATTTTAGATCGAGCGATATTTAACCGATACATCCTAAACGAGAATCGAAGGTCTCGTCATTTGTAGTACAACGGTAAAAAGTCTGACGAAAACGGATGTCGGATAAAGAAGTTATGAATTTTTAACGGATTTTCCTGTCCTGGTCTATGAAAAATAATAATGTTAAAAATAAATTCAAAATTAGCCAACGATGTCTAAACGAAAGTTGTAGAGCGTAAATTTAGCTACACGTGCATATAAAGAACATCAAAAATAGAGCTCGTATGCGAAAGTTATGGATTTTAGAAGTTTTGGCTCAAAAACCGAGAAATTATTGATAAGAACCGGCAATTTTCGCATGAACAATAGTTGCTTTACCCCGAACCGATGTGTGTCGCATGCTGATTCGACCGAGGGTGCGGTTCAATGAACTTTCGACGTGCTTCGCTGTTGTTGCCACGTGTCCGAGGTGCTGGCCGAATCCGAAGTCGGCACGTAGCCTTCTCGCATCCGAGCCTCGCTCAAGCTGTAACAACGTAATTTTTCAAAGCAATTTTTCATTTCTTAAAAACATATTTTCATCCAAATCCAACCATAAAAATCCCATGTATCATATTCATAAGAAAAAACATGTCAAATCCCAAGACCAGTAAATCCAAATCCGACTGCGTGTGTGTGTGTGTACGAGTAATGTCGGCGCCTTCCCACGGTCCTCGCTAGTACCTGAAACACATAACACTACAACTGTAAGCATAAACGCTTAGTGAGTTCCCCAATATACCACTTACACACACACGCCCTTCCAGGCCATGACCTTCCGGTCCATGTGTCTTAGGGGACTTCCGTCCCGACCCGGCAACCTTCCGGTCCCACCCGTGTCGACCTTCCGGTCCATAACTCCCTGACCTTCCGGTCCACAGCATGATGCATTCTGGCCCATATCAAGCATAGCATACATAACGCATACAAAACAGGCACTTCACATATAATGCATATATCTTATAGCATACCAGACCTTCCGGTCACACATAGATACCTTTCCAGGTACAATATAGTGAGAAGACTCACCTCGTATGATGTCTAAGTCTCACGTGCTCGATATTTCAGAATCTCGTAACCTCGACCTAGCCTCGCCTAATCACATCAAATAATCATCATTAACGACTCGCAAGGCTATACCATATTCCTTTTAAAATTCCACAGAAGGGTAAAAGACTATTTTACCCCTCCCTGACTCAAAAGTCCACATGCTGACCAAAACCCTAAAAGTAAACAGCAAGCAGTACGCGGGGCATACCAGCTCCTGTACGCGGGGCATACTCTTGCTTTCCAGAAACGGGGTACGCAACCCCTTACGCGGCGCGTACTGGGATTACGCCCAGCGTAATGCCCAGTTTCTTTGTTCAGCATATTCAGGTCTTAAACGGTTAAGACTTGCATCCAAACTTCAGATCTAACCCCTCTAATACGTCTTAAACCATAAAGTTGGAACCTTTAAGCCTTTGCATGGCTGAAAAGATCACTTTGTGCCCAAAACACCTTTCCTCTTTCCATAATGAGATTATAACTCATGCATGCCACAAGATCCACGTCCAAGACTCGATTTTTATGACTCCTCAACACATTTTACACTAGAAAAGGCCAGATCTAAGCTTATGGAGACTCTTTGCACATAAAGTCTCCAATTTTGAACAAAAACCCTAACAAATGGTCCAACAAGCAAAGCTTATGAAGAGCAAGGAAAGCATTGAGCTTTTTACCTCAGGAAGGATCTCCAACCACTGTAGAACTCGGATCCATACTCATTCTTCAACTTCTAGCTTCACCAATGGCTTCCTCTTCTCCTTGTTCACCTTGAAAAGACAACTTTAAGCTCAAAACTCACACACTAGCTAAAGCACGAATCTCAGTTCTTTAAGGGTTCTCTCAAGGGTGAATGGTGGCTAGGGCAAAAGACTACATGTTCCTTTTATAGTTCAAGGCCACAATTTAGGGTTTTACATCTGGGCCGGTTACGCCCAGCATACCCGGATGAACACGCGTATTAATTAAGCGCATGAGTACGCACGACGTATGCCCGAGTACGCCCAGCGTACTCACCAATTCATCTTTTCAATATCAAGGGACTAAAATGCCAACTCACCAAAATAAAAGGGCCATAAAGCTAACCTGGAATTCAGGCTGTTACAATTCTCCCCCACTAGAACCAGACTTCGCCCTCGAAGTCTCATACCGAAAACAACTCCGGATGCTGCTCCCGCATCTCTAACTATGACTCCCATGTCAGTTCGGACCCCTTCCGATGCTGCCACTTGACCTGCACCAATGGTACCTCCTTGTTCCTCAGAACCTTGATCTTCTGATCCCGAATCGCGATTGGTCTCTTAGCATAATTCAGGCCTACATCCACCTTAATATCCTCCAGTGGCACTACCGCCGACTCGTCAGCTATACACTTTCTGAACTGAGACACGTGGAAGGTATCATGAATCTGGCTCAACTCCACAGGTAGCTCCAAACGATATGCTACTTTGCCTACTCTTTCAATCACTCTAAACGACCCAATATACCGGGGTCCCAACTTGCCCCTCTTCCTGAATCGGATCACTCCTTTCCAAGGAGATACCTTCAGGAGCAGAAAATCACCGACCTGAAATTCGAGTTCGGGTCGTCGCCTATCTGCGTAACTCTTCTGGCGACTCTGAGCGGTCAATAATCTCTGTCTGACCTGCTGTATCTGCTCTGTCTTCTGAATCACTATCTCTGTACTACCCATCACACGTTGCCCTACCTCGCCCCAGCAAATGGGGGTACGACACCTCCTTCCATACAACAGCTCAAAAGGTGGCATACCAATGCTCGAGTGATGGCTGTTGTTATAGGAAAACTCAGCCAATGGCAAATACGTGTCCCAACTTCCGCCGAAATCCAATACACATGCCCGAATCATGTCCTCGAGTGTTTGGATCGTCCGCTCGCTCTGCTCGTCGGTCTGGGGGTGGTATGCAGTACTGAAATGCAGCCTCGTACCTAATTCCTCGTGAAACTTCTTCCAAAATCTGGAAGTAAAACGCACATCTCGATCTGAAACACTCGAGATTGGAACTCCATGCCGCGATACCACCTCCCTCACGTATAACTCTGCTAACTTTTCAGCAGAGGAGCTATCACTGATAGCAAGAAAGTGAGCGCTCTTCGTCAACCGGTCCACAATCACCCAAATTGCATCGACGCCCCTGGCAGTCCTTGGCAATTTGGTGATAAAATCCATGGTGATTTGTTCCCACTTCCACTCAGGAATCTCTAACAGCTGCAACTTACCATGCGGACGTTGGCGCTCGGCCTTAACCTTGCGACAGGTCAAGCACCTCTCCACGAACCATGCAACATCCATCTTCATATAGGGCCACCAATACTCCTTTTCCAGGTCTAAATACATCTTAGTGGCCCCGGGGTGGATCGAGAACTTCGATTTATGCGCCTCCTCCATCAAGACGGTACGCATTCTGCCCACAAACGGTACCTGTGACAACCCGTAATTTTCGTTCGGTCAAAACCTAAAAGTCAATCACTCCATATTATAAGTCAAGTTCACTTTTACTTGTTTTTAGGAAATTAAAGTTCATCTGATTATTTTATTAATTAATCTTTAAACGAACGGGTGAACGGATGAGCCGTCTCGGGACTTGAGATTTCTAAACCGCAAACACCTCGTGTCTTAGAAGTTCACGGCCAAACTTTTATGTTTGGGCCGAAAATTCTTCCAAAAATTGTGACCTAATGCATAAGCATGAGTTTACTCCCCAAAAACTAGTCATTTTGTGTTTACTCCCCAAACTCAAAAAGAGTAAACTCTAAAAACTCTCTCAATTATCATCCAAGTTTTTATTCAAAATCTTCAATCTAGTAAGTGTTTCTAGCCCTTTCAAGTTAGTATATCACTTAATCTAGTGATTGTACATCCTTTAATCCATCCATTTATGTGTTTTGACTAGTTTTCCAAAACACCAAGAACACAAACTAGTGTTCTTGGACTTCAAGTTCATATCAAGCTTCTACAAAGTAAGTGCTACTATCCTAGAGTCATTTAAAGCTTGCTATACATGTTAATATCAAAGAAAAGTCCCAAGAACACCAAGAACAAAGTTTTCACGGTTTTGGGAGGCTCCCAAAACCGTAAACACCAAGAATAGGGCCAAAGTGGTGTCTTAGGGTGCCTAGATGCTTCACAATGCCTTAGGGACTTGTCTGGATTCATCCTTGATGAGTTTATCACACAAAAAGCACCAAAACCTTCCATTTTTATGTTTTTATGGTTTGGGGATGTCCCAAAACCGTAAACACCCCAAAAGGTGTATAAAAATCCCATAAAAGTCTCATGGTTATTCCTAGACTAGTGCCATGATTGAGCTAAGGACTTGAAAACCGCAAATACCATAAACTTATGTGTTTAAGGTAGTAAAATAATGAGTTTAAGGTAGTAAACTCATGAAGAAAAGGTCCTTAGACCGTAAACTCCATTTAGGAGTGTTTTGATGCCACACAACAGTTCCTAAGGCTAAATCATGAATTCGGAATGCTTGGAATAGGTTAGTAGTCTTCAAAACAACAAATGGTCATAAAGTGTAGAGTTTACGACCGTAAACCCTTGAGTTTACTGCTGTAAACTCCTTGGGTAATGGTCATGAAAACCGTAAACCCCAAGGGAGTTTACCCGTGAACCCCAAGCACACTAGCCTTTCCCTACAACACTTAGATGCAACCCTTGAGACTTATAACACTTGTATAAGGAGTTTAGCAAGTCCTAGAGTGTCTTAACTTTGTTTATTACTTGTTTAAAGACTATTTGTTTATATACATATGTCTTTATATGTTATTAGGATCTTCGTGCGTGTCTAAGTCTTCACTTGACACCAAGCACTTGTCCGACACTTCCTTCTGATCCACTTGCTACAGGTGAGTTCATACCCCTTAATCAACGTTTTAAATGTTTTTAAATACTTTATGGGGGGATACAAGTAGAATCATGCTAGTTAATATATCAATCACATGTGATTAATAAGCAGCATTCAAATGATTTACTACTCATTAGTCGTTTTACCATAAGTTTCCTTCAAATGATTTTCATAAACATTTTATATGATTACAACTCCTTATTATGTTGTACATTTTACTCTGTATGTTTCATTTCAAACTCATATACTTAAACTGTTTTATCAAACCCAAGCTTTCAAACCATTTTATAGATTGACATCAAGTCGAACTTTTATTAGAAAATAATTATGTTCAAAGGTTTTACAAAACTTAATTTATGCTTTTGTATTATCAATTACATGCCTATATATGTATAGTTATATAAGAAATGTTTAAAAGACTTAGGAAGGCTATCCACCCTATTTCCTTTTCGCGCTTGAGATGTGATCTGGTGGGATATCGGGTACCGTCTGAAGGTCGTTTAAATATTAGTTATATATCAGGTGTACATATATAGTCATAAAGATTCTCCCAGTTCATTCAGTACCCTTGGGTAGCAAGGGTATACTTCCATGTTCATACATGCCAGTTACATTACTAGTAAGCTACCACATGCCTCGTTTAGGAAGATACTAGAACTATTACTAAAACACGATATCATACAATGAGTCAGTTCATTCATGAGTCAATACTTGCTAGATAGAGATTGAACACACATCACAGCTAGTACACACAGCACATTACTATACATTTACATGAGTACATTTACATGATTACATTTACATGAGTACATTTACATGATTACATTTACATGATTACATTTACATGAGTACATTTACATAGATACATCTACATGAGTACATCTACATGAGCACATTTATATGAGTACATTTACATAGATACATCTACATGAGTAAATCTACATGAGCACATTTACATGAGTACATTTACATAGATTCATCTACATGAGTACATTTACATGAGTACACTTACAGGAGTACGTTTACATAGATAACATATGATGAATTAATAGTACATTTTATATGTATAGATTATGTTATACAATCCTCATACTTATCTTCATTTTGTGATACAATCACATAATCGGCGAGATAGATTGGATTTAATATCCTAGTACCAAATGATCCTTTGCGGGATTAACCATTCCTAAAATCTCTGTTAGCTACAGAGGGAAAAGCACATCCACGGATATCAATGGTTGATACCATTACATGTATACTTTAAGGGACTAACTATTCCTATACCCAGCTGTTAGCAATTGAGGTAAATGTACATCTATGGATGTCTTCAGTTGACACTGTTAATTATCCTAGTACAAAAGGATAACACTTAGGTTATTTCTATTATTACCTCTATCTTGTGACTCATTCACATAACCGATGAGGTGAATTATTTGAGTATCCTAGTACCAAAGGATACAATTTTCTTATAATAATATTAATAGTAGCACAGTCGGGTCTTGGTAGATGGCTACATTTAGAACAGTTAGGTCTTGGTAGAAGACTACATGTAGAACAGTCAAGTCTTGGTAGAAGACTACATTTAGAATAGTTAGGTCTTGGTAGAAGACTCCCTTTTACAATAGTAGGAATCATAGGGATTTCTAGGGTTTTTCAAACGTTTAAAGTTGTTTTACAAACATTTTCATACTTACACAAACTTTCTTTCAAAACATTTTCAAGTCTTTCATTACATGTCATAACAAATACTTTCATACAAATTAAGACACATTAATACTTATGATCTCACCAGCTTTAAATCTGATACTCTCTTTCAAAGTAACTTGTATCCTCAGGTCAACCGTAGACAGCTACCGAAGCAAGGTTTAGAGAAGATGGAGCTCGATTAAGACTCATCTTTCATTTTGATTATACTTTAGTGTCTATTATAATTTGACAGAAAACACTTGTATTAAAATTATATTATTAATGCAATGGATGATGTCGTTGCTTGTTCACTACTTTTCATTGTTGTGATACTGTACATGACGTCCTCCACCCCAGAAAGTTTCCGCCGTTCTTGGTTTTGGGGTGTGACAGATTGGTATTAGAGCATTGTTTATAGTGAATTAAGTATATCAACCCATAAAAGATATACTAACTATAAATACATAGGGATTAAAAATACTCTGACCAAGAGTTTATGCGTTAAATATTAAAATATTTAATTTAGTATACGTGCCTGCATTCATACTAAAATCAGTGTCACTAGGACAGTACAAAAGAATTACGATTGTTGGGCAACACAGGTGGACTTAGAGACATATAGTCAAAACTGGGAAGATATAGCCTGATCAACTATATTATCCGAGGGTTGACTAGCATGTTCCTAAGTGTATTTGTGTGGTTGCAACAAGTCTAAAATCTTACCAACAATACTACAATGAGAACAGTAGAACATAACATTAAACTTAAAATACTATAGGAGTATTTGGTGTTACTATAAGTACTTTATACTTGAGAACTAAAATGGGATCTACATTACTAAGTTGATAGTTGCTAAGTGGATACACTAAGACTATATGTAATTAGGATGCTATAGACTAAGAATCTGTGAAAATTTTACTTTACCCCTATTCTGTGTGAATTTGGAGTTAAGGTCACTTATTCGAAGGCCTATCCCATTTCGATTACATATAACTGGTATGCACTTCCCAAATAGCGATTTAAATAATGAAGATTTTCTAAATAATTATCTAGATAGTTCGTCTAATAATTATTTTCTTACCCCAATTCTCGCGTAGATAACATGGCTGGACTCCATCCCCACGACAACTAGTACCTTCCGAACGAAGTCATTGCTGGATGGTTTGGAGAAGAACCAGAGAATGATCATCATATCCCTGTGAATGATCACCATGATGAAGACCTTTCAGACGATGCTAACTCCGAACCCAAGGTGGAGAACCTACCCCAGGCAGCTCCCTTTCCAAATCCTAACTCTCGTCCGACTTTTCATGGCCCGACGCCTCCATGGGTGGAATGCTTGGAAACATTGAGCCAAGGACAAGATCAGCCCATGCCATTTAAAGGTGACTGAAGCTTTTATGACCTGAGCAATGGGGGCTCAGCAGACAGAATCTTGCCAATCTTGGTCCGTAGAGTGGCCCGAAATGATATTCAAGGCAAGACAGCCTTACATCAGATCACTGAAGTGGTCACTGATGCGATAATGCATACCCTCCATACCATTCATCTAGAAGACGCTCGCGAGAGATCCGAGAGAAACCATGAAACCCTGCTGCAAGCACTGGCTAAATCACGAGCCGAAGTCATAGAACTCCGAGTACGCCAGAGGGTGTACGAAAGACACCTACTTGAGGTTGAACGTCAACTGGCTGAACAGAGAGTTCACCAGAGGGATGACCGTCGCTCGTAGAAGATGCTTTACTTTATTTTCCTTGTTAAAAAGGGAAATTGTTTTCTGTCTATGCCTGATGTGGTATTTTCTATGAAACTATCTTGTACTGTAAGTACTTTTGGTTAGGTCTTTATGCTGTCAAGAACTATCTTCTCTGGGTATGATGTAAGACCTTTTACAAGGTCATTTTCCCGAACTTTTACGTCCTGAATATCAAAGATATTGACAGTCGGCTAACTTCTGTGTCATTTTCTTATTCAAATACTCTCATCAAACTTTCATTGGAGTCTATCTGAAACATGCCTTAGTCAAATCATTGGACTATAGCAATTTAGCTCTGGAGACATTTCCAAGTCTCTTTTAGTGGTTGGACCAAGTTATTCACCAACCAACGATACCTCGGCTTGAACGACAAACGTCTTGAGACCATTTTACGAACACTTCCATTCCGTGTTAGGACTGCATCATAGAGATGTAGGTCAAACTTTCCAGAACACACTCTTACTCCTTACTTGAACAATCGAAGTACATTTAGGGTCAACCAGAATCGCTCACAAAATCCTTATCTTTCATGTTACAGAATCATGTCTTCATCAGGAAACAATCAGCCGAACAACGAAACCTCCGCTTTTCCTATGGACGCCGCTACTTTCCAAGCTGCAGTTACAGCTGTCGTGGTGGCTGCCGTGACACCTGTCCTTGCAAACCGTAACGCTGCTTACATGAACAAGACTGATAGTGGAGTTGACAATCTCGATCGTAGTAACGATCTGAGAAATCAACAAATAGTAACAGTCGCCACCGCCCAAAACAACAACTCAGAGTTCAAGAAATGAAAACGTCAATCCCAAGTAGAACGCAAGCGATTTCAGAGAATTTCCATGCAAAAATAGCAAGTGGAAACCGCTGCCATCCTAGTACCGAGCAGACCATATGAAGGAACACACCCGAAGTGCGACCGGTGCAACTATCACCACAAGGGAATTTGTCGAGTCCAGCAATGCAATAATTGCAATAAGGTGGGGTACATTGCTCATTTCTGTAGAACTACCTCCACCACTGGAGCAAGCCTAGTTTGCTATAGTTGTGGTGAGGCAGGGCACTATTACAGAAATTGCCCAAAAGAGAAGATCAACGAAAGCAACCGTGTCCCCATGACTCCTACTCGACAGTTCACTTCCACCACCAATGTTGGTGCTGCTCAGATATGTCACCGATGCGGTGAAATTGGGCACCTCGAGAAGGATTGTCCAATAGCAAAGAACTCAGGCGCTGATGGGAAGATTCTCAAGATCACAGCTGCAGGAGAACCTACTCCGGACCCACGTTAATGTAATTTAGGCATTTTTCGTTGTAACAGACTTATAAACCATCCAAAACTAGTGCAACTAGGGTCTTACCTTTTGCGAGATCCTGTCGGTATAGGGATGCTCGTGCTGCATATACTTGTCTTTTGTAGTATACCTCATATGCAGCAATGATCTTGTAGTAAGTCTAAAGTACCGTGACTCTGTTGATGGTTGCACGCTTGTGTTTTGTGTGTAACACCTTATGTTCAAATCTAATGTCTTTAATTTCCCTTATGATTCCGACATTATCATGCAACTAGATTCAATGTGATCCACACCATACCAGCTTCATAAGTACATCTCTTTCTTAGTAAAAGTCTTTTTAGCGAAATCGTCATATCAGAACACCGAAGTACTCATGCATGGAGTACCTCACAGTTCCTTTCCTTTCCGAAGAAACCTCCGAAGTACCACTCGTACAGTACGTGAGGTTCAATCCAAAGATCCATACGGTTGATTTGTCGCTGAAGAATGTATACATAGGGGCGTTATATAATCAAGGTTCTACAGGTTTAGAATTGATGATTCCACTTTAACTTCTTTTTCCTCGATGGGATGTGAGCTTAATGAAGAATCAGTTATTCGACTACCTTATCAATCTTAATTATATACGACTCGTATACACGAAATTGTGATCATTGAACCAAGTATGGATTCAAAAATTGAAGAACTGATTACAAAGTTTTTAAGCAGAATGAATACTCGTAACAAGCTTATTCTACTTCTAACCTCAGTCCCTATTTATAGGCAACCTGAGTGTACAAAAAATATACTAAGTCTAGAGCAATACACTTCGCACAAAATGTGACTTAGTAAAATAACTAACATGCGAATACAAAGAAACAAACACTTCGACTTTTTACAACTTTAAGACTCTACATTCTCCCCTTTTGTAAACAGTAGAAACTATTCAGTTTGTGAGATGTTGAATAGCTGAGTGCATTGTTCTTCGAATTTCAGAATACCAAGTAATTATCTTCTTAAACGCCTTCTTGTCTCCTTCATTGTTCTTCTTGCAGTTATTCATACGAACAATAAAATTCGTATATTGCGAAGAAGTATATATTTCAATCTCTGAGACTTTGAACAAAAACTTCTTGGGCTTTCCTTTCGTATCTTTCCCTGCGAAAACCATTCCAAATGGTTTCAGACATATTTCCCCATCAGCATACTTTCGTAACTCTGATTGAGGTAAGGTTGATTCCCAGGCAACTGTTACTTTTCTTCCGAGACCCACTGCAAGCTCTTCATCAGTCAACGCCAAACAATCATAGTAGTTATCTATGAATATTTTGATATTTGTGAAACCAAATCTGAACACATCAGTATCATGTCCTTTCAACTTGTTGTCTTGCATGTCTTTTAGAATGGATGCCACTTGAATGAGATCATTAAGAGTCATTAAGGGAAAATCAGCAATGGTGAAATCAAATGCCTTGTTGTCTGCTCGAACCACAAAATATGGAAAGTTTTGAAGCATATCTTGGAAGATCACATCCTTCTTAATGCTTAAAACTTTCTTGATCTTCATTAAAGACCAGACCTCATTATGAGCCTTCGCAAGTTCAGCATGAAATCTTATCTTCAAATAAGTGTAATCATCAACATTATCAAACTTTTCACTTATGTTGTACTGTGCCGTAATAAACATCATCTCGTTTATCGGAAAATCAAATTGGCTTCTATCAGAGTTCACAACATCATAACTCTTCCTTGGCTTTTCTCGAACTCATATAAATGATTCCCCAACACTTTGGATTCAATTGTTTCATACGAATAAAACTTCGCAAGATCTCCTTTGTCTTCGTAGAAATTTCTTCATCCTCAACCTCTTCAGATTGTAAGACTTTAGAAGACTGAAACTGTTCTTTCTTTTGTGTTTTCTTCTTCTTCTTTGAGGATTCTCCGGTAACTTCCAATAAGACTCTAGTTTGTACAGCTGGATCAAAAGTTTTCATATATCTAACCAAAACTTTGTGAGTTGGGTCCACTTTGCGAAGCATCGCATCCGGAATGCGAGCTACGTTGGTGAAGATATTTTCATCATCTTCAACAACTTTTGGGAATTGATATAATGAAAATTCTGCAATCTCTCCGCCCTCAGGAACTTGGATACCTTCTTTTTCATACACCTGCTCAAGAATTAGACTCCAGTACCTGGCACACAAAATCCCCTTCTCAGCATTTGTGTTTTCAATACTTTTGACAAACTCCTTCCACAGTTGAGTTCCATAATCCACACTCACATCATAGTACAAACCCATCACCATTGCATACACTTCCATCCGACCCCTGTCTAGTCCAACAGTCCTCCCTGTCAAACACCTTAGGAAAATACCAAAAAGAAAGTTCCACAAGCAGGGTAAACTTGACTTTCTAAAATCACTTATCTTTTCAAGAGTAGGTTGATGGCCCATCTCATTGAACATGAAGATAATTTGGGAATTGATGGGTTTAAAGAACGGAGGGTTATTGGAAATGTTCAAGAATTCAATGAACATCTTCTTGTTCAGACGAACCCTCTTGTTGTTCATCATGTTGAAGGTAATAACATCATTGGCATAGTTGTATGATGTTGTTGATGCCACCATTGACAACCATGTCATCGGAACTGGAAAAGAACTGAACACTGCGGTTGCTAAAAGTGATCTTTTTAATGCAACAATCAACATCTTGAGTTCTTCTGGGTAAGATGAGACTTTAGGATCAACAAGATAGTTGGTGCTTTGAATCTTCATAAAAGACTGTGAAAGAACTTCGTCTGTGTTGGATTGAGTAGCAGCCATTGTTAGGGTTTGAAGAAGATGAAGATTCAGAGAATTTGGGAATGTTTGTGTTTATCGCGTAACTGTATAACATAATCCTGAACCCCCTTTTATACATAACCCTGATTGATTTGAATTTGAAGCGGGATGCATTTAATGATATCCAACGTGGCACCTTGAAGATCGGACCATTACAGCGAAAAGTTATCCATGATTCAAAAAGTAGCTGTCACATCTCCTAGAAAACCGGACAGAATACCATAAGTGTCATACACACAGCCTGTGAATATTCCCGTTATAGAATTGTAACCGTTAGAACCCTTCGCATGGAGGCAAGGCTCTTTCACTTTTGGGATGTAAAGCGAAGTCATATGCCAGACTTGCGAAATCATCAGCCTGAGTTGGTATTACTCAGAACCTCAAGGATTTCATGAGTGCAGTGTTCCAAAGAAATAAGATAAGAAACAAAATAAAAAATTTTGGAATTCTGTGATGTCAAAAATTCAATTTGACACAAAAGCATTAAAACCCCAGGCAAAGGTTTCTTCGACAATCATCAAGAGAGATAATCAACAGGTTGTGTATGTTCCCGTGAATTACAATCGAATACTTTTTGATAAGTATCAAAGGGCTTCTTTTTAAAAGTGATTTTTGGGTTGGTTTAAAATTTCATTACATATCAACCTTAACATAAGGTGAGAAATTGTAACTGAAATTACTTGTATGACCAGTGTAGTCAGTGACAAGTCGGCTTTTGAAAATGTTTTTCATGACTAGGATATGCGAATGAAACTCACACTGAAATCATATTCAAAAAAAAATTGTTGTATTGGATCTTGTTAGGTAACAAACATCGTGGGTTGCGAATGTTTGATCAAGACCACGCATGCGAATTGAATATGATTTGGAGTTTCGAAATTTTGGTACTGAAACAAAAGTTTCATTAATATCTGGAACAAAGTTCCCCGTCAATTCCTTAAATTGAAAGATGTTTGGGTTTCACGTTCATCACGGACTTATGATGTCAGATCATTAACACAGAATGTTTGTATATCTAGGTCTTGATGGGTTTGATCAGAGACCTCTCGGACATACGTCTTTGTGTGTGATTTGTGTTAAGAATTTTGTGATGAAAAACATTGGTTATAAGATTGAATGTACCTCTGTTATGTGTGGACCAAACAGAAAACTCTTAACTCATATGAGAAGAGTAAGGTAGCTCTTTTGACTAATGCGAATACAAACCTTATTGGTAAGAAATTTTCATGTGATAATTTCATTAAGGCTTTCGTTTCTTACACATAGAGTCCACTACTAGAAAAAAGGCCTTTTACGACGCTCATTGGGCGTCGTAAAACGCTCAGACGACGCGCAAATGCGTGTCAAGGAAGGCCCTGTCATAAAGAGAGACGACGCGCATTTACGACGCGCATTTATGACGCGCATTTACGACGCGCAGTTACGACACGCAATGCGTATCAAGGAAGGCCCTGTCATAAAGGAAGACGATACGCATTCGCGTGTCGTAACCTTACGACGCGCGTGTTAATGACACACAATGCGTATCAAGAAAGCCTCTGTCAAGAAAGGCCATGTCATAAATGAAGATGACACGCATGTTTGCGTATCATAATTTTAAATGTTAAAAAAAAATTATTTTTTATAGATTTACTAATTTTCAAATTAAATTTACATTTAACGCCTCACAATATAAAATAAAATATCATATACAAAAAATATAATCCATTTCATAAAATTTAATGTCATATAAATAAAATACCATAAATAACAAAGATAATTCATTTCACTAATATGTCAAATACAAATAATTATTATAATAGTGAGTAAATGTTATAAAAAAATGAACTCAAGAGAAGCAGAATATACAATTGCATTATCTAGCTTACTATCTGCCAACAACTCTCCGTGTGTTTGCTTTTTGTTTGAGTCTCGTTTCCTCCAAAACTACTAGATACAATGGCTTACCACTTCAGATGCATCAGGAGTGAGTTCAATAAAAGATCCAACATCCCTATAACCCTTCTTTCTTCCCAACCCAGGGACTTTTTCTATTCTTCAGCAACTGCAGGTATACACACATACAGAGAGAAAGACAGAGAGAGAGACAGAGATAGAGAGAGAGAGAGAGAAAGAGAGATAACCTTGGCATGTGTCATTATCTCTTTAGCCTAAGAGAAGAAATTATTGTTGTTGATGTTGCACACCAGAAACAAGAGATTGTGAAGAAACCTCTCAGAGGAGCAAGTCCAAGAAACTTGCATAAACTTCAAAGTAAACATACATGTTATATTTTATATTGTGATTCAACATCTACCAAAGGGTATTGTTGTCTTTTAACAACAATATAGCGGAGATGATTAATAAATTTGACTCAAAAACCAAACATATTTGAAGTTGGATGATGATTAATAAAAACCAAACATATTTGAAGTTGGATGATGATTAGTAAAAATCAAACATATTTGAAGTTGGATGATGATTAATAAAGTTGACTCAAAAACTAAAAGAAAACATATAATTAAAATGACCTTAAACGTAAATACCTGAAATAAGATAATTTGTACATGAGACTGTTAAGCATGGTTGGAGTCGCCTGTGAGTCAATTCTGTATTGACCATCTCTCTACAACAAAAATAATAAAATTTAGTAAATAAGAATTAAAATGAAAATATTTGAAAAGAAATATATTTATTAATTTATTTACCAGATAATCAGGTTCCTTGATGTGTGGGAAAACGCCTCCTCCAATACGAACCATCCATAGGAATTTATTTATGTCATCGCTAGGGTATCCCACGAGACCTAACATTATTAGATATTAAAATTTAAATATTTTACGTAATTCCTTCTCCTGAATTTGTAAGGAAAGAAAATTAAGAAAACTAACCACCAAACACGACAAGTACGTATTTCACATCCAAGGAATTGAAAATTTGCCACGCGTCCTTTTCAGGTGATGACATGGCAGTGCCAACTGTCGCGATATGTGTGTTGTTCCATGTGTTGTTATCAACAATGACAGTGCGGTTTGCCATTGCGGTTGTTTGGTAACCGTAGTCCCACCAAGATGCAACCTGAGGGTATTTAATCTCTTTATTACATTTTTACCATTTTTTTAATATAAATTATTTGTTAAATTTTGAAATAATAGAAGCTTACCTTGTCATCTACTTCTGTGTTATGGCTTAACCATGCATAGGCCTCTCTGAAATCATCAAAAACATGAAGTCCATCATGGGAATGAGATGTAAGCACAATTGAAGGAGCCGAATACGCCTCTCCTGCAGCCCAAACACTATGGACCTATGACAATTCAGTAAATTTAATTTTCAAGGGTATTTTGGTCTTTTTCCTGTGAGAGAATTTAAAAAAAAAGGAAAAGATTAAAGGAAGTATGCTTACAACATAGAAGGCACCGAGCAAGACAATCAAGAAAAGAGCAAAGATGGATGCCTCAACAGGCAAGACCAGGGGCATTTTTGTAATTTGGGGTTTCACAGAAGGTTTTTCGATATTCTCCTTCTCCTTTTTCTTGTTCTTTCTAGAAGGTCTTTCCTTCAACAAGTCTTCCTTTTTCTCAGGCTTGATGACGTCATTTTGTGGGGATACACTTTATTCTTGTTATAATTAGTAGTAATAATCTTTAAAGGACAACACATTAGTAAAATATTCTTCATTTTTTCTATTTCATTCAAACACATAATACATTTTAGGCATTTTTATTTGCTGATTTTGCAGATTTTTGATAAGATTTAAAGGGTTTCTCATTATTAAATTAAATTTGGTTTTCATATCACCTTTTAAGCCTTCTTTATGTTGTAATGCAAGGAAATGGTGGCATATATTGCTAATACACTGATCTTCATCTTAAGGTATGCATTCTTTAAAAAAAAAAATTATTGTATTTCATTATTTTGAGACACAAATTAATGAGAGGAATAACTTGATATGATTGTTTTGTTTATTCTATTTACAGTGGAGTAGTCATAGCTGAAGGTATACTTGGAGGTGATAGTATTCTTAAACATGAAAGTAAGCTCTCTTATGTCTTATTTGTTAAACATGAAATTAAGTGTTGTATGGGTAAAGTGATGAATGTATGAATGATAGAAAAATGACCATTTTACCCTTCTGTTTAAAAGTGATCTGACATAATAATCGACTGTTTAGTTGAGAATTGTTATAAAAAGAAACTGAAAATGATCACAGTAATACAAAATAAAAAATTGAACTACGTGATTAATAATAATATGTAACAATCCTCAATGTGTCTTAAAGTCTCATGTTCTTATTCTGGAAATAACTACATTAGTGTATCCACTTTCTCTTAACATATTTAAGCATTTTGATTTATTTATATAATTTTTATTATGTGTTACACAGAAAGTGCTTGGGGATACCTGATCCTTCTGTATGTTTTTCTACAAATCTCAAGGGGTATAGTGGTTGCATCATTATATCCATTTTTAAGATATTTTGGTTGTGGATTGGATTGGAAAGAAGGTGTTGTACTTGTGTGGTCTGGTTTAAGAGGTGCTGTAGCATTGTCTCTTTCCCTATCTGTTAAGGCAAGTTTTTTTTTTCTTTCTACTTTAACAACTGAAAATTTGTCTCTTATGTGGTTGAAAAAGTAGGTTGCTATAATCAGATACTTACATCAGTCAGGAGACTATCAGATAGGCTAGAAATGTAGTATTTAATTGATCTTGTACAAACATCAAAAGCTTCAGAAAGTGCAATTCCAGACATTATGCATGCAGCTGGAGCAAGCACAAGCATCAGCCTTACCTGTCACACCATTTTATAAATATAACAACTATTAATAACTCAATTATAAAATATTAAATATATAAAGTATGAATTATTTTTATTAATAGTTACCATGACACCAGAGAAATAAACACCCCATTTGCCTAATGATACTTTAAAAACTTAATATTTGGATAAATACAAAACATCCTCAAAAAAGACATTCTCAACAATATCTCAAAATGGAACTTGTCTCCATCTTCAAAATGATATTGTTTCATTGTTTTTTCTTGCATGGTACTTTTTTATATTATATGTAAATTCAATAGAACATAATGTAGTAGAAGAATAAAAAATAAACCTGTAATTACACAAAGGACTTTGAGGACTCTGAGAATCAAAAGTTTTCACTTTTGTGAGGATTTCTTTTCCACCTGTCACTTTGTGTGGAAAATTTTCTGACACAACAGGGTTCGTCTCATTATTGTTTGATCCTTCAAGATCATTCTTTTTCCTTCTAAAAACTCCCCATAGATAGTTCTTCCCTTGGAATCCTGCAAATCCAATAAAATCATTTTTTAGTCAATCGAATGGAATCTCAAATTCCAATTCCGATGGAATCCACAAACAAAATTTAAAAACAAAATTGTTGTACCTTGCTTCAATTTTCTTTCCTTCTCGATCAAAAGTGATCGCTTGCTGCTTCTTTCTTCTTTCTTGCCTGCTAACATGTCACACAGTTGTGTTGTTTTCTTCTTCTTCTTCTTCTTCTTCTTTCTTCTTATCACAAAGACCTAGCACCACCGAGTCCTTTTTCCTGCTTCACTCTCTACAATGAATCTATCTCTCGGCAATGGAGGTGATCGGCTCCAACAATGATCGACCTCTTCTCTCCTGATTTGACTGGGGAGATTATTGGGAACAAAGGGAAGCCAGCGCGTATACGGAGGTGATGACAATAAATCGATTGACTGATAATTTGAGAGAGAAAGAGAAGACCCACTTGCTAGCGATTTGGATGAATAGTTGGCTTAGACTAAGGTATTTGAGGCTGTCGATCAGTTTTAGGAGAGAGACTATGAACGATATCTATGGTATAGAAGAAGAAGAAGACGGCGACGACTTGACTTTCTTGTTCACAAGATCATGAAATTAAGTTTTACCTAGTATTTTTTTGAGAGAATCGCTTGAATGTGGGGTGAGAGAATCATGAAGGCGAACCTTCGGAGAAGATGGAGAATGGGGGAGAGACGAAGCATCAAATGGCTGAAAACCATAGTAATAGTTATAATTCTTAGGGCACGCTATTAGGGAAATAAAGATGACCCAAGGGCAGAAATTTGTGGAGAAAAGAATGTTGACCTCTGTATGGCTGCCATCTAGTAACAACGCTATTGATGCCATTCCTTCCATTTTCGACTGTTCATCCTCCACTTCCTCTACTGCTACTTCTTCACCATCTTCTATTTTTTCTGTATTTAGACTTGAGAGTATAATTAGGGCTTTTTCTAACAATTTCAACATCGAGTGGGAGATATGGTGGTTCCAGTAGGTAGAAGTGAGGGAAGAAGTAGGCAGCAGTCAATGTCGGGAGGGGGAAGGAAGGAGCGTCCATAATTTGGGCAAGAGGGAAAGGAGAAAAAAAAGGAAGGCGGGATTTTTAATTTTTTCCGAATTTCATTTCCCCCTACTGTTAAAGGATGGAACGCGCGTTCCATTAAAAATTATAAAGCGACATCCTTAGACGACGCACATTTTATTATAGGTGCCCTCCGTGTTTTTTTTTTGACACTAATTTAAGGGCGCGCAAGAATGCGTGTCTTCTATCCTTAAATTTTTTGAAGAGATGACATTTTTCTAATGTCACTCTCCTTTGCGTAACATAGATCAATGAGCGTCGTATTTTGCGCGTCGTAAAAGGCCTTTTTTCTAGTAGTGGTCATATGAGGCTTGAGTCAACATGTTGCAACATGCTTCTAGGGACATCCTAACTAGTACAAAGTTGAAAAAAATAGTACCTTCCCATAGAAACATACAAGCATGACCTCTTCGCA
Organism: Lactuca sativa; assembly: GCF_002870075.4. Lineage (NCBI taxonomy): Eukaryota > Viridiplantae > Streptophyta > Magnoliopsida > Asterales > Asteraceae > Lactuca > Lactuca sativa. The sequence continues at coordinate 147,213,830 of NC_056631.2, forward strand.
TTAAGCTCTAAACTAAACTAAAGACACAATACTTAAAGAACAAATTTAACAAGAAAAAAAATACTTTTGTGATTTTTAAAATTTTCAAAAATATAAACATAACAAAATAAAATCTTTTCGGATTTTTGGATTTTCGAAAATAAGAACAAAAAAAAAGAAAATATTTTTGATTTTTCAAGTTTTTCGCAAATAAAAACATAACAAAATAAAATCTTTTTGGATTTTTGTATTTTCGAAAATGGAAAAAAAAACAAAAACAATTAAATCTTAGTTACAAGTTGTACAGATGCGAAGCCTCTGAATGTACAGTAACTTCTAAACGATTCCGACTCAGAGTTGCTGAATGGACCTTTCATTCTTAAGATTTTGAAACTGAATTCACATCGATCATCCCCAAACCTGCTAAAATTCTTACAAATGATTTTTCATCAAGAGGTTTAGTAAAAATATCAGCAAGTTGTTTAGTGGTTTTAACAAAATTTCAATATTCCCATCTTCCACATGATCTTTGATAAAATGATATCGAAGAGCAATGTGTTTTGTCTTTGAATGTTGTACTGAATTATGACAAATGCGAATTACACTTTGCGAATCACAATACAAGGGAATCTTTTTCATGTTTATCGCATAATCTCAAAGTTGACTCTCAATCCAAATGATTTGCGAAGTGCAAGCAGCAGCTGAAATATATTCAGCCTCAACAGTTGATATAGCAACACAAGTTTGCTTCTTCGATTGCCAGCTCACCAACTTTCCATCCAATAGTTGACATCCACCACTTGTACTTTTCCTATCCAAAGTATATCCTCCTAGATCAAAATCTGAAAAAGCTTGAATGAAGAATCCCGATTTTGAAGGATACTAAAGTCCTAATGAAACAGTCCCCTTAAGATAGCGAAAAATATTTTTCACTGCAGTTAAATGAGGTTCTCTGGGATTAGCTTGATATGTAGCAGAGTTACATACCGAAAACATAATTTCAGGTCTGCTTGAAGTTAAGTACAATAAAGACCATATCATGCTTCGATAAAGAGTTAAATCAACAGCAGGAGTATCTAATGAAGGAGTTAGTCTTGTTACTCTCAGCTTCGTGTTGTTGGTCATTCCAAACTTTTCAAGCATGTTCTTTATGTATTTTTCTTGATTGATTAAAATTCCATCCCTGTTCTTTCTTATATTCAAACCAAGAAAATTATTGATTTTTCCCATCATACTCATTTCAAATTTACTCTTCATTAGATTTTCAAATTCAATTGACAATGCTGGGTCAGTTGAGCCAAAAATAATATCATCAACATAAATTTGAACAAGCATAAGATGATTCCCAACTTTCTTGCGAAATAAAGTGGGGTCAACTAATCCTTGTTTAAATTTAGATTGTTTCAAGAAATTTGTAAGTGTTGCATACCGGGCTCTTGGTGCTTGTTTTAATCCATAAACTGCTTTGTCTAGAATGTAGACATGATAAGGATGTTCGTTATCTATAAACCCTGGTGGTTGTTCAACATAAACTATTTCTTCAAGTTTTCCATTTAAGAATGCCCACTTAACATCCATTTGAAAAACGTCAAAGTCTTTGTGAGCTGCATAAGCTAAAAATATGCGAACTGCTTCGAGTCTTGCAACAGGAGCAAATGTTTCTTCATAGTCTATTCCTTCTTGTTGCGAATAGCCTTTAATCTCCAAACCTTGTTTCGTTCAAATTCAGCCAGTTCAGATTGTATAGCAACAACCCAATATGAGTGTTCCATAGCATCCTTTACTGTCTTTGGTTCTATTTTCGAACTAAAAACATTAAACATACACAATTCTTGGTTCGCATTCAGTACATCATTTTTCACACAAATTTGAACTCTTGTCAACACACCATCTTGTGGATTCCCAATCACCTGTTCTTTGGGATGATTTCTTGTCCATTTCTCAAGTGGTGGAAAATCAGGATTAAATTCCAATGGTGCATCTTCGTACATATCTTCATTTTCAGATCCTGCAACAGAAAAATTATCATTTAATTCATGAAAATCATCATTTTCATCAAGATTAATTGTCTCTGTTTCATCATGCTCCCCCTCAACATGATGTTCATCTTGATGCTCCCCCTCAAAATGATATACCTGTTGATTTTGCGAATGCTCCCCCTCAACTTGATGATTCATATTTTCATTCTCCCCCTCGAAAGTTTGCTCTTCCACCATACGAACTTCAGGCACACTTTCGCAAGATATCGACGTTGTAGTGATTGTTGAGTCATCATTATGTTTTGAGGATGCTGATGTTTGATTATCAGGAGCATTAACTTCCGCATCAATTGCCTTGTCAGGAGTTCCAAAAATTATGTCATAATCAAAATCATTTATTTCTGAATTTTCAATCTGAGTATCTGAATCAACAAGAATTGATTTATGTTCAAATTTAGTATCCGTTTGTTTAAGATAGTAATCATCAAAAGTTAAGTTAAAAGTTTCTTCAACTTTTCTTGTTCTTTTGTTTAACACCCTGTATGCAACTGAGTTTTGCGAATACCCTAAGAATATGCCTTCATCAGCTTTAGCTTGGAACTTGGTCAAAGTATCTTTTAGATTCATTATAAAACACCTGCAACCAAAAACATGAAAAAATTTGACATTAGGTTTTTGATTGTTAAGTATTTCATATGGAGTGAAATTGAATCTGCGATGAATGAATGATCGATTCTGAGTAAAACATGCAGTTGATACTGCTTCAGCCCAAAGATATTGAGGTAAGTTCGCATATGTTAACATGGTTTTGGCTGCTTCGCATAAAGACCTATTTCTTCTTTCAACAACACCATTCTATTGTGGAGTGTATGGTGAGGAGAAATTATGCGAAATGCCTTTGTCTTGGAGAAAAGAGTCCAGTGTTTGATTTTTAAACTCAGAACCATTATCACTTTTAATTTTGCGAACACACTTTTTAAGACTAATCTCAATCTTTTTGATAAAATCAATCATCGTCTGAGCAACTTCAGATTTTAACCTGGGAAAAAATACCCATGTGAACCGAGAAAAATCATCAACAATAACTAAAATGTACCGCTTTTTATTTATTGTAGCAACAGTCGACGGTCCACATAAGTCAATGTGAAGAAGTTCCAATGGTTCCACGATTTTTGAATCTATCACAATCAGATGACCTTTTCTATGTTGTTTTCCTTGTTCGCAAGCTACACACAAAGTATCATTGTCAAATTTAGTATAGGTAAACCTCTAACTGAATCTTCAGTGACAAGTTTATTAATGTTGCGAAAGTTCAAATGCGACAATCTTCGATGCCAAAGCCAGCTAACATCATTAGATGCCTTTGATAGTAAACACACAACAGGTTTGCCCACGATTGGTTTGATGTCCAGTGTAAACATATCACCATATCTTTTGGATTTGAGAAGTACTTCATTTGTCTTCGCATTTGAAATGATACTTCCTTCTTCGTTAAACATAACCTAATTTCCAGTACCCACAACAAGTTGCGAAACACTAATCAGGTTATGTTGAAGACCTTCAACATATGCAACCTTGTTAACTGTGAATTGTCCATTTGTGACTTTTCCATATCCTTTCACTTGACACTTATGGTTATTTCCAAATTTGACTACTCCAGCATTCTCCAAGCTTCTATAATCTCGCAAGTTTTCCTTTCTTCCAGTCATGTGACGAGAGCAACCACTATCAATATACCATTTCGCATCATATTGCTCGTCACACATCACCTGCATTTATTGAAAAAATTTAGGAACCCAAAACTTATTAGGTCCATCATTAGTAGTTTTGAACAAATTCTTTGAATTTAAAAACCATGTTTTCACTTTATCTGAGACACTATCCATTAAATCAACATCATCAAATATAGATATTGAAATATAGTTGTTAAACAGTTTTAAGTTTCCATTGACTTTCATCTCATCCTTCACAAAATTCGCAACTTTGATAATTGGTTTCCATTTTTGTACTGGAACTTGCGAATCATGAGATGATGAACTACCAGTAGAAGAGTTATTCACGAACTTGTTAAATGCAGTCTTTATTTGTTGCTCTGAGAACTTCCCATTTTGATATTGTTTTCCTTTCCCTTCAAGCCAATGGTTGATCGTATGAACATCAGATTTTCCTTTTGTATACGAAACTTTGGTCGGTTTTGAGATCGAAGGATTTTGAAAATTTGCTTGTTTAGGTGAAAATTTTGGTTTTGCTTGAGTTTTGACATTCAAAGTTGATGAATTATTCGTTAATTTGCCAACATTGTGAAACTTATGATCATTCACAAACTTTTGCGAAGTCTCAAATTTTCTAATGTTGTCATATTTCCGAACAAATTTATCATTATTTTTCATTGGAATTTTGTCAACAGAATTTATTGGATTTTGAAAAGTTGTATCTTTTTGAAATTTTGATTATTTTTTCTTTGAAATTTGTGTTTTTTTAACTTTTGATTTATCATTTGACACAACTTGTCAAAAGATTGCTTTTCTTGCTTTTCTTTTTGAAACATTATTTTCTGTTGAATACTCTCCAACCATCAATTTAAATTCATGAGAATTTAGTTTCACAGCCATTTGTGGTTTTTCATCTTCTTCAAAAACTTTGTTTTCTTTTTCACGTTTAACCAGCCATTTTTGTGATGATTTTTGACCTTGAAAAACATAAGAATTTTGAGTCAAATTGTTTTCTACTGTATTTTGATTTGCAAAGAAACCTTCAGTAGTTGACCTTTGATTATCATTTTCAACCATTTTGTTGAATTCACGTTTAATATTCTCAACATTCCCAGTTGTGACAAAAACTTGATTTGGAAAATTGTGTTATCTGTACATGTAAAATTTGGATAAATCACAGTGTTAGTTTCCAAATAATGTGCACCTTTGTCACTAAGAATTTTGTCGAATTCTTTTGTACCACCAAACACTTGATCAACAACAACTCGTTGAGTTGTCTCATGCGAATCCTTCACTTCATCTTTTTCTTTATCAGTGTCATCAGACTTCCAGCTTTCAACTTCCACATTATCAAAGTCACTATGTTGCGAAGTAGAGGGTTTATCATTTTCATCCTTTACTATTGAATCAACGATAATTTCTTTACCTTTGATCTTAGATGTGATGTTAATGATTGATAATTTAGAACAATCAACCTCTTCTTCCTCTTCAATCTCACTGATTTCACTCATATTATCTGAATTGTCATCGACATCAGCATAATTGAGTTGAGAATCAAGAGTTGAGTTTTCTGTTTTCTTTAAGATTTTCACTTGTTCATTCTTTGTCAAACTTTCATTGACAATATCAACCAACTCATCAGCATTCATGAATTCATCAATTTTGACAATACCATATGCGAATCTATCATCAGGTACTTTGTCAAATTGTGCAATTATGTTTTCGCAATCATAAAAAACAACATCAACTTTTTCACGTTCATATTCAAGAAAAGGTAAAAGTTTCCTATGTTGTTCTTTGCTAATTTCAGATGAATGATGTAAAGTAGTTAATTTCGTATACAAACGCTTAGCAGAGTTACAGTAGATATTTCTTTGTGCTAGTAACAACCTAACTTCTTTTCCAAGATTGTGTCTATCACAATTTACATTTTTGATCTACAATTCAAGTTTGTCTACTCTGCTTCTTTTTATTTCTAATTCTCCTTGTGTCTCAACTAGTTGCATACTTAAATTTCGAGCTTCAGTACTAGCAGACACAATAACAGAATCAAAATAAGCCACAGTATCATCAAATGAAGTAATTTCAGCATCATAAGCAGATAAAGGAATATTAAAAGATTCAAGAATAGCACATACCTTGGTGGTCATTGGAGATTTTTCTGTGGATTTGAACACAAAGCATCATCCTGCAACATTCTCTTTGCAATTGTCTTCAAAGCTTGCGAACATTGCACCATGAGTTGGATGCCTCATTTCTTCATCATTAGATCCTGAAGACCAGATCTGATATGTTCCTCTTTCTTCTTCATCAGACTCTCCTTTTGCAACTAATGACATTCCTTTCGCCTTCGCACGCACTTCATCGAGCTTTTCGGAATAGTAGGCTTCATCTTCAATTTTGCTCTTCTTCTCCTCTTTCTTTCTCAGCATGCAATCTGCTGCGAAGTGATTTGCACCATTGCAGTAGTGACAATAAATTCCCGAATCACCTTTTAACTTCTTCACATCCTTCGCATCTTTTTGCTTTTCATCATTCTTTTCCAATTTGTTCTTCTCCTCACCTCCAGCTTTTGCGACACCACTCTTCGCATCATTTGACTTTCCTTTCGGATTGAAAGGCTTTTTGAAAAAATTCTTAACTCTGTTGTTTGAGTGGAATGCAACAGCTTCATCATCAGAATTCATTAAGAAGCCTTCATTGTATGAACCATCTGTTTCATTAGTATCAACCTTTGAAACAAAATCCAATTGACCTCCTAGAATTTGTTTTGATTCTTCAAACATTTTTGAAAATTCACTTTCGTGTGTTTTCAACTGGTTGTAGAGATCATTCAAGCTGGTTGTATCAAAACTTTGTTGATTCTTTATCATCATACTCACACTTCGCCATTCCTTGCAAAGGCCCATGATGAATGTTAGATTGAACTCCATGAGAGACCTTGTGATTCCATACCTATTGCAGCGATAAACAAGCTCATTCAGACGATCATAGTAGTTTTCAAGAGTTTCAGCATCGTTTTGTCTGAATTCCTTAAGTTCAACAAGACATTGCTTCACAGAGTTGATCTTCCTCTTTTCACTACATTGATACTTCTCTTTCAAAGTGATCCAAATATACTTTGCTGTTTTACAACTACAAATGTAATTGTAAACCACAGGAGGCAAAGCACCTCTTAGTTCCCTCATGCATCTCTTCTCCTTTTGCTTCATGCGAATTTCTTGATTAGCAACTTCTTCTGAAGAAGTAGATTGTCCAATTTGTTGAACATTATTAGGAAGTTGACCTTTTCCACTAATACAATTCCAGAGCTCTTCATCGATTCCATTTAAGTAATCCTCCATCCTATTAGCCCACTGATCATAATATTCAGGGATTAACATCAGAATTTTGGTTGAAGAACCGAGTAAGTGAGAGAAGGAAGTCATGGTATTCATGTTGAAGTTCGCCATTGATGAACATGAGAATTTTTAGAAAGCTTGAAAAACTTGATGTATTTGTGAATTGATCATAGATTGCTAATCGATAACTCGACTAAACAATTCAAATGCAGAATCGATTCAAATCTGAAGATTAAGAGTGATTTTCAAAACCAAAATGCACGGAAAATTTTGAGTAAAGTCAGTACTCAAAAAGCAAATGATTCTAAAACGAAAATCAGATCAATGCAGTTTGAATCCTGCTCTGATACCAATTGAAGAGAATTGTTATCGAGTTTTAGAAAGCAATCATGATTGAATGAATGAAAAGTATGAACACAGAAAGTAAATATTAATCAGATCTTATATTGATGAAGAACTGATTACAAAGTTTTTATGCAGAATGAATACTCGTAACAAGCTTATTCTACTTCTAACCTCAGTCCTTATTTATAGGCAACCTGAGTGTACAAAAAATATACTAAGTCTAGAGCAATACACTTTGCACAAAATGTGACTTGGTAAAATAACTAACATGCGAATACAAAGAAACAAACACTTCGACTTTTTACAACTTTAAGATTCTACAAATGAACTTCAGGACAGAGAACTGCCACAGACTACGAGTAATCGCATCGTTTTGTGAACAAACTTAGATCCCAGTACGACTTCTGTAAACAGATCGCCCTACAATCTAAACACCTACGGAGATACAAGAATAGTCCGGAAAACTTAGCGAACTACACATAAATTGCATTGGAAGACTAGGCTTCTCACCTTGGAGAGCTCCAGTCTTATTCTTCAAGAGATCGACGGATTGCATCATATGTGCCTCGGCTATCGAGGGCTCCGTCCAGATTTTTCCATTAGAAATCGTTGTCTCTGCCTCGCATAGATGAATTGGTTGAGCAAACGCAAGGAAAGAATTACTTTCAGAAATGGATCTGAGATCCGAATATCACCAGTTCGAGTGTAAGGAAAGGATGTCCCGAAGACTACCTTCCGAACTCAATGCAGACACTTCGAGTACGTAGTGACACTCTTCAGGTAAGACCAATACGCCCATTATATTCATGAGCTAAATGAGTAGTGTACGTCTTTCTTACTTGGATCAGTTCGTCATTTCTCCATGTAATGACTTACTTATCTACCTTCGTAGTAAGAAGGAACCCATGGAAACATTACCCTCAGAGAAACTTTTCGCAAAGATCTCTGAACATGAGTTTTGGAATTCAAGAGTCAAAATTTCCTAAGACACACTATTAGTGATGTGGAAATTCTTGAGTACTCTGTCAATTTATCAAAACCATTGAGAATTTGTCGACACCAGAGACGCCGAAAGGAATTCGCCAAATTCTAGGTCTTACAGACCTACTATCACAGATCATCCAGAACTCCTTGCAAATTACAGAAACCCTTACGACTTTGACCCAGCAGGGGGTGGCCCTTGACTGGGAAGCTAAGCAAGAAAAAGAAACCTTGGAAATTCCAAGTGAGAGAGCAAGTTCTTTAGGAATTCTCACTATGGGAATGGCTTAATACGTTTCGTAAAGCGTGGAAGGCTAAATCCAAGATAATTAGGACCTCCGAGATTCTTACCAAAATCGGTCCTGTATCTCACAAACTAGACCTACTCCTCGAGCGTAGTAACGTACATTTTACCCTTCGCGTCTCGATCATAAAACCGTACCTTTCCGTCAGGACTCTCATAATCCCAGTCGATGAGATCGAGATTTACGAGATCCAAGCCTTCGTATTAGAACCGTAGTGACCCTCGACCGAGACGTCAAGCGGACGAAGCAACGCTGTCGCCAATTAGTGAAGGTTCTTTGGGATACCAACCGAGGACCCGAATTGACTTATGAGCAAGAGAACCAATCGACTAGGAAGTCCCCCACCTCTTGACTTGATAATTCATGCCTACTTCCTTACCTAAATTCTAATTTCAGGACGAAATTCCCTTTAACAGGGGGATGATGTGACAACCCGAAATTTTCATTCGGTCAAACCCTAAAAGTCAATCACTCCATATTATATGTCAAGTTCACTTTTACTTGTTTTGAGGAAATTACAGTTCGTTTGATTATTTTATCAATTAATCTTTAAACGAACGGGTGAACGGATGGGCCGTCTCGGGACTTGAAATTTCTAAACCCCGAACACCTCGTGTCTTAGAATTTCACGGCCAAACTTTTATGTTTGGGCCGAAAATTCTACCCAAAATCGTGAACTCATGCATAAGCATGTGACAACCCAGAATTTTCGTTCGGTCAAACCCTAAAAGTCAATCACTCCATATTATATGTCAAGTTCACTTTTACTTGTTTTGAGGAAATTAAAGTTTGTTTGATTATTTTATTAATTAATCTTTAAACGAACCGGTGAACGGATGGGCGTCTCGGGACTTGAAATTTCTAAACCGCAAACATCTCGTGTCTTAGAAGTTCACGGCCAAACTTGTATGTTTGGGCCGAAAATTCTTCCCAAAATCGTGAACTCATGCATAAGCATGAGTTTACTCCCAAAAAACTAGTCATTTTGTGTTTACTCCCCAACTCAAAAAGAGTAAACTCCAAAAACTCTGTCAAGTATCATCCAAGTTTTTATTCAAAATCTTCAATCTAGTAAGTGCTTCTAGCCCTTTCAAGTTAGTATATCACTTAATCTAGTGATTGTACATCCTTTAATCCATCCATTTATGTGTTTTGACTAGTTTTCCAAAACACCAAGAACACACACTAGTGTTCTTGGACTTCAAGTTCATATCAAGCTTCCACAAAGTAAGCGCTTCTATCCTAGAGTCATTTAAAGCTTGCTATACATGTTAATATCAAAGAAAAGTCCCAAGAACACCAAGAACAAAGTGTTCACGGTTTTGGGAGGCTCCCAAAAGCATAAACACCAAGAATAGGGCCAAAGTGGTGTCTTAGGGTGCCTAGATGCTTCACAACGCCTTAGGGACTTGTCTAGATTCATCCTTGATGAGTTTATCACACAAAAAGCACCAAAACCTTCCATTTTTATGTGTTTACGGTTTGGGGATCTCCCAAAACCATAAACACCCCAAAAGGTGTATAAAAATCCCATAAAAGTCTCATGGTTATTCCTTATGACTAAATCTAACCTAGACTAGTGCCATGATTGAGCTAAGGACTTGAAAACCCCAAATACCATAAACTTATGTGTTTAAGGTAGTAAAATCATGAGTTTAAGGTAGTAAACTCATGAGTTTAAGGTAGTAAACTCATGAAGAAAAGGTCCTTAGACCGTAAACTCCATTTAGGAGTGTTTTGATGCCACAAAACACTTCCTAAGGCTAAATCATGAAGTAGGAATTCTTGGAATAGCTTAGTAGTCTTCAAAACAACAAATGGTCATAAAGTGTAGAGTTTACGACTGTAAACCCTTGCGTTTACTGCCGTAAACTCCTTGGGTAATGGTCATGAAAACCGTAAACCCCAAGGGAGTTTACCCTTGAACCCCAAGCACACTAGCCTTTCCCTACAACACTTAGATGCAACCCTTGAGACTTATAACACTTGTATAAGTAGTTTAGCATGTCCTAGAGTGTCTTAACTTTGTTTATTACTTGTTTAAAGACTATTTGTTTATATACATATGTCTTTATATCTTATTAGGATCTTTGCGCGTATCTAAGTCTTCACTTGACACCAAGCACTTATCCAACACTTCCTTCCGATCCACTTGCTACAGGTGAGTTCATACCCCTTAATAAACATTTTAAATGTTTTTAAATACTTTATAGGGGGGGTACAAGTAGAATCATGCTAGTTATTATATTAATCACATGTGATTAATAACCAGCATTCAAATGATTTACTACTCATTAGTCCTTTTACCAAACAATTTCCTTCAAATGATTTTCATAAACATTTTATATGATTAAAACTCCTTATTATGTTGTACATTTTACTCTGTATGTTTCATTTCAAACTCATTTACAATTGTGTTTTAAACAAACGTTTCTTTATACTTCAATTGTTTTATCAAACCTAAGCTTTCAAACCATTTTATAGATTGACATCAAGTCGAACTTTTCTTATATAATAATTATGTTCAAAGGTTTTACAAAACTTAATTTATGCTTTTATATTATCAATTGAATGCCTATATATGTATAGTTATATCAGAAATGTTTAAGAGACTTAGGAAGGCTAACCACCCTATTTCCTTTTCGCGCTTGAGATGTGGTCTGGTGGGATATCGGGTACCGTCCGAAGGTCGTTTAAATATTAGTTATATATCATGTATACATATATAGTCATAAAGATTCTCGCAGTTCATTCAGTACCCTTGGGTAGCAAGGGTATACTTCCATGTTCCTACGTCCGAATTACATTACTAGTAAGCTTCCATATGGGTAGTTTAGGAAGATACTAGAACTATTACTAGAACACGATATCATACAATGAGTCAGTTCATTCATGGGTCAATACTTGCTAGATAGAGAGAGAACACACGTCACAGCTAGTACACACATTACATTTCTATACATTTACATGATTACATTTACATGATTACATTCACATGATTACATTTACATGAGTACATTTACATGATTACATTTACATGAGTACATTTACATAGATACACCTACATGAGTACATCTACATGAGCACATTTACATGAGTACGTTTACATATATACATCTACGTGAGTCCATATACATGAGCACATTTACATGAGTACATTTACATAGATTCATCTACATGAGTACATTTACATGACTACACTTACATGAGTACGTTTACATAGATAACATATGATGAATTAATAGTACATTTTATATGTATAGATTCTGTTATATAATCCCTTACTTATCTTCAGTTTGTGATACAATCACATAATCGGCGAGATAGATTGGATATAATATCCTAGTACCAAAGGATCCTTTGCGGGATTAACCATTCCTAAAATCTCTGTTAGCTAAAGAGGTAAAAGCACATCCACGAATGTCAACGGTTGATATATATACTTTAAGGGACTAACTATTCCTATACCCAGCTGTTAGCAATAGAGGTAAATGTACATCTATGGATGTCCTCAGTTGACACTGTTAATTATCCTAGTACAAAAGGATAACACTTAGGTTATTTCTATTATTACCTCTATCTTGTGACTCATTCACATAACCGATGAGGTGAATTATTTGAGTATCCTAGTACCAAAGGATACAATTTTCTTATAATAATATTAATAGTAGCACAGTCGGTTCTTGGTAGAAGGCTACATTTAGAACAGTTAGGTCTTGGTAGAAAGCTACATTTAGAATAGTTAGGTCTTGGTAGAAGACTACATGTAGAATAGTCAAGTCTTGGTAGAAGACTACATTTAGAATAGTTAGGTCTTGGTAGAAGACTCCCTTTTATAATAGTAGGGATCATAGGGATTTCTTGGGTTTTTCAAACGTTTACACTTGTTTTACAAACATTTTCATACTTACACTAACTTTCTTTCAAAACATTTTCAAGTCTTTCATTACATGTCATAACAAATACTTTCATACAAATTAAGACACATTAATACTTATGATCTCACCAGCTTTAAAGCTGACACTCTCTTTCAAAATAACTTGTATCCCCAGGTTAACCGTAGACAGGTACCGAAGCAAGGTTTAGAGAAGATGGAGCTCGATCAAGACTCATATTTCATTTTGATTATACTTTAGTGTCTATTATAATTTGACAGAACACACTTGTATTAAAATTATATTATTAATGCAATGGATGATGTTGTTGCTTGTTTACTACTTTTCATTGTTGTGATACTGTACATGACATCCTCCGCCCCAGAACGTTTCCGCCGTTCTTGGTTTTGGGGTGTGACAGTACCTAGACCCGACCCTGGAAGGTCATAAGTCCTCGTCTATCGGTAACAAAATCCGATACCTGCCCGATCACCCGCTCTCTCTTGCGATTCTCCGGTCTCACGGTCTCCGCCTGGGCCCCTCGGATGGCATCCAACACTGGAGTCATCACTGTCAATCTCATGCAAATATCTCGAATCTGGGCACCCTCCGCCCTACGGCTTAGGGCATCGACTATCACATTAGCCTTGCCCGAGTGGTACAGGATCTCATAATCATAATCCTTTACCACATCCAACCATCTCCTCTGGCGCATATTCAGGTTGGGATGATCCATCAAGTACTTCAGACTCTTGTGGTCCGTGTATATCGTACACTGAACCCCATACAAATAGTGACGCCAGATCTTGAGGGTGAACACCACAGCCCCCAGCTCTAGGTCGTGGGTGGGGTATCTCGACTCATAAGGCTTCAGCTGCCTCGATGCATATGCTATCATGTGCCCCATCTGCATAAGCACTGCTCCCAACCCAGATATCGATGCATCACAATATACTACGAAATCCTCCATCCCTTCCGGAAGGGCCAACACCGGGGCTTCGCATAACTTATGGCGAAGTGTCTCGAACGAGGTCTGCTGCTCCGGACCCCAAGAAAATGCAACACCCTTCCGGGTCAACTTGGTAAGTGGCACAGCGATCTTGGAGAAATCCCTAATAAATCTCCGATAATAACCGGCCAATCCCAAAAAGCTCCTGATCTCGGTGGGTGATCTCGGCACCTCCCACCTCATAACCACCTCAATCTTGGCCGGATCAACCAATATCCCATTCTGGTTGACGAGATGTCCCAAGAACTGAACCTCTCGTAATTAGAACTCACACTTGGAGAATATGGCATACAGCCTCTCCGATCTCAGAACTCCAAGGATGTCCCTCAAATGCTCCTCATGTTGCTCTCTAGACCTCGCATATACCAAAATATCATCAATGAATACGATCACTGACCGATCCAGCATCGGCCTACACACCCTGTTCATGAGATCCATGAACGTAGCTGGTGCATTGGTGAGCCCAAAAGGCATCACCACGAACTTGTAATGCCCATAACGAGTTCTGAATGCTGTCTTCTGGATATCTTCATCCCGAATCCTCATCTGATGATAACCCAAATCAAGTCCATCTTGGAGAACCAAGACGCTCCCTACAACTGATCGAACAAATCGTCGATCCTCAGTAACGGATAACGGTTCTTGATTGTTAGCTTGTTCAACTCCCGGTAATCAATACACATCCGGTGTGAACCATCCTTCTTCTTGAAAAAAAGGATCAGTGCTCCCCAAAGTGAGCTACTCGGTCTAATAAACCCCTTCCCCAAAAGCTCCTGAAGTTGTGAGGATAAATCCTGCATCTTAGACGGCGCAAGGCGATAGGGTGCCTTTGCAATGGGCACTGCCCCGGGCACCAAGTCGATACGAAACTCCACCTGCCTCTCGAAAGGCACACCCGACAAACCCTCGGGGAAAACGTTAGGGAGCTCCCGCACAATTGGGACCTCATCAATCGAACTTGGCCTTCCAGTGGCCACTCGTGTGTCCATCATGTAAGCCACAAATCCCATACAACCTGTCTGTATACTTTGCCTCGCCCTAGCAACCGAACAAAATGCTGACTCAGGATGGGTACCCTCACCGTACACCGTAAGCACCCCCCACTAGGGTCTCGTATCGTCACCAACTGACGTTCACAGTCTATAACAGCTCCAAATCGGCTCAACCAATCCATGCCCACTATAACACACACATCCCCCATCGTAATCGGGACCAGATCTATCGGGAACTCCACACCGAAGATCTCAAGGATACATCCTCGAATCACATCCGAAGCATACACTGCTCGCTCATCAGCTATGGAAACTCGTAGAGGTTGACTCAACGCCTCTCAACGGATATTAATGTGCCGACTAAATGCCAAGGAAACAAATGACCGACTCGCACCCGAGTCAAATAACACCAAAGCAGGTACATAACTCACAAAAAAAGTACCTACGCATATCATCATATCAGCACAATATATCAAACAAAATATAAAATACAGAATACATACCAGCCACAACATTGGGCGCCGTGCGGACCTCCTCTGCAGTCAACTGGAAAGCTCTCCCACGAGCCTTCGGTGTCTCGGCCTTCACCGGTCGAACCTTGGTAACCCTAGCAGCAGGTGCAGATCTCTGTGATGTCCCCTGATGCAACTATGGACACTCGGCCTTCCGATGGCCAGTCTAGTTGCATCGAAAGCAAACCATGAATCCCTTGGGGCAATCCTTGGCGATATGCCCCTCCTTGCCACATTTGTAGCAAGCACCCGATCGACAAGCTCCTTAATGACCCTTGCCGCACTTACCGCAAGTGCGGCCCTTCTGGCCTACAGACCTCGAATCAGCAGGCTTGGCCCGCTTGGCTGCCGACTGAGACTGAGTCGGCCGCTGATCCATCATCTGAGACTCGGCCTCCTCCCTGGCCCGAGTCTCCAACTCGATCTCCCACTTCCGGGCATTTTCCTGAAGCTCAGCAAAAGTACGGTATGTCGAGTTCGACAAGAACTCTCGAATGTCCCTCCTCAAAATGCCCAAATACCAGCTAATCCGTGCCTACTCTGTCGACACCTGCTCAGGGCAAAACATCGCCCTCTCATGAAACTTTCGGGTAACCACAGTAACCGAATCATTACCCTGCTTGAGGTTCAAGAACTCCTGAACCAACCGTTCCCTCTCCACCAGGGGAACATACTCATCTCTGAACATGGCGGTGAACCTCTCCTAGGTCACCTCAGAAATCTCTGCCAGAGTGAAGCTCGCCGTCACGAACTTCCACCAATCCTTCGCTCCCAAGCGAAGCTGGTTCAAAGCAAACCACACCCTTAAGTGTTCTGGACAAGAACACGTATAGAAACATCCCTCAATGTCAGATATCCATCTCATCGCTGCTATCGGATCATGCATCCCATCGAATTCTGGTGGCTTCGTGTTGTTGAACTCCCGAAACAACAACGAGTCACCTCCCTGAGGTCTGGCAGTAGCAATAGTTGCGGTAGCTGCAGCAGCTGCAGCCTCAGTCACTGCTGCATACCGCTCATCGAAGGTCTCAATCAGTGTGGTCTTGATGTCCCCAAACATCTCTAGAATCTCAGCCCAGATGGCAGCAGCCACCTCCTCATGAATCAATCGACAGATCTCCTCGTCACTGACCCCACTGATCTCAGGTGTGTGTCGTGTCCCAACCATGATGCCTCTGAAATACAACATGAAAATATCAACGACTCGATCGAGCATACTCGCACTCGATAATGCAATGTTACTCGTCCTCCAATACCCAAAGGATTCTTACCTGGGCTGCTCACTGATCTGGTATCTTCAGTAGTACGGGCCCTATACTACTGACTACATCGCATCAAAATTCACCCCAAGTCCTCCTCCCTGGATCCCGGATCGCAAGTACTCTATTCTAGCTATGCTTTGACTACCTACTCGCTCTCAAGGCATCTCACAGCAGCGGGATTCTCCTAGTCTAAGGCATCACAAATCAGGCCACTCTAGTCCTAATATTAGTACCTAGCCCACTCTAGCATACATAACATAACATAGCATATCTCATAACACATATTGTAAGGGTATCTCGGGGATTCAACGTTCGGGCCCTGGCTGACCGTACACACTGCTCTGCTCCGTTTGTTTCAAAACTCCATGATCCTTTAGAAAATTTTAGTTTTTATTGTTGAAATTTTCTCAAATCCTCAGCTTGAGTTCAGATACGCCCAAAGGTGCATCCGAGTCCCTCAAACCAAGGCTCTGATACCAACTTCTAACAATGTAATTTTTCAAAACAATTTTTCATTTCTTAAAAACATATTTTCATCCAAATCCATCCATAAAAATCCCATGTATCATATTCATAATACAAAACATGTCAAATCCCAAGATCAATAAATCCAAATCCGACTGCGTTTGTGTGTACAAGTCATGCCGGCGCCTTCCCATGGTCCTCGCTAGTACCTGAAACACATAACACCACAACTGTAAGCATAAATGCTTAGTGAGATCCCCAATATACCACTTACACACATACGCCTTTCCAGGCCATGACCTTCCGGTCCATGTGTCTCAGGGGACTTCCGTCCCGACCCGGTAACCTTTCGGTCCCACCCGTGTCGACCTTCCGGTCCGCAGCATGATGCCTTCCGGCCCATTACATATTGCCTTCCGGCCCATATCAAGCATAGCATACATAACGCATACAAAATAGGCACTTCACATATAATGCATATATCTTATATCATACTAGACCTTCCGGTCACACATAGATACCCTTCCAGGTAGAGTATAGTGAGAAGACTCAGCTCGTATGATGTCTAAGTCTCACGTGCTCGATATTTCAGAATCTCATAACCTCGACCTAGCCTCGCCTAATCACATCAAATAATCATTCTAAATCATTAACGGCTCGCAAGGCTATACCATATTCCTTCTAAAATTCCACAGAAGGGAAAAAGACTATTTTACCCCTCCCTGACTCAAAAGTCCACATGCTGACCAAAACCCTAAAAGTCAACAAAAGTCAATAGCAAATAGTACGTGGGGCATACCAACTCCTGTACGTGGGGCATACTCTTCCCTTCTAGAAATGGGGTACGCAACCCCTTACGCGGCGCGTACTGGGATTACGCCCAGCGTAATGCCCAGTTTCTTTGTTTAGCATATTCAGGTCTTAAACGGTTAAGACTTGCATCCAAACTTCAGATCTAACCCCTCTAGTACGTCTTAAACCATAAAGTTGGAACCTTTAAGCCTTTGGATGGCTGAAAAGATCACTTTGTGCCCAAAATACCTTTCCTCTTTCCTTAATGAGACTATAACTCATGCATGCCACAAGATCCACATCCAAGACTCGATTTTTATGACTCCTCAACACATTTTACACTAGAAAAGGCCAGATCTAAGCTTATGGAGACTCTTTGCACATAAAGTCTCCAACTTTGAACCAAAACCCTAACAAATGGTCCAACAAGCAAAGCTTATGAATAACAAGGAATGCTTTGAGCTTTTTACCTCAGGAAGCATCTCCAACCACTGTAGAACTCGGATCTATACTCGTTCTTCAATTTCTAGCTTCAACAATGGCTTCCTCTTCTCCTTCTTCACCTTGAAAAGACAACTTTAAACTCAAAACTGTTGGATATAGTGTCTAAGTCCATAACTATATTTGGTATGTACTTGACTCGACCCGACATGGTCCATTTGGGTTGCACTTCACCCGAACAATTATGGATAATCTTTTGAGAATAGTACATGTTATGATTTATTAATATGTTATAAGTTCTGATATATTAATATAAGATCATATTATTTAATTAGTATTGATCTATAATTAATCTAGGATTAATTTAGAGATCAAAGATATTACTAATTAAATATGGGCTTCTATATTTATATAGTGTGGGCTAATGCTTATTTGGAATGGGCTAGGCTTGCATGGAAAAGTCCATGGATACTCCATGGAGCCTTAACCCATGGATCTCATGGAAATGATGAGACATGGGTATTAGGGTTTACATGGATGTAACCTTAATCCACCACACTATATAAAGGAGGCTTTGGTTCTTGAAATCACACTAGTTGACACTTGTTGAGGTGAGTAAAGCAAGAGGGCTGATCTCTAGATAGTAGTGACTATTCTCTCAAAGTTCCAAGTTTGTGGTGATTTGTGATTTCCATTTGAGGCATCCACACTATTGGTGCTAGGCTCTAAAACTCCAATCAATCAACTACTACTACAAGGTAAGTATTTCTACTAGCTTTATTTGATTCATGTTCCCCATGCCATGCTAGTTAGGATATGAACCTTGGAAAATTAATTATTTGCATGTATCTTAGACAAACATAGATCCAAGGTTTATTAGGGTTGCATGTACACTTAGGAAGTGTTAGAATGCTCAAAACCCATCAGTGGTATAAGAGCCTAGGCTTGTTTGTTTGATACTTGATGCAATATATTGGAAAAATTCGAAAAACTTGTTGTCTGCCTGATGAACTCGCCGAGTCCATGGGGGGAGTCACCGAGTTCATGTGTATCTTCAACCTACTCGCCGAGTAGGTTCATGCACTCGGCGAGTAGGAGCCACAAAGTGCAGATTTTCGACTTTAGTTGCTGGAAATGGACTAGAAACATTACCCTAAACTGTTTTGGTACTTGAAAACTTGTTTTAGATGGTGTAATGTCTTTGCTAATCCATTTACAACAACTAGTTATAAAAATTACAAAGTTTTAAGTGTAATTTTTGATTCATGAAAGTGTTCATATTCATGTTCTTGATCTTATGATGTTTAGATGATCATAGGAATTATTTGTAACCTATGTGATAGATTAATTCTTGATCATAATGTGTTTTAATGGAGTCCATAACTTGTCCTCAAGTTATGGAAAACCAAGAGTCACACTTGAATTAAAACCATTAAAAGAACACAAGAGTTAGAAAAATGAAGAGTCTTCATTTTATTACTCTATTTAACTCATAAGTTACAAGAAATGAAAAGTTTTGAAAGTTTACAAAACTTTCCCTCAAGTTTTGGAACAAGTAAAGTCATATTAACAACTTTAGTTCCAACCCTTAGAATTTTAAAAGTTAAAATTCAACCCTTATACTTATAGTATTATGATTTAATAATTATATATATATATATATATATATATATATATATATATATATATATATATATATATATATATATATAGATATATATGTAAGAACAAAGTCGTCTTACCGCTAGTACGCCTCATTCACGAAGCCAGTCAATAAGGTGGGTATAAGGTTGTTGCCTATAAAATGGCAACTTAATTGGTGTCCACTCTCACCCACTGCTTGCTTGACTGGTGGAGGGTCGTTAGCCGAACGGGTAAGACAAGGACTTATAAATTCTCATTAAAAGTATGATGAATATTATAAAGTAGCTAAATGTTTTATTAAATTCCCAATCTTAGTTACTTTAGGAAAAATATGAATAATGTGCTAATCCATGAAATTACACTTTACACTTTGTCTAAGTCGTTAGTGGATCTTGTGTGGTTAACCGGCACACTAACTTGGACTTAACAAGGTAGGTAAAGGGTGACTTAATATTGATCATAGTATCGATGGAGCGTGTGTGGTTAACCGGCACATTGATTGAGGGGTAATTTATTAAGGGTACCAAGTAATTTGCATGGTTACTTCACACCTCGTTTTGTGATCCTCGGCATCCCAGTCACAAAACTTGGAGGGCACACTCGAGATTGAAACATGCCTTTGAAAATTTAATTGAATCTCAAAAGAATCTAGGAGTTTTGAAGGACCAAATTAATTATTTATTAATATTTCGACTTTGGTGGGAATTGGTGAATCGTCATTCACCTACCTTTCAAATATGTTATTACTTAGATTACGGCATACCTCTTCTAAGTATAATATATTGTGATTGGGTCCTAGCCTTAATACTACATTTGGGTGTTTTATTAAGGACTATCTCTATATCTAAACTAATCCTTCTTTCTTCTTTTATCAGATGTCTGCAAACAACGCTGCTTCTGGCTCTAATCCTAGTGGCTCCTTTTCTCTTATGAACTTGTGTGGGAAAGTCACTTTTGATGGATTCAACTTTAATGAATGGATTAGAAACATCAGAATGATTACTCGCTACGAGGACAAGGAATATGTACTTGATAAAGAGTTTAAGGAGATTGATGAGACAGTTGCTACTCCTCAAGAGATCACTGAGTTTAGGGCAAATGAAAG
Source organism: Lactuca sativa (assembly GCF_002870075.4). Classification (NCBI taxonomy): domain Eukaryota; kingdom Viridiplantae; phylum Streptophyta; class Magnoliopsida; order Asterales; family Asteraceae; genus Lactuca; species Lactuca sativa. The sequence continues at coordinate 147,234,569 of NC_056631.2, forward strand.
GGATGCCACCAAAGTGGCATGCATCATGATGGCCACTATGACTGCGGATCTCCAAAAATCCTATGAAGATTTCTACCCCTATGAGATGCACCAAGACTTGATGGAAAGATACCATCAAAGTGCTCGTCAAGAGAGGTATGAAATCATCTCCTCCATGATAACAACTCGCATGAAGGATGGTGAACCCATCACGGCCCACATGCAGAAAATGCAAAGATTTGTGGACTATTTGCTGAAGCTAAATGTGAACTTCCCTGAGGAGCTTGCAATAGATATCATTTTTCACTCCTTACATTCATGTTATGATCAATTCCGCATGAAATAACACATAAACATGGAAGTGGTCTTAAGGGTAAGGCGGTTGTAACTCCTCCTACTCCTACCAACTCCGCCCCTGTCTTGGCAATCGGGAAAGGACGAGGGAAGAAGAGAAAGAGTTCTTCGAAGGGTACCAAGGTTAGGACCCTTGATGGCTCTTCTTCAAGTGGAACCAAGAAAGGTTTCATCACTTCTTCTTCTGACCCAAAAGAGGCTGAATGCTTCTATTGCCATGAAAAGGCACATTGGAAGCGGAACTGCCCCAAAGTACCAGCAAGATGTGAAGGATGGGAAAGTTAAACCCAACCATGCAGGTATTTACACTATCATTTCTAATAACTCACCCAATTCTAACTCTTGGGTCCTTGATACCAGTTGTGGTATTCATATTTGTTGTAACTTGCAGGGACTAAGAAGAAGTGAGAATGTGGAGCAAGGAAGGATAAACTTAATCATGGGGAATAGGAAAGTTACACCTGTCACCAAGATTGGAGTTTATACTTTGTAGGTAAGTAGTGGGTTAAATTTATATTTGAATAAATGTTGTTATTCGCCAGAAATGGCAAGAAATATTATTTCCTTTAATGCATTGTATAAACAAGGTTTCACCTTTTCATTTGATAATGAAGTTGGTTCGATTAATGCTTTCTTTAATAATGTTCTTTATTTTAAAGCATTACCTTGTGATGGCGTGTATGAAACAATATATGTGGTTGATCACTTAGGAAATAATGTATTGTGTATTGGACATATAAGCAAGAAACGCATAGGCCAACTCCAAAAGGATGTAGTCTTGGAGTCGTTTGACCTAAAGTCAGATGATAGTTGCGAATCATGCTTACTTGAAAAAATGACAAAGTCACCCTTCACAGGCTCTTGTGAGAGGGGTGAAGGTTTGTTGGACCTTGTACACACGGATGTGTGTCGACCATTCAAACATGCCACAAGTGATGGTAATTGTTATTAATTGAGTTTTACTGATGATTACACTAGATATGGATATGTCTACTTAATCAAGCATAAGTCAGATACTTTCGAAAGGTTTATGGAATTTAAACAGGAAGTCGAGAATCAATTGGGCAGGAACATTAAGATGCTTCGATCCGATCGAGGTGGTGAGTATCTTAGTTCAGAGTTCATCGACTATCTTAGGGAATGTGGGATTGTCTCACAATTGACACCTCCCAAGACACCACAGTTGAATGGTGTAGCTGAGATCCAGGCGTAATCGAACCTTGTTGGATATGGCTCGTTCCATGATGAGTCGAGCTACGCTACCAATCTCATTTTGGGGGTATGCCTTAGAGACTGCCGCCCATATTCTTAATCTAGTCCCTACAAAGAAAGTTGCCAAAACTCCTCACGAGACGTGGACTGGTAAAGTACCTAAACTAGACCACATCAATATTTGGGGTTGTGAGGCTTTTGTGAGGCGCAAGACTCATGACAAACTAGAATCCCAAAGCGAGAGGTGTATTTTCATCGGCTACCCACAAAGATCCTTTGGTTACCTCTTCTACAGACCTAGTGATAATGTGGTTTTTGTAGCAAGAAGAGGAGTCTTTCGAGAGAGAGAGTCTATAAGCCAAGGAGACGGTGGGAGGCAAATTGATCTTGAAGAAATTCAAGAGTCAAGTGGTGAAGGAACTTCAAACGCTAGCCCTCAACTTGAGGAGGAAACTCCTGTTGAGCCAATTGATGAATCTGTACCTCTGAGGCGTTCCACGAGAGTTAGGAATGCACCTGAGCATTACTATGGTTTCCATATTACTGCAGAAGGTGAGACACTTATTAGTGATGAGACACTAGTAGGTCTGGATGAGCCTAACGGCTACTCGGAAGCCATGGCAGGCCCTGAGGCTGCTAAATGGAAAGAGGCTATGGATAGTGAGATACAGTCCATGTATGACAATCAAGTTTGGAACTTGGTTGACCATGTACCTGATCGTAAGGTAGTTGGGTACAAATGGATCTTCAAAAAGAAGACCGACATGGATGGTAATGTACACACTTATAAGGCACGCCTGGTTGCAAAGGGTTATTCTCAAACTCCGGGAGTTGATTATGATGAAACTTTTTCACCAGTGGCCAAGATAAAATCTATTAGGGTTCTATTGGCCATTGCTGCATTTCATAACAATGAAATATGGCAAATGGATGTCAAAACCGCTTTCCTTAATGGAAAGTTGGCTGAAGATGTTTACATGGTTCAGCCAGAGGGTTTTGTCAGTACAGAGTACCCCAATAGAGTGTGTAAACTCGAGAAATCCATTTATGGATTGAAACAGGCACCTCGTAGATGGAATCTTTGCTTTGATGAGAAAGTCAAGGAATTTGGCTTTTCAAGGAGTGAAGATGAATCTTGTGTCTATATCAAGGCTAGTGGGAGCATAGTCAGTTTTTTGGTACTATATGTGGATGACATACTACTCATAGGAAATGACATCCCAACCCTGCAGGAAGTAAAGTCCTGACTTGGGAAGTGTTTCGCTATGAAGGACCTTGGTGAAGCTGCCTATATCCAAGGGATAAGGATTTTGAGAAACAGGAGTAAAAGACTAATTGGACTTAGTCAAAGCACCTATGTGGACAAAGTGTTGAAAAGATTCAACATTGATAACTCCAAGAAAGGTGATTTACCCATTCAGAGTAATGCCATATTGAGTAAGACACAAAGCCTTAGTACTGAGGCTGAGATAGCAGAAATGAGTCGACTACCTTAGGCTTCAACTGTAGGATCGATCATGTATGCTATGACGTGTACTCGACCTGATGTAGCCTTTGCTTTGAGCATGGTTAGCAGGTATCAGGGGAACCCTGGCAAGTCACACTGGACTGTGGTAAAGAATATCCTCAAGTACCTGCGGAGGACTAAGGACTGGGTCCTTACCCTTGGTGGGAGCGATGACTTGAGAGTTGTAGGGTATAGTGATGCTAGCTTCCAGATTGATAGGGATAATTTCCGCTCTCAGTCGGGCTGGGTCTTTACCCTAAACGGAGGAGCAATCACTTGGAAGAGTTCCAAGCAGGATACATTGGCTGATTCCACTTGTGAATCAGAGTATATAGCAGCAAGCGAGGCAGCAAAGGAGACTATATGGCTAAAGAACTTCATCGGAGACCTTGGAGTTGTACCAGCTATAAAGGAGCCAATGGAGATTTTCTGTGACAGCAATAGTGCGGTTGCCTTAGCCAAGGAACCAAGAGATCATGGGAGATCTAGACACATTGACAGAAAATATCACTTCATCGGACATCGAATAGAAGAAGGAATCCTCGTGGAAAAGAGGGTATCATCGGATGAGAACCCAGCAGATCCCCTCACGAAGGGACTAAGTAGGGTTAAGCATCTCCAGCATGCTCGGAGCATAGGGCTGAAGGATGATATAAGTTTTAGTAGTTAGATAAATTATGAAATTTGTAAAGTGTAATTGACATTAGATGACGAATAAAAGGTGTTTTATTTATGAGTAAAGTGTTGCTATCTCTTGTCGATCGCTTACTTTATTTTTTTTGCATGTTTTGACTTCCAGAATAATTATGTTTGGTATATCATATTATTCAAACCTCCACAGTCGGTCATATGTCGGAAGTAGGTATGAATCAAGACTGTCATGATTGGTTGCAGAGGTCTAAGGTGTTGGACATGGCTACAACAATCATGAGTGCTCATAAGTTCTGAGCATTAGACTCAACCCACGTTCACTGGAATCACTTCATGGAATTTTATCTCGAGTGATCGTGAGACGGTAATATCATATAAATCTTCAAACCTAGAGATATGATTTGTTACTTACGAGTTGGTTATGCATTGATTGTACGGAAATGCATTGGTAACTCGATGTTATAAAACGTGCCTTTGTGTATAATTCAATGAGTGGTATAACAAACATATGAGTCGAAGTTTAACTGTTCTTTCTAGGATTAGAAGCGATATCTGGGCCCCTCAATGATTTTGTTTTGACCTATGTACCAGGCCCGGTCAGAACTAAATTGATTTGTTCAGTTAAGTTCTATGTCAAACAAATCGGAAATCGGGAAACAAATGATGGACAATAAGTAAGACCATGTTCCATGTATTTGTCCGGCTGATATCTAGAACAGAGGATTATATGATCACTTATCTAAAATGGTGCGTTCTAGTTCAACAGAGTTCAAAGAGCTACGATTGCTGATCGGTTCCTGAAGTCATACTTGCAACTATAGTTATTAGACTTATCCAAGTGGGAGACTGTTGGATATAGTGTCTAAGTCCATAACTATATTTGGTATGTACTTGACCTAACCCGGCATGGTCCATTTGGGTTACACTTCACCCGAACAATTTATGGATAATCTTTTGAGAATAGTACAAGTTATGATTTATTAATATGTTATAAGTTCTAATATATTAATATAAGATTATATTATTTAATTAGTATTGATCTATAATTAATCTAGGATTAATTTAGAGATCAAAGATATTACTAATTAAATATGGGCTTCTATATTTATATAGTGTGGGCTAATGCTTATTTGGAATGGGCTAGGCTTGCATGGAAAAGTCCATGGATACTCCATGGAGCTTTAACCCATGGATCTCATTGAAATGAAGAGACATGGGTATTTGGGTTTACATGGATGTAACCCTAACCCACCACACTATATAAAGGAGGCTTTGGTTCTTGAAATCACACTAGTTGACACTTATTGAGGTGAGCAAAGCAAGAGGGCCGATTTCAAGATATTAGTCACTATTCTCTCAAAGTTCCAAGTTTGTGGTGATTTGTGATTTCCATTTGAGGCATCCACACTATTTGTGCTAGGCTCTAAAACTCCAAGAAATCAACTACTACTACAAGGTAAGTATGTCTACTAGCTTTACTTGATTCATGTTCCCCATGCCATGCTAGTTAGGATATGAACCTTGGAAAATTAATTATTTGCATGTATCTTAGACAAACATAGATCCAAGGTTTATTAGGGTTGCATGTACACTTAGGAAGTGTTAGCATGCTCAAAACCCATCAAAAACTCACACACCAGCTAAAGCACGAATCTCAGTTCTCTAAGGGTTCTCTCAAGGGTGAATGGTGGCTAGGACAAAGGACTACATGTTCCTTTTATAGTGCAAGCCCACAATTTAGGGTTTTACATCTGGGCCAATTATGCTCGGCGTAACCTTGGGTACGCCCAGCGTACCCGAATGAACATGCGTATCAATTAAGCCCATGAGTACGTGCGGCGTACGCCCCAATACGCCCAGCGTACTCACCAATTCATCTTTTCAACTTCAAGGGACTAAAATGCCAACTCACCAAAATAGAAGGTCCATAAACCTCACCTGGAATTCAGGCTGTTACACAAGCTGCCACCTGTTCTGAGCCTCGCAGCCACCTGCCTTCTGCCCCTCGCTTCAGATCCGAGGCTCGCACCTATATAAGGGGTGTGAGACCTCCCGGCTAATGTGGGATTTTTAGCACTTTTTCACCTCTTATCCCATATTTTGGTTATTTCCACTTCCCCCGGAGCCCCGATATTATTTTTAACACCCGAAACATGTCCCGAAGTGTCCGGAGAGGCCGAGAAATTTATCTTTTCGGTTTGAAGCTCTATCCTCGCAAGGCCTATTTTTCAATAAAGCTCCCGGTTTTCAACATAGAAAGTCATATTTAAAGCCGAAGTGCTGTCCAAATTACTATTTTAACCCCCGGTTAATTTAAGGTGAGTTCAATATATAGGAACAATTGTATGTTATCTGTTATATGTGCTATGTGATTTTCAGTGATATTATTCTGGGTTATTTTCCCGTGTTATTTTATTCACTATGTTTATAGCAAATGTAATACCTTTGACCATGTGATCAGTAAAAGGACTTAGATTCACATTGGTACTGGTATGTAGCCTCTGGCCATGTAGTGTAACGACCGAAAAATACAACCAATTTCAAATTTTTCAAAAAACAGCTCGATTCCATTAAATCTTTACAAAAAGATTTTCAATACAAAACATTTAACGTATTCCCAGAATCACATTACTACAAAATCATGAGGAGCGGTACGATCACGCCTTCGCCTTGCCACGGTCTCCTGAAGAACCTGAAAAACATAAAACCACAACTGTAAGCCCGAAAGCTTAGTGAGATATCCCCAAAATACCAACCACATACACCATACACGCATAACATGCCACAACATATCTGATCACAGAACAGCCATGCACTTTGGGTCTACTGTGTGACTGGTCCGCCGCACCGGCCTACAGTCCACCTGGTCCACCCTCTTAGTCTAACCACATACATCGAGTCTGCTGTGTGATTGGTCCGCCCGCACTGGGCCTTCAATCCACCTAGTCCATTCTATGAGTCTATAGTATCACTGGTCCACCCACACCGGGCCTTCAGTCTGTTCTATCCACTCTCCGAGCCTCGGCACGTCTGGTCCGCCCTCTTGGAGCCTACAGCCTATCCGGACCGCTCGCTGGGCCTTCGGAACAACCGGTCCGCCCTGGGTATCTTGGCCTACAGCACACAGCAGGACCCGCCTCAACCCAACTCCAGTCCAAACAACCATGTGCACATATACATACAATCATATATCAATTCACAATCAACAAGCAGATCAAACAGATCACATAACATATCATCATCCTAACCAGGATACCGACCTAACAGGTCATTAGCATAGCATCTCCCTATCTCTCAGGATACCGATCTCAATCAGGTCTCTAACATATACCATCCTAGCTCTCAGGATGCAATCATATCACAGCAATAACATAACAACAAGTACCCGGATCTCAATCCGATAAAGGGCCGACCTTGGTGCCTTAGACCCTACTGATATAGTGAGGATAGCTCACCTCAAAACTGCTGGCTGAAAGGATAAGATCCCGCTGCTCCATGCTCCGACACGAACTCCTCCACTGAACACCAACACACTCAACTCAATAAATACCCTTAATTACCAAAATACCCATGAAAGGCAACTGGTCAACCTTTGGACAAGTTCAAAGTCAACCCCTGACTGACTCTACTCGCCGAGTCAACCCGATGACTCGCCGAGTCCCCATACTCAGAACTTCCCTCAATCCGCGACCTAACTCGCCGAGTCACCCTGAGACTCATCGAGTCCAACAACTCTAAGTCCACTCGCCCACAACTCACCGAGTCATCCCTTGACTCGCCGATTCTCGACTCAACCAGAAAATATTGGGACTCTCCGACCAGACTCGCCGAGTCCAAGAACAGACTCGCCGAGTCTAAGGCTATCTTCAACCTACTCGCCGAGTTGTTCATACAACTCGCCGAGTTCCAGGCCATCTTCATCCAACTTGCCGAGTTGTTCTTCCAACTCGTCGAGTTCCAGCTCATCTTCAAGCAACTCGTCGAGTACACCCATGTGACTCACCGAGTACCACCGGTCTGAATCCATACAGAAGCATTCCAGGCTATGCAATTGATCAAAAACATAGATCTAGCCTCCTACAACCCATCCATCATGTAAAGTGGCAAACTTTACATGAATCCAAAGAGATCTATGCATTTTGCACATTTGGGCTAAGGTTTGGGACATGATAGCTTCACCCAACACTCAACACAGGGACTTTATGCACATTAGGACCATCACCACTCCAGATCTGAGGTAGCAACCTCAGATCTAACTTCCAAACTCCAAAACATACCAAGATAAGCTCCCCACAAACCCCAAAATGATGAATCCATAAGAGTAACAGCCCAAGGATGAGATATTACCTCAAAAGAACGCCCCAACTGCAATGGAAATCGAATCCAAGCAAAGCCCCTTGCTCCAAGCCTCTTCTTCTTCAAGATCTCCTCAACAATTGCTTCTCCAACTCCCAAATGCAACTTGATCCACTCACAAATGAAGGTTAGTGTTTCTGGGCTTGAGGATGAGTAAAGAGGCTGGGGGAATGGATGTTATGTTCTTTATATAGGGCTCAACCCCGAGAATTAGGGTTTTCTCCACTCAGCGCCTACTCGCCGAGTCCATCTTACTGACTCGCCGAGTTGGCTACTTAACAAGCGACTCTACTCGCCGAGTCCACCCATGGACTCGCCGAGTCGCTCTTTCCCAATTGACTCTTTTAGCCCTTCAGCTCTACTCTTGATATTTCGGGATGTTACAATTCTCCCCCACTTAAATTAGGCTTCATCCTCGAGGCCTACGGCAACACAACTCTTAGAAATACTCCTGTCATGCACCACCTGGCATTAATCCAACCAGGTTTCTCAAAACACAACCATAGAACCAGAAACTCGTTTTCTCCTTCCTTACGGTGTCCTGACCACCGTCTTGAGTCGGGCACCGGCTGTACCCTCTGATAATCACACTCAACAACCGAGAAGTACCCATGATGCATCACTGCTCCAAATCTCAATAATCACTCGACCCCCATGGGCTAGAAAACCATGAACCATCGGATCCCCTATCCGAATCCCACTCTATCCATTCCATGCTGACGGAAAGACCCATTCTTCAATCTCAGAGCAACTCCCACGAGTTCTCCTCTTGCAATCACATACACATGCTGAACTAGCTCCAACACCCTTAGGTTGGGAAAACCTGATACACTGATGATATCCTCAAACATCCCCCATGATGAACCACTAATACATACCCAATACCCTGATCAGAATCACACTGAGAGTCCAAGACTCTCTTCCTGCATCCCTTCCGAGCCTCTTGGCTCTACACCTGCGGAATTCCCTCCGCGACCTCAGCAGATATCCCAAACCGGATGAGCTTCTATTCCGCTGCCGTAAACACGCTACTCAATAACCATACTCGAATTACTCTAATCATAACTCTGCTCTGCCGCTTTCACTTCCGTGAACTTCCACTCCCTCTCGGAGTTACACACCTCTCTCTTTTCCTTTACCAAGGAATCCACTTGGCCACATTGTCACTCCGACAAGAGTCACGGTGCTCGCCCAACGCTACACCACCCTTTTATAGCGTATCCGCTATCCATCCTACACACATACACTGACTCTCATCGCAAGGACTCTCAAGCCCATGCACTATCTCAACTAATCAAGATCACTACCCAGGGCCAGATCTTCTAATGCAATCACACTGTAACATATACAATCCATATCCTCGAACCAATCCAACAATACCTGCAGAGTCTTCAGCATGACTGGACCGCCTCACCAGGCCTTCAACTAATCTGGACCACTCTCAGAACCTTCAGCCAATCTGGACCGCTCTCAGTGCCTTCAGTTTGGCTGGACCGTTCTCCGAGCCTTCGGCCTGACTGGTACGCCTACCGGCCTTCAGTCTATCCGAACCGCTCAACTAGCATTCATCATTCCGAGCTATCACTCCCGGAAATCCTCCTATGCGTACTGTTCTAGCCCTTTAAGGGTTCCGAACTTTGTCTCAATCGCACATGCTCAATCCCGGCCTGCTCTCAGGCCCTCCACAATCAAATGCTCTAGGTCTGTATCCTGCCCCGCATGCCTGACACTTGCTCCTATCAGCCTATACTCTAGGCTGACAGAGCACTGCTGAATCCCAACAGCTAAGCACCCTCAAATACTCATCGATCTCCCGGAGAATTCTCCAATTCTCCCCCTCTTGTAGCACTGATTAACAACCACCGGTCGCCATTACCGACCTCCCAGAACAACTTTTCACAAAGAAAACACTTACACGCGGACTGCTTCCCACAAGTGTAAACAACCTTAACGAGATCACACATCAACACCGATTAACCCGCTCGAAAGAAACTCAATCTGCATCTAACCACTCCTCAGAAAGCAGATGCTACTCGGCCTTCAAACCAATGCCAGGTTCCCACTAATAACTCTCATGGATGATAACCAACAAAATTCCCAAAACAATAACCCATAACCAAACCCACCACCCGCAAAATGACGAATACCACATCGAAAACCACACAAAGATACCAGCACATAAACAATACTCCACCATAAACACAAGAAAACAAGACATCAAGAAAGAAACATACCCGCAGCTACATCTGGCACTGCCCTGACCTCCTCTGCTACAAGCTGAAAAGCACGACCCTGAGCCCTTGGGGGCTCCGCTCCACCCTGACCTCGGCCTGTAATCCTCAAAGTGGCCGGTGCTGGAGCTTGCACCAGTCCTGCGGCAAGCTGTGGACAGTTGACCCTCAAATGTCCAACCTGATGACAATGATAACAAATCCTCAAATCCCGAACCGGCGCTGACTGCCTACAATCCCTCGCATAGTGCCCCTTCTTTCCGCACTTGCGGCATGCACCACCGTACCTACAAACTCCGGTGTGACTCCTCCCACACTTCCCACAAGTGTGGCTGCTCAGATCCCCCACTCTAGAATCAACGGTCTTGGACCGTTTCAGCGCTGGCTGCGACTGCACCGGAGCCTGCCCCAGCTCACGCAACTGCAACTCAATCTCTAATTCACGCCGCCTGGCAGCCTCCTGCAACTCCAACAAGGTGTCGCACCTCTGCGCAGACACAAACTGTCTGATGTCCCTCTTGAGCATACTCAGATATCAGGACATCTGAGCCTGCTCCGAAGTGAACTCAGGCCAAAACATCGCCCTCTCAGTGAACATCCTGGTGATCTCAGTCACCGACTCCGAACCCTGCTTCAGCTCAAGGAACTCCTTAGCCAATCTCTCCCTCTAAACTTGCGGAACATAAAGAGTGCTGAACATCTCTCTGAACTGATCCCATGAAACAGTAGCCCTCTGCGCATCCGAATATGACCCTGTGGTCAATCTCCACCTATCCTTCGCCCCGAGCCTCAACAGGTTCAGAGCACACCTCACCCTCTGATCAGCAGGGCATGAACACGTGAAGAAACACCCCTCCACGTCCGATAACCACCTCATAGCAACAATCGGGTCCGGAACTCCATTGAAGGTGGGAGGCTTCGTATTATCAAATTCCCGATACTAAAAGCGCCGACCAGCTCCTCCCCCTGCCGCCGCTACAGCCGCTGTAGCCGCCACGACAGCCATCTCTGCGAGAGCCGCATAGCGCTCATCAAAATCTCAACCATCGCGGTCTTGATCGACCCAAACAGCTCCAGCAACTCAGCTCGGAACAACTCAGCAATCTCATCACGTAGGATCTCACGAATCCTCGCATCCAACTCGCACGTGCTCATCTGACCAATAACCTCGGGCGGTACCGATCCGCCCGGAACTCTCTCTCCTGCTCCCGATCCTGATCCGGATCCACTCTCATCATGCCTCGGAATCTCCATACTGAAAAAGGGATGCCGTAATCTAGTTGCAGAATATTTGAAGGTAAGTGAATGACGATTAACTAATTTCCACCATGAAAAACGAAAAAGAAATTTAAGTTTTAAATCTATGAAAACTCCTAGATCCTTTGAGATACATTGAACTTTCAATGGCATGTTTATATCTCGATATGCCCCTCTTGTTTGTGAATAGGATGCCGAGGATCACAAAGCGGGTGTGAATAACCATGCAAACTACATGGTGCCCTCACATGTTACAGTCACCTATTTGATGTGCCGGTAAACCACACACGCTCCACCGAACTATGACAAACATTGAGTCACCCTTTGCTACCTTTGCTTAGACCCATTTAGTGTGCCGGTTAACCACACACGCTCCACTAACGTCTTTGCAAGGGCACAAAGTGTAATTTCATGGAATTTAAAACTAAGATTGGGAATTTTATGAAAACATTTAGTTACTTTAGTAATTCATTGTACTTATAATGGAAGGTTTCGTCCTATCCTACCCGTTCAACTAACGACCCTCCACTAGTCAAGAGTGCGGTGGGTAAGAGTGGATACCCATTCAATCGCCATTTTATAGGCAATTTCCTTAAACACCCCTTATAGACTAGCTTCGTGAATGAGGCCTACTAACGGTAAGACTGACTTTTACTCATACATATATATAATGTTAGACTTTTAATGTTATATATATAGTATAGGGTGTATTTTATACTTTTAAAATATTAGGTGGTCTAATTTAACAGTTATACTTTTAATTCAATTAAATTGTAAACCTAAACATTTATGGATTTATTAAATATCTATTAATTATACACCTTAATTAATTAATAAACCATAAGGGTGTGATTTGAACTTTTTCAAAACTATACTAGTTTTAGAATTTAACATTCCTAATTAAACTTTTAATCAACTTTTAAATTCCAAAACTTAAGGGCAAGTTTTGAAACATTTCAACACATTAGGGATTAGAATTTAAATATACATCAAAATTAAACAATTAATCAAAATTTAAATTCCAAAACTTGAGGGCAAATTTTGAAACCTTTTTCAAAACATTAGGGTTTTAACTATTTAAATTTTAAAACAACAAAACTTTTGGGTTCAAATTTAAAATATAAAACCTAAAGGGATTAATTTGAAACTATTCCAAACTTTGTCAAGAATATTCTAGATCACATAATTCAAATAAAGCAATTAACTATAATTGGTGGTTATCTAATTAGATCTAGTTCAAATTCTTGCAAGATAATGATCAAATAATTTCCATAACTTAACATATATCAAATAAGGTAACAATTATCTAATTAGATGACCAAAATCTTTTATTTTGACAAGGATAATCATAAGGGATTAACAAAATTCGAATTTTATTAAGTTTAAACAATTATGGCAATTATCCTAAGTCATAATATGTAAAAATCCCGAAAATCCGCCTATCTGACGAGTTGACTCGTCGAGTCAGCCTTGGACTCGTCGAGTCTGCATGGACTCGGCGAGTTCAGCCATGGACTCGGCGAGTTCAGCCATGGACTCGGCGAGTCCAGCCTCCAGAATCCAAAAAATCGAATTTTCCAATTATACCAAGCATCAATACAATAGAAACCAATCTAGGCTCTGATACCACTGATGGGTTTTGGTCATAAGACATCCTATGTGCTCATACAAACCCTAATGCTTGGATCTAGGTTTCTCTATTGTACATGCTTTGAATCCAGGACTATAAACCCTAATTCTAGCATACAAGTAATCATATTAGATATTAGAATAAGTTTATAATGTTACCTTGATTGTTATGTAGCAATAACAATACCAATTCCTCCTTGAATTGACTTTGGAAGGCTTAGAGTCACAAGTGTCACTCCTCTAATGGTTCACAAACACCATAAGCAAGAGGATCAAGAGGAGAGAGGATGGAGGCTGCCCAAAACGTGTTCTAACCCTAGAAAAGAGGTTCCCCACGTTTTTGAGTCATAAGGGTGTTATATATAGTAAGGCTATTAGGGTTATCTAACAAGGAAACCCTAATTTGGTTGCTTAAGCCCTAAGCAACCCATGGAGCCCTTTCTTAAAGCCTTGGACGACTTCATATGGGCTTCCCCCATAGAATTCGTCCACCTTATAATAAAAGGCAATCCATGGCCCAAATTGCAATTATCTTATAATTACAATTCCAGTCCATTAAGTTTAATTAATCTCTTTTAGTCACAAAACTAATTACTAATTAATTCTTGACTAATATTAATTAAACAATATGATTTCTCCTTTAATATATTATTCCCATAATATATTAATAAATCATATTTAATCCTTTCTCTCCATAATTCATCCTATCAAGTTGCTTTGGTGAAGGCAACCCAAAAGGACCATGCACCATCGGGTCAAGTACATACCAAAATAGTTATGGACATAGACACTAATCCAACAGTCTCCCACTTGGATAAGTCTAACAACTATTCTGCGTATGACTTCGGATCCCGATCTGCAATCGTAGCTTTCCAAAGCCGTTGTCAACTCTGATCCTATCAGATACGCGTGTCCTTAGATAAGGGATCATATATTCCTCCATTCTAGATATCATATGAGATATGACTTCAAATCATTCTCTTTGTACTACTTCTCGATTTCCGATTTATGACGACTGACTAATTGAACAAATCAAATTAGACCTAGCCCGACCGAGCATTTACGTTTGTCATCATTAAACCATCGAGGGGCCCAAAAGATATCGCTTTTATCCTACTTTGAATAAAAGGAATGGATAAACTTCGCTTGCACTCACTAACCAAATCACACACAACAATATGTTTTATAACACCAAGTTACTAGTGCATTTACATATTATCAATGTGCAACCGATTTGCAAGATACAACTCACACATCTCGGTTTCAAGAATATAAGATGTTATCGTCTCACCAATCACTCGTGATACAATTAATGGGGTGATCCAAGTGAGCGTGGGTTTGATCCCATGCTCAAATTCATATTCATAAGCACTCATGAACGTTGCAGCAAACATTTGCTTATGTCTAATGCTCTTTAGACAATCCACACACCAATTCATGACAGTCTTTATTCATATCTACTTCCAACATATGAATGACTGTGGCACGTTCAAATAATTCGATTATTCTTAATAAACTCAATTATTCTGGAAGTCAAAACATGCAAAGTGAAACACAAGAATAATACTAATCCCATATGGCCTCAAACCTTTGAGTATAAATAAAACGCGTTTTATTTATCACCATATTGATTACTCATTATTTGTCGTTTCGGGTAATCAACTTCTTACTTGAATTCCAACACTTGTCCCATGCTCCTAACATGCACACAATGTTTACCTATGGTTCTTACTTTGTGAAATAGATCGCATTGAACATATTTCCAATCCTTCTCATTTCACAACTCCAAATCCGTTTTTCATAAGTTAAAGAATATCAAATTCTTGTTACTTATAGAATATGCTAGATTCTAACATTCTATGCAACTATGCTTTCGTAATGTCACTGCACCAAAGTCACAAAGACTATTGCCAATGATATTACAAAGTCCTCTATCGTAGATTGTTACAAGACAATTCCATAGACGTGATGTCTCTCACTCAAAGTACATTCTTTGAACATCCTTTTGCATAGAAGTTTCAAATCTAGTCATAGATTTCTCAATATTCAATTCCCAATATGGACACACTTCCATATGTTCCATATGACAACTCATTCTTAATAGAATCTATTCGTAATGATGTCGATACGGTCCATCCAATGTGGAAACATTTCCATATTTTCCAATACTATACTTCCAACTACTCACAAGCGACCAATCCTCGTCGAACTTTGGGTTGTCTTTGATAGTTGTTTAATTGTTTTAGTCAAAACCAATTCTAGTCCCTTTTCCCTCTAAATGCGCTCGACATTTGGAAAATTTTAGAATGGTCAAACATTAAAGCATTTCCAATCGATCCTATACCCGAAGCGTATGGGACACGACGCATAATGTTTTATTTGCTATGTTCTCAAAATTCGAATTGTGAAGAGGGATGCCGTAATCATAATCGAAATTTTAAGAACACACTATGTACCCTTGACTAAGTTTATTAACATTTCTCAACCTAATCCTTTAGATTTGAAATGAAGCATAATATTCTCTCCCTTAATTATAGCAAAACAACCTTTCAACTCTTACAACTTTGCAAAGTATGACTCTTGTTTTCTATAATTAATATTGCCAACTTGCAATACTTTCCTTAATAATCATACAATCATAACTTTTATGCTCCCACTATCATGATGATTATTATAAAACATAACACTTATGCTCCCACTAGCTTCGACATGTATTCATAAACATCTCAACTTCCAGAAAGACAATACTTATTGAATTTCTTAAGTTCATGTTTCTAATACTTAGTGCTTTGATAATCTTTTATCAAGGCTTTTTGAACTTATACACCTTTTCCTTCGATAGTTCATATGTGTGTCTAAACAATTAAGACTAATTGCCAAACCTCACAATTCAAATTATGGAAAGGGATGCCGTAACCATAATCGAATTTGAGAATGCAATTTTACAATCACTATCTTCTTAAAATCTTTCTTAGTGAAAGCATTTCTTCACAATCATTTTCATGAAGGAGGAAATCTTATGACACTTAGATTTGAGCGGTGTATGTGTTCTTTTCCATGTGAATTTGTTAAAACTAAAGTTTATGACAAATTCAAACTCATATGGACCGAGCTTTCTTAATCTTGATTTCTTGCCTTATGGTAGCACAGCTGCCCACCATGTCTTCCAAGTAGTTAAGCAGCTCACCTTTTCTTATCAATGTACCTTTCATTGATTAAGGTGCTTTGCCTTTTATGGGTTCAAAATGAGAACTCATAAAACTCTCATGCATAATTAACTCAATTGGATTGGCACAGAAACAAAATAATGTCAACACGATGGGTTGTCAACCTCAACTCGTGTGCTAGTGATGATCGATTAGGTTTATTTGATTTGTTCTTGAAACCTTTCAAGACCATTAAGGCTCCCACTGACTCCTTGACATACGACTCTCTTGCCAAAACATTTCTTGACAAACAAATATTCAAGAGTTAGTGTAGCTTTTATCAAAACACTTCATAAATTGGTCCTAGTTGGTCTTTGTCTTATCCAAGACATCACAACTTACCACATTTAATGAATGTTATAAACCTTCTTAGTACTTTTCACTCATTGTCACAATCTTAACTTTAAGACTTGTTTTGGAACGAAGTATGATTCACTTTTTGATTTAACCATTTCTTCAATTCCTGATTCCTCTTCTTAAACATACACTTGTGCTAAGACTCTCTTAGAGGATCAAATGAGATATGGTTCTTAATCATTAAGACCTATCATAAAGCATAAAAGGTACTCTCCCATCTTCTTAGAATGGAGAAACTTTTATCTTTCTGCCTACTTGATTCTTCTTATTCGTTCTGCTATTGATCTAAACCCTTTAATCAATTCAGAATTACACTTAATCTTGTAAGTATAATCATATTTACTAAGCTTTTAGTAAATCATGACGAATATCTTTGTTACTCTTATGGTGGAGTTTGATCAACACATAACTTTGTGTACTCGATCTCCTAGTCCTTCACTTGACTCTTTGTCAATGAATTAGTCTAATTTCCAAATACGAAATTTCTCATTCATCGTGCATCCACGTTGCATGATTCCAAGTTTCTGTCCAATTGAAACTTGGGCGATGAGAAACTCTCCCTATTTGGTAAATTCTCGACTTTCCATAAATAACATAATAAGAACCAAATCCATTATTGCTAATAATAGAACCATTTTAACATCAATTTTTCATACACGCCGTTGTAAGGATAAATAAATAAAATTTAAAATCAAAATTTATTTTATTGCGGAAAAATTTTGTCCTTACAACGCAACTCTTTTGAAAACTTATGCTAATACATCTTTCTTAGCAATCTAATTCTAACTCTAAGTAGTAGCTCAAGAATCTAATCTTCGAGAAATGCGATCGAAATCCATTCCTTTACGGTTAGATTTTGCTCACTTCTTCCCTTAAGCTCCCTTTCTTTTCTTCGATCCTACAAAACATCAATTGTAATCTTATTACATTATGTATTAAGAATCTAGAATAGAAGCTTAAAAGAGTTAGTAAATGGATTTTACCTATATTAGAGCCATACGTTTGAACTCTCCCATCTCTTAGATCTCTTAGGTAAATGGGGCAGCTTCGTCTCCAATGCCCCTTTTCTTGGCAATAAAAGCAAATCGACTCTTTTGGAACAGGACATGGAACTACTTCAGACATCACCTTTCTCTTATGATCAAACTTTTCGATCATAGCATGTCTTTCGTTGCCATTGTCTATATCCATAGAGGTCTCGAAGGCAGATTCACCAATCAACTTTGCTTTTCTATTGCGCCAAATCATTGCAGATTCAGCAGCAATAAGCATATAGGTGAGATCTATAAGGGTCACGTCGTAGTTCATCATATAGTACTCTCTTACAAACTCACTATATGAGTTGGGAAGTGACTGAAGAACCCAATCAACAGCCATTTCCTCATAGACAACGGATCCCAACATTCTTAACTTATCAATGTGTGACTTCATCCCTAGGACGTGTGCACACACGGACTTTCCTTCTTTATGTTTACTTGCCAAAAGGGATTGAGTGATCTTGAACTTTTCAAGCCTTTGAACTTGTGGGTTAGGGAGAATAATTGGAGGAGGAGGTGGAAGTGAAGCATGATCTCTTGTTCCTCGATCGAATCGTGGAATATCATCTTCATGTGGAATGCTTGTTCCATGGGATTTGAGAAGACCATAGTTGTCGAACTTTGACATCTACAAAACGGGAGAAAATGAATTCAAGTTAGTAGATAGATTGAGTCCTTGGTAGATCACCCAAATGAAATTCCAAGGCTAGGACCCAACACAATACGCTACAACCTAGAAAAAGGATGCCGTAATCTAGTTGCAGAATATTTGAAGGTAAGTGAATGACGATTCACTAATTTCCACCATGAAAAACGAAAAAGAAATTTAAGTTTTAAATCTATGAAAACTCCTAGATCCTTTGAGATACATTGAACTTTCAATGGCATGTTTATATCTCGATATGCCCCTCTTGTTTGTGACTGGGATGCCGAGGATCACAAAGCGGGTGTGAATAACCATGCAAACTACATGGTGCCCTCACATGTTACAGTCACCTATTTGATGTGCCGGTAAACCACACACGCTCCACCGAACTATGACAAACATTGAGTCACCCTTTGCTACCTTTGCTTAGACCTATTTAGTGTGCCGGTTAACCACACACGCTCCACTAACGTCTTCGCAAGGGCACAAAGTGTAATTTCATGGAATTGCATCAATTCACTTTTGCCTAAGTAACTAAGATTGGGAATTTTATGAAAACATTTAGTTACTTTAGTAATTCATTATACTTATAATGGAAGGTTTCGTCCTATCCTACCCATTCAGCTAACGACCCTCCACTAGTCAAGAGTGCGGTGGGTAAGAGTGGATACCCATTCAATCGTCATTTTATAGGCAATTTCCTTAAACACCCCTTATAGACTAGCTTCGTGAATGAGGCCTACTAACGGTAAGACTGACTTTTACTCATACATATATATAATGTTAGACTTTTAATGTTATATATATAGTATAGGGTGTATTTTATACTTTTAAAATATTAGGTGGTCTAATTTAACAGTTATACTTTTAATTCAATTAAATTGTAAACCTAAACTTTTATGGATTTATTAAATATCTATTAATTATACACCTTAATTAATTAATAAACCATAAGGGTGTGATTTGAACTTTTTCAAAACTATACTAGTTTTAGAATTTAACATTCCTAATTAAACTTTTAATCAACTTTTAAATTCCAAAACTTGAGGGCAAGTTTTGAAACATTTCAACACATTAGGGATTAGAATTTAAATATACATCAAAATTAAACAATTAATCAAAATTTAAATTCCAAAACTTGAGGGCAAATTTTGAAACCTTTTTCAAAACATTAGGGTTTTAACTATTTAAATTTTAAAACAACAAAACTTTTGGGTTCAAATTTAAAATATAAAACCTAAAGGGATTAATTTGAAACTATTCCAAACTTTGTCAAGAATATTCTAGATCACATAATTCAAATAAAGCAATTAACTATAATTGGTGGTTATCTAATTTGATCTAGTTCAAATTCTTGCAAGATAATGATCAAATAATTTCCATAACTTAACATATATCAAATAAGGTAACAATTATCTAATTAGATGACCAAAATCTTTTATTTTGACAAGGATAATCATAAGGGATTAACAAAATTCAAATTTTATTAAGTTTAAACAATTATGGCAATTATCCTAAGTCATAATATGTAAAAATCCCGAAAATCCGCCTATCTGACGAGTTGACTCGTCGAGTCAGCCTTGGACTCGTCGAGTCTGCATGGACTCGGCGAGTTCAGCCATGGACTTGGCGAGTTCAGCCATGGACTCGGCGAGTCCAGCCTCCAGAATCCAAAAAATCAAATTTTCCAATTATACCAAGCATCAATACAATAGAAACCAATCTAGGCTCTGATACCACTGATGGGTTTTGGTCATAAGACATCCTATGTGCTCATACAAACCCTAATGCTTGGATCTAGGTTTCTCTATTGTACATGCTTTGAATCCAGGACTATAAACCCTAATTCTAGCATACAAGTAATCATATTAGATATTAGAATAAGTTTATAATGTTACCTTGATTGTTATGTAGCAATAACAATACAAATTCCTCCTTGAATTGACTTTGGAAGGCTTAGAGTCACAAGTGTCACTCCTCTAATGGTTCACAAACACCATAAGCAAGAGGATCAAGAGGAGAGAGGATGGAGGCTGCCCAAAACGTGTTCTAACCCTAGAAAAGAGGTTCCCCACGTTTTTGAGTCATAAGGGTGTTATATATAGTAAGGCTATTAGGGTTATCTAACAAGGAAACCCTAATTTGGTTGCTTAAGCCCTAAGCAACCCATGGAGCCCTTTCTTAAAGCCTTGGACGACTTCATATGGGCTTCCCCCATAGAATTCGTCCACCTTATAATAAAAGGCAATCCATGGCCCAAATTGCAATTATCTTATAATTACAATTCCAGTCCCTTAAGTTTAATTAATCTCTTTTAGTCACAAAACTAATTACTAATTAATTCTTGACTAATATTAATTAAACAATATGATTTCTGCTTTAATATATTATTCCCATAATATATTAATAAATCATATTTAATCCTTTCTCTCCATAATTCATCCTATCAAGTTGCTTTGGTGAAGGCAACCCAAAAGGACCATGCACCATCGGGTCAAGTACATACCAAAATAGTTATGGACTTAGACACTAATCCAACAATACGTACAATCATATAGCAATTCACAGTCAACAAGCAGATCAAACAGATCACATAACATATCATCAGCCTAACCAGGATACCGACCTAACAGGTCACTAGCATAGCGTCTCCCTATCTCTCAGGATACCGATCTCAATCAGGTCTCTAACATATACCATCCTAGCTCTCAAGATGCAATTATATCACAACAATAACATAACAACAAGTACCCGGATCTCAATCCGATAAAGGGCCGGCCTTGGTGCCTTAGACCCTGTTGATATAGTGAGGATAACTCACCTCGAAACTGCCGGCTGAAAGGATAAGATCCCGCTGCTCCAAGCTCCGACACGAACTCCTCCACTGAACACCAACACACTCAACTCAATAAATACCCTTAATTACCAAAATACCCCTGAAAGTCAACTGGTCAACCTTTAGACAAGGTCAAAGTCAACCCCTGACTGACTCTACTCGCCGAGTCAACCTGATGACTCGCCGAGTCCCCATACTCAGAACTTCCCTCAATCCGTGACCTAACACGTCTAGTCACCCCGAGACTCGTCGAGTCCAACAACTCTGAGTCCACTCGCCGACAACTCACCGAGTCATCCCTTGACTCGCCGATTCTCGACTCAACCAGAAAATATTGGGACTCTCCGACCAGACTCGCCGAGTCCAAGAACAGACTCGCCGAGTCTAAGGCTATCTTCAACCTACTCGCCGAGTTGTTCATACAACTCGCCGAGTTCCAGGCCATCTTCATCCAACTTGCCGAGTTGTTCTTCCAACTCGTCGAGTTCCAGCTCATCTTCAAGCAACTCGTCGAGTACACCCATGTGACTCGCCGAGTACCACCGGTCTGAATCCATACAGAAGCATTCTAGGCCATGCAATTGATCCAAAACATAGATCTAGCCTCCTACAACCCATCCATCATGTAAAGTGGCAAACTTTACGTGAATCCAAAGAGATCTATGCATTTTGCACATTAGTGCTAAGGTTTGGGACATGATAGCTTCACCCAACACTCAACACAGGGACTTTATGGACATTAGGACCATCACCACTCCAGATCTGAGGTAGCAACCTCAGATCTAACTTCCAAACTCCAAAACATACCAAGATAAGCTCCCCACAAACCCCAAAATGATGAATCCATTAGAGTAACAGCCCAAGGACGAGATATTACCTCAAAAGAACGCCCCAACTGCAATGGAACTCGAATCCAAGCAAAGCCCCTTGCTCCAAGCCACTTATTCTTCAAGATCTCCTTAACAATTGCTTCTCCAACTCCCAAATGCAACTTGATCCACTCACAAACGAAGGTTAGGGTTTCTGGACTTGAGGATGAGTAAAGAGGCTGGGGGAATGGATGTTATGTTCTTTATATAGGGCTCAACCCCAAGAATTAGGGTTTTCTCCACTCAGCGCCTACTCGCCGAGTCCATCTTACTGACTCGACGAGTCGGCTACTTAACACGCGACCAAGTTGCAACTCTACTCGCCGAGTCCACCCATGGACTCGCTGAGTCGCTCTTTCCCAATTGACTCTTTTAGCCCTTCAACTATACTCTTGATATTTCGGGATGTTGCATGTAGAGCATGTCTCCGTAAGAGAATGACTTCTATTCTATGGCATTGGCAAATGGTTAGACAGGACTATAAGCCTGAAATCTAACAAGATGTTAATCAGAAATTGCATGTCTTTTATGCCATTTGGGCCAAACTTTTATTTATGTATATCAAGCATTGAAAAGTATATCTTTGAATAAAGTCTTTGATTGATATGAACGCTTGTCACATGATTTCACATATATCTTTCTTGTTCCTCTTTGCTTTTTCCATATTGAAGTATATATATGGCATAACGTTATATTGTATCTATTACTGAACTCACTAAGCGTCACCGCCTACCCTATCAATGTTTAACAATTGTAGGTGATAAGTAACTAGTATGATCACATACTGTTGAAAGATTTAGAATAGTTTCTAATAGTACTTTTGTACTCCAGTTTATGTTTGTATAAATTACAATATCCTGGGTAGTTATGTAATATATAAAACTTTGTAATAGTCGGTTTGTATCCAGTAGTTTGTAATCTCTTTATCAATGTAAAATATTGCTTTTATGAATATGCAAGTAGCATGTTTTGGAGTAATAATATTGTGAAGTATGAAAGTTTGGGTCTTTCAAAAATACGAAAGTTGGGGTCTTTCAACCATGGTATCAGAGTAGTAGTTTAAGCGAACTAAATTCCACAGATTGGTATTTAGACTTAAACTACAGGAAGTTCAATATATCAACTTAATCATTGTAAGTTTAGGGATACAAACCGTAGGAAATATATAAGTAAAAGTATTAGGTAATAATAAACCCTAATATTCTAAAATACAATGTTACTCCGTATTTCAGATCGATGGTTGAACAAGTAAGTAGCCATACCCCTGAGGTTGGTGGAGATCCTCAACCCGAGGAAGTGAATACTCCAGTATCTCCTCGTGAGGTGCGACTCTTGGGTAAACTTACCGGTGTTATTCGACAGACTCTCGAAGAACACAAAAAGAATGGTGATAAAGGAAAAGAGAAATCCAATGGAGAATATTCAAGCGGAAAGGTGAAACGTCCCTCGTGCAAAGATTTCAAGAGTAGTGGTGCTACGGAGTTTTCTGGTGTCCTTAATCCTATAGTTGTTCTAACTTGGATTCAGAACACCGAGAAGGTATTTCGTGTCTCTCATGTGGATGATGAAGACAAGACTATCTATGCTTCTGCAATTCTCATTGGAGAAGCCTTAGTGTAGTGGGAAGCAATATATGAAGCTCTCAACGGATGTGACTAGGAGAACTTATCCTGGGAGTTGTTCAAGACTCGTGTGCTAGAGAAGTATTGTCCTCTAGATATGAGGAGGAGATTGAAGAAGGAATTCCTCGAGCTTAAACAGGGAGGAATGACTGAATGAGTATGAAACTCAGTTTAATCAAAGAGAAAGGTTTGCTACGAAGTATATTGCAACTGAAGATGAGAAAATTCAGTTATTCATGGAGGGACTACGACACAAAATTCATGATTTCGTTGCCAATCGGGATGTTATGTCATTTGATAAAGCTGTTGAGTATGCTCTAAGGCGTGAGCATGACTTAGAGATACGTGGTGCCACTCTTACTATTCCAAAGCATCCACGTACTAAAAGAACTACTCCCGTTTCCACTATTCCACCAGCTCAATCTGTTCAAATTGATCCTAGCAAGCAAGCGCAATCTCAAAGTGCTTTTCGTGGCCGCGGCAAGTCACAATGTTTTTCTATTCAATCGCCTTAATGTCGCGTTTATGGAAGGAATCATCTGGGTCAATGCAAAATAGACAAGGAATCCATTGTCTGTTATGGGTGTGGAGAAACTGGTCATATAAATCTAGCTTGCCCAAGGAAGGATGTGGCTTGTTATGCATGTGGTATTACTGGCCACAAGAAGCGTTTTTGCCCTACTCTTACCAGCCAAGTGACGGAAAGTCAAGCTTCTGTTCAACAACCGGCGAGAAGTCAAGTCCCTATCCAACAACCAAAGAGTACTCCAGCTAAAAAGGAGGAGGTGCCAAAAGCTAAGGGTCGTGCATTCCAGATTACCACAGAGGAAGCACGTGAGGACCCGAATGTTGTGACGGGTACCTTTCTTGTCAACTATAGACCTGCTCACATCTTATTTGATTCTGGTGCCTCAGATTCTTTCGTATCTTATGAATTTTTGCATTCTTTTCAAAATGCTTGCTATGCACTTGCGCAACCATTTCACGTAGATACTGCGGGAAGTATATCATTACTTGCTGATAAAATCTATAGGGATTGTGTCATAGAAATTGAAGGCTATAATTTTCTTGCTAACCTAATCCTTATCTCCTTGCCCAACTTCAATATTATTCTCGGCATGGATTGGATGTCAAAGAACCATGCAGAACTCTTGTGTTACGAAAAGATGATACGCATTCCTATTTAAGGGGAAGATTCTATTCATGTCTACGGTGAACAAAGGATCTTAAAAATAATCTCTTTCCTTCAAGCTCGTAAATTCATATCGAAAGGTTTTCATATCTATCTGGCCTATACAATTGACATCTCAAGAAAGTAGAATAAAACTGTAAATGATATTCCCATCGTTAACGAATATCCTGATGTTTTCCCCGATGATCTGCTTGGACTTCCTCCGGACAGGTAAGTAGAATTCCGAATTGACCTTGTGCCTGGTGATGCTCCGATTGCAAAGACTCCTTATCGTCTTATGCCAGCCGAGATGAAAGAAATGATGATCCAAGTGCAGGAATTACTTGACAAAGGCTTTATTCGACCAAGTACCTCTCCTGGGGTGCTCCAGTATTGTTTGTCAAGAAGAAGGATGGAGCGATGCGAATGTGCATTGATTATCGTGAGCTGAATAAGGTGACTATCAAGAACAAGTACCCGCTACCTCGCATCGACGATTTGTTCGATCAACTTCAGGGCGTTAGCTATTTCTCAAAGATTGATTTAAGATCTGGTTATCATCAGTTGAAAGTACAAGAGCCAAATGTACCGAAGGCTGCTTTCCGTACACGTTATGGGCATTTCGAATTCCTTGTCAAGCCATTCAGTTTGACAAATGCTCCTGCTGTATTCATGGATATGATGAATCGAGTATGCCGCCCAATGCTCGATAAGTTTGTCATTGTATTCATTGATGATATTCTAATCTATTCCAAGTCTGAAGCTGATCATGCCGTTCATATTCGTGAAATCATAGAACTTCTTCGAAAGGAGAAACTTTATCCTAAATTCTTGAAATGTGAATTTTGGCTTTGCCAAGTTCAATTTCTCGGCCATGTTATTTCTAGTCACGATGTGTCCGTAGATCCTGTCAAAATCGAAGCCATTCAAAATTGGGAAGTGCCCCGTAATGCTTCCAAAGTTCGAAGTTTCTTAGGTCTCGCGGGATATTACCGGAGATTCATTAAAGACTTTTCTCATATAGCCGTACCTCTCACGAGTCTTACACGGAAGGAAGTGAAGTTCGAATGGGGTGAAGCCCAAGAAAAAGAGTTCTCCTCTAAAATATCTTTTGACTCATGCTCCAATCTTATCACTCCCAGAAGTTGATGATGATTTCTCCGTGTATAGCGATGCTTCAAGATTGGGACTCGATTGTGTATTGATGTAGCATTGTAAAGTGATAGCCTATGCCTCAAGACAACTGTAAGATTATGAAAAGAATTATCCCACCCATGATCTTGAACTCGTTGCAGTGGTATTTTCCCTAAAACTTTGGAGACATTATCTTTTTGGTACAAAATGTCAATTGTTTACCGACCACAAGAGTCTCAAGTATATATTCAGTCAGCAAACTCTGAATATGAGACAGCAACGAGCCATGGAGCTGATCAAAGATTATGACTGCGAAATCCTGTACCATCCTGGAAAGGCTAATGTGGTTGCAGATGCACTTAGCATGAAGGTTTATCGTAATAGTATGTGTTATACTATTACTCACACTACGGTGAAGTTCACTATTCTTGATGAACTAGAGAAGTGGCAAGTTGAGGCCTTAAAACCAGAAAATGTGAAGAATGAAGGAATGGTAAATTATGCTGATGTTTTACTTGATGATCCACGAGGATTAAAAGTATTTAAGAATCGGCTATGGATTCAAAGATTGGTGGATTAAGACAGAATAGTTTAGATGAAGCTTATAAGTCTAAACTGTCAATACATTCTGGTACAAGTAAAATGTACTATCATGTAAGAGTTGATTATTGGTGGCCTGGATTAAAGAGAGACATTGGAAGATATGTATAGGAATGCTTAGTATGCTTACAAGTCAAAACAGAGCACCAAAAGCCTTAGGAACTCCAGAAAGCCTTAGTGTTCCTATATGGAAATGGGAAGAGCTGTCCATGGATTTTATTACCAAATTGCCAAAGACTGCTAGACAGCATGATAGCATTTGGGTAATCGTCGACCGCCTGACTAAGAGTGCACATTTTCTCGCCATGCGTGAAACGACTCCAATGGAGAAATACGGACAAGTATACTTGGATGAAATTGTTGCAAGACATGGTGTGCCACTAAAGATCATTTTCGATCGCGATACTCGCTTCACTTCTCACTTTTGGGCGAGTATGCAATTTGAATTAGGATCTCGAGTTGCTCTCAACACCGCTTATCATCCCCAAACAGATGGTCAGACGGAGAGAACAATCCAAACAGTAAAAGATATGCTTCGTGCATGTGTCTTGGAGTTCGGTGGTAACTGGGATAAATACTTACCGCTTGTCGAATTTTCGTATAATAACAGTTACCACACTTCAATCAAAATGCCACCATATGAAGCATTATATGGCCGCAAATGTCGTACGCAGTTATGTTGGCGTGATGTAGGACAGAAGATCCTTGGAGGCCCTAAAATGATTCAGGACACCACCGACAAGATTTAAATTGTACGAGAAAGAATGAAAGCGGCCCAGGATCGACAGAAGTCCCATACAGAAAAGAGAAGACGACCTATAGAATTCCAAGTGGGTGATTTCGTGATGCTAAAGGTATCCCCATGGAAAGGCCTTATGCGATTTGGGAAGAAAGGAAAGTTAAGTCCTAGATTTGTTGGTCCTTTCAAAATCATCCTGAGAATTGGAAAGCAAGCATACTGCTTAGAATTACCTGAAGATTTGGCAGGTATTCATGATGTGTTTCATGTAAGTTATCTGTGCAAATGCTTGAGCATCTACGATGAAACAGCTCCATTATCCGAGGTGAAATTGGATAATAAGTTAAGATATGTTGAAGAGCCTGAAGAAATCGTGAATGAAAGAACAACTAAGCTACGCAATAAAGAAGTGGAATTGGTGCTTGTCAAGTGGAAACACCATTGAGGCCCAAACTATACTTGGGAGAATAAGAATGAGATACAAGAAAAATATCCCCATTTATTTTAATCGATGTAATTTCGAGGACAAAATCCTCAAAAGGAGGAGGTATTTGTAACATACACGTTTTGAAATCGTGTTTTGTAATGAATAAAATTGTGAAATACTATGTGAAATTGAGTGTTAAGTTCTAACAGATGGTTTTTACTTGAAATGAAGTAAAACCATGTTTAGAATCACTCAGAAAATATTGGAAGTCTTATGAGATTTCAATTAAAAGCCAAATAATGAAATTTAGCAAAAATATATAATTTTAAATAAGTAAAATTTTTATATTGAAAGTTGTAAATAATCTCGTTAGAAACTTGTAGGCGAAAACCTCGCTGAAATCCGAGTTATAACGAGGAAGTTATGACCTATCGAAGATCCGCGATAAAACCGACACAGCGCCGAATGACGTAAAAAGTGAGTTTTTGATAAACTACTTTTTAGCCTTAGTGATCTAAATGAAAGTCGTAGTATTCGTTAAACCGAGAAATTCGATAAAAAGAACGCCAAAATCTGACTTCGTATGAGGAAGTTATGATTTTTAGAAGTTTCAACTTAGCAGTAGACAGCTAAAAACTCGAATTTTAGATCGAGCGATATTTGACCGGTACATCCTAAATTAGAATCAAAGGTCTCGTCATTTGTAGTACAACGGTAAAAATTCTTACAAAAACGGATGTCAGATGAAGAAGTTATGAATTTTTAACGGATTTTCCTGTCCCGGTCCGTTAAAAATAATAGTATTAAAAATAAATTCAAAATTAGCCGACGAAGTCTAAACAAAAGTTGTAGAGTGTAATTTTAGCTACGTGTGCATATAAAGAACGTCAAAAACGAAGCTCGTATGCGAAAGTTATGGATTTTAGAAGTTTTTGGCTCAAAAACCGAGAAATTATGGATAAGAACCAGGAATTTTCGCATGAACAGTAGCCGCTTTACCCGGAACCGACGCGTGTCGCATGCTGATTCGACCGAGGGTGCGGTCCAATGAACTCCGACGCGCTTCGTTGTTGTTTCCCCGTGTTCGAGGTGCTGGCCGAATCCGAAGCCGACACGTAGCCTTCTCGCATTCGAGCCTCGCTCAAGCTGCCACCTGTTCCGAGCCTCGCAGCCACCTTGCCCTCTTCCCCTCACTTCGGATCCGAGGCTCGCACCTATATAAGGGGTGCGAGACCACCCGGCTAATGTGGGATTTTTAGCACTTTTTCACCACTTATTTCATATTTCGGTTATTTCCACTTCCCCCAAAGCCCTGGTATTATTTTTAACACCCGAAACACATCCCGAAGTGTCTGGAGAGTCCGAGAAATTTATTTTTTCGGTTTGACGCTCTATCCTCGCAAGGCCTATTTTTCAATAAATCTCCCGGTTTTCAACATAGAAAGTCATATTTAAAGCCGAAGTGTTGTCCAAATTACTATTTTAACCCCCGGTTAATTTAAGGTGAGTTCAATATATAGGAACAATTGTATGGTATGTGTTATATGTGCTATATGCTTTTCAGTGA
Source organism: Lactuca sativa (assembly GCF_002870075.4). NCBI lineage: Eukaryota > Viridiplantae > Streptophyta > Magnoliopsida > Asterales > Asteraceae > Lactuca > Lactuca sativa. The sequence continues at coordinate 147,263,956 of NC_056631.2, forward strand.
TATTATTTCGGGTTATTTTCCCGTGTTATTTTATTCGCTATGTTTATAGCAAATGTAATACCTTTGACCTTGTGATCAGTGAAAGGACTTAGATTCACATTGGTACTGGTACGTAGCCTCTGGCCATGTAGAGCATGTCTCCGTGAGAGAATGACTTCTATTCTATGGCATTGGCAAATGTTAGATAGGACTATAAGCCTGAAATCTAACAAGATGTGATGAGTTATAAAAACTCTTTGATCGATTAGATCTTTGTAACAGGTAAATAATGAACGTAAAAAACAGTGAAACAAAACACAAGTATGGATCTAAATGAGTCGAATGATTAGATTACTCAATCCTCAGCAGAGCTCGACTAAGAACTTCCGTTGTAGAGGATACTAGGGTTACAAAATCAGAACGATGAGCACGCTTGAAAATACTTATCTAATCGTTACCTTCTAGAATGCATGCAAGCATCTATTTATAATAAACCCTAAACAAAACTCACGGATGAACAAGCCCATACCGGAGACAAAACTTGGACTAGCTAACGAGCCCAAAGACGCAACACAAAACTAGTCCTAACAATCTCCCCCTTTGCATCAATTTGGAGCGAGACTATTATTTCTTCTTTCTTGGACCAGCTGCTGGAACCTTCTTGGTTGTGTCAAACAGACGCAGGATAAGAGCGAGGATTGTCTATCTGAAGCGAATGTACCATTGAATCATATCGTCAAAGTACTTCTTGTCATCCGCTGTGTTTTGCTTGCACCGATGGATGATCCCTAAGACATGTTCCAGACATGCAGTGGTATAGAGATGTTTTGTCTGCCAAAGCGAAAAGACATTTATGGCCTTTGTTTCTGGTAAACATGACGAAGTTTCTCTTTGGGTCTATCTTCCCCATCTGCATCATGTTGAAATCACTGGCAGAGCCAACAGGAGATATGGTAGGATTTTTATTGAATACGCTCGCTATCTCCTGATCCATCTGGGCAACTTCCATGACATAGCATACAAGCATCCTCTTAAAGTGGTCGATGATCGGACCATATTCTGCTTCATTTGTAAGAAGGATGTTGTGCAAGATGATCCAGTCATGTGGATTTAAGTTGGGAAGATCTGCAAGTGAGATGGCATGTTCGGTCATTGGCAGATCCTCTCAGTATTTTGAACCGAACGTTGGTGAAGTTTCCTTCCCTCTACGGCTTTAGGACCTGAACATTGATGATTTTCTGAGCGCTCCATGTTTGGTACTGTGGTTGAGCGGCCCTCAGATAGAATTCGACTAAGTCCTGGTCAACCTTTGGATGAGGATGAGGGAACTCAGCAATGTTGGTAAAGGCATGAAAAATGAACGCCTTGCGGGTCAGTGGCATATCGAACTGAGAATCGATAGTGTTAGAACGACCTATAGAGATCACCGGTTCTAACCACAAGATACTGGGTGTTTCAATGGCTTCTTTCATCAGCTTCTCAAGAGTCCAAGGAGGAAAAAGAGTTTTCCTACTCTCGAGAAGGTCACGAGCTTCTTTTTGTCTCCTTTCAGCTTCTTCAGCCTCTCTAGCTACACGAGCACTGATGTCAGCATCTTTATCACGACCTTGCTTCTTTAGAAGGTTGGCAATGGTCTCATTATCATCATCGTTGCTCTCCTCAGCAATTTTCTTGCCCTAGTCTTTTACACCCGAACCTGAGGCTTGGCTGGTAGGAGGAGGTTCGGTTGTGTGTGTTGTTGTTGAAGTAGGAGGTGGTTGAGACACATTCTCTTTTTCTCCCCCTTGTTTCGGAATGGAAACAAAATCAACGAGCCCTTCAATCTTGCTCAGTAGAGAGAGGGTAGGAGCAAGCTTTTCCGCAAGGCCACGCGTCACAGAATAGTTGAGGATCGGGTCATGTGCTTCCAGGATGTTAGAAATAGCTGAGTGGACATCCGAAACACACGATGAAATTATCTCCCTTTTAGATCGAAGAAAATCAATCTCCTTTTTGAGAATTGGAGAGTTGAATACTCTTGACCTTCAGAGCGGTGGTCTTCCTAGCAAGAGCGTCCATGAGGGAGTTCTCAGCCGCTAGATCTTCTTGAAGCTTGGCTAGGCGCTCCTCAATAGTCGTCTTGAATGCTGAGTCGTCGTCTGAGAGAGTTTGACGAAGAGAAGCAAACGACTTTAGCTCTGATGCAACGGAGGTAGCCAGCTGGTTGACAATGGGTTCCAGCTTTGTTTTGGTGGCTTCAGCTTTCTCCTGTAATGACTGTAACAAAGAAGAAGCATCAATGAATAGTTTATCGACTTTTTCGGTCGCAGCCTCACAGGCTTTGGTTGAGGCATCAATGGCTACAGTGGCGGAGTCAAGAGAGACTTGATGAGCTTTGGAAAAAGCATCAACAATCTTCTGAATGGCAGCCTCAGAAATGGTAGACTGGGATGTAGAGGAGGAGGCGATGAGCGAATCAATTTTATTGTGAAGCTCCTTGAGATGCCTCTTTGTGACAGGAGCATCGTCATCGTCATCACTCTGAACTTGATACAGACTATAATAGACCGAATCAAAGGTCATGTCCTCCCCACCGAGGAATGGTTCTTCACTCTCTGTTGCATGAGCAGGAGATGAGGGGGGTGGTGAGGGTGGAGGCTCGGTAGTTGTAGTAGGTTCGGGTTGGGTTGTATGTTCGGTAGTTGGTGGTGGTTTGGGTGCTTCAGTAGGAACCCCCATATCAGATACGTTGGTTCTTACTTCTGCTGTGGTGGTGGTTGCTTCGGTAAAGATGGGAGGGGGTATTGGGATGGAGGTAGGTGGTATTTCAGTGGTGGAAGTTATGGGGATAATAGAAATAGGAATTGTAACTGGTGGAGATGAGATTGGAGAAGTGGAAAAGTGAACTTCAGGGGTAGGGGAACGTGGTGGAGTGTTACCACGAGGAGAGCCTTCAGAAGCAGAACTCTCTTCCTCAGATTCGCTTGAGGATGAAGCGATTATCAGCTTTCGCCTCGGTTGGGTTTTTCTCCTCTTCAGCAGAGGGGATTGGACAGCCTTGGTGGTTTTTCGTTTCTTGAGAGATGGGCCTTTCGCTCCCTTAGCAATCTGCTTGTCTTTGCCCTTGTCAGTCTTCTTTCCTCTTGGGGCAGGCTTGTCAGCCTCATGGATGGACTTGAGTATCTCTGGAGTAAGCTCTCTCGGACCAGAGCGTCGAAACTCCTTGTATGTTTTAATAATCCGGCTATCAGCAGGAACATCGCCATACATCGTTTCAGGAATTGAACCGTTGAATGGAAATTTAGAGGCATCTGAAACAATGATCTTCGTGGTATGGAAAGTACCAATCGAAGACATTGGAGAACCTACAACAATGGGAATGTGGTACTTGTCCATCACCCATTTAGTAATGAGAGTCCAAAATCGAGCATCAGAAATCTCGGAATGCCGAGAAGTTGAAGACAGACTCTGAATGAGATGTTGCCATAGGACCGACCCGTAGTCCAAATTGATACCATTGTAGATCCCGTACAGAATCGAGATGAACAAACGACTTGCTCCGTCCGATCCAGCACTTCTTTCAGACAGCCCCTTGAACAGCACTGTAAACAACCCATTCCACTAAGGAGGCAGGCACGATTTCTTGAATTTCGTGACCGTTGTTAGCACCTCAGTATACCCCATGTTGTAGAACATATTGAAATGATGACCCATTGGAATGGTTTCAGGGTTAACCCTAGAGGAATCAGGTTCAAACCCTAATATTGAGCAGAATCTCTGTTTGGAAATTGACGCCTTGTGATTAAACACATCGAAGAAAATCCGATCGACGACCTTGTCGTAGTGAGCAGTGGCGAAAATCTGTGATAGGAACTGCATAGGAACTGCTTCAACTTTGGTGAGAGCAAGAGCAATCGGCGAGTACTTGAGGCATTTGATTATCGGGAACATGAAAGCGTCGTATGCATGAGGAGTAAGATTGATGATCAAACTCTATTGGGGACGAATCGGCAAGATGTGTGAAGTAGCATGAACCGATGAAGAATCCGCCATTGTTGTGAGGAGGTTGGGAGAGAAGATGAACAGTAGAATACTTGAAGGTTTTCTTGCTCTCTGAAATTTGGTTACAGTAAAGAGGTAAACAATGGTTGAAGTTACCTTTTATACTATGGGTAGAGGAGAGAGAAGAATCTGTCCCAAATCTTTGAGGGAAATACGAAAACTTTTTCGGATGTGATTAATGCGTGACAATTGGTATCACCGATGATCACGCATGAGAGAGAGTGTCAGTTCCAATTCACACGCCTTCCCATCAGGCGTCGTTTGTAAATGAAACGGTTACAATTCGCATGCCTGGCCTTCTAGCGCCGTTTAAAATCAAATCGATTGGACTCCCGCCTGAGTCAGCAGCTTATCATCTTATCCATTTAGAGTTATTGTCTTCTCAAAGCAAAATTGCTCACGTGGATCAATATTAACCACAACCCTTTTATTACTTCGCGTCCTATTAAAAATTATGCCTTGTAACTTATGAAACCAGAATGTTGGAAAATTAAAAAGATTTTCGTGCTTAGTGTGTAAAAGAAAAAGAAATAAAGCAACACATATGAGGGATTTTGTGATGTCAATAGAGACACGAAACAATGGATCCCGGGCACGAATCTCTTCCTTCAAAGTCAAGAGAGACTTTAAAGTGTTTGTGTGGTTTCCCGTTGAATAACGATCATACACTTATTGAAAAGTGTTGAAAGGCTTCTTTTAATTAGGCTAAATTGGGTGGCTTTCGCTTCAATTCAGAATTCCTGATCTTAATATAAGACAGAAATCGAACGAAGTACTTGTGAGACCAGTGTAGTCTATTGAACAAGTAGGTTTGAAATAATTTAAGTGGCAAAGTAAGATAGTGTATGTAAAATCTCAAGAAAAATTAAAACTGGATTCCAAGGGAAGAAATGTTATGGGATTTAACAATTTCATAGGAATCACTCAAAAGGAAATTAGAGATTTCATAGAAATAATTCCGTCAATTCATTAGTGAAAGCTAGAGCAAATTTATTGTTCACCGTCAATGCATATTAGGTATTGAATTGTGGGTTTCACTTAGCACGTAGTGGCATGAAGCTGAGATCATAAACACGGAAATTGTGTAACTATAAACCTTAGTGGCAATTTCTGAGAGTCTCAAGGGTTACGTTTGTGAAGCGAATGAGATGGAGAAAAGTAGTGTAGATAGTGTAAAGAAACCAAAGTACCTCTGCTGTTAAAATAGGGACCAAGCAGAAAACTCTTATCTCATGTGAGAAGAGAGTTAGGTAGCTCATGATTAGAATAAATATGAGAGCCTAATTGGGAAGACAAGGTTTGTATATACCAAGTCAGTAAGGCTATTATTTAGAATCAGGTGAGGCTTTGGACACATACAGCAACATGCTTTTAGGGACACTTAACTATTGAAATGATTTCCCCAAAAATAGACATACAAAAAGATAAGATACAAAACAAAACAAAATAATAGAAAAAATAAAAATATTTTTGGAGTTTTTGAATTCAAGAAAAGAAAATAAAAAAATATTTTTGGAATTTTTGATTTAAAGAAAAAGAAAAAAAAATTAAAAAAATGAGACACACACAAAAAAAAATTGGAACCGAACCCGAGCGTTCGGTCTATTTCGGTTAAAAAAAATTATGTAACCGAACCCGAGCATTCGGTCTATTTCGGGTAGAGAAAATTTTGGAACCGAACCCAAGCGTTCAGTTTATTTCGGGTGCCAAAAAAATAAGTTTGAAAAAGAAAAGAACTTTGAAAATAAGAGAAATGAATTTGAGAAAATAATACAAAAGGTTTACAACCAAAGAAACTACTTTTGAGTGATAAGCGAAGATCAGATGATACACCCGAACCCGAGCGTTCGGTTCATTTCGGTATACCGGAACAAGACCCGAACCCGAGTGTTCGGCTCATTTCGGCACACATGAGACCCGAACCCGAACGTTCGGTCTATTTTGCTTCCAACTTTTAATTTTGAGAAGTAGTCTTTGGTACTGACTCCGATTCCATCATTCCTAGCCCTTGTAGAATTTTGTTGAAAGATGCTTCAGGAAGAGCTTTGGTGAAGACATCAGCCAGTTGATCAGTGGTTCGAACAAAGTGAATTTCGATGTTCCCATCTTCCACATGATCCTTAATAAAGTGATACCTCAGTGTTATATGCTTGGTCTTCGAATGTTGCACTGGGTTATGACAGATCCTAATTGCACTTTCTGAGTCGCAATATAGTGGGATCTTTTTCATATTGAGTCCATAGTCCCGGAGCTGGCTTTGGATCCAAATTACTTGAGATGTACATGAGGCAGCTGTGATGTACTCTGCTTCGGCTGTAGATAGAGATACACATGTCTATTTCTTAGACTGCCAGCTAACCAACTTCCCGTCTAGGAATTAGCATCCTCCAGTGGTACTTTTCCTGTCTAAACCACAACCTCCAAGGTCTGCATCTGAGTAGGCTTGAACAAAGAAACCTGAGTTTGATGGATACCATAAACCGAGAGAGGTGGTTCGTTTTAGATACCGGAGTATGTTTTTCACTGCAAGCATATGTGGTTCACGAGGATTTGCTTGAAATCTAGCACAATAACACACAGAAAACATTATATCAGGCCTGCTAGCAGTAAGGTACATTAAAGAACCAATCATTTGGCAATATAACGTAATATCGACTGCCGGTTTTTCCAAGGATGGTGTGAGCTTGGTGCCGAATGCCATTGGAACTTTAACCTTTGAATCTCCCATCATGCCGAATTTAGCAAGGAGAGTCTTGGTGTATGCTTCCTTGTTGATAAAGATGCCTTCGGGTCCCGGTCTAATATTTAAACCAAAGAAAAAGTTAATCGGACCCATTGAGCTCATTTCAAATTTAGTCTCCATTAGCTTTCTGAATTCAGCTGTTAAGCTAGGATTCGTTGAGCCAAAGATGATATCATCGACATAGATTTGAACAATCATAAGGTGGTTACCTTCCTTCTTACGAAAGAAGGTTGGGTCAACCGAACCTTGTTTGAATTTTGACATCTTTAAGAACTTGGTCAGCGTTTCATACCATGCCCTAGGTGGTTGTTTTAGACCATAAACCGCCTTGTCCAGAATATAGCAGTGATTGGGGTACTTTTCATTAACAAAACTTGGAGGTTGCTCCACGTATACCGTTTCTTCAAGTTCTCCATTCAGAAATGCACACTTTACGTCCATTTGGTAGACCTCGAAGTTCTTGTGTTTTCAGAACTCTACTTTGGAGAATAGAGATATTATACATGCAGAACTCTACTTTGGAGATGAGATGTTTGCTTTGCCTTCAGTTGAGATCGGGTCAGGACCTTTTCAGAGACATTACCCACTACCTGGGATACAGGATGATCTCTGGTCCACTTAACAAGAGGAGGGTAATTTGGATCATAGGATGGATCCAATTCAGCATTCACCATTTCTTCTAATTCAGATTGGCTATCGTCATTGTAAAACATGTCGGCATTCTCCCCCTCGACTGATGAGCTTCCAGGTGTAGCTGGACTTTCTGGTGCTACAGGACTTTCGGGTGCCGTTGAGCTTTCGGGTGGTGTTGAGCTTTCGGGTGCTACAGTACCTTCAGGTGTAGTAGAGATTTCGGGTGCTACAGTACCTTCGGGTGCAGTAGAGCTTTCAAGTGGAATAGGAATAGAGTTCTCCCCCTCAACTCGTGAGCTCGGCTGTTTTGAAGAAGATGGATTCTCCCCCTCAACTGAAGTGCCTTGCTGAGGAGGTTCGTTTGGAACTTGTTCTCCTTCACCCATTCGTTTGGCGGCATCTTCAACGATTTGCTTCAGATGGTCGACTTTGTTGTCTGCTGCCTTGGCTTCCGAGAGAGTAGCTTTCTCAAGTTCATCGAATAATTCTACAAACTACTCAAACAAATTATCAATTGAGGCCGTGACTTGACCTGTTTGAGTGAAAATTTCTCCAATTGCTTCTTCAGTAGCCTTTAGCTTTTTGACGTAATTGTCATCGAAAGTCACATAATATGTTTCTTCGATCTTTCTCGAACGCTTATTTAAAACCCGGTATGCTTTTGAACTAAGTCAGTATCCCAAAAAAATTCCTTCATCAGCTTTAACGTCAAACTTGTTACGATGTTCTTTGGAGTTGAAGATGAAGCATCGTGAGCCGAATACATGGAAGAATTTTACGTTTGGCTTCCTGTTGTTGATGATCTCATAAGGAGTAAAAGAGAAACGCTTGTTGAGATAAGACCTGTTCTGCGTAAAACATGCTGCAGAAATAGCATCAGCCCAGAAATATAAAGGTAAAGAAGCGAAACTTAGCATCGTTCGGGCCACCTCACACAAGGATCGGTTTCGTCTTTTGACAATTCCGTTCTGTTGAGGCGTGTAGGGGGCTGAGAAGTTGTGGCTGGTTCCTTTTTCTGCCAAAAAGTCTTCAAATTCTTTGTTCTTGAACTCCAGTCCATTTTCGCTCTTGATGTTGCGAACGACTTTTCTCAGTTTCACTTCAATCTGCTTAATAAATATCTTTAGCTTATGAACGGCCTCGGATTTGTGCTTCAGAAAGAACACCCATGTAAAATGTGAAAACTCATCAACAATAACAAGAATATACTTGCTACCGCCAATGCTTTCGATTGATGATGGACCACACAAGTCAATGTGAAGTAACTCAAGTGGTTCAACAACTTTAGTGTTTATAATGGATGTGTGAATTTGACGACTCTGCTTCCCCATTTCACACGCGGCGCACAAATGTTCTCGATCAAACTTGAGCAATGGGAGACCCCTAACATGACCTCCTGTGACAAGCTTGTTGATGTCCTTGAAGTTGAGATGTGAGAGCCTTCGGTGCCACAACCAGCTTTCGTCAGAATGAGCTTTGGATAGAAGACATATAGCTGGATTTCCTTTGATTGGTCTGAGATTGAGTGGAAACATTTCGCCTTTCCATTCTGATTTGAGAATCACTCTTTTTGTTTTCTTCTCGATGATTTCTGAGCCTTCATCATCAAATGACACTTTAAGACCGGTACCTCCTACCAGTTGAGATACACTAATGAGGTTATGTTGTAGCCCTTCAACGTACGTCACCTTTCTTATTGTGAAGTCTCCATTGGTTATCATCCCGTAACCCTTTATTGTTCCATAAGAGTTGTTGCCAATCTTGACATTTCCACCATTTGGAAGAGATCGAAATTCCCTTAGCTCGTCCTTCCTTCCTGTCATGTGACGTGAGCAGCCACTGTCAATGTACCATTCTTTGGCGAACTGCTCATCACAGATAACCTGCAAAAATCAAGAAGATTTAGGAACCCAAAGTTTCTTGGGTCCACGTGAGCCTTTCACAGGAACAGGAATAGTAAGAGAAACATCAACAAGATATGTTCTTTTTATTAATGTTGTTTCATCTTTCTTCTTAATAGTGAATACTTTGATTTTGTTAGAATTTGTTACAGTCGGTTTGGATTCAGGTTTTGGCATTTGGGCCTTGGACTGCTTTCGATCATCCTTGACTGAGGAAACCTTCGATTTTCCTTTCAAGTTCGTTGATGAAGTTGAATTTTGAGCAGGAACTGAATTAGGTTTAGAAAGAGAGGAATCAGAATGAGAGAATTTGGATTGGGAATTTTTCCTGACTCGAGGTTCTAAGTGACCCTTTTGTTTTTGGTCATTGGAGGGACTGAACCTTGAACTTTGGTAGCTTTTGCTTTCAGAACCGAACCTATGCTTTCGGTTGTTGTTGCTCTCTGAACCGAACCTGTCCTTTCGGTTGTTATTGCTCTCTGAACCGAACATGTCCTTTCGGTTGTTATTACCCTCTTGCGGCCTGAAAGCACTTTTCTCTGACTTTGAACTTTTGTCATGATAAGAGAAATGGGCGTTTTGAGATCGCCAAAACTGCTTTCGCTCTGAGAGATTCTTTTATATCTCAGATTCCTTTGTTGCTTTTGATCCTTCACTTGTTTTGGCTGTTTGTGGATGTTAGCCTTCTGTTTCAGCTTCTTGTCAGCTGGTTCGCTTTTCATAGATGATGTTGCGCTTGTGGAAGTGACTTCTTCTACAGGAACTTCTTTTGTACCACTAGTGCTTGGCACATCGAAGTTGTCAGGCTTGTTCAGTGGTTCTGGTACATACATTCCTTTGGTTTTCCAGGATGTCCGCTCTGACAGACCAACAGTTTCGTCGGCATTATCTATAGGAGCAGACCAGAAAAACTCATCACAACCATCTACGTTATCTTCGTTCACTATGGCAGTGAGTTCGGCTGTTTGATGTTCGGTTACTCTTGTGACTTCATACACTTGGTTTGGTGTTGTTCTCACCTTTTGGTACACAACAGCCTTTTCTTCAAAAATCGGGGACTTATTTTGGGACAAACGAGCAAACTCCACAGAATTTTCAGAAATAAGATTTTTGTAGTTTTCGGGTTCGCTCTTGACAAACTCAGAACAGTCGACTTCATCCTCTACAGAAATTTCACTCATATCATCGTCCTCATTAAGTTTAGATGCGTTTTCAACATCAATTTTATTTTCTAAATTTAAATTGGCATTCAATGAGTCAAATTTTTGTATGGTTTCGATCCTTCGTTTCAGCTTATCGTTTTCATCCAAAAGATTTTTCAGCATGTCCTTATGGTCCTTGGACTTTTTGAAAGATTCTATTTTGTCCAGACCATACATGTAAGTGGGATTCCAATCATCAGACGACAACACTTCTGCAATTATTTGCTTCGACATCGATTTCATCCTCCTTAAACTCAAGGAAGGGCAAAATCATGCGATCAATTTTCTGACCTATTTCACAATTCAGATGCAGTTGAGTGATGTTAGCATAAAGACGTTTAGCAATCAAACAAAAAACATTTCTCTGTTTTAAAAGTTTTAGATTGTCTCTTTGTAAATAAATGTTTTCATCCTTCAACATAATCAGCTCCGACTCTTTTTGCTCTATCCACATCCTTCGCTCCTCACTCTTGGATGACACCCTACTTATTTGGTCAGTTAGGTTAGAATTGGTGACCCGTGTTTGAGTTAAACAACTATCCAGATTTGAGATTCTTGAATTTAAGCTATTTAATTCTTTTTCATAAGATTTATGTGGGACTTTGAATGAAATAAAAAGAGATTGTACCTTCTTGATCAATTCATCGAGCTCATTGATCTGCACACTAAGAGGTTTTGCTGTGAAGCATAAGTCCTCTCGCTCCTTGGTGTCCTATTTTTCGCCATCAGTATTGTATCCCCTCATGTGAGATACATCAGTCACCATCAAACACTTCCCACTGCTTTCGACGCCACTTGCTACATATGCCTTTCCATGTGAAGGCTTTCTCACTTCATCATCCTCTGAGTCGGTAGACCACACCTCCGCACCACCGAACTCGTCATCCGCTGCCGAGCCCTGTACAATAACAGCATTCATAAAAGGATTAGTAGCAGCTTTCTTCCTCTTGATCTCTTCAAGCTTTTTCATCAAGACAACCTCTTCATCTTTTTCTTCATCTTTCTCTGCCATTTTCTTCAGAACGCAATCTTTGGCATAATGGTTCTTTCCTCCACAGTAATAGCAGCTAACGCCAGAATCTCCTTCAACTTTTGCCTCTTTCTTTGGTTCCTCTGTCTTTGGCTCCTCCCTAACCTTTTCAGAACTATAGCTTCCTTGCCAATTTCGGTTCTTATTGGTAGGGGAACCTTTTCTTGATGAACCTCTTGGGATTAGACACCATCATTGCATAATCCTCTGAAGTAAGATCATAGTCTTCTAAATTCAGATCTTCATCTTCCACTGCATTCTTGCCTTTTGATAGGAGGGCCAAGGACCCCAAACTTGAGACCACATTCTTTTCTTGCATGACAATCTTTTCTTGGGATTTCAGAATTCCCACCAGCTTTGCCAATGAATAAGACTTGAACTGCTCATGAGCTTTAACTATAGACACGATAGCTCTCCATTCAGATCTTAGGCCATTCAGAAAGGTGACCTTCTGTTCAATCAACTTCCTTTCTATATCATGTTTGATCATCTTGCTAAGAAGATTATTGAAGCGATCGAACGTCTGAGTAACAGTTTCATCAGAATTCTACTTAAATTCACCAAACTCAAGCAAAAGCAGGGTCTGAATAGAATGCTCCAAATCTTAATCTGTGGAATATAGCTCTCGCAACCTATCCCAGATTTCTTTAGCGGTACTGCAGGAACTCACCAACCTAAATGTATCAGATTGAAGAGTGAATCGGATCAGTCTCAATGCTTTAATATTGCACTGAAACTTTTCCTTTTCGTCTTGAGCCATGTCTTTTACGTCTTTTAGCAGATCATTATACTCTTTTTGAGTTTTAATGATTTTAGATGTACCTGAGTGAGCAAATGGTCCAGACACAATTGCTTCCCAAATAAGATACCCATTATCTTCAGATCCGATGACATAGTCTTCAAAATGATGCGCCCAAACTTCGTAATCCTGGGTGTAAAGAATAGGAATCTTTGTCGTTGATCCAATGTTGTTTGAGATGTTGATAGGATTAGATTGAGACTCGTCCATGCTTGATCGTTTAACGTGTTTGAAAGATCAGACTTGTAATATGTAACATTAGGGCAAAACAAATAAATGCTGAGTTACGTCAATTATGGAATGACGGGTCAATAAATATCAGTTAATGCGGAATAACCCTAATCGTTTCTTTCACAGAAAAGATGTGTATGAATTACACAACCTCCTGCTCTGATAACAATTGATGAGTTATAAAAACTCTTTGATCGATTAGATCTTTGTAACAGGTAAATAATGAACGTAAAAAAACAGTGAAACAAAACACAAGTATGGATCTGAATGAGTTGAATGATTAGATACTCAATCCTTAGCAGAGCTTGACTAAGAACTTCCGTTGTAGAGGATACTAGGGTTACAAAATCAGAACGATGAACACGCTTGAAAATACTTATCTAATCGTTACTTTCTAGAATGCATGCAAGCATCTATTTATAATAAACCCTAAACAAAACTCACGGATGGACAGGCCCATACCAGAGACAAGACTTGGACTAGCTAACGAGCCTAAAGACGCAACACAAAACTAGTCCTAACAAGATGTTAATCAGAAATTGCATGTCTTCTATGCCATTTGGGCCAAAGTCTTATTGATGTATATCAAGCATTGAAAAGTATATCTTTGAATAAAGTCTTTGATTGATATGAATACTTGTCACATGATTTCACATATGTCTTTGTTGTTCCTCTTTGCTTCTGCCATAATGAAGTATATATATGGCATAACGTTATATTATATCTATTATTGAACTCACTAAGCGTCACCGCTTACCCTATCAATGTTTAACAATTGCAGGTGATAAGTAACTAGTATGATCACATACTGTTGAAAGATTTAGAATAGTTTGTAATAGTACTTTTGTACTCCAGTTTATGTTTGTATAAATTACAATATCCTGGGTAGTTATGTAATATATAACACTTTGTAATAGTCGGTTTGTATCCAGTAGTTTGTAATCTCTTTATCAATGTAAAATATTGCTTTTATGAATATGCAAGTAGCATGTTTTGGAGTAATAATATTGTGAAGTATGAAAGTTTGGATCTTTCAAAAATACAAAAGTTTGGGTCTTTCAGATACAAAAATAACTTCTTTTCTAGAAACAAAAATGCATTCGTCATGATAAAAAAATACAAATCTTTACCACTAAAATATTAAAATACAAATCTTCAATTGGGGTCCAACTTGATGTAGGGTAACATCCTTAAACCAAACATCTCAACAGTTGCATTGGTTCAAAACGATAACCAAATAACCTTCACAATATGAATAACATAATCAAAAATAAGATTATTCAAAGGAAAACTGAGGTAATATGATTATGCACAATATGTATATCTGACCTTAAAATCCCAGAATAAGAAAAAAACCCAAATATGAACATCAAATGCCAAACCAATTTATGATATTCAAACAAAAATGTTGCAAAAACAACAAAGCCAAACATAACGCATACCCAAACTCTAATCAGACCTTCGAATATTGGTTCACTTCAACTAGCTATAATTTTGGTTTCAATCATTAAACCGTAACAAATAAAAGGCATGTCAAAAATATCAAAGTAAACGTACTTGATTTCGATGGATCTACCTTTGTATATTGTGAAAGCAGGAGCATCGGTAATGACGCAATGTCGGACTATCAGTGCAGAGATACTTAAGTTTTGAGAGGGAAGTATTACTGAGGTAACAATGGTAACGAAGCAGTTCCGTTGTCGATGAAGCAAAGACTGCATAACAATGGTGGTGGTGCGGTGGTGACAGGAAGTGGTAGATGGCATTCAACTGAATAGAGTTCCATGGTGGTGTTTGATGCCGGAAAATGGGAGGAGCTTTCTATAGGACTAAACTGCAAATTTGGACCCTGTGGTTATGAAAAAAATATGGATAGAGTCCAAAATCTTTTCCACTTCCACCACTAGTCCAGAATCGAATGTTTTTTGTGGAAATGGTCCCTGTTTAATATGAAAAAACTTTTTTGCCCTTCTAATTTCTTTTTTACATTATTTTTATGTTTTCCTAATATTCGAAAAATTAAAAAAATCCCATACCACCGTATCTCTCTGTCTCTCTCTCTCTCTCTCTCCCTTTCTTTCTCTCTCTCTCTCTCTGCCAAAAAAAGTTAACCCATGCACTTATCATCTTCTTCTCACCCCTTCCCTCCATTGATAAATAAAATAACAACCACTCTTGTATCCCCGTTCCTGATCCCATGACAAGCTTCTTCCTATGTATCTTCATGACAACGAAAAATCAAAGAAATGTGACAACTCATTTTTTATTTAGAGATCGCGATTAGAAAGAAGAAAAGAGACAGAGAGTTCATCGGCGGCTAGGTCACAATGGGAAAAATTAAGAAAAGAATGTTCGATGGTTTCAGGGAGTTCAACAGATCCTAATCCATGTTATCCTTCATTGTTGTCGCCTTCAATCTCACTTATCTCATCTGAAACTGAATTCCAGTTTTGATTTTACATGTTTCATCTTCATTTGCCTGATGTCTACATCTTACTGGAAATCACACATAGTTAGGGTTAAATCCATCACTACATACCACTTCTTTATGGGATCCATCTTATAAATCACAAATCTTTTGGAAATCCCAATGAACCTATGACGATGAAGGCAATTGTGTGTGTGTGTGTGTGTGTGTTGATCCTCTGAAATTTGAAAAAAGTGTATGTGTGTCTATGCTCATTTGCTAAAATCAATGAACTTGACGAACTTTAGGTGGAAACCCTTACCATCGACCACCAGCCAAAAAGAGCTCCAGTGGGAGAGTTCTGATTCTCTGGAATCTCTGTATTAGGTATATTTAAATCATTTTTCTTTTGGGTTCAAGGGGTTTCAAGCTTTAGGTTTGTAAACCTAATTGAAGAAGAAGAAAATGGGTTTCTATAGCTTAATTCTGTTTTTTGTTCACTGGTTTTAGGACGTTTGGGGAAGATGATGTGTAGATGAAGGAGGTCTATGAGTTAGTGTGTGTGTGTGTGAGAGAGAGAGAGAGAGAGAAGGAGAGAGGGAGAGAGAGACGTAGAGAGATGGATGTGGTGGAATAAGGATAAGGTAGGATTTTTTTCTTATTTTCTAATAGTTAAAAAAACTAAAATAAACACATAAATATAAAAATAAATGTAAAAAACAAATTAAAAAGGTATAATAGTCTTTTTAACTTTGATAAAGACCATATCCACAAAAAAGAATTGATTTTGGACTAGTAGTGCAAGTTGAAAATTTTTTTTGACTCCATCTATATTTTTTTGATAACCACAAGGACCAAGCTAGCAGTTAAGTCTTTCTATAGTAATCACTTTAACAATGGAGTGTAAAATCAGAATTTGAAAAAAATGAAGGAGAAACTGTTAAAAAGTAAATTAATCTTTAGGTTAAATAAATTGAGATAAAAAGTCATCATTGGTTATTCGTGTGAGTTGGCGATCCGCATGATGTGTTTGTTGGAATTCATGGCAAATATACATACACCATAGGATCAAATTGTGTTTGGTTAATTTATTGGGATAGACTATCCACACCCCCTTTTTAGTCTAACCATACCCGCAATCATTACATCAATTTTTTCCTGAAATTGTCATAATTATTACATAATCATTTTACTTTTTGCCTATTTTTCGTTGGGTGTTAGAAATGTAATACCCATACTATTATTTTACATTTCTAACAATTTAAATGATTTATAACCTTCAAATAATAATTTTCAAATTACATCATATTAAAATATTTTATTTAATTTTAAAACATCGATATCTATATAAATGTAAAATATTTTATTTGTGACATCCAACTCTTATTATTATTATTATTTCCATGAATATATTAACTATGTTAAAATTTATAATATAAATTTTAATTGTTTACAATTTATAATATTTATTAACATATAACTCAATGTAAAGACAAGAATCAAATGGTTGCATGGGCCCATTATTATGCCACTAATAAAAAAAACCATCACATCTATGAATATGTGAGACAAAAGTTTAACGTTGGACGTAAAAAAATCAGAATTAATAAAATAATATTGTAAACGATTAGAACCGTTTACTAAAAAAATTAAAGCAACACGTTTAAATATTAAATATTAATTGGAACTAATAATATAATAATTATATTAATACAATAATTAATAAGTAATAATCATTAGCTGGAAATACTAAGGTAATAATTAAAATAATATATATATATATATATATATATATATATATATATATATATATATATATATATATATATATATATATATATATATATATATATATATATATATATATATATATACTAGTCGTTACCGGCGTAAAGCGGCGGGCGACAAATAGTTTGTTTCGACAATTAATTTATTTTCGATGGAGAATAATTATTTTCAATTCAATCATTAGTTTGTTTTAGGAAACATGTCATATTAAAAATAAAGAAAATTCATAAAATGACCAAATTATAGGGTGTTGAGTATTTATTTTGATTAAAAAAGATCTGGTCAAAACCTTGGAAAATAAGATTTATAGAAGTTTGTTTAAATTTTAATATTTTTTTATTAGTGATTAGTTGTAAAATTAACTTAATGATTTGGACATCTTAAAAAAAATATTATTATTTTATTCAATCTATTTTTAGAAATAATAGATTTGTTTTATAATATAGTAAAGATATATTAATCTATTTAAAAAACTTAACTATTAATTATTAATAATTACTTTTACAAACTCCCAAACAATGATTGATTAATTATAAATATTGAATTTTGCAGTCTACCTATCAAATAATTATTAAAGGGGTATGGTAAGGAAAATACAATTATTAATGGCTAATTTATATTTAGCCTATGGGCTGAGAGATAATTAAAGGGGTATGGTAAGTGAAAATACAATTATTAAGGGTAATTTATATTTAGCCTATGGATTGAGAGATACATGTCTATCCGTGTGCCTTCTAACTTTGGATATTTTCGAGATCAGCTTTTGTGCAATTGCACTTGGATGCTCGCTGGAGACTTGGCTTACTCATGATTGCTTGAAACTTGACTTATTGTCGTGTCTCGTTTGTTAATCATATTCTCCTCAGACTGTCAGATTAACTTCCTCATCATTCTATGTTTGGCTTCCTCGTTTCTTATTGTTGTCTCTCGTTTCTCAGTCACATTTCGATGTTGCGATTAGTACCTACTACGATATAGTCTGTTTGGATAACATGAATCTCATACCCATCACAAAGAATTGAAGAATCGTCCTCCAATTGCCGAGAAGATGTAAGCGGTTTCTTTCTTATGAATTTATAGTTGTCTTAGATCGGCATATAATTGGTCTAATCCTCACATCAAACATTTGAAACTGGCGTTTGATGTTCTTCATTTTCCTAGCACTTCGATAGTGTTGTTTTTATTGGTAGTAATTCTTTCTGTCTCTTAAAGAAACTTTATTTAAATTATACAGCATTTTTTTTCATTGTGTTTGACCTCCTAAGTTTATAATAAAAAGCTTATTGTGTTTGACCTCCTAAGTTTATAATAAAAAGCTTTTAACACATAAACCATATACATCTGATTAAGATCAGCAAGCGTAGAGCAAATTATTAATTAATAGACAATTATTACACCTAAAAGGCTAAAATCCATGACAATGTTTAGAAAGTGCTATTGTACAAAAGCATCTAGAGAATGTTGCAACCTCCAGCATCATGGGTTGGCGGATACCCATATACGAAACGTCCATATCCATCATAATAGGGAGTGTTACAATACATCATTGGAAATCCAACAGGTTTATTGACTTCCTTATCCTTCTTTTTGTATGGACCAACACTTACAATATTAGCAACCTTCCGTTTCTTTCTCAAGCTAGTTGCGACGCAAACAGGGTCAACATCCCCAATCACAACTAACATCTCCTTCTTTAAATCCACCGATACCTCATCAACACCAGATAATTTAGTGACAGTCTTCATTACCTCCTTCCTGCATTTTTGACAATGCATGCTGACTTTCACCTTTATCTCCTGCGTTTGTGCATGCGTATAAAAGAATAAGTTGGAGGGAAAGAAAAGATATGAAGTACAATGGAAGTGCCATTTGCAACAGAATGGAAATTACCTGAGGCATACTAAGTTGATTAACAAACCAGTTGATCAAACCTAAGATGTTCGTTAAAACCATGTAAAATTTATATACTCATTCTTATGTTGACAACATCATCTTACCTAACAAATTGACTTATATTAATACAGCCAGACTTTTGACTCTTAAGATTACCATCTCGTAAGGAACTGAACTACAATAAATACGTCATTAGTACATTTTTTTTTTGAACCGGCAATTATATTAAAACGTCATTAGTACATAGTACATACTTTTAACCTGTTAGAAATTTGTGTAACCATTTATCCTGTTCACATTTACAAGCATTTAAAACTATTCTCATTTGATGACAAGTGTAAGAATTTTGACGTTTATAACTATGAAAATATGTTCAAACTTATAATTAATCATAACAAACGAAACTTAAATTTGTCTGAATTTAAAACTGTCGATATCAATTTTGTGTTACTATTTGTTCATGCAAGTTGAAACGTCTGCTAAAGACTTCCACATTTTGAAATGTGAACTGAACATATAATATAACTCATATAAAGTGTACACATTTAACTTATGGTCGTATTCCGCTGAATCCTATTACCTCCAAAGATTATGAAATTTCTCAAGAAAACCTTAATCAACTTCTTATATTATCCAAATAAATATATATTTTTCATCAACTATATATATGTCTAAACACCACAAGGAAAAAGACCATTACCGGCGACAAAAGTCGCCGGTAAAAGTCCCAAAAGTCGCTGGTACTGAGTCGTCGCTATTGATCACTATGTCGCCGTTAATGAGAAAAGTTGTCGCTAATAAGTATGTCGCCGGTAATGAGTTTTATCGCCGCTAATAAGTACGTCGCCGGTAATAACACTTGTCACCGGTAAAAGTGTCGCCGGTAATAATAGTTTTCATTTTTTTTAATAAATGATTTTGATTGGCGGTGATAATGTCGCCGGTAATAACAATATTTGATTAAATATCAAAAATAATAGTGTCGACGCTAATTACAAATTAAATATTAATAAACATCCGATTAAATATCAAACATAATAGTGTCAATGCAAATTACAGACAAACAACCGATTACAATTAAATATCAAGAGTTATAATATCCGAGTACCAAAACAATTAAATTTTTACAATCTACCAAGTAGCAAAGCATGACAACATATGCAAATAAAATACATCCTTACATACCACCATCTTCGTTCCCATCATTTCCTTGATTATTGTGGGATTGAAAAAACGAATAAAGCTCATCCCTACATGCCGGGTCGCTGAGCATTGCACGAAGATTTTCCAACTACATAATTAATAACAATATATATATATATATATATATATATATATATATATATATATATATATATATATATATATATATATATAACTTATAAGTTAGATTGTCAAACATAAAGAAAACTATCAAAATACATTGCTATTTTTAAACTAATATAGAAAACCAAAGTACATTGCTATTTCTTGCACTTGGGACAAAAACCCAATTAAGAAACTTTTTGGCAAATAATCACCACAAAACCAAAATTACCAATTCCACATGCATTTTACGATGCTAAAGTAGATTGCTATTTTTAAACTAAGATAGAAAACCAAAGTACATTGCTATTTCTTGCACTTGGGACAAAAACCAAATTACCAAACTTTTTAGCAAATAATCACCACAAAACCAAAATTACCAATTCAACATGCATTTTACGATGCTAAAGTAGATTGCTATTTTTAAACTAAGATAGAAAAACCAAAGTACATTGCT
Organism: Lactuca sativa; assembly: GCF_002870075.4. Lineage (NCBI taxonomy): Eukaryota > Viridiplantae > Streptophyta > Magnoliopsida > Asterales > Asteraceae > Lactuca > Lactuca sativa. The sequence continues at coordinate 147,284,365 of NC_056631.2, forward strand.
ATTTCTTGCACTTGGGACAAAAACCAAATTACCAAACTTTTTAGCAAATAATCACCACAAAACCAAAATTACCAATTCAACATGCATTTTACGATGCTAAAGTAGATTGCTATTTTTAAACTAAGATAGAAAACCAAAGTACATTGCTATTTCTTGCACTTGGGACAAAAACCAAAGTAGATTGTTTTACCTGTGATGGTTGTAATGCTTGTTGTGATGGTTGCAAAGGCTGTGAAATCGGCGGGAGAGCAGAAGGTTTACGGCCAATGCCTCTAATATGGCCACATCGCTCTCCTAATACTTTCTCGAATGCAGCTCTTTCTTGAGCGGGGGTTAACTCACTTTCACCTTGAGTTTGTTTTAATTGCTCTTCAACTAACCAATTCTTTAACTCCCAAAAGTGAGTAATAATTTAGTATAAATAAACATTTAATTATACGATACAATTATAATTAAATACTTACGTATTGTTGTTCCGCCTCAGCAATAACAAATACACTATTCTTATCAGTATGAGCTTTGCGAAACGTTTCCGCTCTCTTAAGTATTAGATTATAGCAAGTACTGCTATAATCTAATATTAGATTATATTTTAAATAAATATTAGATTATATTTTAAATAAATAATTACATGTATCGTACGGTACCTTCTTATAGCAAGTACTGCTATACGAGCTCGAACCCCCACGATTTACACTTGTTTGCATTTCACGGACTTTTTTGTTTCTTTCTGATGCAATTCTGTGTTCGTCCGTTTGAAAATACTCAACTGCCTTCGCCTAGTTATCAACTAGCATACCTTCCGGAGGATTGGCTAATGCTCCCGGGATATCATCATACCCTCCAACTAACATAAAATATTCTTTTGCGTCAGCTTTACGTTCTCGATAACCTTTTAACAAAGCTGCTTGAAACTCTCTGTCAACAGATTAGCTTGTACATCCTGGTATATCTGATCCAAATCAAACTTTGTCTACAAAAAAAAAAGTTAAACAAGTAAAAAAAAATTATAGTTAACCAGATAAAATATATTTAAATAAATAATTACCGCTAAATGTTGTAATACAGTATCCTGTATTGAAGGGGAAACTTTTTTCCAAGTCCATTTTTCAAACGGGACCATCTGCCACATTGTTTTTCCAACTTCTCGGGAAAACATGTCTTTCGGCTCTCCGACGGGATCAAATGTGATATCCCTATCATATTACAAACTAATTGGTTTCCCCTGGTTCCGTAAGATTGCTTTTTCAAGTTTTATGTTTTTGCTTTGCCTCGAACTTTCCTTCAGGCACGTTCCTCAACTACAAATATAATTAAAAATTATTAGAAATGATATTTAATTTCTAATAATTGAACAAAAATATAAAATAAAAATTCATAATAATATTTACCGTCTTGCTCATGTTGACCGACACCTCTACCACCTGGGATAGGTGGGTTCTCAGCTCCGTCTCCCCCATCTCCACAACCCATGACAGCAGCCATGGTATACATAAATAAAATCCATATGCTCAATCATTTCCTGAAAAACTATAAGATATAAAAACACATATTACAAACATATATTACAAACACATATTACAAAATAAAAATAAAGTTCATATTACAAACACATATTACAAATACACATTACATAAGAACTATTCTAATTTGAATCTTCCTCATATCCTTCAGTGTCTTCTTCGGTGTCATAATCAGAATCGGTCTCATCGTAATCAGTCTCGCAACCAGAAACATCATTGACTCTACCAGTTGGTGGATGAACTTCAGTTGCACTTTCTACATCAACAATGACTCTAGGAATGTTTTGAAAGTACATGCTGAAATCGATAAAAAGTGGAGCATCGGATGAAGAGATATTTTGAAGTAAATCGAAATTGTCTACATTTTCGTGTGAGAAATACTTCGATGATTAACATGCTCGACAACACACTGATGGTTATTGTTTGGCTCTTTGATGTAGAACACTTGTTTGGCTTGTGAAGCATATATGAGTTGATCATCTTTGTATGCTTCGCGTTGTGTGTCGATACTGGTGAAATTATCACTAGAAATAACTCCTGTTCGAGTATCAAACCACTTACAACGAAATAGTACAGTTGAATAATCATGTGTATACCTCAACTTTATAATCTCTTCTAACTGGCCATAATATTTCTCGCATTTCTCACGCACTGCTAAAACCCTAGAGTTTTGTGTTGTACGTTGTGTTTCATGACTAAGTACCATAAACCTAACACCATTGACTATGCATGCGGTGTAAGAATAAGCATTCATTTGCGGACCCATTGCAAGAGCCGATAAATCTTTGTGGAATTCTGGAGAGTTTTCTATTTTCATTTGATGAACCTAGAAATTATAAATTAATATGTATTATGTATTCAATAGATTAATGAAACAAATTTGTTTATTAATTTATATTACCTTTTTATGAAACCAATTACGTCATTCTCTCTTTTCATCACTTTGGGGATGCTCAGATTTGAATTTCCTATGTTGATTACCAAAATATATAGATTTAAAAAGATAAAAAAATTAAGGATGAAAGTTAGAGATAAGATTAATTACTTGATATACTGTCTGACTTCTTCACAGCTATTCAATACAAACCATTCCATGTTATGCATTTCTGTTAAATTAAGAGTTTTGAGTTGAGTTGTGCTGGTCGGTCGACATTTAGACTCAAACATCTAAAAATTTGTTTTTTCAATGACAACATCTACATTTCTTTTCGGACGATTCTTTACATCTTGAAGGTACATCGAACAAAATACTAAAGCTTCTTCAACAACATAACCCTCAGCTATAGAACCTTCCGGCTTCGCCTTGTTTCTGACATAGTTTTTTAGTCTTTTCATGTACCTTTTGAAGGGATACATCCATCTCATACATACAGGGCTTCAGACAATCTCTTCATCAGGTAAATGCAAAACTAAATGAACCATAATGTCAAAAAACGCTGGAGGATAAATCAATTCTAACTTGCACAAGATTGCAATAATGTCTACTTTTGCTTTCCTCATATCCTCCACCTTCAATGTTCTGGAACGAAGTTGCTTGAAAAACGTACAAAGGTCTACAATAGGTGTATACGTATCTTTGTCTAACAACCCTCTTACTCCAATCAGTATCAAACGTTGCATAAGAATGTGGTGGTCATGCAATTTCAACCCAATAATGTTAGTATTGGTATCGTTCACTTTCTTACTGATGTTAGAACCAAACCCATCCGGCAGTTTAACCTCTTTTATAAATTGACAAAAGAGTTGTCGAGTAGATTTCGTGAAAGAGTATCTTGCTTGGGGTCTATGAAACTTGTCACCATTTTTTTGCAACCATTCATGTCTCTAAATGTTTAGAATTCTCAAGTCCTCTCGTGCATTTGATGTGTCTTTGCTTTTATCGTTCATTAGTGGAGTACCTAAAAAACTCTCGTCCACATTTTTCTGGACATGCATGAGATCTATGTTGTGTTTCAACTGTAGAGAAGACCAATACTCGAGTTCGTAGAAAATGCTTCGTTTCGACCAGTTCAACTCATAATCTTGCCGCTTTGCCTCCCCGCCTCCACGCTCAGGATGTTTACCCGGTTTACGAGTTAGTAGGCGACCTAGTTGCTCTTGTATGTCATCATTACTAAAGTGTCTCGGAGCGGGTCTTGTCTCTTCCATCTCGTTAAAGTCCAACCTCTTTCTTAAAGGATCATTATCATCTAGGAAATGACGATCACTGATATATATATAACTTTGTTTGTTACACGGTACGAAGGAGTGTTTTCATTGCAAGTAGCACATGCTCTATACCCTTTCCCACTCCAACCTGATAGACTACTACGAGTTGGCCAATCGTTTATTGTCCACAGCAACATAGCTCTCATCGTGAAGAATGTGTTTGTTGCCGCATGTTTAATACGTACGCCTGAGTTCCACAAATGTTTAAGCTCTTCCACCTTCGGTCTAAAGAAAACATCCAAATCCTTACCAGGAGCTTTCGGGCCTGGAATCAACAAAGTCAACATGAATGATGACTCTTTCATACAAAGCCAGTGTGGCAGATTGTATGTGGTGAGTATGACCAGCCATGTGCTATGTAGATTACACATGTTTCCAAATGGATTGAAACCGTCAGCTGAAAGACCAAGGCGTACGTTATAGGGTTCACTCGAGAATTCGGGGTATTTTTTATCAAAATCTTACCAATGTTCCCCATCAACAGGATGAAGCATCACACCATCTTTTGAATGTCTGGTACTATGCCAAATCATATTTTTGGCAGTGTACCTTGAACAATATAATTTTCGTAGTCTAGGGGTCATAGGAAAGTACCGTAACACCTTATGAGGTACTTTCTTACCCTTGGTGTTTTTATCAATCCATCGGCTCTCTTTACAAACGGGACAAACTTGCAATGAATCATGTTCTTTCCAAAAGAGACAACAATCGTTTTTGCACACATGTATCGACTCATACCCCAGGCCAATAGACTTTAGTTTCTTTTTGGCTAGATAATATTAAAGGGAAACCTTGTTGCCTTTGGGAAATGCTAATTGCAACAACTCAAGGAGTTGATCAAATGAACTATCAGTCCATTTGTTGTTCACCTTGATATGCATTAACTTTGCTAGAAACTCAAGGGAAGAAAAGATGCAACCAGGATACAATTGAGTTTCCATTTCTTCCAACAACTATGCAAAATCATCATCCACACCGCTACCACTTGTATTCGAGGTTCCTTCATCAAGGTTGGTATCATTTTATCTCGACTCCCACATCACATCGTCGATTAAATCGACCATTTGGTTACTTGGCAAGACGATTGGAGGAATAAAAGATTCACCATGATAGATCCAAATTTTGTACGACTTACTAAAACATTTATAAATATATGGCGTGCAACTGCAGTCGGGTACTTGAAGTAACGGTTATCACATTTTTCAAACGCACATCTGATTTTACCATTACTATCAAGGTGTGACTTCGACTGCTCGATAAAAGCTTTGAGTCCTGCTTGGAACTCGGGATGGTTTCGATATGGATTAGTAGTCCAGCTTTTATCAATAGACATGATGTTGCTGAAACATAATTTTGGGTTTAGAGTTTAGTATAAAGAATTAGCATTGTTTTTTTTTTTCAATCCACATTTTTTTTACAAATAAAATAATAAAAAAATAAAAAATTAAAAAATTAAAAAAATTAAATTAAAATTTGTTATTTATGCATTTTTTAATTAATTCTAATTACAATTACTTGTAATTTGTATATAAGTTTTTAAACAATTTTATAAATTTTTTTTGTGTTTTTTTTTCAATTATAACAATAGTTAATTTTTATTTTCTTTTCAATTATAGCATCCTACTTATAAGAAAACCACATAGTTTTACATACATATTATGTTGTTGTGTTGTTCTTTTTTACGGTCGAGATTAATATATATATATATATATATATATATATATATATATATATATATATATATATATATATATATATATATATATATATATATATATATATATATGTTGCAAATAAAACATTTAAAAACTAGAAACTTTCTAGTATTTGTATATAAGTTTTTAAACAATTTTATAATTTTGTTGTGTTTTTTTTCCAATTATAACAATAATTTATTTGTATTTTTTTCAATTATAGCATCCTACTTATAAGAAAACAACATAATTTTACATAATACATAAGAACATGAAATTCACATACTTTTACATACATATTATGTTGTTGTGTTGTTCTTTTTTACTGTCGAGATTAATATATATATATATATATATATATATATATAATTTATAACATTATATAAATATGTTGCAAATAAAAAATTTAAAAACTAGAAACTTTCTAGTATTTGTATATAAGTTTTTACACAATTTTATAATTTTTTTTGTGTTTTTTTTTCCAATTATAACAATAATTTATTTTTATTTTTTTCAATTATAGCATCCTACTTATAAGAAAACCACATAATTTTACATAATACATAAGAACATTAAATATAACCTTATAAATTAATTTGAAGATTATAAGTTAACTATATAACTTATTGGTTAATTAATTTGGAGTTAGGTTGGGTAAAAACTAGAAACTTTCTAGTTTTTGTATATAAGTTTTTAAAATAATTTTTTTTTCAATTATAGCATCCTACTTATAACAAAACCACATAGTTTTACATAATACATAAGTGGATGAAATTCACATACTTTTACATACATACACCACATATACACCAAATACAAATACATACACATACACACAAAATAACATCCTACTTAAACCAAATACACATAATTTCACATATATACATAATAACATCCTATTTATACCAAATACAAAAGTTTCACAATCATATACCGAATTTACAACAAACATACATACATTCACATACACACAATAACATCCTACTTATAACAAATACATATAATTTCTACCAAATACTAATATACCAAATATACATCAAACACACATACATTGGCATATATATATATATATATATATATATATATATATATATATATATATATGTATATATATACCAAATTCACATATAATCTAACAAATACGAAATATGCAATCTAATTTTCACATATGACAATTTCACATAATTTCACATATAAATACAAAATTCACAAAAAATGAAATAATAGAACCTGTAGTGGTGGAAATCAACGGATATGTAGCCGGAAAAACTAGTCTTCACCCGAAAGTACCCTCACCGGAAAAACTGAACAACACCACCAAAGTCACTGAAATTGAACAATTTATTCCAATTTAGTCATCAAATTCAGCTTTTAATAATCATCAAATGTCCTTAAAGGCTAAACTACAAGTGGAAGTTATACAACTAATTGCCATTCAATCACCACAAACAAGAAATTGAATAACTTACTTCTAATCCAAAATGACACCACCAAAAACAAGAATATGAACAATTTATTACCATTCAATCACTAGACGAAGCTACAAATCGAAATTAACATACAAATTAAAAATGAAATTACCAAATCAACTTACCTTTCTTCAAGAAATGTAGTTAGAAATTGGTCCCAAAAGCTTTAACCACACCTAGAGAAATTTGCTTGGAACAATATGGGGAGAAATTTGCTTGGAAGAACCAAATTAAAGAGAAAAACGGCGAAATGGTGAAGGAAATTGGGAGCAAACAGAAAGAAGAATGAAGAATGGAGGGTTTTTGCATGCGATTTTTTTATCTGCAAGAAGCAATAGCGGCGACTCCTTTAGCGGAGACACCTAACCCTCTACCGACGACAATCAACTAATAGCGACGACAAACTGGAGGGGAGGGTACCACGTCATTTTTAGTGAACTATTAGCGGCGACTTTTTTTAACCTTTAGCGGCGACATATATGTCGCCGATATTAGGTTAGACAGGATAAGACACCCCACCCGTTGGATTGGATATCTCATCGAACGGTTCAGATGTAACAGAGGGGGAAAGTGCGGATTCGGGTGGCAACCCTTTAGCGGTGACACTATTACCGGCAACATTGGTTTTTAGCGGCGACAATATCTGAAGTCGCCGGTAAAGTCCTTTGTCGCCGATAATAGTGTCGCCGCTAAAGGGTATATTTCTTGTAGTGAAAACTAGAGATGTGGCATACAAATTATTTGAAGTTGGGAAAGTCCAAATAAATGCATCTTGGAAAATAAATTAAGGGAAAATAAGCAAATTAACTCTTATAATTGAGTAATTTATTATTAATAGCCAACTTTACAAGTTTTGGAAAAACAACTTTTTACGGAATAGGGCATTCCAGAGAAGTACGATTCATTTCAAAGTATTTGGTTGTAGGTGTTGTTTTCGATCCAAATTCTGACAACGTACATTCCGGACAAACAAAATCTCTTCCAGAGTACGGTAGTCAAAACCATACAAATAGACCGATATTCCGAACTCATGGACACATATTATGGACATCAATAAACTAGGTATTTCTTCCCTATATAACATGTAGTACTCAATTTAGTTATTCAGTTTCTTTTAGTTCATTCTGTTCATCCATACTTCTCTATTATAATCGCTTGAAGATGTAACATCTTAGAAAACCCATGCTAAATTTGTTCATTTTTAAAATAATAAAACATCCATTTTAACAAAATTACAATTAGGGAAACCCATATGTTTAAAAACCATTATTTAGAAATTTGAGTTAATAAGAAGAAAATGTAGAATCTCCAATCATGAATCTGTTGATATGTGTGTGTAGGCTCGCCTTCGTAATCTGGTATGTACCTGTAAAATAATTAATCCACAACTGTAGCCAAAAAGCTTAGTGAGTTTCCCAAAATATCGCATACATTACAACATAATAACCATCCAAGGGTTGTCAGCAACTTTGACTATCAACGGTCCAAATGTGCTAACAGCACGCATTGTGGATTAACAACAACCTTCATGGGTTATCAGGAACCCTAAGGACTATCAACACTCACTTGGACTCACAACAATCCAGGACTTATCAACAACATAGTTCACATATAACATAATTCAACAAATAAGACACCGTTGGTTAACATTCATATACTACCACACAAGCAAGTGTAGTTAAAAAATCCACCTCGCAAGTAGCAACTATACACCATAGATCTAACCCAACAAAGACTGATCCTACAAGGCACCTAACAACAATAAACAATACCTTCTCAGTCTACACTCCAAAACCCTAGTCAACCAAATGTCAACTTAACGGCAAAATTCAACGGTCAAAGTCAAAGACAACAACCACAATACCAAAAGTGTTCTTATGTCCTGACCAACCCATGGTCATAATCACGATGTAGCAAGCAAGTTCAACACCAATTCAAAATTTCGGATTCGAGAACTCAGTCGTGACCCAAAATCATCGCCACATCCTGACTAAACTAGGCAAAATAATTGTGATAGATCTCTTTGTTATCTCATGACCCCCATATGGTCACGTAGTGACTACAAAAATTTTTGACACGTAACATATTTAACTGTTATTCCTTAAGGCCGTCCATTCCAATTTTCCAGAGGACCTTCTTATTCTAAAAGCATCTTAAAAATCAGTGCTTTATAGACATGTATGTCTTGATCTCATAAAAGGTCAAATATGAAAAAAGAAATGGAACCATATTCTCATGAATGACATCAAAACTCAGTCAAACCTCAAATCCATTAAACACAATCTTCAAGGGAGCATGAGGACCCATAAAGTTGCCAACTTTATGGAATCCTCCCATATAAACTTCTATAATATGAAGAAGAAGGAACAATACATCTAGATATAGAAGCTAACATCATAAAGTTTCGATCTTGAATACTTACGATGTTCCAAAAATGGCTCAGACTTTAAATCCAAGATTGCCAAGAGGTCTTCTACACCATAAGGGTCTTCTTTTTCCTTCTAAAGACACCAAAACTTCAAGAATAAGCTCACAAAGGAAGAGCAAGCTATTCGGGTTTGATCAAAGATCTAATGGGTGACGAAGCTGGAAATGAAACCCAAAATCCAAGATTAGGGGCTTAAATATGATGTAAATGCTAAAAGAAAGGACCGACTCATACCTGAGTCGAACAACACAAGAGCAGGCAAGGAGTTCACTAAGAACGTACCTAATAAAGGTACAAACATATGAGCATAAAACATATATAATCAATAAGATAAGGGATAGAAGCATACTAGTCACAACATTTGGTGCTGCCGTGGCCTCCTTGGCAGTAAGCTGGAACGCACGACCTCGAGACCTCGGGGGCTCCGCCCTGCCCTGACTCCCATCAGTGATCCTCAATGTAGCCAGATTTGGAGTCTATTTCAGTCTGGCAGCGAGCGATGGAAAATTGGCTTTCACATGGCCAAAATGGTCACAACGATAACAAATCCTGGAACTGAGTGCTGGAGCCTGTTGGCGGCATGTCGGCCATAATTATGGCACCCATAACATGACCGATAAACACCCTCATGCGCCTTATCTCACTTGCCATAATTGTAGCCCTTCTGGCCCCCAGATTTGTCATCAGCGGTCTTAAACCGCTTTGGTGCAAGCTGTGACTGTGCCGGGGCCGGCCTCTGCTCTGTTTTCTGCAGATCAATCTCAATCTCATACCACCTGGAGGCATCCTGCATCTCCAACAGTGAACTGTAGTGCTGAGTAGAAACAAGCGCTGAGTAGAAACAAACTGTTTGATCTTCAACTTGAGCATGCTCAAGTAACGGGTCATCTGAGCCTGCTCAGATGTAGCAAACTCAGGGCAAAACATAACTCTCTTTGTGAACATCTTGGTGATCTTCGTCACTGTCTCTGTACCCTATCTCAAATCCAAATACTCCTGCGGTATGTAACACCGTAAATTTCAAAACAAATTTTCGAATTTTATAAAAACATAATTCACTTAATATTCATAAAAACACCCATGTTCGAAATTCAATCCTAGCCATACAAAATCCCAAAATCTCATAATCGTAAAATCTCGTGCGTGTGTACTGATCAAGCCGGTGCCTTCCCACGGTCGTCACTAGTACCTGAAACAAATAACACCAAACACTGTAAGCACAAAGCTTAGTGAGTTCCCCAAAATAACACATATAACAAATACTAGCCACTCGAGGCTATAACTCTGTGGGTCCGTGCACCCAAACTCTGTGAACCCTCAGGTTCTAACTCTGTAAACATGCACAACATAAATCACATAGAATAATGCAATGCAACACATAACACATATATCATACAAACACTGTATCATAACTCTGGTTACCTACTCAAGGTAAAGTATAGTGAGAAGACTCACCTCGTGTATCTCGATAAGTTGCAAATCCCTGAATCACTCGTGCTCGATCCCTCGAGCTATAATCCTCCTATATACAACACATATTTCTATGTAACACTTTCAAGACTAAGGTTGACTAATCCTACTAAGTCAACAATGGTCAACTCTGGTCAACGGTCAACTTTGACCGGACTTGGCGAGTGCACCAAAGCGACTCGGCGAGTCTGAGCGCATACACTGATTTCCCTGAAATCCTCACCTGACACGTCGAGTATTCTCCTAACTCGACGAGTGTCACCTGGTATGAGTTGTGGGGCTTCCACGACTCAACTCGCCGAGTCTCAAGAACAACTCGGCGAGTCCCATCTTGACTCAGTCCACCTATGAACCCACTCTGACTCTCCCTGACTCACTGAGTCAATCCCCCAACTCGACAAGACCACTCGCTGAGTGGTACTGGGAAATCATCATGCTACTCGCCGAGTCTGTTCTTCGGACTCGGCGAGTTCATGCCATGCAATGACTCAAACTCACACCTAAGGTCAGATTTGATCCACTAACTCATAGATCCAGTCCTTCCAAGCTTATTTATCACGTAAAGTCGCTATCTTGGTGTACATACAACCTTTATATGACCATATATGATGAATTAGCTACAAATACCACAACTCAAGGTCATAACCTCCATTGTTCTTCATAAAGCTTGATGAATGAGGCTCTCTAGACCTCTATGGATCCAGATCCAAAGCCTCATCACTAGCAAGGGACTATTTGGCCATCAAATCAACCCAACAAAGGCCACAAGAAACCCTAAATCTAATTATACTTCACAAAACAGAAGATGAGCCGAAATCATACCTCTAGATCGATGATCTAAGCTTCAAATCCACAGTATAGCAACCTCCTTTGCTTCCTCTTGGCTACAACCTCCCTCTCCTTTGCTAAACAACACACAAAGGTCAAGAAATGCTTCCTTTCTTTCTCAAAACGTTCAAGCACTCTAGGGTTTCTCTCTATGGACTGGTGAGCACAAATGATGGCCATAAGGCCCTTTAAATAGGTCTCATACCCCGAAAATTAGGGTTTCATTAAACAGCATGGACTCGCTGAGTCCAAATGCGAACCCGCGTCCAAACCGCGATCCTACTCGGCGAGTTTGAGCTCCAACTCGCCGAATCCCCTTACAAATCACCAAAAATACGTGAATAAAATAATACCTGGAAATCCGGGCTGTTACAATTCTCCCCCACTAGAACTAGACTTCGCCCTCGAAGTCTCGCTCTGCAAATAACTCCGGATGCTGCTCACGCATCTCACGTTCCGGCTCCCAGGTCATCTCGGACCTCTTCCGATGCTGCCACTGAACCAAAACCAAGGGTACCTCCTTGTTCCTCAGAACCTTGACTTTTCGATCTCTGATTGCCACTGGTTTCTCGGCATAATTCACGCTCGCATCCACCTGAATATACTCCAACGGAACCACTGCCGACTCATCGGCTATACACTTCCGCAGCTGCAACACATAGAAAGTGTCATGAATCTGCCCCAACTCTGCTGGCAACTCTAAACGATAGGCTACCCGGCCTACCCTCGCGATCACTCGAAATGGACCAATGAATCGAGGTCCCAACTTGCCCCTCTTCCTGAATCGAATCACTCCTTTCCAAGGAGAGACCTTTAGGAGCACAAAGTCGCCGACCTGAAACTCAAGCTCGGACCGGCGTCTGTCCGCATAACTCTTCTGACGACTCGGAGCGGTCAACAACCTCTGTCTGACCTGCTGGATCTGCTCTGTCGTCTGAAGCACTATCTCTGTACTGCCCATCACACGCTGACCCACCTCTCCCCAGCAAATGGGGGTCCTGCACCTCCTCCCATACAATAGCTCAAAGGGAGGCATACCAATGCTCGAATGATGGCTGTTGTTGTAGGAAAACTCTGCCAAGGGCAAGTACGTATCCCAACTTCCCCCGAAATCCAACACACATGCCCGAAGCATGTCCTCGAGCGTCTGAATCGTCCGCTCACTCTGTCCGTCCGTCTGGGGGTGATAGGCGGTACTAAAATGCAGCCTAGTACCCAACTCCTCATGAAACTTCTTCCAAAATTTGGTAGTGAAACGTACATCCCGGTCTGAGACAATCGAGATCGGCACCCCATGCCGAGATACCACTTCCCTCACGTACATCTCTGCTAACTTCTCTACGGAAGAACTCGCTGATAGCAAGGAAGTGAGCGCTTTTTGTCAATCTGTCCACAATCACCCAAATTGCATCAACTCCCCTAGCGGTCCTTGGCAATTTGGTGATAAAATCCATGGTGATCTGTTCCCACTTCCATTCGGGAACATCCAACGGCTGCTACTTCCCATGCGGTCTCTGGTGCTCGGCCTTAACCCTACGACAAGTCAATCACCTCTCAACAAACCACGCAACATCCCTCTTCATACAGGGCCACCAATACTCTTTCCTCAGGTCCAAATACATTTTAGTAGCCCTCGGATGGATCGAAAATTTCAACCGATGAGCCTCCTCCATCAAAATGGTACGCGTTCCCCCCACAAACGGCACCCAGATACGCCCCTGGAATGTCATTAGCCCCCGAACATTAGTAACAAACTCTGAAATCAATCCAACAACTCGCTCCTTCTTCTGCATCTCGGGTTGTACAGCCTCGGCCTGTGCCCCACGAATGGCGTCCAACACTGGAGCTATCACGGTCAATCTCAAACATACATCCCACAGCGGGGTGCTCTCCGCCCTGCGGCTCAGTGCATCGGCTACCACATTAGCCTTGCCTGGGTGGTACAGGATCTCACAATCATAATCCTTGACCACATCCAACCACCTTCTCTGACGCATATTTAGGTTGGGCTGATCCATCAAATACTTCAAAATCTTGTGGTCTGTGTATATCGTACACCGAACCCCATACAGGTAGTGACACCAAATCTTGAGAGCGAACACCACTGCCCCCAACTCTAGATCATGGGTGGGATATCTCGTCTCATGAGGCTTCAACTGCCTCGATGCATATGCTATCACATGCCTTCTCTGCATCAGCACCGCTCCCAACCCCAAGATCGACACATCACAGTATACCACAAAGTCCTCCATTCCCTCCGGGAGGGCTAACACCTGGGCCTCACATAACCTTTGGCGAAGCGTCTCAAAGGAGGCCTGCTGCTCGGGGCCCCATGAAAAAGTGACACCCTTCCGGGTCAACCTGGTGAGTGGCACTGCGATCTTAGAGAAATCCCTGATAAATCTCCGATAATAACCGGCCAACCCTAGAAAACTCTTGATCTCGGAGGGTGACCTCGGCACCTCCCAACTAATCACCGCCTCAACTTTGGCCGGGTCGACCAGTATCCCTTCCTGGTTAACGAGATGTCCCAGGAACTGGACCTCTCGCAACTAGAAATCACACTTGGAGAATTTGGCATCAAGCCTCTCCGATCTCAAAACTCCGAGGATCTCCCTCAAATGCTCCTCATGCTGCTCTCTAGATCTCGAATATACCAAGATGTCTTCGATGAATACAATCACTGACCGATCCAACATCGGCCTGCACACCCGGTTCATGAGATCCATGAACACTGTTGGGGCATTGGTGAGCCTGAAGGGCATCACCACAAACTCGTAATGCCCATAACGCGTCTTGAACGCTGTCTTCTGGATGTCCTCATCTCGCACCCTCACCTGATGATATCCAGACCTCAAATCGATCTTGGAGAACCAAGATGCTCCCTGCAACTGATCGAACAAATCGTCGATCCTCGACAATGGGTAATGGTTCTTGAACGTCAGCTTGTTCAACTCCCGGTAATCAATGCACATCCGGTGTGAACCATCCTTCTTCTTGACAAACATGATAGGAGCTCCCCACGGCGAGCTACTCGGCCGAATAAAACCCTTCCCCAACAGCTCCTGAAGCTGCGAGGATAACTCTTGCATCTCTGGAGGTGCAAGATGATAAGGCACCTTGGCGATAGGCGCGGCCTCCGAAACCAAATCGGTACTGAACTCTACTTGCCTCACGGGAGGCACACCTGACAACTCCTCTAGAAATACATCCGGAAACTCACGCACTATCGGAACCTCCTCCACTGACCCCGGCCTCTCAGAATGAAACCGCGTATCTGACACGTACGCCACAAAACCCTTACAGCCCTGCTGTAGACACTGCCTCACCCTAGCAGCCGAACAAAACGCTGATCCAGAACGGGTACCCTCGCCGTACACCGTAAGAACTCCCCCACTAGGGTCTTGTGTGGTCACCAGTTGCTGCTCGCAGTCGATAACCGCACCAAATCTGCTCAACCAGTCCATGCCCATAATGACACAGACGTCACCCATCGCAATGGGAACCAAATCAATCGGGAACTCAACATCGAAAACCTCGAACACGTACCCACGGATCACATCCGTGGCATATATCACCCTCTCGTCAGCTATGGAAACCCTCAGAGGCCGACTCAGCGCCTCGCGACTAACACTGATATGCTCACTAAAATCCAAAGATATAAAAGACCGACTCGCACCCGAGTCAAATAACACCAAGGCAGGCATAGAATTCACAAGAAAAGTACCTACGCATAACATAATATAAGCATAATATCTCAACATCAAAATAAATACACGAAAGAATACATACCAGCCACAACATCGGGCGCTGCGCGAACCTCCTCCGCGGTCAACTGAAAGGCTCTCCCTCGTGCCCTCGGTGCCTCGGCCTTCACTGGACGAACCTCAGTAGCTCTGATGGCGGCAGGGGCAGATCCCTGAGGTGCTCGTTGAGTTGATCCCCGCAACTGCGGACACTCCGCCTTCTGGTGTCCGGTCTGATTGCAGTGAAAACACACTGCAAACCCCTTGGGGCAGTCCTTGGCCATATGCCCCTCCTTGCCATACTTGTAGCAAGACCCAGCTCTACAAAATCCATCATGACCCTTGCTGCACTTTCCATAAGTGCGGCCCTTCTGGCTCCCAGATTTGGGATCAGCGGGCTTGGCCCGCTTGGCTGCGAGCTGGGACTGTGTCCGTCGCCGATCCCTCCCTTGAGACTCAGCCTCCTCCCTGGCCTGAGTCTCTAGCTCAATCTCCCTCTTCCGGGCATTTTCCTGAAGCTCGGCAAATTTCCGGTACGAGTAGTTCGCCACGAACTCCCTAATGTCTCGCCTCAAGATACTCAGATATCGGCTCATACGTGCCTGCTCTGTAGACACGTGCTCAGGGCAGAACATCGCCCTCTCATGGAACATCCTGGTAATCACCGTAACAAACTCAGTACCCTACTTGAGGGTCAGAAACGCCTGGGCCAAACGCTCCCTCTCCACCTGGGGAACGTACTCGTCTCGGAACATGGCATTGAACCTCTCCCAGGTCACTGCCGCAAGCTCAGCAGGCGTAAAGTGCGCCGTCACAAACTTCCACCAGTCCTTCGCTCCTAAGCGAAGATGGTTCAGCGCGAACCTAACTCTCAAATGCTTAGGAGATGAGCAAGTGAAGAAACACCCCTCCATATCAGAAATCCATCTCATAGCTACCACCAGGTCATGGGTCCCATCAAACTCTTGTGGTTTTGTGTTGCTGAACTCTCGGAACAGCAACGCATCACCACCCTGCAGCCTCGCGACAGCAACAGCCGCGGTGGCCGCCGCAACAGCAGCCTCAGAAAGAGCAGCATAACGCTCGTCGAAAGTCTCAATCAGCGTGGTCTTAATAGACCCCAAAATCTCTGGTCTCAATCTGCGCTGACTGATCGTACACACGTTTCTGCTATGCGTTTCTCTAAAAATCTTTTACTTCTTTTATAAAATTTGGTTCTCTGTTGAAAATATTTTCCAAATCCTCAGTTTGAGTTCAAATACCCCCGAAGGTGTACCCGAATCCCTCAAACCAAGGCTCTGATACCAACTTTTAACACCGTAAATTTCAAAACAAATTTTCGAATTTTATAAAAACATAATTCACTTAATATTCATAAAGACACCCATGTTTGAAATTCAATCCTATTCATACAAAATCCCAAGATCTGATAATCGTAAAATCCCGTGCGTGTGTACTGATCAAGCCGGCGCCTTCCCACGGTCGTCACTAGTACCTTAAACAAATAACACCAAACACTGTAAGCACAAAGCTTAGTGAGTTCCCCAAAATACCACATATAACAAATACTAGCCACTCGAGGCTATAACTCTGTGCGTCCGTGCACCCAAACTCTGTGAACCCTCAGGTTCTAACTCTGTAAACATGCACAACATAAATCACATAGAATAATGCAATGCAACACATAGCACATATAGCATACAAACACTGTATCATAACTCTGGTTACCTACTCAAGGTAAAGTATAGTGAGAAGACTCACCTCGTGTTTCTCGATAAATCGCAAATCCCTGAATCACTCGTGCTCGATCCCTCGAGCTATAATCCTCCTATATACAACACATATTTCTAAGTAACACTTTCATGACTCAGGTTGACTAACCCTACTAAGTCAACACTGGTCAACTCTGGTCAACGGTCAACGGTCAACTTTGACTGGACTCGGCGAGTGCACCAAAGTGACTCGGCGAGTCTGAGCGCATACACTGATTTCCCTGAAATCCTCACCTGACACGTCGAGTATTCTCCTAACTCGACGAGTGTCACCTGGTATGAGTTGTGGAGCTTCCACGACATAACTCGCCGAGTCTCAAGAACAACTCGGCGAGTCCCAGCTTGATTTAGTCCACCTATGAACCCACTCTGACTCTCCCTGACTCACTGAGTTAATCCCCCAACTCGACAAGACCACTCGCTGAGTGGTGCTGGGAAATCTTCATGCTACTCGCCGAGTCTGTTCTTCGGACTCGGCGAGTTCATGCCATGCAATGACTCAAACTCACTCCTAAGGTCAGATCTAATCCACTAACTCATAGATCCAGTCCTTCCAAGCTTATTTATCACGTAAAGTCGCTATCTTGATGTACATACAACCTCTATATGACCATATATGATGAATTAGCCATAAATACCACAACTTAAGGTCATAACCTCCATTGTTCTTCATAAATCTTGATGAATGAGGCTGTCTGGACCTCTATGGATCCAGATCCAAAGCCTCATCACTAGCAAGGGACTATTTGGCCATCAAATCAACCCAACAAAGGCCACAAGAAACCCTAAATCCAATTATACTTCACGAAACAGAAGATGAGCCGAAATCATACCTCTAGATCGATGATCTAAGCTTCAAATCCACAGTATAGCAACCTCCTTTGCTTCCTCTTGGCTAGAACCTCCCTCTCCTTTGCTAAACAACACACAAAGGTCAAGAAATGCTTCCTTTCTTTCTCAAAACGTTCAAGTACTCTAGGGTTTCTCTCTATGGACTGGTGAGCACAAATGACGGCCATAAGGCCCTTTAAATAGGTCTCATACCCTGGAAATTAGGGTTTCATTAAACAGCATGTACTCGCCGAGTCCAAACGCGAACCTGCGTCCAAACCGCGATTCGACTCGGCGAGTTTGAGCTCCAACTCGCCGAGTCCCCTTACAAATCACCAAAAATACGAGAATAAAATAATACCTGGAAATCCGGCCTGTTACACTGTAACCTCTCCCGCTCCACCAACGGAGCATATAAGGAGCGGAACATCTTAGAAAACTACTCCCAAGTCATAGTATCCCTCTGCTCAACAGAATAGGAACTAGTAGTAAGCCTCCACAAATCCTTCGCTCCGGACCTCAAAAGGTTCAAAGCACGCCTGACCTTCTGGTCAATAGGGCGTGAACAAGTGAAGAAGCATCCTTCAACATTAGATAGCCACCTTATGGCTATTAATCGGGTCCTGGACTCCATTGAAAGTCGGAGGCTTAGTATTACCGAAGTCCTGATACTAAAAGACCAATCCTGTCCCAAGACCTACAGCCGCCACAACTGTGTAGGCTGCAGCATCAGCCGTCTCAGCAATGGCTGCATAGCAATCATCAAAGAAATCTATCATTGCTGTCTTGATAGACCCAGACATCTTCGGAATCTAACTCCAGACAATAGCAACTACCTCCTCGTGAGTGATCTCCTTGACGCGGTTCCTCTGACAATGCTGGCCCGCCCTGATTGCCAGCTCCCGATCCTGACCTAGATCCGATCTAAACTCGTCTCGTAGTCATGATACTAAAAATACACCAAGAAGATATTAGATAAACCCCATATCATAACGGGGAACCAACTCCCAACGAAGCCTTAGGGGTTGTGTCTTTCTTGATACGTGTATATGTCCTTTGCTTTCAATATTACGTTACCATACTACCTTCTACACCTACATGTATTTGTCCCAAGGATCATTACAATGCCCTAAAAATACTCATAAGCAAAGACGAACACTCAATCCTCACCCCTAGAGGAAAGGCTGAAAATCTCATGATTGGCCGGCTGACTCCACACGACTCATCCATGAAACTTCCACCAACCCTATAACACTCGTGTATACTAGCCATACATAACACAGGATCCTATAGACATTCGAATTTCTGATCGTACCCTAAGCCCTTCATCAAACAAGAACAGGAAATAAGGCCAAATCAAACATTCTCAAGCTATAAGATCTTAGTTATATATAACCATGATGCATACACTAAGCAACCACATTAATTATGTCAATTCCATAAAAGAAAGGTCATAGGCTATCAAGCATCATATAATCTGGCAAGTCTATCATGCAATTGCTGAAGATCCCTAGCCTATCACCAGCATGTTGTTCTAACATATCATAATGTCAATCAACAATATGGTATTTAAGGGTTTACTGATCGTACACATCACATCCTCCTTGAGTATTTTGAAAACCGTTTAAAAATCGTTTTGAAAATCTTTTCTTTAGTTTGAGACTCCATTCAAAAGAGTATTCCTCTAATACACTCAAACCAAGGCTCTGATACCAACTTGTAACATTCGAAAAATTCTTGAAAAATTTTAACATTTAAAATAAATCCCAAATCGTCAGTGTTTACAAATTGTTTTCAAAATAAAGTTCACATTAGATAAATTCCAAAATCGTAAGAACAAAACATGAGGAGGTGCGCGATCATGCCTTCTCCATCCCACAATCCTCTGAAGTCCTGAAACGTAATCCAAAACTATAAGCCCAAAGCTTAGTGAGTTCCCCCAGAATACCAATACATAACAAATAGCACAAATATAATAACTGTTGGGTTTTGAGCATTCTAACACTCCTAAGTGTACATGCAACCCTAAATACCTTGGATCTATGTTTTCTCTATTATACATGCAAATAAGAACTTCCAAGGTATAATCCTAATCTAGCATACAAAAACAATGAGTGTAACAAGATAGAATACATACCTCTTTGATGTAGAAATTCTTCATGAAGCTTGAGTGCCTAGCCCCAATAGTGTGGAAGCCTCAAATGGAATCACAATCACCAAAACACTTAGAATAACTTGAGAGAATTCTACAACTCATGAAATCGGCTAGCCCTTTCTTACTCTCACTCTAGTGGCCAATTTTGGTCAAGAATAAGATGCTTATATAGTTAGGGTTACACCATGTAAGCCCTAATTGACATGGTCTTTCATTTCCATGATCCATGGGTACAAATACACCATGGAGCATCCATGGACCATCCTATGGGTTTTAGCCCAACTTGATTATACATGGAGCATTAGCCCACTATACAAGTATGGATGATTTACACAATCAACCCATATATTTAATTAGTCTTCTTTTGATCAGTTAATTAATCCTAGATTAATTCTTGATCAATACTAATTAAATAATCTTATTATTCTTATTATTAATATACTAGAACTTATAATATATTAATAACCATAAGTGTCTTATTTCTCTCATTATAGTCTATCCAAGTGCATGATGGTATGCAACCCAAATGGACCATGTCGGGTCGGGTCAAGTCTTACCAATTATAGTTATGGACTTAAACATTAATCCAACAGTCTCCCACTTGGATAAGTCTAAAACTATTATTGCGTATGACTTCAGGAACCAACTGGCAATCGTAGCTCTCAAAAGCTTCTGTCGAACTCTGACCTTGTAGATGAACTCTAACCTTTGTCAATGACTTGTCCATTAGATAAGGGATCATATATTCCTCCATTCTAGATATCATATGGACTGAGACATGGATTATAATCATTCACTCTGTCCATTTGTTGTTTCCCGATTTCCGATTTATGACGACTGACTAATTGAACAAATCAAATCAGTCCTGGCCCGGCCGAGCACTTCCATTTGTCATCATCAAATCATCGAGGGGCCCACAGATATCGCTTTTATCCCGAAGGTAAAAGGAATGGATAAACTTCGACTCATATGGCTTGTTCTACTACTTGTTGAATTATACACAAAGGCACATTTTATAGCACCGAGTTACCAAATGCGTTTTCGTGCAATCAATGTACTATCAACTCATAGTAACAACTCATATCTCTAGGTTTGAAGAATATAAGATATTATCGTCTCATGATCACTCGTGATAAAATCCATGAAGTGATTCCAATGAGCGCGGGTTGAATCCAATACTCAGAACTTATGAGCACTCATGAGTGTTGTAGCCCTTTGTCCAACACCTTAGACCTCTACAAGCCAACCCATGACAGTCTTAATTCATATCTACTTCCAACATATGACCGACTGTGGATGGTTTGAATAACTTAGTCATTCCGGAAGAATAACCCAGTTTATTCGGGAAGTCAAAACATGCAAAATGAAACACAATAATAATTAAATCCAATATGGTATCAACCCTTTAAACATAAATAAAACACCTTTTATTTATCACCATATGATTACACATTATTCATTGTATACTGTTTCAGCTATCAACTTTATTCTTGAATTTAAATCAATAGTTGTCCCATGCTCCAAGCATGTACACTATGTTTTCTTAAACACTAGTCATGCCATACACCAAGTATCCATACTATGTTTGTCTATGATATTTACTTTGTGAACTAGATCAATTGAACATAACTTCAATGATTCTCTTTTCACACTCCCAAATCCTTACTGCAAATGCAAGAATTCCAAATTCATGCCATTTACTGAAATCTGTTAGATTCTAAACTTATATGCATTGATCCTCTTGTAACGATTATGCACAAACTCATAAAGACTTGGCAACAATCATTATAGAGTATTCCAAAAGAGATCAACTCCTTCGAAATATCCTTCTTGCATTAAGTTTCGTTAATCTTACACAGATTGAAATTTCTAACTTTGAAACATTTCCAGATTCCAGTTTGACTATCACTTCTGAACAAGAGTTGCCTCCTTACAGACTATGTCAATATGGTCCTTCCAGAATTATCACTATACTTCCAACTATCCTTGAGCAACCAATCTTTGGTAAACCTTAGATTGTCCACGACAATTGTTTAATCCTTTTAGTCATATCCAGTTCTAAACCTTTTCCCTTCTTAATGCCCCAGGCATTTGGAAAATTTTAGAAAGGATGAATATAGCACATGCAATCGATCCTATATCCGAAGCATATGGGACACGATTCATGATGTCTCACATAAAGACTAAACCAGTCTTTTGCTATAACATTTCCTTTTCAATTTGCCAAGTTCTCATAATTCAGATTATGAAAAGGGATGCCGTAATCATAATCGAATTTTAGAACGCAAATAATGGACTCATATACAGAATTTCCTTATGTTGAGCCATTCCAACATGAAATTCATATATATATTTCCTTGACTAAATGATTAAAACCTCATGATCTAAGCTTATAGATTTGAGATGAAGTATAATTTCCTCTCCCTTAATTATAGCAAAACAACTCTTTTCAACCCCTGCAACCTCACGAATTGAAACTTTTGTTTTCTATAATTAACATTGCTAACTTGCAATACTTACAATAATTATCATGTTCCCACTAACATGATGATTGTTAGCATAACACTTATGCTCCCACTAGCTTTGACATGTACTCAGAAATCAACTGATTTCCTTACCAAAGTTCATATTTCTGATACTAGATTGTTTTGATAAAACTTTATCAAAATCATACACCTTCCCTTAGATAGCACACTTGTGTATCTAAACAATTATGAAGAGGGATGCCATAATCATAATGTTTAGACCTTTTTGCCACTTCTCACAAGTCCAGGTTAGTGTGCCGGTAAACCACACACGCTCCACTAACGACTTTGAGAATGCAAATATCACAATTGCTATCTAGCTAAAATCTACTTAGTGAAAGTGTTTCCTCACCATCATTTTCATGAATCGGAGAGAAACCTTATACACTTAGATTTATATGGTGTATGAGTTCCTACCCATATGAATTTGTCAAAACCATAATCACAAGATAAAGATAATGACAAATCCAAAACCATATGGATTGAACTCAATCTTAATTTCCTGCCACCTGGCAGCTCAAGGGCCTACCATTTCTTCCAAGTTGTTGTGCAACCAATTGAGAACTCTAAGAACTCATATGCAAAGCCAACTTTAACTGGAATGGGCACAGAATATGTCAACACGATAGGTTGTAAACCTCGAGTCGTGTGCTAGTGAAGAACTTCAGGTTCTCTTCTTGATTAGTTCTTGAGACTTTCAAGACCTTTAAGACTCCCACTGTCCTCTTGACCTATAAGACTCCCTTGTCAAACATCCAAGAGATAGTGCAGATTCTAATCAAGACAAACACTTCACATAATTGGCCTTAGTTGGTCTTTGTTTTATCCAAAACATCACAACTTACCAATTTCAAATGTACAAGACTAGAAAACTTTTACTCTTACATTTGACAAGTGTTTTAAACCTTCTTTTGAGAAATGTCATTCAAGTTACAATCTTGGAGTATGACTCTAAGACTTGTATTGGAACGAAGTATGACTCATCTTCTTGATTTAACCATTTCAACAATTCAAGTTCCTCTTCTTAGTCATAAGAATGCACTAAGATTTCCTTAGAGAACTAATTGTGCTTTTGTTTCTTAATCATTAAGATGATCACAAAACTGGTACTAAAGTACTCTCCTATCTTTTCAGATTTGAGAAACTTTTATCCTTCTGCCATTTTGATTCTTCTTATTCGCTCTGCCATATATTGGAACCTTTTCCAATGTCTTAGAGTTACACTTAAGCTTGTAAGTATAATCATATTTACCGAGCTTTAGTAAACTATGACGAATAGTCTTATCAATCTTTTGTGGTGGACTTGACCAGTGCACAAGACTATGTACTCGATCCCTTAGTCCATTACTTGACTCACACATCCATGTGACCGAGTAATTAGTCTTAATTTTCCAATACTTGAAAGTTCTCATTCATCATGCTATACAACTTGCATGATTCCATGTTCCGGTCCAATTGAAACTTGGGTGATGAGAATCTTTCCTTATTTGGTAAATCTAGACATTACCACAAATGAAAGAATCAATTTCATATTTCCACTCTTGCTCTTAATGGAATCATATAAGCAACAATTTTTCCTCAAATGCCATTGTAAGGATATTTTAAAATAAATAAAAACAAAAATTTTTCTTTTATTTTAAAACTTTGCGGAAAAACTTATCCTTACAATCCATATGAAAACTTGTTGTTATCTATTCCTAAGCAATATCTCATAACTCCTAAGAAGTAGCTCAAGAATCCGATCTTCAAACTATGCGATAGAAATCCATCTACACGATCAGATTCAACATATTCTTTCTTTAATTTTCTTTACTTTTCTTTGATTCTTAAAACGTCAACATGTGACCCAGTCACATCATGTAGTAAGAATCTCAGAATAGAAACTTAGCAGAGTTAGATAGTGGACTTTACCTGAAGTAGAGTCAAACTTATTAACTTTAGCATCCTTAGGTAAATTTGGCAGCTTCGTGACCAATGCCCCTTCCTTTGGCAATATAAACATAAGGACCCTTTTGATAATGGTACACGGGACTATCACAGACTTAGCTTTTCTCTTTACCATTTGGTCAACCGATTTGACTATGGCCGATCCCTTTCCATTGGGTAGAGAATGCTTTCCTGGATTTCCTGTGTCACTATTGTCAATGTCCATCAAGTTTTAAGGAAGTTGATCTTAAAAAATAGATAAGATCATTAAGGGTCTTGTCATAGTCTGTTTCATAGGTGTCCCAAAGGAACTCACTATGTGACTTAGAAAGTGATTGAACCATCAACTTTCTCAAGACTTTGACACCCAACTCTCCCGGCTTGTCAATATGTGACTACATCTCCAAGATGTGAACACACCTAGACCTTGCCTTGCCAATAGGGCTTGAGTGACCTTACACTTTTCAAGAACTTGTGGGTTAGGGAGAATAATTGGAGGAGGAGAAAGAAGTATGATATCCATGGGACATCATCTTCATTAGGAAACCTTGTTTCAAGAGATTTGGGAAGATCATAGGTGTCTAAACCAGACATCTTTTGGGAGATATTCAAGATAGTTGATTTTAAGTCCTTAATATGACACCCAATATGAAATATTAAGGCTAGGACCCAACAAACTATTTTATAACTTAGAAGAGGTATGCCGTAATCCAAGCTATAAAATATTTGAAGGTAGGTGAATGACGATTCACCAATTTCCACCAAGATAAACGAAATGTATTATTAGGTTTTAATTGGTTTTGAAACTCCTAGATCTTTAAGATTCATTGAACTGTTCAATGGCATGTTTCAATCTCGAGTGTGCCCTTCAGGTTTTGTGACTGGGATGCCGAGGATCACAAAACAAGGTGTGAAGTAACCATGCAAATTACTTGGTACCCTTAAGTTTTTACCCCTTAATCGATGTGCCGGTTAACCACACACGCTCCATCGATACTATGATAAACATTAAGTTACCCTTTGCCTACCTTGTTAAATACGCGTTAGTGTGCCGGTTAACCACACACGCTCCACTAACCGACTTAAACAAAGTGCAAAGTGTAATTTCATGGATTAGCACCTTATTCACATTTTTCCTAAGTAACTAAGATTAGGTATTATTAAGAGTTTAGTTACTTAGTATTTATCATTAATACTTTTAATGAAGGGAGGATTAAAGTCCTGTCAAACCCGTTCGGCTAACGACCCTCCACCAGTCAAGCAAGCGGTGGGTGAGAGTGGACACCCATTAAGTTGCCATTTTATAGGCAACAACCTTATACCCACCTTATAGACCGACTTCGTGAATGAGGCGTACTAGCGGTAAGACTGACTTTACTCTTATACATATATATATTATTAACTTATAATATTAAAAAGTATAAGGGTTGAATTTTAACTTTTAAAATTCTAAGGGCTAACTTGGAATTAAAGTACTCATAAGGAAAACTTTTCAAATTCCAAAACTTGAGGGCAAGTTTTGAAACTATTCAAAACTAATTAATTCCATAACTTATGTGTTTAAAGTAGTTTTAATCCAAAAACTCTTCAAGTTCCATAACTTGAGGACAAGTTATGGAAGACTTTAAACTAATAAAAGAACTAACTTTTTTTTTTTTTTTATAACTTATGGATTTAATTATGGTTACATATTTTTCTTTAATGAAGTGACTCTTGAACTTCCATAACTTGAGGACAAGTTATGGAGTCATAAAAAATTATTCAATGACACAAGACTCTTCATTTTTGTAACCATTGCCAACTTTTATGAGTTTTATGAGTCTTTAATGTGACTCTTCATGTAACTTGAGGACAAGTTACACAAACACATTTTATACTCAACTCTTAGATTAAAATGGATTGAAAACAACTATTTCAATTAACTTTTCTATTAATCTAAGCAACTCATAAGAACAAGATAATTCAAATCAAACTTTTTCATGTAATTAGTCTAAACCTTAAACTAATACAAAACATGAATCTATTGACAATTATCTTTGAAAATGGATTAGCATGAACATTACCACATCAAAAACATGTTTATAAGTTCAAAAACAACTTAGGGTAATGTTCCTAGTCCATTTCTAGCCAAAAAACTCGAAAATATGCTGTCTGGGGCTCCTACTCGGCGAGTGCATTAACCTACTCGGCGAGTAGGATGATTTTACTCATGCACTCGGCGAGTTCATCAGTGGACTCGGCGAGTCCAGTGCACAAAAAGCCAGAAAATCGAGTTTTTCAGCATTTTTCAGCAATTTGCATCAAGTATAATAGAAAACAAGCCTAGGCTCTGATACCACTGTTGGGTTTTGAGCATTCTAACACTCCTAAGTGTACGTTCAACCCTAAATACCTTGGATCTAAGCTTTCTCTATTATACATGCAAATAAGAACTTCCAAGGTATAATCCTAATCTAGCATACAAAAACAATGAGTGTAACAAGATAGAATACATATCTCTTTGATGTAGAAAGTCTTCATGAAGCTTGAGTGCCTAGCCCCAATAGTGTGGAATCCTCAAATGGAATCACAATCACCAAAACACTTAGAATAACTTGAGAGAATTCTACAACTCATGAAATCGGCTAGCCCTTTCTTACTCTCACTCTAGTGGCCAATTTTGGTCAAGAATAAGATGCTTATATAGTTAGGGTTACACCATGTAAGCCCTAATTGACATGGCCTTTCATTTCCATGATCCATGGGTACAAATACACCATGGAGCATCCATGGACCATCCTATGGGTTTTAGCCCAACTAGATTATCCATGGAGCATTAGCCCACTATACAAGTATGGATGATTTACACAATCAACCCATATATTTAATTAGTCTTCTTTTGATCACTTAATTAATCCTAGATTAATTCTTGATCAATACTAATTAAATAATCTTATTATTCTTATTATTAATATACTAGAACTTATAATATATTAATAACCATAAGTGTCTTATTTCTCTCATTATAGTCTATCCAAGTGCATGATGGTATGCAACCCAAATGGACCATGCCGGGTCGGGTCAAGTCTTACCAATTATAGTTATGGACTTAGACATTAATCCAACAATAACAACATGAAATTAGTCCACAACTTTACAGACTGGATTACCCCTGATCCCACAACATAAGTATGGCTTGCCACACGGCCATAAGATATGTCTGGGTGGCTCCCCCGTCCCGATCAGTCAACAGGCTAAATATAGCGAAGCGCTCAGTATGATTCTGGCATGACCTACCCGACCCTCAGCTCATATCTGGAATGCTCATGAGTCCTAAATATGAGTCTGGCATATCTAGCATACTCTAGGGTTTGTTTGCTACACCACAAAGTAGTACTACCTCATCCCATCCAGGCATCCACACAATATGTCAACATATAACAGATAATATCATAAACAAATAACATGCAATTCACAGGTAGTCCTACATATCTCCCAGACTAGCATAACGAGACTAGTATGCATAACTATATCATACTCATCACATTGGTAATATCAGGTTATCAAACCAATGTGTTGGCCTTGGTGCCTTCGACCCGAAAGTATAGTGAGGAAGACTCACCTCACAAGCATCTGAACTGATAAGATCTAACTCTGAATCTCAACTCCTGACTCAAAAGCCTACAAACATCATGATGAACGTTCCAGACATGCTGAAGGTCGGTGTGGCGGTCTAGACATGCTGAAGGTTGTGTATGCATGTTGTTACTGTGATATTTATGATTATGTGTGTGGTGGTATTTTTGGGGAACTCAATAAGCTTTGGGCTTACAGTTTTGGATTGTGTTTTAGGTACTTCATAGGACCGCTACAATGCAAAGGTGTGATAGTGCACCTCCTCGTGTTTTTGGTTTTATGATTTTGGGATTTCTCTGATGTGAAACTTATTTTGAAAACAATTTCTAAACAATGATGAATTTTGGTACTTCAGAGGATTGTTCCAAATTCATTTATATATTTTAGTACATAATGTTTGGAAAATTTGACCTTTATGCAGGTCTACAATAAATCAATGTAAAGGAAAATTTTAATAGCAAATCGACCCCTCGAATAGAGTAGTCACTTACTCGTAGGGTCAAACCTACATCCAGGAAAGAGTAGCACAAACACTTACTTGGAAAAACCTACTCTATACATAATGTGAGTAGTATAAGCACTACTCGTCGTGTGTGGGGTCCATGGTTCTTCGTAGAGCGGTCATGTGTGCTTGTATCGTCCTAGTCTCCACTCTAGCTTCTGCCACTTGGTGCTCCGCCTCAATCACATGTCCTTCCATTGCGGCCTGATGTTCCCGAAAGTCCATGATCTCTGCTTGGATCATGGTAACCTCCTTCTGAAGGGCCTCAGTATGATCTTAGGTCCGATCATGATCTTCGTCTAGACGACGAAGATGGACTGCGGTGACCTATGTGGTTATCAATATGTCTTGGATGCGACCAGCTGAAACCCTAGCTTGCTCATCATGGCGAGCAATATGGCGGACAATGAAGGGGAGGTCCCTGTCTTCTAAACCCCCATTACGGAGGTTGTAAAAATGCTGCTTCACGCCATACGGGGAGCGTTGACCCTGTTCATAACTTCACTTCTTCAAATCTACGGCCCATGGTGGCATCGGGCCATGAAAGCCTAGCCTGAGCGTAGTGTCACGGGACAACACAATCACCGTGTGCCACTTAGTGTAACTTCGACTAAGTCAAGCTAGGACGCTTCCTTGGATGTATAAATGACTAAGTAAGCAATAAAATAAAGGCTTCGAAGTTTCTAAAAACGAAAGAGGACTTCTATTAGAGAGCACAAGAGAATACAAGAGAACTTCCAATGGTTTGGAGCAAATGAGCTCCTCCCTATTTATACTTATCCTTCCCCCTCTTGGGAAGTTTCTAGATATTACTACATTAGTCCTATATTCTTGACTAATCTAGAATATTCTACAAAGTTACATATATTTACAAGTCTTCATGAAATGTTCTAAATCATTCTTTGATGTCATAGAGAAATCTAGGACATTCCAGGGTCTAATGTGTTATACTTGTAAGTTCTCCCATTTTCTTGAGTACTCCGGAAGAGTCTAGAATATCGATCGTGACACCCTCCCCCACTTAAGTTCTTGATGACCTCGTCAAGTATTAGATATGTACTCCTCAATCTTGCTTCGGAACTGCCACATATCTTGTTCTCGTTCCCAACTGGACTCATTATCGGGTAGTCCCTTCCATCGAACATAATATTCTGCCCAATTGGGTAAGCCTCGTTTACGAACTGTTCTATCTGCTAGGATTTCATCCACCTCCTTGTCATATGAGACCACGTTTGCTACTGGGGCTCGATGTGATTTGCTCCTCGATGGATCTTCTTCATCGCGGTTGTAAGTTTTGAGAAGACTTACATGGAATACGGGATGGATCTTTAAGTAGGATGGTAATTTAAGCTTGTATGATTGGGTCTTGACCTTTTCGAGAACTTTGTATGGCCCCTCGTATCTTCGTGTTAAGCCTTTGTGTACCTTTCGGGTGGATTTGAACATCCTTTGTGGGAGTTTAACCATCACCTCGTCCCCTACTATGAACTCTCTTGGCTGCCTCTTCTCGTCCGCCCATTTCTTCATTCGCTTGGCTGCCTTGTGTAAGTAAGACTTTGCTATGTCAAGTTCCTTGTCCCATCCTTTGACGAACTTGTACGTAGGTGGGCTTGATCCTTTGTAACCGTTTGTTAGCTCTTGGGGCGTCAATGGTTGTTGGCCTGTTACAATCTCGAAAGGACTCTTCCCCGTAGCCTCACTCTATTGTATGTTATATGAAAATTGGGCCACATCAATTAGCTTGGCCCAATCCCGTTGGTTTGCACTGACAAAGTGCCTAAAATAAATCTCGAGCAAGTGATTCACCCTTTCAGTTTGGCCATCGGTTTGAGGGTGGAAACTAGTCGAGAAGTGGAGTTCTGATCCCATTAGCTTAAATAGCTCCCTCCAAAACATCCCTTTAAAGTGGGGATCTCTATCACTTATAATACTTCGAGGAAGTCCCCAATACTTCACGACATGATTGAAGAATAGTCACCCTACTTCTTCAGCTATGCAATCCCGAGGGGCTGGAATAAACGTTCCATATTTAGAGAATCGATCTACAATCACCATAATTGATCCGCACCCTTCGGACGTCGGTAATGCTGAACTAAAATCCATCGATATGCTTTCCCATGGTCTTTCGGGGATCGATAGTGGTTCTAATAATCCCACCGGTTTGGCATGTTCGACCTTATCTTGTTGACAAATAAGGCAAGTCCTCACATAGGCATCTACGTCACTTCGCATATTGGGCCAATAATAGGATCGTTCTATAATTGCTTTCGTACGATGAGTACCTGGATGTCCAGCCCATTTGGAATCATGACATTCCTTTAGGATTTCCCTTCTCAAGTTGTTCCATCTTGAGACATACATTCGATTGCCGACCGTGAATAATAATCCACCTTCGACCCAAACTTTTCTGGTCTTGCCTTCTCTTGCCATTTACATTAAGTTCTTCGTTAACGGATCGTGATTTAGCCCTTCCTTGATCCGGTCAGCAAAATCGCATGTTACTCGAGAGAGGGTTGCTAGTTCGGCCTTTCGACTCAGGGCATCCGCAATTACATTGGTTTATCCAGGCTTATATTCAATGACATAATCGAATTCTGCTAAGAAATCTTGCCAACGAGCTTGCTTAGGACTTATCTTCTTCTGATTTTGGAAGTAACTAGTCACCACATTGTCGGTCTAGATAACGAACTGGCTCTCAAGCAAATATTGTCTCCATACTCGAAGGCAATGTACGATTGCTGTCATTTCTTTGTCGTGTACCGGGTATCTTCATTCTGTCTCGTTTAGTTTTCGACTTTCATACGCCACAGGGTGGTCGTCCTGTATTAATACTCCTCCAATGGCAAAGTCAGAAGCATCAGTTTGTACCTGGAATTGTTTGGAATAATCTAGTAGCTTCAAGATTGGTTCTTCCATGGCAACGTTCTTCAGGTCATCAAAGGTCTTTTGGCACTTTTCCGTCCATTGCCAAGTCGCTTTTTTCTTTAGGAGCTCCGTCAGTGGTGTAGCTCTGGCCGAGTAGCTGGGTATGAACCTTCGATAATAATTAATTAAGCCTAGGAACAAGCGTAGTTCTGACACGTTCTTTGGTGCCTCCCATTCTTTGATAGCACGTACTTTGTCTTTGTCCATATGGATCTTTCCACCCATAATTTTATGCCCTAGAAACGATACTTCAGTTTGGGCGAAGGAACACTTCTCTGCTTTCACATATAGTTGGTTTTCTTTAAGTAGTTTGAAAACCGATCGTAGGTGTTCGACGTGTTCTTCGAGTGACTCTGAGTACACTACGATATCGTCCAAATATACCACCACAAATTTGTCCAAGAACGGGTGGAATATTTTATTCATCAAGGTGCAAAATGTGGCAGGTGCGTTGGTTAACCCAAAGGGCATTACTAAAAACTCAAAAGAGCCATACCTCGTTACGCACGTTGTCTTTGGTTCGTCTCCTGCTGCTATACGTACTTGCCAATATCCCGATCGCAAATCCAGCTTTGAAAACCATCGTGCCTTTACTAGTCGATCAAACAGATCAGCGACCAAGGGTATGGGGTACTTGTTCTTCACCGTCACTTTATTTAGTGCTCGATAGTCGATGCACATTCTCAAGCTACCATCGTGTTTCTTTTGGAATAGTACTGGTGCACTAAACGGGGCTTTGGAAGGTCTAATGAACCTAACGTCCAGTAACTCTTTCAACTGTTGCCTTAGTTCTTCCAACTCTGGTGGAGCCATTCTATACGGACACATTGCTGGTGGCTTGGCTCCGGGTTCAAGCTCTATTTCGTTATCTACCTCCCTTCTTGGTGGTAACTTCTTTGGCAACTCTGGTGGCATTACGTCTTTGAATTCTTCTAGTACCTTCTTGATTTCTTTAGGAACTTCTGACTTGGAGAGTTCAGTTTCTTCTTTTAATGTAGCTAAGTATGTCACCTCTCTCTTCTTTAGTCCCTTGTTGAGTTGTATGGCTGATAAGATCCGAGTCTCTGTTTTGCTTCTTTCCACGGGTACGAGGTGTATCGTTGAATCTTTGGTGATACGCATGGTTTGATCTTCGAACGAGAAAGGGTGTACCTGGTCAAAGAACTCCATCCCCAAGACCATGTGATAATCATCCATGGGAACTACGGTTAGATCGATAGGGCCCTTCCATCCTCCGATCTCGACAATTACTCCATAAGCGACTCCAATGATAGGTTCGGAAGGAGAGTTGACATCATTCAACTAGCCTAATTCTTTTGTGTATTGAACGTTCATCTTTTCAGCTTCGTTTTTAGAAAGGAAATTATGGGACGCACCTGTGTCTATTAGGGCTTTAGTGACTTGGTTATTTATGTCAAATTTCACAAACATGAGTCCTTTTTCTTTCATCGTGCGACCGTCTTCTTTTGCCACCGAATTAATGATTCGCATGGAGCCTAGTTGTGCCTCGTCTCTTTCTTCCTTTTCTTTTTCGAAAAGCATCACGTTGAAACTTTTCTTTTTGGGACAATCTCTGATTAGATGAGGGCCGTCACATAAATAGCACTTGACTTCCTTTCGAGGACCTACTTCAATCGCCTTCCTTTTGAAGGTTGCCGATCTTGCAGTGGGTTTATCGTCCTTTTGTAACGGCCTTGTCGTTGGTCTTTCTCCCCCACTAGGTTTTCTAGCCGGGGTATCTCTTCGGAAGTCCATAAGGTCTTCCGTTAATGCTATAGCTTCGTCCACGTCTTGGACGTTTCTCCTCTTGAGCTCGTTATAAGCCCAAGATTGTAGTCCGTCTTGGAAATAAAATAGCTTATCGTTTTCTTGTAAATCGGGAAACTCTAACATCAAGGCGGTAAATTCTGCCACGTAATCTTTAATAGACCCGACATGTTTCAATCCTCGTAGCTTCTTCATGGCCACGTCTTCAGCATTATAGGGACATAATTGTTTCTTGAGTTGTCTTTTAAACTCGCCCCACGTGTCTATGACATACAAGCCCTTTTCAATGTCACCATGCTTCCGCCTCCACCATAGTGCCGCATTTTCACTCAAGTATAGAACAGCCGTGTCTATTTTGTACTTGTCTTCCTTTACTCCGATGACATTAAAATAACATTCTAGGGACCAGAAAAATTCTTTGAGTAGTTTAGGATCACGCTTACCTCCATATTTCGAGGGCTTAGGTGCTTCTGTGTGTGGCGTCATCTTCGTGACAGATCCTCCGGCTATCACTGCTTTGCATAGCTTCATTCATCTTCTAAAGCGCTTATCTTTTCGCGAAACTCATTCCACTAGGTGCTGACAAGTCCAAGGACTTCTTCCTTGATGAAACCGATGGTCTCCTTCAATCCATCGCTCGTGTCACTTATCTCCACAACGAACTGATCGACGGTATCCTTCCATTTAAGGATCTCCCCGACGTTGATCTCTGTCCTTGTAAGCTTGGTTTCTAAGCTTGCCAAGGCATCTATCGATTGGTCCCTCTTCTTGGACTTTCTTCCTCTTTCTTCGACAACAGGGGGCAGGTTTGCTATTGTGCTACTTCCTGCTTCCGTAGTCATGATCTCTTGCTTGTACGAACCAGGCTCTGATACCACGTGTCACAGGACAACACAATCACCGTGTGCCCCTTAGTGTAACTTCGACTAAGTTAGGCTATGACGCTTCCTTGGATGTATAAACGACTAATAAGAAAGAGAATAAAGGCTTCGAAGTTTCTACAAACGAAAGAGGACTTCTATTAGAGAGCACAAGAGAATACAAGAGAACTTCCAATGGTTTGGAGCAAATGAGCTCCTCCCTATTTATACTTGTCCTTCCCCCTCTTGGGAAGTTTCTAGATATTACTACATTAGTCCTATATTCTTGACTAATATAGAATATTCTAACAAGTTAGATATATTTACAAGTCTTCATGAAATGTTCTAAATCAGTCTTTGATGTCCTAGAGAAATCTAGGACATTCCAGGGTCTAATGTGTTATACTTGTAAGTTCTCCCATTTTATTGAGTACTCCAGAAGAGTCTAGAATCTCGATCGTGACAGTAGGGTCTCGGATGGGTGGGGGTGGGTTGAAGACTTTGGGCTCTTTGTCATAGTCCTCCTCCATCTCTTCTTCATCCTCGTCATCCTCTGGATCATCTTTTGAATCCTCTTCGGGGTCCTCTCCTAGATCTTACTCGATCCAGTTGCCGTTTCCCTGGTTGAGAAAATAGGGATCTCCTGGGAGGTGAAACCTGCCATGTCGACTGTGCAATGATAGGAGCATGAGAGATGCATAATGAATGTATACAATTTGTTCTTATAAAATACTCCTACAGTATTTTAACTTTATGATTGGGTCTTAGATTTTCTTGGTATAGGGTGTTTGGCAAGTATTTAGAATTGTCGTCCACCACAACTATTCCCAAACGCATGTTGGTCGTATCTTGCATAAATATAGTTGATCAGGTTGATTTATCCCAGCTACAATTACATAACCATCTAGGCTTAATTGTAGTGTTCAACTCATCTTTTTTACTTTTGCATTGTTCTTGTTATGACACCGTTTTAGTAGGTATGTATATACTTATACTTTTATAAAAAATATTGTTATATTTCAAAAGTATACTTGTGTAAAATGTTTAGTCAGAGAGTCTTAGTTCCATTTGATTTATAGTTGTATATCATACGTGGTTTGATATACCTAGTTAACTATAAACAATGCTCTGATACCAATATGTCACACCCCCAAACCAAGATGGCTGAAATGTTCGGGGGTAGATGACATTCATTGTATTATAACATAACATAGAGAATAATAGTGACCATAGTAATCACAGCCTTCATAAATATAATTGAAAAGTTCACATTTTTGCATGTGACACGTTTCCAAAATCAATTACAGTATGATGATAAAAATTAAGTTTTTGTATGACACCTTAGTGCCCCATCTTCAAAGTTGGATGTTACCTGATTTAGTAGTTCCCTGAAAATACAAGTAGTTTTGAGAAAGAGTCAACAATTAAATTGGTGAGTTCATAAGAGTTTGTAAGAATTGAAATGTAATCCTTTCCTTGTAAGTGATAGTGTTTGTTACACAGAAAAATCCAATATTTTTCCTCAAATTGTAGTCTTAGAAAATCCTTAAGACCTTGCATACTAGAAGTATTAATGTGCGGTTTTAAATTTACATAAAACTGTTTTGAATGTATATTTTCCACGTAAACTCAATGTATCGTTGTTTCCCCATGTGAGTTATTATAAGCAAGCTAATGACATAGATGGTCTGTTACGAAGTTCTTCAGGTGTCAGAATGTTATGACATTTGTCACCACAAACCTGCTAGTCTAGTTGTAGCTAACAACTTAGGTGCAGGATTGTCAGTCCCGTATAGATCTATACATATGTATCACACTCTTACCCGAGACTCTGGTTATAATACAAGACTTTTGTATGTACACTGGTTTGTACGATGAAGACTTTTGCTCACAAAATTTTATTCAACGAGTTTACATGTAGTGAAATGAAAAACCCTTTTGTAAGTGGAATTATTGCCTTTCCATACAACTTTCGTAGTGTAAAATAATTATACCTTTAAATAATTATTTCTTTGTCCCGAAAGGGTAAAATAGTGTAAATGTTCCATAAACTATACTTAGTATAGTTTATAAAAGTTTTTCTTTGTAATGAAAAGACCTTTGTATGTACCATTATCATTTTACCATGATAAAAATAATGTGAAATGAAATGATTATATATGTGTTTTTATATAATTATACACTTTGCTCAACAGGTTACAAAAGTGTTAAAATCTCATAAACTATACTTATACAGTTTATTATAGTGAATAAATTTGTACCAAATATATATATATATATATATATATATATATATATATAAGAATATCATTGCATGTTTGTGCTCATTTCTCATAGCTTTGCATAATTTTTGTAAATATAGTATGTAAAAGTTTGCAAGTATAGTAATAAAGCTATTTCATGTGTTTAGTACTTTTGCACTAAAAGTAAGAGACAGGTATTCAACCATTTTGTATTTTTAGCACAAGTTCTCTTGTGTTTTAGTTATATCCCCCCCCCTAAAACATAGAAAATCTCGAAAAATGTAGGGGTATGAAGTCACCTTATGTTTTTCTTGATGAAACGAAGGATGTGGGTGAGAAGTTTTCAAGTAAAAAACACTGGAAAAAAATACTTTAAGATTTGATGATCTTATGGATATATATATATATATATATATATATATATATATATATATATATATGTGTGTGTGTGTGTGTGTGTGTGTGTGTGTGTGTGTAAATGATTTGAGATTAGTATAAAATATGTAGAATTTTTAGAGGTTGGAGGAAATACTTACCCAAGAAGAAACCCAAGAATAATCTTGAAAAATCGTGGCTTGAGGGAGAGAGTGGAAGTTCTTGTGTGAGAGAAGAGTGAATTATGGAAAAGTGGTGAAATGAGGAAAAATCCCCTAAACATGGGTTATAAGGGGGAAGTAAGGCAAGTGGGGGTGGAGGTTAGGAAGAGTTTTGAGGAGGACATGGATTTGACCATTGGGAAACTAGGTAGAGTATAGGAAGTGACATAAAGGAGACATGTGTCATGATGGGGAACCACTTACTAGTAACTTTACATATAAAATGATATAAAACTTATAACTTTTGATATTATTTTATATAATGGTGTGTTTTATATATAATAAAGATTCAAAATGGGCATAAAATATGAGTTTAGAGGGTCTAAGTTATGAAAAATACGAGTTTGATGGAAATCCTGATGTCAAAAACTCAAAAAATGAAGAAAAGTCCAAGACTATCCGTATTCTGAAGTGAGGTCCGGAGCTGAAGAAAGTCCGAAGTCACCAGGTGTTTCCGGAGTGGGTGGTGCGAAGTCAGTAGGCTCCGGGATGAGAGGATTCTAGAGTGAGTAGTCTTCTGAGATGTGAAGGTCGAAAATGTGATGACTTCCGGATTGAGAGGGTTTCCCAGGTGAGAGGCCTTCCGGGGTGAGAGGTTTCCGAGCCAGAAGTTTTGAAATGGAAAGAAAGCTCTGAGATGAGAGGGATTATGGACGTGAAGGGGTCCGAAGTCAAGGATGTGTCCGAAATGAATAGTGCATTTCTTAGGTTAGCTTGTTCTTTTTAGTTTTCTCCTTCTGTTTCGACCTGTTTTCAACAAGGGAAGAGACAGAATGGTGTGGGTGTTCATGGGGAAAGGTTAAAAATGTGGTTTTTCCCACCAAGAGAGATTTGGGAGATATTTGAGAGAGAATTGAGAGAGAGAGAGAGAGAGAGATTTGAGAGCTGATATTTCTTGTTGAAGATATGGTTTTCATAGAGCCTTCATGCATCATGCATGATTGGATACTTGCCCACCAAGGTCTAAACTAGTGATTTTTCATTGTTCTTTGAAAGAGTGTTGTTTTGAGGTCGGCTCACATGATCAAACGTAGATCCCAACTTGTGTTTGTAGCTTCTGTTATAGTTTTTCCCCATAGTGTTAGGATTATGAGCTCTACTACGTCGTGTTATGAGTATTATTTAATCCTACACAATATGTATATATATCTGAATTATCAAGTTTGTTACGTTACTAACCCTTATCAGGGTTTATATCTGATAATTTTGATAAAATAGAGGGTACTTTGTTTTAATCCTTGTAAGGTGTACATTAGGAATATTAGGAAAACATATCGTTTTTCCTAAAAATTCTAATATTAGTCTAATTGACTTGTTTGCTTTGGTCAGCCTAAAAATGACAGTTGTCACATCATCCCCCGTTAGAAGGAGTTTCGTCCTGAATTAGCATTTGAGAGGGTCCTCAAAGGTCAGGAAAAAGATGTGGGTATTTTTGTTTCATCGGGTCCTCACGTTCCAAAGTAAATTCAAGTCCTCGCTTGGCGTTCCAACGGACCTTCACTATGGGTATGCGACTTTGTTTTGTTATCTTGATTTCCCTATCGATGATTTCGACTGGTTCTTTGACGACATGGAGACTCTTGTTGATTTCGATCCCGTAAAATGGGATGATAAGAGTCTCATTGGACAAAAACTTATTTATGTTGGACACGTGAAAGATGGAGTGTACATTACTGAGTTCCTTTGGTAGTTGGAGTCTGTAAGCCACCGAGCTAATCTTGGCAAGGATCTCGAATGGCCCGATTTACCTGGGATTCAGTTTCCTAGATTTTCCAAGACGTATCACTCCCATTCTGGGGTTAGACCTTCAAGAATACACGGTCACCAACCTGGAATTCGAAGGGTTTCCATCGTTTGTCCGCATAGCTCTTTTGTCATTCCCGGGAAGCCTTAAGTTGTTCCATGATCTGAACGATCTTGTCCATGGTTTCACGTATGATCTCCGAGCTAGTGAGAGTGCTATCAGGCAATTGTCCCCTTGCTGCCTATGTGTCACCCACTTCAGCACAACACAAATGTGATCTGCACTTGTGCCCATAGAGGGCTTCGAATGGAGAAACTTTTTTGGTAGTGTGATAACTATTGTATATGAGAATGCTATGAGTGGGAAGTAGGTATCTCAAGCTCTACCAAAATTGATCACACATGCTCTGAACATATCTTCCAATGTTTGGATAGTTCTCTCACTTTGACCGTCGGTTTGTGGGTGGTAGGCTATACTCATGTCAAGCCTAGTTCCCAAGGATTTTTGTAAATTTTGCTAAAACTGTGAGGTAAACCTACTATTTCTATCGGACATGATGGATAATGGCACATCATGCAGTCGTACAATCTACTGGATGTATGTCCTTGTTAGTTTTTCCATCTTGTCTTTCTCTTTTACTGGTAGGAAGTGTGTGGATTGGGTTAGTTTATCAACAATCACCCATATGGTGTCGAGTCTACCAGTAGTCTTGGGCGATTTAGTTATGAAGTCCATGGTTATCTGTTCCCCCTTACATTTGGGTATCTCCGGTTGCTGCAGCAAACCTGAGGGCTTTTGGTACTCTACCTTAACCTTGGCACAAGTCAAGCACTTGCCTACATAGTTAGCAATTTATGCCTTCATGTTTGGCCACCAGTATAGTTTCTTGAGGTCCAGATACATCTTGTCTAAACCGGGATTAATGAAGTAGTTGGTATTGTGAGCTTCGTTCATGATAACATTTCTGTATCCACCAAATTTTGGTGTCCAGATTCGGTTCAAGAGATAACGAGCTATGTCATCCTTGACCTCCAGGTTTTTATCCATTCCTCGCAAGGCTTCACCTGCAGAATTCTTAGCTTTCAAAGCCTCGAGCAGCACCTTTTTAATTTTGTGGATAAGTGTGAATGGATTGTTTTGGTTAATAATTTTATTCAGCGGCCTAAGTATTGCTTTCGACTTAGGGCATCTGCTACTACGTGGGCTTTGTCGGGATGATTGCGAATTTCGCATTCTTAATCATTTAGTAGTTCTACCCATCGTCGTTGCCTCATTTTGAGTTATTTTTAATAAAGAATGTGCTTGAGACTATTATGGTAAGTGAATATTGTGCACTTCAAACCATAGAGATAGTGTCTCCATATCTTCAAAGCAAACACCACCGCTCCCAATTCGAGGTCATGCGTGGTGTAATTGATTTCGTGTGTCTGACGCTGTTTCGAGGCATAGGAAATGACCTTTCATCATTGCATGAGCACACACCCAAGACCTTGATTTGACGCATCACAGTAGACCACGAAGTCTTCTGTCCCTTAGAGAAGAGACAAGATCTGTGCATTGCATAGGGATTGTTTTAGTCTTTGGAAAGCATTCTCTTGTTTATTCTCCCAATTGAAGCTCACTCCCTTCTGAGTCAAGGTAGTTAGTGGCTTTGCGATCCTGTAAAAAGTTTGTATGAACCTTCTATAGTTGCCAGCAAGGCCGAAGAACTAGCGGATTTCCATTGGTGTCCTTGGTGCTCTCCAGTTCTCAATTGCTATGATTTTGAGGGATACACATGTATCCATTCCTTGCTGACCAAGTGTCCCAAGAAGTCTACCTTTTGAATCCAAAATTCGCATTTCAAGAACTTCTCATATAGCTTCTTCGTCCTATATGTTTCCAAAACTTGTCGAGGATGTTGACTATGTTCTTCATTACTTCATGAATAAATCAATATGTTGTCAATGAATAGTATCACAAAGTTATCTAAGTAAGGTCGACATACACGGTTCATTAGGTACATGAATATCGCGCGAGCATTAGTTATCCCGAAGAGCTTTACCACAAACTCATTGTGACCGTAACATGTTCTAAATGTTGTTTTAGAGGCATCTTCCTCCACGACTCACAGTTGGTAGTACCCTAATCTTAGGTCGATTTTTGAGAAATAGATCGCTCCCTGGATTTGGTCGAACAGGTCATCGATTCGGGCTACGGGATATCGGTTCTTGATGGTGAATTTTTTCAACTCCCAATAGTCGATGCACATACAAAAAGATCTGTGTTTCTTCTTAACAAATAGGACTGGTGCTCCCCACGGTGAGAATCTTGGTCTGATGAATCCCTTGCTTAGTAGTTCATTCAGCTGACTGGATAATTCCTGCATTTTGGTCGGGGCCAATCGGTATGGTGACTTGGAAATGGGGGAGGCTCCAAGAATCAGGTTGATTTTGCATTCGACTTGTTGTGCGAGTGGTACACCGGAAGGTCTTCTAGTAATACGTCGGGAAAGTTGCAGTCCTATGGAATGTTCTTGATTTCCTTTACTTCTCTCTCCTTGTTGATAACGGGATCTAGGAACGCAAGGTACTTCTTGCGTAGATAGTTATGAACCTTGATGCATGAGACGATTCGGAGGTTGGTGCCAGGTTTGTCACCGTAGATCACAAGGGTTTCGTTACTTGGTAAGTTGAGGCAAGCAACCTTTTCATAGCACATGATATTACCATGGTGAGGACTTAACAAATCCGTGCCAATGATGAAATCATATCTTTTTATTATGACTAGCATGAGTTCAATTTGGAAAGAGTGTTTGTTTAGGGCTAGAGTGCATTATACATATATATTTTTAGTGGTTTCGGTTTTACCGTTTGCCCTTCCTACCGTGAATATTTCCTTGACTGATTGTGGCTTT
The DNA here is from genome assembly GCF_002870075.4 of Lactuca sativa. NCBI lineage: Eukaryota > Viridiplantae > Streptophyta > Magnoliopsida > Asterales > Asteraceae > Lactuca > Lactuca sativa. Next base: position 147,326,088 of record NC_056631.2, read on the forward strand.
TGTTGGAGTATGCATATATATATATATATATATATATATATATATATATATATATATATATATATATATATATATATATATATATATATATATACGGAGTGAGAGGTTTTCTGGGGTTAGCGGCCTTCCAGGGTGAGAGGGTTTCAAGCCAGAAGTTCCAAAGTGGCAAGAAAGCACCGAGATGAGAGGGATTCTGGACATGAAAGGTTATGAAGTTAGGGAAGGGTTCGAAATGAATAGTGCATTTCCGAGGTAAGCTAGTTCTTTTTGGTTTTCTCCTTCTGTTTCGACCTATTTTCAACAAGAGAAGAGGCAGAATGGTGTGGTGTTCATGGGGAAAGTTTAGAAATGTGGTTTTCTCCACCAAGACAGATTTGAGAGAGAAAGAGAGAGAGAGAGAGAGATAGATATTTGAGAGCTGATATTTCATTTTGTAGATATGGTTTTCATAGAGCCTTCATGCATCAGGCTAGACAGGATACTTGCCGACTGTCACACCCCAAAACCAAGAACGGCGGAAACGTTCTGGGGCGGAGGACGTCATGTAAAGTATCACAACACAGTAAGTGTAAATAAGCAAACAACATCATCCATTGCATTAAATATAAAATTTTAATACAAGCATGTTCTGTACAGTTTTAGACACCAAAAATATAATGTGAATCAAAATAATATGATGAGTCTTGAATGCGCTCCATCTTCTCAAAAGCTGGCATCGGTACCTGTCTACTGATGACCTGAGAATACAAGTTATTTTTGAAAGAGTTTATCAGCATTAAGCTGGTGAGTTCATAAGTATTTTAGTGTCGATGTTTGTTATCAAAACGTTGGAACCTGTCGTAAGTATAAATTGTAAATTGTATGTAAGTGTTTGCAAAAGTTTGAATCTCTCAGAAAAACCTATATTTTCTATTAAAGTAGCCTTCTACCAGGGCTTAAATGTTTTGTATACTCGTTTGTTGTAAAAGTGTGAAATTTCCCAAGTGTAACTATCATTTAGCAAAATATAGTTTGTACATTAATGTTTAAGTGAGGTTATCACTAAAAATATGTAATGGGTAAATCATTGTAGTACTGTAGTTTTGTATTATAGGAACTACTGCTGTACTAACTACCTTAAACCAGATTTATATTAAGGTAAAATGTGATAATTGCACCATACTATCGACTGATAACAACGACATAACGAATGGTCGTAATAACGGAATGACGTTTGGCACCCGCAGACCTGCAGGTCCGGCTGTAGCTAGCAGCAAGGTGTAGGATAGTCAATCCAGTATAGATCTATACGCAAACTCAATGCTCTCCCTCCAAGAGAATTCTGGCTGCAACTCGGGCCATGACATTTAAGGCATGCTCCGATACAGTGGATCACAATTGTTAACGTATTAATGTAAGGGTAATTTTTCTCGTTCTAGTATAGTTGTATATGTTCTCATAGTATAGTTATATATGTTCTCATGAATGAACTGACTCATTGATCTAGCAGTTGTAATAGTATAATCCTATGTTACCCCGATGGTAACTTACTAATGGTGTGTCTAGTACGTATGAATATGGAAGTACTTTTATGTCTATATATGTATATTTGATATATAATTAATATTGAAACGACCTTCGGATGGTCACCCGAAATTCCACCAGACCACATCCAAATCGAGGAAAAGGAAATAGGGCAGGTGGCTTTCCTAAGCCCTTTAAACATTATTTATACATCTATACATATATGGGCATGCAATTTATAAGTAGTAAAACAAAGTTTAAATTAAACGCATTTGATAAGTAAAAGAGTTTGTAAAACATTTTGAAGTAAAACAGTTTGATAAATAGTTTGAACAGTGATAAAATCATTGGTTTCCTAGTTGTTAATCATATGTGATTAATGCAATCACATGCGATTGAAGCAATAACCATAAGTATTTAACTTGTACCCCCCCTCCATAAAGTATTTAAACATTTAAAATCATTTCAAAGGTTGATTTAAGGGGGTATGAACTCACTTGAAAGTTTGAAGATAGCGAGACGGAAAACCGGACAGAGTTTCGTCTTGGGAAACGGATTCTTCTCGGGATTCTCGGGAATCTCGGGAGTAAAATCGACCCTCGGGACTTGAGCAAAAAGACTAGAGCTTCGGGTTTGAACAGGCACGGAAATCGAGGCAAGATCGTGAGAGAAAGGAGAGAAATGAGCATTTTTTTCGGAAAGCCTCGCATTCTATTTATAGGGGGTTCTGAGAAGCCTCCTACGCGGGGCGTACGCTCGTACGCAGCGCGTACGCGTACGTCATGCATGAGCGAGTCCTCGACTGCCTCGGCTTCGGATGGAACGGATTGGATGGGACGGGTCGGACGGGGCGGGTCGGATGGGGCGGGTTGGAAGCTTCGCATAGGGGGACGTGGACGATCCGAGGCCCTTGATCTGAGTACGCGGGGCGTGCGAAGGTACGCAGGGCGTACTCCGGTCCTATCCGCTGACTCCCCTTCGGATAATACCGGGAGTTTATAATTAAGTTTATATTTATTTTAAATAAACTTCTAAAATTCATATCTCCTTCATACGAACTCCGTTTTCGACGTTCTTTATATCCACGCGAAGGTGAGACTAAGATCTACAACTCTCGTTTAGATTTCGTTGGCAAATTCCGAAATTATTTTTATTATTTATTTATTAAAATGACGTGATTAAGGAATTTCTTTAAAAATTCATAACTTCCTCATCCGAAGTCAGATTTGGACGTTCTTTTTATGTACGCTCACGGTTTGAGGTTATCTATAACTTTCATTTAGATACTTAAGGCTAAAAACTATTGTATTGAAACTTCGCATTTTTCGTTTAATCGTTGTTGCCGGTTTTGCCGAGAATCTTTGGTTGGTCATAACTTCTTCGTTATAACTCGGATTTTAAGGTTCTTTATATGTACGAAAACCTTGATACGATTCCTACTACTTTATTTAACCCAAATATGATTTTAGGAAAGTTATATTTTGACCAAGATTTGATTGGTTTTACATTACATTGTCTCGAAATATCGGTTGTCACATCATCCCCCCGTTAGAAGGAATTTCGTCCCGAAATTAGAATTTAAGCAAGTAAGAAAATTACAAATAACTAAGCAAAAAGGTGAGGGTATTTCAGTTTCATCTGATCCTCACGTTCCCAAGTGAATTCCGGTCCTCGCTTGGCGTTCCAGCGAACCTTCACGATAGGGATACGGCTTTGCTTTGTCTGCTTGACCTCACGGTCCATGATCTCTACAGGTTCTTCCACGAAGTTGAGGCTCTCGTTGATCTCGATCTCGTCAAGTGGGATTACAAGAGTCTCGTCAGATAGACACTTTTTCAAGTTAGATACGTGGAATGTAGAATGTATGTTACGAAGTGCGTCTGGTAGGTCAAGTTTGTATGCTACGGGGCCGACTCTTGCTAGAATCTCGAAAGGCCCTATGTACCTCAGATTAAGCTTCCCACGCTTGCCGAAGCGTATCAAGCCCTTCCAGGGTGAGACTTTGAGAATGACTCGATCTCCCATCTGAAATTCCAAAGGTTTTCTTCGTTTATCAGCGTAGCTCTTCTGTCGGTCTCTAGAGGCTTTCAATCGTTCACTGATCTGAACGATTTTCTCTGTCCTTTCCCGAATGATCTCCGGACCGGTGAGATTACTGTCGGAAGCTTGCCCCCTGGCTAATTGGGTATCACCCACCTCAGCCCAGCACATAGGGGATCTGCACTTTCGGCCGTAGAGAGCTTCAAATGGAGCAGCCTTGATGCTCGTGTGATAACTGTTATTATAGGAAAACTCGACAAGGGGTAAATGGGTATCCCATGCCTTCCCAAAGTCAATCACGCAGGCTAGCAACATATCTTCCAGTGTTTGGATAGCCCTCTCACTCTGTCCGTTGGTCTGAGGATGGTAGGCTGTGCTCATGTCCAGCCTCGTTCCTAGGGAATGTTGTAGTGATTGCCAAACTCTTGAGGTGAACCTACTATCTCTATCGGAGATAATGGACATAGGTACACCATGTAGCCGTACAATTTCCCTAATGTATGTTCTCGTAAGTTTCTCCATCTTGTCGGTTTCTTTGATAGGCAGGAAGTGTGCAGACTTGGTCAACCTATTAACGATGACCCATATGGTGTCAAGTCCACCCGTTGTCTTGGACAACTTGGTTATGAAATCCATAGTGATCCGCTCCCACTTCCACTCTGGGATCTCTGGTTGTTGCAATAAACCAGAGGGCTTCTGGTACTCGACCTTAACCTTTGCGCAAGTAAGGCATTTACTTACGAAGGTAGCAATCTCTGCTTTCATATTAGGGCACCAGTATAGCTTTTTAAGATCCAGATACATCTTATCCGAACCTGGGTGGACGGAATACCGAGTGTTGTGCGACTCGGTCATGACCAAATCTCGGAAACCACCGTGTTTCGGTGTCCAGATCCGGTTCACACTACAAGAAAAAAGGCCTTTTACGACGCGCAAAATACGACGCTCATTGATCTATGTTATGCAAAGGAGAGTGACATTAGAAAAATGTCATCTCTTCAAAAAAATTAAGGATAGAAGACACGCATTATTGCGCGCCCTTAAATTAGTGTCTAAAAAAAACACGGAGGGCACCTATAATAAAATGTGCGTCGTCTACGGATGTCGCTTTATATTTTTTAATGGAACGCGCGTTCCATCCTTTAATAGTGGGGGAAAGGGGGAAATGAAATTCTGAAAAAATTAAAAACCCCGCCATGCTCTCCTCTACCTTCTTTCAATCGTTCTTCTCTCTCTCTCTCTCTCTCCCTCACCATTGTCGGTCCTCACACGTCAGACGACCGCACCGCCACCATTAGACTCACTTACCACTCCAAATCGTCATTGTTGCTCCTCTCTTAAACCACTGCAACCACCCTTCTCTCTCTTTTTCTAAAATGCTCATTTATGACCACCATCACACCAGCCACTACACCATCACCATTAGCAATGCACACCGCACCACCACTACCGTTCCTCTTTCTCCATACGAAAAAACCCTAATTTGTATGTGCTTACAGGTTTTAAAAATTAAAATGAGAGTGCATTGAAATAGGTGACCTAAAAGATGAATGCACATGAAAATCCATTGTTGGAGGTAGGTTTTTCTCACTAATCTTTACTCTTCCTCAATGTTCTTTGAAATTTTACATTATATATTTCTCATCTGTACATGTACCAGAAGTTGTTTTCTATTTTCCATTTAATTTCACCCAACTCGTTTCTTAAATGAGTTTTTTCCTAATCTTGTGGTCAATTTGTTTTCTATTTGGAATCACACCTGTTCATGTAGTTTTACAGAAGAATGATTTGCATGAGAGGGATGATGGGGAGCTTGAAAGAACAGGTCAAGCGTTCCAGCAAAAACCCCTGAACCTTCATTTTTCGAGAAATTCCCTTGATCCCCTGACTCGAAAACTGTTTTTCCCCCCTGTAGCTTCTTTTGAAAACAAATTTCCATTATTTCCTTTGGTTTTCTTCACCACATCAACAAACCCATCATTTTGTTCCTTAACTTCTTTAGTGCTGGCAAGAAGCACTTGCATAAGATCCACAGTAGCTCCTTCTTTTCCTTTCTCTGTTTTACTTCTCTCCTCTTCTTCTTTCATCTGAATAGCAGTAACATTAATCGAGATTAGTGGAAATTGGTTTTTATTTTTTATAGTTGATACTTGAGAAAACCTTATATGTTTTTTTTTATTTTGTGAAAATTAATTCCAGATGATGGTTTATAAAGAAGATATAGTAAACTACACTTCTGGCCCTAAGTGCAGCTAGTTTTTTTTTAGTTTGGTCCCAAAATGTCCTCTTTCACTTGCTAAAGATTTAGGCTTCCAGCTACTCTCTGATGATATTGATATCAGACATTCAAGGAATGGTAAGGCATAGATGGCATTTGTATTTTCATTTCGTATAACTTTCTGTTTAGCTCCTTTTACCTGTTTACTTTTTTTTTCTGTCCACTCATTGGTTTTTATTCTTCTTTTACCCAGTTCCAATGATCTACATGATGGATTGCACAGAAAATGACTGTAGTTCACTACTCAAGTCATCAACTAAGGTACTTGATATCCCTTGATTTTGGCTAGTGTATGTATTTGTAAATTCAATTAAAAGTTTTGATATGTGTATATCATGTTCCATGTTAGAGGCATGGGATATAATGTTTACATCTATGAAATGTTGACTACATGTTCATCTCAATGGTTTACTTAGATTTCATGTCTTGTATCTGTATCAGTTCTTAGTAGAACTTTTTTTTAACAATGGAGAAGGATGGATAAGCCAAAAAGGAATCACGGGTGGCTATGATTCTGTTTTCCATCAGATCTATAGTCATATTGTAAAAATCATACCTTGAGCTATAGAACTCAAACGGACCCCAAACCAGTTCCCAAAGTTCACAAATTGAGTTGGCTAACTTTCTTAAGCAGCCCAACTTCACTGGTAAGGACGTTATCTATGTGCAAGAATGGAATGTTTGCTGTTAGGTCTGATCCGGGTCTGTTCTGATATGTCATTTTGTTTTCATCATTTATAAGGCTTGGAAAAGGATCCAGAGTGATTCCAAGTTTCTATATGTTCCTGATATTATGAATTTAAGATCTGGAGCAGATGGGGTGTTATTTCCAATTATAAATTGGTTAGAATTGATCCAGACTCCAGATCAGTGGGTAGTCACCAGCTTTTACTAGTGTTGTGATTGTCCACAATGTGAATTTTATATCCGGAGCTTGGGAAATGCTTTTCATTCAATTCCAACTCTGAGACTTTCATTTGTATGTCCTTTACTTCTCTGAATTTTGGTATGGACGAATTCTACTCACAAGTTGGGTAGAATTGGCCAACCTCACTTGACTGTCTTGTTGGAGATAGAAGTGATACACCTTTTTGTAAAATTCATATTTAATTCATCCTTTGGAGTTAGAAGGAGTTCTTTATAGTTCTGGAATCCTGAACAATCATAGTTTTCTATAAAATTTAGTTAAAGCTATGTTTCTGTTTTAGATTTTGGAGTAAATCCGTTTTGAACAGCAGGTCTGTTTTAGAGACCTTGCTGTGATTACTCTTTTCTCAACTCATAGCTTCATTACTTCTCCTTTCTAACCTTTAGTCCTTCTAAGATGGGTTTTAAAAGTTTAAAATTTTTGCAAGTGTGCTATTGAAAATGAATAGCTGTACAGCTCTTTGTTGTATCTCAGTATCAATGCATGTTTCATATCTGTCAATGTGTGTGAAATTAAATATTATCAAATTTTGCATATACAAAAAAAAGTGTAGCTCCTATTTATTATAAATTCACTTGCTGAATATTGCCCAGATCTGGTTTTGTAATTCGGGATCTGGTGGTTGAGAGTGCATCAAAATCTTTGCGTATGTTGAGAGAAGAATGGATATTGTTGGAGTCCTGTAGAAACAAAAAAAAAAAAATAGATGATGATCACAAAAGAAAACATAGATGTATAGAAATAGAAATACTCACGATACAATAGGAAGCTTCTCATGTATAATGACAAAAATGTCCTTTGGGCTACACCCAGGTCGTCTGGCCAAAAGATGGTTGTATTCTCCAAGCAGATAAGCGCTAACCTGCATAATGACATCAGCATACAGTTGTCTATATTTGTGTAGGAAATATAAGATATAATCTACATACCTTCACCATTGTCTCATGTATTGCAGGCTTATCAAGATATTCTCTAGCTTTGAGAGCTGCATAAGGCTAATGATTAAAAAAAGAAAAGTGAGTCAGTAGTAAGTCCTATGAACTTTAATAATGCAGATACCAATCTACATTCTACAATACCAAATTAATTAGAATATTCATGAATCAGAATGGAGATTCTAAAGATCATCATCCAAATGCACCAAAATTTAGAGTAAGATCGAACCACTATTAATGAAGGTATTCTACTGGGCTAGGATGCTTGTTGTTTGGATATGGAGCCATGGAAGAACTTGGACCCTTCCGTGTTAACAGTGATGGAAAAACACTCTACCCCAACCACTATGCATGGAACAATGGTAACAAAAATTCCTTTAATTACTATGTCCCATTCACATCACTTATAATCTTAGTCCATGTCTTGCTGGTGCATGCCTAACCCTATAAAACCTTTGCTTTTGAGGTACTAACTGTTTTCTCCTGGAATTTTTTTTGCCTGAGATTTTTTGCTGCCAGCTATCCCTTCGGGACCACTCTTATGTATTATGTTAAAAGCACCAATTCAGAAATTTGCTGATTATGTAAGTCAGCTTTCCTCTTCCTTTTTGCTTTTTATTATTTATGCACCCTTATGCCAAAAATCTCTTTATTTATCATACTAAATATGCAACCATCCCCTATTTTACTCCTAACTTGTTGTATAATTCATTCATGTCAGCTGCATATATGTTGCATAAAATAAATTGGTAAAAGTAGACATGTGAATTATGCATCTGTTATCTCAAATCTTACATTTATTTTTATTTCTGTTATTGTTTTTTCCAGCTTTTAGGTGTTGGTGTCAAGCTTGTTGGCAATACAGTGTGGAGTACCCTCTTTCATCAATTCTTAATAGTGATGTCACGTGAGAAATCATTTTTCTTTTTGTTAAACAAGTCTTTATTATCATGTATTAGGTCATACCATGGGTAAAAACAGCCTTGCCCCTGGTTCTGGGGTTGTCACAAAATACTTGACTTTTTAACTTTGTTTGTGGTTTCATTTAGTAATAATCCTTCTTAGGGGGTGTTTGTTGGGCTGCTTCTTTCAATGTCATTAACAACAGTGGTAAGTAAAATCTTACTACTATGAACCTCTTTTGCTTAAACCTACCTTATTGACCTGTAGCTGATTAAACATTAAATTAATTATGCAGGTTTTGAAGTTTTTGATGGAAAAGAATAGTGTTAATGCTCTTCATAGAAAAGTATGTTGGTATTTTAGGAAATTTGGCTAATAATTTAGTTAATTATATAAAAAATGTTGAAATCTTACATTTGTCTACTATTGGAATGATTATTTGTAGTTTTACATTTGTCTACTATTCGAATGATTATTTGTATAACATTAACTTTTGTGCAATGCATTGTATTATTTGTATATGGTCTTTTATTTTCCATTATGTGACATAAAATGCAAATTTAATATGAAAATAAGTAAATCCATAAATAATTTTTTTTTTTAATTTAAAATTACGATACGCAAAAATGTGTGTCATCTTCATTTATGACATGGCCTTTCTTGACAGGGGCTTTCTTGATACGCATTGCGTGTCATTAACACGCGCGTTGTAAGGTTACGACACGCGAATGCGTGTCGTCTTCCTTTATGACAGGGCCTTCCTTGATACGCATTGCGTGTCGTAACCGCGCGTCGTAAATGCGTGTCGTAAATGCGCGTCGTCTATCTTTATGACATGGCCTTCCTTGACACGCATTTGCGCATCGTCTGAGCCATTTACGACGCGCAATGAGCGTCGTAAAAGGCCTTTTTTCTTGTAGTGTCATGAAATATAAGGCTCCGTCACCCTTGGCTTCCAAATTCTTTTCCATTCCTCTAAGGGATTCATTTGTCACATTTTCAGGTTTCATGGCTTCAAGTTGAGCCTCCTGAATTTGCTTAGACAAGTGTGAATGGATGGTTATTGACAATGACTTGACTTTGCGACCAGAATATTCCTTCCGACTTAGGGCGTCCGCTACTACGTTGGCTTTACCCGGATGATAACGAATATCGCATTCGTAATCACTGAGTAGCTCGACCCACCGTCGTTGACTCATGTTGAGCTCCTTTTGATCGAAAATGTGCTATAAACTCTTGTGGTCGGTAAAGATAGTGCTCTTCGTTCCATACAAGTAATGTCTCCAGATCTTCAGAGCAAACACCACTGCTCCTAGTTCAAGATCGTGGGTCGTGTAGTTAACCTCGTGTGTCTTCAACTGTCTCGAGGCGTAAGCGATGACCTTACCTTGCTGCATCAGAACACACCCGAGCCCTTGATTTGATGCATCACAATAGACTACGAAGTCTTCTATTCCTTCGGGAAGGGATAGTATTGGCGCGGTGCACAAGGCTCTCTTGAGCGTTTGGAACGCTCTCTCTTGTTTCTCTTCCCAGTCAAAGGCCACGCCTTTCTGGGTCAGGGTCGTAAGGGGTTTCACTATTCGAGAGAAGTTCTGTATGAATCTGCGGTAGTAGCCAGCGAGACCTAGAAATTGGCGAATTTCAGTAGGCGTCTTAGGTGCTGACCAGTTCTTAATGGCTTTTATTTTGGATGGGTCCACGTGGATTCCCTCTTCGCTTACCACGTTTCCTAAGAATTCGACTTTCCGGATCCAAAATTCACATTTCGAGAACTTCGCATAAAGCTTCTCTTTTCGTAATGTCTCTAGAACTTGTCGCAGGTGATCGCCATGCTCTTTCTTACTTCGGGAGTAGATTAGGATGTCGTCAATGAAAACGATGGCGAACTGATCCAAGTAACGTCAGCATACTCTATTCATCAGATCCATGAAGACTGCGGGCGCATTGGTCAATCCGAATGGCATCACCACGAACTCGTAATGTCCGTAACGAGTTCGGAAGGCTGTCTTCGGCACATCCTCCTCTAGCACTCGTAACTGGTGATATCCGGATCTCAGATCAATCTTAGAAAAATAGTTTGCCCCTTGCAGTTGGTCGAATAGATCATCTATGCGAGGCAGAGGGTAACGATTCTTGACCGTCAGTTTTTTGAGTTCTCCGTAGTCAATACACATACGGAATGATCCGTCTTTCTTCTTAACGAACAAGACCGATGCTCCCCAAGGTGAGAAACTTGGTCTTATAAAGCCCTTGCTGAGCAGTTCGTTAAGTTGACCAGAGAGTTCCTGCATCTCAGCTGGTGCTAAGTGGTAGGGCGACTTGGCTACTGGGGTAGCTCCTGGGACTAAGTCGATTCTGAATTCGACCTGTCGTTGCGGAGGTAACCTAGGTAGTTCTTCTGGGAAAATGTCGGGGAAGTCGCTCACTACAGGGATGTTCTTTAGTTCTTTAGTTTCGAGGCTCGTGTCGACGACGTGAGCAAGGAATGCATGGTATTCCTTACGCAGATACTTCTGTGCTTGAATACTTGATATAATACGAAGACTTGCACCGGGTTTGTCGCCGTAGACTTTAAGGGTTTCGTTAGACGGAAGGTTTAGACGGACTGCTTTCTCATAGCACAAGATGTCGGCGCGATGAAGGCTTAACCAATCCATGCTAATGATAACGTCGAAACTTTTTATTGAGACTGGCATGAGGTCGATTGGGAATGAATGGTTATCTAGAGTTAGGGTACAACCTAAGTATATGCTACTCGTACTTTCAGTTTTTCCATTAGCCATTTCTACTGTGAATAGTTCTTTAAGTGCATGCGGTGGTTGATTAAGCATACGAGCAAATTTATGGTTTACGAAGCTTCGCTCCGCTCCACTATCGAACAAAATGCATGCATAGGAGTTATCGAGGAGGAACTTACCAGTCACCACTGTCGGGTCAGCAACTGCTTCCCCGTGGCCTATAGCTAGTATCCTTCCTGCTCCACCAGCATTCTTTGCTTTGGGGCAGTCCCTCTTATAGTGGCCTGCTTCTCCACATCCATAGCAGGTCGGGCTCGTGCCAGAGCCAGGGACTTGGTTGATAGGTTGTGCTGAGAACTTACAGAAACGGACGGTGTGTCCTTTCCTGTTGCAGTTTGAGCACTGCATCTCGCGGCAGGGGCCGTTGTGGTGGTAGTTGCATTTGTTGCACTTGGGCGAACTTCCAGCATACCGACCCACTGGAGCAGTAGTAGCAGAAGCAGGGGTTATTGCGGCATGAATTGCCACAATTTGCTGCTTTTTGGCAGCCTGTTGCTTCTTCCTTTCATCCCAGAATTTCCGCTTAGTATCAGCGGGTTTGGAGGGTTCCGGAATGGATAGGGTGGTTGTGGTTGTAGGGGTTTTGACTCCATGGTTAATGAGTCGTTGTGCCAATCGTTTGGCATTGTCAAAGGTAGCGGGGTTTGATGCTAGAACATTCCCCTGATACGGAGGCACTAGCCCCCATATGTACCTCTCGATCTTCTTCCCCTCGGTGGGAACCATATTGGAGCAGAGGGCCACCAGCTCGCTGAATCAGGCAGTATAAGTGACCACGTTGGTGCCCTTCATCGTCAGGTTCCAAAGTTCCTGCTCCAGTTTCTGGATTTCGCCCCTCGGGCAGTATTCCTCAGACATGAGGTCTTTCATTGTTTCCCAGCCTATGTCGTTGGCTACGACGAGAGTTAGTGCCTTAACATGGCCGTTCCACCATGTCAGGGCCTTTCCTTCAAAGGTGCATGCGGCGTACTTGACTTTACTCGCCGCAGGGCATGAACAAATTTCGAAGACTGATTCAGTCTTCTCGAGCCATTGTGAGAGGGCAATGACTCCGCCGGTGCCGTAAAAAGGCTTCGGTTTGCAATTTGTGAAATCCTTGTATGAGCACTCTCTCGAGCGCACAGGGGTTTCAACCGGGGTTGATTCCACAGGGGTTCCACCTCTGCTGGCATCAGAAGAGTGATACTGAGCCATGGCAGTTGCCACTGCTGCAACTACGGCAGCATTTAGGGCTACAGTATCGATGACCGGAGGCGGAGGAGGTGGTGGTGCAGGATTATTCCTGGGAGATTTGCAAGGAGTCATCTTTCAGCTATAAGTTTATAAAGATAAGAAAAAAAATGGTAAGAATCAATTTGTAAGCAACGTGAGAGTGACACATGGACTAACTAACCATAGCCCAATAGTTCAATGAGTGTTTGAAATCACAATAAGAAATATTAGTAGGAAAGCACAAGTGTATAGATTTTTCCCATAGATTAGATAGATTTCAATAATACTGGTATTACTGATGTAGGAAGATTAGGGAAAATCGACCTAACAGTAGGTCTTACATCATACCATATAGAAAAGTTTGACAGTTCTTAGATTCCTAATTAGAGTCCTGAAAGTTAGGAATATTTTACAAACAAGTGCTACTTAGAGCATAGATGTTAAAGGCTATTATTTAATCAAAAGACAGAGATGCACTAGATATCGTCTAACGGCGATGGAAATTCCCCGGGCGAGCCCTGAGGTCGGACACTTGACGAAACACCTCTTGAAGGTGTCGATCCTGAGCCCTCTGACGAGCTCGAAGTTCAAAGATTTCAGCTCGTGAGGCAGCCAGCTGCTGCTGCAGGGTTTCATTGGTTCTCTGGGTCCGTTCCTTGTCTTCTTCAAAACGGCAGATGCGGACTATGTTGACACCTGAGTTGGCATCAATCTCCATGACCCGGTCGATGGCTGCTCGACCTTGCTCGACATTACGAGCTATTCTGCGGATAATGACAGGCAGAGCTCGGTCAGCAGAGCCACCATCGCTGATGTTGTAAAAGCTTCGGTCCCCAAAGTATGGTAAGGGTTGACCCTGTTCATCACTCCAGCGATTCAATTTGTTTGCCCACAAGGGTGTAGGACCTGGAAAAGCTGGTCAAGGGTTGTTGTTCGGGGCTTGACCTACGAGCGGTAGGTTGTTGACTTCAGGCTCGGAGTTGGATCCATCAGAAAAGCCTTCTGCGAGGTGATCATCCAAAGGGATTGGATGCTCATCTTCGGGTTCTTCATCGATCCACCCGGCATTGCCTTCATTTGGAAAGTACGGGTCGCCGTGATGGAATCTAGCCATTAGATCTACGCGAGAAGAGAGGTATAAGAATGTAGTATACGTGTAACTAGTAGTACAAAATACACCTATAGTATTTTTAGTTTAAGTTCTACTGATCTTCTTGTAGTATTGTTGGTAAGTTTTTAGACTTGTTAACCTATCACAACCATTCTAGGGCATATGCTAATCAGTCCTAGGACCAGCATAGTTGATCAGGCTATGCCATTCCCCGGACTGACCATACATCCCCGAGCTCACTTGTGATATTTAACAATCGTAATACTTTTGTTCTTGTCATTGTGACACCGATTTTAGTATGAATGCATACTAGTATACTTAATTAAATATTTTAATATTTAAAGTATAGACTCTTGGTCAGAGTTTAATCCCTAATGGGTTTATAGTTTAGTATATCTTTTATGGGTTGATATACTTGATTCACTATAAACAATGCTCTGATACCAATCTGTCACACCCCAAAACCAAGAACGGCGGAAACGTTATGGGGCGGAGGACGTCATGTAAAGTATCACAACACAGTAAATGTAAATAAGCAAACAACATCATCCATTGCATTAAATACATAATTTTAGTACAAGCGTGTTCTGTACAGTTTTAGACACCAAAAATATAATGTGAATCAAAATAATATGATGAGTCTTGAATGCGCTCCATCTTCTCAAAAGTTGGCATCGGTACCTGTCTACTGATGACCTGAGAATACAAGTTATTTTTGAAAGAGTTTATCAGCATTAAGCTGGTGAGTTCATAAGTATTTTAGTGTCGATGTTTGTTATCAAAACGTTTGAACCTGTCGTAAGTATAAGTTGTAAATTGTATGTAAGTGTTTGCAAAAGTTTGAATCTCTCAGAAAAACCTATATTTTCTATTAAAGTAGCCTTCTACCAGGGCTTAAATGTTTTGTATACTCGTTTGTTGTAAAAGTGTGAAATTTCTCAAGTGTAACTATCATTTAGCAAAATATAGTTTGTACATTAATGTTTAAGTGAGGTTATCACTAAAAATATGTAATGGGTAAATCATTGTAGTACTGTAGTTTTGTATTATAGGAACTACTGCTGTACTAACTACCTTAAACCGGATTTATATTAAGGTAAAAGGTGATAATTGCACCATACTATCGACTGATAACAACGACATAACGAACGGTTGTAATAACGGAATGATGTTTGGCACCCGCAGACCTGCAGGTCCGGCTGTAGCTAGCAGCAAGGTGTACGATAGTCAATCCAGTATAGATCTATACGCAAACTCAACGCTCTCCCTCCAAGAGAATTCTGGTTGCAACTCGGGCCATGACATTTAAGTCATGCTCCGATACAGTGGATCACAATTGTTAACGTATTAATGTAAGGGTAATGTTTCTCGTTCTAGTATAGTTGTATATGTTCTCATAGTATAGTTGTATATGTTCTCATGAATGAACTGACTCATTGATCTAGCAGTTGTAATAGTATGATCCTGTGTTACCCCGATGGTAACTTACTAATGGTGTGTCTAGTACGTATGAATATGGAAGTACTTTTATGTCTATATATGTATATTTGATATATAATTAATATTGAAACGACCTTCGGATGGTCACCCGAAATTCCACCAGACCACATCCAAATCGAGGAAAAGGAAATAGGGCAGGTGGCTTTCCTAAGCCCTTTAAACATTATTTATATATCTATACATATATGGGCATGCAATTTATAAGTAGTAAAACAAAGTTTAAATTAAAAGCATTTGATAAGTAAAAGAGTTTGTAAAACATTTTGAAGTAAAATAGTTTGATAAACACTTTGAATAGTGATAAAATCATTGGTTTCCTAGTTATTAATCACATGTAATTAATGCAATCACATGCGATTGAAGCAATAACTATAAGTATTTAACTTGTACCCCCCCATAAAGTATTTAGACATTTAAAATCATTTCAAAGGTTGATTTAAGGGGGTATGAACTCACTTGAAAGTTTGAAGATAGCGAGACGTAAAACCGGGCAGAGTTTCGTCTTGGGAAACAGATTCTTCTCGGGATTCTTGGGAATCTCGGGAGTAAAATCGACCCTCGGGACTTGAGCAAAAAGACCAGAGCTTCGGGTTTGAACGGGCACGGAAATCGAGGCAAGATCGTGAGAGAAAGGAGAGAAATGAGCATTTTTTTCGGAAAGCCTCGCATTATATTTATAGGGGGGTCTGAGAAGCCTCGTACGCGGGGCGTACGCTCGTACGCAGCGCGTACGCGTACGTCATGCATGAGCGAGTCCTCGACTGCCACGGCTTCGGATGGGACGGATCGGATGGGACGGGTCGGAAGGGGCGGGTCGGATGGGGCGGGTTGGAAGCTTCGCATAGGGGGACGTGGACGATTCGAGGCCCTTGATCTGAGTACGCGGGGCGTACGAAGGTACAATTCCGAAATTATTTTTATTATTTATTTATTAAAATGACTAAGATCTACAACTTTCGTTTAGATTTCGTTGGCAAATTGCGAAATTATTTTTATTATTTATTTATTAAAATGACGTGATTAAGGAATTTCTTTAAAAATTCATAACTTCCTCATCTGAAGTCAGATTTGGACGTTCTTTTTATGTACGCTCACGGTTTGAGGTTATCTATAACTTTCATTTAGATACTTCAGGCTAAAAACTATTGTATTGAAACTTCGCGTTTTTCGTTTAATCGCTATTGCCGGTTTTGCCGAGAATCTTTGGTTGGTCATAACTTCTTCGTTATAACTTGGATTTTAGGGTTCTTTATATGTACGAAAACCTTGATACGATTCCTACTACTTTATTTAACCCAAATAGGATTTTAGGAAAGTTATATTTTGACCAAGATTTGATTGGTTTTACATTACATTGTCTCGAAATATCGGGTTGTCACATCGACTAAGGTTTATAGTAGTGATTTTCATTGTTCTTTGAAAGAGTGTTGTTTTGAGGTTGGCCCACATGGTCGAACTAACATCACAACTTGTGTTTGTACCTTTCATTATAGTTTTGCCCCATAGTGTTAGGATTTTGAGCTCCACTACGTCTTGTTATGAGTATTATTTAGTCCCACACAAAATATATATCTGGATTATCAAGTTTTTTATGTTACTAACCCTTATCAAGGTTTATATTTAATATTTTTTGTAAAAGAGAGGGTACTTTGTATTAATCCTTGTAAGTTGTACATTAGGAACATTAGGAAAACATAGCATTTGTCCTAAAAACTCTAATATTAGTCGAGTTGACTTGTTGACTTTGGTCCGCCCAAAATTGATAGTTGTCACAAGTCAGGCCGAAGGCCCGAAGAACGTTCTAGAGATGCTGAAGGCCCGGTGCGGTGGTCCATACATGTTGAAGGTTCTGTATGCGTGTTGTTAATGTGATATTTATGATTATGTGTGTGGTGGTATTTTGGGGGAACTCACTAAGCTTTGGGCTTACAGTTTTGGATTGTGTTTCAGGTACTTCAGAGGATCGCGATATGGCGAAGGTGTGTCGTGAACCTCCTCATGTTTTTGGTTTTATGATTTTGGGATTTCTCTTATGTGAAACTTATTTTGAAAACAATTTGTAAACAATGATGATCTTTAGGTTGTTTAAAAAGTTTAAAATTTTCTAAAATTTTATGAATGTTACACAAACAAGGAACATCAAAGAAACTTTCACTCTCACTTTTGGATGATCATTATGTCAAGAGAGTTGAACAAACATTTATACATAAACCAAATATTTGTCGATTCAAATGTTGAATCTGAGCAAAACGCCTACCTTTGACGTTAATCTTGATTTGATTTTTGGTATTTATGATAGGGAAATCAACACTGAGTTCAATGTTGAATATAATCAAATTTTAGAAGCACCGAAGCATTCTAAAGATTCAAAAATCACACATGAAGAAATGAAGTACATTCTTCATCAACCTCAAGAGTCAATGTTGAAAGAATGCAATATTTGACAAATGATTAAGAGGAGAGAAGAAGTTCAAACCCTTCATAAAAAAACCACTATGTAAAATTGAATACGAATCACTTCATAGTCACTAATAACTCCCCAACAAAGTCACATAGGTCTTCAATATTAAATGATCAATCGCTAAGAAAACGAAGATCCAAAAAACTTTCGAATAGCTAAAAGATAGAGGACCAAAATTGAATCTTTTGAGTATTCTTCAGTTCTTCCCCAAATCGTTCCAGTTGCAAAATAAATAACATCATTCGTTACAATAGTGAACCATTTGATCACTTGTTATCCAAAATCGACCATTGGTTATCAACCACTCGTAAATCAGCCACTCAACATTCGTTATCAACCACTCGTAATCAACTTCCTCCCATTCAAAATCTAATGTTGAATCTCAAATCTATGATACACCCAGGTATCGATTATGAGTACGATATAGAAAATGAAAAGTCAACTATAAGATCTTTGTTATGATTGTGAGACCAACAATTATGAGACCTAGAAGATATGTTCGGTTGCGAGACTATTAACTAATGGTGAAACAATCAACTTGCAAGTCTTCCTTCCCAAAAATGAACGTTTCAATATAAGTTGTAAGAATGAGATGCAAGATGAATCAAAATTTTGGGAGACCCAAAATTGAGTTTCGAATTTTGATTGCAAAGTATTCAATTACAATTGAGAATCTGACTTATGTACTTGCGAATCAACTTGTGATTCTACTGTTTCATTCCAAAGCAATCAATTTCAATTTTTGAGTTGCGACCCACCAGTTCCAATTAAGAGACCTACAAAACAAATTGTGACTCCATCACAACAACTACCTTCGTTTCGATCTAACAGGAAGAATGAGAAAAACTTTCAAACCTTCAAACTAATTTTGACTTTTCCATTTGTTCCTTTGACTATCAAACCTAATTACAGACGACATCGATAAACACCATCCGTGTCAATTCATCAATTCGCCATTACATCACATATTCGAATAACTATTAGATCCGAGTTATATATAATTTGTATACCCTATGTGATTATAGAAAGATTCAATAAGGATCTCAAGTTAGAATTTGTACTATAAATAGATTGAGTATTCTCATAGATTCTCTATACATTCCCATTCTCGCACCGAAAACTTGACTAGAGACACCACCTCACTAACATAGTCAACAGAGAGAATATCGAGAAGGGATCAGACAAAGAGTACGAAACTAGTGGGATGCCAGAGGACACCAATGGGACATAAGTGGACATCAGATTTCTTTCGTCAGGAGTAGGACAGAAAACAAAGGATACCACTTGCGAGTTATGCAAGGTGGGAGAAAACCATACGCGTCACAATAATAATTAAGAGCCCAATACGACCTAGTGAGTTGGTGAATACACTACTCACCTTCTCACAACTAGAAATTTTTGTGCCTTGTAACTACAACACTTAAATCAAATTATGAATCAAAGACATGAAAGCATGCATGATACTTACTCTATGACAACAAAATTTCAATCAAACACTTCATACAAGCACTACAAATAGTCAACAAGCAATTGGAAACCCTAGAAGTTCTTGTTTAGGTCCATTTTGGACTAGGACTTCCTTATTGGGCCCAATGGACCAATAAGCTTCCAATTTGACTATCTTGGGCTTAGAACTCTTAACTGGGCTCTAATTGGACCCACTTTCATTTATTTCAATATTTTGGGCCATATTCGGCCTAGAATGAAATAAATTAATTATATGAACCATTTTGGGCCATAATTAACCTAATTTAGCCCTAATAGGTCGTAAAAACTACACTTTGATTTATTTGAGTCAAGCATCATCTAGTTTAACTATAATATGGGCTTAAGGGAAAAAAGCCCAAAAATCTCCTTTTTCCTCTCCAAATCTTGGCCCAAGTCCAAAGGAATGAGGGGTTGACTTTGTGTGTGCCACCTCACAATTATTCAAGGGGTTTCCATGCAAGAGGACCCATACATCCATGCATTTCACATACTCCCATGCAAGCCCTCTCTTCTTCTTCTCTCTCTCTCTCTCTCTCTCTCTCTCTCTCTCTTGCTCTCGGCCGAGTCCAAGCACACACACATACACATTTCACTCTCTATTCTCTTAAGAAACTCTCTCTTATCTCCTCCATATTTTCGAGATCTAAGAAGTGTTCAAGGGGATTCTTACACAAAAATCATCATCTAAGGTAAGAAATTTCTTAGATCCTTAAGCTAACTACTTCCTTTCATTCAAGAATCACCTCTTAATCCATTCAAACTTATGATTTAGCACCTTAGAAGCATCCAAGTCCGAAATCTTGCAAGGAAGGTTGCTAAGGCCGAATTTCTTCTCATTTTTCCTTCCAAAACCGAAACCACACCCAAGGTGAGCTTCATACCCCCTATTTTTCTGTTTTTATAAGTTTTTGTGGGGGAGAATACAAACAAATGTGTAGATCTATGAGTTCATGTATGCCTTGTGTGATTTTATGCATCTTTGTATGATTTTTATGTGTTATGTGATGAATATGTTAGCTAAAAATACCTAAAAACCGAGATATACAACATGAAGAATGAAATAAACATAGCTTCTACCATTTTACACTAATCAAGTCAATAAAAATAATTTATTTGGTTATGATGAACATTTTTGGACACAAAACCCATTTTTGGGCTCAAAATGTCAAAAATACAAAACTAAGGGGCCCAAAACGACAAAAGAAAATTTATGGAGGTTGAGACAAGTCCAAACAGTTTTTAAGATAATTTTCCTGAATAAAAACACTTTGGAGGGGCTTAGAATGTGAATTTTAAACATAATGGGCTAAAAATGGGCTTTTCGGCCCAATAAGCCCAAATTGCGAAATTTTTGGAATATAGGGGCTTGAAACTGCATATTTCTGAAAAACAGGGGATCACTAGTGGAACAAAACTAAGTCAAGGGTCAAAAATGTTTTCAAAATTAAAAAGGGACCAAAAATGCAAAAAAATTTCTTTTTGGGCCAAAATTGTAAAAGTTGCGAAAATGGGGGTTTCAACCGAGAAAATTTCATTTTTGAGGGACTTAAGCTATTTATCAAGTAAATTTGGGCTGAAAATGTCTTTTCAACAAGTTTTGATACTAAAGTGTCAAGAAAAATGGTTTAAGGACTAAAATGGAAATTTTTTTTATAAAGGGTTAAAAGTATAAATTTTATCCAAGAAGGGGCATCAAAAAGAAAAACTCTAATGCTTAAAACAATAAATCCCTTAAGATAAAATACGAGTACCATGGCTACCGACGAAACGTAATAGAAAATACACATTCAACACCAAAATCGTTGCAAAACGAATTGATTCGGTCTCGAATCAATAACGAATCAAAAATCAATAAACAATAGTACTTCAATACACACGCGGAAATCTACGAGAAGTCAATATTCAATCTTTGGGCTTTAAAGTTTCAAATCATGCTTGTTGGGCCTAGCTAGCCGAATGACATGATCTTTAGGCCCGAAGGGAACGCGCTTACATGTTATTGGGTCTTCTATGACCTAATTTTGTGTAAAAGGACTTTCAATAGCTTTATTGTGCTGTTGGGCCCCAAGGGCCTATTGGTATTGCTAGCAAGGTCGAGAAGTCAAATGCGAGTCGGGCCTAGTGTCTTTCACATTCACGATAGCCTTGAACGACTTATGGAAATAACGAGGGCTTCGTACCCTCTTTTCTCCTTAGTTGTGGGGCTATGAGAAGTCAGGGTGGTTGGATTAAGTGAGTCTTACGGACGACGCCAAAAGGATCATTTGTAATTGGTAGTTATAAACTAGTCATTTTCATTAATGCGTGATTATAACGACTCACAACCCATAATTAATCCAATGTCACCTAGAATTATCGAATACAAACGTCGCATCAGCATAACAATAAATAAGACACGTAATTTGATGTATTAGGAAAACATCGGTTTTTCCTAGGGAATTCAACACTTTCACCTATGAGATGCATACAAAGTCTAAAAATTATTCACATTTACAGAAATCAACAAGCATACTTACGGATCTTCACACTTTTTCTCATATACAATTCTCTTTTAAGAAAATATCGGATTTTCTGGTGGTTTTCAAAATAATACAAATCATTACTTTTTAAACATTACTTATGAACTCACCAACATTTAATATGTTGACGTTTTTCCAAAATACTTGTATTCTCAGGTAACAGGTAAATTGAAGAAAATGTATCCAGTGATATCATGATGTTTCGTTTAATTAATATCGAACGGTTTATGTTTTGGAAATGTAATGTTTTAAAACAATGTACTTAATGTAAACAATATCGGTTGTAATATTTCAATGCATGGTGCTGAATGATGTTATGATTCATGTATAATCATTGGGATGGTATTCAATTAAGTCACAATAGCCCTCGGATGTTTCCACCGTCTGGTTCGGGGGTTTGACAGGTTGGTATCAGACCTCTGTTTATAGTGAACTAGCATATCTAACCAAACATTGATATGCAACTATAAACCAAAAGAGGGACTAACACAACTCTGAACAAAACAAGTAAAACATAACAATAAAATACCCTTCCTTGCGTTAGGAACAAGAACATAACTCTGAACCAAACAAGATAATGCTAGTATCTAGGTTAATCCTGGACTGTTCTTAGTGGTATCAAGGAGTGGATGTAGCCTGATCAACTACATTCCCTCCAAGGTATAACTATCACACGTTCTGATGAGATCGTGATAACTAGGGAACCTAAAAATATACCCCTTTAGCACTAAAAGGAGAACATCCGTTAAGTCTATGCAATGGTGGTAGAGTCATAGGATAATGATAGTTTATTCGTATACCTTCTCACAGTCTTCATGGAAGGAGAGTAGCAGGGCATTCAGTTTCATCAAGTCCTAGTGGCTCACGGGATGCTTGAAGATGAACCAGAAGGGAATCAAGAGGGAGCACACGATGTCGGACCTGACGAGTACATGGACACCGACTACGAGTTCGAGGAGACCGATGATGACATGGAGGAAGAACAAGACTCGGGCAAAGATCATGCCACATCACCTGTTAGCGAGGTGCAACAGGACCACCCCGCCCCACCAGTGAACCCCGCAAGGGAGGATCGCTCTCCCGAAGCTGAGATTGCCGCCCTGCGGCAACAACTGTTCGCCATGGAAGCATGTGCAGTGCAAGCTGAGCATGAGAGGGATGAGGTCATTGGAGACATGACTGAGATGGCTCAACATCCTTCCGTTTCATGACAGAAAGATGCCTTGCCGACCTACTTGCGGAAACCCTGGACCAACCCCACCCGAAGTTGACTCCACTGCATTCCAGGCAGCCGTATCTGCTGCAGTCGCCGCAGCAATGGCACAAATTCACCAAGGGAACAACGAAGGAGGCAACAGACTAGGGTCGGGAGTTCGAACAACAGAAGGAATCAAGGACCCATCAAAACATGCTATTACAAAGACTTCACCAACGCCAAACCATGAACCTTTAACGGCACTAGAGGAGTGATCACCCTGAAACGATGGATCGAGAAGGTGGAATCGGTGTTCGAGATATGCGATTGCCCTGAAGAGATGAAGGTGAAGTTTGCTGCATGCACCTTTGTTGACCAAGCGCTCACTTGGTGGAACGGACACGTGGAAGCCATGACACTCCCCGTAGCCAATTCCATACCATGGACAGAAATGAAAGAAATGCTGATGGCCGAATACTGCCCTCGTGGTGAAATTCAGAAAATAGAACAAGAACTGTGGAACCTCACTGTCTGGAATGTTGATATAGATGCCTACATATCAAGGTTCAGCGAACTATCTCTGTTATGTCCTGGCATGATCACCTCAGAAGGAAAGAAGATCGAGCGATTCATCTGGGGACTCACCTCCCCGATCCAAGGAAACATGATAACTACAAATCCTGAAACTTTCGACAGCACCAATAGATTGTCCAAGAAGCTGTATGACCACAACAACAAGAAGGATGAGAAGCCAGCGGAGGCGGAAGCCAAGAAGGAAAGTGAAAGCAAGAAGGGGAAGAACAACAAGAGAAAGGGGCGTCAAGGCTCTGAGACATCCAAGAAGCAGCCGACAGTGACGATTAATGCTGCCACCACGCAAGTTCCAGCCACACCACATGCTCCAGCCTCAGCTGCTCCAAATGCTCTTAGACCTTATTCCGGTAATCTTCCCAAGTGCAACAAGTGCGGTTTCCATCACAATGGAGAATGCAAGGGGCTGCAGTGCACCAGTTGCAATCGGAAGGTGCACAGGGCAAGGTATTGCAGGACTTACCCTCCCCAAAATCAACAACAGGAAAGCAACAACAACAACAACCGCAACAACAACAACACCAACACTGGCGGCAACAATGCCGGACCTAGCCACACCTGCTATGGGTGTGGAAGGATTGGGCATTTTCGTCGCGATTTCCCCAACAACAACGATCCTGGAAATGGAGGGACGAGAAGGGTGCTGGCCATGGGTCAGGGGGAGGCAATTCAAGATCCCGCTGTTGTTACCAGTATGTTTCCCCTAAACCACACTTATGCATGCATCCTGTTTGACACCGGAGCAGAGCGAAGCTTTGAGAGGAATAAGTTTAAATACTATTTAAAACAACAACCCCAGAAGCTCAATGAAACCTTTATGGTGGAAATGGCCAATGGGAAAACCGAATCCACTGGGGAAATCTACACCATATGTACCCTAACCTTAAATCAACACGTCTTTCGAATACACTTAATGCCTGTTTCCATTAGGAGTTTCGATGTGATTATTGGCATGGACTGGTTAAGCCCCCACCATGCTGAAATTATGTGTCACGAGAAGCCGTTCGCCTTCACCTTTCCAATCACGAAACCCTACTTATTTACGGAGACAAACCTAGCACGAACCTTCGTCTCATCTTGTGCGTCTAGGAACAGAAATACCTATGAAAGAAAGATTTGACGTTCTTGGCTCACATATTGGATAAAACCAAGGAAGAGGTTAACATTCAGGACATTCCAGTAGCACGTGAATTCCCAGACGTATTTCCTGAAGATCTTCCTGGAGTACCCCCAGAGAGATAAGTTGAGTTCCGAATTGACCTCGTTCTAGGAGCAACCCCTCTCGCTAAATCGGCTTACCGACTAGCTCCTGCCGAAATGCATGAATTTTCTAGTCAACTCAGCGAACTCATGGGCAAAGGATTCATCCGACCCAACTACTCGCCATGGGGAGCTCCGGTCCTCTTTGTCAAAAAGAAGGACGGATCTTTTAGAATGTGCATCGATTACAGAGAGTTAAACAAACTCACCGTCAAAAATCGCTATCCACTCCCATGAATCGATGATCTATTTGACCAGCTCCAAGGGGCTAGTTACTTTTCTAAAATAGATCTACGGTCCGGGTAGCATCAGCTTAAGGTCCGAAAAGAGGATATTCCAAAAACCGCTTTCCGAACTCTTTACGGACATTATGAATTTTCCGTAATGCCCTTCGGTCTAACAAATGCCCCCGCCGCATTTATGGATCTAATGAACCGAATCTATCGACCATTCCTCGACAACTTTGTCATCGTCTTCATTGACGACATTCTCGTCTATTCCCGAAGCGAAGAAGAGCATGGCCAACATCTCCGACAAATCCTAGAAATCCTACGAACGGAAAAGCTATACGCAAAACTCTCTAAGTGTGAGTTCTGGCTCCGTAGCGTGAACTTCTTAGGTCATGTTGTTAGTCGGGAAGGAATTCACGTGGATCCTTCTAAGGTCAAAGCCATCGAAGGATGGGCAGTTCCGACAACACCCATAGAAATTCGCCAATTCTTAGGCCTAGCATGCTACTATAGGAGGTTCATTCAAAACTTCTCTAAGATCGCCAAGCCGCTTACCTCGCTTACAAAAAAGGGCGTACCATTCAAATGGACGGACAAACAAGAAGTTGCATTCCGAACCATGAAGCAAGCCCTCTGTAGTGCCCCAATACTATCTCTACCGGAGGGAACGGAAGATTTCGTGGTCTACTGTGACGCGTCGAATCAGGGTTTAGGTTGCGTTCACATGCAGCGTGGAAGAGTGATAGCTTACGCATCCCGCCAACTAAAGACAGACGAAGTGAATTATGCAACCCATGATCTGGAATTGGGAGCGGTGGTCTTTGCTCTGAAGATTTGGAGGCATTACCTTTATGGTACGAAGTGCACCATCTTCACAGATCACAAAAGTCTCCAGCATATCTTGAATCAGAAGGAGCTGAATATGAGGCAACAAAGATGGGTTGAATTATTAAACGACTACGAGTGTGAAATCAAGTACCACCCGGGCAAGGCCAATGTGGTAGCTGATGCATTGAGCCGGAAGGAGTACTCCAATCGTCGTGCGAAAACTCTCTTAATAACCATCTAATCTCACCTAACCACTCAGATTGGGGTAGCCCAATCAGAGGCCATGAAGACGGAGAACAGAGCAAGCGAAACATTACGTAGAATGGAGATGAATCTAGAGGTAAAAGAGGACGGAGTATACTATTTCATGAACCGTATTTGGGTCCCTAAACTCGGAGGATTTAGGGAGGTAGTCATGAATGAAGTTCACAAGATGCGATACTCCATCCATCCTGGTTCGGACAAGATGTATTTGGTTATTAAACAACATTATTGGTGGCCTAACATGAAGGTAGAAATTGCCACCTATGTCAGCAAATGCCTTACTTGTGCCAAAGTAAAGGTGGAGTACCAGAAGCCCTCGGGGTTATTACAGCAACCGGTAATTCCCGAGTGGAAATGGGAAGGGATTTCTATGGATTTTGTGACCAAGCTACTCAAGACGTCAAATGGACTAGACACCATATGGGTAATAGTCCACCGACTGACGAAATCCGCTCATTTCCTGCCAATAAAAGAATCCTACAAGATGGAGAGACTGAAACGATTATACATTCGAGAAATGGTGAGACTCTATGGAGTACCAGTCTCTACTATCTCGGATAGAGACAGTAGATTCACTTCACGATTTGGCAATCACGTCAGAAAGCGCTTGGAACCCATCTCGACATGAGCACCGCTTATCACCCATAAACGGACGGTCAAAGCGAACGAACCATCCAGACGCTCGAAGACATGCTTCGTACATGTCTGATAGACTTTGGGGAGTCTTGGATACCTACTTACCCTTAGTTGAATTCTCGTATAACAACATTTACCATTCGAGCATCAAGGTCGCTCCTTTCGAAGCACTATATGGATGTAAGTGTAGATCACCGTTGTGTTGAGCTGAGGTGGGCGACACCCAACTAGCAAAGAAACTGACATCGGACAAGGCGTTAACGGGACCGGAGATCATACGTGAATCCACGGAAAAGATAGTTCAAATCAGAGCTCAACTACAAGAATCGCGCGACCGACAAAAGAGCTACGCCGATAGACGGCGAAAGCCCTTAGAGTTTCAGGTCGGGGATCGAGTGCTGTTAAAAGTTTCACCTTGGGAGGGGGTCATTCGTTTTAGAAAACGGGGAAAACTGAACCCAAGATATGTTGGACCTTTCGAGATCGTTGCCAGAATAGGTCCAGTGGCGTACAAACTGCAGCTACCCGCGGAGCTAAACAGCGTACACCTCGTATTCCATGTCTCCAATCTTAAGAAGTGCCTATCAGATGAAACACTCGTCGTTCCCCTTGACGAGATTGAAATCAACGAGAATCTCCTGTTCGTTGAGGAACCAGTCAAAATCATGGACAGGGAGGTGAAGCGTACTAAACAAAGTCGCATCCCGATCGTGAAAGTACGGTGGAACGCGAACCGTGGGCCAGAATTTACGTGGGAACACGAAGACCAAATGAACCAAAAGTACCCTCACCTATTCTAGCATTCTTAAATCTAGCTTTCAAAAGAATTTTGGGACGAAATTCCTTCTAACGGGGGGATGATGTCACAACTAGAAATTTGTGTGTCTTGTAACTACAACACTTAAGTCAAATTATGAATCAAAGACATGAAAGCATGCAGGATACTTACTCTATGAAAACAAAATTTCAATCAAACACTTCATACAAGCACTACAAATAGTCAACAAGCAATTGGAAACCCTAGAAGTTCTTGTTTAGGTCCATTTTGGACTAGGATTTCCTTACTGGGCCCAATGGACCAATAAGCTTCCAATTTGACTATCTTGGGCTTAGAACTCTTAAATGGGCTCTAATTGGACCCACTTTCATTTATTTCAATATTTTGGGCCATATTGGGCCTAGAATGAAATAAATTAATTATATGAACCATTTTGGGCCATAATTAACCTAATTTAGCCCTAATAGGTCATAAAAACTACACTTTGATTTATTTGAGTCAAGCATCATCTAGCTTAACTATAATATGGGCTTAAGGGCAAAAAGCCCAAAAATCTCCTTTTTCCTCTCCAAATCTTGGCCCAAGCCCAAAGGAATGAGGGGTTGACTTTGTGTGTGCCACCTCACAATTATTCAAGGGGTTTCCATGCAAGAGGACCCATACATCCGTGCATTTCACATACTCCCATGCAAGCCCTCTCTTCTTCTCTCTCTCTCTCTCTCTCTCTCTCTCTCTCTCTCTCTCTCTCTCTTGCTCTCGGCCGAGTCCAAGCGCACACACACACACATTTCACTCTCCATTCTCTCAAGAAACTCTTTCCTATCTCCTCCATATTTTCGAGATCTAAGAAGTGTTCAAGGGGATTCTTACACAAAAGTCATCATCTAAGGTAAGAAATTTCTTAGATCCTTAAGCTAGCTATTTCCTTTCATTCAAGAATCACCTCTTAATCCATTCAAACTTATGATTTAGCACCTTAGAAGCATCCAAGTCCGAAAACTTCCAAGGAAGGTTGCTAAGGCCGAATTTCTTCTCATTTTTCCTTCCAAAACCGAAACCACACCCAAGGTGAGCTTCATACCCCCTATTTTTCTGTTTTTATAAGTTTTTGTGGGGGAGAATACAAGCAAATGTGTAGATCTATGAGTTCATGTATTCCTTGTGTGATTTTATGCATGTATGTATGATTTTTATGTGTTATGTGATGAATATGTTAGCTAAAAATACCTAAAAACCGAGATATACAACATGAAGAATGAAATAAACATAGCTTATACCATTTTACACTAATCAAGTCAATAAAAATAATTTATTTGATTAGGATGAACATTTTTGGACACAAAACCCATTTTTGGGCTCAAAATGTCAAAAATACAAAACTAAGGGGCCCAAAACAATAAAAGAAATTTTTTGGAGGTTGAAACAAGTCCAAACAGTTTTTAAGATAATTTTTCTGAATAAAAACACTTTGGAGGGGCTTAGAATGTGAATTTTAAACATAATGGGCTAAAAATGGGCTTTTCGGCCTAATAAGCCCAAATTGCGAAATTTTCGGAATATAGGGGCTGCAACTGCACATTTCTGAAAAAACGCGGATTACTAGTGTAATAAAAGTAAGTCAAGGGTCACAAATGTTTTCAAAATTAAAAAGGGACCAAAAATGCAAAAATTTTCCTTTTTGGGCCAAAACTGTAAAAGTTGCAAAAATGGGGGTTTCAACCGAGAAAATTTCATTTTTGAGGGACTTAAGTTGTTTATCAAGTAAATTTGGGCTGAAAATGTCTTTTCAACAAGTTTTGATACTAAAGTGTCAAGAAAAATGGTTTAACGACTAAAATGGAGAATTTTTTTTATAAAGGGTTAAAAGTATAAATTTTATCCAAGAAAGGGCATCAAAAAGAAAAACACTAATGTTTAAAACAATAAATCCCTTAAGATAAAATACGAGTACCATGGCTACCGACGAAACGTAATAGAAAATACACATTCAACACCAAAATCGTTGCAAAACGAATTGATTCGGTCTCGAATCAATAAGGAATGAAAAATCAATAAACAATAGTACTTCAATACGCACGCGGAAATCTACGAGAAGGCCATATTCAATCTTTGGGCTTCAAAGTTTCAAATCATGCTTGTTGGGCCTTGCTAGCCCAATGACATGATCTTTAGGCCCGAAGGGAACGCGCTTACATGTTATTGGGTCTTCTATGACCTAATTTCGTGTAAAAGGACTTTCAATCGCTTTATTGTGTTGTTGGGCCCCAAGGGCCCATTGGTACTGCTAGCAAATTCGAGAAGTCAAATGCGAGTTGGACCTAGTGTCTTTCGCATTCACGATAGCCTTGAACAACTTATGGAAATAACGAGGGCTTCGTACCCTCTTTTCTCCTCAGTTGTGGGGCTATGAGAAGTCAGGGTGGTTGGATTAAGTGAGTCTTACGGACGACGCCAAAAGGATCGTTTGTAATTGGTAGTTACAAACAAGTCATTTTCATTAATGCATGATTATAACGACTCACAACCCATAATTAATCCAATGTCACCTGGAATTATCGAATACAAACGTCGCATCGGCATAACAATAAATAAGACACGTAATTTGATGTATTAGGAAAACATCAGGTTTTCCTAGGGAATTCAACACTTCCACCTATGAGATGCATACAAAGTCTAACAATCATTCACATTTACAGAAATCAACAAGCATACTTACGAATCTTCACACTTTTTCTCATATACAATTCTCTTTTCAGAAAATATCGGATTTTTTGGTGGTTTTCAAAATAGTACAAATCATTACTTTTCAAACATTACTTATGAACTCACCAACATTTCATATGTTGATGTTTTTCCAAAATACTTGTATTCTCAGGTAACAGGTAAATCGAAGAAAATGTATCCAGTGATATCATGATGTTTTGTTTAATTAATATCGAACGGTTTATGTTTTGGAAATGTAATGTTTTAAAACAATGTACTGAATGTAAACAATATCGGTTGTAATATTTCAATGCATGGTGATGAATGATGTTATGATTCATGTATAACCATTGGGATGGTATTCAATTAAGTAACAATAGCCCTCGGACATTTCCACCGTCTGGTTCGGGGGTGTGACACACCTTCTGTGGTAGGCTTAAAGTATTTATAATTACATATTGAATATCAATGATATTGACATTTGGATTGCTTCCCGACAATCCTTGTCCAAATACTTTCATTCTTCTATCATTAGAACCCTATACCATTCATACTATATATTGTTGTTGAACTATGGCGATTTAGTTCATAGGACACATTCATTTTCAATACTATTGGGTTCTTATCA
This sequence comes from Lactuca sativa, assembly GCF_002870075.4. Classification (NCBI taxonomy): domain Eukaryota; kingdom Viridiplantae; phylum Streptophyta; class Magnoliopsida; order Asterales; family Asteraceae; genus Lactuca; species Lactuca sativa. The sequence goes on from NC_056631.2 coordinate 147,356,880, forward strand.
TTTTCTGATTATTTTCAACTTATAGTTGAAAGATGCCTCCTAGAAGAAATCCAAGACGTAACAATGGTACTGAAGCACCGATACCACCCCCGCCACCACCTCCTCTGTTCGATGCTGCTTTGTTCCAAGCAGCAGTCACAACGGCTGTAGTGGCTGCCATGACACATATCAATACTTCTGGCGCTACTGGTTCAGAAATTGGGGCACTTCCTTTGAACCATGGTGAGAGTCATGGGCACTCACGAGAGTGCACCTATAAAGATTTTACGAATGCCAAACCCCTGAATTTTAATGGAACTGGAGGGGTTATGATATTAAGATGATGGATATAAAAGACAGAGGCAATCTTTGAGATCTGCGCCTTCCTTGAGAACAACAAGGTCAAGTTTGCTACTTATACCTTTTCAGAAAGAGCTTTAACATGGCGGAATGGCCACGTTAAGGCACTGACTCTAATAGTTGTGAATTCGATAAGCTGGGAGAACTTAAAAATAATGTTGATGAGAGAATACTGTCCACGAGGGGAAATTCAAAAACTCGATCAGGAACTCTAGAATCTTGAAATGGTTAGTTCTGATATATCAACCTATACCAACATATTCTGCGACCTGGCAATTCTTTGCCCAGATATGGTCGCTCCTGAGAGCAAGAAAATAGAAAGATATATTTGGGGACTATCGCCTCAAATTCAGTCAAGCGTGTTAACCTCAAGGCCTGATACTTATGATAGTGCCAAAGAACTAGCACAATCTATTATTGACCACAGAAACTATCAGAACTCAATGATTGCTATACAAGATCATCAAAAGGGAAACAACAACAACAGGAAGCAAGGTTGGAACAAGAGGAAAGACAAGTCCTCACAAGAGTCCTCAAGGAAGCAACAACTAGTTACAGTCAATGTTGCTACAATACCTACAATAGTCTCTGCTAACCCATTACCAGCAAAGTCTTATGCTGGTAATCTCCCAAAGTGCAAAAAATGCAACTATCACCATCATGGACCTTGTCGGGAAATGCAGTGCTTAAACTGCAAAAAAAAGGGACATACCGTCCGTTACTGCAAGACTCCAGCAAGGCCGATCAACCAAGTACCTAACGCTGGTGTGGGCTAGTCTTGCTACGGCTGTGGTGAGGTGAGTCACTACAAAAGAAATTGCTCGGGGACAGCGAATGTTGGCACAGGCAGAAAGATGCTAATGATCACCGCCGCAGGAGACTACTCCGGACCCACGTTAAAAATCTATTACGTTCAATAGCGTTTATGTTAGACCCCTAAACTTTTAAAAACTAGTGCAACTAGAGTCTTATCTTTTGCGAGATCCCATCAGTGTTAGGGACTCTCGTGCTGCCTGTACTGGCTTTTTGCAATATACTTTGTTCACAACTGTAATAGCATAGCTGAAACTAAAGTATTAAAAACTCTTTCATAGATTTCACCGTATTGTTTTGTAACACATATTCATCCAGTCTAATGCCTGTAATTTCGAGTAGTTCGACGTCGTCATTTGACTTGAGTCGATTCGATCCTCACAGTGCCAGTTTCATGCGAAAATCCTTTTCTCGTAATCGACTCTCTAGCGAAGCCGTCGTTCCAGAACTCCAAGGTGCTCATGCACAGAGTACCTTATGATTTGTAGCCTTCCAGAAGTAACTTCAGCAAACCTGTTCGGAAAACTACTCGTACAGTACGTCAAGTTCAGTCCAAAGGCCCATACGGTTAACCTATCACAGAGGAAAGTATACGCTACGGTGGTATATAATCAAGATTCTATAGGTTTAGAATTGATGATTCCGCTTTAACTTCTTTTCCTTGTTTGGATGTGAGCTTAGTGAAGAATCATTTATTCGACTACCTTTTCAATCTTAATTATATAAGACCCGTATACCCGAGACGGTGATTGATGAACCATGTATGTGTTCTAATATGAATTTCAGGACGGAGACTGTCTCCAGACACCGAGTGAATGTGCTACCATACAAATAAACTTAGAAGCCAAACTTAGAACTTCCCATCGATCAGGACAGGAGATGCAGATGGAACAAAAGTACCTATTCTTTTCATGATTCATGAGTATTCACTTTCGAACCTGAACTTCGGGACGAAATTCCCTCTAACGGTGGGATGATGTGATAACTCGAAATTTCTATCTTATAATAATCCCTGATTCAACCAAAGTCAAACTTTCAATTGCTAAATTTTAGTAGTTTTGGAGTCAGTTAGAGTGTTTTAAAGCTTAGTACTTCAAGAGATAATAGGAGAGAGGATGCCCTAGGGTTTATTGTGCAACAATAAAGTCTCAAAACTCCAAGAGTTTGAAGTTTACGACCTATACGTGGTGTTTACAGACGTAAACCCCAAGGGGTATAAATATGACACTTAGTCATATTTATCACTTTTTCACACTTTCAAGAACTAGAACTCGAAATCCTCTCAAGTATCATCCGATTTTCCTTCTTGATCTTCAAATTTGTAAGTGTTTATTGCCCTAACTAGTTGATATCTTACTTGATCTAGTGATCTTACATGATTTCATCAGTGAAATCATTCCATTTGTGTTGATCTTCAAGTGTTCTTAGTTTCACCAAGAATACCAAGAACACACACTAGTGTTCTTGGACCTTAAACACCCAATCAAGCTTCTTTCTTGTAAGTACACTTGTCCTAGCTTGTTGTGTGCTTGAATAATCGTGTTTACACTTAGAAAACACCAAGAAATCATAAGATCAAAGCTGTTTACGGCCAAGGGATGTTCTTGGGCCGTAAAACCTTATAAGTGGGGTTAAATGAACCCTAGTCCCTTCTTTGGCCGTGGACACTAGTATAGAGCACATCCTTGAAGGTTTTAGGACCTTAAACATCAAATAAACCATGTCCACATAGATTTTATGGCCGCAAACTCATAAGGAAATGGTCCTTAGGCCGTAAACTCTATAAAGGGGTGATATTGTGCCCCTAATGCTTCCTAAGGCTTGGACTTGATCAATGGATGCTCAATCTTAACTTATAAGACCTCAAAACACCCACTGACACTTAGTACCATGAGTTTACAGCCGTAAACTCATAGGGGAATTGACCTTAGGCCGTAAACTCCATAAGGATTGGTCATAAACTCCAATGCCTGACCATACAACCTTTAGATGCAATCCTTCGGTACCTATATCACTTGAATCAAAGTATTTCCATGTCCTAGGGTGTCTTAAATTGGTTAATTAGTTGTTAAATGACTAATTGGATACATATGTATTTCATTATATGTTAACTAGGACCATTGTGTGTGTTCAAGTCTCCACTTGACACCTAGCACCTTGTCAAACACTTCTGTACAATCCACAAACAACAGGTGACTTCATACCCCTTAATTGACCTTTTAAATGTTTTTAAATGTTTTATGGGGGGGGGGGGGGGGGGGAATACAAGTTGAATCATATTAGTTATTATATCAATCACATGTGATTAATAACTAGTACTCAGATGGATTTACTATGCTTTAGCTGTTTTACCAAGTATACTACTTCAAAATGGTTTCTCAAAACGTTTTTACATGTTAAACTCTTTATCAAACTATCTTACATACTGTATATTTCCCTTCAAACTCTATTAGAATTGTGTTTCATACAAAGGATTTCTTATACTTTAAAATGTTCTTATCAAACAAACTCCTTTCAAATCATTTTATAAACTGACATCAAGTCATCAATTCTTATTTATTAAACTTTTCAAAGGTTTTACCAAAACTTCTTTTATAATTTTATATCGTCAATTGCATGCCTATATATGTATAGTTATATAAGTAATGTTTAATGGACTTAGGACTGCTAGCTCGCTTTAATTCCTTTTCCTTGTTTGGATGTGGCCTTAGGGTATCCGTTATTTGTCCGAATGTCGTCTAATTATTAGTTATATATTATGTATACATATATAGACATAAAAGTTCTATCAGTCAATTCAGTACCTTTTGGTAGCAAAGGCGTACTTTTGGTTATACACATACATTACTAGTAACTATAATAGGTATAGTTTGGAGATACTAGTTACTATTCCTAGTACAATTGTTAAAAGCATGTCTAAATATGTATACTTATATAAATAATGTTTAAAGGACTTAGGACTACTAACTTGCTTTATTTCCTTTTCCTTGTTTGGATGTGTACTTAAGGTATCAGTCAATTCAGTACCTTTGGGTAGCAAAGGTATACTTTCATATATATATATATATATATATATATATATATATATATATATATATATATATATATATATATATATATATATAGAGAGAGATAAATTCCTAGTAAGCTATTATAGGTATAGTTTTGGGTATATATATGATTTCATAACAATAATGTGGATTATTCGACCTAGCAATTCGTTGCGGAAGTCACCTTTAGTTCCCAGAATCTCTTATATGGAGAACTTTTAGTATGGGGACTGTTAATCACATTATTACTTACTTTCAGTGGGTCTCATGAGAAGACTACTTACTTACTTTCAGCGGGTCTCGTGAGAAGACTACTTACTTACTTTCAGTGGGTCTCGTAGGAAGACTACTTACTTACTTTCAGCGGGTCTCATGAGAAGACTACTTACTTACTTTCAGCGGGTCTCATGAGAATACTACTTACTTACTTTAAGTGGGTCTCGTTAGAAGACTACTTACTTACTTTCATTCGGGTCTCGGTAGATGACTCCTTTTATACTAGTAGAAAATATGGGATTTTCTAGGAAGTTCAAACGTTTACAATTACTTACAAACATTTTCATTGATACCTATACAAATAATGACATTAAATACTTATGAATTCACCAGCTTTATGCTGATACTCACCTTCAAAATAACTTGTATTCTCAAGTCACCAATAGACAGGTATGTGACCAGGTTTTGTGAAGACGGAATAGTCAAGACTCGTCTTTTATTTTGATTATTCATTATGTTGTTTTATTCTATGAAAGAACACATTTGTATTTAAAATTATACTTTTAATGCAATGGATGATGTTGTTGTTTGTTTACTACTTTGCATTGTTGTGATACTTTACATGACGCCCTCTACTCCATAACGTTTCCGCTGTTCTTGGTTTTGGGGTGTGAAAATTTCAATGGAATTACTCTCCATTGGAATACTTTGTAATGTATGTTGCCGAGTCTTTGTGACTTTTGTGCATAGTCATTACAAGAGGATCATTGCATATAAGTTTAGAATCCAACATGTTTCTGTAAATGGCAAATAATCTTGTATTCTTACATTTATCATAAGGATTTGGAATTGTGAAATGAGTGTCATTGAAATGTTTTTCAATTGATCTATTTCACAAAGTAAGTACCATAGACAAACATAGTGTGCATGCTTGGAGAATGGCATAACTATTATTTTAATTAAATTATTAGGTTGATAAATCGAAACATTATACACCGAATAATGTAATCAATATGGTGATTAAATAAAGGTGTTTTTATTTATATACATAAGTTCTAAGACCATATTGGATTCGATTATTCTTGTGTTTAACTTTACATGTTTTGACTTCCCGAATAACTAGGTTATTCAAACCATCCACAGACGATCATACATTGGAAGTAGGTATTGAGGCAAGACTGTCATTAATGGGCCTATAGTTTGTCTAGGACAAAGTGGCTGCAGTATTCATGAGTACTCCTAGAATAAGATTCGAGTATTGGATTCAACCCACGCTCATCTGAATCACTTCAAGGATTTTATCACGAGTGATTATGAGACGATAAGATCTTATATTCTTCAAACAGACACGTGAGAGTGTAGTTATGCATTGGTTTCATATTGACATATGTAAAAGCACCAATGCCTTGGTTGTTATAAAACATGTCGTTGTGTGTAATTTGATTAGTAAGTACAAGCGAGCATTTGGGTCGAAGTTTATGCGTTCCTTTTACCCCATGTGAATAAAAGTGATATATATGGGCCCCTCGACGATTTAGTGATGATAAACCTAAGTTCTTGGTCGGGCCTGGACTGATTTGATTTGTTTAATTAGCCGATCGTCATAAATCAGAAATTGGGAAACAACAAATGGACAGATAGAATGACTATAATCCATGTCTCAGTCCATATGATATCAAGAATGGAGGAATATATGATCCCTTATCTAATGGATGCGTCATTGACTAGGTCAGAGTCTAACAGCGGCTTTAAAGAGCTACGACTGCTAGTTGGGATTTTGGAGTCGTACATACAATAATAGTTTTAGACTTATCCAAGTAGGAGACTGTTGGATTAGATGTCTAAGCCCATAACTATTATTTGTATGTACTCGACCCGAGAGTAGCATGGTCCATTTGGGTTGCATAACACTAGCAAAATTTGTTAGGATGGACTCTTGAGAGAAGGCTATATATGATTTATTAATATATTATAGGTTCTAATATATTAATATGAAATCATATATTTTAATAAGTATTGATCAAGAATTAATTTGGAATTAATTTAGTGATCAAAAGAGACTAATTAAATTAATGGGGACTAATTGTGTATATTAGGTATATTTATATATATTGGACTTATGATCCATGTTGGACCAAGTTTATGTATGAACACATAAAGAGTTCGCCCACATGAACCATGGATCATAATACCCATGGGTATGGATTTGGGTTATACCCATAACCCTTGGAATCCAACATATAAATATGTACTCCTTAGCCAAAAAACGCCTATACACATATTCTTGGTGTTCATGAGGTGTTTTTGGTCCATGAAGATTCTATCTTAAGAGCAACCATTGCCCTAGGTGAGTTGTGAGGCATTTGAGGCATTCATACTTTGGGTGTTAAGCTCTTAAGGCCAAATACAACAAGGCTTCAAGCTACATAAAAGGTATGTCATCCTAACTAGCATTATATATTTATTATGTCAATTGCATGCTAGTTATAGGCTTAATGCTTTGGAAATACCATTACATGTATAATTAGAAAAAACATAGATCGAAGGCATTTAGGGTTGTATGTGCACCATAGGATGTTGTAGTATTTAAAACCCAATAGTTAAGTCCTGGCTTAGGAAGTGTTTCACTATGAAGGACCTTGGAGAAGCTGCCATTATCCTAGGGATAAGGTGTTGGATTAGTGTCTAAGTCCATAACTATTTTGGTATGTACTTGACCCGATGGTGCATGGTCCTTTTGGGTTGCCTTCACCAAAGCAACTTGATAGGATGAATTATGGAGAGAAAGGATTAAATATGATTTATTAATATATTATGAGAATAATATATTAAAGGAGAAATCATATTGTTTAATTAATATTAGTCAATAATTAATTGGTAATTAGTTTTGTGACTAAAAGAGATTAATTAAACTTAAGGGACTGGAATTGTAATTATAAGATAATTGCAATTAGGGCCGATTGCCTTTTATTATAAGGTGGACAAATTCTATGGGGGAAGCCCATATGAAATCGTCCAAGGCCTTAAGAAAAGGGCTCCATGGGTTGCTTAGGGCTTAAGCAACCAAATTAGGGTTTCCTTGTTAGATAACCCCAATAGTCTCACTATATAAAGACCCCTTATGCCTCAAAAACGTAGACAAGCAACCTTATAGGGTTTTCACATGGTTTTGGCAGCCTCCATCCTCTCTCCTCTTCATCCTCTTGCTTATGGTGTTTGTGAACCATTAGAGGAGTGACACTTGTGACTCTAAGCCTTCCAAGGTCAATTCAAGGAGGCATTAGATTGTTATTGCTATATAACAATCAAGGTATGTTCTTAAACCTATTTACATGTGAATTCTGATTTCCATATGCTAGAATTAGGGTTTATAGTCTTGGATTCAAAGCATGTACAACAGAGAAGCCTAGATCCAAGCATTAGGGTTTGTATGAGCACATAGGATGTCTTATGACCAAAATCCATCAGTGGTATCAGAGCCTTGCTTGGTTTCTATTGTATTGATGCTTGTTGTAACTAAAAAATTCGATTTTTTGCACTCTGGAGGCTGGACTCGCCGAGTCCATGGCTGAACTCGCCGAGTCCAAGGTGACTCGACGAGTCCAAGCCAGACTCGACGAGTCAACTCGTCAGACAGGCGGATTTTCGGGATTTTTACCTGTTATGACTTAGGATAATTGCCATAATTATTTAAACTTAATAAAATTCGAATTTTGTTAATCCCTTATGATTATCCTTGTCAAAATAAAAGATTTTGGTCATCTAATTAGATAATTGTTACCTTATTTGATATATGTTAAGTTATGGAAATTATTTGATCATTATCTTGCAAGAATTTGAACTAGATCTAATTAGATAACCACCAATTATAGTTAATTGTCTTATTTGAATTATGTGATCTAGAATATTCTTGACAAAGTTTGGAATAGTTTCAAATTAATCCCTTTAGGTTTTATATTTTAAATTTGAACCCAAAAGTTTTGTTGTTTTGAAATTTAAATAGTTAAAACCCTAATGTGTTGAAATGTTTCATAATTTGCCCTCAAGTTTTGGAATTTAAAAGTTGATTAAAAGTTTAATTGGGAATGTTAAATTCTAAAACCCTAGTATAGTTTTGAATAAGTTCAAATCACACCCTTATGCTTTTATTAATTAATTAAGGAGCATAATTAAAAGAGGTTTAATAAATCCATAAAAGTTTAGGTTAACAATTTAATTGAATTAAAAGTATAATTGTTAAATTTAACCACCTAGTATTTTGAAAGTATAAAATACACCCTATACTATATATATAACATTAAAAGTCTAACATTATATATATGTATGAGTAAAAGTCAGTCTTACCGTTAGTAGGCCTCATTCACGAAGCTAGTCTATAAGGGGTGTTTAAGGAAATTGCCTATAAAATGGCGATTGAATGGGTATCCACTCTTACCCACTGCACTCTTGACTAGTGGAAGGTCCTTAGCCGAACGGGTAGGATAGGACGAAACCTTCCATTATAAGTATAATGAAGTATAAAAGTAACTAAATGTTTTCATAAAATTCCCAATCTTAGTTACTTAGGCAAAAGTGAATTGATGCAATTCCATGAAATTACACTTTGTGCCCTTGCGAAGACGTTAGTGGAGCGTGTGTGGTTAACCGGCACACTAAATGGGTCTAAGCAAAGGTAGCAAAGGGTGACTCAAAGTTTGTCATAGTTCGGTGGAGCGTGTGTGGTTTACCGGCACATCGAATAGGTGACTGTAACGTGTGAGGGCACCATGTAGTTTGCATGGTTATTCACACCCGCTTTGTGATCCTCGGCATCCCAGTCACAAACAAGAAGGGCATATCGAGATTTAAACATGCCATTGAAAGTTCAATGAATCTCAAAGGATCTAGGAGTTTTCATAGATTTAAAACTTAAATTTCTTTTTCGTTTTTCATGATGGAAATTAGTGAATCGTCATTCACTTACCTTCAAATATTCTGCAACTAGATTACGGCATCCCTTTTCTAGGTTGTAGCGTATTGTGTTGGGTCCTAGCCTTGGAATTTCATTTGGGTGATCTACCAAGGACTCAATCTATCAACTAACTTGAATTCGTTTTTCTCCCGTTTTGTAGATGTCAAAGTTCAACAACTATGGTCTTCTCAAATCCCGTGGAACAAGCATTCCACATGAAGATGATATTCCACGATTCGATCGAGGAACAAGAAATCATGCTTCACTTCCTCTACCTCCTCCAATTATTCTCCCTAACCCACAAGTTCAAAGGCTTGAAAAGTTCAAGATCACTCAAGCCCTTTTGGCAAGTAAACATAAAGAAGGAAAGCCCGTGTGTGCACACGTCCTAGGGATGAAGTCACACATTGATAAGTTAAGAATGTTGGGATCCGTTGTCTGTGAGGAAATGCCTATTGATTGGGTTCTTCAGTCACTTCCCAACTCATATAGTGAGTTCATAAGAGAGTACTATATGATGAACTATGACGTGACCCTTATAGATCTCACCTATATGCTTATTGTTGCTGAATCTGCAATGATTTGGCGCAATAGAAAAGCAAAGTTGATTGGTGAATCTGCCTTCGAGACCTCTATGGATATAGACAATGGCAACGAAAGACATGCTATGATCGAAAAGTTTGATCATAAGAGAAAGGCGATGTCTGAAATAATTCCATGTCCTGTTCCAAAAGAGTCGATTTGCTTTTATTGCCAAGAGAAGGGGCATTGGAGACGAAGCTGCCCCATTTACCTAAGAGATCTAAGAGATGGAAGAGTCAAAACTGTTGGGCTGAAGTTTTATTTTGATATTGCGTCTTTTGGGCTCGATAGTTTAGCCATGTACACTCCGGTTTGGGCCTGTCCAACCGAGAGCCTTTTATGTATTGTATATAAGTTAATGCTTGCATGCATATTAGGTTAACAACGAGATAGAGGTTTACGATAGAGATTTTACGATTAGCGATTCATCTAGAGCAAAGCAGGTTTCTTAATCGTTTTTGTAACCTTTCAATCCTCAACAGTTGATGTTCTTAATCGAGCTCTTCTGAGGATTTTGTTTAAATCATTCGACACGTTTGATTCCATCTTGTCTTGTTCTTATTATTGCGTTCTTACTGTTTTATATTCATATACTTGTTCAAAATCTAATCGATCTTCATAGATGAATAGTTATTTTAATCCCATCAATTGGTATCAGAGCAGGAGGCTGTGTAATCGATACACATCTTTTCTGTGAAAAAGATTTCCATTAGGGTTTTTCCGCAATCATCGATATTTATTGAGCCGTCATCTTAATTGACGTATCTTGATATTTATTGTTTTGCCCTAATCTGCTTTATTACAAGTTTGATCTTTGAACAGGTTTTTACGATCATAATGGACGCAACGCAATCAAACCCTATTAATATTTCCAACATCATCGGTTCAACAACAAAGATTCCAATCTTATACACCCATGACTATGAAGTATGGGCACATCATTTTGATGACTACATGATTGGATCGGAGGACAATGGTTACCTCATATGGGAAGCCATCATCAATGGACCGTTTTCTCATTCTGCAACATCCAGAATCATTAAGACACAAAAAGAGTACAACGATCTGGTTAAGGACGTGAAGGATATTGCACAAGATGAAAAGGACAAATTCCAGTGCAATATTAAGGCGTTAAGGTTGATCAGATTCGCCCTTCAGTCCGACACATTCAGACTGGTCAGCTCATGCACAACGGCGAAGGAAGTATGGGATAGACTTCGTGAACTGTATTCCACAGACGAAGATCTTGAACATTCCATCCAAACCTTGCTTCTATCTGAGTTTGGAGAATTCAGGCAAGGGGCCGAAGAAACGGTGACCCAGACGTTTGATCGCTTCAATCATCTTCTCAGCAAGATGATCAAACACGACATTGAAAGGAAGCTTATCGAACAGAAGGTTACTTTCTTGAACGGACTGAGGTCTGAATGGAGAGCAGTGGTTTCCACAGTCAAAGCCCATGAGCAGTTTAAATCATATTCATTGGCGAAACTGGTGGGTATTCTAAAGTCCCAAGAGAAGATTGTGGTGCAAGAGAAGAGCGTCGTTTCTAGTCTTGGTTCGTTGGCCCTCCTATCTAAAAGTAAAGCTGTAATGGAGGATGAAGAGCTCAATTTGGAGGAATATGACCTCACATCTGAGGATTATGCCATGATGGTGTCCAATCCCAAGAGGTTCATAAAGAAGAGATTCCCCAGCAACAAAAATAGAAATTGGCAGGGGAGTTACAGCTCTGAAAAGGTGAACAATGAACCGAAGGCTGAGGAGCCCAAGAAGGAACCGAAGGCAGATGGTGACTCCGGAGTAAGCTGTTTCTACTGTGGTGGCAAAAACCACTATGCTAAGGACTGTGTTCTTAAGAAGATGGCTGAAAAGGACGATGGAAATGATGAGGAAGCCGTACTGCAGAAGAGACTGGATGAGTTGAGAAAGAAGAAGTCTACCGCTAACCCTTCTATTAATGCTCTTATTGTGCAGGGTTCGGTTAATGACGATGAGTTCGGTAGCACAGAAGTTTGGTCTACTGACTCAGAAGACGAAGAAGTGAGGAAGCCTACCCATGGAAAGGCTTATGTGGCTAAGGAGGAAAGCAGTGGTGGAAAATGCTTCATGGTGACTGACGTATCTCAAATGAGGGGATACAATACCGATGGAGGAAGCGATGGACCGAAGGTACAGGAGGATATGTGCTTTACGGCCAAACCACTCAGCCAGCAGTTCAATGAGCTCGATGAACTGATAAAGAAGGTACAATCTGTTTTTATTTCATCTAAAGTACCACCATCCTCATATGAGAAAGAACTAAAAAATGTTAATACAAGAATTTCTCATTTACATAGTAGCTTAACTCAAACTCGAGTCACCAATTCTAACCTGACTGATCAATTAAGCAGGGTGGCGTCGAAGAGTGAGGAGCGGCGAATGTGGATTGAGTTAAAAGAGTCGGAATTAGTTAAAGTTAAAGACGAAAACATTTATTTGCAGAGAGACAATTTGAAATTGTTAAAACAACGAAATGTTTTTTGTTTAATTGCTAAACGTTTATATTCCAATATTACTCAACTTCACTTGGACTGTGAGATAGGCCAAAAGATCCATCGCATGATTTTGCCCTTCCTAGAATTTAAGGAAGATGAAATCGATGTTGAAGCCTACAATTGTGAGAGTGTGATATCGTCTGATGATGTCAATCCGACCTACATGTATGGACTGGACAAAATTGAGTCCTACATTAAATCCAAAGACCACAAGGTCATGCTCAAAAATCTTTTGGATGAAAATGACAGACTTAAACTGAGAACTGAAACTATGCAAAAATTTGACTCTTTAAACGCCAACGTAAGCTCAGAAAATAAAATCGATGTTGAAAATTCATCTGAGCTTAACGAGGACGAAAACATGAGTGAAATTTCTGTAAAGGACACGGTTGACTGCTTAGAATTTGTTAAAAGCGAAACTGAAAACCACAAAAATCTAAATTCTAAAAATTCTGTGGAGTTCGCTCGACTGTCCCAACAAAAGTCCCTGAAATTAGTAGAGAAAGTTGTTGTGTATCAAAAAGTCAGGACTACTCCGAACCAAGTATACAAGGTGACTGGAGTAACCGAACATCAAACAGCTGAACTCACAACTATTGTTAACGAAGACAATGCTGATGGCTGTGATGAGTACTTCTGGGAAGCTCCAATTGATAATGCAAACGAAACCGTTGGATTATCTGAAAGAACCTCCTGGATGAGCAAAGGAAGATACATCCCTGAACCATTGAACAAGCCGGATAATTTCAATGAGCCAAGTACCAGTGGTACGAAAGATATTCCTCAGGAGGATGGTCGTTCGGCAAAAGAAGACATTCCCTCTACTCCCTCAGCTCAAAGTGGAACTTCCTCAGATATTCCTTCCACTCCCTCAGTGCAAACTGGATCTTCTTCAGATACTCCCTCTGATCCCTCGGCTCAAAGTAAAACTCCTGAAGTTCAAAAGAAACCAGCCAAGGAGACAACGAAAACGAAAGCGAACGTTCATCATCAACCTAAGCAGATGAGGAATAAGAAGATAGAAAGGAACCAAAGATACAGGAAAAACCTTTCTGAAAGGAAACAATTCTGGCACTCTCAGAATGCATACTACTCACACCAAGACAAGAATCTGAAGTATGAAAAAAGTCCTGTAAGAAAGCCTGAATGTTCCAACAACCGAAAGCCAAGGTTCGGTTCACAAGAAAATACCAACCGAAGACAAAGGTTCGGTTCTGAAAAGGACTTCAACCGAAACCAAAGGTTTGGTTCCAAGAACAACTCCAACCGAACGCAGAGGTTCGGTTCTGAAGTCAAAAGAGAACAAGACTCTAAGGTCAGTCCCTCCAATGATCAAAAGAAAAATGGTCACCTAGAGTCACCAGCCAGGAAGCCCTCTCAATCCAAATCCTCTCTTTCTAATTCTTCTCGTTCTTCTAATTCCTCTACTTCCACCGATTCATCTCCATCTTGCTCTAAAGCTAATTCCGCTTGTTCTCAAAAATCTCATTCATCAGCTGAACAAAGGGGAAAGCAGAAGGTCAATGAATCCAAACCAGAGTCCAAAACGAACTCACCCAATCCTAACAAAATAAAAGTCTTTACCATTAAAAAGAAAGATGAAACAACTCTAATAAAACGAACATATCTAGTTGATATCTCTCTTACTATTCCCGTTCCCATGAAAAGCTCACATGGACCCAAGAAACTTTGGGTTCCTAAATCTGCTTAATTTTTGTAGGTTATAAGTGACGAGCAGTTTGACGAAGAATGGTACATCGATAGTGGTTGTTCGCGTCACATGACAGGGAGGAAAGAGGAGCTCAGGGAATACAGATCTCTTGCAAATGGTGGCAACGTCAAGTTTGGAAATAACTCTTTCGGCACCATAAAGGGATATGGAATGATAACAAATGGAGACTTCACTATAAGGAAGGTGGCTTATGTGGAAGGACTCCAACACAACCTCATCAGTGTATCTCAGCTTGTTGGAGGTACAGGTCTCAAAGTCTCATTCGATGATGAAGGTTCTGAAATCATAGAGAAAAAGACAAAGAAAGTGATTCTCAAGTCAGAGCGAAAGGGTGAAATGTTTCCTCTAAACATGAAACCTATCAAAGGAAACCCAGCCATATGCCTGTTATCAAAAGCTCAATTCGACGAAAGCTGGTTGTGGCACCGAAGACTCACTCATCTCAATTTTAAAGATATCAACCGACTTGTCACTGGAGGTCATGTTAGGGGTCTTCCATTGCTCAAGTTCGACAGAGAGCATTTGTGTGCTGCATGCGAAATGGGGAAGCAGAGTCGTCAAAGTCACCCATCTATAATCAACACAAAAGTTGTTGAACCACTTGAATTGCTTCATATCGATTTGTGTGGTCCTTCATCTATCGAAAGCATCGGTGGTAGCAAGTATATTCTTGTTATTGTTGATGACTTTTCACGATTTACATGGGTGTTATTTCTAAAGCTCAAATCTGAAGCGACTCAAAAGCTGAAAGTGTTTATCAAGCAAATTGAAGTCCAGCTCAAGAAGGTCATTCGCAACATCAGGAGTGATAATGGCCTTGAATTCAAGAACAGGGAGTTGGAAGAGTTTCTTGCAGAAAAGGGAATTAGTCACAATTTCTCAGCTACTTACACACCACAACAGAACGGAATAGTCGAAAGGCGAAACCGGTCTTTGTGTGAAGCTGCCCGAACTATGCTAAGTTTCGCCTCCTTACCTCTTTATTTTTGGGCTGACGCTATTTCTGCTGCTTGTTTTACACAGAACAGGTCCTATCTCAACAAGCGATTCACGCTCACACCATATGAGATATTAAACAATAGAAAGCCCAATGTGAAATTTTTCCATGTGTTTGGCTCAAGGTGTTTCATCTTTAACTCTAAAGAACACCGCAACAAGTTTGATGTCAAAGCCGACGAGGGAATTTTTCTGGGTTACTCGCTCACATCCAAGGCGTACAGGGTCCTAAACAAGCGTTCGAGAAGGATTGAAGAGACATACTACGTGACCTTTGACGATAGCTATGTCAAGAAGCTACAGGCCAAAGAAGACACCACTGGGGAAATCTTTCCTCAAACTGGCCAAGTCACAGTCTCAATCGCCAATTTATACGAGAAATTTCTGGAACTCTTTGACGAACCGGAAAAAGCTTCTCTCTCAGAAGCAGGTGCAGCTGATAACAAAGTTGATCATATGAAGCAGATTGTCGAAGATGCTGCAAGAAGAATGCATGAAGGAGAATCGCCCACTGATGAATCTCCATCCAACAATGCTTCAGTCGAGGGGGAACCAAGTTCTTATATTGAGGGGGAGCCAAGCTCACAAGTCCAGGGGGAGCCAAGCTCACAAGTCCAGGGGGAGCCAAGCTCTACAACTTCAACTGAAGGTCCTTCACCAACCGAAGGTGCTTCTCCAACCGAAGATACCCATCCAAACGAAGGTGCTTCAACGCCTGAAAGTCCAGCACCACAAGAAACCCCTGTACCTCATGTTTCTCAAGACTCATCAATTGAGGGGGAGCATGATGATATGACGCTTGATTTCGATAGCCAATCTGAGCCAGAAGAAATGATCAATGCTGAACTTGACCCAACCTTTGATCCGAATTACCCTCCTCTTACCAAATGGACCAGAGATCATCCTATCTCTCAAGTAGTTGGTGATGTATCTGAAAAGGTTCTAACCCGATCACAACTGAAGGCAAAACAGACATCCTTATTTTCAAAGGTTGAGTTTTGTATGTTTAACTCATTCGTATCAAAAGTTGAACTGAAGACAGTTAACACTGCCCTCGATCACTCTGACTGGGTTCAAGCAATGCAAGACGAACTGAACGAATTTGAAAGGAACAAAGTTTGGCGCCTAATTCCAACTCCTCCAGATGCTTCGGTTGTTGGTCTCAAATGGGTTTTTAGGAACAAAATGGACAAGGAAGGTAATGTCATAAGGAACAAGGCTCGTCTGGTTATTAAGGGATACTGTCAGGAGGAAGGGATACTCTATGAAGAGACTTTTGCTCCAGTAGCTAGGCTAGAATCTGTTAGAATATTCCTGGCCTATGCTGCTCACAAAAACTTTGAGGTTTTCCAAATGGATGTCAAGTGTGCATTTCTCAATGGAGAACTCGAAGAAACTGTGTATGTGGAGCAACCTCCTGGGTTCGTGAACGAAAAGTATCCAAATCATTGCTATATTCTGGATAAAGCTGTGTACGGCCTCAAACAAGCTCCGAGAGCCTGGTATAAAACGCTTACAAAATTTTTAAAGATGTCTAAATTTAAACAAGGTTCGGTTGACCCAACCTTCTTTCACAAAAAGGAAGGTAACCACCTTATGATAGTTCAAATTTATGTCGATGACATCATCTTTGGCTCCACGAATCCCAGCTTAACAGCTGAATTCAGAAAGTTGATGGAGACTAAGTTTGAAATGAGCTCAATGGGTCCTATTAACTTTTTCCTTGGTTTAAACATAAGACAGGGACCCGAAGGCATCTTTATTAATCAGGAAGCTTACACAAAGACTCTCCTAGCGAAGTTTGGCATGATGGGAGACTCAAAAGTCAAAGTCCCAATGGCATTCGACACCAAGCTTACCCCATCTCTAGACAAACCGGCTGTCGATATCACGCTCTATCGTCAAATGATAGGCTCACTGATGTATCTAACTGCTAGCAGGCCTTATATCATGTTTTCTGTGTGTTATTGTGCTCGATTTCAGGCAAACCCACGTGAACCTCATATGCTTGCAGTGAAGAACATCTTACGCTATCTCAAGCGAACCACCTCCTTAGGTCTATGGTATCCATCCAACTCAGGCTTCTTCGTTCAAGCCTATTCTGATGCTGACCTTGGAGGATGTGGACTCGACCGTAAAAGCACAACTGGTGGCTGTCAATTCCTTGACGGGAAGTTGGTCAGCTGGCAATCCAAGAAACAAACGTGTGTGTCGCTATCTACTGCCGAAGCGGAATACATTGCCGCTGCATCCTGCACATCACAAGTGATTTGGATCCAAAGTCAACTTCGAGACTATGGACTCAATATGAAGAAGATCCCACTATATTGTGACTCTGAAAGTGCAATTAGGATCTGTCATAACCCAGTGCAACACTCTAAAACCAAACACATAGCACTGAGGTATCACTTCATCAAAGATCATGTGGAAGATGGAAACGTCGAAGTTCACTTCGTAAGAACCACTGATCAACTGGCTGACGTCTTTACCAAAGCTCTTCCTGAAGCATCATTCAATAAAATTTTGCAAGGGCTAGGTATGATGGAATCAGAGTCAGTACCTCACACTACCTCTCAACCTCAAACGTAAGAAGCGACACCAACCGAACGTTCGGGTTCGGTTCAACCATCTGACTCGCTCATTACTTTAAAGGTAGTTTTTCTATGTTGTATATTTCTTGTACAATTTTGTTTTTCTTTATGTTAAAAGTATTTATCTCTTGTATGTCTAAATTCCTTAGTTTCTCAAAATTGTCCAAAACCGAAACCTACCGAAGGTTCGGGTTCGGTTTTCCAAAATTTTGTGGAACCGAAACCAACCGAAGGTTCGGGTTCAGTTTTTCAAAATTTTCCTAAACCGAAACCAACCGAAGGTTCGGGTTCGGTTTTTCAAAATTTTCTAGAACCGAAACCAACCGAACGCTCGGGTTCGGTTTTTCAACTTTTTCCCATCCGAAACCAACCGAACGTTCGGGTTCGGTTTTTCAACTTTTTAGGTCTTATTTTTTTTCTTTTCCTTATTTTTCTTTTATTTTTCATATTTTCTTTTATTTTTATTAAAATCTCAAAAACACCAAAAATATATTTTTCTCTTTTCTTATTTTTCTTGTGTGTCTGTTCGTTTGTGGGGATATATTTGTTGAATTACTTAAGTGTCCCTAGAAGCATGCTGCTGTATGTGTCCCAAGCCTCATCAGATTTTGAATAATAGCCTTCATGACCTGGTATACACAAACCTTGTCTTCCCAATAAGGCTAACACATTTATTCACATCATGAGCTACCTCACTCTTTTCTCACATGAGTTAAGAGTTTCCTGCTTGGTCCTTATTTTCGCAGCAGAGGTACTATGTTTTCTTACACCATCTCCATAACTCTTCTCCACTACATTTGTTTCATCATCGTAACCCTTGAGACTCTCAGAAACTACCACTGAGGTTTATGGTTACACAACATCTGTGTTTATGATCTTAGTTTCGTGCCACTACGAGCTGAGTGAAACCCAAAATTCAACACCAACGAATTGACGGTGACCAATTAATTTGATCAAGTTTTCACCAATGAATTAACGGATGTACCTTTATAATATCTCAATTTTTCTTTTGTGTGATTCCCATGAAATTGTTACACACCATAACGTTTCTTCCCAAGGGATCTAGTTTTAAATTTTTATCTGAGATTTTATATTAATCCAAGCCAATACAAAATCAATTCCTACCTACTTGTTCAACAGGCTACACCGGTCTCACATGTACTTTGTTCATTTTCTTTCTTATATCAAGAATAGAATTGATGAATCAAAGCGAAACCACCCTTAAATAGCCTAATTAAAAGAAGCCTTTCAACACTTATTAATAAGTGTTTGATCGTAATTCAACGGGATTCCACACTAACACTTTGAGGTCTCTCTTGACCTTGAAGGAAGAGATTCGTGTCCGGGATCATCAGTTTCGTGTCATTATTGACATCACAGAATATCCTTAAAAGAGTTGCTTTATTTCTTTTTCTTTGACACTCTTAGCACGAAAATCCTAGATTTTCCAAAATTCCGTTACTAATCATTTACAGGCTGGATTATTACTGGATGGTTAATAATGAAGTTGTGGTCAACAACTATCCACGTGGGTCATTAATTCTAAACTGCCGTTTAAAAGGGATAAGACGAAAAGTTGCTGACTCGGCGGGAGTCAAAGGGATAAAAATTCAAACGACGGTAAATAGGAAACGCGCGTGAATTTGAACCGGCCGCGCTTTTTCTGACACTTATGGACGCGTGTGCGATATCGAAGCGTCATCACTCTGGCATTAAAGGCGCGTGTGGAAATGGAAACGGTTCCTCTCTCTGAACCGGCGCTTATTGGGCGGCGTAATCCTAGGATACTGACAGTCTCTCTCCTACGTGATCATCCCACGCCCCAACTGTCACCAATCAGTCACTCAAAAACCCGTTTCGTTTTTCCATAAGAGATTTGAAACGATTTTTCTCTCTCCTATCACCCACTATAAAAAGCCGTCTACACCACCATTTACCTTTTTACTGCCTCCATAATTTCCAAAGCACAAATACTCCCAAACACTCTCCCGTTCATCTTCTTCTCCAAACCTGCAACAATGGCTGAATCTTCTTCTGTTCATGCAACATCACAGATTCTTCCCATCCGACCCCAACAATGTCTAGTCATTGATCTAAACCCACTGGCGTATGATTCCTACATGTCGCCGGTCATAGAATGCCTAAAGTACTCCCAGCTTGCACATGCACTGTCCAGAATTGAAACTGTGCCTATGGTGCCTCTATCGCAGGTCTATGCGACGGCTTACTACGACAAGGCCGTCGACCGGGTATTTTTCGAGCTTGCAGAACACAAGACCTCCGTTTTCCGACAAAGGTTCTGCACTATACTGGGGTTTGCCGTTGACCCTTCAAGAGTTCATCCGGATACGATTCCGATCGGCCATTTGTATAACATGTTTTACAACATGGGATACACAGAGGTTCTCACCTCTGTCGCCAAGTTTAAGAAGTCTTGCCTGCCGCCCCAGTGGAATGGTCTATTTACAGTTCTTTTCAAGGGCCTGTCAGAGAGGAGCTCAGGATCTGACGGTGCAAGTCGTCTTTTCCTGTCGATAATGTATGGGGTATACAACGGGATAAACCTGGACTATGGGTTTGTCCTATGGCAACAGCTCGTTCAGAGCCTCTCTTCCTCATCCCGACACTCTGAGGTGTCGTTGGCTCGGTTCTGGATCTTGATAACAAGATGGGCCATGGACAAGTTTGATGTTCCAACTGCTGATGGTGCATCGATGTCTTCTATCGGTACGTTCCATACCAAGAAGATCATCGTCTCAGATGCATCAAAATTTTCCTTCATTGGCTCCATCCCGGAGACAATGTATGGGAATGTGCCATCCGACAGCAGACTGATCCGGACGATCAAGGAGTTTAGGCCAACTGGTCCGAGGGAACTGACATCGGACATGCTGAGATCAATTCATGATGCCGACAAACCGGTGGGCAGGGGCAAAAAGGCAGAGAAGGGGAAGCAAGCGTCCAAATCTCCAAAGGGACCTTCTCCCAAAAAGCGAAAACAATCGAAGGCTGCTTCATCCCCACAGCCGAAGAGAAGGAAGACCCAACAGAAGCGAAAGCTACTTATTCCCTCCTCTTCAAGCGAATCTGAGGGTGGAAGTTCGGACTCTGAAGGATCTCAAGGAGACGAATCTCCTCAACGAGGCAACACACCAGCTCGGTCCCCAACCCCAGAGATGGAACTTCATCAATCTCCAGTTCCTTCACCTCCACCAACTATTCCTATTTCCATTCCCACCATAAACCCCACTATTCCCCCAACCTCTTTCCCTATACCTCCACCCATATTCACCACATCAACCGAAACACCACCAGTTACCGAAACCCCTCCAGTAACCGAACCACCACAAACTGAAACCCATACCACCCAAACTACCCATACTCAACCACCACCCAAATTTAACCCCCCACCCATTCAACCTGAACCAACCAAACCCACAACACCTCCAGCTTCACCACCACCTCCATCTCCAGAAGATGCCTCCGATGGCGACAACCCATACCTTGGTGGTGATCACATGAACTTCGATTCGGTCTACTATAGTCCGTTTCAAGTTCAGAGTGATGAGGAGGATGATGCTCCTGTAACAAAGAAGCATCTCTGAGAGCTTAACGAGAAGGTTGATCTACTTCTCGCCTCCTCAACCAACCAGCAGTCATCTCTTTCTGAAGCTGCCCTTCAGAAGATTGTTGACGCCTTTTCAAGGGCTCAACATGATTCGGTGGCCTCAGCAACTGCTGCAATCGATGCCTCCGCCCGAGCCTGTGAGGCAGCGACCGAAAAAGTCGATAAACTATTCACCGACGCTTCCGTCCTGCTGAAGTCCTTGCAGGAAAGCGCCGACGCCACCAAGACAACTCTGGAACCGATTGTTCAACAATTGGCCAAGTTTGTCTCGACGGAGCTGTCTTCGTTCGCTACACTCCGACAACATATCAGCAACGACAACTCGGCACTTCGTGCCTCCATCGATGCCCGCCTGGCAAAGCTACAAGAGGATCTTGCAGCCGAGAATTCTCTGATGGACATCTTGGCGAGTAAAACAACCGCCCTCAAGGTCAAGAGCACGCAGCTTTCCAACTCCCAACAACAATTGGAAGCTCTCCAATCCGAAAGGGAGGTGATAAAGACGTGTGTTTCGGATGTCCACGCAGCGTTATCAAACATCCTGGAAGCACACGACCCCATCCTAAACCATTCGGTGAGGCGTACCCTCGTTGAAAAGCTCTCTCCAGCCATGGACCTTTTAAGCAAGATTGAAGGCCTACCGAGTTTCGTGTCCATTCCGAAACAAGGGGGAGATGAGAAGAAGGGATCGAAACCACCTCCTTCCTCCAAAGCTACTCACGCAACCGAACCACCCTCTGCTGATCATGCTTCGGGTTCGGGTGTGAAGAACAAGGGTAAAAACATAGCTGAGGAAGATGAAGATGAAGATGAAGACAAGGAGACCATTGCCGACATGTTAAAAAGAAAGAACAGTCGCAATGCTGAAGGCGATGCCAGTCGTGCGGCGCGTGAGGCTGAAGAAGCCGAACGCAAGCAAAAAGAAGCCCACGATCTCCTTGAGAGCTGAAAGCTGCTCTTCCCTGCCTGGACCAGGGAACGTATGATAAAAGAGGCCATAGAAACTCCAAGCATATTATGGCTCGAGCCGGTTATATCATTCGACTGCAACAACACTGTCGATTCGCAGTTTGATATGCCACTGACTCGAAAGGCGTTCATCTTCCATGCCTTCTCTAACATGAGCTTGACAGGGAGCTCATTGACTTCTACCTGGAGGCTGCTCGTCCTCAGTATCTTACCTGGAGCGCCCAGAAGATTGTAAACGTTCGGGTGCTGAAGCCTTATGCCGTGGGGAGATTCACAAACGTTAAGTTCAAGCTCATCCGAGGATCTGCAAGAACTGCCCACATCATCTCCCTGGCGGATCTGCCCAATCTAAATCCTCATGACTGGATTGTCTTATACAATATCCTTTTGACTGATGAAACCGAATATGGTCCCATCATAGACCATGTCAAAAGGATGTTGGCCTGCTATATCATGGAGGTTGCCCTAATGAATCAGGAGGTCGCCACCGTTTTCAAAAGGAAACCGAAGATAGCACCTGTGGGATCGGCCAGTGATCTAAACCAAATGCAAATGGGCAAGATTGATCCGAGGCGAAACTCAGTAATGTTCACTAGAGCCGAAGGACAGAAATGTCTCTTCGCTTTAGCTGACAAACACCTTTACACCACAGCTTGCTTGGAGCACGTCTTATCAATTATCAAGCGGTGTAAAGACAATTCGGCTGATGACATCAAGTACTTCAATGATATGATCAATTGGTACATCCGGTTTAGACAGACCATCCTCTCCATAACCAAGTGTCTGTTTAGCACCGTGAAGAAGAAGGTACCAGCTTCAGCTGCCGGCCCAAGTAAGAAGTGCAGGTCTCGCTCCAAATTGACGCAAAGGGGGAGATTGTTGGGCTGAAGTTTTATTTTGATATTGCGTCTTTTGGGCTCGATAGTTTAGCCATGTACACTCCGGTTTGGGCCTGTCCAACCGAGAGCCTTTTATGTATTATATATAAGTTAATGCTTGCATGCATATTAGGTTAACAACGAGATAGAGGTTTACGATAGAGATTTTACGATTAGCGATTCATCTAGAGCAAAGCAGGTTTCTTAATCGTTTTTGTAACCTTTCAATCCTCTACAGTTGATGTTCTTAATCGAGCTCTTCTGAGGATTTTGTTTAAATCATTCGACACGTTTGATTCCATCTTGTCTTGTTCTTATTATTGCGTTCTTACTGTTTTATATTCATATACTTGTTCAAAATCTAATCGATCTTCATAGATTAATAGTTATTTTAATCCCATCAAAAACGTATGGCACTAAGATAGGTAAAATCCATTAACAAACTCTTTTAAGCTTCTATTCTAGATTCTTAATACATAATGTGATAAGATTACAATTCACGTTTTGTAGGATCGAAGAAAAGAAAGGAAGCTTAAGGGAAGAAGTGGGCAGAATCTAACCATGAAGGAATCGATTTCGATCGTATTTCTCAAAGATTAGATTCTTAAACTACTACTTAGAGTTAGAGTTGGATTGCTAAGAAAGATGTATTAGCATAAGTTTTTCAATGAATTGCATTGTAAGGACAAATTTTTCCGCAATAAAATAAATTTTGATTTTAAATTTTATTTATTTATCCTTGCAATGGTGTGTATGAAAAATTGATGTTAAAATGTTTCTATTATTAGCAATAATGGATTTGGTTCTTATTGTGTTATTTATGGAAAGTTGAGAATTTACCAAATAGGGAGAGTTTCTCATCGCCCAAAGTTTCAATTGGACAGAAATTTGGAATCACGCAACTTGGTTGCACGATGAATGAGAAATTTCATATTTGGAAATTAGAAAATTCATTGACAAAGTGTCAAGTGAAGGACTAAGAGATCGAGCACACAATGTTGCGTGTTGATCAAGTCCACCATAAGAGTAACAAAAAATATTCGTCATGATTTACTAAAGGTTTAGTAAATATGATTATACTTACAAGATTAAGCGTAATTCTGAATTGATTAAAGGGTTTAGATCAATAGCAGAACGAATAAGAAGAATCAAGTAGGCAGAAAGATAAAAGTTTCTCCATTCTAAGAAGAAGGGAGAGTACCTTTTATGCTTTATGATAGGTCTTAATGATTAAGAACCATATCTCAATTGATCCTCTAAGTAAATCTTAGCACAATTGTATGGTTAAGAAGAGGAATCAAGGATTGAAGAAATGGTTAAATCAAGAAGTCTATCATACTTCGTTCCAATGACAAGTCTTAGAGTTAAGATTGTGACAATAAGTGAAAAGTATTAAGAAGGTTTAAAAGTTCATTAAATGTGGTAAGTTGTGATGTTTTAGATAAGACAAAGACCAACTAGGACCAATTTATGAAGAGTTTTCATAAAAGCTACACTAACTCTTGAATATTTGTTTGTCAAGAAATGTTTATTGACAAAAGAATCTTATATGTCAAGGAGTCAGTAGGAGCCTTAATGATCTTGAAAAGGTTTCAAGAACAAATCAAATAAACCTTAACGGTCATCACTAGCACACGAGTTGAGGTTTACAACCTATCGTGTTGACATTATTTTGTTTATGTGCCAATCCAATCGAGTTAATTATGCATGTGAGTTCTATGAGTTCTCATTTTGAACGCATAAAAGGCAAAGCACCCTAATCAATGAAAGGTACATTGATAGGAAAGGGTGAGCTGCTTAACTACTTGGAAGACATGGTGGGCAGCTGTGCTACCATAAGGCAAGGAATCAAGATTAAGAAAGTTCGGTCCATATGAGTTTGAATTTGTTGTAAACTTTAGTTTTAACAAATTCACATGGATAAGAACACATACACCGCTCAAATCTAAGTGTCATAAGATTTCTTCCTTCATGAAAATGATTGTGAGGAAATGCTTTCACTAAGACAGATTTTAAGAAGATAGTGATTGTAAAATTGCATTCTCGAATTCAATTATGGTTACGGCATCCCTTTCCATAATTTGAATTGTGAGGTTTGGCAATTAGTCTTAATTGTTTAGACACACATATGAACTATCGAAGTCAAATGTGTATAAGTTCAAGAAACCTTGATAAAATATTATCAAAGCACTAAGTATTAGAAACATGAACTTAAGAAATTCAATAAGCATTGTTTTTCTGAAAGTTAAGATGTTTATGAATACATGTCGAAGCTAGTGGGAGCATAAGTGTTATGTTTTATAATAATCATCAAGATAGTGGGAGCATAAAAGTTATGATTGTATGATTATTAAGGAAAGTATTGCAAGGTTAGCAATATTAAATATAGAAAACAAGAGTCATACTTTGCAAAGTCGCAATAGTTGAAGAGTTGTTTTGCTATAATTAAGGGAGAGAATATTATGCTTCATTTCAAATCTAAAGGTTTAGGTTGAGAAATGTTAATAAAATTTAGTCAAAGGTACATATTGTGTTCTTAAAATTTCGATTATGATTACGGCATCCCTCTTCACAATTCGAATTTTGAGAACATAGCAAATAAAACATTATGTGTCGTGTCCCATACGCTTCGGGTATAGGATCGATTGCAAATGCTTTAATGTTTGACCATTCTAAAATTTTCCAAATGTCGAGCGCATTTAGAGGGAAAAGGGACTAGAATTGGTTTTGACTAAAACAATTAAACAACTATCAAAGGACAACCCAAAGTTCGACGAGGATTGGTCGCTTGTGAGTAGTTGGAAGTATAGTATTGGAAAATATGGAAATGTTTCCATATTGGATGGACCGTATCGACATCATTACGAATAGATAAGATTCTATTAAGAATGAGTTGTCATATGGAACATATGGAAGTGTGTCCATATTGGGAATTGAATATTGAGAAATCTATGACTAGATTAGAAACTTTTATGCAAAAGGATGTTCAAAGAATGTACTTTGAGTGAGAGACATCACGTCTATGGAATTGTCTTGTAACAATCTCCGATAGAGGACTTTGTAATATCATTGGCAATAGTATTTGTGACTTTGGTGCAGTGACATTACGAAAGGATAGTTGCATAGAATGTTAGAATCTAGCATATTCTATAAGTAGCAAGAATTTGATATTCTTTGACTTATGAAAAATGGATTTGGAGTTTTGAAATGAGAAGGATTGGAAATGTATTCAATGAGATCTATTTCACAAAGTAAGAATCATAGGTAAACATTGTGTTCATGCTAGGAGCATGGGACAAGTGTTGGAATTCAAGTAAGAAGTTGATTACCCGAAACGACAAATAATGAGTAATCAATATGGTGATAAATAAAAGGCGTTTTATTTATACTCAAAGGTTTGAGGCCATATGGGATTAGTATTATTCTTGTGTTTCACATTTGCATGTTTTGACTTCCAGAATAATTGAGTTTATTAAGAATAATCGAATTATTCAAACGGGCCACAGTCGTTCATATGTTGGAAGTAGATATGAATGAAGACTGTCGTAAATTGGTGTGTGGATTGCCTAGAAAAGTATTAGACATAAGCAAATGTTTGCTGCAACGTTCATGAGTGTTTATGAATGAGATTTGAGCATTGGATTAAACCCACGCTCACTTGGATCACTCCATGAATTATATCACGAGTGATTGGTGAGACGATAACATCTTATATTCTTGAAACCGAGATGTGTGAGTTGTATCTTGCGAATCGGTTGCACATTGATAATATGTAAATGCACTAGTAACTTGGTGTTATAAAACATATTGTTGTGTGTGATTCGGTGAGTGAGTGCAAGCAAGCATTGAATCAAAGTTTATCCGTTCCTTTTATTCAAAGTAGGATAAAAGCGATATATTTGGGCCCCTCGATGGTTTAGTGATGACAAACGTAAATGCTCGGCCGGGCTAGGGCTAATTTGATTTGTTCAATTAGTCTCTCGTCATAAATCAGAAATCGAGAAGTAGTATAAAGAGAATGATTTGAAATCATATCTCAAATGATATCTAGAATGGAGGAATATATGATCCTTTATCTAAGGACACACGTATCTGATAGGATCAGAGTTGACAGCGGCTTTGGAAAGCTACGATTACAGAGCGGGATCCGAAGTCATACACCGAATAGTTGTTAGACTTATCCAAGTGGGAGACTGTTGGATTAGTGTCTAAGTCCATAACTATTTTGGTATAAGGGTTGAATTATAATATTAAACCTATAATATTATAATAGTATAAGGGTTGAATTTTAAACTTTTAAAATTCTAGGGTTTTGAATTAAATGTTTCAAAAGTTAAACTTTTACATTTACAAATTCCAAAACTTGAGGGCAAGTTTTGACCTATTCAAAAACTTTTGGTATCCATAACTTATGAGTTTAATATAGGTTTTAAGAAAAGACTCTTGACATTCCATAACTTGAGGACAAGTTATGGAGTTCATAAAAACATTTAGGTAAAAGACTTTTAAAGTTCCATAACTTGAGGACACGTTATGGATGACATAAAACCATTTAAGATGACATTTAAAACTGAGACTCTTCACTTTCCATAACTTGAGGGAAAGTTATGGAATTCATTAAAAAACATTTAGGTCAACTATTGTAACTTTCAAAATCAAACAATTTGTCTATGATCTAAATTAAACTCATAAGAACAAGACAATTCATATCAAACAAATTTCATGTAATTAGCCTAACCATATAAACTAATATAAAACTTGAAACTTTGGCAATTATGTTTTAAATTGGATAAGCATGATCATTACCACATAAAAACAGGTTTATAAGTTCAAAAATAGTTTAGGGTAATGATCATAATCCAATTCCAGCCTTAGAACTTGAAAATATGCATTATGAAGCACCAACCCGTCGAGTGCATGAACTGACTCGGCAAGTTGGTCAGCTTTGTGAGGGGACTCGGCAAGTTCCCCAGTGGACTAAGCGAGTCTACTATCCAGAAAGCAGAAAATCGTTTTTTTTTAGCTTTTGAAAGCAAGTAGCATCAAGTATATTTGAAAACAACACTAGGCTCTGATACTACTGAAGGGTTTTGAGCATTCTAATAATCATATGGTGTAAATGCAACCCTAGATGCTTTAGACCTATGTTTTCTCTAATATACATGCAAACTTTGTTTTTCCAAAGCATCATCCTAACTAGCATACAATGGAGTATCTTTACTAAAAAGTTATAGTTAGATGACATACCTTTTGTTGTAGTTGGAAACCTTGGACCTTTAAGAACTTAGCACCAATAGTATGAATGCCTCAAATGGAATCACACAACACCGCCAACAATGGAGGAACTTGAGATGAGATTACTTGCACTCAAAAAATCAGCTAGCCCTCTTGTATATCACATAAATACGGATTTCATGAGCTAGAGGGGTTCTTATATAGTGTGGCTCAGTTAGGGTTACACCATGCAATCCCTAATGTGAATGACCTTCCATATTCCTCATGCTCCATGGGTTTAATCCTCCATGAATCATCCATGGGTCACCACATGGGTTTAGCCCAACATAAAAAACTATAGATCATAAGCCCATATTATAAGAATGAATGATTCACATAATCAATCCCCATATATTTAATTAGTGTCTGTTCATCACAGAATTAATTCTAAATTAATTCTTGATCAATACTAATTAAATAATATGATTTCATATTAGTATATTAGAAATTATAATATATTAATAAACCATAAATAACCTCTACTCAATTATCTAACTTTTAGATTGTTCCAGTGCCATGCAACCCAAATGGATCATGCTACTCTCGGGTCAAGTACATACTAATAATAGTTATGGGCTTAGACACCTAATCCAACAAGTACACTAGACACTTACCAATGAGGCAATCATCTGGGTTGCTAAGTTTATCGAAGAAATTATCAACGATAGGGCCACCAACAAGTTTAAAGTTGTAAAGAAGAGGAAATTTGATGGAACTTTGAGGTCCAACAAGAGCAACATGTTCTCAAGGTCTGAGGGAGGAAGAGGAAGTGAAACAAGATGGTGCGAGAAGTGAAAAAAAAACAATCTGGAAAATGAAGCAAGGATGTGACTTGTTTCAAGTGTGGAAAGTCTGGGCATTACGCCAATGAGTGTACATTCGACAAAAGGGTGTGTTACGAATGTAATGAGGAAGGGCGCTTCAAGCAAGACTGCCCAAAGAAGAAAGGAGCTAAAAAGCCAAATGTACCGCTGGAGCACTATGGGAGATGCTATGAAAGAGTGACTTGTTTCAAGTATGGGAAGACTAAGTATTACGCCAATGACTGTACATCCAACAAGAGTTCATCTTATGGATGTAGGGACAAGGGGCGTATGTCAAAAGATTGCCCGAAGAAAAACAAATCAGTAAATACGCTAAAGCCAAATGCAAGATCATTCCAAATGATCCTTGACGAAGTAGGTGGCCATGCAAGGGATCAGTAATAAGGATATATGAAGTAACCATGTGGGTAGTATCATGTGGTGTAGCTTATTAGAGGCCTAGTATAGGTTGAAATTGAACATTTATGTAATCGTTTCAAGAAATAATATAAAGCTTCGTTATGTTATCTGATGTGTTAAATGATTATGTGAAATTCTTGAATGGTGACTTAGAAAACTGCGGGAAAATTCTTGGGACAAGTATGAGTAGGTATGAATGGTAGTAGAGCCCTATACTACCAGAAGCACAGGGCTCGCACTTGGATCAGGGAAAGTTACAAGGTTACCAAGAAGCTAGTAATTGAATACTTTTTGTTCGTGTATGTCGTTACCATTTTCTCGGTAATGAATAAGAAGATGATTGTTATTCCAACCCTAGTGGTCTTGTGAAATTGAGTCCGATTAAGATAAGTATCTTACCTGGTTCAGAGAACCTAGTTTGATGTAGCATCTGACTTAAGCAAGACATTTGAAGTGAACGATAATAGAAACAATCAATAGAAGTATCACAATCGTTGTAAGAGATTGTACCTATAAGTGCTACATATTAGAATGTGATTATATCACATTAGAGCATGAAGGAAGTTGTCTTCATGTCTGGAATTTGACTATAAAAAACTTGACTCTAAGTGTTGCATCATACGATGAGAGTTCATTAAAACATGACCCATCGGTCTATTATGGTAATCGAAGGAAAGAACTTATCTGAAGTTTCTTAAGAAGAACAAGGATTCTCCAATAAGGATCGAGATTATGACTTAAAGGTCACAATTGAAAGTCAAACATGAGATAGAGAGCGGGTGTAAGACCAACCACCATACGTAATAAGAAGTCCAAGAGAAAGATATTCATTCGAATGTACATAGAAGTTATGATTATTACCTGGCATGAAAATATAACATATGGTGTCATTATAGAAGCCCTATTTTGTTGATGATTCTAGGACGTAATCATCCTAAGGGGGAGATAATTGTAACGCCTGCAGATTCGGACTAGTCAATTTAGAGACAATGAGCCTCAAAAATGACTTTTTCATAGAAGATTATTTAGAATAAATAATCTTAACCAAGTTATTTTATATTTCACAAAGGCTCCGTACATATAAAGAAAGCCGAAATCCGAGTTATAACGAAGTAGTTATGGTCTGTCGAAGTTTTACAGCAAAACAGGCACGACACCAGGAATAGTAAAAAGTGAATTTTTGATAAATTACTTTTTAGCCTTAGATATCTAAATGAAAGTTGTATTATAAGTTAAACCGAGATCGTGCATAAAAAGAACGTTAAAATCTGACTTCGTATGAGGAAGTTATGATTTTTCTAAGATTTCGCATAACAGTATACAGCCCGTAATTCGAATTTCAGATCGAGTGATTTTTTGCCGACACAACCTAAATGAGAATTTAATATCTCATTAATAGAATCTCAACGATAAAAAGATAGTAAAAAACAGAGTCTGTATGTAAAAGTTATGAATTTTACATGGTCGTTAACAGTGTGTAATACTCTCATACTGTTTAATTTAAAATTGGTCAAGAATTAGCAGACAGAGTCTAAACAAAAGTTGTAGATTATGTCTCCCCCTACGCGTGGATATAAAGAAGGTCAAAACGGAGCTCGTATGCGAAAGTTACGGGGTCTAAAATTTGGCAGGATGTTGCAGCGAAAGGGGTGACGTTGCTGAATCTGGGCCATTGCTTTCACCCCAAGTCTTGCCACCAGAGGGTGACATATGACACCAAGTTGAGCCATATTTCAACCTATAAATAGAACCCCTTCCACCCTCATTTTTTCACACCTCCACCTTTCTCTTTCTCTCTCTAACTTCTCTCTAAACCTACCAAACCCACTCCTCCCCCCGCCTAAAGCCCTAGGAAACTCCCCTAGCGCTAGAAGAAAGCTCCAGAGAGCCCGACGGCTCTGAGAAAATTAGATTTTTGGCTCAAAAGCTCTGCTCCAGCAGAGCCCGGTTTTTAGTAAAACCCACTGTAAGTGAGATACGCCTACCCTACTTTAAATATAGCTTATATTTAAATATAATATTGTTATTATGAACCTATGAATAAGATTTATCAGTGATTCAAAGTCGTTATACTGATTGATCTACTTACGGTAATGATGTCTAGGTTGTGATTTAGTGAGGTGTTTAAAGTGAGATTTCCAAACAGTATACTTCATATAGAAAACGTACGCTACCTTCGATATGATCCTACCTGGTTGTTCCTTACTTGATATATTATGAAGGTAGAATTTGAGTTAATGATGAATCTAGAATAAAAATTAGTCGCAATAAAGATTAGACTAAAACTGAGCTATGATAATGCTAGGTTTCGTCGAAGGAAAATAGAATCGTTAAAAGCGAAGCGCTGTCCGACTTTGGAATCATCACTTTAATATGTGAGTGCATGGTTACTTTCATCCTACACATAGATATGAAGTATTTAATATAAATTACGTATTGTGAGTGAATAGTTACTTTTATCTTACGCGCGCACACACACACACACACACACACACACACATATATATATATATATATATATATATGAAGTATTTTATATAAATTGCGTGTTATGTGTGCACATTATTTGAATACTTGCTTTTTATGATGGATGAATGATTTTATACATCTTTTAAATTATTTAATCTGCATATGTATTTTATATCTACGAATACATTGCGTAAAACATGGGTAGATGAACGATGAGAGACGAAAAATGATATGAGTAAACATTGGCAGCTATAGACTTAGTGCCTAATAAATAACATCGGTAACTATCGACTTAGTGCTTATTAGATAAACACTGCTAGCTATGGACTTAGTACATATTAGATAAACACTGATAGCTATGGACTTAGTACTTGTTAGAGAAACATTGGTAGCTATGGACTTAGTATCTATTAGATAAACGTTAGTAGCTATGGACATAATGCCCGATAAATGAAGATTAGCAACTATGGATTTAGTGCTTTATGAACGAGCATTGGCAGTTATGGACTTAGTGTCTGTCATATGAACCCTGGAAGCGATGGACTTCGGAATAAACGAATGTGGAATAGATGATTCTTAGCGAATACCCTTATGAATAACAAGGATAATAGGGATGGGTAATTGGGTTAACTGTTTGATGATTAAACATAAAAGTTATATTATTATGGGTTGAAAACCCTATGTACTCACCAGGTTTTCCAACCTCGCCCACTCAGTTTATTTGTATCACAGGTGTCGATATAAGGTATGTTACACTGAGAGATTAAGGAGACATAAATTACTAGTGATAATGAATTTTAGTTATGTCTATGCTTATGTTTTTGTATTGACGATAACATCCCAATGCCTTAAAATGAATAAAATACATTTCTTCGAAGATTCTTTGACAATGTATTTCTCATGTTTTTCTAGGAAAAAATTCCGTAACACTTTTCTTTAAAAGGTTACTCTGGTTTTCAAAATAAAGCATAAATAAATCGGTATTTTTTGGAAGTGAAAATGTGGATGTCTCAAAGATGGATGTCTATCTAACCAGTGAATTGGGCATATTCATTAGTACGTTGCGCGTACTGGGCTAGTGCCCCGATTCCTGGTTAGCAACATACACCGGGCGTATGTGCTACATAGGCCACGCGTACATCTATCAGTGGACGTTTAGAGTTTTTGGATTGGGATTTGTTGGGCTTTTTCCTTAATCGAGTTTGGGCCTTAGGCATATTTGTAGTATCAGTTCATTTGTGCGCCTTAGGTCATCAAGGAGTTCTTGGGCTCGTGATGGGCCATAGGGTCCTTTTTAGTTGGACTTGGGATGCATTTCGGGCTAGTTTGGATTTGGGCCTTGATAGAGTAGGCCCAATAAGGTAGGATTTAAGCAGTTTTTTACCCTTAAAGTCTCAGTTTAGGGTTTGGACTCTCGAGTTGGATTATTGACCTAATTTCTAATTATGATTTTATACTTGTGATTTAGTGAGAGAATTTGTCTAGCCAACAGCCCGAGTATGATTTGATATCTTCAGCCTGAGGTGAGTTTCCTTCACTGTATCCGTGGATCGCAGGCACCAATGCCAGCCCACTAGTTTATGTGTGTATTATGATGATTATCTTCGTGACTATTGTATGTTATGTATGTATTTGCTTGATGTCTTTGTGACTCTTCTATTATGATATTAATCAGTAGTGGTAGGGGTGAAATAGACCCGATACCGGTTCAAAGAGAATAAAGGGGTTGAAATATATCTAATACCGGTTGAACGAGGCCGAAGGGGTTGAAAGAGACTGAATCGGTTAAAAGAGACCAAAGGGGTTGAAATATATCCAGTATTGGTTAAAAGAGATCAAATTAGTTAAAATATACCTAGTACCGGTTGAAAGAGACCGAAGGGGTTGAAATAAAACCAGATATTTTGGATTGTTATGTATGTATGGTATGTGATATTTTGGGGGAACTCACTAAGCTTTGTGCATACGATTTCAGTTTACGTTTCAGGTACTTCTAGCTCAAAAGGGAAGGGCCCGACCTGATCACACTGCATCCCCCTATGTTTTCCTCATCACATGATTTTGGTATTTCGTACTCTTATAATAATTTACTATGCTATACTCTTTATTGTTTTTATATGATTATCGTATGGTTGGAATGAATTAGAATGAAAATTTTATCTGAGTTTTTGGGATGTTACAAGTTGTAAAGCTTGTTTAAGGCATTTGTTGTCTTCTGCTTGATCGTCTGATGGCTTTTGATTGTCGTGCAGTATTTGTGGAGTGGTACTTTGTTTACCTCCTTGCCTTATTGTTTGGAAATGATTTTGGATTTCAAAATGTCCTAGGACATTGTACATATGATGCTCATCGTCAAGCCTCTCACCTTGTCTTCATCTTTGTTTGGTGTATATTTTCCCGACGCTCCACTTTGTCTTAAATTTGATAGCTTCATGAATCTTCAACGAGGTATCCTATTTTTGCATTTTCGTATGTCCGAAGATGACGTCATATGGTGAAGGTGCATTAATTATGATGAAACGTATTAATTGATTGTTATTCCTCCCACTAGCATAAACGATAAGGGTCATTGTGTTGTAGCAGAAATTTTTCATTTTTCCTTGCGTTTTGTAATGTTGTTTCTACTAGTGCGATGCTTTCTAGGTGTTTAGACCTGAGGCCTTTGATCAGGTCAATAATTTGTCCCGATTGCATTTTATTTTTCAACTCCCATCATAACATAGTGCATTCGACAGTATCATGCCCTGTAAATTCGTGAAATTTGCAGTATCGCCCTTTATCTTTGGATTTCACCTTCTCGCAAATTTTCCTATCATTTTCCTTTTACTTTCACTTACTATTACGACTTCATTCTGGGGACTGTGCCGGTATGGTAGTGTATTGTGATTCGATTGCGAGAAATGATGGAAGCGAATTTGTCTTGTGGCTTGGCGTTTTGCATGCTTCGATGTATTCCCTTTGGCATAAGGCACTTGGGATCTTCTCTGTCCACAATTAGATTTTATCTTCTTAGATGTTGCTTCTTCTTGCTTCATGTACCAGTGAACCCTTTCTACCATATTTTTCCTTGAGGATGGTTGTTTTCGTACTAGTTTTTTTGTTTTTTTTTTTTTTAAAAAAAAGCTTTTGGTCTTAAACCGTATTTAAAAGCAGCGATGACCATGTTGTTTGATTTATCTGGAGTGTTAAGTGTGATGTTGTTTAATCGCTGGATGAAGGAACTGGTAGATTCATATTCTCTTTTTATGCATCATAAGATAGCTTGCACATGTATCTTCTTTGTTGTACGAAATGGCCAATGAATTCTTCTCGTAATTGATTGAAATCATATATGCTTTCTGTTGCTAAGATTTAATACCATAATCATGATACTCCCGATAGGGTAGTTGGGAAGAAAATACACCAATATTTTCATCAAGGTAATAGGCATCCATCGTCCGTTTATAGCTCTATGTTTGATTATCGGGGTCCTCGTTCCCATCATACTTTCTGATCTCTTGTATCTTGGCTCCAATTTGTAATTGATTTTCCCTAATGCTTCTTATTAGCGGAGAATTGTCTGATCGTATGAGTCGTCCGATCAGGGTGCCATTGTTTCTGTGTCGCTCAATCTATGTGTTTTGTGGTTGCCAAGGTGTTGGTTGTCCTTCTATAGCGAATTGCAAGGTGTACGGTTGTTGGTATTGATGCGGCCAATAGGTTTGGTAATGTATGAATGGGAAAGGTGGTGGTAGTGGTGTGTATGGATGTGTGTTATGGTTGGCCATCAGGCTTCTGACTAGGTATTTTTGTAAAAAAGGTGGTAACGACTGCATAACCACTTCCTTATGTTTCATTGTAAGTTTAGTTTGTTCTCTAAGCATGCTTGCTCCTGTCATGCCCGAACCACTGACCGTTTCCATTGTAACCAAGTTTTCTTGCCTAGCATTCTTTGCTCGCCTTGCCGCTTGTTCACTTGTTTCTGCCTCATGATGTGTGTTCGGCTGGGGTGAAGGTGTGGTGTGAACCTATGGTTCAACGACCCTAGTTGTTAATGTGGTTGGTGTGAAGGCAGGGATTAAACTGGTTGGACTAAATGATGTTTCGTTTGTTGGACGAGGTGTTTGTTTTTTTTTTTTTTGCATTATTATATACATATGGTGCCAAGGTTGCTACATGGCGATCTGGATGCTTGTGGTGGTCTCTTTTAAAGATTCTTCAAATGAGCAGTCCAAGTAACACGCTACATGGGTGATTCCTGCCCGAGTTACCTTTTAGCAAAGGTTCGATTTAATAGCAGAGGTTTGGACAAATTCTTAGCTTCTTCTTTTGGGTTATGCATTAATCTTCGGGTTGCAACGGTGAGCCTTCTTTTCATTTAAAATACTCTCTCCTTTTCTGTGTTTCCTGAAGATGCTTTATAGGGTGTGTATGATGACAGGGTGATTCTTGCTCTAGTGCTCGAAATTTGAGTACGCGCTTGTGTTTTGGGCTGGCAGGCCGGGTTGCTTGATCTGCCTGGTTTTATATGGACCGGTTTCCTACCCCATTAGTTTGATATGTTGGTAATTGTTACTTTGATAATAGTTTATATATTGGTAATTATTAGTTTGGTTATAGTTTAATATGTTGCTAATCTATAGGTTGGTATTTGTTAGTTTGGTTATATGTTTCTGATTTATAGTTATATAATTGTTAGTATTATAGTGTAATATATTGGTAATATATTATGTAATTTGCTTATATTTGTGTAAGTTGTTGGTTTAACTTATAACATTATGTTATTTCATTTATAATTGGATATGCTTGAAACAATGGTAAAAGACCGGACATGAAGCACCCACTTCCAGGTATGTATTTTATTTAATGTATTTGCATTTTTGGCCTGGGACTCGGCGAGTTAAAGGCCCAACTCGTTGAGTAGAAGCGGGTTTGGACGGGACTTAAGTAACTGACTCATCGAGTCGGCGGCCAGACTCGACGAGTAGGCTCTGACTGGAAAAAAAACATAATATGAGGGTTTGCACCCTATTAAATCATCTTTTTTAGCCACCACTCGTCCCTATTGCTCCCAAAGACCCTCCATAGCAAACCCTAAGTGTTTTGGTGCAAGAGCTAAGGATTTTGAGTGATTTTTGTGGGTTTTGACCTAAAGGGAGAAGGAAGAGCATAGAAGGATCAAGAGGAGACTGAAGGATTCGAGTTTGGTTCATCATTTGCAGTCTTTGAAAGGTATAAAGTCTATACCCTGCTTGCTTGTTTGTTGGATCCCTTTTTGGAGAAGATTTAGGGATTTTAAGCCATATAAGGTGACCAACCATGACTTGCAAACATGGTTGGGGGTCAAGACTTCGGATCTAGCACTTGGGAAGAGTCACAAGGCAGATTTGGGATGCTTTTGCACCCAAGGAAGGTCCCATGCAACAAAAGAGCCATTTTAAGGCCTTTTTGGCTCAAAAGTCACATGCATGCACGTAAAGTTCGTAACTTTATGTGGTAGATCGAGCTTAGGGGTTTGCATCTATCATTTGGACAAGTGTTGTACATCAGAAATCGAGGATTAAGGGTGTGGTCGTTATCGACTCGGTGAGTCCATTCTTGGGGCTCAACGAGTCCAAGGCATTTAGTCTCATATCTGTTGAGGGTCAAA
Source organism: Lactuca sativa (assembly GCF_002870075.4). Classification (NCBI taxonomy): domain Eukaryota; kingdom Viridiplantae; phylum Streptophyta; class Magnoliopsida; order Asterales; family Asteraceae; genus Lactuca; species Lactuca sativa. The sequence continues at coordinate 147,394,757 of NC_056631.2, forward strand.
AGAATTCACTTGGGTGTTAGAAGGGTTGTAGTAGGTCATAAGTACTGACCCAACGCATTGCACGTAGTTGTAGACCTAGAGTTCATGGGACTTGACGAGTGCCAGAACAGACTCGGAGAGTGCAAGACAATCTTCTTATGGTTGAAGATAAACTCAATGAGTTGTTCATACAACTCGGCGAGTCAATGTCAAGACTTGTTCATCAGATGAAGGTGAAATCGACGAGTTGTTCATACAACTCGGCATGTTGGATAAAGGTTCATCTGATGCTCGTAAAGAAGAGGAACTCGTTGAGTCGTTGCCAAACTCAACGAGTCGAGTCATGGATAAGGACGGGTAAAAGGTGAGGGACTCGACGAGTTGACGAACCAACTCGGCGAGTTGCGTCAACTTGAAGTTGACTTTGATTGGACTTCATCTACCATGTTTAGGGTTCACATTCTGTGTGCTAACTTGAAGGTTGTCGTGTAGGGATCGAGGAGTCGAAGGGAGTCGACTTGTACGTCGAGGATAGTTCAAACACTACACGATATTGAGGTAACTTACCTTCCAGTAGGGGTGGGTCTAAGGCCACAATGCCGACCCACCAAAGAGGGGTATTTAGAAGATGATTGTCTTTATGGTAATTATCTTGGTCCGATTATGTGCTTTGGTCATGAGATTTATCTGTATGATATGTTATGTGTATAGTAGGGATCAGTATCCCTGACGGCGGTCCTTAGGACTGAAGGGTAGGTCAGTACCCGGATATGCCTGACTTTATGTTTATATCTTGATGTTGCATGCTAGTGGTAGGGGGTGGAATAGTCTCCAGTTACTGGTTAAAAGATACCGATGACAGTTACCGGTTGAAAGATACCGATGATGATTACCGGTTGAAAGATACCGATGATGATTATTGATTGAAAGATACTGACGATGATTACCGGTTGAAAGATACCGATGATGATTACCGGTTGAAAGATACCGATGGAAGTTACCGGTTGAAAAATACAGACGATATTGGATGGTATGTGGTATGATAGGGGAACTCACTAAGCTTTGTGCTTACGGTTTCAGTTTTGGTTTCAGACACCTCTTCGTCTAATGAGAAGGACCCGGCGGCGTAGCATCGCATCACACACACACACATAATTCCGCATCGAACTTTCTGTGATTGTACTCTGATTTTCATTACTTTTGATGTCATGGGTTGGGACACAACATTATGATTTTGTAATGTGTTGCTTTAATGACAATGTTATGGTAAAATGCTTTATAAATTATTAATTCAAAAAAGAAATTTTCGGGCTTGAAATTTGGGATGTTATAAGTTGGTATCAGAGCCCTGGTTTGAGGGATTCGGACACACCCTCGGGGGTGTCTAGACTCAAACCGAGGGACTAAAAGAGTTTTTTTACAAGGAAAATGGTTGTCTAAAATCTAAATGTGGGGATTTTAAGAAAGACGAAGTGTGTGATGCATGCGATCGGCCGGGCTCATGTAAGTTTTCTCCAAGATACCCATACTTGCTATGTTATGTTATATGGTTTTGATTTAGAAAACTGCATGCTAGAATAGGACTAAGGATCTACGAGGATACCGTGTGTGCCTGATATATGATTCTAAGAATTGCATGCTAGTTAGGGCTAAGGATCTAGGGAGGATGCCTTGTATGCCTGTTGTATGAGCTATATGCTAGGACTGTTTAGTCAGCAGTAGGATGGCCTATGTAGGTTATGCCTGGTTTGGTTACCCAATGCACGAATGTTGCTTGCTTTGTGCTATAGGGATCCTGGCCATCTTCAACTAGCTAAGGAACGCATATGTAACAGTATCCGCAAGCTAGTTTTAGGGTGGTGGTGGGGACTCCTAGTGCAGCTGATGGTGGAGGGTAGGTCAGAGAGTGCCCTAGGGAAGCCGAGGATGAGGTTAGTGGGAAGGGTATGGGTAAAAGGGACATGGTGAAGTCGAAGCAATCCTTTAGGAAAATATGGGTAGATGTGGAAGGTAGTGTGGGCCCGTACTACTGAAAGCAGAGGATCCGTACTCGAATCAAGGAGGGCGTAGATGGAACCTGGAAACTTGGAAAGTGTGTGAGACCTCTAGAAAGTATATGTGACCCTGAAATTTGTATGTTTATTTTCAGAATGGTGGTCACGCGACATGGAGCAGGAGGTTCAGGATCTGGGTCAGGATCAGGCTCGGGTGCAGGATCCGAGCATGTGGATGATGGGTCACGCGAATTCATCGCGTCCGAGATCACGAGAGGTATCCTTGATGCGACACCGGTTATATTCGGGTCTATCAAGGAATGGATCATGGAGCTGATGGAGGATCGCCTCAGGGCGTTCAGGAGCGACTTGGCGACTAGCCAGTCAGGATCAGGCACACTGTCCTTTACGAACTTTAGAGGGAATGGAGCACCGGATTTCCATGGGGTGAAAGACTCTATTGCTACTAGGAGATGGATGGCAGACATCGAGTCTGCGCAGCTGACGAGCTTCTTCCCGGAAGGGTCGAAGGTCCATTTTGTTGTAGGGTGTTTGAGAGACAGAGCCAGAGATTGGTGGGAGTCAATTCGTGACCATATGGGAGCCTCGGCTATTGAGGCTATGACCTGGTCAGACTTTGTGACCAGATTCAGGGCGGAGTTTGCGCCAGCTGTGGAACTTCAGCAGCTGGCCAGGGAGTTCTTGGACATGAGACAGACTACGGAGACTATGGCGGAGATCACTGCCATGTTCCGGGAGAGGGCATTTCTGGTGCCCTAGTATGCGGGTGATGGGGACATGAGGAGGACCCGTTACCATGACACGCTACGAGTTGACATCCGGGAGCATGTCAGTTTCTCAGCTTGCCCTACCTTGGATTCCATTATTGCCAGGGCTAGGGAGAGGGAGATTGATCTGGAGCACATCCGGAAGAGGAAGGCATCGGAGGGGCTGACGACAGGGGCTTTGTGGAAGAAGCCCAAGGGATCCGATGGTAGGCCGAAAGGCCAGTCAGGATAGGACCGCTGTGGGAAATGTGGTCGGTCACATGAGGGAGCTTGTCGCACTAGACCGGGTTCAGGCTGCTATAAGTGTGGCAAGGTTGGGCATTTTGGCAAAGATTGTACTGCCCCTACTCCTACGATTCAGATATCAAACATGATTTGCTTTCATTGCAATTAGAGGGGCCATAAAAAGGCCAATTGCCCTAGATTGACAGCAGCAGTGGCGCCAGCTCCAGCGACAGCATGGGTTGTGGATGGCCGGAAGGCCAAGTTGGAGGCTCCAGTGGTTCGGAGCTGAGCATTTCAGCTGACAGCCGAGGAGGCACGCGCTACACCCGATGTGGTGACGGGTATGATATGTTATTTTATGCTTTTATGATTACGTCGTTGTAATTTTGCTATATTATGTGCCTTGCTTAGGGTTGTTCCATGTGAACGTTATTTATATTTAGGTGTTGTTTTATTCGGGTGCCACTCGATCATTTGTCTCTCTTGCACTTAGCAAGAAGTTTCCGGAGTCTTCGAGCATGTTGGATTGCCCTCTAGAGGTCAAGATTGCGGACGACCGGTCGGTACGAGCGTCAGAGGTCTACCAGGATTGTGTTTTGAGGCTGTTCGAGGAACGTTACCTGGTGGACTTGGTTCCCATACTTTTGCAGGGTAACAAGGTTATTATTGGCATCAATTGGCTGAGCCCCAATGGGGCAGTGATTGACTGCGCGCAACAGTCATTACAGATTAGGACCCCTAGTGGGGGAGAGCTTGTGGTTCTAGGTGAAAGGCCACAATGAGGACCAGCTTTATGTTCGGAAGCGAGGGCAAAGAGCTACCTCTAGCAGGGTTGCGCAGGTTATGTCGCCTATATTATGGATACCCGAGAGGCGGGTAAGGCGACGGTGGGCGATGTGCCCGTAGTACGGGAGTTTGAGAACGTATTCCCTGAGGACTTGCCCGGGGTACCTCCGGAGAGATAGGTGGAATTCAGAATCGACCTAGTCCCTTGTGCGGCTCTGATAGCCAAGGCACCGTATTAATTGGCTCCTCCTGAAATGCAGGAGTTGTCTACACAGCTGAAGGAGCTATTAGACAAGGGGTTCATTAGACCAAGTAGTTCACCTTGGAGAGCCCTGATTCTGTTTTTAAAGAAGAAGGATGGGTCACATCGGATGTGTATAAGTTATCGGGAACTGAATAAGGTGACGGTGAAGAACCGTTGCCCACTCCCAAGGATCGATGATCTCTTCAACCAGCTTCAGGGAGCATCTTGGTTCTCCAAGATTGATTTGCGTTCAGGGTATCACTAGTTGATTTTGTGGTCACTATGAGGAGGATGTGCAGAAGACTGCCTTTCGGACCCGTTATGGTCACTATGAGTTTGTGGTGATGCCTTTTGGGCTCACCAATGCTCCTGCCGCGTTCATGGATCTCATGAACCGTGTGTGCACGCCGATGCTGGATCGGTCTATGATAGTTTTCATCGATGACATCTTGGTCTATTCCAAAATGCAGGAGGAGCACAAGGGGCATCTGCAAGAGGTTCTGGAGATTTTGAGAAGGGCGAACTTGTATGCTAAGTTCTCCAAGTGTGAGTTCTGGTTGCTCGAGGTGCAGTTTATTGGGCACCTTTTCAACCAGAACGGGATTTCGGTAGATCCGGCCAAAGTGGAGGCCGTGATGAGATGGGAGGTTCCGAGGTCTCCATCTGAGATTCGAACTTTCCTAGGATTAGCCTACTACTATCGGAGATTCATTCAGCATTTCTCCAAGATAGCCGTACCCCTGACCAGGCTAACGAGGAAAGTCGTGGTCTTTCGTTGGGGGCCTGAGCAGCAGGCTGCATTTGAGGCACTGAGACAGAGATTGTGCAAGGCGCCAATCTTAGCCCTGCCAGAGGGCATGGAGGATTTCGTCGTGTACTGTGATGCGTCTATCTCGGTTTTAGGCGTAGTATTGATGCAGATAGGGCATGTCATTGCTTACGCTTCGCGGCAACTGAAGCCTCACAAGGAGAACTACCTGACGCATGATTTGGAGTTGGGGGCTGTTGTGTTCGCCCTCAAGATTTGGCGTCATTACCTCTATGGGGTTCGTTGTACGATTTACACGGACCACAAGAGCCTGAGGTATCTTATGGACCAGCCAAATCTGAATATGAGGAAGTGTCGGTGGCTTGATGTGGTAAGGATTATGACTGTGAGATCCTCTACCACCCGGGAAAGGCCAATGTGGTGGCCGACGGGCTTAGCTGCAAGCCAACACCGGTCAGGGATATCTGTCTGAGGATGACAGTAGTGACACCGCTGTTGGAGGGGATTTGGGAGGCCCAGTAGGAGGCCATGAAGGAAGAACATCGGAAGAGCGAGCAGATTGTCGGGCAGGTTTCCTCTTTTTACTATGACAGCCGAGGATTATTGAATCTACACCGTAGGGTCTAGGTGCCATACCACGGGGGTGTGCGCCAGGTTCCGATGGAGGAGGCGCACAAATCTCGATTCTCCATTTATTCTGGGGCGACGAAGATGTATAAGGATCTTCGCCTGGACTATTGGTGGCCCTACATGAAGCGGGATGTAGCATGGTACGTGGAGAGGTGCTTGTAACAATTGGTGAAAATAGGAATGATCGTACGATATGGTAAAACAATTAAATGTTATGAGATTATACATTGGTCAATAAATTTTATATTTAAATAAATAAAAATATAAAATGAATTATTATAAGGTTTAATTAGAATGTATTTAAGTGTTTTTGAATAAAAAGAATAAAATATAAACATTAAAGTTCAAATACACAAAAACTACATTGTTATTTTATACTAAGTATACATGTATGTATTTGTACATATGTATTATTATCTAGTGAATGCCTAGTTATGGGTCATGACTTAAAGTGATTTCATGTAAGGAATATGATGTCTAAATCAATTAAGATAAGACAATTGGTGGAGATAAGTGCCAACTTAACTAATAAGGGCTTAATCACTTAAGACATTTTACTAAGAATGCTTTTAAATCCCTCTTCTAATTTTCGAGATTAAGACCTTCCCTCTCCTTAACTAGAACTCCTAACTAACTAAATAACTAGTAGTTAGTTAGTTAACTAACCCTATCTCTAAGACACCACCCAAGCAAGTGGCTAGACAAGATCACATCACTTAAACTCACATCTCATCACAAGCTAGTCTAGGTTTTGTCCCCTTATCCTCTTCCACTCTTTCCTCCTTCATATCCACGAAATTTCCTCTTCATTTTACCCTCATTTGAGCAGCCAATACTCCAGGGAATTACTCTCAACCTTCATCTCATTTTCAGCCACAAGAACTTCCTTCCAAATCCATCAAAACCGTGAACTAAAGGGTTGTTGTCCCTTTTGTGTTTCAGCCAACATTTCACCAATCTACACCTTCCTTTTGCTTGATATTTTTACCACCAAATACCCCTGAAGTTAGCTGTTATGCTACTCAAAAATATTTATTCAAAACAGTTAGTAAACTACCATTTTTCTTACTCTTTTGTTGTGAAGTTTTCATGACAGCAACATAGCATCAAACCAACACCCAAAGTTCTTCATCTTCAACCTTCCATTCTTCAAGTATTCGAATAAGGTGAATTCATACCCCTACATTTTCATGTTATCTTCAAGTTTTAGGGGGGGGGGGGGAATACAAGTTAGAACATTAAACATAACTTAAATTTAAAAGACAACTTTCTATAGAAAAGTTGAGTCCTGTTCACGGACTGTTTTGACCATCTTAAACTTAATATCTTTCAAAACTGCACAATATGCAAATAGCTCAGGTTTATACATTTATAAGGACTACTCGCATGCATTCATACCATTTTTCTACAATTTATGGCGATTTTTTTAAAGTTGTTTGTCATTTCAGAAGTGATTTCGGACAAGTCTGTGAAGATGTTCAATTTCGCACAAGTTTGAGACCACTAAAAATCATAATAAAAATTAGGAACAAAGTATACTCATTTTACAAATTCTCAGAGGTGACGGATTCAGTTTATGACTTACGATGATTTTTGTATAAGTTTTCTAAAAACAGGAACAATAAAGGGTAAAACTGTCAAAAATGGTTTATAGATTTATTAACACCTTCTAACATTTTTGAGCAATGTTTATACATTAAGGAAGTTAAAACACAATCATTTAAATATGTTTAATTACCATTTTTACAAAAGTGATAAGTACAAAAAGGTCTTTACTATCAAACTTAAGGATTATTTCATGCAAAGTTTCTAATGAAAACATAAGAATATGAACAACAATTACGAAACATACCAAATCATCTTTTAAAATTTATACATCTATATATATATATATATATATATATATATATATATATATATATATATATATATATATATATATATATATATATATATAACCATTTGCATATATATGTTTTGGTTAAAAAAAAACTTGTCTTCTGCATCAAAAATATACAAATATAGTTTACGAAACTTTACCCCATTTGTATCTCGTTGAGGAAAGGTAAAATATTATCAAATGCATATCTAAAGATTTCACGTCGTTTTTCATAGCTATCCCAGTCTTAGGGGATGATCATTTATACAAACATTTTTAGCACAAAAACACGTAAACTTGTTGATCAAATTTTGTGAGTTTCGTCTTCACGGTACCTTATAAAGTACACACAAAAGTCTTGTTAAATATAACCAGAGTCTCTTGTAGGGAGAGCGTGATAGTTGTGTATAGATCTATACTGGGATCGACAATCCGGAACCTTATCTGCTTGCAACAGCTAGACCAGCAGGTCTGGGGGTGACAAATGTCATAACGAAATCGACACCTGAAGAATGTTGCAAACAAGGCAGTCTGGGTCAATCAAGCATGGTTATAAGATAAAAATGAAAACTCACATAAAACAACAACGACACTTATAGGTTACGCAAAGACAGTCTTCAAATAGTTTATATACAAACAAAACTATATAAAATCATTTTAAGTAGGAAAATTACTTAAACGCTTCGGTCTTGGTTCATTTAAGGCCACATCTCATTTTAGGGAAAATATAGGATTTTCCGAAAAACAAACATTACTACATTTCATAGAAAAGGTTTACAAATATACATACAAATGCTTATTAACTCACCAACTTAAATGTTGATACTCTCTTTTCAAATAACTTGTATTCTTAGGAAATCAGGAAATCAGGTAACAACTGGCTTTGAGGATGGGACGCGTAGGCGTCTAAACAAATCTTCTGACAACATATTGTAATTAATATTTCGAAACATGTAATACGTACAAATGATGTAACTTTTTCAATTATATATATGTTGGTTGTGTTTGCTTTGAACATTTATACTCAACTGTTATGATACACTACATGATAGTCACCCGCCCCTGGACGTTTCCGCCATCCTGGTTTGGAGGTGTAACAGTGCTTGACCTGCAGGAAGGTCAAGTCCGAGCACTAGAGGCCACACGGCAACATGCAGCCGTTGGATATTCCGTTGTGGAAATGGGAGGACAGTATGATGGATTTTATCACAAAGCTTCCCAGGACCACGTGAGGAGTGGATTCGATCTAGGTCGTCGTCGATCGGTTGAAGAAGAGTGCCCAATTTATTCCGATTCAGGAGAGCATTTAGGCCGAAAAGTTGGCCGACAACTATATCAGGGAGGTGGTGGCGTGGCACGGGATGCCAGTGTCGGTGATTTCAGACACAGATGTTTGGTTCATTTCTAGGTTTTGGAAGAAGTTTCATGACGATCTGGGTACTCGTCTGGATTTTAGCACCACCTTCCACCCGTAGACAGATGGTCAGAGTGAGCAAACCATCTAGACCTTGGAGGACATGTTGTGGGCGTATGTCTTAGACTTCGGAGGTAGTTTGGATACTTATCTTCCGTTGGCTGAATTCTCATACAATAACAGCTATCACGCGAGTATCGATCGTCCTCCCTTCGAGATATTATACGGTAGGAAGTGCAGGACCCCGATATGCTAGGGTGAAGTTGGCCAGAGGGTCATGGGGAGCACCGAGGTGGTGCTCAAGAAGAAAGAGAGGATTCAGAAGGTCCCGAGCAGGCTTCAGGCTGCTCAAAGCCAGCAGAAAAGTTATGTCGACAAGCGCCGATCAGACCTAAAGTTCCAGGTCGGGGATATGGTTCTCCTAAAGGTATCGCCATGGAAGGGTGTCATCTGATTCATGAAACGGGGCAAGTTGGGCCCCAGGTACATTGGACCATTCAGGGTCTTACCCAGAGTGAGCAAGGTGGCTTATAGGTTGGATTTTCCAGCCGAACTCAGCCAGATCCACAACACTTTCCACGTCTCCCAGCTGAGGAAGTGCCTGGTGGATGGCTCAGCAATAGTACGCTTAGAGGATATTCAGGTCGATGACAGCCTAAATTATATTGAGCGGCCAGTGGCGATCCTCGACTGGAAGTCGAAGGATCTGATGAACAACAGGGTGGAGCTAGTGAAGGTGCAATGGCAGCACCGGAAGGGCCTGTAGTGGACATGGAAGCCGGTGGATGAGATGATGGAGCATTACCCAGAACTTTTCTAGGAATGAGCAGCAGACTTCGAGGATGAAGTCTGAAATAAGTGGGGGAGATTTGTAGCACCCGGTTCCTGGTATGTATTTTATTTAATATATCTGCATTTTTTGCCTGGGACTCGGCGAGTTGAAGGCCCAACTCGTCAAGTAGGAGCGGGTTTGGATGTGACTTAAATGACGGTTTCGTCGAGTCGGCGGCCAGACTCAACAAGTAGGCTCTGACTGGACAAAAACCCTAATCTGAGGGTTTGCACCCTATTTAATCATCTCTTTCAGCCACCACTCGTCCCTATTTCTCCCAAAGACCCTCCATAGCAAACCCTAAGTGTTTTGGTGCAAGAGCTAAGGATTTTGAGTGATTTTTGTGGGTTTTGACCTCAAGGAAGAAGCAAGAGCATAGAAGGATCAAGTAGAGACTGAAGGATTAGACTTTGGTTCATCATTTGCAGTCTTTGAAAGGTATAAAGTCCATACCTTGCTTGCTTGTTTGTTAGATCCCTTTTTGGGGAAGATTTAGGGATTTTAAGCCATATGAGGTGACCAACCATGATTTGCAAACATGGTTGGGGGTCAAAGACTTTGGATCTAGCACTTGGGAAGAGTCACAAGGCAGATTTGGGTTGCTTTTGCACCCAAGGAAGGTCCCATGCAACAAAAGAGCCATTTTAGAGCCTTTTTGGCTAAAAAGTCCAATGCATGCACGTAAAGTTTGTAATTTTACATGCTAGATCGAGCTTAGGGGCTTGGATCTATCATTTGGACAAGTGTTGTACATCAGAAATCGAGGATTTAGGGTGTGGACGTTATCGATTCGGCGAGTCCATTCGTGGGGCTCGACGAGTCCAAGGCATTTAGTCCCATATCTATTGAGGGTCAAAAGAACTCAGTTGGGTGTTAGAAGGGTTGTAGCAGGTCAGAAGGAGTGACCCAACGCATTGGACTTAGTTTTAGACCTGGAGTTCATGGAACTCGACGAGTGCTAGAACAGACTCGGCGAGTCCAAGGCAATCTTCTTATGGTTGAAGATGAACTCGACGAGTTGTTCATATAACTCGGCGAGTCAAGGTTAGGACTTGTTCATCAGATGAAGGTGAACTTGACGAGTTGTTCATACAACTCGGCAAGTCGGATGAAGGTTCATTTGATGCTCGTAAAGAAGAGGAACTCGTCGAGTCGTTGCCAAACTCGACGAGTCGAGTCGTGGATAAGGACGTGTAAAAGGTTAGGCACTCGACGAGTTGACGACCCAACTCGGCGAGTCGGGTCAACTTGAATTTGACTTTGATTGGACTTGATCTACCCTGTTTAGGGTTGTACGTTCTGTGTGTTGACTTGAAGGTTGTCGTGTAGGGATCGAGGAGTCGAAGGGAGTCGACTTGTACGCCGAGGATAGTTCAAACATTGCACGACATTGAGGTGAGTTACCTTCCAGTAGGGGTGGGTCTAAGGCCACAATGCTGACCCACCAAAGAGGGGTATTTAGAAGATGATTGTCTTTGTGATAATTATATTGGTCCGATTATGTGCTTTGGTCATGAGATTTATCTGTATGATATGTTATGTGTATAGTAGGGATCAGTTTCCCTGATAGCGGTCCTTAAGACCGAAGGGTAGGTCAGTACCCGGATATTCCTGATTGTATGTTTATATCTTGATGTTGCATGCTAGTAGTAAGGGGTGGAATAGTCCCCAGTTACCGGTTGAAAGATACCGATGACAGTTACCGGTTGAAAGATAGTATTGATGATTACCGGTTGAAAGATACCGATTATGATTACCGGTTGAAAGATACCGACGATAATTAGCTTGAAAGATACCGACGATGATTATCGGTTGAAAGATACCGATGGAAGTCACCGGTTGAAAAATACCGACGATATTGTATGGTATGTAGTATGATGGGGGAACTCACTAAGCTTTGTGCTTACAGTTTCAGTTTTGGTTTCAGGTACCTCTTTGTCTAATGGGAAGGAGTCGGCGGCGTAGCATCGCATCACACACACACACACACACGTAATTCTGCATCGGACTTTCTGGGATTGTACTCTGATTTTCATTACTTTTGATGTCATGGGTTGGGACACAACATTATGATTTTATAATATGTTGCTTTAATGACAATGTTATGGTAAAATGTTTTATAAATTATTAATTCAAAAATGAAATTTTCGGGCTTGAAATTTTGGATGTTGCAGAACATGTATTGCGATACTTGAAGAATGATTTCGATCGTTGCCACCATAGAATGATATCAGAGAAAACAATGGGAATTATGATGATATGTAGCTACTTGTAGGATTTATGTAATGTTTTGTTAGAATTAAAACATCACTTGCACTAAATGTTTAGATTAATACTTTGGGAGATTGTATTATTAAACTTTAACGTTTCGATCTATTTTTCTGCAATTAATATTTCCTAGCAGTTTTTAAAGTTTTTCTACCGTTTTTCTACCATTTTAATGTTAAATAATAAAAAAACTAAAAGAAAGTTAACGCTACAATTAGTTGTGACACCTTTAGTGGCTACGAAGTACTAGTGGCGATGAAGCGTCAGCGGGCGATAAAGAGCCTTAGTGGCGAGACACCTTTTAGCGGCGACAAAAGTCAATAGTGGCGACCATTGAAGCATTAGTGGTGACCTTTAGCGGTGATGCCCATCACCACTAAAGATCTATATTATTGTGGTGAAGGGATGAAATGGTCATGTATTGACGAGCAATTATATGAAATTCATGTGACTCTATCTTCTCGCTGGTTGAATATCATGGTTATCACTAAAGTTGATTTCCCCATCTTACTTTCCAAAAAAAAAAACAGGTATGAGATCATGCAAAAATTTTCTTTTTTAAAATATATAGTCGTGTACATCGCTGGTTGAATATCATGGTTATCACTGAAGTTGATTCTTAACCAACTCAATTCTTTAAGACCCAATTGATTAAACTATTTATTTACCAAGTCAACTCATGTCTTAATCCAACTCTGATCATTATAAAATCCTATCGATGTATACATAGAAAATATATAAAAAAAAAATATTTGATGATTTCTAGAGACTTGACTTACTGATGATTGGTTGGAACTTGACTTAGTGTCGTCTCTCGTTTTCTTAGTAATATTTTCCACGACTGTCGCATAATTCGATGTTTGGCTTTCTTGTTTCTTATTGTCGTCTCTCGTTTCTTAGTCATATTTCGATGTTGTTATTAGTACCTGCTACGATTTGCCAAGAAGGTGTACGCGACGTTTCATTGTTATGGATATAGATAGTAGAAACAAATGTCGTCTTAGATTGGCATACAATTGGTGTAAAAATCTCATATCAAATGTTTGAAACTAGTCTGATGTTCTTCACACTCCTAGCTCTTCGCTAGGGTTGTTTTTCATGGTAATTATTTCTTTGTTTATTACAAAAACTTCACTGAAATTATTTGAACTTCAGGATTTTTTTTCTTATGATTTGACCTCCAAAGTGTATAATAAAAAAGCTTTTAATACATAAACCATATACATCTGATTATCTACAGAATGTTGCAACCTCCAGCATCACGGGTTGGCGGATACCCATATACAAAATGTCCATATCCATCATAACAAGGAGTGTTACAATACATCATTGGAAATCCAACAGCTGGTTTATTGACTTCCTTCCCCTTCTCTTTGTATGGTCCAACACTTACAATATTAGCAACCTTCCGTTTCTTTCTCAAGCTAGTTGCGACGCAAACAGGGTCAACATCCCCAATCACAACTAACATCTCCTTCTGTAAATCCACCGATACCTCATCAACACCAGATAATTTAGTGACAGTCTTCATTACCTCCTTCCTGCATTTTTGAGAATGCATGCTAACTTTCACCTTTATCTCCTGCGTTTGTGCATGCGTATAAAAGAATAGCTAAGTTGGTGGGTAAGAAAATTACTATGTAGTCTAGCAGAGAAGGGGATGCAGCTGTTTTAAAAAAAAAAAAAAAACGTACAAGGTAGGGGGATGTGCCACGAAATGGAAATTACCTGAGGCATAGTACGTTAATTAACAAACCAATGTTTTAAACCTTAAATGTTCATGATCAAAACCATGTAAAATTTATATACGCATTTTCTTTTGTTGACAACATCATCTTACCAAACAAATTGACTATTGATATTAAAAGACTTTTGACTCTTACGATGTCGATCTGGTGAGGATTTTATCTACAATAAATACGTGATTTAACGGGTTAGAAATTTGTACAAGTTTTGTCTTGTTCACACTGACAAGCATTAATTAAAACTATTCTCAATTGATGACAAGCGTAATAATTTTCACGTTTATAATTATAAAAAGGTAAAAGAAATACGTTGATTATTTTTACACTCCACTGTGTCTCTTTTACATTTGGAGGGTTTGACTATTTTTTATTGGCTTTTTGACTGTATTTTTAAGAAAGCTATCACAGTTTTTCATACTTAATTTTCTATTTTCGAATGAATTAAAACACAAAAAATCACAACTAACTGAATTTATATTGTTTATAAGTTTGTTTACTTAATCAGTAACTTAATACAGTAAACTTAAAAAAATAAATAAATAAATAAATAAATCAGTAAACTTAATAAAAGATGCCGACAAAACATGTTCGTCGGAAAATAGTCGTCGGAATCGTTGTTCGTCGGAAAACGGTAAGTTCTCTCTTTCCAACTTCGTATCTTCATTTATATGTTGTTCGTCAGAGTCATTCGTCGGAGGCTGCCATCCAATGACGGTAGCAGTAATAAAGTCACTTATCAAAAAAAAAAAAAAAAAAAAAAAAAAAAAAGCCAATTCGGGTCCCCGACGGAGGCGAGTTAGTGGTGGCAGTGCTCCGACGGAAAAAATAATTTGAGTTCTCCGGCTTGCTGGCGACAATGCTCCGTCGAGAGAGAGAGACAAAGAAACATGCCACATTTTGCGGCGGCGACATGGTGGCCAGCTGAATCAAAAATCCGGCGAGATGGATCACAGAACAGGGATACGTGATATAGAAACTGATTTGTGAGAAATATATATATATATATATATATATATATATATATATATATATATATATATATATATATATATATATATATATATATATATATATATAAAATGGGTTGGTATTGGAGTAGGCACTTGGGCTAAATTTGGACTAAGATTTTGGTTTCTAATATTAATATTTTTTTTCATTGGACTTGAATTTTTTATTAATTTCTAATCAGCTATTTTTTAACAAAAAAATTTAGGTTATTAATAATATTTTTTCAAAATAAAATTTAGGTTATTAATCAAAATTTTTATTTATTATTATTTTTTTTATAGGAGAAAAATGGAGAATGTTTTAGAATTTTCAACCGACCAAGTATATATCTAATCTTATTATTTACTTATGTATAATTAAATGATGTATTTTATTGATGTTTTTTAAGATGAGTTTTTTTTCTCAATTGTTAGGTCTTTAAATCTCGTGGAGATTTAATGACTTGGGTGCAAAATGTGGCACGTTAACAAGGTTACGTTATCGTCACTAAACGATCAAATGCAATAACTAAGGACTTCATTTCTAAAATAGTTGTAACACCCGGTTCTCGATACGTATTTTCAATTTAAGTAATTGCATGTTTTACACTGGGACTCGACGAGTTGGAGGCCCAACTTGTCGAGTAGACTGGATTTTAGACGCGGGTTTTAAGTAACCTACTCGACAAGTCGGGAGCCTGACTCGACGAGTAGGACTTCCTGGATGAAACCCTAATATTTGGGGTTTACACCCTGTTGAAACGCCTTAATTTGTCCCATTTCAGTCTCCATCGTCTCTCACAGTCCAAAAAAGCCGTAACTCAAAACCGTAAAGCATTTGGAGTGTCCTTGAACCATTTTTGTTTGTTTTTGGTTGTTTGAAGCTTGACGAAAGAAGTGGAAGCTTGAGGGTTCCAGAAGAAGCAAGTAGGTTTTGCTTCATTTCCAGCTCATTCAAGGTAAAAAGCTTCAACCTTGACTTCCCATTTATTAGATCCTCTTTAGGGCTTGAATCTTGTCATTTTTGGGGCATTTCTAAGTCACCTTCGGGTTTAGAATGTAATATAGAGTGATGACTTTAGATCTTGAACCTAGGAGGGTTTTCATGACATAAAGGTGTCAACTTTATTTCCATAAGAGCCCCATGCATCTTGTAGACTCCATTTTGGACCTTTTGGGCTTGAAGACCCATGCATAGACGTAAAGTTTATGACTTTACGTGTTAAATTGACCTTAGGAGGTCAGATCTACACCTTGGATGCAATGAGCTCAACTGAAACCGATTGTAAAGACATGGAGCTTGGGGGACTCGCCGAGTTGTTTATAGGACTCGGCGAGTCGGGTATTGGTTCCCTAACCTTTTCTATTTCTGAGGAATCTGGTTGACTCTAGGAGGGGACTCAACAAGATGAATGTGATTATGGACCTGAATATCAACGTACTCGATGAGTTCAAGGATGAACTCGGCGAGTTCAATGCATTATCCTAATTACATGAAGAAGAACTTGATGAGTTCAAGAAGAACTCGACGATTCAAGGACTAAACACTCGGATGAAGATGAACTCAACGAGTTCAAGGATGAACTCAGCGAGTCAGTTGTAGAAGGTCTCGACATTGTTAAAGGAGAACTCGTTTAGCACTTACAAGACTCGGCGAGTAGGGTCGAAGTGTTAGCATTTTAAGGATTAGGGAACTCGGCGAGTTGAGTCAATCAGATGTTGACTTTGACCTAGGGTTGAGTTTGACCAAGGTGTTGACCTTGACTTTGACTTTGACCTGAGTAACTCTTGAATGGTTTAAGAGTATGTAATGGTAAATTAAGGAAGGTTGTTATGTATAGGAGTTGAGAGGAATTGATCCCGACAGCGAGGACAGTTCAGACTTCACGAAACTGAGGTGAGTTACATTCCAGTAGAAGTGGGTCTAAGGCACCAAGGGTGGCCCACTAGTAAGAGATTATAGTAGAGGTGATTTTCTTTGTGATAATTATCTGGTATGTTGCTATCTATTATGATTATGTGCTTGGATGCTAAATGTGCTAGTAGTAGTAGGGGCGGAACAGTCCCCAGTCACCAATTGAAAGATACCGAAGGGGTAGACAGCACCTATGCATGCTTAGCTATATGTTCATGATATGTTATTATGTGGTGGTGGTAAGGGGTCAAATAGTCCCTAGTTACCGGTTGAAAGATACCGAAGGGGAGGCTAGTTCCCAGCTACCGGTTGAAAGATACCGAAGGGAAGGTTAGCTTTTGGTTACCGGCTGTAAGATACCAAATGGGAGGTTAGCTCCCGGCTACCGGTTGAAGGATACCAAAGGGGAGCCTAGCTCCTAGTCATGCCAACTAGATACCGATTAAAAGATACCGAGTGATAAGCCTTATGTTGTATGTGGTATGATAGGGTAACTCACTAAGCTTCATGCTTACAGTTTTTAGTTTTGTTTTAGGTACCTCTTCAATGAAGGAGAAGGAGCCGACGCGGTAGCTGCACATCACCTACACACATACAAGATTTACACACCATGACATTCTGGGGATTGTACTTTGATGTTACTATTGTTTTCATGATATGACTTTGAGACATGTGACCATGGTTTTGATGAAATGACTTCACTTGATGATATTTTCTCATAAGCGATTTTCAAAATTGTTATATCAAAAATGAAATTTTGGCCTTGAATTTTGGGATGTTACAATAGTACTTGGTTGTGACCATGGTGGTATAGCTGGAAATAAAGATACGCAAACAAAAAAAATTAATTGTCCATTCATATTGGTAGAAAAGTATTTGAAGGCACATGATGGTTGGAAGTTAAGGGTCATACGTGACGAACACAATCACGAACCATCAATGTACATGGAGGGATGTCATTCTTTTGCAATGCGGTTGTCGGATAAAGAAGCTCGTTTGATGCAAGATTTGACAGAGTTGGATGTGAAACCGCGAAATATTTTGCCAACACTAAAAGCGCAAAATCAAAATAATGTGTCTTCATCGAGAACTATATATAATTTTGTCCAAAATTTTGGGAGATCTTGGCGAGCAGGTAGAACTCCGATGCAAAATTTTATGCACATTTTGCAAACTAAAGGGTACAACTTATATTATCGTGTAAACATGATTACTAACGAGTTAGAAGAGCTATTTTTTTTCATCCAACATCATTAAAGATCTGGCAAGCATTTCCATATGTGGTGTTGATGGATGCTACACATAAAACAAACAAGTATAATCTTCCTTTTCTAGAAATTGTTGGTGTCACTTCTACAAACAAGACGTTTTCCATAGCCTTTGCATTCATGCATAATGAAAAAACGAGCAACTATATATGGGCATTGACTTGTTTGAAATTGACGATTAATGATTATTTTTTCCTTCGTTTTACCGTCACTGATAAATATTTGGAATTGATGAAAACATGCGGAGATATTTTTCCACAAAGTAATCAGTTACTTTGTAGGTGGCATATATTCAACGATATAACAAAGCATTGCAGACAAAGAATCAAACCACAAAAGACGTGGGATTCTCTTCATCTAAAGTGGATGAAGTTAGTAGAATCTCCAACACTAAATGAATACATGCAAAATTATGCAAACCTCCAAACATTATTGTTCGAACATGCGGTTTTTATTCATAGACTAGGTGTGAGACACGTGTACTAAAAGGGTTTATTAAAAATAAAATTTTAATATCAATACTTAAATATTAAATATTTTATAAAATAACACTTTTACATAACATAATATAATCTTTTGGAACATTTATAAAAGAAATCAAATACTCTTTAGAGCATTAGACTTTATTATCAAATTAATAGAATGATTCTCTTTCCTTATGAAAAAATTTGTGGAATTTTATTTTAAAAAATGGAAATTCCCAAAAAATGACAAGTAGAAAATAATAATTCTAAAACTCTCACAAAATTAGATGTGGAAAAACTCTTGAGAATTTGACAAATAGCAAAAAAAAAAAAAAAAAAAAAAAAAAAAAAAAAAAAAAAAGAAACTTCATTTATTAGAGAGGATTTGTTGAAGCCTTAATTTTTTTAACAGTTGTTATTAATTCATACAAGCTAATTTGTTTTATCTTCACATTTAGATGTTTTTGATTATCTTTATACTGTTTAGTTGGGGAAGTATGCTGAAATATTTGTATTGTTGTGGACTGAAAAGCATGTCAATTTTGTAAATTCAACATTAAATAGAGTCGAGAGCCAACACACCAAGTTGAAAAAACACTTGGAGTCTGCGAAATCTGATTTTGGATAAATTTATACATTCGTCAACAATTGTTAGACAAGTTATCGAGTTTATATGACGACTACACTAGAGTTTTCGTTAGATGCGATGAAGTAGTTACTTCATTGTCTTTCTTTATGAAGACTAAGTCAGCACCAACAAAACTTTGGATGCTTATGTCTGAGATAGGCATCTTGATAGTCAACATGTTTGGTGTGATCGTTCAATTTTTTACCACTGAGGCCCCGTAACTTTTTTTTCTCTTTGGAGAGGTCCTAGAGAGTTTCAAAATCATCGGGTCCTTATATTTGCACTTGTGTACACCAATCATTATGTGATGATACAATTGTAAAGAGAGTACCCAATGCCTCCCATTGCGACATTGTGGATCCGCTACAAAGCAACCGAATGGGAAACTATGTATAAGTCGCGGCTAATATTTTATAAGCATCTGAAACCTACTGAAAGATCTTTTATGATTATAAATGATTAGTTGTTTGTAACATCCCATAAATTGTGACCAAAACTTTCTTTAAAAGACATTACTAACCCATAAATATTAAAACATTTCAATTATACTACAAGGGTTTTATGACAAATTAGAGTATCTTTTCAAAACACTTGTTCATTTTATCAAAGTAAACATCCCAGGCTAAACTTCTTGGTGTGTGCCATGCGATCATCCCGGGCCCTTCCCTCCGTTACCGGAAGTACCTGAAACCAAAACTGAAAACCGTAAGCACGAAGCTTAGTGAGTTCCCTAACCTACCACATACCATACATATCTACTTATCCAAACATGTCATATACAACCGTGAGCACATAATCACATATAGGGGCCCCGCCCACTGCATTGGGCCTCGCCTGCCATCGAAACCCGTTCGTCATCAGGCCCCGCCTGGCATCAGGTCCCACCTAGCATCGAACCCCGCTCGGTAAATATATATGTTTCCCTTTGGCCCCACCTGTCTCAAGGCCTCGCCCGCCATACACATACATACGATCAAATAACATACTGAAACATACATAAACATTCCCTAACCATACCCTGATCTAAGGCCTCGCCTAACTTGGGCCGCACCCTTGGTTTGCTACTGAAGTAGTGGAACCCCGTCCACACGCCTACTAGTAGTGAGATACGGGCCCCCGCCCACACTCACATCCTTCCTACCATGGGCCTCGCCCATGTTCTGTTAATATCGAGATATGGAACCCCATCCATACTCAGCTAGTGATGAGATATGGGACCTCACCCACACTCACCTCCTTACCAGGCACATACAAGTATCACGAAGACAACAAGTATAATCTAACGCACTACATAATAATCTTCCTCGAGAATACCCCGACATTGGACCCCCGGCCTAGAAACATACTATTATCTAACGTACTTTTGGCTTACCCCGACATCAGACCCTCAGCCTAGATCCTATCATAATGACACATGCAAGAATCACAAAGACCTCTAGCATCCTAACATTCCTCGGGCCTCACTCGACATCAGGTCGTAACCCAGAACTTATATTAATAAGTACCTAGGGCTAACCCCCAGGTCTTCCTTCTATATATAGGCATAAACATAAACATGAACATAATGGGTCGGCATTGTGGTCGTAGACCCATGCACACAGTGAGGAGACTCACCTCGCACTGCTGAAAACTCGTTGAACACTTCTGACTGCTAGCCGACAACTTCTGAACCGCTGACCCTTCGGCTTCCCGAACTATCAATATCAAAAATAACATTTAGACCACAATATTCCCAGAAGTCAACTTAGGTCAAACTTGGTCAAAGTCAACCTCCAGTTAACATAACTCGCTGAGTTGATCTACCAACTCGTCAAGTCCAAACTCCTCTAACCCCATACAACCACGACTCCACCCGTCTAGTCTAGCAAGAACTTGATGGGTTCTCCTTCAACCATACAACCGGGACCATCTTCATCCGACTCGTCGAGTTCATCATCCATAAGAATGTCTAGGTTGTGACTCGCCGAGTTATATGAACAACACGTTGAGTTCGTCTTCATAAACTGAGGAGAGTGCCTTGGACTCGCCGAGTTCTTCCTTGAACTCGTCGAGTACGATGAACTTCATGACCATTATGGACTCAGACTGGCTGAGTCCTTTACCAAACTCAACTCATACCCTTCACAGAAGGGTTTTTGGGCAAGAAGTGGCCTGACTCGCTGAGTCCCACAACGGACTCGTCGAGTCTCTTTATGTCCAACACTATGCAGATGATTTCAGACAAGATCAAGGCATCCAAGACCCAGATCTGGCCTCCTAGGGTCGGGATATCACACAAAGCTGCTACCTTTGCACCCATGCATGGCCCTTTTTACTCAAAAGGCCATAATAACCAATTGATCTATGCATGGAGAGGTATAATGGCATAAAGCTCCCACCTTTATGTATTTACTACTCTGAACACCTCGAAATCTGGAATGATCTATCTTGGTGACATCCAAATCCCACAAAACGTCCTTCTTGGATCATAAAATCCATAAAAAGGGACATAAGGAGATTAAACAAACTAGAAGTCAAGGAAGGAACTTGATTACCAAAATGAGTAGCAAATGGAGTGAATCTTCTGGATCTACTCCTTACTCCTTGAACCTCCAACCTTATTCTTGTTCCTCCAAGCTTCAAGAATGCTCCAAAACTCTCAAAATGACTCACAACTCGAGGGAGGCTTTAGGGTTTTCGTTATGGACTTGAGAGAGTATCAAGGGGGCTGATGAAGGCTATAATGTTCCTAAATAGGGTGCAAGGCTTGCATTTAGGGTTTTCCCCAAACCTGGCCAACTCGTCGAGTAGGTCACTAAACCCGCAACCAAATCGCGCTCCTACTCATTGAGTCACCCATGAGACGAGTCACTTCCTCATTTGAGGTTTTCTTCTATTTTCCAACCTTCTAAATCCAGGGTGTTACAAACTCTCCCCCACTTAAACTAGACTTCGTCCTCGAAGTCCACCACGATCCACTACCTTACAATCCAGTTAACACTTTACCACTAGGTACACACTTCGTCTATCTGATCCAATCCTTGAAAACGTACCCTCAGAATAATCCGATCACTACTACCTTCGAGTACAACACTTTTTACCCAACTGGTAGCCCTACCGGTACTCCCAGTGCACTTACACTAATAAACAAGGGGTTCACCCCTTTCCCTTGCACTGCCACCGGCCCTTCCAAGGCAACTTCCGATAAACAACAATCTTTTCGATCTCCATCAAAAGCAAATCTTCTGCTGAAACCGCAATCCTGTCCATTCCCAGTGCCATCCATCACACCAGTACTCATGAAATAACCCATCATACGATGCTCCAATACTAAAAACTCCACCCAGTATGTGAATTCAGACCATCCTTCAAGATTATTTGATTTTGTGGTGAGCAACTTAGCATCACCCGATCAGCTCACTGCTTTCTGCACCCAATACCTTACCATCATTCCTGTCTGAAGTCATGCCGACTCCCATCTTCCTTTCAGAAGAACGGAGACCACCCTGGTCCCAACTGATCTACCATTACCCAAAATACTAGTCCCCCACCGGTTACCGGACGCAAGAACAACCCTCAGCTGCTCTCAGTGACTTATGAGGATAATACGACTATCTGAACTGCTCTTCCAACCTAAACACTTTGGCTCTAGAAGATCTAGGATCCTCGATCCCTTACCTTACCCTAAGCTCTCTACTGGGTCCCACTTGCTTCCAGAAGAACACGAGCCTCGCCTACAGGTCTCACCCAAAGTATACTTTGGAGCGGCCTCTCCTACCGGTCTCACCTATCCAGGGCTATGGAGGCCCACTCAAACTCTAATCCCATCATTCTATCCTTCCTGATTCTTATCATGCTAATCTGAAGATATAGGCCCCCGCCCACACTTCGCGAACTAGGAGATACGGGCCCCCGCCCACACTCCTCAAACTAGGATGCTAATCCGGAGATACACGTCCAACGCGGCATCATCCCTGATAGCATGACCAACCTCCTCCCACCAATCCCGTGCTCTGTCCTTCAGAAGACAGGAGGCGAGTCGAACCTTGTCCCCATCGGGACATCAGCTAGAATGAAAAGCATTGGCAACATCAACCAACCATCTGCCACTAGCAATGGGGTCCCTAGCCCCATGGAAGTCTGGAGCTCCACAAGCTCTGAACTCCTAGAATGTCAATGTACGTGCTCCCAACAAGGCCATCATCTCTATGTGGAAGGCTCCAAGCCTCTCATCCAAAATCTCCAAGATGCCCTCCTTGACCATGCCAAAGATCACAGGAGCCTGGTCTAGAATATTTGTCGTAACCTCTGCTGATACAAACTCCCTCATCCACTCCTTGAGCTGCTCGGTCCCTGAACCCGAGCCTGATCCCTCTCTAACACCTGTCCCATCCACTGGTCAATCTTGCAATGTCACCATACTGAAAACATGCCAAAACAATCATCAAAATACACATCAATGCCGAGAGATCACACACACTCTACAAGTTCCCTGGTTTCATCTCGACCCCTCTTGAATCGAGTATATATCCTCTGCTTTCAGTAGTACGGGCCCATACTACCTTCCACATCTATCCGTACTTTCCTCAAGAGTTACCTTGACTCCACTAAGTCCCTTACTACTACTGCTGCTCCAAGCACTGAACTCATCCTAGGCCTACCTTTTGGAAATCTCTAACCCAAACCAATCCTCAGCTGCTGAAGGTATCTTTGTAATGTCAATTAGCCATCACCTGAATACCATCACATGTAACGAGGCTCGGATAATCCTTCGAGTAAAGGACTCGTCCCTATAATGGTTAGGACTCACACAAGAGCTGGGCAATAGGGTCAAATCTAACACTCTAAAATTATTCAACCTTGATTACATGTGACTTAACATATTAAGCTAATAGCTAATTCCCATCACTCAGAGTCCCACAAAGCACAGAGCAAGCATCAAAAAAACAAAAGGAAAATCTAACCATATCATTGATGGGTTTTGAGGATTCTAACACTTCCTAAGTGTACATGCACCCCTAATAACCTTGGATCTATGTTTGTCTAATTATCATGAAAAGTTGAATTCCAAGGTTATATTCCTATCTAGCATACATGGGGAACAATTCTTAACTTGAATGAAAGATAGAATAACTTACCTTGTTGTTGCATATGATCCTTGAAACCTTGTGAGCCTAGCACCCCAAGTGTGATGCCTCAAATGCTTCACACAACACCAAATGCTTTTGGAATGAGTTTAGAGAGAATACACACTTCTAAAATCGGCCTAGCCCTATTGTTTCTTATGTGTAGCCGATTTTGGTGGAGAATATGTTCTTTATATAGTGTTGACACATCTATGGTTACACCATGTAAACCCCAATGTGTCATGACTCTTCATTTTCATGACCCATGGGTTTGTAATTCCCATGGAGCATCCATGGAGCATCCTATGGGTGGAACCCAACTTGATAATCCATGGAACCTCTTAGCCCACTATACAAGTTATGGATGATTTACATAATCAACCCATATATTTAATTAGTTATCTTTTGATCACTTAATTAATTCTAAATTAATTCTTGATCAAACAAATTAAATAATATTATTAATATACTAGAACTTATAATATATTAATAATCCCCAAGTGTTATTTATCTCATTTAGTCTATCCATTTGCATGGTGCCATGCAACCCAAATGAACCATGCCGGGTAGGGTCAAGTACATACCATAAATAGTTATGGACTTAGACACCTTATCCAACAGTCTCCCACTTGGATAAGTCTAATAACTATAACTGTAATACTTCAAGAACCGAACGGCAATCGTAGCTCTTTCAAGGTCTCTCAGAACTGAGAAGATGATGATACGCCATTTAAGATAAGTGATCATATAATCCTCTGTTCGAGATATCAGCCGGACAAATACATGGAACAATGTCTTACTTATTGTCCAACAGTTTGTTTCCCGATTTCCGATTTGTTTGACAAAGAACTTAATTGAACACATCAACTTAGTTCTGATGGGGCCCGGTACATAGGTCAAAACAAAATCATCGAGGGGCCCAAATATCAGCTTCTAATCCAAGCAAGAACAGATAAACTTCGACTCATATGTTTGTTCTACCACTCATTGAATTATTCACAAGAGCACGTTTTATAACATCAAGTTACCAATGTGTTTTCGTACAATCAATGCATAACCAACTCATAAGTAAAAAATCATATCTCTAGGTTTGAAGACTTATATGATATTACCGTCTCACGATCACTCGAGATAAATTCCATGAAGTGATTCCAGTGAGCGTGGGTTGAGTCTAATGCTCAGAACTTATGAGCAATCATGATTGTTGTAGCCATGTCCAACACCTTAGACCTCTGCAACCAATCATGACAGTCTTGATTCATACCTACTTCCGACATATGACCGACTGTGGAGGTTCGAATAATATGATATACCAAACATAATTATTCTGGAAGTCAAAACATGTAAAAGAAATATAGTAAACGATCGACAAGAGATAGCAACACTTTACTCATAAATAAAACACCTTTTATTCATCATCTAATGTCAATTACACTTTACAAATTTTGAGGTTATCTAACTACTAAATCAAATATCATCCTTCAACCCTATGCTCTGAGCATGCTGGAGATGCTTAACCCGAGTCAGTCCCTTCGTGAGGGGATCTACTGGATTCTCATTCGATGATACCCTCTTCGCCACGAGGAGTCCTTCTTCTATTCGATGTCTGATGAAATGGTATTTTCTGTCGATGTGTCTGGATCTCCCGTGATCCCTTGGTTCCTTGGCTAAGGCAACAACACTTTCACTATCACAGAAAATTTCCATTGGCTCCTTAATAGCAGGTACAACTCCAAGGTCTCCAATGAAGTTCTTCAGCCATATCGCCTCCTTTGCTTCCTCGCTAGCTACTATATACTCTGATTCGCAAGTTGAATCAGCCACTGTCTCTTTCTTGGAACACTTCCAAGAAATTGCTCCTCCGTTTAAGGTAAAGACCCAGCCTGACTGAGAGCAGAAATTATCCCTATCAGTCCGAAAGGTAGCATCACTATACCCTACAACTCTCAAGTCATCACTCCCACCGAGGGTAAGAACCCAGTCCTTAGTCCTCCATAGGTACTTGACGATATGCTTTACTGCAGTCTAGTATGCCTTCACAGGGTTCCCCTGATACCTGCTAACCATGCTCAAGGCAAAGGCTACATCAGGTCGAGTACACGTCATAGCATACGTGATCGATCCTACAGCCGAAACATAAGGTATTCGACTCATTTCTGCTATCTTAGCCTCAGAACTAGGGCTTTGTGTCTTACTCAATCTGGCGTTACTCTGGATGGGTAACTCCTCTTTCTTGGAGTCCTGCATGTTGAATCTCTTCAGCACCTTATCCAAGTAGGTACTCTGACTAAGTCCAATTAGTCTTTTACTCCGGTCTCTCAAGATCCTTATCCCTAGAATATAGGCAACTTCTCCTAGGTCCTTCATAGAGAAACACTTCCCAAGCCAGGACTTTACTTCCTGCAGAGTTAGGATGTCATTTCCTATGAGTAGTATGTCATCCACATACAATACCAAAAAGCTAACTATACTCCCACTAGCCTTGACATATACACAAGATTCATCTTCACTCCTAGAAAAGCCAAATTCCTTGACTTTCTCATCAAAGCAAAGATTCCATCTGCGAGGTGCTTGCTTTAATCCATAAATGGATTTCTCAAGCTTACACACACTATTAGGGTACTCTATATTGACAAAACCCTCTGGTTGACTCACGTAAACATCCTCAGCCAACTTTCCATTAAGGAAAGCAGTTTTGACATCCATTTGCCAAATTTGATAGTCATGAAATGCAACTATGGCTAACAGAACCCTAATAGACTTAATCTTGGCCACTGGAGAAAAAGTCTCATCATAATCAACTCCCGGAGTTTGTGAGAAACCCTTTGCAACTAGTCGTGCCTTATAAGTGTGTACCTTACCATCCATGTCAGTCTTCTTCTTGAAGATCCATTTGCACCGTATAGTCTTACAACCTGGTACATTCTCAACCAAGTTCCAAACTTGATTGTCATACATAGATTATATCTTGCTGTCCATTGCCTCTTTCCACTTGGCTGACTCAGGGCCTGCCATAGCTTCCACGTAACTGTTAGGTTCATCCTGACCTATTAGTGTCTCATCATTGATAAGTGTATCACCTTCCGCAGTAATATGGAATCCATAGTAATGCTCAGGTGCATTCCTAACCCTTGTGGAACGCCTCAGAGGTAAAGACTTGTCAATTGGCTCAACAGGAGTTTCCTCCTCAAGTTGAGTGCTAGGGGTTGAAGTTCCTTCACCGCTTGACTATTGAATTTCTTCAAGGTCAACTTGCCTTCCCACTGTTTCCTTGGCTTATGAACTCTCTCTCTCTCTCTCGAAAGAACGCCCTCCTAGCTACAAAGACCACATTTTCACTAGGTCTGTAGAAGAGGTAACCAAAGGATTGATGTGGGTAGCTGATGAAAATACACCTCTCGCTTTGAGGTTTGAGCTTATCATGAGTCTCACGTTTCACGAAAGCCTCGCAACCCCAAATATTGATGTGGTATAGTTTAGGTACTTTACCAGTCCACATCTGATGATGAGTTTTGGCAACTTTCTTTGTAGGGACCAGATTAAGGATATGGGCGGCAGTCTCTAAGGCATACCCCCAAAATGATATTGGTAGTGAAGCTCGACTCATCATGGAACGAACCATGTCCAAAAAGGTTCGATTACGCCTCTCAGCCACACCATTCAACCGCGGTGTCCTGGGAGGTGTCAATTGTGAGACAATCCTACATTCCCTAAGATAGTCAAGGAACTTTGAACTAAGATACTCACCACCTCGATTGGATCGAAGCATCTTAATGTTCCTGCCCAATTGATTCTCGACTTCCTGTTTAAACTCTTTTAACCTTTCGAAAGACTCTGACTTATGCTTGATTAAGTAGACATATCCATTTCTATTGTAATCATCAGTAAAAGTCAAATAATAACGATTAGCATCCCTTATGGCATGTTTGAATGGCCCACACACATCCGTGTGTACAAGATCCAACAAACCTTCACCCCTCTCACAAGAACCTGTGAAGGGTGACTTTGTCATTTTTCCAAGTAAGCATGATTCGCAACTATCATCTGACTTTAGGTCAAATGACTCCAAGACTCCATCCTTTTGGAGTTGTCCTATGTGTTTCTTGCTTATATGTCCAAGACGACAATGCCATAATGATGATTTATCCAAGTTATTATCATTAACAAAATCAATACGCAAAACATTATTTCCTAAGTTATCAACCACGGATATATTTTCATGCACACCATCACAAGGTAATGCTTTAAAATAAATAACATTATCAAATAAAGCATTAATCGAACCAACTTCATTATCAAATGAAAAGGTGAAACCTTGTTTATACAATGCATGAAAGGAAATAATATTTCTTGCCATTTCTGGTGAATAACAACATTTATTCAAATCTAAACTAAACCCACTATTTAGCGATAACGTATAAACTCCAATCTTGGTGACAGGTAAAGCTTTACTATTCCCCATGATTAAGTTTATTCTTCCTTGCTCCACATTCTCACTTCTTCTTACTCCCTGCAAATCAGAACAGATATGAATACCACAACCAGTATCAAGGACCCAAGAGTTATAATGGGGTGAGTTATTAGATAAGATAGTCTAAATACCTGCATGGTTGGGTTTAACTTTCCCATCCTTCACATCTTGCTGGTACTTTGGGCAGTTTCGCTTCCAATGTGATTTTTCATGGCAATAGAAGCATTCAGCCTCTTTTGGGTCAGAAGAAGGAGTGACGAAACCTTTCTTGGATCCACTTGAAGAAGAGCCATCAAGGTTCCTAGCCTTGGTACCCTTCGAAGAGCTCTTCTTCTTCTTCCCTCGACTTTCCCCGATTGCCAAAACCGGGGCGGAGCTTGGAGTAGGAGTGTTAACAACCGACTTCCCCTTAAGACCTGTTTCTGCGGTCTTGAGAAGTCCCTGAAGTTTGCTGAGTGTGACCTCTTCCTTATTCATGTGATATGCCATGCGGAATTGATCATAGCACGATGGTAAGGAGTGCAAAATGATATCTATTGCAAGCTCCTCAGGGAAGTTCACATTAAATTCAGCAACCGATCCACATACCTTTGCATTTTCTGGATGTGGCTCATGACAGACTCTCCGTCCTTCATTATGGTTGTTATCACGGAGTAGATGATTTCATACCTCTCTTGTCGTGCACTTTGATGATATCTTTCCATCAGATCTTGGTGCATTTCAAAAGGGTAGAAGTCCTCATAGGAATTTTGGAGTTCTGCTGTCATTGTGGCCAACATGATGCATGCCACTTTGGTAGCATCCCTTTCATGTGCCAGGAAGTCAGCGATCTCCTGGGGAGTTGCAGTGGTCTCATCAATATCCTTAAGCTCCTTATCAAGGACATATTCTTTGTCCTCGTAGCGGGTAATCATCATGATGTTTCTGATCCATTCATTGAAGTTGGATCCATCAAAAGTGACTTTCCCACATAAGTTCATAACGGTAAATGAGCCATTAGTATTAGAGCCAAAAGCAACATTGTTGGAAGACATCTGAAAGAAAAGGACAAGATTAGTTTAGATATTAAGAGAGTCCTTAATAAAACACCCAAATGTAATATTAAGGCTAGGATCCAATCACAATATATTATAACTTAGAAGAGGTATGCCGTAATCTAAGCTATAATATATTTGAAAGGTAGGTGAATGACGATTCACCAATTTCCACCATGAAAAACAAAATATTGAATATTAGGTTTTTAATTGGTTCTTAGAAATTCCTAGATTCTGTTGAGATTCAATGAACTTTTCAAAGGCATGTTTCAATCTTGAGTGTGCCCTCCAAGTTTTGTGACTAGGATACCGAGGATCACAAAATGAGGTGTGAAGTAACCATGCAAATCACTTGGTACCCTTAAAGTTTATCAATCAATCGATGTGCCGGTAAACCACACACGCCCCACCGATACTATGATAAACCTTAAGTCACCCTTTACCTACCTTGTTAAGTCTAAGTTAGTGTACCGGTTAACAACACATGCTCCACCAATGACTTAAACAAAGTGTAAAGTGTAATTTCATGGATTAACACCTTATTCACATTTTTCCTAAAGTAACTAAGATTGGGAATTTAATAAAACATTTAGTTACTTTATAATATTCATCATACTTTTAATGAGAATCTATAAGTCCTTGTCCTACCCGTTCGGCTAACGACCCTCCACCGATCAAGGAAGCGGTGGGTGAGAGTGGACACCCATTAAGTTGCCATTTTATAGGCAACAACCTTATACCCCCCCCCCCCCTTATAGTCCGGCTTCGTAAATGAGGCGTACTAGCGGTAAGATGACTTGATCTTATACATACATATATATATATATATATATATATATATATATATATATATATATATATATATATATATATATATATATATAAACTTATAATGTTATAAGTATAAGGGTTGAATTTTAACTTTTAAAATTCTAAGGGTTGGAACTAAAGTTTTAATCAAGATTTTACTTGTTCCAAAACTTGAGGGCAAGTTTTGTAAACTTTCAAAACTTTTCATTTCTTATAACTTATAAATTTAATTGAGTAATAACAATGAAGTCTCTTCATTTTTATAACTCTAGTGTTCTTTTAATAGCTTTAATAAAAGTGTGACTTTTGGTTTTCCATAACTTGAGGACAAATTATGGACTCCATTAAAACACTTTATGATCATGAATTAAACTACCATGAAGGTTACAAGCAATTCCTATGATCATCTAAACTTCATAAGTTCAAGAACATGAATATGAACATTTCAAGAATCAAAAATTACACTTAAAAGTTTGTAATTTTGATAATTGCCATTGCAAATGGATTAGCACAAACATTACACTATCTAAAACAAGTTTTCAAGTACCAAAACAGTTAGCGTAATGTTTCTAGTCCGTTTCCAGCAACAAAAGTCGAAAATCTGCATTATGAGGCTCCTACTCGTCGAGTGCACGAACCTACTCGGCGAGTAGGATGAATTTACACATGAACTCGGCGAGTCCCCCCATGGACTCGGCGAGTTCAGCAGGCAGACAGCACAAAATCGACTTTTTTTCAACAATTTTGCACAAATAACAAACAAACAAACCTGCCTTTGATACCATTAACGGGTTTTGAGCATTCTAACACTTCCTAAGTGTACATGCAACCCTAATAACCTTGGATCTATGTTTTTCTAATTATCATGCAAAGTTGAATTCCAAGGTTATATTCCTATCTAGCATACATGGGGAACAATTCTTAATTTGAATGAAAGATCGAATAACCTACCTTGTTGTTGCTTATGATCCTTGAAACCTTGTGAGCCTAGCACCCCAAGTGTGATGCCTCAAATGCTTCACACAACACCAAATGCTTTTGGAATGAGTTTAGAGAGAATACACACTTCTAAAATCGGCCTAGCCCTCTTGTTTCTTATGTGTAGCCGATTTTGGTGGAGAATATGTTCTTTATATAGTGTTGACACATCTAGGGTTACACCATGTAAACCCTAATGTGTCATGACTCTTCATTTCCGTGACCCATGTGTCACACCCCAAAACCAAGAACGGCGGAAACGTTTTGGGCGGAGGACGTCATGTACAGTATCACAACAATGTAAAGTAGTAAACAAGCAACAACATCATCCATTGCATTAATAATATAATTATTATACAAGTGTGTTCTGTCAAATTTTGATAAACACTAAAGCATAAATCAAAATGAAAGATGAGTCTTGAACGAGCTCCATCTTCCCTAATCCTTGCATCGGTACCTGTCTATTGATGACCTGAGGATACAAGTAATTTTGAAAGCGAGTATCAACTTTAAAGCTGGTGAGATCATAAGTATTTTAGTGTCTTAATTTGTATGTAAGAATTTGTATGTATTGAAAATGTATATGAACTGTAAGTATGGAAAATGTATATGAACGGTAAGTGTAAAAATGTTTGTAAAACAACTGTAAACGTTTGAAAAACCCTAGAAATCCCTATGATTCCTACTATTATATAAAGGGTGTCTTCTACCAAGACCTAACTATTCTCAATGTAGTCTTCTATCAAGACTTAACTGTTCTAAATGTTCGTTTCTTGTAAAAGTGTGTAATTTTCCCAAGTGTAACTATCATTAACAAAATATAGTTTTTACATTTAATGTTTAAGTGAAATGATCACTAAATATATGAAAAGGGGAAATTAATGTAGTACTGTAGTGTTGTATTATAGGAACTACTGTTGTACTAACTACCTTAAACCGGATTTATATTAAGGTATCATGTGATTAATTGCACCATACTATTGACTGGTAAGAACGACATACGTATGGTCGTAAAAAGAAATGACGTTTGGCACCCGCAGACCTGCAGGTCCAGCTGTAGCTAGCAGCAAGGTGTAGGATAGTCAATCCAGTATAGATCTATATGCAAACTCACGCTCTCCCTCCAAGAGACTCTGGCTACAACTCGGGCCATGACATTTAAGTCATGCTCTGATACAGGATCACAATTTTGTCAATGTATTTATGTATATGTAATGTATTTTTCCTCGTTCTAGTATCGTTGTATATGTTCTCTTTCTAGTATAGTTGTATATGTACTCATAGTAACGTAATGTATATGAACGTATGCCTTTGCAACCCAAAGGTACTGAACTGACTGAAAGGAACTATTATGTCTATATATGTATACATGATATATAACTAATGTTTAAACGACCTTCGGACGGTACCCGATATCCTATCAGACCACATCCAAATCGAGGAAAAGGAAACAAGGTGGATAGCCTTCCTAAGTCTTTTAAACATTACTTATATAACTATACAAATATAGGCATGCTTATAACAAAATTTCTATGTAAACGTAATCATGTAATTGTATAGTAATGTACTGTAATGTTCTAGCTATAATGTATGTTCTCTCTATCTAGCAAGTATTGACTCATGAATGAACTGACTCATTGTATGATATCGCGTTCTAATAATAGTTCTAGTATCTTCCTAAACTACCCATATGGTAACTTACTAGTAATATAACTGGTATGTATGAACATGGATGTATACCCTTGCTACCCAAGGGCATTGGATGAACTGGAAGGAACTTTTATGACTATATATGTACACATGATATATAACTAATATTTAAACGACCTTCGGATGGTACCCGATATCCCACCAGACCACATCCAAATCGAGGAAAAGGATATAGGGTGGATAGCCTTCCTAAGTCCTTTAAACATTTCTTATATAATTATACATATATAGGCATGCAATTGATAATATAAAAAGCATAAAATAAGTTTTGTAAAACCTTTGAACATAAATATTTTCTAAGAAAAGATCGACTTGATGTCGATCTATAAAACGGTTTTGAAGGCATGGGTTTGATAAAATGGTTTAAGTATAAATAAACATTTGTTTGAAACACAATTGTAAATAAGTTTGAAATGAAACATACAGAGTAAAATGTATAGTTTAATAAGGAGTTTTAAACATATAAAGTGTTTATGAAAATCATTTGAAGGAAACTGTTTGGTAAAACGGCTAATGAGTAGTAAATCATTTGAATGTTGCTATTAATCACATGTGATTGATATAATAAGTAGCATGATTCTACTTGTATCCCCCCCATAAAACATTTAAAAATAGTTAAAACATTGATTAAGGGGTATGAACTCACCTGTTGTGGGTGATACGGATGAACTGAAGAGGTAGGACCGCTAGGTGTCAAGTGAAGTCTTGAACACACTCTATGATCCTAGTTAACATATAATTTCACATATATGTAACAAATTAGTCTATAAAAAACTAATAAACAATTCAAGACACCCTAGGACATGCTAAACACCTTTTTCAAGTGTTATTAGCCTCTAGGATTGCATCTAAGTGTTTGTAGGGGAAGCTATTGTGTGTAGGGCTCAAGGAATACTCCACCATGAGGTTCACGGACCTAATGACCCTACTAAGTGAGTTTACGGTCATAAACTCATGAGTTTACGGCCGTAAGCTCACACTTATGTTACCATTTGATGTTTGATGCTCTATAAGGTCCTAAGAAGCATTTCTACTTAATGGCTTGGTCTATGGAAGAGTTTAGGGCATAATATAACTCCTTTTAGCAGTTTACGGCCCTGGGACCATATTCCCTTGGAGATTACAGCTGTAATCTCCCTTGGGAGGATGTTTATGGTGTTTTCAAGTCCCTAAATTAACTAGGAACTAAACTAGGCTTTTGTACTTGGCTTTAGAAGAGTTTGTAGCACCATTTGGCACCATTTTATGGAGTTCACGGCCCTAGAACCTTTTGGGCCGTGAACACCTTGCTCTTGGTGTTCTAAATGTGTTAGCTAGTCCTAAACTCATTTAGGTACATGCCCAAATTAGTCTCTTGGCTTAAGGAGGATTTTTAGGGCATTTTGGCACTTAAACATGGAGTTCACGGCCCAAGAACCTCCTTGGCCGTGAACTCACTTTCACCCTTTGATTCTAATTGATTTTGTGTCCTAAACATGCAATGGTAGTCCATAGGTTGAGTTCCAAGGCTTTGAGGGACATTGGGACACTTTTGGCCCTTAAAATGGAGTTTACTCCCCAATTATTCTTGGGCGGTAAGCTCCCAAATCTTGGGGTTTTGGTCCGATTTTGATGTTATAAAACAAAATCTAAGCTATATAATATAACTAGATCGAAGTACTCACAATTTGGGATAAAAACCCGAAGATCCGTGAGAGAGAATTTTGGCTTTTCTTTAATTGGAAATGTAACTAATGAATTATTTTGGTTCAGATTTCTATATATAGTCCTTGGATTTTTGGCAGAAAATATTTTTATTCTTGGAATGAACTCTAATATCCTAGAGTATTGGAATAACAGTGTTGCACAAAACCCTAGTGCATCCACTCTCCTGATATCTCCTTAAGTGTAAATCCTGAAAAAACTGTCAAACTTATACCCGAAGTCTGGAATTTCACTGTAACTGTTCTAACTTCTATTGGCTTGATATGATTTGTTCAGAATGGAAATTTCGGGTTGTCACGCCATGGGTTTGTAACTCCCATGGAGCATCCTATGGGTGGAACCCAACTTGATAATCCATGGAGCCTCTTAGCCCACTATACAAGTTATTGATGATTTACATAATCAACCCATATATTTAATTAGTTATCTTTTGATCACTTAATTAATTCTTGATCAAACTAATTAAATAATATTATTAATATATTAGAACTTATAATATATTAATAATCCCTAGGTGTTATTTCTCTCATTTAGTCTATCCATTTGCATGGTGCCATGCAACCCAAATGGACCATGCCGGGTCGGGTCAAGTACATACCAGAAATAGTTATGGACTTAGACACCTTATCCAACAATCATAAACAAGCAATCATATTCACATACCAGGAATCTGCACTAGCATGCGATATAAGCTCATATAATCAGGCATAACCTAAATAGGCTATCCTACCACTGTCTAACCAATACTAGCATATAGCTCAATAAGCACATATAACAGACACATAAGGCATCCTCCTAGATCCTTAGCCCTAGATCTAGCATGCTGGTCACATAATCGTAACATAACATAAACTTGTACGGGTAATTTGGGAGAACTTACTTGAGCTCAGCTGATTGCATGGACCACACCCTTTTCTCTTTTCATAGTTCTTACTTCCTTTTTGAAATCCTTTTTCCCCTTTCAAAGTTCTTTTTACAAAAACTATTTTCCTTTGAAAAAAAATTCCTTACTCGGTCCTTAGTTTGAGTCCAATCACACCCGAGAGTGTACCCAGATCCTTCAAACCAAGGCTCTGATACCAACTTGTAACATCCCAAAAATTGTGACCAAAAATTTCTTTTAAAGACATTACTAACCCATAAATATTAAAACATTTCAATCGTACTACAAGGGTTTTATGACAAATCATAGTATCTTTTCAAAACACTTGTTCATTTTATCAGAGTAAACATCCCAAGCTAAACTTCTTGGTGTGTGCCATGCGATCATCCCGAGCTCTTCCCTTCGTTACAAAATGTACCTGAAACCAAAACTGAAAACCGTAAGCACGAAGCTTAGTGAGTTCCCCAACCTACCATATACCATATATATCTACTGATTCAAACATGCCATATATAACCGTGAGCACATAATCACATACGGGGCCCCCGCCCGTTGCATTGGGCCTCGCCCGCCATCGGACCCCGTCTGTCATCAGGCCCCGCCTGGCATGAGGTCCCACCTGGCATCGAGCCCCGCTCGGTATACAGATATGTTTCCCTTAGGCCCTTCTTGTCCCTGGGCCTCGCCCTCCATACACATACATATGATCAAATAACATATTGAAACATACATAAACATTCCCTAACCATACCCTGATCCAAGGCCTCGCCTAACTTGGACCCCGCCCCTAGTATGCTACTGAAGTAGTGGAACCCCATCCATACTCCTACTAGTGGTGAGATACGGGCCTCCGCCCACACTCACATCCTTCCTACCACAGTCCTCGCCATTGTTTTGCTAATATCGACATATGGAACCCCATCCATACTCAGCTAGTGATGAGATATGGGACTTCGCCCACACTCACCTCCCTACCAGGCACGTACAAGTATCATGAAGACAAGAAGTATAATCTAATGCACTACATAAGAATCTTCCTCGGG
Source organism: Lactuca sativa (assembly GCF_002870075.4). Lineage (NCBI taxonomy): Eukaryota > Viridiplantae > Streptophyta > Magnoliopsida > Asterales > Asteraceae > Lactuca > Lactuca sativa. The sequence goes on from NC_056631.2 coordinate 147,431,309, forward strand.
AATACCCCAACATCATAACCCCGACGCAGAAACATACTATTATCTAACGTACTTCGGGCTTACCCCGACATCGGACCCTCGACCCGGATCCTATCATACCGAAACATGCAAGAATCACAAAGACCTCTAGCATCCTAACATTCCTTGGGCCTCGCCCGGCATCAGGTTGTAACCCGGAACATACATCAATAAGTGCCTAGGGCTAACCCCCATGTCTTCCTTCTATATATAAGCATAAGCATTAACATAAACATAATGAGCCAGCATTGTGGCTGTAGAGCCATGCATACAGTGAGGAGACTCACCTCGCACTCTTGAAAACTCGCTGAACACTTCTGACTGCTAGCCGGAAACTTCTGAACCGCTGACCCATCGGCTTCCCGAACCATCAATATCCAAAATAACATTTATACCACAATATCCCAGAACTCAACCCATGTCAAACTTTCTCAAAGTCAACGGTGAAAGTCAACCTCCAGTTGACATGACTCGCTAACTTGATCTACCAACTCATCGAGTCCATACTCCTCCAACCCCATACAACCCTGACTCCACTCGTCGAGTCTAGCAAGAAATCGACGGGTTCTACTTCAACCATACAACCGGGACTATCTTCATCCGGCTCGCCGAGTTCAACCTTAAACTCGTCGAGTTCATCATCCATAAGAATGTCTAGGTTGTGACTCGCCGAGTTGTATGAACAACTCGTCGAGTCTGTCTTCATAAATTAAGGAGATTACCTTGGACTCACCGAGTTCTTCCTTGAACTCGTCGAGTACGATGAAGTTCATGACCATTATGGACTCAGACTGGCTGAGTCCCTTACCAAACTCAACTCATATCCTTAATAGAAGGGTTTTCGTGCAAGAACTAGCCTAACTCGCCGAGTCCCACAACTGACTCACCGAGTCTCTCTATGTACAACACTATTCAGACGATTTCATACAAGCTCAAGGCATCCAAGACCCAGATCTGGCCTCCTAGGGTCGGGATATCACACAACGTTGCTACCTTTGCACCCATACATGGCCTTTTTCGCTCAAAAGGCCATAATAACCACTTGATCTATGCATGGAGAGGTATAATGGGATAAAGCTCCCACCTTTATGTCTTTACTACTCTGAACACCTCCAAATCTGGAAGGATCTAGCTTGGGGACGTCCAAATCCCACAAGACATCCTTCTTGGATCATAAACTCCATAAAAAGGGACATAAGGATATTAAACAAACTAGAAGTCAAGGAAGGAACTTGATTACCAAAATGAGCAGCAAATGGAGTGAAACTTCCGGATCTACTCCTTCCTCCTTGAACATCTAACCTTCTTCTTGTTCCTCCAAGCTTCAAGAATGCTATAAAACTCTCAAAATGGCTCACAACTCAAGGGAGGCTCTAGGGTTTTCGTTCTGGACTTGAGAGAGTATCAAGGGGGCTGATGAAGCCTATAATGTTCCTTAAATAGGGTGTAAGGCCCGCATTTAGGGTTTTCCCTAAACCTAGCCAACTCGCCGGGTCAGTATTCTGACTCGTCAAGTAAGTCACTAAACCCGCGACCAAATCATGCTCCTACTCGTCGAGTCACCCATGTAGTCGATGAGTCACTTCCTCATTTGAGGTTTTCTTCTCTTTTCCGACCTTCTAAATTCAGGATGTTACATTGTTGCTTATTTTTGCCTCAAACTTTTGCTATGTAATATTTGAAATTAAAAAAAAAAAAAAAAGAATGATGAGGATTTGTTTAGAATATATATATTTTTTGTAGTACTATTTATATTTTTATCTTATTAAATAATTTATATCGTTGTTGTCTTATTTATCTTATAGAAAAATAAGTTTGAAAACTAATAAAATAATAATAATAATAAAGTTATTAATGTTAATATAATGATTAAATAATAAAGTTAACAATAATAATATAATAACTAGATAGGTATCCCCCACTACGCGGGGGTCAGGGGGTCAGAAGCTTTCAATGTCGTTTACGATATATTGGGTAACTGACTTTATTATCAATTGGAATGGCGTCTGAAATGATAAATACATTCTGCACATAAAGAATTCCTATGTTGACTAATACGTAAGACCTAAAGTCATTTCTAAATTCTTTGTGAAGGAGTAGATATGTCAAAATCTCGTCTAAAATAAATGATAGAAATCTTCGACTGCAATTTAAAGTATTCAATAACATTAGTGGTGGATTGCAAGAGAATTTTTTGGGACCACATTTGAAAAAAATTAAGGTAAACTCAAGGATTATTTTTGTAATTTAATCTACTTATAATTATACATTATGACTTGGGTAAGTCAACTTCGTGAAATTTACACGCGGTGAAATGCAATTGCGTTTTCAGCGAAAACAATGTCAATCACAGCAAGAAACCTTTTGTTAGAAGATGACTTCACCATCAGAACCTGCATAAAAACAGAAGAAAGGATAATGAAAAGTATATTGACTAAACATGTTCTACAAAGCGATTTTGTAAACCGATTCCTAATAAGCAGGTTCTAAACCGATAATAATTCTAAAATCTCGACTGGTACAATCCGTCGGTTCGGTGCGTGAGTCGGTTAGGATCCTATTGGTGTGGTTCATACTAAGCCAAATTTTGGTGAAGGAATGGTTACTTTAATTCCATCCAACAAAAACAAAATGTTTTTTTCTAATGGAATCAATGATTCCATTCCATACCTTGAGCTTCTTCTTGGCTTCCTTCTCAACAGCTTCTTTCATATTACTTCATGGAAGTTTAACACTAAGTTCCAAATTTTTAGTAAGAAGAAGTTACTAGATGTAAGGTTGCCTTTGATGTAACAGCTCATATCCCTACAAAAACAAAAAGGGTTATAAAATTTATTTCTTATATTAATCCACAGATTTGGATACTTCAAAAAGTAAACGACAGATATGAAGGAGAGTCGTCCATAACTGTTCCATTTAACTGATATGAAAACGGAATGGAATCCATGATTCTAGAGATTGAAAAGTTATGTTGTGATTCCATTCCATTTCCATAACCATGAGTAACCTCATAGAAAACCTCAAATTACCCAAATACCCTTCAAGTCCACCAACTGCAACCCCATTCACATTCTAAGCACCTACCACCATATTAATAGTTTCCAACTTTTTAATACTTCCATTTTAGTTAATATTCATTTTTATTCTTTAACTTTAATTAGTGGTGAATATAATATACTGGCATTTGAACTATAAGCCTTTAAAATTGAAACATATATTTAGATATAAACGTTAATTTACAAAAAAATCTAGTAATTACCTCATATAAAAGTTTATAAACTGCCCAACTGCCCAGAATATTGTGAATGCAATCATCCAGCCCCTCTTTTTAGAGTGGTAACAAAGTCAAGTTACCATGATAATAACACATACGCATACCCTAGACCAACACAAACAAAGAAATGAAGAATTAACAATACTAACATAATTTAAAGCCAATACATTGAAAAATACGGTTGTGATTGTAACGATGATATGGCAATAACTTCAAAATCACCATTAGAATCTAAATAAGTCAAACTTAAATCCAATTTCATGCCAAGACCTGTGAATGAAACAACAAATTTTTTATTAAAGGTGAGGAGAAATCAGAAAGTAGAGAGAAAGATACCTGAATTGGTTGAATGAAATCCAAAGATCAAACATTATGTGGTGAAACTAACTATATTTCTTTATTCCTAGCATAAATTCGATAGAACCTTTTGTTGACTATACTCAAACTAAGAAGTCAAAGAAATCAAACTCATTCATAACATAATCCACATAACTTAGAACTGCAATGAAATTGAAAGATGAAAAATATGAGATCCCCCGTGTCGTCCTTCGACAGCAGACAAGACGGTCCAGTACCGACATCGAAAACCCTAATCTTATCATCTACGACCACCTTTACAATATCCTTAACAGCCGTAACGGCCTCCACCACTAATGGTGTTGCGACAGACGCCAAGAGAAAGAGGTAATCAAAGATGCAAGCGTGAAACATAACGGATCAGTAAGTGTTTAGCAGTGGAGGGAGCAAAGGGTAGCAAAAGGGAGGAGACTCGATTTGGGAGGTGGTGGAAGGATCGGGAAGCAAACATCTGATAGCACAGTAAAGTAACACCGTGACCCACGTTGGCTGTGGGGAAGACCCAAAACCCAGAAATGAAAAATGGGTGGTGGTGCGTCGTTGATGATATTGGGATTTGTTTCTACCGAATAGTGTATGATGTTTCCAGTGCCGATGGTGGAGGTGAGTTAGGGTTAGGGTTTCTAGTATCGACGGAAGCTATAAAATGTATGGTGGTTACTTTTTTCTATGTGTACCTTACCTGGCTGATAAGAGAGAGGAGATAGTGGATTTTGGAACAGAGGGGGTGGCAGATGCCGGTTCCGATAGAGGTGGATTTAGGGTTCCCAAATGGAGGCGGTGGATTAGATGGCGGTGGCGATGGCGATGAACATTAGCGAACATTAATTAGGGTTCATCAAATGAATTGAAGAGCTTTGTTTAGAGAGAAGATAGCGGTATAGGCGTAAGACAATGAAAATACAATCGAAAGTGGAAGAAAAGGATCGGTGGAGGGAGCGGTGATGGGTGGAGAAGAAACGGAAGAGAGAAGGTGGAGGAGTAGGTGTTTCTTGAAAGATGGAGATGAAGGCGGTGGGTGTGTGATATAAGGGTGGGGTGGCGACCAATGTACACAAATTTGAATCTGATTGGATCAGAAAACGGTGAAGTAAACACGTGGTCACAACAATATTGATATCGACACAAATTGACCTACTGCAAAGGCAAAAAAGAAAATAAATGGAAATGGACAAACTTGCATAAACAAGGGACCATTTATGCCAATCCATTAGGAAATTTACTGTTCCTAAAGATGGACTTCTTTAATATATATATATATATATATATATATATATATATATATATATATATATATATATTAAACAATAAAGTTGATTTAACGATTATGTTATATTAAAGTAAGAAATAATAGTTAGTCAAATGATTAGATAAAAAGTTAGTCAAATAATAATGGCCTATAATCTAAGATAAATTAGGTTAGAATGGAGTGGTAATTCCAGACACAAATACATAAATCTGTGAGATGAATATATCTCGACAATTAAGATAAAGTTTATTTCTTATCGTCTAATTGTATTGTGTTAAATTCATAGCTAACACGTTTTCATGACAAGAATACATGAATTGTCAGTTTAAATGGAGTGTCCATATCACCATCAATCATTAATCATTAGGCTAAAATAAAAGCACAAAGCACACCTCTCTCCCTTGTCATTCCAATCCATGACTTTTCTATTTCTTCTATTCTTGTGTTCCTTTTCATTCAATTTTTACAATCCATGATTTTTCTATTTCTTCTATTCTTGTGTTCCTTTTCATTCAATTTTTGGTGTAATCCAAACTAAGTTTTTTTTCCCATGTTCCATTTTTTCTTTCGATTTTTATTATTTGATTTTGGTTCTCTCCAATTATTAGTGACTCTTGTTTCACGTCTTGGTCTTTTTCTTGATTCCACAAAAATCATTTTTTGTCATATGCTTTTAGGTAATAAATTATTTTCATATGTATTACGTAGAAATAAACAAATGATAAATGATAAGGGAGGTTGAAAACTAATATTGATTATTCCTAAAATATGCATGACAAAAATGCCTAAACAATATTAAGAAGAAAAAAAAGGGCTAGAACATTCATCTCTTGTTCTCATGTACTCATCGAGTCAAACTAAATCAAATTACGAGATGTTTAGTAAAAAAAAGTGCTAGAACATTATCTCTTGTAAGAAAAAAAAAAGTGCTAGAACATTCAACCTCCCTTATAATGTTGATTATGCCTAAAATATGCATGACAAAATGCCTAAACAATGTTAAGAAAAAAAAAGTGCTAGAACATTCATCTCTTGTTCTCATGTGCTCATCGAGTCAAACTAAATCAAATTGCGAGATGTTTAAGTTGTTTAGCTTTACCAATCATAGTGCTTTTGTGTGTTATATGTCAGTAAATATCTCCATAGAAAAATAGTACATCTAGAAAGTTTGTAAACATGACATGATTCTGGCTACGAATGAATAACACTAATTGTTAGCCTATGGCTCACTTACCTTCTCTTGCAAAAGTAATGTAAAATAAGAGTCATTTATCAAACATAGCATAAGTTTTTGGGCAATTTTTGGGCAAGTGGTATAAAAACTTTGGTAGGAATATAATAAAACTTTTTAATTTAACATAGTATAAAAAAGCCCCTTTACAAGAAACAAGCATCAGATGTATATGAAAATAAAGTAGGTATAAACATAAAAAAATCATTATTCCTTGAAAGAATATATGAAAATTAATTTGCTATTGTACCACAGACATTATATTATCATCCAACCATTCATTTTCTTTATGCTTCCTTATCATGCATCTAATGCAAAAGTTATTAAGTCCCAGGGAAAAACATAAATCCCAAATTGACAATGCATGCCCTGTCATGTTTTACTAGGAACACTTTGTTATTAGGATTTATATGATTGTGTTGTGGTTACATTTTTTTTTCAAATAAAAGTTGTGGTTTGAAAACCAGATAAACACCATATGTGCTGATTGCAGACTTAATTGTTCCAACCATTGAATCACAATACAGAAATAAATACCTAAAATACAAAGATAATATATAATTAGAAGATTCAACAAATTTGTCACTCGTATTTTGATTAATTTAACATATCTACTTATAAATGTTAAAAAATGGCAATTGTTCTATATCTTCATATTCTTCATCTTCTATCATTCTTTGTTGTCTATGCTAAATTGTTAATCGGGTCTACCTCCTGTGGAACCATTTCCTGCACATACTATCATAAACCACAACAAGACATCATTGAAGAATGAAGATATTGTTGTGTTCCAGCCTCCAAAGTCTCCAAAGCTACAGTAGTCATCTTTGTTGACAAAATGAAACCTACGGTGACAAGTTTTCTTCCTACCCTATGATGAACACAATTAATGAAGGTTACACAAATGCAGGGCCGGTCCTGAGAAAACAAAAATCATCAAAGGCCCTAGACGAGCCAGAAAAAATAGCCCCTTATCGTTATTATAAGTTTTTAATTTTAAATAAAACTTTGCCCCCCCTCAACGCCCCCTATGCACAAATGGTAGCTGTCATGGGTATAAATAGAGGCTTCATCTTCAGTTGTAAGCATCCCAAACACAGAGAAACAAATAGTATAACACTTAGAGTGAGAGTGTTAGTGAGAGGGTTGGTTTTTTGTAATAGTTGAGTGTGAGAGTGGCTCCTCCTATTGTAATTCTATTTTAGTGTTTAATAGAAGAGTTTTCCAACCCCAACAACTGGTATCAGAGCCCCGTTTGGTGTCAGGGAATTTTTCACGAATTTCTCTGTTTTTTCGTCAAAATTTTTTTGTCTCAAAATCGATTTCTGGGTACACCATTAGAAAGGTCTCGTTTCAAGGATTCCGAAAATATATTTTTCGTAATTTTTTGACCACGGGAAGGCCTCCAAAACACCGGTCAAAGATTGGTCAAATCTGCCGGAAAATTCGCCGGAAAAACCAGGTGGCGGGAGAAGACTGCCGGAGAAGAACGAGTGACATCATCAGCGACGTCATCATTGACCAGCCTTTCAGAAAAGTTGCATTTTAGCCCCTGAAGTTTCAGAAAATTGCAGAAAGGTCCCACTGTTTCTGAAAAACAGCAGCTCGGTCCCTATTGTTCTGAAAATAACTGTTTTGGTCCTTGGAGTTCTGAAAAGTTTCAGAAAAGTCCCTGGTTGGCAGAAATATTTCAGATTGGCCCCTGTAAGTTCCGAAAATTACAGTTTAGCCCCTATAGTTCCGAAAAGTTACAAATTAGCACATAACTTTTCAAGAAAGTATATTTTGACCCCGAAAAACTCTACCCCACCATTTTTGACGCTTCCGAATCCAACTGAGAGCTCGGTTTTATCTAATTTTTCCTCGAAATATTTGTAAAATAAATTTGCAATTATTTTCGATGGAATCTACAAGTACGATTACGATGGTTTGACTTACGCCCACAAATTACAACATGTGGAAGCCAAGGATGGAAGATTTGCTTAATCTGAAAGATTTAGCAGAGCCTATAGAAAAGCAAGGCGTCAAACCCGACACGAAGACAGACGAAGTTTGGACGAGAATAAACAGGAAAACGGTGGCACAAATTCGACAGTGGATCGACCACAGTGTTTTTCACCATGTCTCTCAAGAGACAGACGCGTACAAACTTTGGGAGAAGCTCGAGAATATGTATCAGGCAAAGACGGCACGCAACAAGACCTTGCTGATGAGGCGCCTTGTAAACCACAAGTTACGAAGTGGTATGTCCATAACCGAGCATACGAGTCAGTTCCAGGATCTCATAAACCAGCTCGGTGCTGCTGATTGGGTGCTCAAAGATGAGGAACAAGCCATATTGCTCTTGAGTTCTCTACCAGATAATTGGGAGACGCTTGTTGTGACTCTCAGCAATTCTGCCCCCGGTGGTAAAGTGACAATGGAGATGGTCACAGACGCCCTAATGAACGAGGAAGCAAGAAGGAAAGAAGCTGGTACAGACCAATCTTTTGCCCTTGTGTCAGAAAACAAAGAAAGAGGCGGGGGCAGAACTGGAGGCCGAGGTCAAGGTAGAGGTAAAGGCAGACATAGTCAAAGTAGAGGAAGATCCCAAGATCGTGGGAAATCACGAGATCGAGGGAAATCGCGAGAGCGAGGTAAATCTTCAAATACATGGTTCGAAGGCTATTGCAATCATTGTAATTATTATGGCCACAAAAGAAGTGATTGTCGAAGGTTCTTACGAGAGCAGCCCGAGTCAAGTCAGAATCCAAGCAGGGAGAATGGTGAAACCATGGTCACCATAACACAAGACGTTGCCCTTGTTACATACGAGGAATAAGCATGCCTACATGTTGGAACTCATGATGATGAGTGGGTGATTGATAGCGCCGCATCATATCATTCGACTCCAAACCGAGATTTATTCACTACTTATAAACCCGGAGACCATGGTACCGTTAAGATGGGAAACACCAGTTTTTCAAGCATCGCTGGTATTGGTGATGTGCATTTAAAGACCAATGTTGGATGTACATTGGTGTTGAAAGATGTTCGACATGTCCCAGAGCTAAGAATGAATCTTATCTCAGTTGGAGCTCTTGATGTCCAAGGATATGATAATCAATTCAAAAATGGCACCTGGAAGTTGTTAAAAGGTGCTATGGTTGTTGCAAGGGGACAACTTAATGGTACTCTTTATAAAAGCCATGCAAAGCTACTTCAACCAAGTCTTAATACTGTTGAAGAAGAGATATCACCAAACTTGTGGCATAGAAGACTAGGCCACATGAGCGAGAAGGGATTGACGACTCTTGCAAGGAAGGAGTCCATTTCAATGGCAAAAGATGTTGCCCTAGATCCTTGTGAATACTGCCTATTTGGGAAACAACACAGAGTTTCCTTTAGCTCCACAAGAAAGAACCGCTCTGAGTTGCTGAGCCTTGTCCACTCCGACGTATGTGGACCCATTGAAGTAGAATCTCTTGGTGGAAGCCGGTATTTTGTGACATTCATTGACGATGCATCACGAAAGGTATGGGCATACTGTTTGAGGACGAAGGACCAAGTATTGGACCGCTTCAAAGCTTTTCATGCAATGGTGGAAAGACAAACAGGCAAGCAGTTGAAATGTCTCAGGTCAGATAATGGAGGCGAGTACTATTCCCGTGAGTTCTCTAAATACTGCACAAAACATGGTATCAGACATGAAAAGACTGTCCCACGAACCCCACAACACAACGGTGTAGCAGAACGGATGAATCGCACTATTGTTGAGAAAGTTCGATGCATGCTCAGCATGACTAAACTCCCAAAGCCATTTTGGGGTGAAGCTGTATTGACATCTTGCTATCTAATAAATAGGTCACCTTCCGCTCCATTAAATTTTGATGTTCCGGAGAAGCTATGGACAGGTAAAGACATATCATATTCTCACTTGAGAGTATTTGGGTGCAAGGCGTTTGCACATGTATCAAGTGAATTGCGGAAGAAGTTGGACCTCAAATCCACTCCATGTATCTTTATTGGATATGGAGATGAAGAGTTCGGGTACAGGCTATGGGACCCATAACTAAAGAAGGTTATTCGAAGTAGAGATGTGGTTTTCTATGAAAACCAATATTATGATTTCAAGGCACCGGTTAACAAGCAACAAAGCTCCAAAGTTTCAGATATAATATTTGAAAATAAAGATGATGTTTCCACTGAAGAAGAGGATGAAGAAGTTGATGATGCAAATCAAGAAGGTGTTGAGCAGGGGGAGCTTCCACCCTATGATACTTTAGATACATTTCCAGAAGTTACAAACGAAGGAACTCAAGTTAGACGATCCGAACGAGTTCGTGCTCCATCAAGAAGATATCCGACTTCAAACTACATCCTTCTTACTAGTGAGGGGGAGCCAGAGAGCTTTCAAGAAGCTCAATCTCATATTGATAAAGCAAATTGGCAGAAGGCCATGGAAGAAGAAATGAATTCTTTACAGAAGAATCAAACATATGAGTTGGTGAAACTCCCCAAAGGAAAGAAAGCCTTGAAAAACAAGTGGGTTTTCAAGTTAAAGAAAGACGGTAAAGGAAATACTATGAAGTATAAGGCGAGACTCGTTGTCAAAGGTTTCCAACAAAAAGAAGGAATCGACTTTGATGAAATTTTTTCGCCGGTTGTGAAGATGATGTCTATTCGAGTTGTACTCGGATTAGTTGCCAGTCTAGATCTTGAACTTGAGCAGATGGATGTGAAAACAGCCTTTCTCCATGGTGATTTGGATGAAGAAATATACATGGAGCAGCCTGATGGCTTTAAAGTGCCAAAGAAAGAGCATCTCGTTTGTAAATTAAAGAAGAGCCTTTATGGTCTTAAGCAAGCTCCAAGGCAGTGGTACAAGAAGTTTGATTCGTTTATGATGAATCATGAGTACAAGAGAACTGTTGCAGACCATTGTGTCTATCTGAAGAAGTTTCCAGAAGGGAAATTTGTCATCCTTCTGCTCTACGTGGATGATATGTTGATAGTGGGCCAAGATGCAACGATGATCAACAACTTGAAGAAGGATTTGTCTAAGTTCTTTGATATGAAAGACTTAGGCCAAGCACAACAAATATTGGGCATGAAAATTATCCGTGATAGAAAATCAAGAAAATTGTTCTTATCACAGGAAGATTATGTTGAACGTGTGATCAAAAGGTTCAACATGGAAAATGCCAAGCCCGTTGGTACGCCCTTGGCTAACCACTTCAAGTTGAGTAAGAAAAATTGTCCCTCTTCTCAGAAAGAAAAAGAAGAGATGAAAGCAGTCCCTTATTCCTCAGCCGTAGGAAGTCTTATGTATGCGATGGTATGTACAAGACCAGATATTGCTCATGCTTTTGGTGTTGTGAGTAGATATCTAGCTAATCCGGGAAAGCAACATTGGGAAGCAGTCAAATGGATACTTCGATACCTAAAAGGTAGTTCAAAACTATGTTTATGCTACGGGGGAGCAAAGCCAATCGTGGAGGGTTATACAGATGCCGATATGGCAGGAGATCTTGATAATAGAAAATCTACATCAAGTTACATTTTCACTTTGGCAGGGGGAGCTATCTCATGGCAATCCAAGTTACAAAAATGTGTCGCTCTGTCAACAACAGAAGCCGAGTATATTGAAGCCGTTGAAGCTGGGAAGGAGCTTATATGGATGAAACGGTTTCTTCAAGAATTAGGCTTTCCACAAGAAGAGTACATCATTCATTGTGATAGTCAGAGTGCTATGGACCTAAGTAAGAACTCGATGTACCATTCCCGCACAAAACATATTGATATCCGTTATCACTGGCTTAGAGAAGCAATTGAGGGACGAGAATTGAAGTTGTTAAAGATCAACACCAACAACAATCCTGCAGACATGTTGACAAAGGTGGTGACACAAGAGAAACACAAACTATGTGGTGACATAGTTGGGATGAGGATTGTTGGACGGAGACTGGAGGGGGAGATTTGTTGTGTTCCAGCCTCCAAAGTCTCCAAAGCTACAGTAGCCATCTTTGTTGACAAAATGAAACCTACGGTGACAAGTTTTCTTCCTACCCTATGATGAACACAATTAATGAAGGTTACACAAATGGTATCTGTCATGGGTATAAATAGAGGCTTCATCTTCAGTTGTAAGCATCCCAAACACAGAGAAACAAATAGTATAACACTTAGAGTGAGAGTGTTAGTGAGAGGGTTGGTTTTTTGTAATAGTTGAGTGTGAGAGTGGCTCCTCCTATTGTAATTCTATTTTAGTGTTTAATAGAAGAGTTTTCCAACCCCAACAGATATATGAAGAAACAAGAAGAGTTCTGGAATATGTTGGATCCACCTTCTATATAATTAACGGGAATCCACTGTAAAAATTAACGGGAATCCACACAGGATGATGGTGTATGAAGTGGATGATAATTGGGTTCCATTCATGAAGGTCGTCACAGGGGAGGCATCAGATTCTGAGGATGAGCTCGACGACGAAGACATGATCTATGATATGTGGCATCAAGACAGGGTGGATTTGGAAGAAGGTGATATTGAACCAAAAGGGGCAATGTCGTTGGAACACTGGACAGACTAATGCGTCTCCACCGGAGCTGGGTATTCCGGTGCCGCCGACGTCTGAGGACCGGTGTGAAGTGCATGTTCCAAGATCTGGGGAACATGATGCGTCTCATGAGCACGAGCTGGTAGGGCAATTCACTGCTGCGGCAGCAGATTCTGATTCAAGAATGGAGATGGTGACGATTTAAAATGTGGATGATGTGCTTATTGGATCTCCTGTTATTAGGCCTAATTCTGGCATTATCGCTAGTAGTCCTGAATTCGAAATTGGTGATTCTGCAATCAAAAGACGTAGGACCAAAAAGAAAAACAAGGAGTTTCTATCGAAGGGAGTGAGGTCTTCATGTGGTTTCTCTAAGTACGATAATATGAAAGAGGAAGAACCAGATAACCAAGTATCATATGTATCCTCGTCTATCGATCTTTACAAGGTATTCCATGGATCACAACAGTCAAACCGATCGGAGTTCCAACCAAATTCTCCTACCGCGTCATCTGCTAATTGTAGGGAATTAGAGGATACTATTGCAATCGGATATCAATTGGGGTTTTAAATCGAGAATGGGTGTGATGAGATTGCAGGTATGCTCATTGGTGAAGGTGTTAAAAAATGCTCCTCAAGAATCTATGCCGTTAGGAGGCTGTTTTAGGAGTGCTTTTTCTTCACTTGGATTAGTTTTTAAGGTAATAAAAGTTAAAAACATGTTTTTTAGAAACTGTTTGGTTTAGTTTTTACGTGTAAAACCACAAAAAAATGATATGTTTTCATATTAAACATTTTTTTAACAAAATATATAATATAAAATTTTTAAAATATTTTTTTTATCATGATAATATTAAATTTACGTTCATACAAAAATAGAATACAAATTCTAAATAATTCATAACGAATATCATATGTTACATCATATTACATTCATCTATGAAATTCCATTATATATTGCGCAATAATATCTTGTATCGCTGCCATATACGAGTTATCATTACCCGTGCGATGTGTACTTGCACCTTCTTCGTCACCTTCACTACTAATACAACTGCATGTAGGAATGTAGAATTATTGTTGTGTCCTATTAAATGTTTCATCAAACCTACCGGTCTTTCTAATATAGTTATGGATCGTCATCGATGCAATCACAATACTCACTTGGTACTCATACTTGTAATTAACATGCATGTCTCTTAATAATGTTCACCTAGCTTTCCATACTCCAAATGTCCGTCCAATGATATTTCGCAATGATGAATGGTAATAATTAAATTTCTCTTTCGGTCCACGAGGTTCACGCATAGCAGCAGTATGTCCATGTCGAAAATCTGGTATGTGATAACGAATATTAGTTCCTATATATGGAGCAAGATACCCTCTGGTATTTGGGTATCCTACATCAACAATATAATATTTATCTGTAAAAAAACAAACATTTATTATTCGTTTCAAACAAATATTAAAAACATTAAACTCGTGTTAATAAAAATTTATACCAACCACCCGTTGGAAACGGAAAATGAAGATTCGGTCTCTGTAAGGCTTCATTAAATATTCTTGTGGCATGTGCAGTCCCCTCCCATCTGGCTCACACAAATGTGAAACACATGTTAAAATAAAAAACAACCATTATATTTTGTGTAGCATATCCCATTCGACCAATGTATTTCGCTTCCTCATGTTGTCGAACCGATGCCCTAACGTGTGTCCCATCTATAGCGCCAATGCAATCCTACAAATACAAAAAATATATTATAAATAAATCATTTGGTGAAGTAATTGAATGGTGGATAATACCTTGAACATTGTATAATACTAAAGATTGTTTAATATATATTCGGGAATTTCATCATTATAATTGGCGGTTGGCATGATGATGTCAGCACTCATCTTAAGCATGGCTGTCAAAACTGTATGGAAATGTCTATGAATCGTTTCCCCGGAATGATTAAAAAATTCTTGCACATATCTATTGCTACATCCATGGGCCAAAGTCATCAAGAATATTCATATCAACTCCTCAACAAATATATTTCGTGTTTGTTGCAGTCCGTAATTTGTAGCAGGATCTATGTATAATTGTCTAAAAACTGGTAGATGCAGTCTAAACATCTTGTAACACCTTCTAGGATTCTCATTTAATACTTCATTAATAAATATGTGCCCCGTGCGGTCAGAAGTGTGACATGGCCTACGTATGTTACAAGCTAGTATTATATCTTTTAGAACTAACCCACATAACATTTCGAATTATGTATCCTCTTCCACCCAACATTCCTCATTATCGTCATGATGAATTAGAGTCATCACTATCCATCCTACATAATACAAAAAAAATATTCTCAAACAATAACACATAATATAAAATATCGATTAAATAATGACAAATAATAAAACATAATATAAAATGTTCATTCAAAACGACAAATAATAACATATAATATAACATTTCGATTACATAATGTCAACGTCTAACACATAAAAAGATAACACATAATGTTTAACATAAAACAACAAGACAAGATGTCAAATCACAAATCATTATTTATGTAACGTCTGATTCCTGGTACGTATTTAACTTATTTATTTATTTATTCATTTTAAAAGAGGGACTCGACGAGTTGGTAGCCCTAACTCGTCGAGTGGAGGACAATTTATACGTGGGGTTTGAGCTATCTACTCGACGAGTCAAGAGCCCTCGACTCGACAAGTAGGTCGGACATAGTGAAACCCTAATCTCGGGGTTTTGCATCCTATTTAAGCCCCTTAACCCCCACCCCTTGGCCTCATTTCTAGCCTCCTTGTCCTAAACCATAATCCACAAAACCCTAGAGTTTTCTTTGAGAGTGTGAGCCATTTGAGTGATCTTGGTGTGTTTTTGAAGCTTGTAGAAGAAGAAGAAGATAGAGGACTCAAGAGGGGAAGAGTAGATCCAGGAACTACAATCCATTTGCTATACTTTCTGGTAATCAAGATCTTATCTTGGCTAATAGTTCATTAGATCTCTTTATGTGGGTTTTTGGTCAAAGAATGATGGCCTTTGGAGAATGATCGACCCAAGAGGGTAATCTTCCGGATCTAAGACCTTAAAGGGTTGGAATGGCATAAAGGTGGAAACTTTATGTCATTAGAACCCCCATGCAAGCTCTAAGGACGTCATTATGGCCTTTTGAGCCTAAATGGCCATGCATAGAAGCAAGCTCGAGACTTTACGTGTTCAACTGGTATCGAGGCCCTAGATCTAGGTTTTCATGCTTTGGTTTGGGATATTAAGGCTTTTTGGACAAGATCTATGTCCTAAAAGAATTAGGGTTTTAGTTAAACCCTTCAAGAAGGGCTATCAACGGGTAAAGTTGGAAACTTTACCCTTAGAAAGATCATTTCTAGTGAATAAGAGAAGTATGGACTTTGGATCTAGAGAATAGGGGCTTAATCTGTTAAGATGGTCAAACAGATTCGGGTCGTGTAGTCCCGTTCTAGTTTAAGGTAGAACTTGACGAGTCTGTAGAGGGAATCGACAAGTTGATTCTCCAAGTTGCGACTATGAGCAGCTCGATAGGACTCGACGAGTCGGAGGAAGGACTCGGTGTGACATCCCCAAAATCTCGGCCAGAAAAGACCGATTTTCATTTATGCTTTTAAATATTTTCAGAGTAAATCCTTTTGATTTGAAAGGGTTGCGGAATTTGTTCCCAAAAACAAAACATGATAAAACAATGTTTACTGAAGCATTTCATAAAAGAAATGTATTTTCATTATAATCAAAACTCGGGGTGTCATGTTCCGATACAGACCAATAAGCATAAATGAATACATTACAAGTCATATAACAAATATAAACATATGCAAACTTGTAAACAAAACAACTTGATGGTTCATCCATCTCATGCCCTTCCGCCACTTCCTGTAATACAATTTAAAACTGAGTGGGTCAGGCTTGGGAGCCTGGTGAGCATATAGGGTTTTCAACCCACAATAAATATCATATTTAATTTTCACCAACCAACAATAACCCAATTACCCATTCCCGTTATTCTCACTTTAATGTCCCTAAAACAACTAACATAAGGGACCTAGTCTAAGAATATTTCATCGGGGCGACAACACATGCTTCGGGGGTACCTCAGCAATATAAGTCAAATAAGACAACCATGAGGGGGATGGAGTACAGCGAATGAACACCCAAGTTCATTAACACCTACAGGTGGCGAACCTGCTAATGTTTCCACAAGACTGTCTAGAATAGCCAGTGGTCGTCATCTAAACTCCGCTAGATGACTCAATCAAACAACAACGAGGCCTCTCATCTGTTTATTACACACCAACTGTCTACCCATGTTCTACCCAACATATTAGTAGATAAAAATATACATTTGTATACATAGTTTAAAAACCTGTATAGCATGCTTTAATCAACACATATATCACATAACAGATGAGGCACACTCACACATAACACATATCTCATAGAGAAATAATCAGATCTATAAGATAGAAGAGAGTGAATAAACATTCACACCTAACACAACCAAATATATACACTTAGCACGTATTTTATATAAAATACTTCGTATTATTGTATTAGAAAGAAAATAACTACACACTCACTTGATCAGAAGATGATCCGACAGCACTACGGCTTATAGAAGCAGTAATCCACAACAGATCTGGAAGATCTTCACAAAAAATCGAACTTCTCGCGGGCAGAGCTTCGACTCGGGAACCGCACTTCTCGGGATCTTCGGGATCTCGGGACTTGCCTCGAGGCTAGAGTATGATACCGGGGCTTCGGGATGGCTTCGGGGGTTTTCGCGCAGAGCTTCGACACAAAAACGAGAGGAAATGGTAAAAATACCCGGAACCCTCGCATCCTATTTATAGGAGGCTGAAGCCTCGGAGTACGCGGGGCGTACTGCAGTACGCGGGGCGTACTGCTCCGAAGTCGTAAGTGCATGCGTCATCCGAAGTGTCGACACTATTCTGAGTACGCGGTAGCGTACCCTCGTACGTAGGGCGTACTCCGGATCACACCGGTGACTCGTCTTCGGATAATACCTCCGAATTTATAATTAAATTTAAATACAAAATGATTAATAAACTTCGGAAATTCATAACTTCTTCATACGAACTCCGTTTTCGACGTTCTTTATATCCACGGAAAGGTGAGACCACGCTCTACAACTTTCGTTTAGACTCCGTCGGCTAATTTTGACTTTATTTTTATTAATTATTTTTAATAGGCCGGGACAGAAACTTTCGTTATAAATTCATAACTTCTTCGTTTGACGTCCGTTCTCGCCTAACTTTTTATCGCTTCGATACCAACAATGAGATCTTCGATTCTCATTTAGATTGCTTCGGCTAAAAACCGCTCGATCTCAAATCGAGTATTTCAGGCTGCATACCGCTAAGCCGAAACTTCGATAAATCATAACTTCCTCATACGAAGTCAGATTTGGGCGTTCTATATATATTCGGAAACCTCGTTTCAACTACTACAACATTAACCAAAGATATTAAGTTTATTTACACTTAAATTTTTGATGCTTATTTTTATTCTTAATTAATCAAACCACATAATTAAGCAATTAAGCACAAAACACACAATACTCAAATAATACAATCTTATTATTTCAAAACCGGTTACAAAGGTTAACCTAGACCATTACATTGCTAAAAATGGCAAGCCCGGAAACACAGGCGTTACAATTCTCTCCACCTTAGAATGATTCCGTCCCCGGAATCACACATCAACAAACAAATGCGGATAGCGACTCAACATGTCACTCTCCGTCTCCCAGGTGAGATTCGGCCCATTCGCGTGTTTCCATCGGACAAGCACTAACCCAACCATTTTGCGTCGCAACTTCTTAGTCTTTCGGTCAACAATTGCCTCTGGTTCTTCAATCAACCTTTTGTTCTCATCAATTCTCAATTCAGAAATTGGAATTATATCGGGAACTTCTCCCGTGAACTTCCTCAAATAACACACATGAAAGGTGTTGTGAATTCCATTCAGTTCCTCGGGTAATTCGAGCTTGTAAGCTTGGTTCCCAATCCTTTGAAGGACTTTAAACGGTCCAATAAACGTTGGACTCAACTTTCCCCTTTTACCAAATCTTATAAGTCCCTTCCACGGCGACACTTTAAGCAAAACCGAATCTCCAACCTCAAAAGTCATCGGTCTTCGCTTCTTGTCAACATAGCTCTTTTGACGATCTTGAGCTGCTAACATTCTTTCCCTAATTATTTTCAACTTTTCAGCAGTTTGATGAACCATCTCCGGTCCCATAAACTGCTTTTCCCCAGCCTCAAGCCAACAAGACGGCGTACGACACTTCTGTCCATACAAAGCTTGATAAGGTGCCATCTTAATGCTCGAGTGAAAACTATTATTATAGGAAAATTCTACCAACGGTAAATGTTCATCCCAATTACCTAGGAATTCCAAGGTACATGCTCTCAACATATCTTCAAGTGTTTGTATTGTTCTTTCACTCTGACCATCAGTCTGCGGATGGTAAGCTGTGCTTAAACATAACTTGGTACCCATTTCCTCTTGTAGACTTTTCCAAAACCTTGAGGTGAAACGGCTATCACGATCCGATACAATCGTTAACGGAACACCGTGAAGCCTCACAATTTCCTTCACGTAAGAATTCACAAGCTTTTCCATAGACCATTTCTCCCTGGCCGCTATGAAATGCGCACTCTTAGTGAATCGATCAACGACCACCCAAATCATGTCGTAACCATTCTTTGTCCTGGGCAGTTTAGTGACAAAATCCATAGCAATGTCTTCCCACTTACCCATAGGAACAGGCAATGGTTCTAAACTCCCGTAAGGTTTCTGATGTTGTGTCTTGACTCTCGCACAAGTCACACACTCGACCACATACTTTGCAACATCAAGCTTCATCGTCGGCCACCAGTAGTAGGGTTTCAGGTCCCTATACATTTTAGTGCTACCCGGATGAATTGAGTACATGGTTTTGTGAGCTTCTTCCATCAGAAGATCCCTAATTCCTCCTGACTTAGGTACCCAAATAGGATCTTGGAATACCTTCAGTCCATGACCGTTAGTACCAAACACCAACGTTTTACCCAAACGTTCCTCCTTTCGGTCATTTTTCTCAGAAGCTTCCTCTTGAGCTTTCTTTATACTTTCCACAATGGTCGAGACAACTTCAATTCTCAACGCTCTTGGCCTCCTCCTTTCAAGATTGACTTTCCGACTGAGAGCATCAGCAACAACATTAGCTTTACCGGGGTGGTAAAGTATCTCGCAGTCATAGTCTTTAAGTAATTCTAGCCAGCTTCGTTGTCTCATATTCAATTCTTTCTGATTAAAGAGATATTGGAGACTCTTATGATTAGTGAAAAGTTTGCACTTCGTGCCATAGAGGTAATGCCTCCATATTTTCAGAGCGAAAACTACCGCTGCCAACTCCAAATCATGAGTCGGGTAATTCTTTTCATGCTCTTTCAGCTGTCGAGACGCATATGCTATCACCTTTTATCTTTGGGTCAAAACACAACCCAATCCAACACCAGACGCATCGCTATAAACAGCAAAGTCTTCAACTCCATCGGGTAGAGAAAGTATCGATGCCTCGCATAGCTTCTTCTTTAACTTCTCGAATGCTTCTTTATGCTTATCACGCCAAGCATAAGTAGCTCCTTTGTGGGTCAAAGCTGTTAATGGAGTAGCAATCGAAGAAAAGCCTTGGATAAACCTGCGGTAATATCCGGCTAATCCCAAAAAGCTTCGAATCTCCGTGGGACTTTTCGGTTGTTCCCACTTCATCACAGCTTCGATCTTCGCTGGATTAACCATTATCCCTTCTTGGTTGACCACGTGACCCAAGAATTGGACTTCACGAATCCAAAAATCACATTTGGAGAACTTAGCATACAGCTTCTCCTTCTTCAAGATTTCTAACACTTCTCGCAAGTGTCTGCCATGCTCCTCCATGCTTTTCGAGTAAATCAAAATGTCGTCTATGAACACTATCATAGATTTATCAAGGAACGGGTTACAAACCCTATTCATCAAATCCATGAACGCTGCCGGAGCATTGGTTAGTTCAAACGACATAACCAAGAACTCGTAGTGTCCATATCTAGTTCTGAATGCAGTTTTCTCGATATCTTGCTCTCTTACTTTCAGCTGATGATATCCTGACCTAAGATCGATCTTCGAGAAATAGCTCGAACCTTGCAATTGATCAAACAGGTCATCAATCCTCGGCAACGGATATCTATTCTTTATTGTTGCCTTGTTCAGCTCTCTGTAATCGATGCACATTCTCATACTTTCATCTTTCTTCTTTACAAATAACACCGGAGCTCCCCAGGGCGATGAACTAGGCCTAATGAAACCTTTGTCCAATAACTCCTGAAGTTGCATCATCAGCTCCTTCATCTCCGTCGGTGCTAATCGATAAGGTGCTTTTGCTATTGGCGTGGTTCCTGGTAACAAGTCTATTCTGAACTCCACTTGTCTATCAGGTGGTAATCCAGGAAGATCCTCGGGGAACACCTCCGGAAAATCACACACCACTGGAATGCTCTGCATCACCTTCTTTTCCTTCTTAGCATCAATCACAAATGCTAAATATGATGTACATCCCTTGGTCAAACACTTTCTGGCTTTCATTAGAGAAATGATCCCAGAATTCACTCTCCGTTTGTCCCCATACACCATAAACGAATCTTTTCCAGGCGGGTTTACTTTAACTATCTTTTTCTTGCATAAAATTTCGGCATCATTGGCGCTAAGCCAATCCATTCCCAAGACGATGTCGAAACCATTAAGTTCGATAGGCAATAACGCCTCGTGAAACTTATTCCCATTAAGGTCGATTAAGATGTCTTTCATACGATGGCTAACAGGTACAAACTTGCCACTAGCTACTTCGACTAATAAAGCATTATCTAGTCTATCAATAGGCAAAGCTAGCTTTCTACCAAACTCATGTGAAATAAAGGAGTAGTTGGCTCCAGAATCAAACAATATATGAGCAGGTAATTCGTTTATGAGAAAGGTACCTGAAGCGACATCAGCTTCATCTTTCGCAGCCTCAAGTGTCATCTGGAAGGCCCTCGCCTTCGGCTTTGGTGGAATGTTGGGCTTTGCTGCCTCCTTCTTCTTCGGACAGTCCTTCAAAATGTGCCCCTCTTCATTACACCTAAAACACATCCTTTTGTTGTTCGGACATTCATTGGCAAAATGTCCAACCTTTCCACACTTGTAGCAGGTCACATCCTCGCTACATTTCCCAAAGTGCTTTTTCTTACACTTATCACACCACTTTGCTTCGCCTCCTTTTCCTCCAAACTTTTTCGAATCAGATTTCGAAAATTTTCCTTTCTTACCGGAACTAGATGTTCCCTCAAACTTTCTTTTCTCACCAACATCAACCTTGTCGGTGGTTCTCCCCTTGATCATGTTCTCAACAGACTTGGCAGCCCAGATAGCTGCCTCTAGGGTAAGTGCCTGACGTACTGGCACCTCGTACTCCCATGGAAGTCCCTTCGCATACCGATCCACGTTTGTCAGCTCATCTGGAACGATACGCAAGGCAAAATCCATCTTATTGGTGAAGTTATTGGTGTACTCATCCATTGACATGCTACCCTTCGTTAATGTCAAAAACTTATTCTCCAATTCCAACAGATTTTGAGCCGAGCAGAACTTGCGCTTAAACTGCACCAAGAACTCTGCCCATGACAATTGCAGTGGCTCGTTGGAGCAGCCATTGAAGATTCCTCACTTGAGATATCAGCAGCTACTTTGAGAGGTGAGTCTTCCTTCAGTAGGAACAGTCGAAGGCATCAATGCCAAACTATTTATGTATGTTAGCATATACCGCACTTCAGTCCAATGCCGGGATTAGCCCGATGCAAATTATGTGTTCCGGACTTCGGTCCGATGCCGTGGCGGTCCCGAGAAGTGTTTATGTATGCTTGATGTCTTTTTGATTCATGCATGTTATGTGTTATGTGTTCCGGGCCTAGGTCCGATGTTGGGGCAATCCCGATGCATGTTAGCTTATATGTTATGTGTTATATGTTTTGGGCTTCGGTCCGATGTCGGGGCAACCCCGATGAAGGTTATATGCTTATGTTATGTGCTTATGATATATGATATGATGTATATGTACCAGGGCAAGCCTGATGTTGGGTGAGGCCTGATGCTAGACGTGGTCTAATGCCGGGGTAAGCCCGATGTCGGGTAGGAGCCCGATGACAGGTAAGCTGATGTCGGGTTCATCCCGATGCAGCTGGGTGGAGTCCTAAAGTTTATGTTATATGTTGTGTGTATGGTATGTGGTAATTTGGGGGAGCTCAATAAGCTTCGTGCTTACAGTTTTCAGTTTTGGTTTCAGGTACATCTGCTAGCAAAGGGAAAGGCTTCGGATGATCGCATGGCACACAAAACTGTTTCTAGCCTGGGATATTTACTCTGATATTTGATATGAGATTTTGTTATGTTGACAGTTGTTATCACATTTTTGAGATACATGGTTTATAACTTTTTTATGACAATGATATTTATGATTTTATTAATGATTTGAAAATGAAATTTTTGGACTTTATTTTTGGGATGTTTCAAGTTGGTATCAGAGCCTTGGTTTAAGGGATTCGATCACACTTTCAGGTGTGTCTGAACTCAATCTAAGGAATTGGTATAGAAATTTTCAAAAGGAAAACCTTTTTATAAAAATGATTTTGAGAAAAAGAAAAGGATTTTAGAAAAAGTAAAAAGAACTTTGAAAAAGAGAAAAGGGTGTGGTGCATGCAATTGGCCAAACTCAAGTAACTACTCTCAAATTACCCATACAAGTTTATGTTATGATATATTATGAGAATTGCATGCTAGATTAGGGCTAAGGATCTAGGGAGGATGCCTTATATGCCTATTTTGTGTGAATCAGCTTTATGAATTGCATGCTAGTACATATTAGTTAGTATGATGGCCTAATTAGAATATGCTTGATTATGTGTACTCAATGCTCGAATGCTGCTTGCTTTGTGCTTTTAGGAGTTCTAGCTATCTTTTACTAACTAGTAAACGAATATGTTAAATTACATATTGTAAGGACTAAATAATTTTAGAAAGTTAGGTTTAGCCTTATTTTGCGGATCTCGTTTGAGTCTAACTGTTGTAGGGTAGAACCTCTCATTTGAAGAATTATCTAGTCTTAGTGATATGTAATAGTATTCGCATACTAGTTAGGAGAAGATATCATGTACTTTTTATGCAGCTGATGGCAAAGAGTGGGATGGTAATGAGCCTCGGGCAAGCCTAGGATGAGAGTAGCACGTGAAGAATTGGTAGTAGAAGGGACTTGGTGAAGTCAAGGCAGTTCATGAGGAAAGTACGAATAGATATGGAAGGTAGTATGGGCTCGTAATACTGAAAGCAGAGGATCCGTACTTGAGTCAAGGAAGGATGAGATGAATCCAAAGAACTTGAAGTATATGTTATCCCTCGAAGACTGATTAGTATTATGATGTTTGTTATGATGTGTTTTTCAAAATGGTGGTTTTATGCATTAGAACAGTTGGCAGTTTATGCGCCGGTGAGGGATCGGGCTCGGGCTCAGGAGTAAGGCAACTAGCCGACCAGACTAGGGAGTTCATCTCCTCTGATATCACGCACAGTATCCTGGATCATAATCCTGTGATCTTTGGCATGATGAAGGAGGGTATTTTAGAGCTTTTGGATGAGAGGCTGAGTTCTTTTCGCACTGAGGTGGCAGCCATGATGGGGTCGCACACAATAACTTTTAGGGAGTTCAGAGCTTGTGGAGCTCCCGACTACCATGGGGCTCAGGAGCCCATTGTGAACACCAGATAGTTGGCAGATGTCGCAAACGCATTCCGCACTAGCAGATGTCCCGAGGGGGACAAGGTTCTACTTGCGTCTTTTCTTCGGAAGGACAGGGCACGTGACTAGTGGGAGGAGGCCGGACATGCCATGGGTGATGATTCAGCTCTTGATGCTATGAATTCGAGTGACTTTACGCTCAGGTTCAAGGCCGAGTTTTCACCCGTGATAGAGGTGCAACAACTTGCCAGGGATTTTCAGGATCTTTAGCAGATGACCGAGACAGTGGCGTAGATCACCGCCATGTTTAGGGAGAGGGCTCATCTCGTTCCGCAGTACATGTCGGATGAGGAGATGAAAAATACCAGGTATCATGAGATGTTGCAAAGTGATATTCGCTAGTTTGTGAGCCGCTCCACCTGCAAGACGCTAGAGGACATGATTGCTAGGGCGAGAGAGAGAGAGAGAGAGAGAGAGAGAGGTGGATTTGGAGATGGAGAGAAAGAGGAAACCTGAGGGGGTTCAGTCAGGGATTCGGGCAAGAAGCCCAAGGTATCATATCACAGATCTCAGAGCCAGTAGAGCCACAGCCGTTGTCGCAAATGCGGAAGGATGCATGTAACATCCCAAAATTCAAGACCAAAAATTTCATTTTTAATTAAGTTATTATAAAACCTATTAGTATAGAAGCATCCCCAAGATCTCATGTGCGGAAATATAGTGTGACGTGCTGCGGTCAAGCCGAATCCTTTCTTTTGAAAACGAAGTACCTGAAACCAAAACTGAAAACCATAAGCACAAAGCTTAGTGAGTTCCCTCATCATACCACACACCATACAATAACATACTGTCTGGAAATTCCAGGGTGCCTGATCTACCCATGTCAAGCCATTCTGAGGTGCTTGAATTACCCAAGTCAAGCCATTCTTAGGTTCTTGACTTACCCGTCAGTCTATCTCAACCGACTATTGGGGAGTACTTCATCCCCTACCACTACCACATAATAACATAACATAAACACACTGTCAGGAAATTCTAGGGTGCCTGACCTACCAATGTCAAGCCATTATAAGGTGCTTGACTTCCCCAGGTCAAGCCATTCTGGGGTGGTTGACTTACCGATTGGTTTATCTCAACCGACTACTGGGGACTATTTCTGTTGGGTTTTGAGCATTATAACACTCCTAAGTGTACATGCAACCCTAAATACCTTGGATCTATGTTTTCTCTATTGTACATGAAAATATGAACTTTCCAAGATATTCTTCCTAACTAGCATAATAACATTGATTCAAATGAATATATCAAGTTAGAATTACCTACCTCTTAGATGTAGAATGTCTTCATGAAGCTTGAGTGCCTAGTGCCCCAAGTGTGACACCTCAAATGGTTCACACAACACCAAATACACATGGAATGACTTTAGAGAAATTGGAACACTTCATAAAATCGGCTAGCCCTTCATTCTCACATATAGTGGCCAATTTCTTAAGCCATGGGATTCTTTTATATGGTGGCTATTAGGGTTACACCATGTAACTCATAACTTTACCCATTCCTTATGCTCCATGGATTTTAACCTCCATGGAGTATCCATGGGTCACCCCATGGACTTAGTCCAACATAAGGAATCTTGGATAACAAGCCCACATATATAAGAATGGATGATTTACACAATCAACCCATATATTTAATTAGTCTTCTTTTGATCACTTAATTAATCCTAGATTAATTCTTGATCAATACTAATTAAATAATCGTATTAATATATTAGAACTTATAATATATTAACCAACCTTAAGTGTTATTTCTTTCATTATAGTCTATCCAAATGCATGATGCCATGTAACCCAAATGGACCATGTCGGGTCGGCTCAAGTCTCACCAATTATAGTTATGGACTTAAACATTAATCCAACAGTCTCCCACTTGGATAAGTCTAAACTATTATTGCGTATGACTTCAAGAACCGACTGGCAATCGTATCTCTCAAAAGCTTCTATCGAACTCTGACCTTGTTGATGAACTCTGACCTTTGTCAGTGACTTGTCCATTAGATAAGGGATCATATATTCCTCCATTCTAGATATCATATGGACTGAGACATGGATTATAATCATTCTCTCTGTCCATTTGTTGTTTCCTGATTTCCGATTTATGACGATTGACTAATTAAACAAATCAAATCAGTCCAAGCCCGGCCGAGCACTTACATTTGTCATCACCAAATCATCGAGGGGCCCACAGATATCGCTTTTATCCCGAAGGTAAAAGGAATGGATAAACTTCGGCTCATATGGCTTGTTCTACTACTTTTTGAATCATACACAAAGGCACATTTTATAACATCGAGTTACCGAATGTGTTTTCGTGCAATCAATGTACAACCAACTCATAGTAACAACTCATATCTCTAAGTTTGAAGAATATAAGATATTATCGTCTCATGATCACTTGTGATAAAATCCATGAAGTGATTCCAATGAGCGCGGCTTGAATCCAATACTCAGAACTTATGAGCACTCATGAGTGTTGTAGCCCTTTGTCCAACATCTTAGACCTTTACAAGCTAACCCATGACAGTCTTGATTCATATCTACTTCCAACATATGACCGACTGTGGATGGTTTGAATAACTTAGTCATCCAGAACAATGACTTAGTTATTCTGGAAGTTAAAACATGTAAAGTGAAACACAATAATAACTGAATCCAATATGGTATCAAAACCTATGAACATAAATAAAACACCTTTTATTTATCACCATATGATTACACATTATTCATTGTATACTGTTTCAGCTGTTAACTTTATTCTTGAATTTAAAACAATAGTTGTCCCATGCTCCAAGCATGTACACTATGTTTTTCTAAACACGAGTCA
The DNA here is from genome assembly GCF_002870075.4 of Lactuca sativa. Classification (NCBI taxonomy): domain Eukaryota; kingdom Viridiplantae; phylum Streptophyta; class Magnoliopsida; order Asterales; family Asteraceae; genus Lactuca; species Lactuca sativa. The sequence goes on from NC_056631.2 coordinate 147,458,701, forward strand.
TGCCATACACCAAGTCTGCACTATTTTTGACTATGATCTTTACTTTGTGAATTAGATCAATTGAACATAACTCCAATGATCCTCTTTCACAGTCCCAAACCCTTACTGCAAATGCAAGAATTCCAAATTCATGCCATTTACTGAAATCTGTTAGATTCTAAACTTATATGCACTGATCCTCTTGTAATGATTATGCACAAAGTCAGAAAGACTTGACAACAACCATTACAGAGCATTCCAAAGGAGATCAGCTCCTTGGAAATATCCTTCTTGCATTAAGTTTCCTAACCTTACACAGATTGAATAATTTCTAACTTTGAAACATTTCCATATTCCATTTTGACTATCACTTCTGAACAAGAGTTGCCTCCTTACAAATTATGTCAATATGGTCCTTCCAGAGTTAACATTATACTTCCAACTATCCCTGAGCAACCAATCTTTGGTAAACCTTATATTGTCCTCAGCAATTGCTTAATCCTTTTAGTCATATCCAATTCTAGACCTTTTCCCTTCTTAATGACCCAGGCATTTGGAAAATTTTAGAAAGGATGAATATAGCACATGTAATCGGTCCTATATCCGAATCATATAGGACACAATTCATGATGTCTCAAATAAAGACTAAACCAATATTTTGCTATAATATTTCCATTTCAATTTGCCAAGTTCTCATAATTCAGATTATGAAAAGGGATGCCGTAATCATAATCGAATTTTAGAACACAAATAATGGACCCATATATTAGAATTTTCTTATGTTGAGCCAATCCAACATAACATTCATATATATACTTGACTAAATACGATTAAAACCTCAATCTAAGCTTTTAGATTTGAGATGAAGTATAATTTCCTCTCCCTTAATTATAGCAAAACAACTTTTTCCCAATTGAAACCTTTTGTTTTCTATAATTAACATTGCTAACTTGCAACCTTTATCATAATTATCATGCTCCCACTAACATGATGATTATTAGCATAACACTTATGCTCCCACTAGCTTTGACATGTACTCAGAAATCAGCTGGACTTCTAGAAATCAACACTTTATTGACTTTCTTACCAAAGTTCAGATTCCAGATACTAGATTTCTTTGATAAAACTTTATCAATATCATACACCTTATCTTAGATAGCTCACATGTGTGTCTAAACAAGTTTAAGAACTATGAAAAGGGATGTCGTAATCATAGTCTCAATTGTTTTGACCTTTTCTACTTCTCACAAGTCCATGTTAGTGTGCCGGTAAACCACACACGCTCCACTAACGACTTTAAGAATGCAAATATCACAATTTCTATCTAGCTAAAATCTACTTAGTGAAAGTGTTTTCTCACCATCATTTTCATGAATCGGAGAGAAACCTTATAACACTTAGATTTAATGGTGTATGTGTTCTTATCCATGTGAATTGTCAAAACCATAGTCACAAGACAAGGATAATGACAAATCCAAACTCATATGGACTGAACTCAACCATAATTTCTTGCCATCTGGCAGCTCGAGGGCCTGCCATTGCTTCCAAGTTGTTGTGTAACCAATTGAGAACTCTAAGAACTCATATGCAAAGCCAACTTTAATTGGAATGGGCACAGAATATATCAACATCATAGGTTATAAACCTCAAGTCGTGTGCTAGTGAAGAACTTCAAGTTTTATTCTTGATTAGTTCTTGAGACTTTCAAGACCTTTAAGACTGCCACTGTCCTCTTGACATATAGGACTTTCTTGTCAGATATTCAAGAGATAGTGTGGATTCTAATCAAGACATACACTTCACACAATTGGCCTTAGTTGGTCTTTGTTTTATCCAAAACATCACAACTTACCAATTTCAAATGTACAAGAGTAGAAAACTTTTACTCTTACATTTGACATGTGTTTTAAACCTTCTTTAAGACTTGTCACTCAAGTTACAATCTTGGAGTATGACTCTAAGACTTGTATTGGAATGAAGTATGACTCATCTTCTTAATTTAACCATTTCAACGATTCAAGTTCCTCTTCTTAGTCATAAGAATGCACTAAGATTTCCTTAGAGAACTAATTTTGATATGGTTTCTTAATCATAAAGATGATCACAACAACTGATACTAAAGTGCTTTCCCATCTTTCCAGATTTGAGAAACTTTTATCTTTCTGCCTAAGTTGATTCTTCTTATTCGCTCTGTCATACATTGGAACCTTTTCTAATGTCTCAGAATTACACTTAAGCTTGTAAGTATAACCATATTTATCGAGCTTTAGTAAATTATGATGAATAATCTTATCGATCTTTTGTGGTGGACTTGACCAGTGCACAAGAATGTGTACTCGATCCCTTAGTCCTTCACTTGACTCACATATACATGTGAACAAGGAATTAGTCTTAATTTTCCAAAGATGAAAAATTTTCATCCATCATGCTATACATCTTGCATGATTCCAAGTTCCGGTCCAATTGAAACTTGGGTGATGACGATCTTTCCTTATTTGGTAAATTTAGACATTACCACAAATGAAAGAATCAATTTCATATTTCCACTCTTGCTATTAATGGAATCATATAAGCAACAATTTTTTTCCCTCAAATGTCATTGTAAGGATATTTTAAAATAAATAAAATCATCACTTTTCCTTTTAAAAAACTTTGTGGAAAAACTATCCTTACAATGCAAAAGAGCATGAAAACTTTGTTGTTATCTATTCCTAAGCAATATATCATAACTCCTAAGAAGTAGCTCAAGAATCCGATCTTCAAACTATGCGATAGAAATCCATCTATGCGATCAGATTCAGCATATTCTTTCTTTAAGTTTCTTCACTTTTCTTTGATTCTTAAAACACCAACATGTGACCCAGTCACATCATGTATCAAGAATCTTAGAATAGAAACTTAGCAGAGTTAGATATTTTACTTTACTTGAAGTAGAGTCAAACTTATTGACTTTAACATCCTTAGGTAAAATTGGCAGTTTCGCAACTAATGCCCCTTCATTTGGCAATTTAACATATGGACGCTTTGGTAATGGAACATGGGACTATCACAGACTTAGCCTTTCTCTTTACCATTTGGTCAACCAAGTTGACTATGGCCGATCCCTTTCCATTAGGAAGAGAGAGATTTATTGGATATCCAATGTCATTATTGTCATTGTCCATAAAGTTTTAGGAAGTTGATCTTAGCAAATAGATAAGATCATTAAGGATCTTGTCATAGTCTGTTTCATAGGAGTCCCCAAAAGGAACTCACTATGTGACTTAGAAAGTGATTAAACCACCAACTTTCTCAAGACTTTGACGCCCAACTCTCCCGGCTTGTCAATATGTGACTACATCTCCAAGATGTGATCACACCTAGACCTTGCCTAGCCAGTAGGGCTTGACTGACCTTAAATTTTTAAAGGACTTGTGGGTTAGGGAGAATAATTGGAGGAGGTGAGAGAAGTATATTTCCATGGGGCATCATCTTCATTTAGGAAAGCTTGTTTCAAGAGATTTGGGAAGATCATAAATGTCTAAACCAGACATCTTTTCGAGAGATATTCAAGATAGTTGATTTAAAGTCCTTAATATAACACCCAATATGAAATATTAAGGCTAGGACCCAACAAAATACCTGTATAACTTGGAAGAGGGATGCTGTAATCCAAGCTATAAAATATTTGAAGGTAGGTGAATGACGATTCACCAATTTCCACCAAGATAAACGAAATGTATTATTAGGTTTTAATTGGATTTGAAACTCCTAGATCTTTGAGATTCATTGAACTTTTCAATGGCATGTTTCAATCTCGAGTGTGCCCTTCAGGTTTTGTGACTGGGATGTCGAGGATCACAAAACAAGGTGTGAAGTAACCATGCAAATATACTGGGTACCTTTAATATTTACCCCTTAATCGATGTGCCGGTTAACCATGCACGCTCCACCGATACTATGATAAATATTAAGTTACCCTTTTCCTACCTTGTTAAGTCCAAGTTAGTGTGCCGGTTAACCACACACGCTCCACTAACGACATAAACAAAGTGCAAAGTGTAATTTCATGGATTAGCACCTTATTCACTTTTTCCTAAGTAACTAAGATTGGGTATTTATAAAAGGTTTAGTTACTTAGTATTTATCATTAATACTTTAATGAAAGGAGAATTATAGTCCTTGTCCTACTCGTTCAGCTAACGACCCTCCATCAGTCAAGGAAGCGGTGGGTGAGAGTGGACACCCATTAAATTGCCATTTTATAGCCAGTAACCTTATACCCCCCTTATAGACTGGCTTCGTGAATGAGGCATACTAACGGTAAGACTGACTTTACTGTGACAACCCGAAATTTCTATTATGTACAACATTTCAATTCAATAGAAGTCAAAACAATTTCTGCTAACTTTCAAGCTTTTTGGAATAAGTTTGAGTATTTTTAAGTTAATACTTCAGGAGATACCAGGAGAGGGGATGCTCTAGGGTTTATTGTACAATAATAATACCCTAAAGATCCAAGAGTGTGGAGTTTACGGCCTAAAGAAAGGTCTTTACAGTCGTAAACCCTTAATTGGGGGTATATAAGTGACACTTAGTCATTATTTTCCCCTTTACATTCACTTCATGAACATTCACACGATGCATGGTAATGTAAAAACTATATTTTTGATAAATGATAGTCAGATTTGGAAAAATACACACTCTTACAAGAGACACACACACAGACACTAGATGTCTTAGTAGAAGACTAATTTTAGTAGGAAACATAGGGTTTTCTAGGAGAGTTCAAAACATCTTTCAAAACATCTTACAAATAGTTTCATACAAATACAGACACTAATATACTTATGATCTCACCAGCTTTAAAGTTGATACTCTCTTTAAAAATAACTTGTATTCTCAGGTCACCAGTTTTTGTAAGTGTTTCTAGCCTTATTAAGTTGATATATTACTTAATCTAGCGATCTAACACACTTCCATCCGTGAAATCATTCCGAAAGGTTAGATCTTCAAGTTTCACCAAGAACACACACTAGTGTTCTTGGACTTTTAGCACCTTTTCAAGCCTCTATCTTGTAAGTATTTCTATCCTAGAGTATCTTAAGGCTTGTTACACTTCTAAACATCAAGAAAACATCTTATAAATACTTTCATACAAATACAGACACTAATATACTTATGATCTCACCATCTTTAAAGCTGATACTCTCTTTCAAAACAACTTGTATTCTCAGGTCATCAGTAGACAGGTACCGGTGCCAGGTTAGAGAAGATGGAGCTCGTTCAAGACTCATCTTTTATTTTGATATATATATATATATATATATATATATATATATATATATATATATATATATATATATATATATATATATATTTTGGTGTCTATATAACTTGACAAAACACACTTGTATGAAAATTATATTATTAATGCAATGGATGATGTTGTTGCTTGTTTACTACTATTCATTGTTGTGATACTGTACATGACGTCCTCCGCCCCAGAACGTTTCCGCCGTTCATGGTTTTGGGGTGTGAAATTTACTCTTATACATAAATATAAATATTATTAACTTATAATATTATAAAGTATAAGGTTGAATTTTAACTTTTAAAATTCTAAGGGCTAACTTGGAATTAAAGTATTCATAAGTGAAAACTTTTTAAATTCCAAAACTTGAGGGCATGTTTTGAAACTATTCAAAACTAGTTAATTCTATAACTTATGTGTTTAAAGTAGTTTTAAATAAAAGACTCTTCAAGTTCAATAACTTGAGGACAAGTTATGGAAGACTTTAAACTAATAAAAGAATGTACCTTTTCTTTATTTTGTAACTTATGAAATTAATTAAGGTTACACATTTTATTACTTAATGAAGTGACTCTTGAACCTCCATAACTTAAGGACATGACTCTTCATTTTTTGTAACCATTACCAACTTTTATGAGTTTTATGAAACTTAAATGTGACTTTTCATATAACTTGAGGACAAGTTACAAAAACACATTTTAGAATCAACTCTTAGATTAAAATGGATTGAAAACACATAATCAATTAACTTTTCTATTAATCTAAGCAATTCATAAGAACAAGATAATTTAAATCAAACTTTTTCATGTAATTAGCCTAATCATTAAACTAATACAAAACATGAATCTATTGACAATTATCTTTGAAATTAGATTAGCATGAACATTACCACATCAAAAACAAGTTTATAAGGTCAAAAACAGCTTAGGGTAATGTTCCTAGTCCATTTCTTGCCAAAAAAACTCGAAAATATGTTGTCTGGGCCTCCTACTCGTCGAGTTTATCAACCTACTCGACGATTAGGATGAGTTTTGCCTTGGACTCGGCGAGTTCATCAGTGGACTCGGCGAGTCCAGTGCCCAGAACGCCAGAAAATCGATTTTTTCAGCATTTTTCAGCAATTTACATTAAGTATAATTGAAAACAAGCCTAGGCTCTGATACCACTGTTGGGTTATGAGCATTTTAACACTCCTAAGTGTACGTGCAACCCTAAATATAAAAATATGAACTTTCCAAGGTATTCTTCCAAACTAGCATAGGAACATTGATTCAAATGAATATATCAAGTTAGAATTACATACGTCTTAGATGTAGAATGTCTTCCTGAAGCTTGAGTGCCTAGTGCCCCAAGTGTGACACCTCAAATGGTTCACACAACACCAAATACACATGGAAAGACTTGAGAGAAATTGGAACACTTCATAAAATCGGCTAGACCTTCATTCTCACACATAGTGGTCGATTTCTTGAGCTGTGGGATTCTTTTATATGGTGGCTATTAGGGTTACACCATGTAACTCATAACTTTACCCATTCCTTATGCTCCATGGATTTTAACCTCCATGGAGTATCCATGGGTCACCCCATGGACTTAGTCCAACATAAGGAATCTTGGATCACAAGCCCACATATATAAGAATGGATGATTTACACAATCAACCCATATATTTAATTAGTCTTATTTTGATCACTTAATTAATCCTAGATTAATTCTTGATCAATACTAATTAAGTAATCTTATTAATATATTCAAACTTATAATATATTAATCAACCTTAAGTGTTATTTCTCTCATTATAGTCTATCCAAATGCATGATGCCATGCAACCCAAATGGACCATGCTTGGTCGGGTCAAGTCTCACCATTTATAGTTATAGACTTAAACATTAATCCAACAATTTCACCCCCGACTATTACCACACAAATGATATGTGCATATTTAGTTATAAAATGCATGTATTATCTTAATATTTTATGTTGATTTTATCTCATTTAATGAATAAAAGATACTTAATTAGTTTTAAAATTTTCATTTTTAGCAATAAAAACATGCTCGGAAGGAAAAGGAAGCAGAATTGGCGATTGGAAACTTTGATGTTGGGTTTTGAAGAAAGAAGGATGTTGTTGGATAGCTTGACCCCTCGTCATTGTTTTGGCCATATCTCATGACCCGTAACTCCGATTGACGTGATTCATAATTTTCTATAACCTAGACACAATTTTGGACGAATTTCATGTTTTGAGAAAATGCTGATTCTAAACGGACTTGACGATTTGGCCATCAAATTGACGAGTTTATCAGAAAGTTCGCGATTCTTGATGCTGACTTGTCGTACACGCGATTTTAATGACCAACTCGAAGATTTGCGCCAAAAGACCAGTCGAGTTGGCTCTGTTTTTAAAATTTATATATAGAAATGCTTTCATTCAAAACCCTAATTAATTCTGGAAGTTTTGGACGATTTTTGGAGGCCTGAAGGGTTCTTAGAGTCGTGGTTTTCGAGAATTCTACCTAGAAGTCAATTTTGAAGAGATCAAAGGCAAACAAACATTAAATTTATCTTAATCTTTTGTGTGAACCATGCTTGAATCAATAGATTTTGATTTTAGGATGCTATTTGATGTTGTTCTGACCTAAAAGCTTCATACTTCTGTTTAGACTAGTTGAACTTATGAATATGGTGTGATTTTATGGCTTGTATTAATTTGATTTGGTGAATTGTATTGTTAAGCTTGTTAAAGACCCTTATGTGTTAGCGATAATTATTTTATGTTAATAATAAAGTTTTTGAGTTGCATGAACATCTTCTTAATTGCTTGAATCATATGGTTTTTGTGAAAATAATATTGTATGCCTAGTATCAGTGAATATGAACCTAGGATTAACTAGAAAATAAGTAAGTTAATGTGTAAGCATGTGTGAGGAACAACTATACATAAGCTGACTGAATCGATAAATTTAGTTAACTAATATTACAAGTCTTACTTGATCTGAATTGGACACTAGGAAACTTGTTAGTTTAATTAACTGATCACTGTTTGAATTAACTTGTTTGCTAAGGATTAGTAATAGTGAACATGAACCTAATCACATTAGAAATCGGCAGCCAATGACATATTAATCCATTGCACTTGCTACGAATACAACCATAGGAATAAGTGAATCAAATCTAAATGGAAGTCTCTTTAAATTGATTGATACTAGTAGTTGGTTGTTTCTCCTTTGTTGTTAATTGTCCTTTGTTTAAGTGTTTAAGTAGTTGCTTAAGTTTCTAGTCTTGTAAAACTAGAGAAACCCCTTGTTTTTTGCTTGTTTTATTTAGATCATATTAGTCATAATCTTAATTATTATCGTTCCTTGTGTTCGATACCCTACTTGCCTAAAGTAAGTTTCTAATCGATAGGTACACTGTCTTTCGTGTGTTTGTCTTTGTGTTTAAGTTAGTAGGATTAAAACTAGTACATTCCACACACATCAAGATTTTTGCCCTGTTGCTGGGGAACGGTTCAAATAGTTAATTTTATTTACTAATTGTTATTTTTTTTAATTTATTGCTTAATTTTTTTATATTTAGTTTAATTTTTATTTTTGTTTTTATTTATTTTGTATTTTCCAAATCTCAATGCTCTTGATGCTTTTATTGAAGAAGTAGTATAGAAAATTGAGCAAGAAGATGAGGAGTATGACTCAGATGATGATTTGAAGAAATTTGGAAGATGGTTAGATAACATCTTGCCTAATAAACAAGAGCAATCTGAGTTACAAGAGCTAGATTTACAAGAGGAAGAATTTAATCCAGAAAGAGACTCGGAGGAGCTGGAAAGATTGCTGGCAGAGGGGTCAGACAAAGAACAAGAACAAGCTGAGTTACAGGAACCAAGCCGTGGATTGACCATTACCACAACGTGGTCCCCTTTATTTCTGGTTTGTGTTTTGAAGCACGGGGTGACGATTCCAACTTTAGAGAAAGTTCTGAAGCACGATCCATTTCTGATTAGTACTCGACCGGTTCCAACCCTTGTCAACATTCTTGGGTTACAAGAATTAAAGCTCGTTTGGCCAATTTTTGAAGCAAAGAGCCAAATTTAAGAAAGTGGTCCAAAGAAAATATTCAGTGCAATGGATGGATTGCATTGAGTTTATTGGAAGTTTATGAAGTTGGGAGTCCAACACAAAACTCGCACAAATAGAAGCACTTTCGGGAGGCAACCTGTCATTAGAGTTTGCTTTGTTACTAAACTTTTAGTTTATTAGGTGAAAGACCCTTGCTTTCATAATTGAAACATTATTACTCCAAAACATGCTACATGTATATTCACAGATAATAATTTATATTGATAATTTTTGGTTACAAACAACTGGATACAAACCGACTATTACAAAGTGTTGTATATTACATAACTACCCAGGAATCTATTTTTCATATACATACATGAGTACAAAATACAATAATTTCAAACTATTCAAAATTTTCTATCAGTATATAACTATACTGGTTGCTTATTTCCTGCAATTGTTAAAAATTGAAAGGGTAAGCGGTGATGCTTAGTGAGTTCAATAATAGATATAATATAACGTTTTGCCATATATATACATCAGTATGGCAGAAGCAAAGAGGAACAAGGAACAACAAAGGCATATGTGAATCATGCGACAAGCTTTCCATATCAATCGATGATCTGATTCAAATGATATACTATCAATGAGACATAACTATTTCAATACTTGATATACATCAATAACACTTCAACCCAAATGGCACAGAAGACATACACTTTCTGATTTAATCATTTTGGAAAATTTCAGGCTTTCAACCCTATCTAACCTTCTTCAAATGCCATAGGGGTAGAAGTCATTCTCTTACGAGACATGCTCTACACGACCAGAGGCTACATACCTTTACCCAAGTGATGCTTATGTCATACACTTCGTGGCCAAAGGTACAACTTTGCTATCAAAATAGCAGAAATAATAACACGAGATGATAACACATAAAACCACATAGCACCTATAACATATATAATACAATTTTTCCTATATATTGAACTCACTATGAATTAGCCGAGTAATGATATGACGATTCAGGCAGCACTTCATTTCTATATATAACTTTCTTTGACGAAACCAAGGATTTTAGTTAAAATCCGGACTTTACGCGGGCAGAGTTTCGACTAGAAAATATGATATTCTCGGGAAATTCGGAGCGTCGGGACTTGCTTCGGGTTTCGGGGATGATACAAGGACTTCGGGGGTGTTAGAGGGGCTTGAGAGAGGCTAGAGAGTGAGAATTTGTAACATAAACTCGGAGGGCTCGATTTCCATTTATAGGCTGAAAAATCGACTCTCACGTCGTGAACCATGTATGTGCACGTCATGAATTTGATCCTGGTCATCCCCTAGGATTGTTGTGTGTCTTCTAGTCTCGAAATGCGTCGTTTACTGAGTTCACGTCGTGAACACTGTGTTCACGTCGTGAATGCAGTCAAATTCTCGAAGTTTGTGCTCTGAACTTCAAAAATCCATATATTTCGCATACAATCTCCGTTTTTTACATTCTTTATATCCACGCGTAGGTGAGATTATGCTCTAAAACTTTCATATAGACTCGGTCGGCTAATTTTGACTTTATTTTTAATATTATATTATCTTATATTTTTAACGGGCCGGGACAAGAAAAGTCCGTTAAAATTTCATAACTTCTTCCTCCGACATCCGTTTTCGTCTGTCTTTCTACCGTTGTACTACTATTGACAAGACCATGGATTCTCATTTAGGTTGTGTCGGCTAAATCTCGCTCGATTTTTATTTTGAGTGTTTAGCTGTCTACTGCTATACCAGATCTTTAGAGAAATCATAACTTCCTCATACAAAGTTAGATTTGGATGTTCTTTTTATGAAAGTTCTCGGTTTAATGAATATTATGACTTTCATTTAGATTACTAAGGCTAACAATTAGTTTATCAAAAACTCACTTTTTAAGCTATACGACGTCATGTTGGTTCTGTCTCGAAACTTCGATTGGTCATAACTACTTCGTTATAACTCGGATTTCGATGAGGTTTTCGCCTAAATGTTTCTAACGAGATTCTTTATAATTTTAAATAATAAAATTTTACTTATTTCAAATTTTATATTTTCGTTAAAATTCAATATTTGACTTTTGATTGGAATCTCATCAGACTTCCAATATTTCCCGAGTGATTCTAAACATAGTTTTACTTTAATTCTAATAAAAACTATTTCTTAGAACTCAACACTCAAATTCATATAATATTTCATAATATTATTTATTTAAACTAACAAAACACGATAGTTGAACGTGTATGTTAGAAATACCTCCTCCTTTTGAGGATTTCGTCCTCGAATTTACAGCGATTAAAACAAATGGGAATATTTCTCTCTTATCTCATTCTTATTTTCCCAAGTATAATTTGGGCCTCGATAGTGTTTCCACTTGACAAGCACCAACTTTACTTCTTTATTACGTAGATTAGTTGTTCTTTCATTTACGATCTCCTCTACATATCTTAACTTATTATTTAGTTTCACCTCAAATAATGGAACCGTTTCATCATATACGCTCAAGTATTTACGTAGATATTGTTGGATTAATGTCTAAGTCCATAACTATATTTGGTATGTACTTGACCCGACCCGGCATGGTCCATTTAGGTTGCATGACATCGTGCACTTGGGTAGACTAAATCAGAGAAATAAGACACTTACGGTTATTAATGTATTATAAGTTCTAATATATTAATAATAAGAATAATAATATTTAATTAGTATTGATCAAGAATTAATTATGTGATCAAAAGAAGACTAATTAAATATATGGGTTGATTGTGCAAATCATCCATAACTTATATAGTGGGCCAAAGCTCCAAGGATAATCAAGTTGGGTTAAACCCATAGGCTGCTCCATGGATGCTCCATAGAGGTTACATAACCCATGGGTCATGGAAATGAAAGGTCATGACAATTAGGGTTTATATGGTGTAACCCTAATTGTAACACACTATATAAGCATCATATTATTCACCAAAATCGGCCACTAGTGTGTGTAAAAGAAGGGCTAGCCGATTTCATGAAGTGTGGATTTCTCTATAAGTTATTCCAAGAGCATTTGATGTTGTGTGAGCCATTGGAGGTGTCACATTTGAGGCACTAGGCACTCAATCCCCATGGAGCCATGCTACACTACAAGAGGTATGTATTCTATCTATATTATTACCCAAATATCTATGATTGTATGATAGACAGGGTAATACCTTGGAATATTAGTATTTGCATGTATATTAGAGAAAACATAGATCCAAGGTATTTAGGGTTGCATGTACACCATAAGAGTGTTAGAATGCTCATAACCCAACAGTGATATCAGAGCCTAGGCTTGTTTTCCTATAAACTTGATGCAATTGCTGAAAAATCGAAGTTTTTGTGCTGTCTGGGCAGTGGACTCGCTGAGTTCCCTCATGGACTCGATGAGTCCAAGACAAAACTCATCCAACTCGGCGATTTGGTTCATGTACTCGACGAGTTGGACCCCCTGACAGCTTATCTTTGAGTTTTGGTGCTGGAATTGGTCTAGAATCATTATCTTAAACTGTTTTGGACTTATAAAAACGAATTTTTGATGTGATAATGATTATGGTAAACCAATTTCAGAGTTGTTATCAAAATTTCAAGTTTTATATGGTTAATTTTATGATTCTTGAAATTGTTGATATGCATGTTCTTGAACTTATGAGTTTTGATGATCATAGGAATTATTTGTAACCTTCTTGGTAGTTTAATTCTTGATCATTATGTGTTTTAATGGAGTCGATAACTTGTCCTCAAGTTATGGATAACCAAAAGTCACAAGTTATTAAATCCATTAAAAGAACACAATGGTTACATAAAATGAAAAGTCACTCATTTTAATAAGCCTTTAAATCATAAGTTATGAGAAAAAAAACTTCCATAAGTTATGAATTATGAAGAGTCACTTTCTTAATTAGTTTAAAGTCTTCCATAACTTGTCCTCAAGTTATGGAACAAGAAGAGTTTTTTTAATTAAAACTACTTTAAACACATAAGTTATGGAATTGAACAGTTTTCTTTTATGAATACTTTAATTCCAAATTAAGCCCTTAGAATTTTAAAGAATTAAAATTCAACCCTTATACTATTATAATATTATAAGTTAATAATATATATATATATATATATATATATATATATGTACGTATAAGAGCAAGTTGTCTTACCATTAGTAGGCCTCATTCACGAAGCCGGTCTATAAGGGGGGTAGGGGGTATAAGGTTGTTGCCTATAAAATGGCAACTTAATGGGTGTCCACTGTCATCCACCGCTTCCTTGATCGGTGGACGGTCATTAGCTGAAAAAGGTAGGACAAGAACTATAATTCTTCCTTCATTAAAAGTATTAATGATAAATACTAAGTAACTAAACACCTATAAATTCCCAATCTTAGTTACTTAGGAAAATGTGAATAAGGTGCTAATCCATGAAATTAAACTTTGCACTTTCTTTAAGCCGTTGGTGGAGCATGTGTGGTTAACCGGCACACTAACCTGGACTTAACAAGGTAGGCAAAGGGTAAATTAATATTTATCATGGTATTGTTGGAGCGTGTATGGTTAATCGGCACATCAATTGAGGGGTAAATATTAAGGGTACCATGTATATTTGCATGGTTACTTCAGACCTTGTTTTGTGATCCTCGGCATCCCAGTCGCAAAACCTGAAAGGCACACTCGAGATTGAAACATGTCATTGAAAAGTTCAATGAATCTCAAAAGATCTAGGAGTTTCAAAAACCAATTAAAACCTAATTAAATATTTCGTTTATCTTGGTGGAAATTGGTGAATCGTCATCCACCTACCTTCAAATATCTTATAACTTGGATTACGGCATCCCTCTTCCAATTTATAAAATATTATGTTGGGTCCTAGCCGTAATATTTCATATTGGGTGTTATATTAAGGACTTAAATCAACTTACTTGAATTTCTCCCATTGAGATGTCTAGTTCAGACAACAATGATCTTCCTAAATCAAGTTTTCTAATGAAGATGATTTCCTAAGTTTGTCTCATGGAAATCATACTTCTCTTCCTCCACCTCCTTCAATAATTCTCCTTATCCCACAAGCTCAAAGACTTGAAAAGTTCAAGATCACTCAATCCCTATTCACAATAAAACATAAAAATGGAAGTCCTGTGTGCACTCATGTCTTAGGACTGAAGTCACAGATTGTCAGGTTGAGAATGTTGGGTGTCATTATCCCAAGGAAGTTGGCTATCGACTGGGTCTTTCTGTCACTTCCTGAGTCATGTAGAAAAACTACTATGTGACAGATCACTACATGACCCTAATGGATCTTTCTTATTTGCTTATTGCTATGGAATCAGAAATGGTTTGGTGCAATAGTCAAGCAAATATGGATGGAAGGTCTATTTCTCAAACTTCCATGGACATGGAGAATGGTAACATTGAAAGTCTAGAAAAGCTTTCTCTTCCCAATGGAAAGGGATCGGCCTTGGTCAACCCGATTGACCAGAAGGTAAAGAGAAAGTCTAAGTCTGGGAGAGCCTTTTGTACCATTCCCAAAGAGGCTATATGTTTTTATTGTGAAGAAAAAGGGGCATTGGAATCAAAGCTGCCCTAGCTACCTGAAAGAAAGAAGAATCAAAAGTTTGACTCTATTTCAGGTAAGTCCACTATCTAACTCTCTTAAGTTTCATTTGAAGATTCTTAATACATTTTGATGTATGAAAGGATCAAGAAAAGGGTAGGAAACTTAAAGAAAAGAGTATGCTAAATCTGATCGCGTAGATGGATTTCTATCGCATGGTTGGAAGATCAGATTCTTGAGCTACTTCTTAGGAGTTATGATAGATTGCTAGGAAATCTAAAATATCATAGTTTTCATTTGAAGTTGCATTGTAAGGAAAAAGGTTTTTCCGCATTTTGAAAAAATAAATAAAAAGTTTTCTTTATTTTATATCTCCTTACAACTGCATTCATGAAAACTTGATGTTTGTATATTTCTAGCAATATTGGAAATATGAATTTGATTCTTTCATTTGTGGTAGTGTCTAAATTTATCAAATAAGGAATTATTCTCACCACCCAAGTTTCAATTGGACTGAAACTTGGAATCATGCAAGTTGTTTAGTATGATGAATGAGAATTTTCATTTTTGGAAAATTAAGACTAGTTTCTTGTTCACATGTATATGTGACTCAAGTGAAGGACTAAGGGATTAAGTACACATTCTTTTGCACTAGCCAAAGTCCACCACAAAAGATGAATGAAACTATTCATCATGATTTACTAAGGTTTAGTAAATATGATTATACTTACAAGCTTAAGTATAACTCTAAGACATTCGAAAAATTCCAAATGTATAGCAGAGTGAATAATAAGAGTCAAATTAGGCAGAAGGATGAAAGTTTCTTAAATCTAAAAAGATGGGAGAGTACTTTAGTATCATGATTTATGATCATCTTAATGATTTTGAGACCTTATCACAATTCATCCTCTAAGTGCCTTCTGATAGCTAAGAAGAGGAGTTATGAATTGTTAAAGTGGGTAAATCAAGAAGAGGATTCATACTTGGTTCCAAAAAGAAGTCTTAGAGTTATACTCTAAGATTGTGACTTAAGTGGCATGTCTTAAAGAAGGTTTAAAACACTTGTAAGAGTAAAAGTTTTCTACTCTTGTACATTTGAAGTTGGTAAGTTGTGATGTGTTGGATAAAACAAAGACAAACTAAGGCCAAATGTGGTAAGTGTTTGTCTTGATTAGAATCCACACTATCTCTTGAATATTTGACAAGGAAGTCTTATAGGTCAAGAAGACAGTGGGAGTCAAAAAGATCCTGAAATGGTTTCAAGAGCTAATCATGAATACAAACTTGTATTTCATCACTAGCAAACAACTAGAGGTTTATAACCTATCTTGCTGACATTTTTGTGCCCATTCTAGTTAAATTGGCTATACATTTGTGTTCTACATGTTCTCAATTGTTTGCATAACTACTTGCAAGCACTGGCAGACCCTTGTACTGCCAGGTGGTAAGAAGTTTAGATTGCACAAGGTCAATCCATATGAGTTTGGATTTGTCACTAACCTTGTCTTGTGATTATGGATTTGACAAATTCACGTGGATAAGAACAAATACACCATAAAATCTAAGGGTCATAAGGTTTCTCTCCGATTCATGAAAATGATGGTGAGGAAACTCTTCCACCAAGTAGATTTTAAGTAGATAGTAATCTTTGCATTCTCAAAGTCGTTAGTAGAGCACACTAACATGGACTTATGAGAAATAGCAAAGGTCTAACCAATTGAGACTATGATTATGACATCCCTTTTAATAGTTCTTAAATTGTTTAGACACACCAGTGAGATATTTACAATAAGGTGTATGATTTTGATAAAGTCTTATCAAAGTAATCTAGTATCAAAAATTTGAACTTTGGTAAGAAAGTCAATAAAGTATTGATTTCTAGAAGTCCACTAATTTCTGAATACATGTCAATGCTAGTGGGCGCATAAGTACTATGCTGATAATCATCATGTTAGTGGGAGCATGATAATTATGATAAGTGTTGCAAGTGAGCAATGTTAACTATAGAAAACAAAAGTTCAACTCGTGAGGTTGCAAGGGTTGAAAAAGTTGTTTTGCTATAATTAAGGGAGAGGAAATTATATTTCGTTTCAATTCTAAAAGGCTTAGATTGAGATTTTAATCATTTTAGTAAAGAATATATATATATATATATATATATATATATATATATATATATATATATATATATATATATATATATATATGAATTTCATGTTGGATTGTTTCAACTTAAGGAAATTCTATATATTGCGTTCTCAAAATTCGGTTATGATTACGACATCCCTCTTCATAGTGAAATTTTGAAAACATGGCAAACAAAAATTATTGTAGCAAAAGACTGGTCTAGAATCATGTCTTTATGTGAGACATCATGAATCGTGTCCCGTTTGCTTTGGGTACAAGATCGATTGCATGTGCTATAATATTTACCCTTTCTAAATTTTCAAAATGCCTTAGGGCATTAAGGGAAAAAGGTCTAGAATTGGATATGACTAAAGTGATTAAGCAATTGTCGAGGACAATCTAAGGTTTTACCAAAGATTGGTTGCTCAAGGACAGTTGGAAGTATACTGTTAACATTGGAAGGACCATATTGTCATATTCTGGAAAAGAGACAACTCTTGTTCAGAAGTAGTAGTCAAAATAGGAATATGGAGTTGTCTCCATAGGTGGAGGTTATATGTGTAAGATTAGAAAACTTAATGCAAGAAGGATATTCAAAGCAATGTTCTTTGAGACTTCATCTCCATGGAATTGATCTTCATTGGAATAACCTATAACGACTGCTGACAAGTCTTTGTGACTTTGTACATATTCATTACAAGAGGGTCTATGCATATAAGTTTAAAATCTAAACAAATTTTGGTAAATGTTAGGAATTTGGAATTCTTACATTTTTCGATAAGGATTTGGGAGTGTGAAAAGAGAATCATTGAAAGTACGTTCAATCGACCTATTTCACAAAGTAAGGATCATAGACAAACATAGAGTGAAAACTTGATCTATTGCAAAGCTATTGTTTAGAAAACATAGTGTACATGCTTGGAGCATGGGACAACTAGTGTTTTTTTTTTCAATTCAAGTATAAAGTTGATAAAACTGAAACAATGAATAATGAGTAATCAGTATGGTGATAAATAAAAAGTGTTTTATTTATATTCATAGTTTTGATACCATATTAGATTCATTTATTCTTGTGTTTCATTTTGCATGTTTTGACTTCCAGAATAAACTAGGTTATTCTTCCTGAATGACTAAGTTATTCAAACCATCCACAGTCGGTCATATGTTAGAAGTTGATATGAATCAAGACTATCATGGGTTGGCTTGTAGAGGTCCAAGTTGGTGGACAAAGTGGTGCTACAACACTCATGAGTGCTCATAAGTTCTGAATATTAGATTCAACCCGCGCTCATTGGAATCACTTCATGGATTTTATCAAGAGTGATCATGAGATGATAATATATTATATTCTCCAAACCTAGAGATATGAGTTATTACTATGAGTTGATAGTACATTGATTGCATGAAAATGCATTGGTAACTTGATTTTATAAAACGTGCCTTTGTGTATGACTCAACAAGTAGTAGAACAAGCCATATGATTCGAAGCTTATTCATTCCTTTTACCTTCGGGATAAAAGCGATATCTATGGGCCCCTTGATGATTGAGTGCTTGGCCGGACTGATGTGATTTGTTCAATCAGTCAGTCGTCATAAATCGAAAATCGGGAAACAACAAATGGACAAAGAGAATGATTATTAATCCATGTCTCAGTCCATATGATATCTAGAATGGAGGAATATATGATCCCTTATCTAATGGACAAGTCATTGACAAGGTCAGAGTTCGACAGAGAGTTACGATTGCTAGTTGGGTTTTGAAGTCATACGCAATAATAGTTTTAGACTTATCCAAGTGGGAGACTGTTGGATTAATTTCTAAGTCCAAAACTATATTTGGTATGTACTTGACCCGACCCGGCATGGTCCATTAGGGTTGCATGGCATCGTGCACTTGGATAGACTAAATGAGAGAAATAAGACACTTATGGTTATTAATATATTATAAGTTCTAATATATTAGTAACAAGAATAATAATATTTAATTAGTATTGATCAAGAATTAATTTAGAATTAATTATGTGATCAAAAGAAGACTAATTAAATATACAGGTTTATTTTGTAAATCATCCATAACTTATATAGTGGGCCAAAGCTCCAAGGATAATCAAGTTGGGTTAAACCCATAGGATGCTCCATGGAGGTTACATAACCCATGGGTCATGGAAATGAAAGTTCATGACAATTAGGGTTTACATGGTGTAACCCTAATTGTAACACACTATATAAGCATCATATTATTACCCCAAATCGGCCACTAGTGTGTGTAAAAGAAGGGCTAGCCGATTTAATGAAGTGTGGATTTCTCTCTAAGTTATTCCAAGAGCATTTGATGTTGTGTGATCCATTTGAGGTGTCACATTTGAGGCAATAGGCACTCAAGCCCCATGGAGTCAAGCTACACTACAAGAGGTATGTATTCTATCTATATTATTACCCAAGTATCTATGATTGCATGCTAGATAGGGTAATACTTTGGAATATTAGTATTTGCATGTATATTAGAGAAAACATAGATCCAATGTATTTTGGGTTGCATGTACACCATAGGAGTGTTAGAATGCTCAAAACCGAACAGATATCTTACATGAAATATATCATGTATACCTGCCAAATCTTCAGGCAATTTCATGCGATATTCTTGTTGACCAATTCTCTAGATGATTTTGAAAAGTCCAACAATTCTAGGACTCAATCTCCTTTTCTTCCCAAATTAATTTATGCCTTTCCACGTGGATACCTTCAGTATCATCCACTAGGAATTCTATGGGTCGTCTCCTCTTTTCTGCATAGGACTTTTGTCGATCCTGGGCTGCTTTCATTCTTTCTCATACCAATTGAATCTTATCAGCGGTATCTTGAATCAATTCAGGGCCTCCAATGATTTTCTAGCCTATATCATGCCAACATAATGGAGTGCGGCATCTGTGCCCATATATTGCTTCATATGGTGGCATTTTGATTGAAGTGTGGCAACTGTTATTATATGAAAATTTAACAAGAGTGAGTACTTATCCCAGTTACCACCGAACTCCAAGACACATGCATGTAGCATATATTCTACTGTTTGGATTGTTCTCTCCGTCTAACCATCTGTTTGGGGTTGATAAGTTATGCTAAGAACAAATCGAGATTCCAATTCTCGTTGCATACTCGCCCAAAAGTGAAGTGAGTATCATCAGGAAATTCAGTAATAATGGAAACATTATTTACTTCAAGTATTCTTGTGTGTATTTCTCCATTGGAACTATCCAGAGTAGTCCAGGCAATTCCTCGAGAAAAACATCAGGGTATTCATTAATAATGGAAACATTATTTACAGTTTTCTTCCCCTCTCTTGAGATATCAACTGTATAAGTCGGTTAAGTAGAATATCCCTTTGATATAAATTTATGAGTTTTTAAGAAAGAAATTATTATTTTTACTGTAGACATAAATAGAATCCTCCCCTTCGATAGAGATGCACACCATCTTTTCGTAGCACAAGAGTTATGCGTGGTTCTTTGACAACCAATGCATGCCGAGAATAATATCAACTTGGGCAAGGAGATAAGAATTAGGTTTAGCAAGAAAATTATAACCTTTAATTTCTATGACACTATCTTTATAGACTTTATCAGTAAGTAATGATACCCTTCCTAGGGTATCTACATGAAATGATTGGACGAATGCATAACAAGAAATTTGAAAAGAATACGTTAATTCATGAGACACAAAGGAATCTGAGATACCAGAATCAAATAAGATTTGAGTAGGTCTAGAATTGACAAGAAATGTACTAGTCACAATATTCGGGTTTTTGCGTGCCTCCTCTAAAATGTACGGTCTTTAACTTTTGGTTTGCCAAACGATTGTAAAACTCTCCAAACTTCTTAGTTAATAGATTTGCTCAAACTTACACTCGCTCTTCATTCTCTATTAGGCATTTGGTCCTAATCTCCGAGTTAAAAACTCAATTCTTATTGCAGACTCCTGCTCCTTCTTGGTTTATAGAATAAACCCAAAATAAGGTCTTTACTCTTTTACTACAACAACAATTTGAATGGGCATATTCTAATGACCTTTGATTTTATAACACAAAAGACACATGACAAATCATACTCTTGTATTAGAATCAGATAGAACAGGTCGAGCTGATGGAATAAAGGAAACAGAGATAGTTTAATCAACATGTGGATGCTTCGGAACAGAAAGAGTGGCACCACATATTTCTAAGTCATGATCATGCTTTCAAGTATACTCAACAGTTTTGTCAAATGATAGAATATTTTGATTAATTACGAATTCAGGGATTTCATATCGTAATCCTTTCATGGATAACTAAATTCTTCATTGTTTTCATAACAGGTAACATCTCTAGCTAATGGTTGTTCAATCCTTTAATGAAGATCGTTATATTTCTATCGACTACCTTGACCATATCCTTCTTCTATCTTCTGAGTGAAATTTCATCACTACACGAGATATGGTTCTCTAAACCAATCAACTCACTTTGTAGATTTATATTAATCAGACTCGATTTGATATGACAACTAGGGTCGGAAAAACAATAATCTTCTTAGTCATTACCGAAACGATGTTAACAATATACATGAATAAAATGGAATCAATTACTAGCTTCTTGGTAACCTTGTGACTTTCCTGATCAAAGTGTGAGTCCTATGCTTCCGGTAGTATAGGCCTCTACTACCATTCACACCTACTTATACTCATCCCAAGTATTGTCTCACAGTTTTTCCAAGTTACCAAACAAAATCACAAAGCAACTTCTCACAAATGAATGTGTTCAAACAAGTACATACAACAATTTCTCCTAGACTTAACTAGGGATTTTGCATTTCTATCAAACATATTTAGATTTCCTAAATTCGTCTTCTAGAACTCTTCTCACATATATGCTTGATCTAGCATATTCTAATACTTTTTCATAGGTTGATAGAAATTTGACTTCCAATTCTTCATATAAATTCTTTTCTTGGGTAGTGTTTACTCTACACGACATACTACACCAAAAATTCACTCTAGCAGTGTGGCGATAAGCGGTTTCCAACTTCATGCATCCTCTTCTAACTGATGCAAGTCACCATGCATATTTGTTCATTTCATTATCCTTTCATGACATCGTCATTCCTTATATGAGTAAGTCTTCTTCTCATAGGTGTATCTTTTAAGTTAACTTCATAGGAGTCTATCTTATGAAATCCACTTTATAGCTGCATCTCAACAAGCTCTACTAGCTTCAACTTGGTTCTCTGTCATTCCTATCTACAACATATCTTCTCATACAATACTATGAGTGTATTGCTTCTTCAACTAAGCATTCTACCTTACATAGACAAGTAAGTTACTTAGCCTTTTACCACTAAATGAATTAATTCACCATCTTAATCATGTATGTTAAAGTCGGCTTAACAGACAATGGAACTTCCATAAGGATGTGATAGAAGTCAATCGTCACTCATTATTATTAAATACTATGTTTGAACATCATGTATCGGGTTACTACTTGAACTACATGCTACATCACAATGTTTAGACAAAGTCTTGTCCTATTGAGTCTGAAAACTTCATCAGCCTTTCATTTGATCTTCATTTAATTCTTCTAAATCTTGTACAACATCAATTGCGATACTGCAGAAGTATTGATCACCATCTTCGGTTCTTCCGACTGTATAAACAATCACTACTTCAATCTAGACAGCGGTGGAACAATACATGGATTGCACCAACACATTTATCTCGTCCAAATGTGTTTCAAATGCACATCATTCTTCTAAAGGTGTTATTAGTTCATCAAATTTATACCTTAAATGTACAATACCACTCTATTGGTATTAATACACTATTTACGATATCACTTGATAAATATTATTTTACGATATCCCTCGATCGTTTATCTATAAAATTATCGATGTCAACTATCACAAGTCTCTTTATCACTTCGAAAGTTTCATAAATTCTAATACGGAAATTCTTAGAATTCCGAACATAAAATTTTCTCTTCTAAACCAAGGTCGGTAACAGACCTTAAACTTTCTCAAGTAATAGTAATATAGGTAAGAAACCTAAGGCATGCTATATTCATTTATCATTTAGCACTTAATAGAATATAAGGCATATCTCCTCTTAATATTCTAGTGCGTATGTCCATTAGGTATTCAACCTAAAGTATACTAGATACATATCGTATGATCATCACTTAACTATCCATGTTTAAGTCTAGAAATTCTCAAAATTCCTAGTTCACTTAAACTAACTTTCTGAAAATTTTGAAGTAAATTAATATCTTAGAATACTAGGGTTTATCACTACCCAATACCCCACTTAAGTATTTCCTATAGTTTATATCCATATACTTACTATGAATCTGTTCATATATTGAACTTCCAACGGTTTAAGTCTAATTACGAATCCGTGGTATTTAGTTCACTTAAACTATTGCTCTGATACCATGATTGAAAAACCCTCGCTTTCATAATTGAAACATTATTACTCCAAAACATGCTACATGCATATTCACAGATAATAATTTACATTGATAATTTTTGTTTACAAACGACTAGATACAAACCCACTATTATAAAGTGTTGTATATTACATAACTACCCAGGAATCTATTATTCATATACATACATGAGTACAAAATACAATAATTTAAAACTATTCACAATTCATCTGTCAGTATATAACTATACTGGTTGCTTATTTCCTGCAGTTATTAAAAATTGAGAGGGTAAGCGGTGACACTTAGTAAGTTCAATAATAGATACAATATAACGTTATGCCATATATATACTTCAATATGGCAGAAGCAAAGAGGAACAAGGAACAACAAAGGCATATGTGAATCATGCGACAAGCTTTCCATATCAATCGATGATCTAATTCAAATGGTATACAATCGATGAGACATAACTATTTCCAAACTTGATGTACATGAATAACACTTTGGCCCAAATGGCACAGAAGACATACACTTTCTGATTTAATCATTTTGGAAGATTTCAGGCTTTCAACCCTATCTAACCTTCTGCTAATGCTATAGGGGTAGAAGTCATTCTCTTACGAGACATGCTCTACACAGCCAAAGGGTACATACCTTTACCCAAGTGATGCTTATGTCATACACTTCGTGGTCAAGGGTACAACTTCGCTATCAAAATAGTGGAAATAATAACACGAGATGATAACACATAAAATCACATAGCACATATAACATATAACATACAATTGTTCCTATATATTGAACTCATTGTGAATTAACCGAATAATGATATGTCGATTCGGGCAGCACTTCATTTCTATATATAACTTTCTTTGACGAAACCGACGATTTTAGTTAAAATCCGGACTTTATGCGGGCAGAGTTTCAACTAGAAAATATGATTTTCTTAGGAATTTTGGAGCGTCGGGACTTGCTTCGGGTGTCGGGGATGATACCAGGACTTCGGGGGGTGTTAGAGGGGCTTAAGAGAGGTTAGAGAGTGAATGAGAGTGGGAATTTGTAACATAAATCCGGAGGGCTCTATTTCTATTTATTGGCGAAAAAATCGACTCTCTCGTCGTGAACCATATATTTTCACATCATGACTTTGATCATGGTCATCCCTTAGGATTTACGTTTCTTCTAGGCTCGAAACGCGTCGTTCACTGAGTTAACGTCGTGAACACTGTGTTCACGTCGTGAATGCAGTCAAATCCTCGAAGTTTGTGCTCCGAACTTCAAAAATCCATATCTTTCGCAGATGAGTTCCGTTTTTGACGTTCTTTATATCCACGCGTAGGTGAGATTATTCTCTAAAACTTTCATTTAGACTCCGTCAGCTAAATTTGAATTTATTTTTAATATTATATTATATTATATTTTGAACGTGTCGGGACATGAAAATTCCGTTAAAATTTCATATCTTCTTCATCCGACGTCCGTTTTTGTCTGTCTTTTTACCGTTGTATTGCTATTGACGAGACCTTCGATTCTCATTTAGGTTGTGTCTGCTAAATATCGCTTGATCTTTATTTCGAGTTTTTAGCTGTCTATTGCTATACTGAATCTTTAGAAAAATCATAACTTAAAGTGATGATTCCAAATTCGGGCAGCGCTTCGCTTCTAAGAATTCTATTTTCCTTCGACGAAACCTAGTATCATTACGACTATATTTTAGTCTAATATTTATTGTGACTATTTACGAGTGATATTGTTATATAGGTTTTAAACAATATTTTTCAACCACTATGTATAGACAGGGTCAAACATGAAACACCGGAGGACCGGACCATTTTGCCATTTAAGCACGTCTGAAATCCAACAACCCTATGCGGCCCTTCAAACCAGATTCCCCGTACCACGAGTAGTTAAAAGATATTACAATAGCACTTTGTATATTATATTTTGTAATATATATATATATATATATATATATATATATATATATATATATATATATATATTGTTTATAAGTTCATACTAACGATATTGAACTTAAACATAAGTTATACTTAAAGTAGGGTAATCATAACTCACTTACTAGGAGGTTTGGCTGGGAACCGGGCTTTATGGGGGCAGAACTTCTACGCTAAAAGCTCTTCTTCTCGGAGCATTTTGGCGCTCCGCAACTCGCCTCCAACACTTGGGAAGTGCTAAGGAATGGAAGAAAGTGTTTGTTGGTATTGGGAGAGAAAGAATGGTTAGTGTGATGAAAACGAGTGATTTGCGCCTCTACTTATAGGCTATCTGCGGGCCTTTTACGTCGTGCGACATGCCTCTCACATCTTGAGCCTTGCGTAGGCACCAAGGCGAAGCCTGGTGCTGACATGTGGCACCGGACGCATGTAAAACAACCTATTTAAAAAAAATCATAATGTTCACATACCAACTCTGTTTTTGACGTTCTTTATATCTACGCGTAGGTATTAACAAGATCTAAAACTTTCCTTTTGATCTCATCGGCTAATTCACAACCGATTTTAAGTTTAACAGTCTGAGAAGATTACATTGTTAACAACCATGTAAAATTCATAACTTCTACATGCGGACTCCGTTTTTTACTGTATTTTTATTGTGTTACACCTATTAATGAGATCTTTAATTCTCATTTAGATCATTTTGGCTAAAAATCGATCGATCTAATATTCGAGTTTTGGACTACAAACTATTATGTCAAATCTTAGAAAAATCATAACTTCCTCAAACGAAACATGATTTAGATGTTCTTTTTATGTAAGTTCTTGGTTTAACATATACTACGACTTTCATTTAGATTGCTAAGGCTAAAAAGTAATTTATCATGCCGGATTTGTTGCAAAACTTCGACGGTTATAACTTCTTCGTTATAAGTTGGATTTCAGTGTTGTTTATATGTATGAAATCCATGTGACTTATTCTATAACTTTGGTGATCTTCTATCAAAATGTCATTTTTAACGCTCATTGTCTCTAAATTGACTAGCCCGAATCTGCGGGCTTTACAATATGCATATGAGTCATTTGGGACCTTGTCAAACTCAGAAATCTTTTTCTCACAGTCATAGGAAGCTGAATCTACCTTTTCCCTTTTGAATGTTAAAAAGAGAAAAAGTTTCTTATATTGTTCTTTACTTATGTCCGATGAATGATTTAAATCAGTCAATTTAGCATATAGTCTTTTGGCCGAGTTAGAATAAATGTTGCGTTGTTTTAGCAAAATACAATTATCTATCCTCAAATTATCACTATCACACGTAACATTCTTTAATTTCAATTCTATGTTGTCTATTCTACTTCTCTTCGACACCAACCTTTTCTGTGATTCTAGCAGTAAAGATTTTGATTTCTCGGCATCACTACTAACAAAAATAAGCATGTCATTAATGTAAGATATAGTATCATCGAAGTCAGATAGAATAGCATTATATGAACTGAAAGGAATATCAAAAGATTCGAGAAGAGAACATACCTTCAAAGTCATTGGAGACTTGTCAGCACCAACATAAACGAAACACTTTCCTGTCACCTTCTTCTCATCCTCACTTCCCTCTTCATACTTTTCATACAGGGCTCCATGAGTGGGGTTTCGCATTTCCTCATCATCTGATCTAGATGACTAGATCTGATAAGTACCATCCCTTCGCCACTTCTTCTTGCAACCAAAGACATCCCTTTCATCGTAGCCCTCACTTCGTCTAGCCTTTTAACATAATAGGCTTCATCTTTCACCCTTGCCTTCTTCTCTTCTTTATTCCTTAACATAAAATCGATTGCCATATGGTTCACACCATTGCAGTAGTGACAATCGAAACTAGAGTCACCCTTCAATTTCTTTTCTGGCTTCTCAACCTCATACTTGTTTTCTTTCTTCTCGGCCTTCGTTTACTCTCTTATATTCTTCCCAGATAAGTTTCCTTTGGAATCACTTCCTTTAAACTTCGGATTGAATGGCTTTTTGTAATACTTCTTGACTTTATTATTCGAATAATACGCCACAACTTCGTCATCCAAGTTTATGATAAAACATTCATTATTAGAAGCTTCATTCTCAGCAGACACAACCTCGGTTTCTTTCCCTGATACCTTGAAACTAAGTCAAGAGGACCTCCCAAACTCATTTTCATTTCTTCAGCTATTTCATTAATCTCACTTTCATGAGCTCTCAGAATATTGTAGATCATCCAGAGAGTAGTTTCCAAAGCTTTGTTAAGTCTTGATCATAAGACTGATATTTCACCACTCTTTTCGAAGTCCCATCAGAAAGGTCAAGTTGAATTCAAAATTAGAACAATTGACCCCATATCCAACTGCATTTGAAGATTAATTCATTAAGACGATCATGGTAGAGTTAAACATTTTCACCTTCCTTTTGTCTGATTTCTCCTAATTCAAGTAGACACTGCTTAACCAAGCTTTTCTTCGTCTTCTCACTCCCTTGATACTTGTCTTTCAAAGTATCCAAAATTTCTTTAGCCTTTTTGCATCCACGAACATAGTTGTAAACTACTGATGGAAGAGCACCACATAGTTCATGCAAACATCATTTGTCATTTTCTTTATGTTTTTTAGCTTGAGTAGCAACATCAGCAGATGAACCAGCACTTCCAACTTCTGCAAGTATTGATGGACGAAAGTTTCCACTATTGATACATCGCTATAGATCTTCGTCTATCCCATTCAGAGAATCTTCCATCCTATCGGCCCATTGTTCATAGTATGTAGGGATTAGCATCGGAATTTTGGTTGATGATCCAAGAAGATGAGAAAATCCAGACATCGTGTTTATATTGAAGTTCGCCACTATTTTATGTACTGGAATAATGAAAAGCTTCAAAAACTGGAATTTGATGGATGAATCTTTATGAAAAAGATCATAAAATAATCGATTGGACAAACAAAGCATAGAATCAAATCAAATCTAATGATTAGATCAACTTTTTTGATCAAAAATGCGGAAAACTTTTGAACCAAGAATCGCGATTCAAAAACTTTTGATACCGAGAGAAAAACCAGAAATCACTAGACAGAATCCTACTCTGATATCAAATATAGTTTGAATAAATCGAGTAAAGTGAATGAAATCAGAGTACATATCTAATCGAGATGACAAAATGTAAATAAGATCTGTTTGGCCTTATTCTCACTTCAGTACGAGTACAAGAATGGGGGAGTAAAGTGCACAAAAGTTCTACACTCGTTACTCTTACCCTAGTACTACTCCCGATTTATAGGAACAACTGACGTGGACAAAAAATACGTGAGGGCGTAAACTTGAAAGCTTCGATAACTAAATTACCCTTATAAAATACATACATTCAAATCTAACATACAGACTTTGAATCTTAACAAGCTACAAATGTCTTCAACACCTCACAACTAAATTCGAACCCAACAACTATGGGACCATTAATGAACAAATCTTACAATAAAGCTAGATCGAAAGAAATATGCATCAAGGTTGGAGCTTTATACCTCTAAAAGGTGTATAAGGGAGAGTAATTGCTTGATCCAAAGGCTTGAGTGAAACACCACAGCTCCAAAAGTCTTCCTTCACCTCCAAGAACACCCAAAATAACCTCTTAAGAATTAAAAACACACACGCTCAATTAAGGTTTCGAAATGGAGGCTAAGAGAGGTGGAGGCTGGAGTTAAGAAAGGGTGTAAGGCCATAATGATCCTTAAATATGTAGGGGTGTACAGAAATTAACCGATCCAATTAAAAAATGAACAATTGGATTGGATATTCAATTACAATTGGACTGCATCGGATGCAAAATTTGACAATCCAATTAGATTGGATCGATTATTGGATCATCCTGAAAATCCAATGGATAACCGAAATGATCCAATCCAATTCGATATCCAATTTAATCCAAAATTATTATCCAATCCGATTACTATTCTTACATATTCAATAAAAAAGTTAAGTTGAAAACTTAAAGTTAATGTTACTTTGCTAGTCTTATTTAGCATAATTATGTGCAATTTTATTTTTAGTTATCATAGTTATATTTGGTTACTAGGTGTAAGACCCGTATATTATACGGGTTTATTAAAAGTAAATTTTTAATATGAAAATATATAAACATTAAATATTTTATAAAATAATGCTTTTCCATACAAAATGTAATCTTTTGGAGCATTTATGAAAGAAATCAAATCGTTTGGAGCATTTATGAGAATATATATTCAAATTAATAGAATGATAACCTTACATATATAACCCATTAGAATTTATTAAAATTTTATTTTAAGAAATGTGAAATCCTTAAAAAATGACAAGTGAAAAATAATAATTTTAAAAATCTTAGAAAAATTACATGTGGCAAATTGAATGAGAGTTTGACAAATGACAAAAAAAAGCCTTCATTTATTAGTAATAAAGATTCAATAGAAAATAATTAAAATTCAGTGGATGATGGATACCAAATGGATTAAACCAATCAAAAATGTCCAATGGATAAAATCGATCCAATCCAACATCCAATTGAATCGGATTGGATCCATTTTTTATATTAAATTGGATAGATCAATTGATAAAATCCAAAATCCAACGGATGATTGGATTGGACCGGTTCCATCAAAATCCATTGGATTTGAACCGAGGAAACCCCTTATAAATAGGGTCCGAACCCTAAAAATTAGGGTTTGCCCTCTGAAGCAATATGCCTAGCATACGCAAGGGATTCACGATCCTTACTTACACGCCTGACATACCTATCTCGTATGCTTAGTGTCGGGACCATATTTGCAAACTTTTTAAAGAATTGAGTCACAATTGAACATACATGGAACATTGGTGTTACAATTACACAAATTTTTTCTGAGATGACTCAAAGACCTTACATATTGGAATTATCATCAATATTCTTTTTCGTTCTTTCTCTCATCCTTCATTTATCAATATCCTTTCTTTTTTATTTCAATTGACAACTCATTATTAATATTTTTATCTGTATCTCTCTTCGAGAATACATCATGGTTTGGTAATACTCCACATAATTAATATTTTTTATGTGTGCACTTGGAGCACATGTTCGAAAATCCCAAGATTAAGAGTTATTTCAATTAAGTTCGTTAAAAACTGTACTACTACGTTTTGATAATTAAATTTAGAACTACAACACATTGGTAAATAATTTTTTAAAATACTACCGTCTTGTACAAAACTCACATAAAATTATATAAGGTAGGTATAGAATGTCCAGCCCGTTGAGCCTTGACCAAGTATTTATACCATACTAAATTACTTTATTAAAAAATTATGAAAAAAAAAACACTGAGGAGTCGACATCATCTTTTTTGTCTATTCTTACAAACTCTAAGCAAATCAATTGACAATGTAATAAAAAGACTATTTATGTAATTTACCGTATTGAAACCATCAAATATAGTAGTTGAACATGAAGGGTAATCTAGTAAATTTCACATATAATAACAGTTGACATTCATCACCTACTATATTTACCAAATCCATTAGAAAAACTCAAGTGTCACCAATAGAATTCTTTTTCCAAGTGATATCAACATCGAAAACAAAGTCTAACCAACTGAAAAGCATTGTATATCTTTTTCATTATCAACTGTCAGTTTTCAGATGGAAAATTCGTCGAACAGTAGGGTTTCGTATCAGATGCTGGCATGCTGCATCATGACAGATCTACGTGGCTATGAGTCTATGACCAATTCTTGTTTCTTTATTCTCTGTTATCACACAAGGTTATATATAACATGAGAAGAAGAAAGGGTGAGGCCTGGTGGGTGTGCCAAATGTGACCATTTATACTGTCTAAATATCTTATTGTAGCCTGGAAGAATATATAGTTTTTATTTAGATAAATGGGTTCAAGAATTTCGTTATGGATGCTGATTGTTTGCACTCAAATTTTGGTAATCACAGGTGTGACAGATGGAAATGATGGTAAGTTTTGTGATAATCTTTGTGTAGAGCTTTTATGACTTTTATATATATGGTTAACTTTCTCTTGCACTTTTGAGTCATGGTCTGTTGATATGCTCCCCTCATTTCAGAAATGAGATCACTATCAATTGTTCTACACTATAACTTCTAGATTGATCCATTTTATGTTTTTCAGAATTATTAACTAAATTAAACTCTATATAATAGCCCTACCTTAATGTTGTCACATTTTTAAATCAGAACTCTCAAAGATAGCTTAGTATTTGCTTTATAGGTGAATGGAGTTATAATATTTGAGGTAACTCCAACAATCATAACCAAAGATCCTCTCTATTCATCACATAACCTTTCTATTCCCAATTAAAACAACCCCTCATGTATGTTGTACATCATAACTATGGATGTTACCTTAAACGTATTTTGTGTTTTACTTTGTTGACATATAGCTTAAAATTTTCTGTTATTCTTGTAGTTGGTGCGCTAAATGCTATAAAGTCTAGCTGGCAGAACGTACCACCTAACTGGAGTGGTTCAGATCCATGTGGAAGTAAATGGGACGGAATTAACTGCACAAACTCACGTGTAACCAATTTGTAAGTTATAGATGTTTCAATCTTATTACAGAATTTTAGAAAAATCTAAACCTTTATTTCGTTTTAATTTATGTTTGAACCCTTCCATTACAGAGTGTTGGCAGGCATGGGGGTGAAAAGTGACGACATTGGAGACATTCCATCACTTTCCCAGTTGATATATTTGTATATATGTTTTCCTTTTCCATTTCATATATTCCTATATATACTTCTTTTCATTGTTTTCTCTTCCTCTTATTGTTTCTAAGATATTCGTATTATTGATTAAGATCAACACTCTTTTCGGAAAAACAAACTATTTTCAGTGTTTTTAAGTTGATAGTAAACTGATTTATTGAATAATTAAGATTGAAACAACCTTTTTTTTACCTGCTATACCAGGCATAAAATATCATTTTACAAACCATTTATTTTCTTGTGTTGGTTGAGTCTATGAGTTTCGATTTATTTCTTGTGTTGGCTGTAACACAATTTTAAAAACGTCTTTAAAAAGTTTAAAAATGTTCTAAAAACCGTTATGAAAAAGTTGTATAAAAGAGTGTAAAATAATTGTAAAAAAGGTTTAAAAAGGTTGTACAAAAGGGTGTAATTTTTTTTATTAAAAGTTCAAAAACAATCTGTAAAAAAATCTTTAAAAAAAAAGTTACGTTGTAAAGAAAAACCAATTTTGGGGAGAATAGTAAAAAAAGTTTTAAATGTTTGGAGCAAAATTGTAACTAAGTTTAAAATTTTAGTTAAAAGTGTAAATTTATACAATAAAATTGGTTTGCTGAGAAATTGAAGTCACTTCATATAACATTTTCCCAAAAATGTAGTGTAAACCTTATTAATTATTTCTAGAACTTGACATTTCTCAATTTAATTTTTGGCTATAGAGATCTTTCCAACAACAAAGGAATTAAAGCTCCTCTTCCACCATCAATTCAGAATTTGAAGAACTTGACCACATTGTAAGAAATGAATTTTACTTCTCAAATGCATCAACCTAATTCATCTTATTTTTGTCTAATTGTTCAAAACCTTGCATGTAGAATACTGGTTGGTTGCAGTTTTTTTGGTCCAATTCCTGATACAATAGGATCCCTCGAGAAACTAATATTTTTGTAAGTATTCCAAATTCTTGTTCATGTTGTATCACTTGATCATAATAGATTAACTACCATACCATTTTTAATTTAAAACCAAATATTTTTGTAAGTATTCCAAATTCTTGTTCATCTTGTATCCCTTGTGTTGCAGAGGTCTGAATAATAACAGCTTCACTGGAATTATCCCACCATCCATTGGTAATTTACGCAGTCTTTCATGGTTGGATGTAAGTGGTAACAAGCTTGAGGGACCCATTCCTGTGTCTAATGGAACAGCACCTGGTCTTGACATGTTAAAGAATGCAAAACACTTGTAAGTTTTGTATCTTATATATATAACATTTGTCAGTTTATTAAACTTTTAGAGTGATTTTTCTCACTCGTGTTATCTTAATCTTATGGCAATTATGCAGCCATTTAGCAGATAATCAGTTATCTGGTGACATTCGATCTGAACTGTTCAGATCAGATATGACCCTATTACATGTGTAAGTATCACATTACCTGATGAAATATCTCAAGTGTCATTGGTTGACATATATATACGTACACTTTTCAAACAGGATATTCAACAATAATCGGTTAACTGGAAATATTCCTTCCTCGATAGGACTTGTGAGTACTCTTCAGGCAGTGTAAGCATTATTATTTAATAATCCTTGAACATTATAGCTAGATATGAACATATTTAATTTATTTGCTTTTTCAATTCCCTCCTTTATTTCACAGACGCCTGGACTCAAATTCCTTGGATGGGATAGTGCCTCAAAACATCACGAATCTCAAAAGTGTTAGTAAGCTGTAAGTGATAAGAGAAGTCGATCGATGTTTTTGTTGTGTATAATAATAGCTTTTATTTGGTGGTTGAAATTTATTCATTTTTAGATACTTGTCCAACAACAAACTGAGTGGACCTGTTCCAAATCTCACAGGAATGGTCTCCCTCTTTTATGTGTAAGTTAATTTAAAGTTTAAACTTCATAAATCATCATCTTCTAGTTGCTAACATGACATGTTTTATCATGATGTCATTCTCAGGGACATGAGCAATAATAGTTTTGATGCATCAGATATTCCTACATGGTTCTCCGAACTTCCATCTTTGACAACATTGTAATCTTTCTTTCACTCATTTCATGTCTTTCACCAGAAAGACTAGTCCAAGTAGTTCCTCAATCTGTGTGTTTGTGTGTAAAATATGGAGGACTTTATTATTAAGCATGTTTAATCTTCTACTGACAGATTGATGGAGAAGACTCAACTTCAAGGAGAAATCCCATCAACTCTCTTCCAACCTCAGTTGGAGAAATTGTGAGTATCAACTGCATGCTTGCTACTCAAGTTAATATGCATATTCAATTGTATCATTTATCATTCCAAACAATAGAACATGAACTTATTTATATTCACAGGTTGCTAAGCAACAACGGTCTTAACGGAATACTAGATGTGGGCAACACCTATAACAGTGATTTGAATGTTGATCTGACAAACAATTCCATTCTTGACTTCAATCAAAAATCCGTATACAATATGACCTTAAAGTGAGCTCATTATTAGCCTTGAATATTTCCAATTTACCATCCATTAAATTCTTACTTTTCTACTACTTTCCAGTCTTGCAAGTAATCCAGTGTGTGAAGGAGGAGCAACAGGAAGATATTGTGCAACTGGAAAGACGAATATACAAAGCCGTTCACCATCAAATGGCTGTGATCATGTGCGATGCGGTTCAGATAAAGTGCCAAGTCCCAACTGTACATGCGCACATCCGTACATAGGAACCATAACTTTTTTACTCCATTCTTTCTCAAACTTAGATAACACCACCTACTATAAACTTCTCAATGATTCTTTGATGTCAGCCTTTAGGAGCAAACAACTTCCAGTAGAATCAATATTTATTTCCAATGCATTTATTGGCGAATACCTTCAATATACATTGCATATCTTTCCCTCTGGTCAAGATCATTTTAATCTTTTAGAAGTCTCTTCAATAGGAACAGTGATCAATCGCCAACCAGCAGAACTCATAGTTCTCCCACGCTTTGGTCCCTTCTTCTTTCTTGATGTTAATTATTTTGAAGGTGATTATTCATTTCAATCATATAATTTGTCACTAAATCTTGAAAGGTGTATACAGTTATAAATATGGGAAACACGATTTCTGATTTTGATTATCCACAGGAGACAAGTCATCGAATCATGGTGCTATCATTGGGGTATCAGTTGGTAGTTTTGTGATCGTATGCCTGGCTATAAGTTATGCTATCTATCAGAAAAGACGGGCAACACGAGCGAGACAGAGCGATCCTTTTGGTAAGACGAATTGGATCATAACACAAGGGTATTCATGTCTTTTTACAAGTTCATGTGTTCACATACGTATATTTTGATAATGCAGCATCTTGGGTGATGGATAATGGTAGTGACGCTGGTGGTGTTCCTGAATTGAAAGGAGCAAGACTTTGTTCATTTGAAGAACTCAAAAGATGCACCGATAATTTTTCAGAAGAATACGTAATTGGATCTGGGGGATATGGGAAGGTATCTTCATGGTGTATCCCTTTAAGTTAAAATCACTACTACTTCTTTGGTATATATATGATCAGGCTTTCCATACTTGTGTTACATTCAACTCTATTGATCAATATATATGTGCTTATTCATATATGTAAACTATTGTGTTATTGTTTGGTAAGTGACAAATTCCTATAACGGGTAAGATGTTGACTTGCAGGTTTATAGAGGGACTCTTAGCACTGGCCATGAAGTTGCAATCAAAAGAGCTAAACAAGGGTCATTGCAGGGTGCTCAAGAATTTAAAACAGAAATTGAGCTTCTTTCAAGGATTCATCATAAGAATGTGGTAGCTCTTGTGGGGTTCTGTTATGAGCAAGGTGAACAAATGCTGGTGTATGAGTACATTTCAAATGGTACTCTAAAAGATAACCTTTCAGGTAGATTCACATCTTTCTTGGCTTTTCCTTTCATCCAAAGGAGTGATATTAAAAATGAAAGATTATCGACTGAAACACATGTAAAGAGGTCATTTTTGATGTTGTGAACATGCATATTTCAGCTAAGCTTCTAAAAGTTATTGAAATTGTACATGCAGGGAAGTCAGGAATGAGGCTGAATTGGATGAAGAGGCTTACAATAGCTCTTGATTCTGCCAAAGGTCTGACATATTTGCATGAGCTTGCAAATCCTCCAATCATACATAGAGACATTAAATCAAATAACATTCTGGTTGATGATCATCTGATTGCTAAGGTTGCTGATTTTGGTTTGTCCAAACTGTTAGGAGATTCCAAGGATTATGTATCTACTCAAGTGAAGGGGACACTGGTAGGTATTAAATTCCATTTGTGTATGCCTAATGTTGCTCGTCTACTTTTACCCTTGAAGTTAACAGTATTTACGTTTTGATCCTTTCTGAATGCAGGGTTACATGGATCCCGAATACTTCATGACCCAAAAGTTGACCGAAAAGAGTGATGTTTACAGTTTTGGAGTTGTACTTTTGGAGCTTTTAACTGCAAGACCACCAATACACAAGGGTAAATATATTGTAAGGGAGGTTAATGAGGCGATTGACAAGTCTCCAAATGAACTCCACAAGATTCTTGATCCATATCTTGGTTCATCCAAAACAGTTGGAGGTTTGACCAAATTTGTGAATTTAGCAATGAGATGTGTCCAAGATTTAGGAGTTGATAGGCCTAAAATGGGAGATGTGGTGAGAGAGATTGAGGCTATTATAAATTTGGCTGTTGTAAACGTTGATGCTGAATCACCATCTACTTTCTCAACCCAAAATATAGGAAAAGTTGAGGACCTTTATCATCCATATAGTGATTCAGTCTCTGATTCGAGTAGTTTGTATGTATTTGAAACAGAACTACGCAGGTGAAAACAGTTGGAAATAAGATTGTAAAAATGTGAATTTACAAAGATTCAAAGTACATGAACTTTATGGTGTGTTTTGTATTGGGAGCTAATAATTTAGATAACTTTTTTGCTATCAAGCAAAATATTTGTTAACTTAAGCAAAATTTTCCCATAAGACTCTTCTTTAATTGCAAAGAAAGTTGTTGTTGCACTAACTATATCATCTGTGTTTCTTGGATACAATGGTGCAATTTTTTATTCAAATCAAGACCCAATTGCTATACCTCTGTTATTAGTCAAGTAATTTAGACAGTGGTATTATGGGAAAATCCTCAAAATAAAGAGCATCTTATGTGGGAGGAGTATTTTGGGTATCTTTTAGTTTGTTTCAACATAGTATAGTAAAAACAGCATATCATAAACATCATACAATTTGAATCATTCTAAATCTACATATCAATAAGTATTCTTCCATATGTTTCCATATATACCAACAAATGTTCTTGTTTTCATCATCTTCCCACAATTCACCTTCTCAGTTCTGTTTCAAATGGTAGAGTCAAACTACTCACATCAGAGACCGAATCACCATACGGATGATAAAGATCCCCAACTTCTCCTTTATTTTGACTTAAAAAACTAGAAGCTGACTCAGCATCAAGGCTTAAAACAGCCAAATCTATAATTCTTTCAATCTCTCTCACAACCTCTCCCATTTTAGGCCTTTCAACTCCTGAATCTCGGACACAACTCATTGCCAGGTTTAGAAATTCAGTCAAACCTCCAAGGTTTTGTGAAGAACCAAGAGAAGGATCAAGAATCCTGTATAGACCGTTTAGGTCCCCCGACTTTCCAATTGCCTCATTTACCTCCTTCACGATGAATTTACCCTTATGTATTGGTGATCTTGCGGTTAAAAGCTCCAAAAGTACAACTCCAAAACTGTAAACATCACTCTTTTCGGTTAACTGTTGGGTCATGTAGTATTCGGGATCCATGTAACCCTACATTTAGAAAGGATCAAAATGCAAATACTGTTAACTTCAAGGGTACAACTTGACAATTGGCATATTTTAGACCCACAACAAAAACAAAAAAAAGAGACCCTTTGAATCATCTCTCAACACATACCAATGTCCCCTTGACTTGAGTAGATACATAACCCTTTGAATCATCTCCCAACAGTTTTGATAATCCAAAATCAGCAACTTTAGCAATTAAATTATCATCAAGAAGAATGTTAGTTGATTTGATGTCTCTGTGAATGATTGGAGGATTAGCAAGCTCATGCATATATGTCAGCCCTTTTGCAGAATCAAGAGCTGCTCTAAGCCTCTTCACCCAATCCAACCTCATTCCCGCTTTTCCTGTATTCAAAATTTCAAAAAATTTACAAGTTTAGCCACACTGCATTAAAGTCCTTACATATTGGCTTCATAATCGATTAAGTCCTTATATATATATATATATATATATATATATATATATATATATATATATATATATATATATATATTTTATTCAATGAAGTCCCAAAAACTGGTAATTGTATTCATTTTGACCCTTTTACCCGGTCAACAGGTCATCCCACTTTCAAAAATTACACTTTTGGCCCAGATTTGAAGTTTTTTTAGAAATTTGGTCCGAAATTTACACTTTTGGCCCAGTTTTTAAATTTTATTACAAAGTTGGTCTAAAATTTGAGGCCAATATGTAAGGACTTTTATGCAAATTGTCTCTATAAAAACATGTGTATGTAAATTTTACCTGTAAGATTATCTTTAAGAGTACCATTTGAAATGTACTCATAGATCAGCATTTGTTCACCTTGTTCATAACAGAATCCCACTAGGGCTACAACATTTTTATGATGAATCCTTGAAAGAAGCTCGATTTCTGTTTTGAATTCATGAGCACCTTGTAATGACCCTTGTTGAGCTCTTTTGATTGCTACTACATGACCAGAGTCAAGAGTCCCTTTATACACCTGTGAGTCAGCATTAAAAAATAAATTAAAGAAAGAAAGAAGAAATTGAAATATAATAAAAAGATACCTGTCCATATCCACCAGATCCAATTAAGTTTTCTTCTGAAAAATTGTTTGTGCATCTTTTGAGTTCTTCAAATGAACACCATCTTGCTCCTTTCAGTTGAGGAACACCACCCACAATACTTCCATTATCCAACGCCCAAGATGCTGTATTATTATGGAAGTAAGTAAGTAAGCACGTGACGTTGTTGTAAAAAGACGAGAATACCCTGGCTTACCAAAAGGGTTGCTGTGTTTTGCTCTTGTTGCGTTTCTTTTCTGATAGATGGCATAGGTTATAGCCAAGGCTATTAGTAATAGGATCACACAACCACCAACTGCTGCCCCAATGATGATGCCATGATTCGATGATTTGTTTCCTGTTATTTGCCCATGTACACCTTTCAAGGTTTAGTCATAAATATATAAGTTTCTTTTTTATATATATTTAAAAGGGAAAAATACAGAAAAGCACTTGTAGTTTCACAATCTTATGGATGTAGCCACTTAACTATCCTCAGTGACAATGAAATCATTCTACTTTTTTGGATTGTCTAAAAGATGTTAGATTCAAGAAATATCAATGTAGTTTGATTATTTTTTTTTATTATTATAGCATCTTATTTATATTTCTTCCTACTAAAGCATTGTACTTTGAAAAACATAGCTAATTACGGCTATGTCATCTAAATACAAATAAGTTTTCAAACAAATAAGGAAAAAAAAACGAATAGAAGTAGAATATTTTCCAAAGTACAATACCTTAATAACAAAAATAAAAAATTGAGAGTACAATGTTCTAATAGAAAGAAAAGAAAGTCGGATGCTATACTACACAAATATATGAAAATACATCTCTATTAAGACTTAACAATTTATAATTTAGCCACTGAAATACTTTTTTTAACGATTTAACCTCTGAACTACTATTATAACAATCATAAAAGATTAGTTCAATAGCTAAATCAAGAAAATGGTGAGCGTACATTGTGCTTAGCTGTGTTATTCCATTTTTCAAACCATCAGAAAAAGCATAATTATATAATTAGTACAGAGGGTAAATCTCAAAAAAGACCTTATATTTTGTGTTTTTTCCGGATTAAACCTTAATTTTAATTTTTTTTCCTGAAAAAACCTTGTAGTTTTTCATTTTTTCTGAAAAAAAACCTCAACTTTGTCTTTTTTCCGAAAAAAAAAAACCTCAACCTTCTATCTGTTTCCGAAAAACCCTCAACTTTTTAGTATTTTCCAAAAAAAAGCCTCACATTTTACAAGTTTTTCCGGGAAAAAAAGGGTTAATCTCAAAAAAGACCTTATATTTTGTGTTTTTTCCGGACTAAACCTCATCTTTATTTCTTTTTACTGAAAAAACCTTGTATATTTTCATTTTTTCCGATCTGGCCCTTTTAGTCTTTTTTTGCCAAAAACATTTTTAAAATGTGAGGGTTTTTTCAAGAAACAATAAAAAAGTTGAGGGTTTATTTGGAAGCATTTAGAAGGTTGAGGGTTTTTTTTTCGGAAAAAAAAAATACAAAGTTGAGGGTTTTCCGGAAAAAATGAAAAAATACAAGGTCTTTTTCAGGAAAAAAATAAATTTGAGGTTTAATCTGGAAAAAAACACAAAATATAAGATCTTTTTTGAGACTGACTAAAAGGGCCAGATCAAAAATAATGAAAAAATCCAAGGTGTTTTTCAGGAAAAATATAAAATTGAGGTCTAATCCGTATAAAACACAAAAATATAATGTCTTTTATGAGATTAACCCTAGTACAAAATATGATTAAGTGGCTCAATCAATAAGATGGTGTCTATATTTCACCCTATTATAAATAAAACATATTATATAAAATTACCTGGAAAACAACAATAGCTATCATCAAGAAAGAACAAGGGTCCAAACTGTGGGAGAGAAAATAGGTTTTGTCTGTTGATCACAGTCCCAATAGAGGAGATAGTTGACCGAGTAAAAAAATCTTGACCAGAGGGAAATACATGCAATGTATATTGAAGGTATGAAAACTCATTAACACGTGCATTTGAAACAGAAATTGACTCCACAGGAAGTTGACTTGACCTAAAAGCTGATATCAAAGCATCATGGAGAAGCATATAGTATGTGGAGTTTTCCAAGTTTGAAAAAGAATAAGACAGAAAATATATGGTTCCTGTGTATGGATGTGTGCATGCACAATTTGGACTTAGAATTTTATCCGAAGGGCAACGGACAGGTGGACAATTATTATTGGATGGAAAACCATTTGGTAAATTAGGGTTTCTAGCTGAACAATATCTTCCTGTTGTTCCACCTTCACATAGTGGATTATTGGCAAGACTGCAAAAAAAAAATTAGAAAACTATTTGTGTAAGATTGTGAATAGCAATGCACTTTCTTTTTATAGCAATAAAGATTGCAATTTTTTAATTGACATTGTAACACTCAGGTAGAGTTTTTAGAATTTAGTCTTAAAATAAAAAGAAATGAAAGTACATTACTGTTTCTTGCATCTAACCTAAAGATGAAAAGGCATTAAGAGCTCACATTAAGTTCATATTATATTCAGATTTCTGAGTAAAGTCACCAATGGAATTATTTGTTAGATCAACAATCAAATCACTTCTATAGCTGTTGCCAACATCCAAGGTTCCATTAAGAGCATTGTTACTTAGCCCCCTGTCATTAACACCCAAAAACAGAGAAGAAAAGAATAATCTCAGTTCCACATTTCACTACTGAAACTACAAATATTAATAGCTTATAATAAAGTATAGAGATGAATTTGAGAATAAAGCATTCAGCTAACACTCACAATCTTTGCAACTGAGGTTGGAAGACATCAGATGGGATTTCCCCTTGAAGTTGTGTCTTATCCATCAGTCTGTCAGAAGAACATGTTAAGAATGCTTCAAAATAAATTCCTCCATATTTAATGTCATTAAAAGAGAATTTTTATGCAAATTATCGACTTTGCATAACATGAGTGGAAGAAGATTACATTGTTGTCAATGATGGAAGTGAGAACCATGTAGGGATATCTGAAGCATCAAAACTGTTATTGCTCATGTCCCTAAAAAATTCATCATAATAAAAGACATGTTATGTTATGTTATGTTAAAAAGTAGAAAATGAATAGTTTCTACAAAAGGGTTGTTCTTCAAACTTACACATAAAAGAGGGATTCCATTCCTATGAGGTTTGGAAAAGGTCCACTTAGGTTGTTGTTTGATAAGTACCTGAAAATAAATAGAAATAGATCTTTGAATTAATTTCAACCACTGAATAAACATTATTTAAATAAAAAAAAAGGAAATGAAAAGATTTATTGACTTCTCTTATCACTTACAACTCCCCAACTCTTTTGAGGTTTGTGATGTTTCTATGCATATTCCCATCCAATGAATTTGAGTCCAAGCGTCTGAAATAAAGGAGGGAAAGAGTGACACATACGTAAATAAATTGCAAATATTCATATTCTGAATTGAGTAAATGACCATTTTACCCTTGTGTCTAGTAATCATTAATACTTACATTGCCTCAAGAGTATCCACTAGTCCCATCGAAGATGGGATTTTTCCAGATAATTGATTATTGTTGAATAGCCTGTTCAAAAATGTATATATGCTTTTAGTATTACAAATGCCACATCATTATAAAATTATACATATAAAAAATGATACTTACACATGTATTAGACTCATACTTGAGCTGAAAAGTCTAAATGGAATAACACCTGATAACTGATTGTTTGCAAAATGACTTCACAATGGCCAAAAACATAACACCAATAAGAAAGTCACGTTAAAAGTTGATAAAGTGACAAATGCATGTGTGTGTATATATAGGAATAGGTTCAAATGAAGACACTGAATAAAGTGAAGACGTGAAGACACTACTTTTATGTTATTATTCTGCTATGAATCTTGTATATACTGCCTTATGTCATTATTCAACAATGAATATATGAATAATCATACATTAATATTCACTTTTAAACTTACTACAAATGAATATACAAATAATCATTCGTTGATATTCACATTAGAATTTATTACAAAACTAAACATATATAAAATTCATAGCAAAATAATAACATAAAAGTAGTATCTTCACATCTTCACTTTATTTAGTCTCTTCATTTGAACCATCCCCTGTGTGTGTGTATGTACAACTGTGTGTGTGTGTGTGTGTGTATATATATATATATATATATATATACTATGAAAGAAAGGAAACATACAAGTGCCTTGCTTTGACTAGAAAATCAAGACCAGGGTCTGTTTCATTTGAGACAGGAATGGCTCCACGAAGCTGGTTATCAGTAAGATCCAACCATAAAAGATTGGCTAAATTGCCAATGGATCTTGGGATATTTCCAGTGAAGCTGTTATTATTCAGACCTCTGAAACAAAAGGGATAGATTCAGAAGTACTATATACGAAAAAGATTGTTTGTTCCTAATGGAATACAACTTATTTTCAAATATGCAACAAAATGCATAGTATTTAGCTATAGGTGAAATGCAAAAAGTAGCAATGGAATTTCATTGATTTCTTTATTAAAACTAACTATTTTCATTTCTTACTATTACAATATGATACTTTGAAAAATCTACCCAAAATACTAATATGATACAAAGGAATTTCTAAGAAATGATAGTAGGATGCTATAATACACAAATAATTAAAAGTTGTTGCTATTGCTTGCATTTAGCTCTTTAATTATATGGCATGGTACTTAGTCTTATAACAAATTATACAAAATACTCAAGAATTTTGGAATACTTACAAAAAGACTAACTGCTCGAGGGATCCTATGGAATCAGGAATTGGACCAAAGAAATTGCAACCAACCAGGATTCTACATGCAGAGAGTACTTTGTCAAACAAGAAAAATCAGATAAGGCTTTAAACAATCAGGAGTTCAAGAGAAGATAAGATAGATACACAAAATGGATATCTTACAGTGTTGTCAAGTTCTTCAAATTCTGAATTGTTGGTGGAAGAGGTGCTTTAATCCCTTTGTTGTTGGAAAGATCTCTATATGCAAGTATCAAAATCAGAAATCATCCACTATTAGCAATAGTTAAGTATATGAAAATCTGAAATAACAACAATAGAAAGAAAAGGCAAAGAAAAGACGTATAGAAGAATGGAAAACATACAAATATTCCAATTGGGAAAGTGATGGAATGTCTCCAATGGTGTTAGTTTTCACCCCCATGCCTGCTAACACTCTGTAATGGAAGGATTCAAACATAAGAAACACAGGGTTTTGATTTTTCAAGAATTTTGTATTAAGATTGAAACATCTACAACTTACAAGGAGATTACTCGTGAGTTTGTACATTTAATTCCTTCCCAATTACTTCCACAAGGATCAGAACCACTCCAATCAGGTGGTAGATTCTGCCAGCTAGATTTTATAGCATTTAGCACAGCAACTACAAGAATAAACATGATTTTTCAAGTGGAAATTATATATATTCAGCTTCCAATAAGTAATCCGTCTTGTTTAATTGAAGTTAATAACTCTGAGAATCATATAATGAACAATCTTGAAGTCATGTTGTAGAAACAATATCATGAACTACTGTAAACATGTCATAATAGGAAAAACTCCACACAGGTTGTCTGAAAAAACTTACCATCATTTTGGTTCGTCACTGCTGTGATTACGATAACTTGACTGAAAGC
This sequence comes from Lactuca sativa, assembly GCF_002870075.4. Taxonomy (NCBI): domain Eukaryota; kingdom Viridiplantae; phylum Streptophyta; class Magnoliopsida; order Asterales; family Asteraceae; genus Lactuca; species Lactuca sativa. Next base: position 147,503,425 of record NC_056631.2, read on the forward strand.
AATCAGCATCCATACCGGAATTCTTGAACCCATTTCTGTAAAATGAACAGTATCTTCTTCCGGACTACACGAAGAAATTTAGATAGCAAACGGCTACATTTGGCACACCCATAGAGCCTCGCCTTTTCTCTCTCCGCATATTCGATGTTATGTAACACTCGTTTGTAATCGGAATAAAGAAATAAGAATTGAGGATATCGACGTACAGTCGTAGACCTGGTCATTGTCCAGCATTTGTTAAGAAGCCCAACTGTTCGACGATATTTCCAACCGAAAACAGACAGCCGATAGAGACAAACTAATGCACAACAAGACTTTTTCAATCGGTTCGATTTTGTTTTTGGTGTGGACATCACTTGGAAGAAGATTCCGATTGGCGACAATTGAGTTTTCGTAATTGTTTTGGAAATAGTGGAGTAGGTGAGGGATGTCATCTGCTTCGACCATAAACTATTTCTGTAACACTGCAATCGTGTTTGAGTTTGAGTTTGAGTGGCAGGACTGCTCTAATTCTGTTGGCGAAATAAACAGCAAATCCACCAGATTACCCCCTTCATAACACCTTTGCTATGTCAACATTTTGAGTGTCCGTTTTATTTTTATTTTTCAATTTAGAGCATTCGCTAGTTCTATTTTTTTTTTTTTTTCTAATTTAATTAAAATATTTTTTTTAATACACAAATATTTTTTATGCATAAATATTGAACAATTTTTACTTTTGTAAACCACAAACAATTAATATAATATAAATTATATTTTTTAAAACACAAACTTTTTATATTAAATTAAAAAAGTTATAATAAATTAAAATTTATAATACCTAGAAACACGGTTTAATAATTCAAACTATGAAAAACACAGACTTAATACATAAAAAACACACTTCATAACTAAATCACACTTTATAAAAAAAAACATTAAAGTAACAGGTCTTCCTCCGAAAACTGGTCTTCCAATTCGTCTTTCGGTGACATATTTAGATCAAGATTGTCCATCGTCTAAAGATGATCGGTCAAATAACGGCGAAGATCGATATAGATTATTGCACTGTTGATTATCCTCATTCTTAGTAGCCATTCTTGACCAGCATATTCTAGTGGTTGTGTCTCTAGGATGACTTCATTATCGTCATACACACATACCACGTTTCCTTCATGTTCTAGTATCATATTATGCAAATACAATACACGTATACATCACCTCTATCATAGTAGAAAATATCACGAAATATGGATGTTTTGGTAATTATTTGCCAATGCTTTTAAGTGCTCCAAACGCTTGTTCGATATCTTTTCTCGCTTTTTCTTGGACTCTCTTAAATTTGGACCTCTAAGGGTCATGCAGACATTACCTAACTTTTAATGAAAACAAAAAGGTTAGGATAGATCCCATCCACAAGATATTACCTAAATTTATATTATGTTCGTCGGAGTACAAATGACGAATCTAGGGCAGTACTGTCATATACCTTGTTGAATATTGGTGAGTTATTGAGACTATTAATATCATTAAGCGTACCGGCACTACCAAAAAAGGCATGTTAGATCCATAAATCCTATGAGGGTACAGCTTTAAGCATGATTATAGAGTAATGATAATTGACCTTTGTATATTGGTCATGATATGCGTTAGGACATATACTCCATTTCCAATGCATGCAATCTAAACTTCCTAACATTCCAGGTAAACCATGCGCATTCACATGATGACCATAAAACTTTTGGATGTCACTAGAAGTAGGACATCTGATTTGATTATTTAATGCACTGGTTTTTTATTTATAAGTCATAATTTATCGCATCTAAACCACACCTTACAGACAGTGAACCCGATCGAGTATAGCATAGCTTTGATAAGCAAGGGTGTCGAACACAAGGGGAACGGTAGTGAATTAATTTAAAATATTTGATTATAGGTTACACAAAACACACAAAAGCATTAACGAAATGGTTTATTAAATCTCAGACGAACAATTAATTAGCAAATCTCGATAAACTGATAGGAATACAAATTTCTTTAGGTACTTTGATTTAGATGAATTACTTCTTAAATTAATGGTTAACTGCTGATACAATGGATAATTATTCATTATTCACCGATTCCTAATATGACTAGTGTCATGGTCACGACTGCTAATCCTTTGATTTCAACATAATTATTTTTTGGATTAGGTGTCTAAGCCCATAACTATAATTGGTATGTACTTGAATTGATAGCAGCACAGTCCTTTTGGGTTGCCGTCAAACCTAGCAACCAGACAAGGAAATTATGAAAGGAGAGATATTAATTTATTATAAAATTAATAAATTAATATAAATGAATTTATTAATATGTTAAAAGATTAATATATTAATGAGAAATCATTTTGTTTAATTAATTGTTAGCCAGAAATTAATTAAAATTAATTTTGGGGTTAAAAGAATTGATTATAAGGTGCAGGGACTAGTTTGCAATTATCTAATAGTTGAGTGGAAGGCTCTAGAACCCCCTTGGATAAGGGTGGATGAAATCTTTAGGGGAAACCCTAATAATTTCGTCCATAGGGGCTTGGATAAGGCCCTTGGGTTTGCTTAGGCCCTAAGCAAAGGATAACTAGGGTTTCCCCTAAACCCTAGATCCCTCAGCTATATAAGGAGCCTCCTGGTTCATGTTTTGGTCACTCCTTTTCTTTTGAAGAAACCCTAAGGGCCGAAATTTTGCATACTCCCTCTCCCCTCTCTCCTCTACTTTCCTTCTTGCTAGTTTGGGTGTGATTCCATTAGAGGCATTACACTTGTGGTGCTAAGCTTCCAAGAAGATCAAGATCAAGATCAAGGGAATTATCAATTGTTTACTATAACAATTGAAAGGTATGTAATTACTAAACCCTAGGTTGTAAATTTCGATTATAGCCTCTCTCCTCTAGGGTTCTTGTTTTGCAATTCAAAGTTGTATGTTCAATAGATAAAACATAGATCCAAAGTAGGTTGCATGTGAACTTAGGAATTGTTTTCTAGTTTATTTGTTTTACCTAAAACCCATCAGCGGTATCAGAGCCATTGTTTGTTTTAAATTGAATTGTTATAATTGTTGAATTGCAAATTAGGGTTTATAGCTATTAAACCCTAAAGGCCATTTTTTCGATTTTTAGGGTTGTGGATCAAAGGGTTATTGAAAACCCTAGCCTCCAAAGAACCCTAATCGAAATTAGGGTTAGGGTTTTGAAAATCCTAGCCTCCTCCCTTGAAAATTTCGAAATATGCTATAAAGATTAGGGTTTCTTTGTTTTGGATAATAGTTGCCTTATTGGATAATTGAGAAAAATAAGGAAATTATCCTATCCCCATATTTTCGAAATCTAGAAGGGATATGGATTAGGATTAAATTAATTGTTTAATTTAATTAGATAATCCTTACAAGATTTAATAAATTAATTAAAAGTTAATTAATAGATAAATATTAAATCTAATTAATTGGTTTATTTAAATTTAAAATTTAATAGTTTAAATTTCGAAAAAAAATTTATATAAACCCTTGAAGTTTTAAAATGTTATTAAAACACACCTTATATATATTATAATTAAAAGTTAAATATTATATATGTATAAGAATATGGTCAGTCAAATCGCTAGTATGCCTCATTCACGAAGCTAGTCTATAAGGGGGTATAAGGAAACTGCCTATAAAATGGTAGTTGAATGGGTGTCCACTCTCACCCACCGCTTCCTTGATTAGTGGAGGGTCGTTAGCAGAACGGATTTGATAGGACAACTACTTCCCATTAAAAGTATAATGCTATTAAAGAAAGTACTATAACACTATTTTTCAAAATCCCAACTCTCGTTACTTTAGGAAAAATGTGAAAAGTATGCTAATCCATGAAATTGCACATTATGCTTTATTGGTCGTTAGTGGAGCGTGTGTGGTTAACCGGCACACTAAAAGGCACTAATAAAGAGTAGTAATGGGTATCTTATAATTATCATTTTGATGGAGCGTGTGTAGTTTACCGGCACATCAATAGGTAATGATAAAGACAATAAGGTTACCAAGCACATTTGCATGGTTATTCACATCTAGTTTGTGATCCTCGGTATCCCAGTCACAAATAGTAGAGCATAATCCGAGATTAAAACATGCCATTAAATAGTTTTAATGTATCTCAAAAAGAATTAGGAATTTCACTTCGTTTATTTTGTCTAATGGTGGAATTGGTGAATCGTCATTCACCTACCTTTATGAGATTTGAACTTGGATCTCGGTGTCCCATTTCTAAGTTGTAAATCGTCATAGTGGGGTCCTAACCTTGATATGATATCTTTGGGTTATTATATTGAGGTGTCTTGAAATCTAACTAAAACTATCTTTCTTTTCAGATGTCTACTCTTGGAAACACTTTTGCTTCATCATCCTCCAGCCACAACTTCTCTCTACTAAACATCTGCTCCAAAGTCGTTATACATGGCTCCAACTATAACGATTGGATGCGTAACATCAAGATGGCGCTTAGATTCGAGGACAAAGAGTATGTCCTTGAAAAGGAGCTCAAAGAACTTGATGAGTCAAAAGCCACTCCCGAAGAGTATGCTGCCTACAAGAAACACTATGATGATGCTATCAAAGTGGCATGCATCATGGTTGCAACCATGTCCCCAGAATTGCAGAGGTACTATGAGGACTATTGGCCTTTTGAGATGAACAATGACCTTATGGAAAAGTACCATAAGCGAGCTCGTCAAGAAAAGTTTGAGGTAGTCAAGTCACTCATGGCTTGCAAGATGAAAGAGGGGGAATCGGTTGTATCTCATGTGCAAAGAATGCAACGCTACATAGAGCGTTTGGTCAAGCTCAACATTCACTTCGATGAGGAATTGGCCATTGACATGGTCTTGAACTCATTGCCTGATTGTTATGGTCAGTTTATCTTAACTTACCATTTGAACAACACTGAGCAGACTTTGGCCCAATTGCACAACTTGTTGCAGACAGCTGAGGCAGGGATGAAGGGTAAAAGTATACCCTCCACACCTGCAAGTGCCCCTGTCTTGGCCATTGGACAGGGAAAGGGGAAGAAGAGGAAAGGTCCTCCCAAGCAAAACTGGAAGAGCAAGGCTCAAGCTGTGTCATATAGTAATGGCCCGAAGGCTAAGCCCAATGGTTCCACTCCCCATGTTTCTGATCCAAAAGAGGCCATTTGCTTTTACTGCAATCAAAAGGGGCATTGGAAGAGATCTTGCCCACAATATCTGCAAGATATCAAGGATGGCAAAGTGAAGCCATCCTTGGCAGGTATTTACACTATTTCTGCTAATAACTCATTATCTTCTCGTTCATGGGTCCTTGATACAGGATGTGGATTTCATATCTGTTCTGATTTGCAGGGGCTAAGGGAAAGTGAGGAGATAGAGCATGGGAGAATAAACTTGATCATGCGTAACAGAAAGTCTTCACCAGTTACCAAGATCGGAGTTTATCAACTTTTGCTCAGTAATGATGTTAGATTAGATTTAATAAATTGTTGCTATTCGTCTGAGATGACGAGAAACATTATTTCATTTCATGCATTGTTCAGACAAGGTTTTAAATATTCTTTTAATGATTTGAATGGTTCAATTTCTGTTTATAAGAATGGTGTTTTTGTGTTTGAAGCTTTACCTTGTGATGGTGTGTATGAAACAGTGACTTGTGTTGATAGCTTAGGAAATAGTGTACTTAATATTGACTTGTCTAATAGTGTAGACAAGGCATGCTTGTGGCATTGTCGTCTTGGACACATTAACAAGAAACGCATAGCCCAACTCCAAAAGGATGGAGTGTTGGAATCATTTGACCTAAAATCAGATGATATGTGTGAATCATGTCTTTTGGGAAAGATGACAAAATCACCATTCACAGGGTCTTGTGAAAGAGGTGAAGGTCTGTTGGATCTCATACACACAGATGTGTGTGGGCCCTTCATATCAACCACAAGGGATGCTAATCGATTCTATGTGACTTTCACTGACAATTATAGCAGATATGGTTACATCTACTTGATCAAACATAAGTCAGAAACCTTTGAAAAGTTCAAAGAGTTTAAGCATGAAGTCGAAAATCAATTAGGCAGAAAGATCAAGATACTTAGATCCGATAGAGGCGGGGAGTATCTTAGTACCGAGTTCAATGACTATCTGAAAGAATGTGGGATAGTCTCACAATTGACTCCTCCTAGGACACCACAGTTAAATGGTGTAGCTGAGAGGCGTAATCGAACCTTGTTAGACATGGTTCGTTCTATGATGAGTCGTGCCTCGCTTCCTATTCACTTCTGGGGGTATGCCTTAGAGACAGCCGTCCACATCCTCAATCTTGTCCCTACAAAGAAGGTTGCCAAAACACCTCACGAAATGTGGACAGGGAAAGTTCCCTCGTTAGCACATATTAAAGTCTGGGGTTGTGAAGCTTTCGTAAGACGAGAGACTCACGACAAGCTAGCAGCTAGAAGTGAGAAATGTGTTTTCATTGGTTACCCAAAGTAGTCTTTTGGATATTTGTTCTACAGACCTAGTGAAAACGTGGTGTTTGTAGCTCGAAGAGGAGTCTTTCTAGAAAGAGAGCCCATATTCAAAAAGGACAGTGGGAGTACCATTGACCTTAAAGAGATTCAAGAGTCAACCAATGAAGGAACCTTATATGACACTAGCACTCAACCAGAGGAAACAGTTCCTGTTGAACCGGTTGATAAATCATTACCTCTTCGAAGATCCACTAGGGTGAGTGTGCCACCTGAGTTGTATGGTTTTCATATTACTTTAGATGGTGACACATTCATAAGTGACAGAACACTGGTAAACTTAGATGAACCAGTCACTTATAAGGAAGCAATGGCAGGCCTAGAGTATTCCAAGTGGAAAGAGGCAATGGACAGCGAGATTAAGTCCATGTATGACAACCAAGTTTGGAATTTGGTTGATAGTGCACCAAGTCGGAAGACAGTTGGGTGCAAATGGATCTTCAAGAAGAAGACAGACATGGATGGGAATGTGCATACGTTCAAGGCTCGACTGGTTGCAAAAGGTTTCACTCAAACCCCAGGGGTTGACTATGATGAGACTTTTTCGCCGGTGGCTAAGATTAAATCTATTAGGATATTGCTCGCCATAGCTGCCTTTCATGACTATGAAATCTGGCAGATGGATGTCAAGACTGTCTTCCTTAACGGGAAGTTGGCTGAGGATGTTTACATGAGTCAGCCAGAGGGTTTTGTTGATGCAAAGTTTCCCAATAGAGTATGCAAGCTTGAGAAATCCATTTATGGATTGAAACAAGCATCTCGCAGCTGGAATCTTTGCTTCCATGAGAAAGTCAAAGAGTTTGGTTTCTCTAGAAGTGAAGATGAGTTTTGTGTGTATATCAAGGCTAGTGGGAGTATAGTAACTTTTCTGGTGTTATATGTCGATGACATATTACTCATTGGTAACGACGTTCCAACCTTGAATGAAGTTAAGTCTTGGCTTGGAAAGTGTTTTGCCATGAAAGACCTAGGAGAAGCCGCCTATATTCTTGGGATTAGAATATTGAGAGATAGAAAGAAGAGACTAATTGGACTTAGTCAAAGCACATACTTGGATAAGGTACTAAAGAGGTTTAGTATGGAAAATTCCAAGAAGGGAGAGCTACCTATCCAGAGCAATACCAAATTGAGTAAGACTCAATGCCCGAGTACAGATGAGGAAATAGATGACATGAGTCGTGTACCTTATGCTTCCGCTGTCGGATCGATCATGTACGCTATGACATGTACTCGCCCTAACGTGGCATTTTCTTTGAGCATGGTCAGTCGCTATCAGGGAAACCCAGGTAGAGCTCATTGGATAACCGTGAAGAATATACTCAAGTATTTGCGAAGAACAAAGGACTGGGTCCTTGTACTTGGTGGCAATGATACTTTGAGAGTAGATGGTTACAGTGATGCCATCTTTCAGACGGATAGAGATAACTTTCGTTCTCAGTCAGGCTGGGTATTCTTATTAAATGGAGGAGCAGTTACTTGGAAGAGTTCCAAGCAAGATACGGTGGCTGATTCTACTTGTGAATCAGAGTACATAGCAGCAAGTGAAGCGTCGAAAGAAGCAGCTTGGTTGAGGAACTTCATCGGGGATCTCGGAGTTGTTCCAACCATCCAGGAGCCTATGAAACTGTTCTGCGATAATGAAGGAGCGGTTGCCTTGACAAAGGAACCGAGAGATCATGGTAAAACCAGACATATCGACAGAAAGTACCATTTCATCAGACATAGAGTAGAAGAAGGCCATCTTATAGTGAAGAGGGTGTCATCTGAAGATAACCCAGCAGATCCCCTCACAAAGGGTCTGAGTAGGGCTAAGCATATTCAGCATGCTCGGAGCATAGGACTGAAAGATGATATTAGTTTTAGTAGTTAGATTAGTTTTCTGAAACTTGTAACAAAGTAAATGTAATTGACTTTTGGTGATTAAATAATAAAGTATTATTTATAAGTTTGGGTTCTACCTTTTGTCAATTGTTTATTATTGTGTTTCATTTTTGCATGTTTTACTTCCCGAATAATAAGATTATTCAAACTCCACAGTCGCTCATACTTTTGGAAGTAAGTAGTGAATCAAGACTGTCATGAACTGGATTGTAGATTGTCTAAGGATAGACATGGCAATGTATTTGCTGCAACGTTCATGAGTACTCAGAAATTGAGATTTGAGTATTGGATAAACCCTCGCTCAGAGTATTACTTCATGGAATTCATCACGAGTAATACTGAGACGATAATATCTTATAATCTTGAAACAGAGATATATGAGTTGTGATTTGCAAGTCGACTATGCATTGGTGATATGAAAACGCATCAGTAACTTGGTGTTATAAAACGTATTATCATGTATGGTTTGATGAGTAAAAGATACAAGCATATGAGTCAATGTTTATTCGTTCCTTTTGCCCTAACGGAAAAAGCGATATCTGTGGGCCCCTCGATGATTTGGTGTTGACTTGTGTGCTGGGCCCAGCCAGGACTAAATTGATGTGTTCAATTAGAAGTCCTACATCATCACAAATCAGGAATCGGGAAACATAGATTCTGGACAAAGAGGTTGATTGCATTCCATGTCTTTTGTCTAGGGATATCTAGCAGAACGAAGGATTATATGATCACTTATCTTAGGACACGTAACTGACTGGGTCAGAGTTCGACAGCAGTTTTTATTTTTTTGGAAGCTACAATTTGATGGTCAAATTTAGAAGGCATACTAGCAATTATAGTTACAGACTTATCCAAGTGGGAGACTGTTGGATTAGGTGTCTAAGCCCATAACTATAATTGGTATGTACTTGAATTGATAGCAGCACAGTCTTTTTGGGTTGCCCTCAAACCTAGCAACCAGACAAGGAAATTATGAAAGGAGAGATATTAATTTATTATAAGATTAATAAATTAATATAAATGAATTTATTAATATGTTAAAAGATTAATATATTAATGAGAAATCATTTTGTTTAATTAATTGTTAGCCAGAAATTAATTAAAATTAATTTTGGGGTTAAAAGAATTGATTATAAGGTGCAGGGACTAGTTTGCAATTATCTAATAGTTGAGTGGAAGGCTCTAGAACCCCCTTGGATAAGGGTGGACGAAATCTTTAGGGGAAACCCTATTAATTTCGTCCATAGGGGCTTGGATAAGGCCCTTGGGTTTGCTTAGGCCCTAAGCAAAGGATAACTAGGGTTTCCCCTAAACCCTAGATCCCTCAGCTATATAAGGAGCCTCCTGGTTCATGTTTTGGTCACTCCTTTTCTTTTGAAGAAACCCTAAGGGCCGAAATTTTGCATACTCCCTCTCCCCTCTCTCCTCTACTTTCCTTCTTGCTAGTTTGGGTGTGATTCCATTAGAGGCATTACACTTGTGGTGCTAAGCTTCCAAGAAGATCAAGATCAAGATCAAGGGAATTATCAATTGTTTACTATAACAATTGAAAGGTATGTAATTACTAAACCCTAGGTTGTAAATTTCGATTATAGCCTCTCTCCTCTAGGGTTCTTGTTTTGCAATTCAAAGTTGTATGTTCAATAGATAAAACATAGATCCAAAGTAGGTTGCATGTGAACTTAGGAATTGTTTTCTAGTTTATTTGTTTTACCTAAAACCCATCATTATTAACTCGTTGATCAAGTGAACAAACAATCATGCAAATCAGTATTTGGTTCGTATTAAGCAAGATTTGATCTTATTTGACTCTAATAGTCTTAGAAGTTAAATCATGCAGTGAATGATCATTCTCCTCATGCACACACATTAAAGTTCATTACTTTATTTCCTAACCCTAGGTTTTGGTCAAAACTCTAGTCATAATCACCAATGGTCATTAGACAACTATGATTCAAACTAACATAGCTACATGGTCATCTAAACTTTATTAATTCAGCAATAGGAAACAAAACAACAATCTTTAACACATATGGATCTTCAATCAAACTTGACAAAATAAATTAAATAAGAATAAATAATCCAAATAGCAATTAAACCATAAATCCAAAAATTCATTCAATCATAAACACAAAGTAAAAGGTTTTTACACCTAAATCAGAAAGTAAACACATAATGGCATCACAATGGAATGCAAACATGGTCACAATAACAAACCACATGATTACCGACACGAATCCGCTCTCTAATCCTTCAGATCTTCGCTCCTGTCATCTTAACGGCCTTCCAGCCGCCTTCTAGACCCTCAAAACGGCTTAACAGAAGTTAATTGTCGACTAAATTAGTTTAGAAGTCGGAATCCCATCTTAGAACGAATTAAATGTCAATATATAGTAAGTTTACACCGCCAAACGAACGCGACGCGTAGGTCCAAGGAGCGTAGGGCGTTCCTTTAGGCGATCCCGTAATCCCCAAGACATGAATGCAGCACGTTCGTCCTAGGAACGCAGGGCATTCGGCCCACCTTCAACCCATTTTCTTCTCATTTGTGGTCCAACTCCGTTTTTCCATCCCTTTTCTCCATATCCGCTCCAGCAACATATATTAGCTGTAAATTAAAATTCAAAGTATTATGAGTACCTTTTAGTTATAAATAAGAATAATAAATGCTAGAATATTCAGATATAATGTATAAAAGTATGTATAAAAATACACATATCAAAATACCCCACACTTAACATTTGGTTGCCCCCAAGCAAACTTATTTTTAATTTACTAATATCGCAGAAAACAATCCATTTTAAACTCAGCCATTATCCCAAGACCGCAATGCATGTATTTGTGTCTATGAATCCTTAGAAACTTCCCACTCCTAAATACTCACAATCCTTATGAACATTCACCCCTTAGCTTATACAACATTCATTTCTGCAACCCTCTAAATTAATCCTCAGAAACCTTCCTTAACCTCAAGATATTTTTGTAAAGCTACCCAAGCATACATAATCTAGAAATTACAACTTTTGATACCACAATGGAGCTCTTAGAATTCTTCACTTCTTTGAATATTTGATATTGATTTCTTTGAATTCACCACCTTTTGGATTTTTGGTATCTTCAACTTTTTGATTCTTGGAATTTTGATCTTTTGATCTTCAACTTGATAGCTCCAAAATTCTTTCACTTTTTAGTAATTTCTCTCTCTTTTTTTTCACTCAATACCTACATGTTTAAGCAGGGGTGTTTAACTTCAACCCTTATTGGTTAATATATTAGTCTATGTGCAATGACTGCATGAGCTTTCCTGGATAGATTTCAGGTTTAGGCTGCAAAACATATTATGTCATATAAACTACCAGATTACCTTTCCTATCTCATGACTTTTCACTAGGAAAATGGGAAGCCACAAATACACTATAACATGTGTAGGCTCAGGTAAACATTTGAGTTCTCATCGGATCATCCCATACAATATTAGCAAAATTTTAAATTATCACTAGATTTTCTAAATTAAACTATTGTTTCAAGTTTATAAATTTTTAAAATTTCCTAATCTAGCAATTTAATTACTATTATTTCAGTTTTTAATTTCCTTTTATCGACCCCTTACCCCACACTTATTTCATACAATGCCCTTATTGTATGCATAAAACTAATTAAGCAAATAAACACAATAAAAAGGAGAAAAAGGAACAGACTCCCCTGGGATAGTTGTGGCGAGATCGAATGGGGCTGCTAAAAGTTGCTCCATAAATTGTTGGAGGACTGGAAACTGGAACTGCTGCTTCTGAATATTCCGGAAAATGAATCAAGAGCGCCGACTTCTAAGATGTGGTGCAATGATTGCAAATAAATGCAATATGTAGTAACCATGATGTGGGAAAGTGTCAACCACGTCGTCGAGTTAGGTGACGTGGTATTTGGTGGCCACGTCATGATATCGAGAATGACAACCTCCTCTCGCGATGAAAAACTCCCCCACGACATACGAAAGTATCAACCATGTTATGGCAGCCGGGATGATTACCTCGCGTCGAAATAAAACTCTATGGTGTGGGAACAAATCATCATACCATAAGAGTCAAAATATAGTAAAAATGCCACTCTTCTAAATAATCTCTCAAGAAATCAACACGCACCCCACACTTATGAAAAATCGTGGGTCTTGACTATAATCTTCAAACTCTCACACGGCTCTCTCTAGCAACAGTCGGACCTAGCTGCTGAACTTACTGCCAGCTTTCTAAGGGCGAAAAATCTGCAAAGATCTAAACAACTAAAGAGCATCAACATGGAAAACAAAAGTACCAAAAATAAAACAACCTAACTTAAACTAATTACATACCAAATAAAAATATTAAGTCTAAGAAACGCACAAAAAAAAAACTAAAAATAACATAAAAACAATAAATAAAAACAAAAAGGAAAAACTAAGTCACTCGTCATCGTGTTGCTGTGTCCCAGATGTACCGCTCCATCATGTCATGATTGGAATGGTGAAGGAAAAGGAACTGGGTACTAAAATCCCTGATGGGCAAAGAATGCGGTCAACACATCCCCATACCACTGATGTCGTCTCTCTACGTGTGCAACGCGCTCACCCAGGCTCTGAAATCCCTCGTCAATGCGCTGACGTAGGTAACGTATATCAATCTTTGGCTCAGGTCCCTGCTGCGCTCCTCGAGGAGCAAGTCTACGCCTCTGAACTCGTTGCGGCTATGGCTCGACTGCACCCTCCGGTGCCTCATCATCAGGCACTATCCTAAAAATACCATCACCCCCTCGTGCAATCACCCGCATAGACTCCAGCTTCTGAACACCCATCACCCTCATGTCATAGCGGATCATCGCCCTCGTAGTATCCCTGGTCAATAATGAATACGATGCTGCTAACTGAGTAACGAAATGTCCACCACAAATCGGATCCTCCCGACGCCCGCTGGCCTTCCGCGCCATATACAATGCTAAAGTCAATGGAAGGTTTAAGTTCCTCCCCGGTGTAATAAGAGTCCATAAAGCTGAAAGATCTCCAGAAGGCACCCTCTCACTAATTTTGTGACGAGTGAGAGAGCTCGTGATCAATCGGTGCAACAATCTATAAGTAGTCGATCTAATCATGCTGCCCCGAGCAGAAGATGGCACATATACCTCCCCAGTAAGCTGAGCCCAAAAAGTGTTTTCATTATACTCCTGATGCGTCCCTACAATACAGGATGAAAGAAAATCACGAATATGAGGAGTCCTCGTCTCATCTGCAGTATATACCCCAACCATGATGGCAAGCTCAATCGCACTACATTCCCTGCTAACACCACCTAATTGAAAAGAAAATGCATTCCTATCATTGAGAGGCTTTATAGGATCAAAAGCAACTGTAGTGTAGAACTCCAGCAAAAACTCCCGATAGACCGGCTCCCGAATCCTAAATAACCGGTCCCAACCCCGACATGTAAACAGAGGCACGCCACCTGCGTCCAAGTGAGTGTATGTCAAAAAAATCCCGGATGAGGACATCAATCCCATGTTGGGCTGCAAATTCCCAGTCAAAATATGGTGCAATATCAATTCTTTTCTGAAGTAATGTTTCGAGCCTTCCTTGGTGTCTTGTAAGTGTGGCTGCATTCAAAGAACGAGGAGATTGCAAGAACGGGTGATTCGTGATTTCCTCATGAGGTGGCTAATTTCTCCTTGCCATTTTGCCTGCAAAAATTTAAGCACACAAAACCATCCAAATAACGAAGATTTATTATTATGCAAAAATAAAGAGTTGGGCAGATTGTTGAACGCAGGACGTTCATCCAACGAGCGCAGTGCGTTCGTTCATCCCCTACGGTTTCAGTTCATCCAAAATCAACATTGCCACAATTTCAGGCTAGGCTTTGGTCTACGTGACGTATTTGATCCGATAATACAATAACAAAAATCAATTTCATCACAATCGAACCAGAAATCGATAAAAGCATAAACCCTAGTTTTACTATTTAGCACAATGCAACAGTAATTAGGGGTTTAAACTAACCTCAAAGCATAAGGATTATAAAAAAAAACTTACTTCTTGAGCCGATTACAGGAAAAGAAGAAGAGAAATCGTGGCTTTTGTGGAGAATCACCAGCACAGTAGCGAGAATCACCGAGAGGGGGACCAACGATTTTAGAAGAGGAGTGATAAAAGTAAAAAGTAAAAGGGGTAATAAAATATAACCTGTAACTTTGAACGCGGGGCATTCAAGAGGAATGCAGTGCGTTCCCGATGAGTTCGAATTCTACTAATCGCGATCCATAAATTGAACTCCGCGCGTTCCAATATACTACACATGGCGTTTCCTTCTGGTTTATTCCAATCATTTTCTTATTATTATTATTATTATTATTATTATTATTATTATTATTATTAACTCTATTCTACATTTAATACTCATAACATCTTTTATTTTTACTGTGTTCTTTTAATACCTAGCTCCATCGGGTTTATTGAATATTTCCAAGATGTTAAACTAGCAGCATAATCCTCTGGCAAGTGACACATTATCATTAAAATATTAAAATAAAATAAAACTGAAATAACTAGAAGGATATCATGATCACTCGTCTTCGTCAAGAACAAACAACAATCATTGATCAAATTCCTTGCATGCAAGAGGTGGTTCGTGAAAACGAAAACTTTCGGGATCTGTCAGACTATTTCCTTTGTTTTCTTTGCACCATTAACTAAAAGTAGAACAAGAGGTGACCTAACTAGTCAAGAATAGCAAGAGCTCGGTCTTCCACTTAACCATCATGGTACGCCTTGCTATACTACGACTCATGGATTGAGTTGGATAAATCACCAAATTAGTAGGCTAAGCAGGTCAAGAACTCCCTAATTGTTTGCAATCTCGAAACCCATGCAAAAGAGTAAAACCAAGCAATGTGTGTGATCCCGAATTCTTGCACATAACAACAAGAACCTTCCCGACAAGTGAAATGATATCAATGAAAATAAAACTAAAAATAAAAACTAACTTAAAACAAATAACTAAACTAAATTAATTGAAAGCCGTTCCCAAGCAACGACACCAAAAACTTGATGTGAATATTTAATGCACTGGTTTTTTATTTACAAGTCCTAATTTATCGCATCTAAACCACACCATACAGGCAATGAACCCGATCGAGTATATCATAACTTTGATAAGCAAGGGTATCGAACACAAGGGGAACGGTATTGAATTAATTTAAAAATATTGATTATAGGTTACACAAAACACACAAAAGCATTAACGAAATGGTTTATTAAATCTCAGATGCACAACTAATTAGCAAATCTCGATAAACTGACAGGAATACAAATTTCTTTAGGTACTTTGATTTAGATGAATTACTTCTTAAATTAATGGTTAACTACTGATACAATGGATAATTATTCATTATTCACCGATTCCTAATATGACTAGTGTCATGGTCACGACTGCTAATCCTTTGATTTCAACACAATTATTAACTCATTGATCAAGTGAACAAACAATCATGCAAATCAGTATTTGGTTCGTATTAAGCAAGATTTGATCTTATTTAACTCTAATAGTCTTAAAAGTTAAATCATGCAGTGAATGGTCATTCTCCTCATGCACACACATTAAAGTTCATTACTTTATTTCCTAACCCTAGGTTTTGGTCAAAACTCTAGTCATAATCACCAATGGTCATTGGACAACTATGATTCAAACTAACATAGCTACATGGTCATCTAAACTTTATTAATTCAGCAATAGGAAACAAAACAACAATCTTTAACACATATGGATCTTCAATCAAACTTGACAAAATAAATTAAATAAGAATAAATAATCCAAATAGCAATTAAACCATAAATCCAAAAATTCATTCAATCATAAACACAAAGTAAAAGGTTTTTACACCTAAATCAGAAAGTAAACACATAATGGCATCACAATGGAATGCAAACATGGTCACAATAACAAACCACATGATTACCGACACGAATCCGCTCTCTAATCCTTCAGATCTTCGCTCCTGTCATCTTAACGGCCTTCCAGCCGCCTTCTAGACCCTCAAAACGGCTTAACAGAAGTTAATTGTCGACTAAATTAGGTTAGAAATCCGAATCCCCTCTTAGAACGAATTAAATGTCAATATATAGTAAGTTTACACCACAAACGAACGTGACGTGTAGGTCCAAGGAACGCATGGCGTTCCTTTAAGCGATCCCGTAATCCCCAAGATAGGAATGCAATGCGTTCGTCCTGGGAACGTAGGGCGTTCGGCCCACCTTCAGCCTATTTTCTTCTCATTTGTGGTCCACCTCCGTTTTTCCAGCCCTCTTCTCCATATCCGCTCTAGCAACATATATTAGCTGTAAGTTACAATTCAAAGTATTATGAGTACCTTTTAGTTCTAAATAAGAATAATAAATGCTAGAATATTAAGATATAATGTATAAAAGTATGCATAAAAATACACATATCAACGTCACAAATATCGTGGATCGTATAAAGACATGACAGATTGCAAAATTTGGTAAGACTTTCTCATGCACTATGTGCAGATATCCTAAAACTCTCGTCTAGTGCATTAGGGGAGTGACATATGTTAACATACGAAATACATCAGTATATTTTTGAATTGGATCAAAGCCTAATGTACCTCTTGTGTCCGGGCATTGCCTCATATACTCAACTCTCACCTTCGACAATACGCATAAATAAATCTTTATGCATCCGGAACCATCAACGGAAATAATATCCGTGAAAGAGTGCATGCCCGTCAAAATAATCATGCATTGCATTAGGGGAGTGGCATATGTTAACATACGAAATACATCAATATATTTTTGAATTGGATCAAAGCCTAATGTACCTCTTGTGTCCGGGCATTGCCTCATATACTCAACTCTCACCTTCGACAATACACATAAATAAATCTTTATGCATCCAGAACCATCAGCGGAAATAATATCTGTGAAAGAGTGCATGCTCGTCAAAATAATCATGCAAGAGATGTTGGTGGGCTACTTCACGTTGTCTTTGGATATATCTTCTTTGTCTATGTTGCGCATTGTTGGATTCATAGTTGTTAAAATTTTGTTCTAGCCTATTACGTATGGAGAAGATCGACTGTACTAAGTTGTCGAAAACATCGTCTGATGAAGACGATGAAGACGAACACGACATTGTTTTTTATAGGAAAGACACAATTTATGAGAAAAATGAATAATAGTTTGTGTGTATTAAAATGTTGAGAATGTGTTCTTATATATAGTGGTTGATATGGACGAAAGTGGGTGAAAAATTTAATGAAATTTGCTGGAAATTTAAATATATAAAAGTTGGTGGAAAAAGTTATGGAAATTTAAATGTATAAAAGTTCATGGAAAATGTTGGTGGAAATCTAAATGTATACAAGTTGCTGGAAAAAGTTTGTGGAAATTTAAATGTTATAAATTAAATTATATAAAAAGTTTTTTTTTAGTTATATAAAAGTTGGTAAAAAATTAAATGTTATAAACATCTCTTAATACTTTGGTTTTTCAACTATGTAGGCATTATCAGGTCGTATCTTGTGGGGGTATGAAGTTTGAAGCAAGGAATATGGACGAGGCATATATTGTTCATGTTAAAAAAAAATGCAGTTGCAGGCTATGACAACTTAATGGGTATGGTTGCATACATTCAGTTGCCACTTTAGCATATTTAAATATCACACCTATTAGACCATATGTAGAGCCACTGTACTTGTGTAACATCCCAAAATTCAAGGCCAAAAATTTCATTTTTAAATAAGTTATTACATAAAACCATCTGTATAAAAACATTCATAATAATATCTCGTGTCAAACCAAAGTATCAGTAATCAAAACATATTATCATAGAATAATATCAGAGTGTCATCCCAATGATCTCATGTGCGGAAAACATAGTGTGATGCGCTGCGATCAAGCCGGTTCCTTTCCTTTGAAAACGAATACCTAAAACCAATATTGTAAACCGTAAGCACAAAGCTTAGTGAATTCCCCCATCATACCACATGCCATACAAGCACATATAACATACATACTGCCAGGCATATCTGGGTTCCCAACCTACCCCTTCGGCCCTCTCGACTGGTGACCTTGCCTAGCATATATGGGTGCTGGCCTACCCCTTCGGTCCTCTCGACCGGTGACTGCCTAGCATATCTGGGTACTGGCCTACCCCTTCGGTATCTTTCAACCGGTAACCAGGAGCTGGCCTCCCCTTCGGTATCTTTCAACCGGTAACCAGGGACTATTTCACCCTTACCACCACCACATAAAACCCTAGCATATAAACATAAATCACATACTGCCTAGCATATCTAGGTGCCGACCTACCCCTTCAGTCCTGTCGAACGGTAACCAGGGACTATTTCAGCCCCTACTACTACCACATAATATCATATCACATATATCATAATCTGGCTAGCATGGATGGGTACTAAACTACCCCTTCGGTCCTATCGACCAGTAACAGGGGACTATTTCACCCCCTACTACCACTATCATATAACATCATAACATACTAGCATATAAAATATAACATGTAGCAACAAACCTAGATGAATATCACAAAGACAATCATCTAACATATAACTCCTACTAGTGGGCCGACATTATGGCCGTAGACCCACCGCTACTGGAAGGTAACTCACCTCACACGGCTAAAGTCCCGTACACAATCCCACACTGCTGAAGTCCCGCAGACTCAACCCCACTGCTGGATGACAGATTCCCGAACTGTCAACACCAAAATAACACCCAATTAATAATTGGGTTCCACTACATAACCATGAGTCCATGCTTGGGGGTAAAAGGCTACTCTACCCCTAACTTGGCTTGATTCAAGCCTGAGGCCCAATCCAAAGACCCAAAAGTCCAACTATAGCTCAAAGCCCAACATATGGCCCAATTTTCCAAATTGGGCCCAAACCTTTACATGGTCTCACTCTAAGGCCCAACCATTTATTCCAGTCCAACATTTGACATTCTAATGGCCCAATATCATATAATCATTAATGCCCAAACTATGGCTCATCTATGGCCCAATTTTCCAAATTGGGCCCAAACCCCTTGCATGGGGCTTACCTTATGCCCATTAAATTATTCTAGTCCAATTGATTGACTTTGGATGACCCATTAATAACCCAATCATCAAGACCCAAAAGAGAGGCCCAACAATAAACCCAAGTGAAATTAGAGTTTCACATAAAATGATGGTTAGGGTTAAGTTTCCTACTTAACCCATTAAGGACTTAATCCATTAAGTCCAATATCACTTAGATTAATCTTTGCCAATGATTATTATTTAATATCTCAAGTTATTAAATAATTCCCGCATGTCCCGGTTAGTTCCCCAAATTAGGGTTTTATTGGCATTAGGGGTTTCCAAACCCTAATTAGGGTTTCCAATCCAAATATTAGCCCATTTATCAATTTATTGGGCTTTTAGGTCAATTAGGGCTTTATTGGGCCTATTAAGCCCACTAAAATATCATTAAGCCCATTAGATTTTTATTTGGGTCAATTAGGGTCCATTAAGCTTCATTGGGCCCATTAGGGCTTACAAGGCCCACTAGGGTTTCAAGCACCCCAAACGAATCGATCACAACGAGGCAAAACACACCGCCACCCGACACGGTGGCCGGTGGCAGCAGGAGGCGGCAGCTACCACCCTAAGGTGGTGGTTTTCAATTTCTTTTCATTATTTTTCTTTCCGGTTACATTTTACAATGCTAAAACCCCAAATAATCACACACACATACACACACACACACTAATACAACACATGTATCCAACAACCTAATGGTGGTTGGCGGCAGCGAACGGCGGCAGCCACCATGGCTAGCGGCCATGGTGGTTTCTTGGCAACTCCAGCCAACAGAAAATGACCATACACCCGATCACACACTCATGGCAGCGACAACAGCAGACTTGGGATGGCAAAAACGGTAACAGCTTGTTAGCAGCGGCAGCCACCATGGCCGACGGCCATGGTGGTTTGTCTTCAGGTCCTCCTGTCCATCAAGCATTCAAATCGAGATCAGCAAACCAAAAGCACCCCCATGCCGACGACACACGACTGAAACTCACACGCACCCATCCTTACAGCGGTGGTGAGCGGCGACAGTTGCGGAAACAACATAATGGCGGCGATAGCAGCGATCTAGGGCAGCAAAAACAACCGCTGTCTCGGTTTTTCACTCTTGTCGCCGGGTTCACCATGGCGTCACAAAGGCGTTGGATAGAGGGAAGCATAAAAAGAAGAAGAAGAAGTTGTGAAGGGACGGTAGCGGCTGGTGTTGGCGTCAGAACCGCCGCAACAACTTCGTGAAGGTGGTTTCGGTGGTCACCAGTCCCAACCGTGGTGGTGCGACGCCGGAAGTGAAGAAGGAGGTGGCGGTTAGCGACGACAGTGGGCTCAACAGCACAACGACGGCTTGCTGGTCGGAGGAACAAGGGTGGCCAATGGGGGCATAAGGGGTGACGGCTGGAAAGGGTTTGGCTAGGGTTAGGGTTTGTTTCATTATATATGGAGGCTGCATGAGGCATACCCGTGTTCCTTCAAACTTATGCCCATTTCAACACTATCGACCCCTATCTTCATAATTATTTTCGAAATAGGTCCCATATTTACCCTTTAAACCCTGACCCTTGAATTTCTTTGCAAACTAAGTTCGGATTTTACTAAACAACCCCCATCTTCTAAAATCTTTACAAGTCTAATAAAAAATTTACCTTTTCAACCCAATCCATGGAAATTCCCTTACAAATTAAGTCCCATAAACTACCAAACAACCCCCAATATCTTAATTATGACATAATCAACCCTTCCACTTCATTTCCTTTTAAATTAAGTTCAAATAATTACCACGGAGCCCCTGTCTTCATAAATAATTATAAACTGAGTTCGAAAATTACACTTTGAACCCTCAAATTCCAAATTATGCCAATTAACTCCTCGAAACAAACACCCTGCATATAATTATTGGTTTTAGGGCTACTATACATTCATCAATTTATTTATTTATTTATTTAATAAATAAACAGGTGTTACAACTTGACAACATTCTTCCATAATACTTATAAACAACCAATCCATGGGATGAATGGAAAAAAACATGTAGCATTCTACAAACTTCATACCCCCTTTACCTCCATTGAAAAGACGAATGCCAGGCAGGCGAATCATAAAGAGAAAAAGGGATGCTTCTGAACGGATGGGAAAACACACCATTTCAAAGGCAGGAAAGAAGGTTTCTTATAGTATATGCAAAGAGAAAGGCCATAACAAGGCCATTTCCAGTCAAGTTACAGCTTCATCCAAACAAAATGGGACAAAGAAACAAAAGATTATACCTACACACGAGTCTGTAAACCTTACAAAATGGGGTGGGGATGATGAGGTGATGGTTGATGCAGGTGATGCATTGTAGATGAGTGGCCAAGATGAGCAAGTTGTGGGAGTCAATGGATGTGGGGAAGGGGTCAGGGTCAATGCTCGTGTTCGTGAAGTTCACCATGTAAGACCACCTAAAAAAAGGAAGAAGTCGGAAAGAATCATTAAAATGAGTCTTTCTAAAAAAGTGGGAGGTGAAGGTAGCAGTCCTGCAACGACCATGGAGTTGGATTAGATAATGGTTTCATATTTGTATTTTAAGTGTGCTATTTAATCGTATGACTGTGTATGAGAACAAGGATTAATGTGTTGTTCATCATTCCAGCGTGTTGCAATAAATGAAATGATGTATGTTATGTTGTTTTATGGTATGGAAAGTTATTATATTCTATTTATGATTAAGTTAGATAGGTATTGATATTATAGTCATCTGGATTAACTAATAAAGTAGGAGAATTATAACCATTGTGTTGGATTAGGTGTCTAAGCTCATAACTATTTTGGTATGTACTTGACTCGATTATGAGCATGGTCCTTTTGGGTTGCCTTCACTCTTGCAACTTGATAGGATGACAAGAGGAGAGAGAGTAGAATTTATTATATGAATAATAAATAGGTACTCGAAAATGGTTATATTAATATATTACAAGTTTAATATATTATTTGGAAATCATATTATTTAATTAGTATTGATCAGAAATTAATTTGGTGATAAAAAGAGACTGATTAAATAAAAGGGGACTGATAATGTAATTATCTAATAGTTGCTAGTTGGGCCATGGATTCCTAATAGATAGGGATTGGACAAAATCTATGGAGAGTCCAAGAAGATTTCTAGGTGGGCTCCATGGATTGCTTAAGGCCTAAGCAGATACTTAGGGTTTCCATATGAAACCCTAGCAGCCCACACAACTATAAATAGACCCCATTACAAGGGAAATTTCGTCCAAGGCTTAAGAAACCCTAGAATGGTCGACATTCTCCTCTCTCCTACTTCATCCTTTACATAGAGTGTTTGTGACTCCATTAGAGGTGCAACACTTGGGGAACTAGGCTTTCAGAAATCAAGATGTTAGATTAGGGTTTATGCTTTGGAAGATTGTTTGCATGTATAACTTGAGGAAAACCTAGATCCAAAGCATTAGGGTTGAATGTACACCATAAGAATGATGTTATGCTCAAAACCCATCAGTGGTATCAGATCCTAGGGTAGTTTTCTATCATATGATGCAAAATTTAAGTTTTCAAAGATGAAAAATTGCGAATTTCAAATCTGACTAGACTCACGTCGTGAACATAGTGTGTTCACCTCGTGAATATACTCTGACAACAGAATTTTGAATTTTTTTTGTTGAAAATTAGAATTGGATAATTACCATAAGTTGTTTTACTTATCAAAATTCGATTTTATGATATGGTAACTGATATCCTAATCTAATTAAAAGATAATGGTCAAATTTTAAGATAATTATTATATTATAAGATAAAATAATTATTTGTAAAATTTGAATTGTGTTTATCTTACCATATAAAGAAGATTAGGTCAAATTTTTTATAGAGATAAAATTATATGATTATTTTTTTATTATTTTAAATTTGATCAAGAAGTTTTGAAAGGTTTCAAAATTTGCCCTCAAGTTTTGGAATTTAAAATTTAATTAAAAGTTTTAATTTTGAAATATTAAATTCTAAAACCCTAGTATTTTGAATAGTTCAAATTACCCCTTATGATTTTATTAAATTAATTAAGTGTTTAATTAAAAGAGAAAATTAATAAATTCATAATAATTTGGTTTAAGATTAATCAAATTAAAAGTCTAATTTGTTAATAGATTAAACCACCTAGTATTTTAAAAGTGTAAAATACACCCTTATACTATATAAAATTAAAAGTCTAATATTATATATGTATGAGTAAAGAGTCAGTCTTACCGTTAGTAGGCCTCATTCACGAAGTTGATCTATAAGTGGTGTTTAAGGAAGCGGCCTATAAAATGACTGTCATTGGGTATCCAGTCTTACCCACCCCACTCTTGACTAGTGAAGGGTCGTTAGCCGAACGGGTAGGATATGACACAACTTTCTATTATAAGTATAATGAAATACGAAGTAACTAAACGCTTTTACAAATTCCCAAATCTTAGTTACTTTAGGAAAAATGTGGAATTGGTGCTAATCCATAAAATTGCACATTGCACCTTGTTGGTCATTAGTAGAGCGTGTGTGGTTAAATGGTACACTAATATGGGACCAATGAAGGATGGCAATTGGTAGCTCGTAGATTATCATAGATCAATGGAGTGTGTATGGTTAAGCGACACATTGATTAGGTGATGACATCCTCGAGAGTACCAAGCTAATTTGCATGGTTATCAACACCTTGTTTGTGATCCTCGACATCCTAGTCACAAACTTGAAGGGAACAATTGAGATTTAAACATGTCATTGAAAAGTTCAATGAATCTCAAAGGATCTAGGAGTTTCAATTCATTTAAAACCTAATTTTTAATTTTCGTTTTTCATGTTGGAAATTGTTAAATCGTCATTTACCTACCTTCAAATGTTCTGTGATTTGGATTACGACATCCCTCTTCCAAATTATAGAATATTGTGTTGGATCCTAGCCTCAATATTTCATTTGGGTGCTATATTGAGGGTTTTATCAACTAACTTGAATTTCTCCTGTTTTGTAGATGTCAAAATCTAACAGCTATGGTATTCCTGAAGCTATTGGAAAAAGTTTTCCACTTGAAGATGATGTTCCACGATTGGATTGTGGAAATGGAAATCATTCTTCATGTCCTCCACCTCCTCCAATAATTCTCCCTGACCCACGTGTTCGAAGACTTGAAAAGTTCATGGTCACTCAAGCCCTATTGGCAAAAAGACACAAAGATGGAAAGTTTGTATGTGCTCATGTCTTGGATATGAAGTTGCATATTGATAGATTGGGAATGTTGGGAGTCGATGTCTCAAGGAAGTTGGTTGTTGACTTGGTTCTTCCGTCACTTCTCGAATCATATAGTGAGTTCATTGGAGAGTACTATATGATGGACGACGACGTGACCCTTATTGATTTGATTTATTTGCTTATTGCTGCTGAATCAACGATGATTTGGCGCACTAGTCAAGCAAATTTGTCTGGTAGATCAATGTCCCATCCTTCTATGGGAAATGTAAACATTGGAAGTCCAGAAAAAGTTTTCTCTACGCAAGAGAAAGGTTGAGTCTGAGATAGTCCCGTGTACCATTCCCGAAGAATCCATATGTTTCTACTACCAAAAGAAGTGGAATTGCTTACGAAGTTGCCCTGACTACCTGAGAGATCTAAGAGATGGGGGAGTCAAAGTGTATGACTCTGCTTCAGGTAACATCCACTATCTAACTCTATTAAGTTTTCTATTTTAGATTCTTAATACATGATGTGATAAGATTGCATTTTGATGTGTTGTAGGATTGAAGAAAGGAAAGGAAGCTTGAATGAAGAAGTGAGTTGAGTCTGATCGCGAAGAAATGGATTTTAATCACATGATTCGATGATCGGATTTTTGAGCTGCTGCTTAGAGTTATTATAGATTGCTTAGGAATATGTGATAGCATAGTTTTCATTTGAATTTGTGTTGGAAGGACACGTTTTTTCCGCACCTTTTTATAAATAAAATAAATTTTGAGTTTTGTCTTATTTATATCTCCTTGCAATGTCATTTGTGAAAATTGATGCTTGTGCGTTTCTATTATAAGCAACATTAAGTGGATGTGATTCTTAGTTATGTTATTTATGGTAGTGTCGTAATTTTTAAGTAAGGAAAGATTCCCATCACCCAAGTTTCAATTGGACAGAAGCTTGTAATAACATGATTTGAGACATGTGATGTATGGAAATCTTAGTACTTAGGAAATTAAGACTAATTCCTTGTTCACACAAGTATGTGAGTCAAGTGAAGGACTAAAAGACTAGAAAACAATGATGTGCACTGGTCTAGTCCACCACAAATAACAGTAATATTATTTTTCATGATTTACTAAAAGTCTAGTAAATGTGGTTATGCTTACAAGATTAAGTATAATTCGGAATCATTGAAAAATTTTCAATGTATAGCAGAATGAATAAGAAGAATCAATTAGGCAGAAAGATAAAAGTTTCTCCAATCTAAAAAAAGAAGGGAGAGTACTTAAGTATCATGTTTTATGATCATATTAGTGATTATGAAACCATATCATAATTGATCCTCTAAGGACACCTTAGTGCACTAGTATGGCTAATAAGAGGAATCATAAATTATTGAAATGGTTAAATCAAAAGGTGAATCATACTTCGTTCCAAAATCAAGTCTTAAAAAGTCATACTCCAAAATTGTGACTTGAGTGACACATCTTAAGAAGTTTTTAAAACACTCATCAAATGTGGAGTAGAAAAATGTTTTTCTTAATCTTGCACATTTGAAATTGCTAAGTTGTGATGTCTTGGATAAGACAAAGACCAACTAAGACCAATTGTGTGTAGTGTTTGTCTTGATAAGAATCCACACTAACTCTTGAATATTTGTTTGTCAAGAAATGATTCTTGACAAGAGAATCTTATATGTCAAGAGGTCAATGGGAGTCTAAATGATCTTGAAAAGTTTCAAGAACTAATCAATAATAAACCTATTATTAAACACTAGCACACGACTTCAGGTTTGTAACCTATCATGTTGACATATTCTTGTTTTGTGCCATTCTAGTTTGGTCAACTATGCATGTGAGTCCTATGAGTTCTCAATTGATTGCATAGAGGTAAGGCACCCTGATCATTGGAAAGTACATTGATAGGTAGGGGTGAGTTGCTAAATAACTTGGAAGCAATGGTGCGACCCTTGACGGGAAGAAATTAAGAATGAACAAGTTATGTCCATAAGAGTTTGGATTTGTCTCAAACATTATCTTATGATTATGGTTATGACAATTTCACATGGATAGGAGCACATACACCATAAAATCTAAGTGTCATAAGGTTTCTCTCCGTTTCATGAAAATGATTGTGAGGAAACGCTTTCACTAAGAGAGATTTTAAGGAGATAGCAATTGTGATATTTGCGTTCTCAAATTCGATTATGATTACGACATCCCTCTTCATAGTTCGAATTGTGAGATTTGACAATTAGTCTAAACATTTAGGACTTATTGCTATAAGTTTTGAATTAGTTTAGACATACATATGAGCTATCTAAGGAAAGGTGTATGAGTTTGAGAATCTTAGATAAAGGCTTATCGAAGCATATCGTATTAGATAATGAACTTTGGAAGTCAATAAGTATTGATTTCTAGAAGTCCAACTGTTTTCTGAAAACGTGTCAAAGCTAGTGGGAGCATAAATGTTATGCTGGTATGGATATAATTATCATGTTAGTGTGAGCATGATTATTATTTTATATGTTGCAAGTTAGCAATATTAGTTATAGAAAACAAAACTTTCACTTTGTAAAGTTGCAGGGGTTGAAAAGTTGTTTTGCTATAATTAAGGGAGAGAATATTATACTTCATTTCAAGAATCTATCGAGAAATTTTAATTAAATTTAGTCAAAGGACATATATGGATGTTATGTTGAAAAGGTTCAACTTAAAAGAATTCTATATATGGCAATATTATAGCAATAAACTGGTAAAGTATCACGTTTTTCATGAATCGTGTCCCATACGCTTCTGGTATAGGATCGATTGCATTTGTTGTAATATTCGACCGCTATAAATTTTCCAAATGCCCAGGGCATTAAGAGGGAAAAAGGACTAGAACCGAATTTGACCAAAATAATTAAACAATTGTCAAGTACAATCTAAGGTTCGCCAAGGATTGGTCACTTGTGGGAAGTTGGAAGTATAGTAAGGAATGGACGATATTGACATTATTATGATTAGATATGATTCTATTAATAATGATTTTTCGTATGGAAAATATGGAAATGTTTCCATATTGGGAGTTGGATATCGAGAATCCATGTCTAGATTACAGACTTTTATGCAAGAAGGATGTTCAAAGGAATGTACTTTGAATATGAGACTTCACTTCTATGGAATTGCCTTGTAACAATCTCCATTAGAGCACTTTGTAATATCATTGGTCAAGTCTTGGTGGCTTTGGTGCCGTGACATTA
Organism: Lactuca sativa; assembly: GCF_002870075.4. Lineage (NCBI taxonomy): Eukaryota > Viridiplantae > Streptophyta > Magnoliopsida > Asterales > Asteraceae > Lactuca > Lactuca sativa. The sequence continues at coordinate 147,531,378 of NC_056631.2, forward strand.
CGAAATGATCATTGCGTAAAATGTTAGAATCTAACATATTCTAACAGTGACAAGAATTTGGTATTCTTACACCTATGACAAGGATTAGGAGTTGTGAAATGAGTATCATTGGAAATGTGTTCAATTGATCTATTTCACAAAGTATGGACCATATGTAAACAAAGTGTGCATGCTTGGAGCATCGGACAACTGTTGTTATAATTCAAATAATAAGTTGATTATCAGAAACATTATACAATGAATAATGAGTAATCAATATGGTGATTAAATAAAGGTGTTTTATTTATACTCAAAAGTTTGGGACCATATAGGATTACTATTATTATTGTGTTTCACTTTTCATGTTTTGACTTCCCGAATAATAAGATTATTCAAACCATCCACAGTCGATGTAACGACGTGATTTTCAAAACAAAAATTTCATTTTTCAACAACCAAAATTTTCATATAATAAACATTCTCAAAAGTTTTCCACAATTGTTATCAATTCAAAACATGTCCCAAGATCAAAATCAAGTCTTCTCTCTGTGTGTACAGGTCATGCCGGCGCCTTCCCACGGTCCTCGCTAGTACCTGAAACAAATAACACAACAATTGTAAGCATAAATGCTTAGTGAGTTCCCCAAAATACCGCATACAACACATACGCCACTCGAGGCTATAGCACGACCCTCCGGTCGTTGTGTCTCAGTGGGACCCTTCAATCCCGTAGCTTGTTGGACCCTCTGGTCCGGTCATAGCTCGTTGGGCCCTCTGGCCTGGTCTGTATCGTTGGACCCTCCGGTCTGGTCTGTATCGTTGGACCCTCCGGTACGGTCTATAAAATCATACAACATACATATATCACATAGCACATAATCTCATACTTAGCACATAAGACCCTCTGGTCAACACATAATACCACTTTAGGTAACGTATAGTGAGAAGACTCACCTCGGATGTCTCGGTAAATCTCTGACTCGGTAGAAATAGGGTCTAGCCTCCGCCTAATCACATAAAGTAAATACTCTCATAAATATAAATCCTCGAGACTAGATTCAACCCTCTCTTAGCACCCTCAGAAGGGTAAAAGCCCATTTTACCCCTCTCTTGACACAAAGGCCCCATTGTTGACTAAACCCGAAAAGTCAACAAAAGTCAACGGTCAAACTTTGACCCGACTCGTCGAGTTCATACGAGTGACTCGGCGAGTCCATGCGAGTTCTCTGAATCCTTTTAAACCTCTCAGACACGACAAGTTCCCTCTTCACTCGTCGAGTTACTCGGCAACGCATCGCGGGGCAACCCCGACTCGACTCGTCGAGTCTACTTATGGACTCGGCGAGTTGCTCCCATGACAACATGCATCTGACCTTCTGAGGTCAGATCTGCTCCTCCAATCCATAGATCTAGCTTCCCTATAGTCCATAATCTCATAAAGGTAGAATCTGGGGCCCTCATGCAAGGTCCTTTATGCTCATTTGAGTGAAATCCCTCATTTCATGACAACTCTAGCTCATTACCCCAAGAGGAAGGCATAAAGCCGAATAGAATGGATCCTCTGGACCTCTTAGGGTCCAGATCTATGAATCATTTCACCATGGGACCTCTCTTACTCTAGATCCAAGCTAAATAAAGCATGAAGAAACCCTAAATTCAACCATAACAACAAAATACGAGAATGGACTCGAGTCATACCTCAAAGATGATGATTCAAGCTGAAAGCTCTCTGGAATGAAGTCCTCTTGCCCCCTTCTTGCTGGAAACCCTTTCCTCTTTAGCTAAATCACACCACAAATGAACAAGGAACTCTAATTCTCTCACAACGCACTCAAGATCGAAAGGGATACTCTCTCTGGACAGGTAGCCGCAAATGGAGGCTATAAAACCATTTAAATGGGGCTCAGACCTGGGGAATTAGGGCTTCATTAAACAGCGCGGACTCGCCGAGTCCACTAGTTGACTCGCCGAGTCCGGTCATTAACTCAGATGGAGAATCGCGACTCTACTCAGCGAGTCTAAGCATCAACTCGCCGAGTCCCTCTCAAAATCTCCAAAATAAATGAATAAACAATGTACCTGGAAATCCGGATGTTACAGTTGATAAGTACTTTGGAAGTAGGCATTGAAGCTAGATTGTCATGAATCTGACCATAGATTGTCTGAAGCATTTTAGACATATCAAAGGTCTTCTGCAGTGTTCATGAGTACTCCTGAAATAAGATTTGAGTATTGGATTAAATACACGCTCACTTGAATCAATTCATGGATTTTATCAAGGGTGATTAGTGAGATGATAATATCTTAATTTCTTGAAACCGAGATGTGTGAGTTGTAATTTATTAGTCGGTTGCACATTGATAATATGTAAAAGCACCAGTAACTTGGTGTTATAAAACATATTGTTGTGTGTGATTTGATGAGTAAGTACAAGCAAGCATTTGAGTCAAAGTTTATCGGTTCCTTTTATCCAATGTGGGATAAAAGCGATATATGTGGGCCCCTTGATGGTTTAGTGATGACACCCTAAGCGCTTGGCCAAGTCTGGACTAAGTTGATGTATTTAATTGTAGTCGGTTGTCAGTCATCTTAAATCAAAAATCGGGAAACAACACATGGATAGAGAGTATGATTAAAATCCATGTCTCGGTTCATACAATATCTAGAATGGAGGAATATATGATCCCTTATCTAAAGGACGTATTTCTAATAAGATCAGAGTTGACAACAACTTTTGAAAGCTACGATTGTTGATCAGGTTATGAAGTCGTACTTGCAAAATAGTTATTAGACTTATCCAAGTGGGAGAATGTTGGATTAGGTGTCTAAGCCATAACTATTTTGGTATGTACTTGACCCGATTATGAGCATCGTCCTTTTAGGTTGCCTTCACTCCTGCAACTTGATAGGATGACAAGAGGAGAGAGAGTAGAAGTTATTATATGAATAATAAATTGGTACTTGAAAATGGTTTTATTAATATATTAAAAGTTTAATATATTATTTGGAAATCATATTATTTAATTATTATTGATCAGAAATTAATTTGGTGATAAAAAAAGACTGATTAAATAATAGGGGGACTGATAATGTAATTATCTGATAGTTGCTAGTTGGGCCATGGATTCCTAATAGATAGGGATTGGACGAAATCTATGGAGAGTACAAGAAGATTTCATCCAAGGGCTTTCTAGGTGGGCTCCATGGATTGCTTAAGGTCTAAGCAGAGAATTAGGGTTTCTATATGAAACCCTAGCATCCCACACAACTATAAATTAACCCCATTACAAGGGAAATTTCATCCAAGGCTTAAGAAACCCTAGAGTGGTCGAAATTCTCCTCTTTCCTACTTCATCATTTGCATAGAGTGTTTGTGACTCCATTAGAGGTGCAACACTTGGGATACTAGGATTTCAGAAGTCAAGATCAAGGAGGTTTGTGATTGGTATTGCTACATAACAATCAATGTAAGATTCTAAACCCTTATTTACATATGAATTTAATTCTTAGACATGTTAGATTAGGGTTTATGCTTTGGAAGATTGTATACATGTATAACTTGAGGAAAACCTAGATCTAAAGCATTAGGGTTGCATGTACACCATAGGAATGATGTTATGCTCAAAACTCATCACAAAGTTGTAGGGGTATTTTGGTCATTTATATTAAGTTTAGCCATTTACAGTATGTAAGCAACTTTGGGGTATTTTACTCATTTCCATAAAACAAAACTGTAGGGGTATTTTGGTCATTTAAATTAAGTTATTTTGGAATTCCTATTTTACTCATGTGGATTAACTAAGAAATTCAAGAATTTTAGCCACTACAAGGAGTTAGGATTGCATGGGTATTTAAGTCATTTCCATCAAACAATACTATAGGGGTATTTTGGTCATTTAGGGTGGTTTAGCCATTTACAGTATGTAATATGTTCGTCATATAAATAAAGTGATCATTTAGGGGCTACTTGTGTCATTACTAAAATTTTTGGATGTAGAGGTAATTAAGTCAATTTTTGTAACAGGTTAGATGTGACTTAATCCATTAAGCTATTCCTGTAACAGGTTATCTAGCACTTAATCCATTAACAAACTAACAAGAAGACGTGCACTGACAAGGAAACAAGAAAAAGTACACTTTAGAAAAGTTTTTTCAAAAAAGGGTTACAGACAAGCAACATTGTGCCTTGTGTGCAAAAATTATGTTTTTTGTCCATTTTCCCCAACTTCAGCATTTGTAGTCCCTGTGTATCTGCTTAAAAAATATATTGACATTGTTTTGGCTTGTGGTCCCATCCCAGCGATGAAGATCCACATGACTGGGACTAACTTACCCAAACATATATAATCCCCAAATGTTTCATTCGTTCATGCACAGACACAGACACAAGTGTAAGACAATTTTTTTAATATATAAACCAACATTTCAACCATGGGTTTGCTTACATCATTTTTTCCTATTCAATAACCTATTACAAAGATTATCGAAAAAAACTTCATTTAAAAAGGATGACCATCACCAATCCAGTCACCATCACCACCAACTATATGCACTAGCACCACACCCACAAACTATTACCAGCACTAGCAACAAGCACCACCAGACATAAAAATCTATTACTAATATCGACAATAAACAACTTTAATAACACATCAAAACACAAACCCAAGACAAAAATGCTTTAACCTAGACTTCTTTTCTTACTTGAAGAACATGTACGTACACACACCCACAGTAGCAACACCAACAATCCCAACAAAATACTTCACTTTCTTACGTTTGTTGTGCTCTACGACCATCTTCACATACGACCCTTGCAGAGAAAAAACAATGATTCTTAAGATCAGAAAGGATATTAGAGATATCCAACTAACCAGCACGAACTTCATCGACCTTACGGTTCATGGCATCCAAGTCTCGATTAATACCCTGTCGGAGCTCACGCAACTGGTCTTGGAAGTCCTCTCGTATGAGAGACAATTCCAACTGGGTTTACAATAGATTGATGGCCATGTGTTCACCATTCGAATGATTCTACGCCATGTGACGGCGGTAGTTTGGAGACCAGTTGTGTTCTGCAGATGCTCGTGAAGGCATTTTCCTATTTCCGAGTGAAGTTAAAGACGAGATTGGGGTAAGCAAGTTTCCAGATGTGTCATTTTAGGGCAACAAAATCTTCAATTTATACGGAGGCGGATTGAACAGACCAAGCGTTCTCCCTACGATTCACATACAAGACGATGTCATTTGGTTTTTTAGGACGCTTTGACTTCTTACCATGTCATCGCTTACGTGTTAAGTTACGCTTATGTGACAATGGAAACCGGCTACAATATGTGAAAGGGATTAGATTGCTAGGTTACAAATAATTCGTTCCCTTAAAAACCCACAAAATAAGTTAAATGCCTAAATGGGTAAAACCTAGTAACTTAATAAGGCATATATGTCATTTTCCCAAAAAAAATCAATAGCTTAAAATTCCATAAGGTCGAGATATATATAATAATATAAACAAATTTAGATAAATCAATAAATCCTCACACGCTTCATTCGAAAATCCGTGTACTTATACAAAACAATGTTAATTAGAAAAAATTAAGAAATTGTTTTATCATCAAGTAGCCGAAACCGGTTATCATTTCTACTTGGGGTCAAACTTCATTGAAAAATGGTGACCACTATAAGCAAAAAGATTATCATTAGTATATAGATGCTCACTCCCTCGACCCCTATCATCATAGCCTGATGAATTTGCTGCTGACTCAGCATGCGGGTTAAGACCCATGAGTTCCATAATGGCCTCGATTTCTTTCACAATATCACTCATTGTTGGTCTTTCACTTCCTGTTTCTTCCACACAACTCAATGCCAAATCAACAAATCTTTCCAAACCTTTGAGTTGACTACTCAAACCAATGGTCGGGTCAAGGACCTCGTGAAGATTGTATAACTCTTTGCTTTTGTCCATGGCTTGTCTCACTTCTCTCACGATGTGCTTCCCTCTCTCGATTGGATTCCTTGCAGTTATCAGTTCCAACAACACGACTCCAAAGCTATAAACATCACTTTTTTCTGTCAACTGTTGTGTCATGTAATACTCAGGATCCATGTAACCCTGCATCAAACAAAAAATAGACGTTTAGACTATGAAGTAATTGCATGGATTACTCTCTTTTGTATAGATTAATAACTAATCCTCTGTCATGGCATAAATACAACAACACTCCCCAAGAGAATATGCGAGATGTAAAATAGGTAGACCTAGTCCACTACTTACTGGCATAGGGTCGAGTGCACACATAGGGTTCATAAATAAAAGTTAGAAATATCAAAATTACTGACCATTGTGCCTTTGACTTGAGTCGTAACATGAGTTCTATTAGCATCGCCCAGTGATTTGGAAAGGCCAAAATCAGCAACTTTTGCGACAAGGCGTTCATCTAATAAAATATTATTTGTTTTAACATCTCTATGTATAATTGGAGGATCGGCAAGATCATGCATGTATTGTAACCCTTTTGCTGCTCCTAGTGCTATTCGAAGTCTTCTCGTCCAATCTAACCTCATTCCAGATCTTCCTGCATGGTTAATGTCCATTGATAATCACTTTTGCAATTTAGATTGTTAACATTACAAGCATGTTCAAATAAGAAAGATAATTCTCATGAGAACGGTAGGAATATCCATCGCTATGCGTAATACAATTATTTAGAACATAAAAAAATGATAAATATTTCTCGTCGTTAACAGATAAAATAATTAAATCCCTATATGAAAATAAAAAATCCATTCATGCATGGCATTTAGTTTTTATTTGAAGGGATTTGTTTCGGTTGTGTGGGTGCTTATACCAATTAATATTGTTTTTTTTATCTTTCTCATCCGCGGGTAATGTAAATATACTACTGATAATATATATATATATATATATATATATATATATATATATATATATATATATATATATATATATATATATATCAAACTCGACTTCAATCCTAACATGGTATTAGAGTTGTTTCCATTCGACAAGGCATATAAAAAACAAGTTTAGGTTTAACAAAGCCTATGAGCAACCAACAAGTAGTATAAGAGTTGAATAGAGTGATGATTATGATTAAATAAGAGTTGAATGGAGTGTGGGTGATGACATGGAGTAGAGTTGAATGATCATTGAATGCTTCAATAAAAAGAATAAAGTTGTGATTAAGATTGAATAGGTGTTTAATGGGTTGTGGGTAATGTTGTATAGATGTTTAATGGATGATATGTCAATCTATTGAACTCTATAAAGTTTAATGGATTGTGGATGCCTAAGCAACGTGAAACAATAATTAAGAATTTAAGTGTATAAACTCACATGTGACTTAAAAAATGTGAAGTCTCCGTATAAGTGCCAGAGCCATTTTGATATATTATTAATATATAGTGTATTTACATTACATAAAGATAATAAAGACGGAAAACAATATATACCTAACATAAGAGCTCTGATGACAATAGTAATCCATAGACTATATACAAATACAATAACAGCCTTATAATGCTAACCAGAAAATAGCTAGCGATGCTTGTTAGAATGGAAAAGAAGGGAAAATGACTTAAAAGACCATCAAAGTTTTCAAACCGTTCAGAAAAACTAATTATGTTTTGTATTTTCAAGAAAACCCAATGAACTGACCTTTTATCTAAAAAGGCCCAACTAACTTACACTTTTGTTCACTTCCCATTTAGGGTCAATTGGCTAATTAAAGTCAACGAATGACGTGGTTTATGACGTGTAATTAAATATCGGAAAATGACTTGTAAAACCAACGAAGTTTCAAAACCGTTCAAGTACCTCCAATCATCTTTTTTCAACGAACAAAACATGATTGGGGTTAGTGAACGGTTTTGAAGTTTCGTTGGTCTTACAAGCCATTTTCCGATATTTAATTACACGTCATAAACCATATCATTCGTTGACTTTCATTAGCTGGTTGATCCTAAATGAGAAGTATAAGTTAGTTGTGATTTTTAGACAAAAGGTTAAGTTCATTGGGTTTTCTTGAACAAACAAAACATAATTGGTGTTTTTTGAACGGTTTGGAAACTTCGTTGGACTTATAATTCATTTTCCCGGTAAAGAAAGTACCTGAAAGACTATCCTTGACTGTGCCATTGACGATATACTCATAGACCAACATCTGTTCACCTTGATCAAAACAAAAACCTACCAAACTCACAAGATTCTTGTGATGAACTCTCGAAAGAAGCTCAATCTCAGTTTTGAACTCTAGTGCCCCTTGTGTTGAATCCTGTTTAGCTCGTTTAATGGCAATCAACTGCCCATTTGGTAGACTTCCTCTATATACCTACACAAATAATCCCATTGTTAATCTTTTTTTATATTTATAAATGTATACACACACATACACACATGTGTGTCAAACATACTTACCATCCCATATCCACCGGTTCCTATGGTGTTCGTTTCTGAGAAGTTGTTTGTGCATTTGACAAGTGCCTCGAAAGAGAAAGCTTTTGCTCCTTTCACTTGAGGGACACCACCACTAGTGGTTGGATCCCATAATGCTACAAGTTTCACACAAAAACTGTTAGACGCCAAATTCTATACTCCAAGAGACTAAGACTCATGTCATCACATAAATTGTATTTTTTTGTCCAACCCTAAAAAGATAGAACATGATGGGACTGGTAAGGGATTCGTTGATCTTCTGTGTGTATAAAGACACGAATACCCTCCTCGTGAACAAAATAATTAACCCTAGAATTTTTTTTCAATCTATCCGGTTATACAAGTAGCTATAGTGGATAATGATAAATCATACCAAAAGGGCTGCTCTCATGTGTTGCTCTTTCAGCTCGGCCTTTTTGTCGTAAAGCATACATTCCTGCAAATATCAATAGTGCCACAAGCACGCAACCACCAACTGCCGCTCCCACGACAAGTCCAGTGTGTGATGACTTCTTTCCGGATACTGATGCTCCCATGAGATAACAACAAAATAAGTTTTCATCATTGACCAACAGTAAATTAGTTTCTATAAAAGGGTTACTTTTCTGGCAACCCCTACCCTGTCCCACGAGAGCTTCATGTGAAATGTAAATCAAGAACACATGAATTGAAACTCTCACACTCCAATTGAAACTCTCACACTATGTTATGCCCTAGAGACATTGTAGACAAGTTTAAGAGGCTGGTATGGTATTATTCGGATGTGGATAAGAACCCATTACGTACCTAGGAAATATTCATAGTCGTCACCTTTGAAGACGTAGGTACCGAAGTCTGGGGGAGGCTTGAAAGTTTGGTTACTAAGTGACCACCCGATTCCATTTATCCCATTCCTATCGAACGTTTCATCTCCATTAGATGGGAAAACATGAAGATTGATCACAAGGTAATCGTCTAACGTTTTGCTAGGATTCGCGAATGCAACTGAGTCTACGGGGAGTTGAGACATCTGAAAAGAACTAATCATCGAATCTCGTAAAGAGTCGTAGTCAGTTGAAATTCCATGCTCAGACAAGCGAGAAGCCCGGAAGAAAAGGTTGCCTGTGTATGGAAATGCACACCGGCAGTTTGGACTCATAATTTGAAGCGAATGACTACACTTCATAGGCACACACTTATTTGATTGTCTAGAGTCTGAAGGAGTAGTATTTTCGGGAAGAGAGCAAAATTTTTCGGTCACGCCTGATTCCATACAAACTGGATTACCCACAAGTCTGCAGACAAATTGTAACCACATGTGTTTAGTTCATCAATTATAAATTTTCTTTCCTCTTTCTGAAAACAAAAAACATATGTATTAACTTGCTACTAGAAAAATGAGCATCAACATTGGAACTCTCAACGGACTATTCTTTGCTAAAAACATGACACCCGTCCATTTTGGTAAAAACTTTAGCTAAAAGTTGTTATAATTACAAAACTCACATTAATTCGATAGTAGATTGGCTTCTTTGAGTGAATTCAACGATTTGATTATTCTGCAAATCAACTTGTTGTAGTTGTTTGCTATGGGTAGACAAGATATCCAAGGTGCCATTTAGTGTGTTGTCACTTAAATCACTGATGAAAACCCGATACGTTGCAAATCATGAGATTTCAGTAAGTAAAAGACCATGAAAACCGAAAATGAAAAACCAACTGAATCATTAACTCACACAATCTGTAACTCAGGGAGGCTGAAAAGGGCAGCAGGCAGCACTCCTTCAAGATTTGTATTGGACATCTTACTGCCAAACAATGTAAAGATGTAAATAAATTAATACCCACATTGCAATTAATTACCACATAGAAATGGAGATGGTTAAAGGGATTTACAGTTTTGTAAGGGAGTTTATATCTGAAAACCAAGAAGGAATGCTCCATTTGTCAAAACTGTTGTTGCTCAAATCCCTAGAATCAGATTTGCGTGTTAGAATTTTAATGATTACTTTCTGTAATCAAGATCATGATCAGTTTAAACAAAATAAATTGGTTTCTCTCTTTTTACTTACAAATAATTCAGGCGTTTCAATCCGGTTAAATCGGGCATAGGGCCAGTCAATTGATTGTTTGACAAGTACCTATAAACATATTTATCACACATTAACTCAATTTTGGATTAAATAAATGGACTATGAATTTCTGATACTTACATCAGATTTACACCAGCAAGATTGTTGATGTTTGATGGAACATGGCCAGTAAATCGATTCCTATCAAGACGTCTAACATCACATGAAATACACCATTAAAAAATTAGACTTAGAGATTTACAAAAAGTCTTGAGGAATTAATATGATCATCATGGGTACTCACACGACTTCTAATGTTTGAACAAGCCCTAGTGTAGAAGGAATGGAGCCATCAAGCGTGTTATTTTCAAATAGACTGCTCAGAAAACAAAAAGGCAAAATGTAATTTAGTTTTTTTCATCATCATGCATAATATGTTTTTACAGAAGAATGATTGTCATATTGAAACATACAGATGAATTAGATTCATATTTGAGCTAAAGAGCTGGGCTGGAAGATTGCCAGTGAGCATGTTCCCTCCAAGATGGCTGAAAATACGTAAGTGAGTAGAGCTCTAATTAATTAAATTCTTTTCATCGCAAAATGCCTTTTTGTTTGAGAAATAGTGATGGACTACTGTTAGCGACAAAAGAATTGAAGCATTAGCAACAGATTATTCCGTTACTAATGCCTATTTTTGAAGTAATGAATAGACTTACAAGTGTCCTGCATGAATCAGCATGTCAAGACCAGGGGTTGTGTCACTAGAAACCGGTATACTTCCAGATAGCCTATTATCGCTCAAATCCAACCAGTAAAGATTTTTGATATTACCAATGGAAGGTGGAATCGCTCCAGTAAAATTATTTGAATTGAGCGACCTACAAAATCCAATTCCGAAATTCATCATCTTATATAAAATTCGAATTATTAATTTCAACGTATTGATACTCACATAGAGATAAGATTTTCTAGACTCCCGAGGGTATCTGGAAGTCTACCGCTGAATCCGCAGTCTATCAGGATTCTGATAAACAAGTTCAGACAAAAGTCATGCTAGCATACACAAAAACGTGTCATGTAAAATTATACTACTATTTATGTAATGTTACTAACAATAATATATATTAATACAATGGCCCACAAGGTAGTCACTGTATGTGCTCGATCAGATGCAGTTTATTTAATAAGTATACCAGTTGTGCATATAGAAAAAACATAGCGCAAAAGATTTTGAGGTCTATTGTTAAAAACATATAAATTGTAACAACTACTTACAAGTTTGTTAATTTCTTCAATTTCCCAATTGCTGTAGGTAGACGCCCGGTCAAACGCTTATTGTAAGATAGATTTCTACATACGAAAGGAATTATGAGACCAAAACTCTGAAAGTAATCAGAATCACCCGAAAATCATGAAGCCATTTGAAGGAAAAACTTACAGAATCTGCAATTCAGAGAACTGCACTATATCTCCGGTAAGGGTGCCAATCAAACTCATGCTTAACAAAATTCTGAAATTTCAAATGATATGAGAAAAAATAGAGATGAAACTTAATGGTTGTTAATTAGTAATAACTTGTCCCACATGGATAAATTAAAGAGTTGGAAGAAGTTCAAGTTGAAGGTTTATAACTTCATCCCATTATGAGCCCTTAAACTTGTTAGCTACTTATAAGTACTCTCACCATGTTGACAAAGGGTTTATTGGGCTAGTTAGTATATACGTTGCTAGGGTGTTACCAAATGACATGAGATCAATAACTTTCATCTTACTTTTTAACTTGATCATGTAAGTTTGGACCTATATAGCTAGGTGTTACATATCCTTGAAGATGAATAGTGGAGTAAGAACTCACATGGAGGTGACACGACCGTTTGTGCATGTGATTCCATCCCAACCACTACACGGATCGGGTTTATCATCCCAGTTCGGTGGTGTGTTCTTCCATCCATTTGTGAGAGCTTGAAGATATGCATCTGCTCATTCATGAAAATTAAAACAATTTTCTCTTAGTAATCAAGCAAATCCGAATGAATTTCCCCTCGAAATCATCTTCCATTAATTTGGTAACACAATTATGAAAAAATCTTGAAGTGTTAGTAAAATAGAAATTCTAAAACCATATCTTCATTCGTGAATAGAATCTAGTTTCGAGCAAAACAGACAGAGTGAAGTCCATATAGATTAGTTTGCCAAACACTAGGAGCATTGTAGTCTCCAATCTCTATAATCTCGAAATTATGATGTATGAGTCATTAAAGAAAGGTACTTGAATTAAAAATGATGGAAGTAATATGATGGTAATGAACTTACAATCATTTTTTTGGGCTGCTACAAACGAAAATTTGATGAAAATGATTAGAAGTAGTTGAACTATTGATGCACCCATTTTTGAATTGGATGATTGAGAAACATGAAGTTGTTAAAATAGAAAAACCGATTACTAACTCCAAAGAAGAAAGCTTCTTGATCATGACAACAAGTTGGCATGTACCATTGACTTTACCATCAAATGGGAGTTAATATATTGATCAGTTAATTGAAAATGTTTGAGCGTGGAGGTACTGTATAGATTTTACCGTTTGCTAATTCTTTCTTTGAATTTTGCAAGTTGTAGAGTCTACTAATCCATTCTTTGAATTTTTTATGTTGCAGAGTCGGAACGTAGGATCAAATTTACTAATTTATTTCTATACAAAGATCAAAATTAGTATGTGAATTACGAGCAATAGTAGGGGGTATAGACGTGTAGTAATCGCAGGTTGCTTTAGTAGTCGTTGTATAACATGTATCGCATAATAGATGTACAGATTTCTTATACGTTGAAAATTTGTCTTTTATAGAATCACGCTAGACGGCATCTATTACTAGAATCTAAATCTACAACCTAAGATTTGAAGTACAACATGAGTTTTAACTTTAACATTAAACTATGGTCATTTGGTGATGACTTACCTATATAACTAAAATAACTCAAGAATTTATTAAGTTTAATAATCTCTTAACTAATTAACAAGAATATTGTTGTAATTGTCATTTTGATTAGATGTGACTTTGATTAGGTGATGATAGACATTAGCTAAATTTATATCATGTTATATGGAGCTTTTAATTTTCTCTACAAAAGAGCTTTTAAGAAAATATATGAAACTCCCAACTTATAGTTATATCGAGACCTTTGGCTGCCTCCTTCACCTTCAACCGCTGTAAGCTCTACATCACTCCCTAATTCCGATTTTACTCCTCTTTTTAGGTTTCATTTTGATTTGGGTGAATATTGTTCCACAATTCTCTTTGTTTATTTTCTATCATAGCATCGTACTTTAATATTATATTACATAACACTACGGTTTAAATAATTTAATGTTTAATTTGATTTTTTTATTAAAACACGTTGAATCATTGATTTTTAGTTTAACCCTCTTCTTCATAATCATCAAGAGCTTAGAAATACCCGCCCGAAACTAATTTTGAAATTAATTTCGGGTTGTCCTTCTTTGGGACTGCTTTTTGAATACTTTATCTCATTTAGCATGTAATGTGTATTGCATGATTGTTTGTTTAAGAAAAATTTGGTTGTCATTTTCTATTTGCACCTCGAGTATATATTTCTTTATATACTTGGGAGCTAGAAAGGAAAAGTTACCATTTTTTTCTTAAACAAACAACTATGCAATACACATTCACATATGAGATAAGGTATTCAAAAAGTGGGTTTAGAAGCCTACCATTGTGAATACTTTATTCATTCCGACAGATTTTTACTTCCTGGGTATATATTTCATTATATACTTGTGAATACTACATCTATTCTCGGGTATATATTTCTTTATATAACTCAAAACAATCTGACTTTCAATAACTCTATATATAATATAAATTTTTAATAATGAAACAAAAATTACGATCGATAAAAGCTAGATTAGAGAGAACCCAACGTCTACAAAATTCTTGGAAGGTCTTGATAACTTTATGAAGATTGCCGAGAAACATGTCAACTCTAAAGGCAAGGTGCATTGCTCGTGCAAAAAATGTATGAATATGTATCAACAACTTTTTTTCTATGGTTTATGCCCACGTATATGACCGTGGGTTTCTAGAATAGTATATTACATGGGTTCATCACGATGAGAAACATGTTGCTTCTTTGAATTTAGGCTACAGTTCGACTCTAAGAATAAACACTCCAGCAACTAATGAGATGTTTGATATAATTGATGATGTTATGGTGGTACATAATACAAATGAAGAAAATATAGACATGGAGGGACAATGTATAGACCTAAAATTTGATGCTTTGTCTGCGGAGCTTAATACCAAGTTATAACCTAATTGTAGCGATATGTCTTCATTAATTTTGTTTTGGCAAAGTTGTTGCATATTAAAGTGATCAATAGATGGACATATAGTTCGTTTTACTAACTTGTAGGGTTACTAAGAGCTTCTTTCCTGAAGAGCAAGATTCCAGCCTCACACTATGAAGCTAAGAAGAAGTTGAGAAAGATAGGCTTAGGATATCAATCCATCCACGCTTGAAAAAATGGTTGTGGTTTGTTTTGGAAGGATAATGATTCCATGTAGAATTACCTGATTTGTAAGAAGAGTAGATGGGTGAACACAACTACAAAGGTGAAGAAAGTACCATAAAAAGTGTTGTGCTACTTTCCTTTGACTCTAAGGCTTTGACAAATGTATAGCTCCAGATTAATAGCTAAAGATATGAGTTAGCATAATATTGGATTGTAACACTCGGTTTCAGATTTGCTCCATTGCCTGGGGTTGCGGCCAAGTCATCAGTTGTCATGAGGATTAGGGTTTGGAGAAAGGAAGGATTTAGCCCATTTCGAACGTAATTACCATAATATAAGTGATCCATGTATTCGAGTGTGTCTTTAGAGCCAAGATTATTTTTTAATTGGGTATCTCGGCATTTTATAGATTTTGGGTTTTGCTCGGAAGGTTTTAAGGCTTGGGTGTGCCTTTAAGAGCGTAGGGCTTCTCGCCACTTTTTTGTGGATATAAGGTTCGTTGGAAACAGACCTAGGACGAGCGAGTTATGGTATTTTGAAGTTATTGGCAGTTTTGGTCCCTAATGGAAATATTTGGCAGGGCAGTTCCATGCATGCAAGGATGCATGCGCGTGAGTACACCTAGCGTAAACTGGGGTACGCCCAACGTAGTGCTGGCTAAGTGAAACGCGGGCGATATTGCCATATTTATAAATATTTTTAGGCTATATTTATTTACATTTTTACTAATAATTTGGTTATTTGCATAGAATAATTGTACTTATAAGCTTAAATTATATTTTGCAGCCAAATAGAAGCATTTTCAAAGAGAGGGACTAAAGTTGACTAAACATTGAACTTTGGAGGCTTGAAGGAAAGAAGAATAAAAACTCAGCAAAAAAAAAACATACTCACAACGTGAGTAATTGAAGACTCACGACGCGAGTGGAGTATTTTAGAAGATATGCACCAAATGAAAGAAGAGTCTTTGTCGAATACGTTAATCTCATATTCACGACGTGAGGCTTATTGGCTCACGACGTGAGATTAGAAAAATCGGAAATTATATAAACCCTTGTTCATTACGACTTTGGGAGACTTTTGGCTGATTGAAGGAGTTCCTGGAGACGATATTAGAGAAGGAGAAGTTCTGGAATTGGCTCTCAACACCAAAGGAGAAGAGTAGCTCATAATTTGTGTTAGATTTGGTACTTTTCAATATGCTTATGAATATGAATCTTGTTAGTTTGATTGCTAGGATGTCCAACTAAATCTAGCTACTTCTGTTAGCTAGATGAAGTTGGAACTCATGGATTTGATATTTTAGATTTGATTTACTAGTTGGTTATGACTTGTGTTGATTGATTTTTACCTAGCATGTTTAATTTAGTACTTGATTGCTTTCAATTCTTGTTCTATGCAACTTCGTGATTATTAATATGCATGAATTAGAATACCCGGTAATTTAGTGAGCATTAAATTATTAGAGCTAGGATCGAAGCAATCTTAGTTAAGCAGTTGAGTCATTAAATTAGGTTGTGCTAGAGAATACAAATTATGAATATAATTGTGTTTTGCAAATCAATAGTACATAGCTCCAATCCATTAAGTAATTAATTCTGTGTTAACTAATGTGTGAACATACATTGATTACATGAATTAATTGAATATTAGTAAATTTGGAATTGAATTGCTAATACTTTATTAATTGGTAACCAACACTAATGATCATATCTAGTTTATTAACCATTAAGGGAAAGCGGATTCGAACTAAAAAAAGTGGTTGTTTATAATTGAATTTGAGTTAAGAGTTAAGTTTTTCAGATCTTGCAAAATTAGATAAAACCCCCAACTTTATTAGAAAATTAGGTTAATTTAATAGTAGATAAGTTAACTAGTCAAAAACCGTTCCCTGTGATCAACACCCGACTTACCCAACTATTCTATAATTTGACTACGTACACTGCCTAGGTGCAATTTAGTTAGTTAAGTTAGTTAGGTTATAAATAAAAAATTAGGTGTAGCTATTTGCACGCATCAAGTTTTTGGCACCGTTGCTGGGGAACGACTTATTTGATAGTTTATTTATATGCTTTAGATTAGTCGATCCTTTTTGTGGGATAAAACCTACAAAAAGTTACTTTTTCAGCTTATTTTTTTGTTCAAGTACCTAGCTCACGACGTGAGCCTTAAGCTCGCGACGTGAGTTCAGTAGATTTTACGTTTTCTTCGTTTTTTTCTTTTCTGTTAGCTTTTCTGCGACAACATGAGGTAGTAGCCTTTACCACGTCGTGGTGGCCAGTCAGTAGGAAGTTTTTATTTAGTTTTTGTTAAATTTTACGTTTTTATTTTGTTTATTTTGCAGGAGTTCATGACCAGAGGCTCTAAGACACCTTTGGTGCCACCACTTGAAGATCCAGAGTCGGCCTTTCACAAAAAGAAGGATAAGAACGTGAAAGAATATCAAACACCAAAGAAGACAACCTTACAAGAATTCAAGTCAGTTTTCTCAAAGAAGTCAGGGAAGAAAACAGAAGAGTCGAGTTCATCTTCAAAGAACAAGAGCAAGGTTGAAAGCTTAGATCAAATACCTATCCCAACCGAATCCGAGTACGACTCCGAGACCGAGTTTGGACTATATACGAGTGAACCCGAGAGCGAGCCAAGAAACGAGATGGCAAACAATGAAGAAATGTCAATGGGAGCTTACAAGAAGCGATTTCGAGACGATGTTGGCCTAGGGTTAGCACAATCCGCAATTCCTGCCACCGCCACATTCGAGCTACAGGGACACATCCTTACTGTACTTAAGGATGTTCCATTTTATGGGAAGGATCATGAGGATGCCTTTAAGCACCTATATGAGGTCAACGACATTGCTGATTACTTCAATGTCCTGAATGTCAATAGACATACCATCTTGCTAAGGATGCTTCTCGTTAATTTTAAGGGAGCTGCTAAAGATTGGTTAAAAGCACTTCCACCTGGTACAATCACTACTTGGGCTCAGATGCACGAACAATTTTTGGACCAATTTTTCCCACCATCAAAGATAGCTAAACTCAAGAAAGCGATAGCCAACTTTGAGCAACAACCGGGGGAGTCACTATACGAAGCTTGGGAGCGCTACAAAGGGTTGTTATGGAATTGTCATCAACATGTGTTGGATTAATGTCTAAGTCCATAACTATAATTGGTAAGACTTGACCCGACCCGGCATGGTCCATTTGGGTTGCATGGCATCATGCACTTAGATAGACTAAATGAGAGGAATAAGACACTTATGGTTATTAATATATTATAAGTTCTAGTATATTAATAATAAGAATAATAAGATTATTTAATTAGTATTTATCAAGAATTAATCTAGGATTAATTAAGTGATCAAAAGAAGACTAATTAAATATATGGGTTGATTGTGCAAATCATCCATACTTATATAGTGCGCTAATGCTCCATGGATTATCTAGTTGGGCTAAAACCCATATGATGTTCCATGGATGCTCCATGGTGTTTTTGTACCCATGGATCATGGAAATGAAAGGCCATGTCAATTAGGGTTTACATGGTGTAACCCTAACTATATAAGCATCTTATTCTTGACCAAACTCGGCCACTAGTGTGTGTAAAAGAAGGGCTAGCCGATTTCATGAGTTGTGGATTTCTCTCAAGTTATTCCAAGTGTATTTGGTGTTGTGTGAACCATTTGAGGTGTCACACTTGAGGCACTAGGCACTCAAGCTTCATGAAGACATTCTACATCAAATAGGTATGTATTCTATCTTGTTATATTTAGTGTTTTGTATGCTAGATTAGGATAATACCTTGGATGTTCATATTTGCATGTATAATAGAGAAAACATAGATCCATGGTATTTAGGGTTGCATGTACACTTAGGAGTGTTAGAATGCTGAAAACCCAACAGTGGTATCAGAGCCTAGGCTTGTTTTCTTGTTATACTTGCAAAAGGAGCTGAAAAATCGAGTTTTGATGCTGTCTGCCCAGCAGACTCGCCGAGTCCAAGGCAAAATTCATCCAACTCGCCGAGTTGGTTCGTGCACTCGACGAGTTGGACCCCTAGATAGCATAAATTCGACTTTTTTGGCTAGAAATGGACTAGGAACATTACCCTAAGTTGTTTTTGAACTTATAAACTTGTTTTTGATGTGGTAATGTTCATGCTAATCCAATTTCAGAGATAATTGTCAATAAATTCATGTTTTGTATTAGTTTAAGGTTTAGACTAATTACATGAAAAAGTTTGATTTAAATTATCTTGTTCTTATGAGTTGCTTAGATTAATAGAAAAATAGAGTGAAATAGTTGCTTTCAATCCAAATTAATCTAAGAGTTGATTCTAAAATGTGTTTTTGTAACTTGTCCTCAAGTTATATGAAAAGTCACATTTAAGTTTCATAAAACTCATAGTAGTTGGCAAAGGTTACAAAAATGAAGAGTCCAGTTCTAATTAAATGGTTTTATGACTTCATAACTTGTCCTCAAGTTATGGAGGACCAAAAGTCTCTTCATTAAATAATAATAAAAAAAGTGTAACCTTAATTAATTCCATAAGTTATAAAATAAAGAAAAGTTAATTATTTTATTAGTTTAAAGTCTTCCATAACTTGTTCTCAAGTTATGGAACTTGAAGAGTTTTTGGATTAAAACTACTTTAAACACATAAGTTATGGAATTAATTAGTTTTGAATAGTTTCAAAACTTTTCCTCAAGTTTTGGAATTTGTAAAGTTTTCTCTTATGAATACTTTAATTCCAAGTTAGCCCTTAGAATTTTAAAAGTTAAAATTCAACCCTTATACTTTATAATATTATAAGTTAATAATATATATATATATATATATATATATATATATATATATATATATATATATATATATATATATATATATATATATATATATATATATAAGAGTAAAGTCAGTCTTACCGCTAGTACGGTCTATAAGGTGGGTATAAGGTTGTTGCCTATAAAATGGCAACTTAATGGGTGTCCACTCTCACCCACCGCTTGCTTGACTGGTGGAGGGTCGTTAGCCGAACGGGTTTGACAGGACTATAATTCTCCCTTCATTAAAAGTATTAATGATAAATACTAAGTAACTAAACTCTTAATAATACCCAATCTTAGTTACTTAGGAAAATGTGAATAAGGTGCAAATCCATGAAATTACACTTTGCACTTTGTTTAAGTTGGTTAGTGGAGCGTGTGTGGTTAACCGGCACACTAACTCGGATTTAATAAGGTAGGCAAAGGGTAACATAATGTTCATCATAGTATCGATGGAGCGTGTGTGGTTAACCGGCACATCGATTGAGGGGTAAACACTTAAGGGAACCAAGTAATACCTTGTTTTGTGATCCTCGGCATCCCAGTCACAAAACCTGAAGGGCACACTCGAGATTGAAACATGCCATTAAACAGTTCAATGAATCTCAAAGATCTAGGAGTTTCAAATCCAATTAAAAACCTAATTATTATTTCGTTTTTCATGGTGGAAATTGGTGAATCGTCATTCACCTACCTTCAAATATTTTATAGCTTGGATTACGGCATCCCTCTTCTAAGTTATAAAATAGTTTGTTGGGTCCTAGCCTTAATAATTCATATTGGGTGTCACATTAAGGACTTTAGATCAACTATTTTGAATATCTCCCAAAAGATGTCTGGTTTAGACATCTATGATCTTCCCAAATCTCTTGAAACAAGCTTTCCTAAATGAAGATGATGTCCCATGGAAATGTTCCTTCGCTCACCTCCTCCAATTATTCTCCCTAACCCACAAGTTCAAGGTCACTCAAGCCCTATTGGCAAGGCAAGGTCTAGGTGTGATCACATCTTGGAGATGTAGTCACATATTGACAAGCCGGGAGAGTTGGGTGTCAAAGTCTTGAGAAAGTTGGTTGTTCAACTACTTTCTAAGTCACATAGTGAGTTCTTTTGGAACACCTATGAAACAGACTATGACAAGACCCTTAATGATCTTATCCATTTGCTAAGATCAACTTCCTAAAACTTTATGGACATTGACAATGATGACATTGGATATCAAGTAAACCTCTCTCTTCCCAATGGAAAGGGATCGGCAATAGTCAACTCGGTTGACCAAATGGTAAAGAGAAAAGCTAAGTCTGTGATAGTCTTGTGTACCATTATCAAAGGGTCCATATGTTTATATTCCCAAAGAAAGGGGCATTGGTTGCGAAGGTGCCAAATTTACCTAAGGATGTTAAAGTCAATAAGTTTGACTCTACTTCAGGTAAAGTCCTCTATCTAACTCTGCTAAGTTTCTATTCTGAGATTCTTGATACATGATGTGACTGGGTCACATGGTGATGTTTTAAGAATAAAAGAAAAGTGAAGAAACTTAAAAAAAGAATATGTTGAATCAGATCGTGTAGATGGATTTCTATCGCGTAGTTTGAAGATCGGATTCTTGAGCTACTTCTTAGGAGTTATGAGATATTGCTTAGGAATAGATAACAACAAGTTTTCATATGGATTGTAAGGCTAAGTTTTTCAGCAAAGTTTTAAAATAAAAGAATTTTTTTTTATTTTATTTATTTTAGAATATCCTTACAATGGCATTTGAGGAAAAATTGTTGCTTATATGATTCCATTAATAGCAAGAGTGGAAATATGAAATTGATTCTTTCATTTGTGGTAATGTCTAAATTTACCAAATAAGAAAAGATTCTCATCACCCAAGTTTCAATTGGACCGGGACTTGGAATCATGCAAGGTGTATAGCATGATGAATGAGAACTTTCAAGTATTGGAAAATTAAGACTAATTACTTGTTCACATGGATGTGTGATTCAAGTAAAGGACTAAGGGATCGAGTACACATTCTTGTGCACTGGTCTAGTCGACCACAAAAGATCGATAAGACTATTCGTCATAGTTTACTAAAGCTCAGTAAATATGATTATACTTACAAGCTTAAGTGTAACTCTGAGACATTGGAAAAGGTTCCAATGTATGGCAGAAAGAATAAGAAGAATCAACTTAGGCAGAAAGATAAAAGTTTTTCAAATCTGAAAAGATGGGAGAGTACTTTAGTATCAGTTTTATGATCATCTTAATGATTAAGAAACCATATCAAAATTAGTTCTCTAAGGAAATCTTAGTGCATTCTTATGACTAAGAAGAGGAATCTTGAATTGTTGAAATGGTTAAATCAAGAAGATGAGTCATACTTCGTTCCAATACAAGTCTTAGAGTCATACTCCAAGATTGTAACTTGAGTGACATGTCTTAGAGAAGGTTTAAAACACTTGTCAAATGTAAGAGTAAAAGTTTTCTACTCTTGTACATTTGAAATTGGTAAGTTGTGATGTTTTGGATAAAACAAAGACCAACTAAGGCCAATTGTGTGAAATGTTTGTCTTCATTAGAATCCGCACAATCTCTTGGATGTTTGACAAGGGAGTCTTATATGTCAAGAGGACAGTGGGAGTCTTAAAGGTCTTGAAAGTCTCGAGACCTAATCAAGAATAAAACCTAAAGTTCTTCACTTGCACACGACTTGAGGTTTATAATCTATCGTGTTGACATATTCTGTGCCCATTCCAGTTAAAGTTGGCTTTGCATATGAGTTCTTAGAGTTCTCAATTGGTTGCATAACAACTTGGAAGCAATGGCAGACCCTTGAGCTGCCAGGTGGCAAGAAATTAAGATTGAGTTCAATCCAAATGAGTTTGGATTTGTCATTATCGTTTTCTTGTGACTATGGTTATGACAACTCACATGGATAAGAACACATACACCAGCAAATCTAAGTGTCATAAGGTTTCTCTCCGATTCATGAAAATGATGGTGAGGAAACACTTTCACTAAGTAGATTTTAGCTAGATAGTAATTGTGATATTTGCATTCTCAAAGTCGTTAGTGGAGCGTGTGTGGTTTACCGGCACAATAACATGGACTTGTGAGAAGTGGCAAAAGGTCTAACCATTATGATTACGGCATCCCTCTTCATAATTGTTTAGACACAAAAGTGTGCTATCTAAGGGAAGGTGTATGATTTTGATAAAGTTTTATCAAAACAATCTAGTATCAGAAATCTGAACTTTGGTAAGAATGTCAATGAAGTATTAATCTCTAGAAGTCCAGCTGATTTTTGAGTACATGTCAAAGCTAGTGGCAGCATAAGTGTTATGCTAATAATCATCATGTTAGTGGGAGCATGATAATTATGATAAGTATTGCAAGTTAGCAATGTTAATTATAGAAAACAAAAGTTTCAATTCGTGAGGTTGCAGGCCAGGGGTTGAAAAAGTTGTTTTGCTATAATTAAGGGAGAGGAAATTATACTTCATCTCAAATCTAAAAGCTTAGACTGAGGTTTTAATCGTATTTAGTCAAGGATATATATGAATTTCATGTTGGAATGGCTCAACATAAGGAAATTCTGTATATGGGTCCATTATTTGTGTTCTAAAATTCGATTATGATTACGACATCCCTTTTCATAATCTGAATTATGAGAACTTGGCAAATAGAAATGGAAATATTATAGCAAAAGACTGGTTTAGTCTTTATGTAAGACATCATGAATCGTGTCCCATATGCTTCGGATATAGGATCGATTACATGTGCTATATTCATTATTTCTAAACTTTTCCAAATGCTTGGGGCATTAAGAAGGGAAAAAGGTCTAGAAATTGATATGACTAAAATGATTAAGCAATTGTCGAGGACAATCTAAGGTTTACCAAAGATTGGTTGCTCAAGGACAATTGGAAGTATAGTGATAATTCTGGAAGGACCATATTGACATAATCTGTAAGGAGGCAACTCTTGTTCATAAGTGATAGTCAAAATGGAATCTGGAAATGTTTCAAAGTTAGAATTTTCAATCCGTTTAAGATTAGGAAACTTAATGCAAGAAGGATGTTTCTAAGGAGCTGATCTCCTTTGGAATGATCTGTAATGGTTGTTGTCAAGTCTTTCTGACTTCGTGCATAATCATTACAAGAGGATCAGTGCATATAAGTTTAGAATCTAATAGATTTCAGTAAATCGCATGAATTTGGAATTCTTGCATTTGCAGTACGGATTTGGGTCTGTGAAAAGAGAATCATTGAAGTTATGTTCAATTGATCTAGTTCACAAAGTAAAGATCATAGACAAACATAGTATGCATACTTGGTGTATGACATGGCTAGTGTTTAGAAAACATAGTGTACATGCTTGGAGCATGGGACAACTATTGTTTTAAATTCAAGAATAAATTTGATAGCTGAAACAATATACAATGAATAATCTGTAATCATATGGTGATAAATAGGTTTTGATACCATATTGGATTCAATTATTATTGTGTTTCACTTTGCATGTTTTGACTTCCCGAATAAACTAGGTTATTCTTTCGGAATGACTAATTTATTCAAACCATCCACAGTCGGTCATATGTTGGAAGTAGATATGAATTAAGACTGTCATGGGTTGGCTTGTAGAGGTCTAAGGTGTTGGACAAAGGGCTACAACACTCATGAGTGCTCATAAGTTCTGAGTAACGGATTCAACCCGTGCTCATTGGAATCACTTCATGGATTTTATCACGATTGATCATGAGACGATAATATCTTATATTCTTAAAACCTAGAGATATGAGTTGTTACTATGAGTTGATAGTACATTGATTGCACGAAAATGCATTGGTAACTCGATGTTATAAAACGTGCCTTTATGTATGATTCAATAAGTAGTAGAACAAGCCATATGAGTCGAAGTTTATCCATTCCTTTTACCTTCGGGATAAAAGCGATATCTGTGGGCCCCTCGATGATTTGATGATGACAAATGGAAGTGCTCGGTCGGACCAGGACTGATTTGATTTGTTAAATTAGTCAGTCGTCATAAATCAGAAATCGGGAAACAACAAATGGATAGAGAGAATGATTATAATCCATGTCTTAGTCCATATGATATCTAGAATCGAGGAATATATGATCTCTTATCAAATGGACAAGTTATTGACAAAGGTCAGAGTTTATCTACAAAGTCAGAGTTCGACAGAAGCTTTTGAGAGCTACGATTGTCGGTCGGTTCTTGAAGTCATACGCAATAATAGTTTTAGACTTATCCAAGTGGGAGACTGTTGGATTAATGTCTAAGTCTATAACTATAATTGGTAAGACTTGACCCGACCCGACATAGTCCATTTGGATTGCATGGCATCATGCACTTGGATAGACTAAATGAGAGGAATAAGACACTTATGGCTATTAATATATTATAAGTTCTAGTATATTAATAATAAGAATAATAAGATTATTTAATTAGTATTGATCAATAATTAATCTAGGATTAATTAAGTGATCAAAAGAAGACTAATTAAATATATGGGTTGATTGTGCAAATCATCCATACTTATATAGTGGGCTAATGCTCCATGGATTATCTAGTTGGGCTAAAACCCATATGATGTTCCATGGATGCTCCATGGTGTTTTTGTACCCATGGATCATGGAAATGAAAGGCCATGTCAATTAGGGTTTACATGGTGTAACCCTAACTATATAAGCATCTTATTCTTGACCAAAATCGGCCACTAGTGTGTGTAAAAGAAGGGCTAGCCGATTTCATGAGTTGTGGATTTCTCTCAAGTTATTCCAAGTGTATTTGGTGTTGTGTGAACCATTTGAGGTGTCACACTTGAGGCACTAGGCACTCAAGCTTCATGAGGACATTCTACATTAAAGAGGTATGTATTTTATCTTGTTATATTCATTGTTTTGTATGCTAGATTAGGATAATACCTTGGATGTTCATATTTGCATGTATAATAGAGAAAACATAGATCCAAGGTATTTAGGGTTGCATGTACACTTAGGAGTGTTAGAATGCTCAAAACCCAACAACATGATCTTAATATTCAACAAGAGATGTCTATTTTCTATGATGGGGTCAATGTTATGACAAGGCAACTCCTTGATTCTCAAGGGCCACTGACAAAAAAAAAATCCAAGGGAGGTCAAGGAGTTAGTTGAAGAATTTGCAAAACACTCTCGTGAGTACCACAACCCAAGACAAGATGGAGCAAAAGGCAGTGAAGGTGCACATTCTGAAGATATGGCTGCTATGATGACGATGCTCAATACTATGGACCAGAGATTGACCAAAATGGACCAATCAATTCATGAAATAAGAGTTGGATGTGAGAGATACAGTGGGCCACACTTGACTAATGATTGCCATTTGGATGAATATGGGAATAAGAAGGCTCAAGTTTTCTACTCAAGTAGGGACAAGTATGATGAAGACTGTTGGAAACCAAATAAGGAGTAGTTGCCTTATAATGAGTACAAGAAACAGAAGGAGGAGAAATTCAGGCAAACTGGTCGGGGTTTTTAACAAAAAGAACAACCACCAGCTGAGAAGAAAGCTGATTTGTAGACTATGTTGGTTCGTTTCATGGAAGCTTCAGAGAAGAGACATGATGATACTGACGCAGCATTGAAGGATCAAAGAACAATGATGAAAGAATAACAGACTTTGGTGACAAATCATCAAGCCATGATGATTGACCAGCAAACCTCACTGAGAAATCAGCAAGCCTCCATCAATAACCTTGAAGCTCAACTTGGCCAACTTACAACTTTGGTGAATGAGAAGCTATTTCCTCAAATTCCTGAAAAGAAGACTCAATCCCATGTTATGGTGATTGATACTGAAGAAGAGGCCATCTCTGAGTTTTTAGAAGCCCTAGAAGTGGAGCCAAAGCCATCCGAACTAAAGCCAAAGAAGTCGAAGCTCGAAAAAGAAATTGTTGCTGAAACACCAGAATCATGTCGTGAGCCCGCCATGCTCATGACGTAGGCTCAGTCTGAACAGAAAAATTTAGAATCCGTTCCGACTTACCGACCGCCTTTGTCGTTTCCGTCTCGAGCACATCTTAGTTGACTAGAAAGGGAACATCTAGAGTTTATTCAGCAAATAAAGGGTATTCCTATTAATACCCCTTTTATTGATTCACTTTCAAAAATTCCAGAATACACGAAGTTCCTACAAGATCTTATAGACACTCGTCAACAATTAAAGAAGAAATCTAAAGTAATTCTTAGTAAACAAAGTTCAAGAGTTGTATTGGGAGAGATACCTAAGAAAATGGGAGATCTTGGACGCCTCACTCTTCCATGTGAGTTTGGAAACAACTTGAAGACTTATGCTTTAGCCGATTCTGGGGCCAGCATAAATTTGATTCCATTTTCATTCTATCAAAAGCTAAATATTCAGAAGATGAAGGCTACAAGGATGACTATTCACATGGCTAATCATTCGGTGACTTACCCGAGGGGAATTGTAGAAGACATCCTTGTTAAAATTGGGAAATTTGTTTTCCCAGTTGACTTTGTGATTATGGATATGAAGGAGGATATTACTGTCCCAATAATACTTGGTTTCCCTCTACTTAATACTGTTAGAGCTTTAGTTGATGTTTGTGAATCCAAGCTTACATTGAGGGTTGGTGATGATGAGGAGACTTTTGGAATACAAGATGGTTTTCAAGGAAAAGATGTAAAAGGTGAGGTGTTCAAAATGGATGAATATAATGATCTTGAAGAATTAGAAAATCTCACGGAGGAAGAATTCAAGACAATTCATCAACTCAAACGCACCAAACCGAGAGCATCTGTCCCGTTTTTTGTTGAAGTCATTACTTACACAAAACCAACAACTTTTATGAGTGAGGAAAGCGATGATTTGTCGAGTGATGAAGACGAGGCTACTTCCAAGGAGACGAGTCCAGTGGTAAAGGAAGAAAAGGATACTAGGGAGCTTAAAAAAAGTGAAGAAAAATTGGAGACTAAAGGGATCAAACGCAAGATCGATGGAGACGAGACCAAAGCTAAAAAGGAGCATTCAAAGAAGGCGTACATTCGACGTGTCCAAGCTTACAAGAGGCGATGGAAAGAACAGAAAATTCAGGTGGTGATGGACTCCTCTGATAGCTCAACGTAGGAGGCACGGAGTCCGGCTTATGACTCCGTCAAAAAGAAGGGCTTCTCGGAGGAAACTCGAGCTCGGTTTGCATTTTCTCTTCTTTTCATTTTAGTTTTTGAATTTTTAGTTTTTAGGAATATCAATTGTCACATCATTTAATAATCCTCTAAATGGTAAAAATCGAGTGTGAGGGTTCTTAGAATTAAAGAGTTTTCAATATTTAAAGTGTTTAATAATAATGAAATTAATTTTTCAAACCAGAAGCAAGCTCACGATGTGAGAGTTGAAGGCTCACGACGTGAGTCTAGACTGATATACGGACTGGAATATTTTAACGATCAGCCCACCATAGATGATCAACTCATTTAGAATAATCCAATAAGTGTATTAGTTCATTTCCGCTTGGTTAATCAGCCCAATTGTTTTAGCCCACAAATAGCTCACGACGTGAAGTCCTTATCCTCACGACGTTAGCAAGAAAAAAATAGGACCACTTGAATAAAGAAATCAGATTACGTTTGACCTACCATTCTCTTAGCCCAATAGTGTTGTTTAATGTCCAAATACATCTTGTCCGATCCAGGATGAATGGAGTATCGTGTCTTGTGGGCTTCCTTCATAACGGTCTCCCTAAATCCTCCGATTTTTGGGACCCAAATACGGTTCATGAAGTAGTATACCCCATTCTCTCTTGCTTCTAGGTTCTTTTCCATCCCGCGCAACGCCTCGCTAATTCTATTTCCGCTTTCATAGCCTCCGGCTGGACTGATGCAATTTGAGTGGCCAGATGAGATTGAATGGTTATCGAGTGCATTTTCGTACGGCGATTAGTGTACTCCTTCCGACTTAATGCATCAGCTACCACGTTGGCCTTTCCTGGATGGTACTTGATCTCGCATTCGTAGTCGTTTAGCAATTCCACCCATCTTCGTTGTCTCATGTTTAGCTCCTTCTGATTCAAGATGTGCTGGAGGCTCTTGTGGTCTGTGAAGATGGTGCACTTGGTACCGTACAGGTAGTGCCTCCAAATTTTTAGAGCAAAGACCACGGCTCCCAGTTCTAGGTCATGGGTCGTGTAATTTACCTCGTGCGTCTTTAGTTGGCGGGACGCATATTCTATCACTCTTCCACGTTGCATGAGAACGCAACCTAAGCCCTGATTCAACGCGTCACAGTAGACTACAAAATCTTCCGTTCCTTCAGGCAGTGATAGTACAGGAGCGCTACAGAGAGCTTGCTTCAAGGTTCGAAACGCAATCTCTTGTCGGTCTGTCCACTTGAATGGCACGCCCTTTTGTGTAAGCAAGGTAAGCGGCTTGGCGATCTTAGAGAAGTTTTGGATGAATCTCCTATAGTAGCCTGCTAGGCCTAAGAACTGACGAATTTCTGTGGGCGTAGTAGGAGTTGCCCATCCTTCCACAACTTTGACCTTAGAGGGGTCCACATGAATTCCGTCTTGGCTAACCACGTGGCGTAGGAAATTCACACTCCGAAGCCAGAACTCACACTTGGAGAGTTTGGCGTAAAGCTTTTCCGATCGCAGAGTGTCTAGAATTTGTCGTAGATGTTGGCCATGCTCCTCTTTGCTTCGAGAATAGACGAGGATGTCATCGATAAATACAATGACGAAGTTATCAAGGAACGGTCAACAGATTCGATTCATTAGGTCCATAAATGCGGCGGGTGCATTCGTTAGACCGAAGGGCATTACGACGAATTCATAATGTCCATAGCGGGTTCGGAAAGCGGTTTTGGGAATATCTTCTTCTCGGACCTTGAGTTGATGGTATCCAGACCGTAGATCTATTTTGGAGAAATAACTAGCTCCTTGGAGCTGGTCGAATAGATCATCGATTCGTGGGAGTGGGTAGCGGTTTTTAACAGTGAGTTTATTCAACTCTCTGTAATCGATGCACATTCTGAAAGATCCGTCCTTCTTTTTGACAAAGAGCGCCGGAGCTCCCCACGGCGAGTAGCTAGGTCGGATAAATCCCTTGTCCAGAAGCTCACTGAGTTGGCTGGACAATTCCTGCATTTCAGCAGGAGCCAACCGATATGGTGATTTAGCGAGAGGAGTCGCTCCTGGAACAAGGTCGATTCGGAACTCAACCTGTCTCTCTGGGGGTACTCCTGGAAGATCTTCAGGAAACACGTCCGGGAATTCACACGCTACCGGAATATTTTGGATGTTAGTTTCTTCTTTGGTCCTATCCACTATGTGAGCCAGGAACGCCAAATTGTTCTTTCGCAGGTGTTTTTGTGCTTTGATGCACGAGATGAGGCGAAGATTCGTACTGGGTTTGTCTCCGTAAATCACTAGGATTTCGTGATTCGGAAGACGAAGGCGAACGGCCTTCTCGCAGCACAAAATCTCAGCATGGTGGGGGCTTAACCAATCCATACCGATAATTACATCGAAACTCCTAATTGATACTGGCATTAGGTCTATTCGAAAGACGTGCTGGTTAAGGGTTAGGGTACATCCAGTGTAGATCTCCTCAGTGGATTCGGTTTTCCCATTGGCCATTTCCACCGTATATGTTTCATTTAGTCTCTGGGGTTGTTGTTTTAATAAATGTTTAAACTTCTCACTCACGAAACTTCGTTCCGCTTCGGTATCAAATAAGATGCATGCATAAGTGTGGTTTAGGAGGAACGTACCGGTGACAACTGCGGGATCCTGGACTGCATCACTCTGACCCATAGTCAGCATTCTTCCTGCTCCTCTGTTTCCTGAGTTGTTGTTAGGGCAATCTCGGCGGAAATGCCCCGTCCTTCCACACCCGAAGCAGGTGTGGCTAGGCCCTGCATTATTGCCGCCGGCATTGGTGTTGTTGTTATTGCGGTAGTTGTTGTTGTTGTTGTTGTTGTTCTGGTTGTTTCCCTGACTCTGGTTCCTAGGAGGGTACGTCCTGCAGAACCTTGCAGTGTGTCCCCTTCGGTTGCAACTGGTGCAGTGGAGTTCCTTGCATTCGCCGTGATGGTGGAGGCTGCACTTATTGCAACTGGGAAGATTACCGGAGTAGGGTCTTGAAGCATTTGAAGCAGCTGAGGCTGGAGCATGTGGTGTGGCTAGAACCGGTGCGGTGACAGCGTTAACTGTCACCGTTTGCTGCCTTTTAGAGGTCTCGGGGCCCTGACGCCCTTTCCTCTTGGGGTTCTTCCCTCTCCTGCCATCACCCTCCTTTTTCTTCTCAGTCTCTACTGGCTTCTCGCCTCTTTTGTTGTTATGATCGTACAACCTCTTGGCCAATCTCTTCGCACTGTCAAACGTTTCAGGGTTTGCAGCTATCACATTCCCTTGAATGGGGGATGTCAGTCCCCAGATGAATCGTTCAACCTTCTTTCCTTCTGACGTGATCATACCCGGGCACAATAGAGATAATTCGCTGAATCTCGAGATGTAGGCGTCGATGTTCGCATTCTGCACCATGAGGTTCCATAGTTCCTGCTCCATCCTTTGCATTTCGCATCGAGGGCAGTACTCAGCCATTAACATTTCTTTCATTTCTGCCCATGGGATAGAGTTGGCGACAGGGAGCGTCATAGCTTCCACATGTCCATTCCACCAAGTGAGGGCTTGGTCCACAAAAGTGCATGCCGCGAACTTCACCTTCATCTGCTCGGGGCAATCGCATATCTCGAACACCGACTCTACCTTCTCGATCCATCGCTTCAAGGTAATCACCCCTCCAGTGCCATTGAAAGTTCGGGGTTTAGCGTTTGCAAAGTCCTTGTAGGTGCACGTTTTAGTGGGTCCTTGATTCGTCCCGTTGTTCGAACTTCCGGAGCCTTGCCCATTGCCTCCTCCGTTGTTCCCTCGGTGAAGTTGTGCCATAGCTGCGGTGACCGCAGCGGACACGGCTGCCTGGAAAGCAGTGGTGTCGACCTCGGGCGAAGTTGGCTCGGGATTTCCGCGAGTAGCTCGGCGAGGCATCTTTCTGTCATGAAACGGAAAGATGTTGAGTGTATGTGGTCTCTGTGAGGTCGTGATCCTACTAACTAGATGTATGGTGCGAACCTAAACATTACTATCATCAAGCATACAATCATAACTTCTCAACACATAACAACTTGTAATATCTTAGCAAAACACATAAAAGTTTATTAATATTATCCGCGTTTAGTACAAGAAAATTTGCTCGTAAGAGCATACATAAGTAACACTAATCCGACAGCATAACGGCTCCATGAGTAGTGTAGTCACTTAAACATAGAGCCGAAGTACATAATATAGTTCCTAATGTCCTACCATGATAAGTCCATCTCTAATCGCGATGTGCTGCGTCTGGAGGTGGTGCCGAAGATGTGGATGCTCCCTGAAGACGAGCCACTAGGCGTTCTGCGTCCTAAAGTCGAGACTCCCACCTTACCTGCCTCATGTGAAACTCCCGAAGGACGTCACGCGTCTCCTGTTCCGCACGCTCGACCCTAGTCCACAACTGGCGCACTTGATCAGCAGTGCCCTGAGCAAGGTCGCCGGTGTCCCGTAATCGTCTCACCATGACCGGTAGGGCTCGGTCGGCCGGTCCTCCGTCCCTCAGATCAAAGAACTCCCGTGACCTGCCAAACGGGGGTCGCTGTCCCTGATGTCTGCTCCATCTCCAAAGATCGATGCCCCAAGGAGGGGTAGGTCCAGTGGGACCCACACGATAAGCAGGCACCCTGATCGGGTAAGGGGGGTCGATGACCTCGGACTCTGCGTCCGAATCACCCCCTTCGCTGTCCTCGAGCTCCTCTTCGAATTGCTCTTCGTCTGCTTCGGGTTCGGCAGGCTCGCCCTCGGCTTCCGCCTCCGGTTCTCCGTCAGATTCTTCTTCGGGGTCTTCCTCAGGTTCCTCTTCAGGCTCTTCCTCAGGCTCCTCCTCCTCTAGCCACCCGTTGTTTCTCTGATTAGAGAAATAGGGGTCTCCAGGGTGATGAAAACCAGCCATGCTGTCTGCGCGAGTACGTAATCATGCTAACATTATTCCTAGGTTCTATGACTATTGTACAGACTAAGCAAACGTTCTCTTGTTGGTGATAAAGGGTATAGTTTTAGGTTCCCTAGCTATCTCGATCTCATCCAGACGTGTGTTAGTTTTACTTTGGAGAGAATGTAGTTGATCAGGCTACATTCACTCCTTGGTATCACTAAGAACAGTTCCGAATTAACCGAGATACTAGCATTATTGTGTTTAATTCTGCGTCAGGTCCTTATTCCTAATGTAAGCAAGCGTGTTTTATTTGCTTATTTTGTTCAGAGTTATGTTAGTCCCTCTTTTTGGTTTAAAGTTGCATATCAATGTGTGGCTCGACATGCTAGTTCACTATAAACAAAGCTCTGATACCAACCTGTCACACCCCCAATCCAGGTGGCGGAAACGTTCGGGGGCTGTCGTGACTCAATTGAATACCATAACATTGTATATATATATATGAAACGTAACAACATTCGTCACCATGCATTAATATTGTACAACCAGTAGAGTTTACATGAAATACATTGTTTAAACATTACATTCCCAAAATAGATTGTTCGATTCGTACATAAATAAACTGCAAGCCATCACTGAATATGATTTCCTTTGATTCACTGGTTCCCTGAGAATACAAGTATTTTGAAAAAAAACGTCAACATATGGAATGTTGGTGAGTTCATAAGTTTTATTTGAAAAGCAATGTTTCGTATCGTTTGAAAACCACCAGAAAATCCGATATTTTCTGAAAATAGTATAGTAAAAAAGGTGTGAAGATCCATAGGTATGCTTGTTTGTTTTCTATACTTGTAAAAAAAAATTGTTTATTGTAATTGTATGTATTTCGAATCTGTATGTATTGAAAAGCCTAGGAAAACCCGATGTTTTCCTAATTTTTTTGAATTCCATGAATTTACATTGAAACCATTGTAACGCATGAAGTTACCATTACCAGACGACATTGGATTATCTTGAGCATGATTATCTGCTACAAACACGCGTTACACAAACGACTCGTCTATAGCAATACTAACGATCCCGTAGGCGTCGTCCGTACTAATCACGTTATCCAACCGTCCTGACTACGTGTAGTCCCACATCCGAAGAGAAAGAGGACACGAAGGCCTCGATGACTCCATTAGCCGGTTGGGGATAAAAAGGTACGAGGGGTCCCAGACCCGCCTCGCATAAAAGGCAGACTCTACTAGCGACACTAAAGGACCCTTGGGGACCAGTAGTCTACAAGCCATTGAAAGTCCGGTTACGTCGTGTCGGATCGGTAAAACCCAACACTTCGTAAGATTGAAGTCTTCGGGCCTTAAGATCAGATCGTTGGGCTAGCTAGGCTCGACGAACAAGATTTTACACTTGTGGGACCCGAAGATAGTGCGTAGACGTCTGTGCACATTCGCATGTATAATGAATTCCAAATCGTTAGTTGTATGAATCATAGTGTTGAATTATCATAGTGTCGTCGTGTTAGTAGTTTCGGATTTTTATTGGTTCGAGACCGAACCAATTCGTTTAACAACGACTTTTGGTGTTGTAATGTATTGTATTTTGTCGATAGTCGTGGTACCATTATTTGGTCAAATTGCATGTAATGAATTAGTCTTGAAAATTTTCTGTTTTCAGCCCCTCCTTGTTTGTAAAATTTACTTTTTCAACCCTTTATTTAAATACTTTCCGGTTTGGTCCTTAAATCAATTTTCTTGACATTTTAACACCAAAAATTATTGAAATGAATATTTTCCAGCATATTTTTCATAGAAAACAGCTTAAGTCCCTGAAATTTCAGTTTTCTCGGTTATAATCCTTCTTTTTCGCAAGTTTGACAATTTTGGCCCAAATTGTAAAATTTTTGCAACTTTGGTCCTTTTTAAATTTAAAAAGCATTTTAAACCTTTGAAAAGGACTTGGATCACTTATGGTCCACTGTTTTACAGAAAATCACAGTTTTGGCCCTCCAAAACAGAAAAATTCGCATAATGGGCCTCATTGGGCCGAAATTGTCATTTTTAGCCCATTAAGCTTGAAATTTATGTTTTTAATCCTCTAAATGAGTATATTTCCAGAAATTGTTTTATTGAAACTGTTTTGACACACTTCATCCATCAGATTTCGTGAAATGTCAATTTGGGCCCTTAATTTTGTATTTTTCACATTTTAGGCCCAAAATTTGTGTTTTTAGCTTAAAGAAAATTGTTACTAAACCACTTAGCTATTTTTCTTGAAACACTTTGTATGTAGAAATACATTTGATGCTAAAATCATTTAACATAAGTTATATCTTGGTTTTGAGGAGTTTTATGGCTAGATCCAACATTAAAGCACATAAAAGCATACATATAAGCATGGAAATCATACAAGGCATACAAACACATATAGATCTACACTTTCACTTGTATTCCCCCCCCCCAAAAAAACTCATAAAATAGAAAATAGGGGGTATGAAGCTCACCTTGGGTGTGGGGGCTCGGTTTTGCAAAGAAAATGGAAGGAAAATGAAGTGATTTTCGGCCTTAGCACCCTTCCTTGGTAGATCTCGAGTTTGGTGACTTCTAAGGTGTATGATCACAATTTGGAATAGATTTAGAAGAGGTTTTTGATGGAATGAAATAGTTAGATCATATATATAAGTAAATACTTACCTAAGATGATGATTAACTTGCAAAATCCTCTTGAAAGCTCCTAATTTTCGAGATTTTTGGAGTGGGGAGGAAGGAGTGTTCTTGAGTGATCTAGAGAGAATTTGTGAGAGATTTGTGAATGTGTGTGTGTGTGTTTCGGCCGAGAGGGAGAGGGAGGAGAGAAGAGAAGTGATTTTGAAGTGATGTGCATGGAGGTATGTGAGATATTTTGCATGGAAGTCCTTTGGATAATAATGATGTGGCACAATAAGTCAACTCTTCCATCCTCTTGGGCTTGTGCATTTGGGCCGAGAATTTGGAAAGAAAAGGAAAAATTTGGGCCTTTGCCCCTAAGCCCAACATTAGTGTTAGTTTGGGTGTTTATTGGCCTTATAAAATAAAATTGTGATTTTTATGCTTTTAATAAGCTAGATTAGGTTAATTATGGATCAAAGCTTTTAATTTATTTCATTCTAGGCCCAATATGGCCCATAATATTGAAATAAATGAATGTGGGTCCAATTAGAGCCCAATTAGGGTTCTAAGCCCATGATAGTCTAATTGGAAGCTTATTGGTCCATGTGGATCCAATATGGGAGTCCTAGTCCAAAATGGACTTAAACAAGGACTTCTAGGGTTTCCAATTGTTTGATGACTATTTGTAGTACTTGTATGATGTATTTGATTGAAGTTTTTGATGTCATCATCATAGGTGTTACACATGTTCTTAAGTTTTTGATTCACATTAGCTTGAATGTATAGATTACATGACACAAAATTTCCAGTTGTGACAGGTCAAAGGTTGACCGTTGATTGTTGTTGACTTTTAGGGTTTAGTCAGTGTTTGGAGTTATGAGCCATTAGAGGGGTAGAATGGTCTTTTACCCTTAGAGAACTTATAGAAAGGGTCAGCCTAGCCTTTAGAAGTTGTATTAATTAGAGTAATTATTTATGTGATTAGACGGAGGCTAGTGCAGTATTTCAGAGTTCGAGGTGTTACCGAGTTACCTGAGGTGAGTCTTCTCACTATACTTTACTTAGAGTGGTAATTAGAGTTATGTGACAGAGTATGTTGTATGCTATTACATGATGTGATATCTATATGTTTCTGCGCTATATGTGATCCAGAGTTTACAAAGTTAGGACCGAATGGTCCACAAAGTTAGGACCAAAGGGTCCACAGAGTTATGGGACTGGAGGGTCCCACTGAGACACTTCGACCAGAGGGTCATACAGAGTTATAGCCTTGAGTGGCTAATATGTGTTTTATGTGGTATTTTGGGGAACTCACTAAGAATTTATGCATATAGTGTTTGGTGTTATGTGTTTCAGGTACTAGTGAGGATCGCAAGAAGGCGTCGGCATGATCAGTACACACATGAGGAGTCTTTATACTTTATGATCTTTGGTTGTGTTATATGGATTGATATGTGAAACGATGAGATTTTATAATGTTTATGAATGGAAATATGTTTTTTTTTTAAATGTGAAAAATTGTTTGAAAAATTATGGTGTTACAAGTTGGTATCAGATTCTTGGTTTGAGGGATTCGGATGCACCTTCGAGCGCATTTGAACTCAAACTGAGGGTTTGAGGGATTTTTCGAAATAAAACAAATTTTTCTAAAAGTGTAAAAAGGTTTTGAATAGAGCAAAGCAGAGCAGTGTGTACGATCAGCCAGTGCCCGAACGATGATTTCCCAAAATACCCTTATATTATGTGATATGAGATATGAGATAAGATGTTATGCATGCTAGAGTAGGCTAGGTATTCCTATTAGGATTAGAGTGGCCTGATTTGTGATGCCTTAGCTTAGGGGTTTTGCTGCTAGGAGATGCTTGAGAGTGAGTAGATAGCAACAAGGAACTATGAGAGATCTGCTAGAGAGTAGACTATGCATAGTGAGAATAGAGTACTTGGGATTTGGAATCCAAGGAGGAGGACTTGGGGGTGAATACCGATGTGGTGTGGACGGTAGTATTAGGCCCGTACTACTGAAGACACTGGATCAATGCACAACTCAAGTAAGAATCCTTAGGGTACCAGGGATCGAGTAGGAATGGGATATCGAGTGTGTGTACACTCGAGTGAGTCTCTGATATTTTGTGTTGTATTTCAGAGAGATATCATGGTTGGGACACGCCACACACCTGAGAGCAGTGGTGTCAGTTACGAGGAGATCCGTAGGTTGATTCATGAGGAGGTGGTTGCTGCCATCCGCATAGAGATTCCAGAGATGTTCGGGTCTATTAAGACCACGTTGATTGAGGATTTTGATGAGAGATATGCAGCGGTTACTGAGGCTGCAGCCGCTATAGCTACCGCAGCTGTTGTTGCTGCCAGACCTCAGGGTGGTGATTCGTTGCTGTTCCGAGAGTTCAACAACACTAAGCCATCAAAGTTTGATGGGACGCAGGATCCAATTGCTACGATGAGATGGGTTTCTGATATTGAGGGATGCTTCTATACATGTTCATGTCCGGAGCATCTGAGGGTTCGGTTCGTGTTGAACCAGCTTTACTTGGGTGCGAAGGACTGGTGGAAGTTTGTTATAACACACTATTAGCCTGTTGAGCTTGCTGTGGTGACCTGGGAGGGGTTCACCGCCATGTTTCGTGATGAGTACGTTCCCCCGGTGGAGAGGGAGCGATCAGACTAGGAGTTTCTGACCCTCAAGCAGGGTACTAAGTCTGTTATTATGATCACTAGGATGTTCCATGAGAGGGTGATGTTCTGGCCTGAGCACGTGTCTACCGAGCAGGCACATATGAGTCGGTATCTGAGTATTCTGAGGAGGGACATACGAGAGTTCGTGGCGAACTCGTCGTACCGGACATTTTCCGGGCTCCAGGCAAATGCTCGGAAGAGGGAGACAGAGTTGGAGACTCAGACTAGAGAGGAGGTGGAGTCTCAGGGGAGGGATCGGCGGCTGGCTCAGTCCCAGTCGGCACCAAGCGAGCCAAGCCCGCTGATTCAAGAACAGGGAACCAGAAGGGCCGCACTTGTGGCAAGTGCGACAAGGGTCATGAGGGGGTTTATAGAGCAAGGACTTGCTACAAGTGTGGAAAGGAGGGGCACGTGGCCAAGGATTGCCCCAAGGGGTTTGTAGTATGTTTTCACTGCAACCAGACAAGACACTGGAAGGCCGAGTGTCCACAGTTGTGGGGGTCATCCCAGGGGGCATTACATGGATCTGCTTCTGCTGCCGTTTGAGCTGCAGAGAGTCGGCCAGTGAAGGCCGAGGCGCCAAAGGCTCGCAGGAGAGCCTTCCAGTTGACGGTGGAGGAGGTCCGCGCAACGCCAGATGTTGTGGCTGGTATGTATTCTTTCATATATCTATTTTGAGTTGGTAGTGTTATGCTTATATTATGATATGCGTAGGTACATTTTTTGTGAGTTTTGTACCTGCTTTGGTGTTATTTGACTCGGGTGCGAGTCGGTCTTTTTTGTCGTTAGCCTTTAGTCAGCACATCAGTATCTGTCAAGAGGCTTTGAGTCGACCTCTACGAGTTTCCATAGCTGAAGAGTGAGCGGTGTATGCGACTGATGTGATTTGAGGATGTGTGCTCGAGATCTTTGGCGTCGAGTTTCCGATTAATTTGGTCCCGATTATGATGGGTGTTGTCTGTATCATTGTGGGCATGGACTGGTTGAGCAGATTTGGAGCGGTTATCGACTGCGAGCGACAATTGATGACCATACGAGACCCTAGTGGGGGAGTTCTTACGGTTTATGGTGAGGGTACCCGTTTTGGGTCAGCATTTTGTTCGGCCGCTAGAGCGAGGCAGAGCCTATAGCAGGGCTGTAGTGGGTTTGTGGTGGATATGAGAGTAGATGCAGAGAGACCGAGGTTGGTTGATGAGGTCCCGATAGTGCGTGAGTTCCTGGATGTTTTCCCCGAGGAGTTGTCGGGTGTGCCTCCCGAGAGGCAGGTAGAGTTCTGTATCGATTTGGTTCCAGGGGAAGCGCCTATAGCCAAGGCGCCCTATCGCCTTGCGCCTCCAGAGATGCAGGAGTTATCCTCGCAACTCTAGGAGCTGTTAGGGAAGGGGTTTATACGGCTGAGTGGCTCGCCGTGGGGAGCACCGATCCTTTTTGTCAAGAAAAAGGATGGTTCACACCGAATGTGCATTGATTACCGGGAGTTGAACAAGCTGACGATCAAGAACCGTTACCCCTTACCGAGGATCGACAATTTATTCGATCAGTTGCAGGGAGCCTCTTGGTTCTCCAAGATTGATCTAAGGTCTGGATATCATTAAATGAGGGTGCGTGAGGAGGGTATCCAGAAGACAATGTTCAGGACTCGTTGTGGGCATTACGAGTTCGTGGTGATGGCTTTCGGGCTCACCAATGCACCAACGGCGTTCATGGATCTCATGAACAGAGTGTGCAGGTCGATATTGGATCGTTCAGTGATCGTGTTCATTGATGACATATTGCTGTATTCGAGATCCAGAGAGCAACACGAGGAGCATTTGAGGGAGATCCTCAGAGTTTTGAGATCGGAGAGGCTTTACGCCAAATTCTCCAAGTGTGATTTCTGGTTACGGGAGGTCCAGTTCCTAGGACACCTCGTCAACCAGAATGGGATATTGGTCGATCCGGCCAGGATTGAGGCGGTGATGAGTTGGGAGGTGCCGAGATCCCCACCAGAGATGAGGAGTTTTCTGGAGTTGGCCGGCTATTATCAGAGATTTCTCCAAGATTGTTGTTCCTCTCACCAAGTTGACTCGGAAGGGCGTAGCATTCAGTTAGGGCCTAGAGCAGCAGGCCTCATTCGAGACACTTCGTCAGAGATTATGCAAAGCTCTGGTATTAGCCCTTCCGAAGGGGATGGAGGATTTTGTGGTGTATTGTGACGCGTCGATATCAGGATTGGGTGTGGTGCTGATGCAGAGAGGTCTAGTGATAGCATATGCATCGAGACAGTTGAAGCCTCATGAGACGAGATATCCTACTCACAATCTGGAGTTGGGGGCTGTAGTGTTCGCCCTCAAGATCTGGCATCAATATTTGTATGGGGTCCGGTGTACCATATACACGGATCACAAGAGCTTGAAGTATCTGATGGATCAGCCCAACCTGAATATGCACCAGAGGAGATGACTGGATGTGGTAAAGGATTATGAGTGTGAGAACCTGTACCATCCGGACAAGGCTAATGTGGTAGCCGATGCCCTGAGTCGTAGGGCGGAGAGTGCCCCGTTACAGGATGTTTGTTTGAGATTGATAGTGATGACTCCGGTGTTGGACACCATTCGGGGAGGCCCAGGTAGATGCCATGAGACCGGAGAACCGTAAAAGAGAGCGGGTCATTGGAAAAATATCTGAGTTCGTTGCCGATAGTCATGGGCTTATGACCTTTCTAGGTCGGATTTGGGTGCCGTATGAAGGCGGGGCATGTACCATTCTGATGGAGGAGGCGCATAGATCAAGATTCTCGACCCATCCCGGGGCCACTAAGATGTATTTGGACCTGAAGAGGGAGTATTGGTACCCTGTATGAAGAGGGACGCCGCGTGGTTCGTAGAGAGATGCTTGACCTGTTGCAGGGTGAAGGCCGAGCACCAGCGTCCGCATGGCAAGTTGCAGCCCATTGAGGTTCCCGAGTGGAAGTAGGAACAAATTTCCATGGATTTTATCACCAAATTGCCGAGGACTGCGAGGGGAGTCGATGCAATTTGGGTGATTGTTGATCGGCTGATGAAGAGCGCTCACTTCCTTGCTATCAGTGAGAGCTTTTCTGCTGAGAGGCTGGCAGAGTTATATGCGAGTGTAAAGCCCGAAAAACGGATCTACCAATGATCAAAGACAAATAACAGAAGCAAAGATGAAATAATAAGCAAATAACAAAACGAACCAAGCTTGCATACGCCTTAAAGCAATAAAACGTCAGATACAACTTCGAGAAAACACGAAGGCATCAACAACCTTTAAAGTCTGACACAACGCCCTATTTATAGCCATGACTTACAACCGCAAGGAGTTTACGGCCGTAAACACATAACAACCGTAAACTAGACAAAATTGGTTTTTCCTACACAATCACTACCACTAATCAGTATGCCTAGACCAAACCATTAGATAGGGTCTTTCAATCTCCCCCTTGGTTTGGACTAGCTCAAGCCCATTCCTTTGTTGACAATAATCACGTCCATCTGGCCCATCGCTCCATTCCACATTCTCTTGCTTAGAATCTTTGTGACCATCGTTGTGTACACCTTGGCTCTTTCCTCGTAAATATCTTCAACAAGTTTAATTTGAAAGTTGCTAACATAATGAATATCCCATTTCCTGAACTGCAGCAAGTCTCTATGATCGTACAAACGAATACACCAATTCTTAAGTTTGATAACCGTAGACCCAGCATTGCAAAGAACTGAGAGATCCATCTTGATAGCCTTGAAGTACAGGAAACTGCTTGACTTGTTTCGTTGCAGGCCACATCACTACCTGCAACGGCTTGTCAGTAGACGGTTCGAAGACATCTGGGTGTTCAAATATAACTGACTCTGCCGTCAGCATCGATGGAAATCCTTTCTTCACTTGATCATCCAGAAAGTGTTTAAACTGAGTAACCTGAGGAGTGTTGAAAATATTGATAAACGGAGCTTGAGACAATTCTGTTAGATCAATTCTCGTGAATGACCTAAATGCATGAATATCCTTATACAACTCTGAATTACCACTCTTACGAATGACAATCCACATTCTGAGAGCATCATGAAATCCCCAGGCAGCCACTCCAAATGTATCTCGGAACCTAACAACTTCAAGATCAGTAACAGTTATTAAGGGTTCGCTCCGAAATGTATTCTGATTAATATTCCGTTTAAATAACAATTGTCCTCTCTGAACATCATCTTCTTGGTTACGACAAATCAGTTCTTGAATGTGTGGAGCCAATGGAGG
Source organism: Lactuca sativa (assembly GCF_002870075.4). Classification (NCBI taxonomy): domain Eukaryota; kingdom Viridiplantae; phylum Streptophyta; class Magnoliopsida; order Asterales; family Asteraceae; genus Lactuca; species Lactuca sativa. The sequence continues at coordinate 147,573,850 of NC_056631.2, forward strand.
TTCAACAACAACACGCTCAGCAGTACCAAAAGATTGACCGACTGGTAAGTCAACCGGAAAAGCTTGTACGTTAAGATTAATCCTTTGTACTTCAACGGATGTCTGGTACCTCTCACCAAAATCAACTTCAAGTTTCTTCTTTAACTCAAAATAACTCAAAGTCAGCAGATTAAAATGTACTTGTAAATCGGAGATCTGCTTGCTTTTCACCTTCTTATCCTTCTTGAGTCCAGCCAGTTGTCCGCGAAGACTAGATTTATCTGATTGTAGCTTGGATACTTGGATACGAAGATCGACATTCTCGGCACGAAGCTCTGCCACCTGAATATCAAGCTCAATATTTTTCTGGCTAAGAACCAAAATTTCTTTCTGCAGACCAGCAAGAGTAAGATTATCATCCCTAGCACCACCTTCTTCAATGGAAACACCCTTTCCTCGAGGATCTGGCGATACAAGTTGTTCTTCAGCCATGTGCAACGCCAGCCTTTCAGAAGCAACATCTCGACGGTATCTAGGAACTGAGAAACCAGACGGTGCAGAGGAACCACCAACATCAAATGTTGAACTCGGACCAGTAGGAAACATCTTTGTAGTGGTGAGCCTTGTAGTAGTAGTAGTGAAAGGTGGGGTAGGAAGACCACTAACCAAACTTGTGATTAGTTTAGATTGTCTTGCATCAAGTCTTTTTCTTTTAGATTGTTGTTGGTCAGCTTCAGGAGAGAACACACTCACAAACGGTTCGGGAGTAGGAGAAACGGACACAGGAGGGGAACATCCCATAACCATCTCCATAAGAATAGAAGTCGACACCATTTGCTTTGAAGTAGGAGTTCGCATATCAAACGTCTCGCTCGATTTCCTTGTCTCAGTTGTGTGAAGACCAACATCATCGACATTATAGAAAATTGTGTCAAGATTTTCATGAGACACAACATTAGAACTACTTGCCAACGAAGCTGCAATATCATCGCGATCAAAACCAGTTAAATCTAGATCATCAAAAGAGTCATTTCTCTCTTCACAAATACTCATCTCTCCACCAACTTGATCATCACTCAACTCTTTTTGATGTTCTGAGACAGTTTGAACTTTGGGAGTTAGAGAGTCTTCTTCCTCGGTTTCTTCATCTTCGGACACATCTATAACAATGTTGGTTGGCGTTGACTTTTCAGCAGATGTCTGCTCCGAGGAAGTTTGCTCAGACGACTCATATGACTATGAAGTTTCATCCAGTTTAGTAAATTTCCCAAACTTTTCAAGAGGATATAGTCCTCGAAATATGACTTTGCCTTTCCGATTTTGTTTGATGAGTCCCACCGTGTGGGGACCCAAGAACTTCATATCCAATGTTTCTCCCGTCTTCCTCACGTTTGGAAACTAAATGTTAATGAACACTTGTACAAAGTGGGGATACAACAGAAAAGTATCCTGAGTAGAAGCTCTGATGTTGATAACAAATTCCTCAAGGATGAACTTTGAGAAATTAAAGCGAAACCCAGCAGCAAGAGATACCAGAGCACCAGTTGTGCGCTGAGAGATCTCATCTGCCCCATACCTCCTTCCTGAGATGCAGCTCACAAAAACATGGCCCAAAAACCTCCAGTATGGGTGTAGCAACTTTTTCAGCGTCGGCGGAAAGGTTCCCTCGTAACTCATTTTTCATAGAACCTTTTGAACATCTTCGATTCCAATCTCTGTCGGGAAATTGGGTTGATCATCAATTAGCAGCGCTTCACGAATAAAGCCTTCATCAATGACAATTTCTCGACCCTGTACTTTCGCCTTCACCGTAAAATTGCCATCATCATCCATGTGTGTCTCTGCAGTCACCCAAAACTCGCGTATTAAACCTTGATAAATCACCGGATGGATAGTGATTGCGGATGATAAGCAACATTCACGCAATCGATGAATCATCGAACGCATATCCGAATTAATAGCCGGAGGGTCCGCGAGTACAATTGCTAGGTTGTGCAAATCTGCAAATTTTAGGTTTGCCATTGTCTGCACTCAAACACAATTGTAAGAAACCTCAAAATAAAATTTTATTTTGACCCAAAAAATATTCTAATTAAAAATATGACCAAAACAAAATTTCATTAAGTGACGATCGAGTTTACTGTTGAGTTTACTGTCGAGATCGAGAAATGAGCTCTTGGGCCGTAAACTCAAAGTTTACGGTCTAAGAATCCCTTTGAAAAGTTATTACACACTATTTCATTATTTAATACATCCAAAGTTCAGGCAGTAAACTCATTGTTCTAGGGCCGTAAACTAGGAGTTTATGGCCGAAGAACAGACAACCGAAAACTCCCCAAAAATCGATCCTGCCTATCGAATTGATGCACAATACTAGTAGATATGTAAATGCAAACATCCGTAGCATCAATATAAATTATAAACAAGTCCAAATCTCAAACATTTGGAGTTTACGGCCGGAGCTTACGGCCGTAAGCTCCGTCGGATCAATTTTTGCGATTTCTGGCATAACGGTGAAACACGAAACAAAATACATATTGGTGATCTAGAAGTGATTACCTTTGTGATGGTGTAAGCGGTTTTCCGAAAATCAAAGAAAAACTTTTTAGCCTTTTGAGAGGGTTTAGGATAAGTTTGCGGCCGGAAACTCGTGAATGGGGAGATTCCGGCAGTGAACTCCTTTTTACCCCTTTTACCCTCACTTACCCTCTTACATGATAATTTCCCAGTATTTCCAACTTCCAACAAAAACTTTGAGGATTAATTTAATTTTTGAAAAATTAAGTAAAATAAAATAAAATAAAATAAGATAAAATAAAATAAAATACAACTTAAAAAAACGAGATTAAAATAAAATTGAAATAGCAAAAGTAATAAAAATAAAATTTAAAATTAACATTTTTACAAAAAAAATTAAAATAAAATAAAAGGAAAAATAAAATTAAAAAAATAAAATTGAGAGAAAAAATATTTTAACTAAAATAATTTTTACACAACAAATTTAACCACTATAACCTTTGTGATGCTTGGATCAAAGTTGTTGGATGGCCTTATTCCGCTTGTCGGTACCCTTATCTTCACATCTTCGTCTGACCGATTTCCAGTATTGTGGTCCACTTAAGCACGAAAGATTTGTGACATTTTTGAACATTTTACTAATGACATGATCCAGGTATATATCTAATTGTAAATTTCTATAATTATGATAACTCCTAAATCTTAAATAAATTCACCTTATGAGCATTTAACTGACTACAACCAGGGATATTGTTGTCCACCTAAATCGAGCAGCGAGATCTACAGACAATCTGTATGAGTTCAATTTTAAGTGTACTGGAACGTGTTTCCTGCTTCCTGATATGCCCCAGCCATCAAGAACTTTCAGAGTACTCCTTACACCGGGTTAGCAGACAACCATTCAGAGAGAGAGGAGATTCATAATTCTATTGCTAACTACTTCAGAGGGGTTGAGAAGAAGAAGGTTGCATATGCTGTGTACCAGGTCGGATTAAAAGTCGTGCAAAGGAGACAACATTTGGCTAACAGATGAGAAGTATTTCACACACACACACACACACACACACACACATATATATATATATATATATATATATATATATATATATATATATATATATATATATATATATATATATATATATATATATATATCTTGCAGAGAAAGAGAGTTGCATATGTTGTGTACCAGGTCGGATTAGAAGTCGCACAAAGGAGACAACATATGGCTAACAGACGGAAAGAAAGAAAATGATATTCTACAGACCTAATTTATCGGAATTTACCAGTCGCCTCATCCAACCGGAATTAAGGACAGAATCCGTACATCGAGGAAAAGTTAAGCCACGGTTCCAAGTACGGGTTCAATTAATGTGACGAGTAGATTCTCATGTATATCTCCCTGCTCAACCTATCCGAGCGTCGTGACATCAGGTTAAACGGATCTAACTAGGTCAAAGTTCGTCAAGTCCTTTAGATTCATTAGGTTCAACTTTCCTAGTCAAGTCCATTTAAAATCTTTCGTGCCTACCAGCACATCGATTACAGAGCGTAGACGATTCAACTTAGGTACGTTACGCCAATTCAGGTTATCCTTTATCACTTGTTAATTTCATTTCCCATCACAGTACTTACAACCGAAGTTGTCAACAATAAAGTTTAAAATGCTGAACATAAATGACACTATTTTTGGAGTTTTTATAATTTTTTGTTGTTTTTGGATTTTTTTTTATTTCTCCCCCTAAATTTGTGCATGGGTGAGAGTACGAAACAAAATAATGTGCAAATTTTAAACTATCCTAAAACACAAAAAAAATTTAAAATGTAAACTAACAAAACCATCATTAAATTGAGAAAAGAAAATGGAAAAAGAAAAAAAAATAAAAACTTAATCCTCAAAACGTATCATTTTCAGAAATCCGACAAGCACATCGAAACGAGCTTTGTTAAATGGCTTTGTGAAAAAGTCTGTCACATTGTTATCAGTGTGGACTTGTTCGATTCGAATTAAAGATCGTTCATAACAGTCTCTGATAAAGTGAATTTTAATGTCGACGTGCTTAGTTTTAGAGTGTTGGACCGGCTTTTTAGCTATATGAATTGCCGCTTCATTATCACAATAGATAGGGGTTTCGAAGTAATTCAAACCGTAGTCCAACAGTTGATGTTGGATCCAGATAACTTGAGAGCAGCAAGCTGATGCAGCAACGTATTCCGCCTCTGCTGTTGAAGTCGAGACAGTGTGCTATTTCTTGCATTGCCATGAAACTAATCTGTCACCGAGGTATTGACATCCTCCTGAAGTTCATTTCCTGTCAAGCTCATGGCCTCCATAATTACTGTCAGTAAAAGCATAAAGATTAAATTCAGAATTCTTCGGATACCAAAGACCCAATTTAGGGCTTCCTTTGATATACCGAAAAATTCTTTTAACAGCAATAAGATGAGAGACTTTAGGATTAGCCTGATATCGAGCGCATTGACAGACTGAAAACATTATGTCAGGTTGACTTGCAGTAAGATACATCAGCGATCTGATCATCGATCGATAGAGAGTTTGATCTACAGACTCGCCTTCAGGATCTGGAGTCAGGAGAGGTCGTTCAGCCATCGGTGTAGAAGCAGAGTTAGCATCGTGAAGCGCAAACTTCTCAAGAATATCCTCCACATACTTGGCTTGATGTAGCAGGATTCCGGTTGAATTCTGTTTAACCTGATGCCCCAAAAACATGGTCACTTCTCCCAACGAACTCATTTCAAATCTTTTCTTCATTACACTTTCGAACTCTTTGCAAAGCTTTTGGCTTGTTGATCCAAAGATTATGTCATCGACGTATATTTGTATGAGTATCTGGTCCTTGTCGACATGCTTTATGAACAATGTTTGATCGATAGTGTCGCGAGTGTAACCATGTTCGAGCAGATGCTTTGTTAGGGTTGCATACCATGCTCTAGGAGCTTGATGCAGCCCATATAACGCTTTGTCCAACTTGTAGACATGATTAGGATACTTCGAGTCGACAAACCCTGGAGGTTGATCAACATAGATTTCTTCCTTCACCTTGCCATACAAGAAGGCAGTCTTGACATCCATTTGCAAGACAGTAAAGTTCATATACGAAGAATACGCTAGGAAGATACGAATAGCCTCCAGGCGAGCTACTGGAGCATAAACCTCAGTGTAGTCAAGACCCTCGACTTGTTGAAACCCACGTACTACCAGTCTGGCTTTCTTTCGCACAATAACCCCTGAATTGTCCTGTTTGTTGCGATAGACCCATCGTGTGTCAAGAGACTTCTTGCCCTTCGGTAACTCAACCAATTTCCAAACACCGAGTTTTTCAAATTGATGCAATTCTTCATGCATTGCATCCACCCAGCTAGGTTCATTTAGAGCCATTTCTACATTCTTGGGCTCAATTTGAGAAATAAAGCAAGAATACAGACATGTATTCACGTCTCCACTCTGACTTCTAGTTTTAACACCATCATCTAGCTGGTCGATGACGTTTTCAATCAGATGATCCCGTTGAACCCTAGAAGGTATTTCTTGGCTGATGTCATTGAGAGAAACAGGTAGAGTGTGAATGTTGAGACCTCCTTCATTTGCTGGTTGAGTAGTACCATATGGTTCTGCGACATACTCATCTGCAATAAGGTCAGGAAAGAGTAATTCCATAAGGGTTGAAGAGACAGCGGAAGCATCATTTGGAACAAACTCTTTCTCTGAAGATATGTGAGGTGTTGATTCAGCATCAGAAGAATCAGTGTGGACTGATTGAGGACTATCATGTTCCAAGAACGGCCCCCTTTGAGGAGTAGCAGAGGACTTTCTCGAAGATGTTGCAGAAGAATCCCCCTCATTTGCAGCAGAAGTCTCCCCCTCAGATGCAGTAGAAGATCCTCCCTTGTGCGAGTCAGAGGACTCTCCTTCAAGTGAAGCTTTAGATTTTCCTTTCGATGAATCAGAAGGTTTGGATACAGGCTTGTACACGACTTCTTCGTCTTCATCTTCATAGATACTCTTCCAATGCGAACCAGTTCTAGATACATCATTTGAATACACGTTTAAGGATTTGAAAATTGACGTATAATCAAACAACCAATCCGGACCCACTCTTGCGTCTGTCTCATTTTCTTCCAACCAACGCACGTCATAGGATTCCACAATTTGTTTGGTTTTCTTATTGTAGACTTTATAAGCGGTGCGAGCAGCATACCCTACAAAATAGCAGTCATTGGCTTTGGCATGAAACTTCGGGTTTGCATCTAGGTGAAGAAGGGTGCAAGGACAGCCAAATACTCGGAAGTGACCGACTGACGGCTTGTGTCCATAGTAGATTTCATATGGAGTTTTCATTTGAGCTTTGTTGATAAGCACTCGGTTCTGAACATAGCAGGCAGTGTTTATCGCCTCCGCCCAAAAGAAAACAGGCAGCTTTGAGTCACACAGCATTGTTCTTGCAGCGTCTTTGAGTGTTCTGTTCCGCCTTTCAGCAACACCATTTTGTTGAGGTGTATGAGCTGAACTAAATTGAAGCAGGATACCCTTTTCAGCGCAGAAGTGATTGAGAACAGAATACTTGAACTCTGTTCCATTATCGGTACGAAGCGCCTTCACCCTATGATTGGTCTGATTCTCAACAAGTACGATGAACTTCTTGATCAATTCAGTGACACCTGCTTTGTTAGATAGAAAGAAAACACACGTAAATCGAGAGCAATCATTAATCACAACTAAATAGTAAGAACTTCTATTGATTCTTAGCACGTTCACTGGACCAAACAAATCCATGTGAAGTAATTGAAGAACCTGACTGCTTGAGTTAACCTATTTTGGCAAGTGCGGCTTTCGATGGTGCTTTCCTTGAGCGCACGACACACATTTTTCAAACGTAATAAAGTCCTTGACGGGCAATCCACGGACCATCTCATTTTTCGCAAGACGATTTAGATTCTTGGCGTTAGCATGACCTAATCTTCGATGCCACAGCATTGCAGTTTGCTCGGAAATCTTGGAGAATAGACACGTAACTTGTTCTGGGAGATTGTTATTCATATCAATAATATAGGCGTTCTCATCCCTTTTTGATCTTACAAGAATCCATTCTTCAGGGATGACAAAGCCTGGCTTTAAGACCATGCATTCCTTGTCAGTGAAATGCGTAGAATAGCCCTTGTCACAAATCTGAGAAACGCTTAACAGACTGTGTTTCAACTCGGGAGCGAAATTTACGTTTTCGAAACTTAGAACTCCATTTGACACGGTTCCCCTTTGAGTGATTTTCCTTCCATCTCCACCCGCAAAAGAGACATACCCCCCATTAAATGATTGAATGCTGTGCAGTTGGGTGATATCTCCCGTCATATGCCTGGAACAGCCACTGTCGACAAACCAGGGTCTGACGACATTTCCCCGCAACTATCCCTGAAAAATGTGTGGGTTTAATTAGATTTGGGCACCCAGGTCATGATCTTCCTGGGTGATCCCGATGCCTTTTCAGATTTATTGCACTTAAACTTCTCTGAGGACACAGATGATGTATTGGGAGCAGGTTTGGGCCTCCATTTATAATTAGGTTTTCTGAAAAACTCAGTTAACTTTGTCATTTTATGCTTAACAATCTGCTTAAAGCATGTGTGACTTCTACCAGAGTTGGTTGAAGATCCACTATTGCTTTGGGATGAGCTTGACCTTGGCGTGGCTATGCTCCCTTTTGGCAGATTGCTCGGGACAAGATGATTAAAAACCTTTTTATGTCTGTGAAAAATACCCCTTTTTCTATTTCGTTCATCTGCCCAATCATCATTTCGAGAGCGACTTCTAGAGGAATTTCTATTTAAAGACCTTCCTCTGAACTCGTTCTTCCCTCTTGGAAGATTATGACTCACAAACATTCGATTAAGACAATTTCTAGCAATATGACCACTAGTACCACAATTAAAACAAATCTGCTTGTTATTGTTAGAACTTGTGCTGCATTTATCAGATTCGTTTTCCCTACAAACACCCTTGCTTGTCTCACAGGAACATGCAACATTATTAGGTTGTGAGGCAAGTGAGGGTGCTATGCTCATGGAGGGTTGTGAAACTAGTGGTGTCTCAACATTTTTATCACAAACATTCAAATTGTCAACCAAATTGTTCAAAAATTTATCAGACATATTAGAAGCACTCAAAACTGTATCAGAAGTAGCAACTACTGTATCAGAAGAATTAAAAACACCACAACAAATATTGTCGCTTAAAACATTTGAAAAAGAATTGTCTTTATTTAAAATGAAAACTTCAGGCTTTGACTGATTCAAGGATTGATCTGCAGGAGAAGTAGAAATGTTAATACTTTCAACATTAATAAATCCTCCCGAAACAAAACCGGAGGGCTTGCCATAAATCATAAATGATTCATTGACAATCTCTTCTTTGGACAAAGGCTTGGATACATATGAATGATTGAAAGGAGGGGGTACATGATTATACCCTAGACCTTTTGATTGATTCCTTTTAAACTGCATACTTTGGTCTATCATATTTGCAACCACCTCACTTGAGAAATCATATTTTCTAACATCAAGTTTGGCGGTCTCAAATTTTCCTTTCAAAGATTCAACTTCAGCCACTAGCTCAACATTTTGTTTGACTACATAATCATAGTTTTCACATTTGTTACTGTAGTCTTCCTGGAGTCTCCTAAAGTCTTTAATTTTAGATTCTAGTTGAGATTTAAGTGGTTTTTGTCCTTTTCGAAGTTGGTACCCTTCATATCTAAGGTCTTCTACGTTTCTTATTAATTTTTCATTGAGTTCATCCTATGATTTTCTACTTCATTGCCTAATGTCTCAATTTTATCCTGTAAAGTTTTTACATAATCTATACATGCCTTAGAGCATGATGGGAGACTTACCTTGGACGAATTAGGTTCATGGGAAGAGGATACCATCAAAGCAAATTGTAGCTTCATCACACTGTCTTCAGCTGTTACAATCCCTGCTGGAGTATCATCCCTTACCTGTGCTAGATAAGCATTTTCTGGTCCAGATAAGTTGAGAGCTTGTATTTGATCATCCCAATCGAAAGATTGTGCAACCATAGCCTTTTCATTGTTTGCTTGACCACTGCTTCGGTTGTTCCCAACTGCAACCATTGTTCTGTCATTATTAACCCTTCTATCGATGTGTGGGCAATCATGAGCAAAATGCCCTGGCTCGTGGCAATCGAAACACCGAAGCTTTCCTTTGTTGAATCCAACCTTCTTATCAGCACTCATTCCCCAATTGTTCTTCCTTATCTTTTTGGGAAACTGTTTTGCCCTAAATACAACCATGGCAATTTGCCATGTGATGTCCATATCCTCAACGTCCTCCGGATGGATTTGATCAAGATCTGCAAATGACAATTGAGGCGGAAGCTCCCCAGCTACAAGTGCATTGTAGCAATTCACAAGCCCTGCTGCAAAGACAAGGCTTTCATCACCCTCCTTTCCTTTTGAAGAGGAGGCCACATTTGAGGATGGAGCAATTTGGGCAGACACGAGTAGTTGACTTTGTGGGTAGGGAATGACTAGTGCAGAAGAAGATAAACCTATAGGGGTATAAGAGAAAGAAGAAAGAGCATTGTTAGTTGAAATGCCAAGATTGGCAGCTGAGTAGGAGTTCACATGATTGATCTCTCGCTGCTTGTCATCAATATCACACGCTTTGATGACAGCCATCACTTCAGCTAGAGAAAGGCGATTGAGATCCTTAGTCTTCTTAATCACAGCTACGTTCATGTCCCAAGATTTTGGGAGAGCATTTAGTAGCTTCTTATTAATTTCTGACTTTGTATAGAAGATCCCTGCCATAGTCATCTCCGTATTGAGAGTTGTGAATCGCTGCAGTTGAGCTTGTTAGGGTGCAAAGTCATGCTTGGATGTAATGTTTTAGGCTTTCCTCTTTGTATGTGTAAATGGGTTGATTCTTTCCTATAAATAGGAAGTGAGTGACTCCCATTATGTAAGGAATCATTTGGAGTGTTAGACTAGAGAGAGAAATGTTGGGTTTTGAGCATTCTAACACTCCTAAGTGTACATGCAACCCTAAATACCTTGGATCTATGTTTTCTCTATTATACATGCAAATAAGAACATCCAAGGTATTATCCTAATCTAGCATACAAAAACAATGAGTGTAACAAGATTGAATACATACCTCTTTGATGTAGAAAGTCTTCATGAAGCTTGAGTGCCTAGCCCCAATAGTGTGGAAGCCTCAAATGGAATCACAATCACCAAAACACTTGGAATAACTTGAGAGAATTCTACAACTCATGAAATCGGCTAGCCCTTTCATTTCACACACTAGTGGCCGATTTTGGTCAAGAATAAGATGCTTATATAGTTAGGGTTACACCATGTAAACCCTAATTGACATGGCCTTTCATTTCCATGATCCATGGGTACAAATACACCATGGAGCATCCATGGACCATCCTATGGGTTTTAGCCCAACTTGATTATCCATGGAGCATTAGCCCACTATACAAGTATGGATGATTTACAGAATCAACCCATATATTTAATTAGTCTTCTTTTGATCACTTAATTAATCCTAGATTAATTCTTGATCAATACTAATTAAATAATCTTATTATTCTTATTATTAATATACTAGAACTTATAATATATTAATAACCATAAGTGTCTTATTTCTCTCATTATAGTCTATCCAAGTGCATGATGGTATGCAACCCAAATGGACCATGCCGGGTCGGGTCAAGTCTTACCAATTATAGTTATGGACTTAGACATTAATCCAACAGTCTTCCACTTGGATAAGTCTAAAACTATTATTACGTATGACTTCAGGAACCAACTGGCAATCGTAGCTCTCAAAAGCTTCTGTCGAACTCTGACCTTGTAGATGAACTCTGACCTTTGTCAGTAACTTGTCCATTAGATAAGGGATCATATATTCCTCCATTCTAGATATCATATGGACTGAGACATGGATTATAATCATTCTCTCTGTCCATTTGTTGTTTCCCGATTTTCGATTTATGACAACTGACTAATTGAACAAATCAAATCAGTCTTGGCCCGGCCGAGCACTTCCATTTGTCATCATCAAATCATCGAGGGGCCCACAGATATCGCTTTTATCCCGAAGGTAAAAGGAACAGATAAACTTCGACTCATATGGCTTGTTCTACTACTTGTTGAATCACACACAAAGGCACGTTTTATAGCACCGAGTTACCAAATGCGTTTTCGTGTAATCAATGTACTATCAACTCATAGTAAAAACTCATATCTCTAGGTTTGAAGAATATAAGATATTATCGTCTCATGATCACTCGTGATAAAATCCATGAAGTGATTCCAATGAGCGCGGGTTGAATCCAATACTCAGAACTTATGAGCACTCATGAGTGTTGTAGCCCTTTGTCCAACACCTTAGACCTCTACAAGCCAACCCATGACAGTCTTAATTCATATCTACTTCCAACATATGACCGATTGTGGATGGTTTGAATAACTTAGTCATTCCGGAAGAATAACCCAGTTTATTCAGGAAGTCAAAACATGCAAAATGAAACACAATAATAATTGAATCCAATATGGTATCAACCCTTTGAACATAAATAAAACACCTTTTATTTATCACCATATGATTACACATTATTCATTGTATACTGTTTCAGCTATCAACTTTATTCTTGAATTTAAAACAATAGTTGTCCCATGCTCCAAGCATGTACACTATGTTTTCTTAAACACTAGTCATGCCACACACCAAGTATGCATACTATGTTTGTCTATGATCTTTACTTTGTGAACTAGATCAATTGAACATAACTTCAATGATTCTCTTTTCACACTCCCAAATCCTTACTGCAAATGCAAGAATTCCAAATTCATGCCATTTACTGAAATCTGTTAGATTCTCAACTTATATGCATTGATCCTCTTGTAACGATTATGCACAAACTCACAAAGACTTGGCAACAATCATTACAGAGTATTCCAAAAGAGATCAACTCCTTGGAAATATCCTTCTTGCATTAAGTTTCCTTAATCTTACACAGATTAAAAATCCTAACTTTGAAACATTTCCAGATTCCATTTTGACTATCACTTCTGAACAAGAGTTGCCTCCTTACAGACTATGTCAATATGGTCCTTCCAGAATTATCACTATACTTCCAACTGTCCTTGAGCAACCAATCTTTGGTAAACCTTAGATTGTCCTCGACAATTGTTTAATCCTTTTAGTCATATCCAGTTCTAAACCTTTTTCCCTTCTTAATGCCCTAGGCATTCGGAAAATTTTAGAAAGGATGATTATAGCACATGTAATCGATCCTGTATCCGAAGCATATGGGACACGATTCATGATGTCTCACATAAAGACTAAACCAGTCTTTTGCTATAATATGTCCATTTTTATTTGCCAAGTTCTCATAATTCAGATTATGAAAAGGGATGCCGTAATCATAATCGAATTTTAGAACGCAAATAATGGACCCATATACAGAATTTCCTTATGTTGAGCCATTCCAACTTGAAATTCATATATATTTCCTTGACTAAATGATTAAAACCTCACGATCTAAGCTTATAGATTTGAGATGAAGTATAATTTCCTCTCCCTTAATTATAGCAAAACAACTCTTTCCCAATTGAAACTTTTGTTTTCTATAATTAACATTGCTAACTTGCAATACTCATCATAATTATCATGCTCCCACTAACATGATGATTATTAGCATAACACTTATGCTCCCACTAGCTTTGACATGTACTCAAAAATCAGCTAACTTTCTTACCAAAGTTCAGATTTCTGATACTAGATTGTTTTGATAAAACTTTATCAAAACCATACACCTTCCCTTAGATAGCACACTTGTGTGTCTAAACAATTATGAAGAGGTATGCCGTAATCATAATGGTTAGACCTTTTTGTCATTTCTCACAAGTCCAGGTTAGTGTGCCGGTAAACCACACACGCTCCACTAACGACTTTGAGAATGCAAATATCACAATTGCTATCTAGCTAAAATCTACTTAGTGAAAGTGTTTCCTCCCCATCATTTTTATGAATCGGAGAGAAACCTTAGGACACTTAGATTTAATGGTGTATGTGTTCTTATCCGTGTGAATTGTCAAAACCATAGTCACAAGACAAGGATAATGACAAATCCAAACTCATATGGATTGAACTCAATCTTAACTTCTTGCCACCTGGCAGCTCAAGGGCCTGCCATTGCTTCCAAGTTGTTATGCAACACATTGAGAACTCTAAGAACTCATATGCAAAGCCACCTTTAACTGGAATGGGCACAGAATATGTCAACACGATAGGTTACAAACCTCAAGTCGTGTGCTAGTGAAGAACTTCAGGTTTATTCTTGATTAGTTCTTGAGACTTTCAAGACCTTTAAGACTCCCACTGTCCTCTTGATCTATAAGACTCCCTTGTTAAACATCCAAGAGATAGTGCGGATTCTAATCAAGACAAACACTTCACACAATTGGCCTAAGTTGGTCTTTGTTTTATCCAAAACATCACAACTTACCAATTTCAAATGTACAAGAGTACAAAACTTTTACTCTTACATTTGAAAAGTGTTTTAAACCTTCTTTAAGACATGTCACTCAAATTACAATCTTGGAGTATGACTCTAAGACTTGTATTGGAACGAAGTATGACTCATCTTCTTGATTTAACCATTTCAACAATTCAAGATCTCTCTTCTTAGTCATAAGAATGCACTAAGATTTCCTTAGAGAACTAATTGTGATATGGTTTCTTAATCATTAAGATGATCACAAAACTGACACTAAAGTACTCTCCCATCTTTTCAGATTTGAGAGAGTTTTATCCTTCTGCCTAATTTGATTCTTCTTATTCGCTCTGCCTTACATTGGAACCTTTTTTCCAATGTCTCAGAGTTACACTTAAGCATGTAAGTATAATCATATTTACTGAGCTTTAGTAAACTATGACGAATAGTCTTATCAAACTTTTGTGGTGGAGTTAATCAGTGCACAAGAATGTGTACTCGATCCCTTAGTCCTTTACTTGACTCACACATCCATGTGAACAAGTAATTAGTCTTAATTTTCCAAAACTTGAAAGTTCTCATTCATCATGCTATACAACTTGCATGATTCCAAGTTCCGGTCCACTTGAAACTTGGGTGATGACAATCTTTCCTTATTTGGTAAATTTAGACATTACCACAAATGAAAGAATCAATTTTATATTTCCACTCTTGCTCTTAATGGAATCATATAAGCAACAATTTTCCCTCAAATGCCATTGTAAGGATATTTTAAAATAAATAAAATCAAAATTTTTTATTTTATTTTAAAACTTTGCGGAAAAACATATCCTTACAATCCATATGAAAACTTGTTGTTATCTATTCCTAAGCAATATCTCATAACTCCTGAGAAGTAGCTTCAAGACTCCGATCTTCAAACTATGCGATAGAAATCCATCTATGCGATCAGATTCAGCATATTCTTTCATTAAGTTTCTTCACTTTTCTTTGATTCTTAAAACATTACCATGTGACCCAGTCACACATGTATCAAGAATCTCAGAATAGAAACTTAACAGAGTTAGATAGTGGACTTTACCTGAAGTAGAGTCAAACTTATTGACTTTAACATCCTTAGGTAAATTTGGCAGCTTCGCAACCAATGCCCCTTCCTTTGGCAATATAAACATATGGACCCTTTGATAATGGTACACGAGACTATCACAGACTTAGATTTTCTCTTTACCATTTGGTCAACCGAGTTGACTATGGCCGATCCCTTTCCACTGGGAAGAGAGAGCTTTACTGGATATCTAATGTCATCATTGTCAATGTCCATAAATTTTTAAGGAAGTTGATCTTAACAAATAGATAAGATCATTAAGGGTCTTGTCATAGTCTGTTTCATAGGTGTTCCAAAAGAACTCACTATGTGACTTAGAAAGTGATTGAACCACCAACTTCTCAAGACTTTGACACCCAACTCTCCCGGCTTGTCAATATGTGACTACATCTCCAAGATGTGATCACACCTAGACCTTGCCTTGCCAATAGGGCTTGAGTGACCTTAAACTTTTCAAGAACTTGTGGATTAGGGAGAATAATTGGAGGAGGTGAAAGAAGTATGATTTCCAAGGGACATCATCTTCATTTAGGAAACCTTGTTTCAAGAGATTTGGGAAGATCATAGGTGTCTAAACCAGACATCTTTTGGGAGATATTCAAGATAGTTGATTTAAAGTCCTTAATATGACACCCAATATGAAATATTAAGGCTAGGACCCAACAAACTATTTTATAACTTAGAAGAGGTATGCCGTAATCCAAGCTATAAAATATTTGAAGGTAGGTGAATGACGATTCACCAATTTCCACCAAGATAAACGAAATGTATTATTAGGTTTTAATTGGTTTTGAAACTCCTAGATCTTTGAGATTCATTGAACTTTTCAAAGGCATGTTTCAATCTCGAGTGTGCCCTTCAGGTTTTGTGACTGGGATGCCGAGGATCACAAAACAAGGTGTGAAGTAACCATGCAAATCACTTGGTACCCTTAATAAATTACCCCTCAATCGATGTGCCGGTTAACCACACACGCTCCATCGATACTATGATAAATATTAAGTCACCCTTTACATACCTTGTTAAGTCCAAGTTAGTGTGCCGGTTAACCACACACGCTCCACTAACGACTTAGACAAAGTGTAAAGTGTAATTTCATGGGTTAGCACCTTATTCACATTTTTCTTATGTAACTAAGATTGGGTATTATTAAGAGTTTAGTTACTTAGTATTATCATTAATACTTTTAATGAAGGAGAATTATAGTCTTGTCAAACCCGTTCGGCTAACGACCCTCCACCGGTCAAGCAAGCGGTGGGTGAGAGTGGACACCCATTAAGTTGCCATTTTATAGGCAACAACCTTATACCCACCTTATAGACCGGCTTCGTGAATGAGGCGTACTAGCGGTAAGACTGAATTTACTCTTATACATATATATATTATTAACTTATAATATTATAAAGTATAAGGGTTGAATTTTAACTTTTAAAATTCTAAGGGCTAACTTGGAATTAAAGTATTCATAAGGAAAACTTTTCAAATTCCAAAACTTGAGGGCAAGTTTTGAAACTATTCAAAACTAATTAATTCCATAACTTATGTGTTTAAAGTAGTTTTAATCCAAAAACTCTTCAAGTTCCATAACTTGAGGACAAGTTATGGAAGACTTTAAACTAATAAAAGAACTAACTTTTCTTTATTTTATAACTTATGGATTTAATTATGGTTACATATTTTTCTTTAATGAAGTGACTCTTGAACTTCCATAACTTGAGGACAAGTTATAGAGTCATAAAAAAAAATTATTCAATGACACAAGACCCTTCATTTTGTAACCATTGCCAACTTTTATGAATTTTATGAGTCTTTAATGTGACTCTTCATGTAACTTGAGGACAAGTTACACAAACACATTTTATACTCAACTCTTAGATTAAAATGGATTGAAAACAACTATTTCAATTAACTTTTCGATTAATCTAAGCAACTCATAAGTACAAGATAATTCAAATTAAACTTTTTCATGTAATTAGTCTAAACCTTAAACTAATACAAAACATGAATCTATTGACAATTATCTTTGAAAATGGATTAGCATGAACATTACCACATCAAAAACAAGTTTATAAGTTCAAAAACAACTTAGGGTAATGTTCCTAGTCCATTTCTAGCCAAAAACCTCGAAAATATGCTGTCTGGGGCTCCTACTCGGGGAGTGCATGAACCTACTCGACGATTAGGATGATTTTACTCATGGACTCGGCGAGTCCAGTTCCCAGAAAGCCAGAAAATCGAGTTTTTCAGCATTTTTCAGCAATTTGCATCAAGTATAATAGAAAACAAGCCTAGGCTCTCATACCACTGTTAGGTTTTGAGCATTCTACCACTCCTAAGTGTACATGCAACCCTAAATACCTTGGATCTATGTTTTATCTATTATACATGCAAATAAGAACATCCAAGGTATTATCCTAATCTAGCATACAAAAACAATGAGTGTAACAAGATAGAATACATACCTCTTTGATGTAGAAAGTCTTCATGAAGCTTGAGTGCCTAGCCCCAATAGTGTGGAAGCCTCAAATGGAATCACAATCACCAAAACACTTGGAATAACTTGAGAGAATTCTACAACTCATGAAATCGGCTAGCCCTTTCATTTCACACACTAGTGGCCGATTTTGGTCAAGAATAAGATGCTTATATAGTTAGGGTTACACCATGTAAACCCTAATTGACATGGCCTTTCATTTCCATGATCCATGGGTACAAATACACCATGTAGCATCCATGGACCATCCTATGGGTTTTAGCCCAACTTGATTATCCATGGAGCATTAGCCCACTATACAAGTATGGATGATTTACAGAATCAACCCATATATTTAATTAGTCTTCTTTTGATCACTTAATTAATCCTAGATTAACTCTTGATCAATACTAATTAAATAATCTTATTATTCTTATTATTAATATACTAGAACTTATAATATATTAATAACCATAAGTGTCTTATTTCTCTCATTATAGTCTATCCAAGTGCATGATGGTATGCAACCCAAATGGACCATGTCGGGTCGGGTCAAGTCTTACCAATTATAGTTATGGACTTAGACATTAATCCAACAAGAAATTGTATACAAACCCATTTGTATAATCTTTCTAGATCTAATAAGAGCTTACAAAGATTTATTTACTCCATGTGTTCTTGAATTTGTATGATGAATCACTAGATCTTTTCTAATTCCGCACATGCCATCATAAAGAAAACAACTACAATTGGTATCAGAGCAGGTGTTCTTGATTTTCATCAAGAATTGATCCTTGATGGCTATTTTGATTTGGTGATTCTTATTGTTCATTGATCTTCGTGTTTAGAGAGTGTTTTTGTGTTCTAGAAGTCGAATTTTTCTTTGATTTGATCCATAATTCGACTTTCTCTCTCTAGAATACTTGTTTGTATCACTTTATCTCTCTAGAAAACCCATTCAAAATCACTTTCTCTCTCTAGAAAATTTCAAGTTCTTGTAATCATGGAGAAATGGATGATACATAGTAAGGATGTTCAAGGTGAATGCACTTTTGAATATCTTATTTATAGCTTGACTGTTGGATTGAAAAGTGAATGTGATATTGTTGTAAATGGAGAAAAGAATGAAGTTGGAGAATTAATTAGTTGTCCAATTTTTCGAACCAAACATTTGTTTAATCGTTTGATTACAACATATCAAAAGAGACGAAGAAATAGAAGAGATGGAGAAGTCATAAAAGGAATTTCTCGTGCTAAATGCAAATATGGAAGCAATAAACTTGAATATTATGCAAATTGTCGTGAAGCTCGGGATGGTGTTCTTGATGATGATGATGTTCAAGAAAAAGGAGTTCGACGTGATGTTCTTGATATTCAAGAAAAAGGAGTTCAAGTTGATTCTCAAGATGAAAAAGTTTTTTGCTCAATTGGAGTTCAAACCGATGATATTTTGTGTTCTTCTGATTCGTTTGAAGGAATGATTCCTTATCGGAAGCCGGTGATCCAAGAAAATCACAAATATCAAACTCCAAAAGATTTAATTCAAACTCAAAATGTTCATGTTGTTGAAAGTGGGTTTGTTCATGAAGTCAAGTCTTCAAGATGCAAAAAGATGAGAAAGAAAAAGAAGAAGAATATGAATCGGAAGAACAAGCGGGTTTACTCACAAAAATTGTCAAATGTTGTGAAGCCGAAATCCGTGAAGCAAATTTGGGTTCCAAAGCAACAATCTCCAAGTGTTGAATTGAATTTGAAGTCAAAACCCAAATGTGTTGGTGGTTCTTTTGAAGATGTTCTTGGTTTGATGAAGAACACGAAGAACATGAAGAACGAGTTGTACATCTTGCATGGTGGGTGGTACAATGTTCGATTTGGAGATTTTCTCATTCCGAAAAAAGAACCAAGATCTTCCAAATTTGATTCGTTCGTTGAAAACGGATCTCGATTCGTCAAAAAGGTATCTCAAATTCTCAAATGGATTCCAAAACATCCATGATTTCGATTCATATTTTGCGTTTTTCATTTTTGATCGATTTGACTCATTGAATCAAATCCGTTTCAATCCCATTGGTGATTCAATAAATTTTTTGTTTAGATCAAGCCCAAACCAAAATCAAAATCATTTTAATTCAATATTCATATAATCAGATTCGAAAGCCCAAATTTCCGATGCTACGCTGTTCGTTTAATCTTTCCTAAGCCCATATCTAAATCTTGATGTAACTCTTCATTCAAGCCAAATTGATATTTCATTAAATCCAATTTTACAATATTTTGAGCCCAATCATCTATTAAAATCTGTTCATAATTCCGATTCTTTATATATTTTTTTGTTTTGCTCTCGTCGTTCGCTTTCATCTGGTTCAAAATCGTTGATCGATGTTTTCTTTTCTTTCTTCATATCTCAAAATCGTCGATGTTTCATTTGTTTTGATTGAAGTTTGAAAATCGAAGATTGAGTAATGTTACATGGATTCCAAATCGTTGATGCAAGTCAATTTCAAGTCAAAACGAGAAAGTTAAAATTGGATTTTGGTTTTTCTCGGTTTGATTCTTACTGCTTCTAATCAAATGATTTTTGATGTTGATTTAGTCAATTAAAAGTCGAGTGTGTGTATATTGATATTCAATTGATTTGCTTTTGGATATTAACTATTTTGGGAAGATCAATAAGAAAAGAAGAACTGTAAGAACAGATAGCTTGGATGGATTTTAGATTCGAAGGTTTAATGATCTATTTGGGTTTGTGAATGATAACGAAGGCTTGATTGAAGAAATTGGTTTGGGGTTTTGGATTTGAACGAAGCTAGGGGTTCTGATTTTGATTTTGGAATGAACGATTCGATCGATTGTTGTGATGTAGTCGTTGATGTCGATTTTTATTGATTAATATACAAAGGGTTCCTATGTTTTGATTTTGAAAAATCGAACAGTTGGATAATTTGATTTTGAGGTTGTTTGCATCGGAATTCAATTGTCGACAGTTGAATGTTTTGGAAATGGGTTTGCTTTGAAAAACGAAGATTTGGGTTACTAATTTTCGAAGAACTTGAATTAACGAAGATTTGGAAATCAATGTAATGAAGGTTGTTGTTGATGAATATTCGAAGGGGGATGATGATGCATACGAAGCTTTCAAACTGAGATGTGAAATTTTGAGTCGGTGGTCTCAATTAACGAAGGGTAAAGAATGGTTACTATTCACTACTGTTCATATATAAGTATTCGTATGCTTCGTATGAATGGAATGCTTTGTATTTTTGGGTTTAATTGGGAAAAACGAAGGGTCGATTTTGGTTGCTCAAAAACTTGTTTTCGAAGGGTATAGGCTTGGGAAGGCTTAGTAAGAAGATAAGCATCTATTGTAAAAATCGAAGGGTAATAGATGATTAAAAAAAAAAAAAAAAAAAAAAACGAGATACGAAGGATTGTTTTGGATGCTACAAACATTCAAATTGTTTGCAACGAAGGGGTATGAGAAATCCATACAAATTGCATCTTGATTTTGGGTTGTTGATTTCATACGAAGGGTTGCTTTGCATTTAACGAAGGGTGCTGATGATTTTATAAGGAAAACATGAAGTTTCAAAAATGGTCCCTGATGTTTCGTTAGTTTTGCATATCTTCGTGAATTGGGGTCTTCGAAAGAATTGAGCAAATGACAAAGTTTCGAAAACAGCCCCTGAACCTTCGATTTGTTGACACTTTTCGCCCAAATTCGAAATTTTTTGGAAGCTTCGAATTTTGTGGAATCTTCATATGAATTGTGAACAAAGAGCAGAATTTCAAAGATGGTCCCTGAAACTTCGAATTTTTTGCAGTTTTCACCCAAATTCGAAAAAGGACTAATTTTTGCTGAAAATTGAAGATTGTTCATTTCTGGTCCCTGCAGTTTGTGCAAATTGACGCTTTCTACCCAGCTTTGGAAAAGGGGGAGAGTTTTGCATATTTGGCTGTTTTGGGCGCAACGGGTCCCTGCAAGTTTCAGAAAGTGACAATTTCTACCCGGATTTTGAAAAATCTTGCAACTTTCACCCAAAAAGTCAAATTTTTTCATAAATTGAAAATTTTTTGTGGCTTTTTCGTGATTGTTTTTCCGTGCAAGATTTTTGATGATTCATTTGTGGTACACATCAAGGGGGAGTATCGTGAAGACTATTCCTCGGGCGCTTCTCATCCTTAGTGGGTTTTATAATCATTTTTTGATTATAAAAAGGGGGAGAATGATGGGTATTCGAAGCTTCTCGGGTTTGTCGAATATTCATTTGCGGATTTGAAGACCGGTGTTACTTCGAGGGGGAGTTTGGTCTTGATCGCGCTAGCTCGTTGGAGATTAAAGCCGGACATCCAATCCTATCTTTGAGGGGGAGAATGTTAGGGTGCAAAGTCATGCTTGGATGTAATGTTTTAGGTTTTCCTCTTTGTATGTGTAAATGGGTTGAGTCTTTCCTATAAATAGGAAGTGAGTGACTCCCATTATGTAAGGAATCATTTGGAGTGTTAGACTAGAGAGAGAAATTGTATACAAACCCATTTGTATAATCTTTCTAGATCTAATAAGAGCTTACAAAGATTTATTTACTCCATGTGTTCTTGAATTTGTATGATGAATCATTAGATCTTTTCTAATTCCGCACATGCCATCATAAACAAAACAACTACAATTGGTATTTATTTACTCCATGTGTTCTTGAATTTGTATGATGAATCACTAGATCTTTTCTAATTCCGCACATGCCATCATAAACAAAACAACTACAGAGCTTCGAGAGTCTCTCCAGGCACATAGTTAAACATGTTGAAACGTTGCCTCAACATATCTTGGCGAGTCTCTCGCATGTCTTCATTTCCCTCATATACTTCAATAAGGGCTTCCCACAGTGCTTTAGCAGAAGTATACTCTCTGAATCCTTGAGCAATGTCTGGAGATAAGGCCATAGTCAAAATAGCCAATGCCTTTTCTTGTTCTTCTACACTCTCAAAATCTTCATCAGTGTAGTTTTCAATTTTCTTGTCAACCACCTGCCCCCCAACTGTAGTGGTGATTCTGATTGGATCCTTTATAACACATTTCCAAATCTTGAAGTCTTTCATCTTTATATATTTCTCAATTCTATATTTCCACTTGGGGAAACCATCAGCGGACATGAGTTGTGGAATGCGCGTGGTTGTTCCCATCACAGCATCGAGTTCTTGATATTGATTAGGACTTTGTGATTCCATTTTTTTTAAATTAAAGTTAATTAATTATTAAAAAAGACTTAATTTTCAAAAAAATTAATTAATTAATTTACTGTTTACAGTGAATTCCGAAAATTAATTAATTAAGATTTAAAACAAGTTTACTGCCGAGAAAATGTTTACGGCCGAGAAACTGTTTACGGCCGTAAACTCCTTGTTTACGGCCCGTGAAAATTTTAAATTTTGAAACAGAAAATGAAAGATGCAATTTATCTAAAATCGATTATCAGATAATCGATTTACGGCCAATGATTTTCTAAGAGAACTTCGAGTTTACGGCCAATGATTTTCTGTTAAGAATTTATTTTATTTGAGAGTTTAAATGCAATGAAATATTATTCTGAAAGCCTTAAGTCAGGAACTCGATTTGCTGGAGAAGAGATTCGTTTGCGGTGTATGAGCCTTGAATAGCTTGCGGCCGTGAACTTGGTGTTTACGGTCGTAAGCTCGGACCGTGAACTTCTGAACACACGAAAATCGATTGGAATAAAACCCTTCTTTCGCTGCGAATATCGTTTTGAGCAAAATCGCAACTGTAGGACGACTTTGACACTGGTCTCGCTTTGATACCAATTGTAAAGCCCGAAAAACGGATCTACCAATGATCAAAGACAAATAACAGAAGCAAAGATGAAATAATAAGCAAATAACAAAACGAACCAAGCTTGCATACGCCTTAAAGCAATAAAACGTCAGATACAACTTGGAGAAAACACGAAGGCATCAACAACCTTTAAAGTCTGACACAACGCCCTATTTATAGCCATGACTTACAACCGCAAGGAGTTTACGGCCGTAAACACATAACAACCGTAAACTAGACAAAATTGGTTTTTCCTACACAATCACTACCACTAATCAGTATGCCTAGACCAAACCATTAGACAGGGTCTTTCAGCAAGAGAGGTGGTATCGCGGCATGAAGTGCCGATATCAATCGTTTCAGATCGAGATGTGCGTTTCACTTCCAGATTCTGGAAGAAAGTCCATGAGGAGTTAGGTACAAGGCTGCATTTTAGTACCGCATACCACCCACAGACGAACGGTCAGAGTGAGCAGACGATTCAGACGCTCGAAGACATGCTGCGAGCATGTGTGATTGACTTCGGAGGAAGTTGGGACACGTATTTGCCATTGGCTGAGTTTTTTTATAACAACAACCACCATTCGAGTATCGACATGCCTCCCTTTGAGTTGTTGTATGGGAGGAGGTGTCGGACTCCCATATGCTCAGAGAGGTCGGGCAGCGAGTGATGGGTAACATTGAGTTAGTGCTTTAGATGGCCGAGCAGATACAGCAGGTCAGACAGAGGTTGTTGACAGCTCAGAGTCGCCGAAAGAGTTATGCGGATAGGCGATGATCCGAGCTTGAGTTCCAAGTGGGGGATTTCGTACTCCTGAAGGTATCTCCTTGGAAAGGAGTGATCCGATTCAGGAAGAAAGGCAAGCTGGGGCCCCACTACATCGTCCCGTTCAGGGTGACTGCGAGGGTAGGTAGGGTAGCATATCCTCTGGAACTACCTGCGGAGTTGAGTTAGATCAATGATACCTTCCACGTGTCTCAGTTGTGAAAGTGTATAGCCGACAAGACGACGGTGGTACCGTTAGAGGATATTCAGGTGGATGCCAGCCTGAATTATGTTGAGAGGCCAATTGAAATTGTGGATCGGAAGATCAAGGTTCTGAGGAACAAAAAGGTGCCCATGGTGCAGGTCCAGTGGCAACATCAGAGAGGGTCCAAGCTGACTTGGGAGTCAGAGTTAGAGATGCGTGAGCAACATCCATAGTTGTTTGTAGAGTAAGACTTCGAGGGTGAAGTCCGATTCTAGTGGGGGAGAATTGTAACATCCATAATTCCAGGTATTATATTTTATCATTTATTTTTTTGAGTAAAAGAGAGGGACTCGACGAGTTGAGTCGTAGAATCGTAGAGTAGGATTGCGAATGCTGAATGGATTAATGAACGCACTCAACGAGTCAAGAAGGGTGGACTGACGAGTCCGTGCTGTGGATTGAAACCCTAATTCTTGGGGTCTGTGCCCTATTTAAAGGCCTTTATGGCCTCCATTTGTGGCTACCAGTCTAGAGGGAGATAACCTAGCGATGGTGAGCGAGTTTAAGCCTTTTTGATCATTTTTGGTGTGATTTTGCAAAGGAGAAAGTGTTTCCAGCAAAGGGAGGTCAAGAGGATTACATTTCAATGGGTTTCCAACTTAGATCTACAACTTTGAGGTAGAAAATCAATCCTTTTTTCTGTTTAGTATGAGATCCTTGAATTTTAGGGTTTTCTATACCCTTTATTGGCTTGATTTGATGCTTATGTTGTCGCATTGAGTGATAGACTATGGATCTGGACCTTTTGAGGTCCAGAGAGCCTTACCCAACCTGCTTTATGTGGTTTCATGGAGGAAATGAGCTTAGGTTGCCCTTTTAGTAGTTATTTCACTAAAGGAAGCTTTGGGGTTGTTGCATGTGTACCAAGATTCGACCTTTACGTGATTATTATGCTTGGAAAGGTCAGATCTATGGATTAGAGAAACAGATCTGGCCTCAGAAGGTCATTTGAGTATGATCATGGAGGCAACTCGCTGAGTTCATAAGTGGACTCGACAAGTCGAGTTGGGGTTGCCCTGCGATTCGTAACAGGAGGAACCCGTCGAGTGGAAGGATGACTCGACGATCCAAGAGAGGCTAGAAGGACTTAGAGGACCCACTTAGACTCGTTGAGTCGCCCGAGTGAACTTGACGAGTCGGGTCAAAGGATGACCGTTGACTGTTGTTGACTTTTAGGGTTTAGTCAGTGTTTGGAGTTATGAGCCATTAGAGGGGTAGAATGGTCTTTTACCCTTCTTAGAGAACTTATAGAAAGGGTCAGCCTAGCCTTTAGAAGCTGTATTAATTAGAGTAATTATTTATGTGATTAGGCGGAGGCTAGTGCAGTATTTCAGAGTTCGAGGTTTACCGAGTTACCTGAGGTGAGTCTTCTCACTATACTTTACCTAGAGTGGTAATTAGAGTTATGTGACAGAGTATGTTGTATGCTATTACATGATGTGATATCTATGTGCTTCTGCGCTATATGTGATCCAGAGTTTACAAAGTTAGGACCGAATGGTCCACAAAGTTAGGACCAAAGGGTCCACAGAGTTATGGGACTGGAGGGTCCCACTGAGACACTTTGACCAGAGGGTCATATAGAGTTATATCCTCGAGTGGCTAATATGTGTTGTATGTGGTATTTTGGGGAACTCACTAAGCATTTATGCTTACAGTGTTTGGTGTTATGTGTTTCAGATACCAATGAGGATCGCGGGAAGGCGCCGGCATGATCAGTACACACATGAGGAGTCTTTATACTTTATGATCTTGGGTTGTGTTATATGGATTGATATGTGAAACGATGAGATTTTATAATGTTTATGAATGGAAATATGTTTTTTTTAAATGTGAAAAATTGTTTGAAAAATTACGGCGTTACATTGATTATTTTCATTTTTAGTTTTTAGCTAGAATGTTTTTAATTTGTTTGGTTTGTAAGACATTAAATTATTATGTTACTTTTATTTACTTTTGGTGGTTAAATTTCAGATTACTAAAGGAGTCTCGTGAAGGAAAGTCGAGTCGAGAGTCGAGACAGTGTGGGGTGAGTCGAGAGAAAGGATAGAGTTAGAAGAGTCGTCAAATAATGCATTTAGAAGGGTCTTAATTCATTAAGACATTGGTTGGAGTTCATTCATTTACAAAGAAGGATGGGCCGTTTCAGTTTTTGTTTGCCCGGTTCTCATGTCGTGAGGCCTTATTTCTCACGTCGTGAGCTGGGTTACGAAGGCATTCTGAATTTATATTTAGTGACCGCACATCGTGACCACTATTACTCACATCGCGAGTCTTATATTCTCACAAACATTTAGCCTTGCCATTCACCTTTTCTACATGCTTCGCCACCATTCTCTTTGGAGTTATTTTGAAGATTATTCTGGCTCGTTTCCTCTACTACAGAATGTGGCGTATGCTTTCCCACATTATTCTTCACATTTTGGAGATTTGCACCACCTTTATTGAAGATTGAAGTTTCGATTCGTTATTGGTGTTTTACATATCTAACAAGATCAAGATCCAAATTCCTATTTATAAGAAGTCTATATTCGAAATCCACATTTTATCCGCACGATTGGAGTTCGATCTCGCCACTTCTATGCCAGGGGAGTCTGTTCCTTTTTCTCCATTTTCTTGCTTTTATTTAGTTTTATACATAAAATGAGGGCATTGTATGAAATAAGTGTGGGGTAGGGGGTTGAAAATGTTAATTGCTAGAAAATTTGGTAAAATTTAAAATTTAGAAATTAATACATAGGTTTGAAATAATAATCTAATAATTTTTCTAGTAATAATGATAATTTAAACTTAAGTTGATAGTATTGCATGGGGTGATCTGATGAGAGCTCAAATGTTTGGTTTAGCCGATATACGTTATAGTGCATTTGTGGCCCCCTTTATTCTAGTGAAATCATGGTACAAAAACACAATCTCACTTAGTTTAAGGAGTGCAATATGTTTAGCAGTCTGTACTTGAAATGTATCCAGAAAAACTAATATCTATAACCAATAAGGGTTGAAGTTAAGCGCCCCTACTTAAGCATGTTGGGTTTTAAGTGAAAAAAAATTGAGTACATGTAAAAAAAGAGAGAGTGATTACGCAAAAAGTTGAAGAATTTTTGGAGCTATAGAAGTATAAAAGTTTGAAGATCAAAGATCAAAATTTTGAAAAAAATTAAAAGTAGAAGATACCAAGAATCACACAAAAAGGTGGTGAATTCAAAGAAATTGAAGAGCAAATATCAAAGAAGAGATGAATTCCAAGAGCTCCATTGTGGTATCTTAAAGTTGTAATTCTCTAGTTTATGTATGCTTGGATAGCTTTACAAAAATACCTTGAGGTTAGAGAGTTTTTTGCGGAAGGATTCGAAGGGATGCATAAAATAAGCATTGTTCGAAAGAAGTAGGCATGTGTTTATGAGGATTGTGAGTATTTAGAATTGAGGGGGTTACTTAGGAAAAATTTTAGACACAAATGCATGTGTTGAGGTATTGGCATAATGATTGACTTTGAGTTGGATCGTTCTATGTGATGTTGGTGATGAAGGTTTGAATAAAAATTAGATTTGCTTGAGGGCAAGCAAAGCACAAGTGTGAGTATTCTGATATTGGCATATTTATATATACTTTTAGGTAATATTTACCGAATAAAAACTCAGCAAAAAAAAACTTAGTCACGACGTGAGTGGAGTATTTTAGAAGATATGCACCGAATGAAAGAAGAGTCCTTGTCGAATACGTTAATCTCGCATTCACAACATGAGGCTTATTGGCTCATGACGTGAGATTGGAAAAATCGGAAATTATATAAACCCTTGTCGATTACGACTTGGGGAGACTTTTGGCTGATTAAAGGAGTTCCTGGATATGATTTTAGAGAAGGAGAAGTTCTGGAATTAGCTCTCAACACCAAAGGAGAAGAGTAGCTCATAATTTGTGTTAGATTTGGTACTTTTCAATATGCTTATGAATATGAATCTTGTTAGTTTGATTGTTAGGATGAACAGCTAAATCTAGCTACTTCTATTAGCTAGATGAAGCTAGAACTGATGGATTTGATATTTTAGATTTTATTTACGCGTTGGTTATGACTTTTGTTGATTGATTTTTACCTAGCATGTTTGATTTAGTACTTAATTGCTTTCAATTCTTGTTCTGTGTAGCTTAGTGATTATTAATATGCATGAATTAGAATAGCAGATAATTTAGTGAGCATTAAATTATTAGAGCTAGGATCGAACCAATCTTAGTTAAGCAGTTGAATTGTAACACCCGTGTCTCTAGGCCAGACATTAATGATGATGTAATAGTCTAGGTTAACCTTTGTAACCTGTCTTGAAATAACAAAGATGTTTTATTTGAGTATTATGTGTTTTGTGCTTAATTTTGTGACGTAAATGAATTAAGGATAAAAATAAGCGTCAAAATGAAATGTTAAATAATCCCGATATCTATGAAGGATGTGGTAATGTTCGTGACGAGGTTTCCGAATATATAAAGAATGCTGAAATCCGAGTTATAACGAAGAAGTTATGACCTGTCGAAGTTTCGCGATAGAACCGGCACGACGCTGAATGACGTAAAATACGAATTTAAGATAGAGTGATATCTAGCCTTAGTGATCTAAACGAAGCTCGTAGAATATGTTAAACCGAGAGCGTACCTAAAAAGAACGTCTAAATCTGACTTCGTATGAGGAAGTTATGATTTTTCGAAGTTTCGACTTAGCAGTATGCAGCCCAAATCTCGAAATAGAGATCGAGTGATATTTGGCTGAAACAATCTAAACGAGAATCGAAGATCTCGATGATAGTAGTGCAACAATAAAAAGACAGACGACAACGGACTTCAGATGAAGGAGTTATGAATTTCGAACGGAGTTTTCCTGTCCTGGCCTACTAAAAATAATATATTAATAATATATTAAAATTAAAGTCAAAATTAGCCAACGGAGTCTAAACAAGAATTGTAGAGAATAATCTCACATACGCGTGGATATAAAGAACTTCGAAAACGGAGCCCGTATGCGAAAGTTATGAATTTCTAAAGTTCGGGGCACGAACCCCAAAGCTGTGTCAGAGTTCACGACGTGGAAACAGTGTTCACGACGTAAACTGACTTCTGACGCCTGACAGATGCAAGCTGCGATGACGCACTTGATGACGACTGAACTCACAACGTGAATATTTGAGATTCACGACGTGAATCCAGAAAATTAGCCCTATAAATAGAAATCGCAGGGCAACCGATTTAGGTTGCTACTTTATCACTCTCTCACTCCCGATACCCTCTCTAAGCCTTATTTTAACCCCCCGAAGCCCCGGTATCATCCCGAGACCCGAAGTGAGTCCCTAAGCCCAAAGATCCCGAGAAGAAAAGAGTTTTCGAGCCGAAGCTCTGCCTGCGAGAAGCCCGGTGTGCGAAGTGATCCCGGTTTCACCGAAGAAGTACTACTCTTAGAGCCGTAGTGCTGTCCGATCATCTTCTGATCAAGTGAGTGTATATTCCTTTTCTTTTATCACATAGATATAAAGTATCTCCTAGTGAATACGTGCTATGTGTATATAGATATATATTATCTGTTACTTGGAATGAATCTATATATTTGGGATGAGTATTAAATGAATATCTTATCAGTTTTTAAGCTGCATATGTATGCATATGTATATTGTTATCTACAAAATGTTGGGTAGAACTAGGTTAGATAGTTATCGTGTGATAAACTGATGAGAGGCCTCGATGTTTTTGTTGATCTATTCATCTAGCGGAGTATGGATGACGACCACGGACTATTTCTAGACAGTCCAGTGGAACGCTGGCAGGTTCATAACTTGTAGGTGTTGTGAACGATGTGTTCACCGGTGTACTCTATCCCCCTCAAGGTTCCCTTTAGGACATCTATTGTTGAGGAAACCCCTTGCAGTAATGTCCGTCCCGATGAAAAATCCTAGATTAGGTCCCTTGAGATAGATGTTGTTTTACTGACAAAAAGTGAGGATAACGGGAATGGGTAATCGGATTATTGTTGGTTGGTGAAATTAAATATAATTATTTATTGTGGGTTGAAAACCCTATATGCTCACCAGGCTCCAAAGCCTGATCCACTTAGTTTTGTTGTATTACAGATAGTGGCTCGAGAGCATAAGTTGGATGACTTATCAAGATCTTTTGATATTAGACCAGTTGTTATATGTAACTGTTGTATGGTCTATCTTTTGTTGTTTATGCTTTTGGTCTGTTTATCGGAACATGACATCCCAAATATTGTTATATAATGAAAATGCTTCTCTTAATGAAATGCTTTGATAAACTTTATTTTATCATATTTTGTTTTGGGAACAAATTCCACAACTCTTTTAAATCAATGGATTTACTCTGAAACTATTTTAAAAGCATAAATGAAACCGGTCTTTTCTGACCGTGATTTTGGAGATGTCACAGTTGGTATCAGAGCATTAGTTTAAGCGAACTAGCAATTTGTAGGATTTCTAGACTTAAACTTAGAATGCTACCTATAGATTGTGAGATGAGTGTCTATGATATCTCCGACATGAGCACTAGTTTATTTTAGGAAATTTTCCTAAAATTCTTTTATGTGTTAAATGTTATATGTTTGCCATATATGATATTATTTGTTTGGATCTATTTTTTGATGCCAACCGAATCTAGAGACCTTATGTGTTTAGGATTCTAAGCGTATGATTACGATATTAGAACTAGCATGTAAACGTTTCAGAGTGATAAGGATGATTTAATTATCTATCATGGATGAGGATCTAATTTCACCTTATTCGGTGTGTAGATCAAAAATGGTAAGAACCAGAAGTGGCGTTGGAAACGTAGATGAAAACAGGAATCAACCACTAGTGATTGAGCAAGCACCTGTTGTAGCAGCAACACCAGATCCAATAACAATGGCTGGGGTGCAAGCCATGATTCGGACTATGTTAGCCGAACAAAGGGAAGAAATGCGACAGATGTTGCATGAAAATAGGGACGAACCTATCATGCCCATTGAGCAACCCGAGCTGATTCCCGAGCAATCGGAGGAAGGGAACAATAGTCGCATTATGAGTCAAGTTGGGACTCAAGGAGAATGAAGGAAAGACCCGGAAAAGGGAAACAACAAGGATGGGCAAATGTATAAGAATTTCTTCGGCGCCAAGCTGCCAAGTCTTTCTGGAAGCCTAAAGCCTGTTGAGATTATGGACTGGATCTCCGAAATGGAGATGGTTTTTGAAAGTTGCGACTGTAGCAATAAACAGAAGATTGTCTTTGCAGTTAGATAACTGAATACCGGAGTCTTGAGCTGGTGGCAGTTGTTGGCGGATACTCTGCCATGAGGAGAAGCCCTGAAAATGTCGTGGGAGGAGTTCCTGGAACAACTATGGGTGCAATACTGTTCAGAGATAGATCTGATTGATCTGAACAATGAGTTCCAAAACTTGAAGAAGGAGAGAATGAGCGTAGATGACTATGCTACTGCATTCACTGAGAAAATGAAGTTATTTCCGTACTTAGTGCCAATAGAACTCTCCAAGATTGAGAGGTTCGCTAATGGACTGCCTGCCAACTTTGGCCCGATAGTCAAGATGACAACCACTCTGAAAACAGTTATTCGAGCAGCTAAGAATGTGGAGGCCCAACAGAAGGAAAAGGGTCTGGAAAGGATAGAGGTTGGTGAAAAGAGGAAGTTAGATGGACCTTCGGGGTCCAACAAGAAAAACAAGTTCTCGAAGTGTAGTTCGAGAGGAGGAGGAGACGAAGCGAAATGGTGCGACAAATGTAAGAAGAATCATCACGGAAAATGTGACGTAGTGGCCACATGCTTCAAATGTGGAAAGCCAGGGCATTTTGCCAACGAATGCACCCTCACCAAGAAATTTTACTATGGTTGCGGTGAGGAGGGTCACATGTCGAGGGAATGTCTGAAGAAGGAGGCAACAAAACCTAACATTCCGCCAAAGCCGAAGGCGAGAGCCTTCCATATGACACTAGAAGCTGCTAAAGATGAAGTTGATGTCGCTTCAGGTACCTTTCTCGTAAACAAATTGCCTGCCCAAATTTTATTTGATTCTGGAGCCAACTACTCCTTTATATCGCATGAATTTGGTAGAAAACTAGCTTTGCCTGTCGATAGACTAGATAATGCTTTATTAGTCGAAGTTGCTAGTGGCAAGTTTGTACCTGTTAGCCATCGTATAAAAAATATCTTAATTGACTTGAATGGGAATAAGTTTCATGAGGAATTATTGCCTATCGAACTTAACGGTTTCGACATCGTGTTGGGAATGGATTGGCTTAGCGCCAATGACGCCGAGATATTGTGCAAGAAGAAGATTTTAAAAGTAAACCCGCCAGGGAAATAGTCATTTATGGTGTATGGGGACAAACACAGAGTAAATTCTGGAATCATTTCGCTAATGAAAGCCTGGTGGTCGAGTTAGTGCTTATCCGATGGAAACATACGAATGGGTCAAATCTCACTTGGGAGACGGAGAGTGTAACACCCGAAAAATACAACCAATTTTAAATTTTTCAAAAACAACTCGATTCCATTAAATCTTTACAAAAAGGTTTTCAATACAAAACATTTAACGTGTTCCCAGAATCACAATACTACAAAATCATGAGGAGCGGTACGATCACACCTTCACCTTGCCACGATCTCCTGAAGAACTTGAAAAACATAAAACCATAGTTGTAAGCCCGAAAGCTTAGTGAGATATCCCCAAAATACCAACCGCAAATACCATACACGCATATCATGCCACAACATATCTAATCACAGAACAGCCATGCACTCCGGGTCTACTGTGTGACTGGTCCGTCGTACTGGCCTATAGTCCACCTGGTCCACCCTCTCATTCTATCCGCATAAATCGAGTCTGCAGTGTGATTGGTCCGCCCGCTCCCGGGCCTTCAATCCACCTGGTCCACTCTCTGAGTCTACAGTATGACTGGTCCGCCCGCACCGGGCCTTCAGTCTGTCTGGTCCACTCTCCGAGCCTTCGGCACGTCTGGTCCGCCCTTTCAGGGCCTACAGCCTATCCGGACCGCTCGCTGGGCCTTCGGAACAACCGGTCCGCCCTGGGTATCTTGGCCTACAGCACACAGCAGGACCCGCCTCAACCCAACTCCAGTCCAAACAACCATGTGCACATATATACATACAATGATATAGCAAATCACAGTCCACAAGCAGATCAAACAGATCACATAACATATCATCATCCTAACCAGGATACCGACCTAACAGGTCACTAGCATAACACCTCCCTATCTCTCAGGATACCGATCTCAAACAGGCCTCTAACATATACCATCCTAACTCTCAGGATGCAAACATATCACAGCAACAACATAACAACAACATAGCAACAACTACCCGAATCTCAATCCGATAAGGGTCGGCCTTGGTGTCTTAGACCCTGTTGATATAGTGAGGATAACTCACCTCGAAACTACCGACCGAACAGATAACCCAAGCTGCTCCGATCACTGATACGATCTCCACCACTAGACAACCACCAGTGCACTGAACTCAAAACAATAATCAACAATTACCAAAATTCCCCTTGGAAACCACTGGTCAACCCTTGGTCAAAGACAAGGTCAAAGTCAACCCCTGACTGACCCTACTCGCCGAGTCAACCCGATGACTCGCTGAGTTCCCATACTCAGAACTTCACTCAATCCGTGACCTAACTCGCCGAGTCATCCCTTGACTCACCGATTCTCAACTCAACCAGAACATATTGGGACTCTTCGACAAGACTCGCCGAGTCCAAGAACAGACTCGTCGAGTCTAAGGCTATCTTCAACCTACTCGCCGAGTTGTTCATACAACTCGCCGGGTCCCAGGCCATCTTCATCCGACTCGCCGAGTTGTTCTTCCAACTCGTCGAGTTCCAGCTCATCTTCAAGCAACTCGTCGAGTACACCCATGTGACTCGCCGAGTACCACCGGTCTGAATCCAAACAGAAGCATTCCAGGCCATGCAATTGCTCCAAAACATAGATCTAGCCTCCTACAACTCATCCATCATGTAAAGTGGCAAACTTTACGTGAATCTAAAGAGATCTATGCATTTTGCACATTAGGGATAAGGTTTGGGACATGATAGCTTCATCCAACACTCAACACAGGGACTTTCATGCATTCCAACTCTTCTCCATTCCAGATCTGAGGTAGCAACCTCAGATCTAACCTCTAAACTCCAATACATCCAAAGATATGATCTCAAATACCCCCAAAATGATGCATCTAAGAAATAGCAGCTCAAAAACGAGATATTACCTCAAAAGAACGCCCCAACTGCAATGAAACTCGAATCCAAGCAAAGCCCCTTGCTCCAAGCCTCTTATCCTTCAAGATCTCTTCAACAACCACCTCTCCAAGCTCCAATTTGCTCAACAATGGGGTTCTTCACGAAATTAGGGTTTCTGGGACTCAAGGGGTGATAAGGAGGCTGGGGAGGAAACATAATGTTCTTTATATAGGGCTCAACCCCGAGAATTAGGGTTTTCTCCACTTAGTGCCTACTCGCCGAGTCCATCTCACTGACTCGCCGAGTCGGCTACTTAACACGCGACCAAGTCGCGACTCTACTCGCCAAGTCCACCCATGGACTCGCCGAGTCGCTCTTTCCCAAATTACTCTTTTATCCCTTCAACTCTACTCTTGATATTTCGGGATGTTACAGAGAGTGACATGATGAGTCGCTACCTGCATTTGTTTGTTGATGTGTGATTCTGGGGACGGAATCATTCTAAGGTGGAGAGAATTGTAACGCCCGTGTTTCTGGGCCAGACATTAATGATGATGTAATAGTCTAGGTTAACCTTCGTAACCCGTCTTGAAATAATAAAGATGTATTATTTGAGTATTATGTGTTTTGTGCTTAATTGTGTCACGTAAATGAATTAAGGATAAATATAAGTGTCAAAATGAAATGTTAGATAATCTCGATATCTATGAAGGATGTGGTAATGGTCGTGATGAGGTTTCCGAATATATAAAGAATGCTGAAATCCGAGTTATAACGAAGAAGTTCTGATATGTCGAAGTTTCACGACAGAACCGACACGACGCTGAATGACGTAAAATATGAATTTTAAGATAGAGCGATATCTAGCCTTAGTGATTTAAACGAAAGTCATAGAATATGTTAAACCGAGAGCGTACATAAAAAGAACGTCTAAATCTGACTTCGTATGAGGAAGTTATGATATTTCGAAGTTTCAACTTAGCAGTATGCAGCCCAAATCTCGAAATAGAGATTGAGTGATATTTGGCTCAAACAATCTAAACGAGACTCATAGATCTCATTGATAGTAGTGCAACAATAAAAAAGATAGACAAAAACGGAGTTCAGATGAAGGAGTTATGAATTTCTAACGGAGTTTTCCTGTCCCGACCTACTAAAAATTAATATATTAATAATATATTAAAATTAAATAAAAATTAGCCAACAGAGTCTAAACAAGAGTTGTAGAGCATAATCTCACCTACGCGTGGATATAAAGAACGTCGAAAACGGAGCTCGTATGTGAAAGTTATGAATTTATAAAGTTCAGGGCACGAACCCCAAAGTTGTGTTAGAGTTCACGGCGTGAAAACAGAGTTCATGACATGAACTGACTTCTGACGCCTTCTGGAGCCTGACAGATGCAAGTTGCGATGACGCACCTGATGACGACTGAACTTGCGACGTGAATATTTGAGATTCATGACGTGAATCCAGAAAATCAGCCCTATAAATAGAAATCGAAGGGCAACCGATTTAGGTTGCTACTTTATCACTCTCTCACTCCCGATACCCTCTCTAAGCCTTATTTTAACCCCCCGAAGCCCCGGTATCATCCCGAGACCCGAAGCGAGTCCCGAAGCCTGAAGATCCCAAGAAGAAAAGAGTTTTCGAGCCGAAGCTCTGCCTGCGAGAAGTCCGGTGTGCGAAGTGATTCCGGTTTCACCGAAGAAGTACTACTCTTAGAGCCGTAGTGCTGTCCGTTCATCTTCTGATCAAGTGAGTGTATATTCCTTTTCTTCTATCACATAGATATAAAGTATCTCCTAGTGAATACGTGCTATGTGTATATAAATATATATTATCTGTTACTTGGAATGAATCTATATATTTGGGATGAGTATATTCCTTTTCTGACCCACTTAGTTTTGTTGTATTATAGGTAGTGGCGCGAGAGCATAAGTTGGATGACTTATCAAGATCTTTTGATATTAGACCAGTTGTTATATGTAACTGTTGTATGGTCTATCTTTTGTTGTTTATACTTTTGGTCTGTTTATCAGAACATGACATCGCGAATATTGCTCTATAATGAAAATGTATCTCTTGATGAAATGCTTTGATAAACTTTATTTTATCATATTTTGTTTTGGGAACAAATTCCGCAACTCTTTTAAATCAATGGATTTACTCTGAAACTATTTTAAAAGTATAACTGAAACCGGTCTTTTCTGATCGTGATTTTGGGGATATCACATGAATCATTAAATTAGGTTGTGCTAGAGAATACAAATTATGAATATAATTGTGTTTTGGAAATCAATCGTACATATCTCCAATCCATTAAGTAATTAATTTTGTGTTAACTAATGTGTGAACATACATTGATCTACTTGAATTAATTGAATATTAGTAAATTTGGAATTGAATTGCTAATACTTTATTAATTGGTAACCAACAGTAATGATCATATCTAATTTATTAACCATTGAGGGAAAGCGGATTCGAACGGATAGAAGTGTTTGTTTATAATTGAATTTGAGTTAAGAGTTAAGTTTTTCTGATCTTGCAAAATCAAATAAAACCCCTAACTTTGTTAGAAAATTAGGTTAGTTTAATAGTAGATAGGCTAACTAGTCAAAAACCGTTCCCTACGATTGACACTTGACTTACCCAACTATTCTATAATTTGACTAGGTACACTGCCTAGGTGCAATTTAGTTAGTTAAGTTAGTTAGATTATAAATATAAAATTAGGTGTAGCTATTTGCACGCATCATTGGGATGTACGCCCAACGTACAAAAGACTACGCCTAATGTAGTGTGCCGAGTGCCAAAACCCTAATTTTTTAGGGTCACCTCACTATTTATGCTCCTTAAGTCCATGGTGTAAGCCTCTCTTTCATCCTCCAGTGTCTTAAACCCTAAATCTCGAGCTATAGCTGCATCCAAGAGTTTTGTGAGCCTTGTAAGTGCATTTTTGGTGGATTATAGTTCATTTCAAGAAGTATAAGTTTTGTACAAGGTGGTGGTTCAAGCAAAGGCTTGTGGATCTGGACTCTTTGTTGCATTTTCAGCTCGTTGAAGGTAAAAAGTTCTTAGCCTGGTCATTAAAAGTTGTAATATATGATTATCTGGGTTTTGGTCCCATTTTGACCTCTTAAGTGAGATCTAGTGGTTGGATACCACTTCAGAAGCTTTGAGTTGCCACTCTTTGCTAGATCTATGGTTATAAGTTTATAAAAAAAAAATGCTTGCTTGATGCTTAGACTAGATCCATCCATGTTCTTATTAGGTTTTAATGTCTTAAATTGGTTATTGGGTCCCATTGGGTCATGAAAATGCATAAAGGTGTCAACTTTATGCATTAAGAGCTTCATTGGGAGGTTCCCTGAAATTTAGACGCAAAGTTCTTAATGGGTTAAGTAGAAATCTGAGTTTGGAGAATCTGCGGGTATGCCCTGCGTAAGTCCTTGTATGCCCCACGTATTGATTTGAGGCCCCCAACCTTTGTCTTCAAGTACATTGAGCGTACCAATGGGGGTACGCCTCGTGTACGCGCATCAGTGAGCTTATGGGTTTGTTTCATTCTTGGGCTTAGGCTTTGGTTGTAAGCCTTGTTGGGCTAGGGATAAAATGGTCATTTTACCCCAAGTTTGGATTATAGATCATGGTTTGGAACTAATTGCTAATTAGGTGATATTTTGGCATTGATAGCTCGGGAAGGTGTCAGAGCAGCAACTAGGGATTTATTTTAGTAAGCTCTTGCATTCGAGGTGAGTCTCCCTTTGTAGAATACGTGGGTCAAAGGCACCAAGGTCGACCCACTTGTATGTTATAGTATAATGATTGTCTATATGATAATTTTCAGTTGTGCATGTATTGCTTGATGTTTTCTGTATGATATTATGTGGTAGTTGTAGGGATGAAATAGTCTCCACAATCGGTTGGAATAAAGCAAAGGGTAGGCCGGGCACCAGATATGCCTGACAAGGTAGGTCGGGCACCAAGATATGCCTGACAAGGGTAGGTCGAGCAGTATCCGGTTGAAATAGACCGAAGGGGTAGGTCGGGCACCTAGATATGCTTGACAGTATGTTTGCATTATATGTGGTATTTGGGGAACTCACTAAGATTTGTGCTTACAGTTTTCAGTTTGTTTCAGGTACTCCAATTTTCAAATGAAAGAGCTCGGGACGATCACAACGCATACACTTATGTTTTCCACAATATATGATCTTTGGGGTTAGACTCTCATATTTGTTTTAATTGAAATGTTTTTCAACATCTTGAACAAACTTAAATTAGTGTTTTGGTTATAATAATAAAAATTATGCTTGATTTTTGGGATGTTGAATGGATGCTCATTGGATGGTATGATGTGTCATCCAGCTGATGGGAAGTCATGGCAAGATTTTGATCAGAGATATCCAAAGTTTTCCAAAGAACCTGGAAATGTTCATATAGGTTTGGATGCTCATGGCTTTAATCCATTCGGCAACTTTAATAGTACTTATAGTACTTGGTCGATTACATTGACTACTTACAATACACCACTACGGATATGTATGAAAGAGTCTTCTTTCAAGCTAACTTTGCTAATTTCTGGCGCTAGATCACCCTCAAAGGACATTTATGTTTTCTTGAGTCCTTTGGTGGATGAGTTGAAAATGTTATGAGCCTAAGGAGTCCAGATAAGAGATGCATCAAACAACAATGTTTTCAATATGTGTGCGATGCTGTTATGGACTATCAATGATTTCCCCACACATGGTAGTTTGCCTGGATGGAGTGGTCAAGGTTATTTAACATGCCCTACTTGTAACACAGATAGATCTTCCGTTCATGTGACCAACAAAGTGTCTTATGTTAGTTATATATGATTCTTGCATATGAGTCATAGTTGGAAGCATATTATATTGTTTAATGGTTAACCTGAGAAAAGATTGTGTCCAAGACAATTCAGTAATGCGGCTATATTAAAGCAATTGGCTCGTCTCCATAATCGTATTCCAGGAAAACATCCAGAGCACGTGGGTGCAAAAAGAAGTCACAACAATGAAACAACAAAATGAGAGTTCAAATGGAAGAAACAAAGTATCTTCATTGAGCTTGATTATTAGTCTTCCCTCGAGCTAAAACGCAATATTGATTTTATGCATGTGGAGAAAAATGTGGATGAGAGTGTGTTGAATACTACATTGATGAATGAAAAAAAACTAAAGATAAAAGATAAGCCAGAGATGACTTGAAAAATATGGGCATTCGGCTAGATCATTGGCCAAAAGATAAAGTCAACAAGAGGAAGAAAGACAACAAGAAAAAGGAAGGCAACAACAAGAACAAGAAGAAAGTAATACTATCACATGCTGATTACTCTTTCAAACAAATTAATCGACAACGTTTCTGTCAATGCATTAACAGAGTAAGACCACCTGATGGTTTTTGATCGAACTTTAAGAAGAATGTGAATGACACCGAATCAAATATGATGAGCTAAAGTCTCACGATCAGTATATCCTCATGCAATGATTGTTATCTACAGGCCTTCGAGCAGGTATCCTAGAAAATGTTTCAACAACACTCATTGATTTGTTTATATTCTTTCAAAAAATTTATGCATGGTCCTTAGATGTAGCGACGTGAAAAAATCCAATCAGAAGTGGTGAAGATATTATAAAATCTTGAGTTGATATATCCTCAAACATTTTTCAACATAATGATTCATATAGTTCTTCATTTATCTGAATAAGCCATTCTTGGAGGGTATGTACACATGAGATGGATGTATCCTTTTGAAATACACATAAAAAGCTTAAAAATTATGCCAGACAAAGTTTTGCCATTCTGCTTTATGTATTATGAGGGTATGCAAACCAAATTCAATCATGTTGGTAGAAATGAGGTTTCCGTCCTTCCAAAAGGCAATTTTATGTGTTCTCGTCACAATGCCTACCGTTGTCCACTAAGAAGCTTGTTAAACTTTGTAAAGAGACCAAAAAATCATTGCATTGGTTTGTACTAAACAACTATGATGAAGATAAGATGAAAGTCTAGAAATTGTAAGTTTTGTGATCTATTAACTACTTTTTCGTTAGTGTTATGATATCTATAAACTATTCTAATTGGTTTGTCCCACATCCAACGAATTCGAATCAAAATTGCCCAAAAGTGATTTGAAAACAAAATTTCCTTCACGGTTCAAAATTGCCCAAAAGTTTTGTGATCTATTAACTACTTATGTATATTTTTAATTATTTTACATATTTTTATATGTTACTTTTTATGTAATACTTATTTATTTGTATTTTTGCATATTTATGTATTTTTAAAGTTTTTTATATAGATGTTTATGTAGCTTTTATTTATTTTAAATGTATAAATGTATTTTTTACGTGTTCATATATATTTTTACGTATTTATGTATTTTTTAAGTTTTTTATATAGATGTTTATATATTTTTATGTATTTTAAATATATAAACATATTTATATGTATTTTAATACTTTGCATACTTTTTAGGTTCTTTTATGTATTATGTATTTATATGTATTTTAAAAAAAATTGTATAGATGTTTATGTATTTTAAATGTATAACCGTATTAATTTTATATATTTAGGTATTTTTACGTATTTATGTATTTTTCACCATTTTAACCGATTTGCACAATTTTTTTGAATATGTCTAGATGGTTTAGGTAAATACGACTTGAAGTAAAAATAATACATACATTTGTACAGATAATATAGTTATACATTTAAAATACATAAAAATACATAAACATCTATATCAAAAACTTTAAAAAAAATTAAATAAATATGCAAAAATACATATAAATACATATTACATTAAAAAACACATAAAAATATGTAAAATACTTAAAAATACATATATATACGTAAAAATAATATGGTTATACATTTAAAATACATAAAATTACATAAACATCTATATAGAAAACTTTAAAAAAAATACATAAATACGAAAAAATGCATATAAATATTTAATATATAAAAAAATTAAAATACATAAAAAAAACATGTAAAATACTTAAAAATACATATATACGTAAAAAACTACATTTATATATTTAAAATACGTAAACATTTATGTAAAAAACTTTAAAAATACATAATTACGTAAAAATACCTATTAATATGTATTATATAAAGAACTAACCTATAAAAATACATAAAAAGATATGTAAAATACTTAAAAGTATATATAAATACATAAAAAAAATACGTTTATACATTTAAAATACATAAACATTTAGATAAAAAAACTTAAAAATTTCATAAATACATAATACATAAAAAAATAATACATAAAATTACATAGAAATATGTAAAATACTTAAAAGTACATAGAAATACATACAAAATACGTTTATGCATTTAAAATATATAAGAACATGTAACATATACATATGAAAACTTAGAAAAATACATAAATATGTAAAAATATATATAAATACGTAAAAAATATGTTTATACATTATATACAAATTTAGATGAAATCTATAGAAAAGTCTTATTTTTTTGGAAAAATTAACAATTTGGTTTCATGTGAATAAATTATCCATCTTCTCGAGCTAAAGTGAATAAATTATTCGTTTTCTTGGGCTAAACAGGTCAAAAGGGATAAAATTAATAAGCTATCCATTTTCTTGGGCTGAACAGGTTAAAAGAGCTAAAGTGAATAAATTATTCGTTTTTTTGGGGTTTTTCTATTCAAAAAGTTAAATGGGTGAGACTTTATGTTGAAAAAAAATAGGACTTTAATAAATTTTTTGTCAACATATTGAGACTTTTCTAGAGATATTTCTAAAATAAAAGCGAGAAAAAAAAACAATAACATTCATAGAATCCACATACCTTTTTATTCAGTATTCATACACAAAAATTGAGCCATAAAAATGAATTAAAATATTTATATTTTCATTAATGTGAAAAGAACCTATTAAAATCCGATTCATTGTCTAATTTTCTTCTTTTGAAAACACACTTTAAACACATTACTTCATAATTTCTTTATGTATTATTTCTTCAATGTGAACAAAACTCATTAAAATATAATTATTGTTTAAACACACTTTAAAAACATGAAAATTTAAAACACTTCTATTTTAGCTCTCTAAATATACAACCTTCACCTAAAAAGTTATCATTTCTATCTTTTTTTTTTTTTCACAAATATACCTTCAACTCATAATACATCAAAATTGACAATACTTTTATTTTGCCTCTAAATGTACAACCTTAGACAATTCTTCATCATCTCTAAATACTAAAAACTTTTGGATTGGATGTTGTAGACAACAAACTTCTTATGAAACTTTAAGAAAGTATAAAGAAAAAGATGTGGAAAGAAGAAAGCAAAACTATTTAAAACATCTCCATTCTCATTCACTCTAGTCTCTAGAGAACAAAAATGAAAATAGAAAATGAAGCAAAATGAAAAGAGAAGAGAAGCAAGTGCTTCTTATATAAGCAAAATATTCCAATTAAACAATCATTTAAGTATCTTATGAAGACTTTGAGAGTTTAAAATGAAAAGTGAAAAGGAGGCGACGGATTTGGTCTCTACATTCTATTAGGTTAATCCTTCTATTGTCGGTGAGAGAGGGAAAGAAGGGTATGCAAGGTAATAAGGTACGTCGGGTAAATGTGAAAGCAATGGGAATGATGTACTTTAATCATTAAACCATACAAAATTAAAAATGAAATAAAAAAGCTAATATAGTGTTTTTAGGTGACACCAAACGCGCAACAAAAGTAGATCTTAAGAATTTTTCAAGCTAAAAGAAAAAAATTATGAACCAAACTACAAGGACCATTCGTGTAATTTACTCAAACTTCTATAAACCATTCGTGTAATTTACTTGCACTTTTATAAACCAAATGATCCCCGAGTATTCTTTCTTGGTTCTCCGGGTTTTCTCCATGTTATCTAATATTCCTTTACGTAACACAACCAGACACCAAATCGTTGTTCCTCAAGAGCCATACAAAACTTGGAAAAATAATATAAGACCCAATTGTCAATTTCATTATATTAATAATAGTTTTTATCATCATATAAAGTATTGATTATTTATAGATTAAAAAAATATGATCAAGCAGGCCCGTCCCAGAAGGTGAGCGATAGGGGCGACAGTCCAGGGCCCATCTTTCAAAGAGACCTAAATTTTTTATGGAAATTGCTATATT
Organism: Lactuca sativa; assembly: GCF_002870075.4. Lineage (NCBI taxonomy): Eukaryota > Viridiplantae > Streptophyta > Magnoliopsida > Asterales > Asteraceae > Lactuca > Lactuca sativa. The sequence continues at coordinate 147,617,769 of NC_056631.2, forward strand.
TAGAAGATAATACAAGTAATTTTATTTCAATTATTGAGTTATTATAAAAAACTTATGACATTTATGAATTTTAAGGGCCCGTTTTTTTTTTCTCGCCCTGGGCCCAAAATATGTTTGGAACGGTGCTGTGATCAAGTCAACCCACGTCTAACTAGATCATTACATAGCATAGCAGTTGTAAGTTGTAACACATTCGGCAATAAGAATAAATCAATAGCTTAAATTTCCATAAGTACAAACATATAAACAAATTTAAATAAATGGATAAACACTCACACGTTTCCTTCCAAAATCCTAATTTTGTAGGTCTCATTTGTACAAAACAAAGTATAAAAAAAAAAATAAAAAAAAAAAATAAAAAAAAACATTTTACCATCAAACAGCTGAGAGGTATTAGCAACGGGTCCCGTCACTAATACCCGCAATTTGTTTCTACTTGGGATCAAACTTTGTTGGGAAATGGTCACCACTATAGGCGAAGAGACTATCATTAGTATAAGGATGCTCACTTCCCCTACTCCCATCATCATATCCTGCTGAATTTGCTGCTGACTCAGCATTCGGGTTAAGACCCGCAAGTTCCATAATGCCCTCAATTTCTTTAACAACATCACTCATTGTTGGTCTCTTACTTCCGGTTTCTTCCACACACCTCAATGACACATCCACAAATCTTTCTAAACCTTTGAGTTGAGTGCTCAAACCAATGGTTGGGTCAAGGACTTCGTGAAGATTGTATAACTCTTTGCTCTTGTCCATGGCATTTCTCACTTCTCTCACAATGTACTTCCCTTTCTCGATTGGACTTCTTGCAGTTATTAGCTCTAACAACACCACTCCAAAGCTATAAACGTCACTCTTTTCTGTCAATTGTTGTGTCATGTAATACTCGGGATCCATGTAGCCCTACATCGAATAAAAATAAAGATTTAGCCATGTGAGTTAATTACATTGACCACTCTCTATCTGATCTGCAAAAGGGTTTTTCTTCTATTGGCCCATACTGCTTTGTGTGAGATGTAAATCAGATACATGGGGCCCACTAGGTGATTGGCATAAGGGTACATTGGGGTTTGGGGTTTGAAAAAGATATAATCCTAGAACCAACTGTGCTACACTTCGAGGCCTCCTTTTATCTGCTGACATAAAGAAAAGTTGGCAATGAAGGAATTACTTACCATTGTGCCTTTAACTTGAGTGGTAACATGAGTCCTATTAGCATCACCAAGTGATTTGGAAAGGCCAAAATCAGCAACTTTTGCGACTAAGCGTTCATCTAATAAGATATTGTTTGTTTTGACATCTCTATGTATGATTGGAGGATCAGCAAGATCATGCAAGTATTGCAACCCTTTTGCTGCTCCTAGTGCTATTCGAAGTCTTCTTGTCCAATCCAATCTGATTCCAGATCTCCCTGCACATGTCATGTCCAATGATTATCACTTTTGTAATTCAGACTAGTAGTACCCAACATAAAAGCTGAAATGACAATAATGGTCCCTAGACTATATATAAATACAAATATATAATAATAGCTACTTATAATAATGCTAACCGAGACAAATAGCTAATGAATAATGATGATATTTTTTGGAAAACAAAAAGTACCTGAAAGACTATCTTTGACTGTGCCATTCACGATATACTCATATACCAACATCTGTTCACCTTGATCGAAACAGAAACCTACCAGACTCACAAGATTCTTGTGATGAACTCTTGAAAGAAGTTCAATCTCAGTTTTAAACTCAAGCCCACCCTGTGTTGATCCCTGCTTAGCCCTTTTGATTGCAATCAGTTGCCCATTCGGTAGACTTCCTCGGTATACCTACACAAAATAATTTCATTCTTAATCTTCTTTGATCTTTATATATGTAAGGAAACAATCACAAATGTGCTCACCATTCCATATCCTCCAGTTCCTATGTTGTTCGTTTCTGAGAAGTTGTTTGTGCATTTGCTAAGTTCCTCAAAAGAGAATGCTTTTGCTCCTTTCAGTTGAGGGACACCACCACTTCCAGTGGTTGTATCCCATAATGCTACAAGTTTTACGCAAAAACTATTAGAAGCCAAATTATATACTCCAAGGTACTGAGGATGATGTCAATGGCACAAAAGTTGTATTTTTTTTTTGTCCCACCCGAAAAAGGTCGAACAGGGTGGGACCGGGACTCACTCTTGATCTCTCTCATGTGCTAAAGACATTAAAACCCTCCTCCTCATTGTAGAAAATAGCCCTACAAAGCTTGTCCACTCTATATGGTTATGTCTGTGTAAAAAAATGAAAGCCTTAGTGGATAATGGTAAATCATACCAAAAGGCCTGCTCTCATGTGTGGCTCTTTCAGCTCTGCCTTTTTGTCGAAAAGCATACATTCCTGCAACTATCAATAACACCACAAGCACACAACCACCAACAGCTGCCCCCACAACAATTCCAGTGTTAGATGACTTCTTTCCGCTCCCTGATGATCCTGTGATATATATGACACAAAAATAAGATTTCATGATTGACGAACTATGCACAAGTATCTACAAAATGGTTATCATTCCAGCAACCCCTGAGCTGACCACACTGCCTGCTCTCAGGTACACAGTGGCCCACTAGGCAACTGACATAAGTGCAACACCCACAAGGATCCCAATCCACATTGGAACTGAAACTCTCTTAGTGCGGCTATTGAGACTCAAATTCTTGCATGTTTTTGAAAAATTTAAAGCCCACATTAAGTGGAGTCATATAGACATGGAGAAGAACGTAGTACCTAGTAAGAAGTCATAGTTTTCACCGATGAAAAAGTAGGTACCGAATGCTGCAGGAGGCTTGAAAGTTTGGTTGCTAAGTGAGAAACCAAGTCCAAGAATCCCGGACCTATCAAACCTATCGTTACCAGATGGAAAAACCTGAAGGTTGATTACAAGGTAATCATCCAAATTTTTCATAGGATTCCTAACTGAAACCGAGTCCACGGGGAGTTGAGATCTCTGGAAAGATATCATCATTGCATTCCGGAGAGATTCGTAAACACTTGTATTTCCAAGATCAGAGAAGGAAGGAGCCCGGAAGAAAAGGTTGCCTGTGTATGGAAATGAACATTGACAATTTGGACTCGAAGCTTGACCCGAAGGACATGATGTAGGTACACAGTTGCTCGGTGGTGTAGAATATGTAGAAGTTGTAACTGTGGGAAGATTACAAAATTTGTCTGTCACGCCCGATTCCATACAAATTGGATTACCAGCAAGTCTGCAAATAAATTGTAACTTTTAGTTTTCTACAACAAAAGCTTTTCCTCCAGCAACCCCTGAGTTAACCCACACTGCCCAAAAGCATGATGTGAGATGTAAATGAGGCACACAACGGCCAACTAATACCTACTCCGAACCAACTGTGCTATTTGTATTAATGAATTAAACTAAAAAGGGTTATGAATTGAAAAGTAAATGTGATTTACCAAAAAAGCTTAATAAACACTCTTTCCTTTTTCAGGAGCATAATAATTACAAAACTTACATTAATTCGATATTATATTCGCTTCTTTGAGTGAAGTCACCAATTTGATTATTCCGCAAATCGACCTGCTGTAGTTGGTTGCTATGGGTAGAGCCGATATTCAAGGTGCCATTTAGTTGGTTCCCACCTAAATCACTGACAAAAAGCCGATTGCAAATAATCAGATTTCCGCATGTGAAAACACGGAAACAGAAGACAAAAACTGACCGATTCATAACTCACACATTCTGTAATTGGGGGATGCTGAAAAAGTTAACAGGGAGAACTCCTACAAGATTATTATTGGACATCTTACTGCAAAAAAATGCAAACATGTAAATAATTACCCATTGGAATTTTTAGGGGAGAAATAATGAAGATAATTAGATGGCCATACAGTGTTGTCAAAGCCTGTAATGTCGAAAACCAAGAAGGAACGGTGGATTCATCAAAAGTATTGTTGCTCAAATCCCTGGAATCACATTGAGAAATTAGACTTTTATTGATTATTACTGATTATACAAAAAGTCTTTTTCTTGATCATTGTTTGTAATCAAGATCATCATTTATAAACAGAATTAGTTGGATAAAGTCTTATTACTTACAGATAATTGAGGACGCCCAGGCCGGTTAAATTAGGCACAGGCCCAGTCAGTCGATTGTTTGACAGAAACCTATAAACAAATTTATCAGACATTAAAATAATCTTCTTGTATTCTATTTTTTCATGTATATCAGACATTAAAATAGACTTGAAGTTTCTGAAACTTACATCTCAAAAACACCAGTAAGGTTGTTGATGTTTGATGGAATATCACCAGTTAAACGATTCCTATCAAGACGCCTGATATCACATAAAAAACGCCATTAAAACACATATTTACCCTTTTAGATTTACAAAATGTCTTGCAAATGATCATTAGTTGTACTCACACGACTTCTAGTGATTTCACAAGCCCAAGGGTGGAAGGAATGGGGCCTGTAAGCTGGTTGTTTTCAAATAAACTGCTCAGAAAAAAAAAAAAAAAAAAAAAAAAAAAAAAAAAAAAAACTAAGTTAACTTCATTTGATCTTATCATTTACATATTTCAAAGAAGATTGATTGTTGTATCAAAACATACAGATGAATTAAAGTCATATTTGAGCTAAAGAGCCGAGCTGGGAGAGGGCCTGTGAGCATGTTCCTTCCAAAATGGCTGAAAATACATAAGTCAGTATAACGCTAAATCATTCATTGAGCTGGTATAGAAAAAAAAAAAAAAAACATAAATGAGGTTATTTTGTCACAAAACTACGTTTCGTCTCAAGTTAGCGACAGATTTTCTGTGGCTAATATGATGACGGATATTCTACAAACTTAGCAACAGTTTTTCTGTCGCTAATTCCTAATTTTCTAGTAATGAGGAGACTTACAAATGTTTTGCATGAATTAGCATATCAAGACCAGGAGTTGTCCCACTAGAAACAGGTATACTTCCAGATAGCCTGTTATCAGCTAAATCCAACCAGTAAAGATTTTCGATATTACCAATGGAAGGTGGAATCGATCCAGTGAAACGATTAGAATTCAGAGACCTACACAATCCAAATTGTTGAAGAATGGGTAAATTAATCTTTATAATTAGGATTTCAACATATATTTTGGAAAAAAAAAAAAAAGTATTTATACTCACATATAGATAAGATTTTCTAGATTCCCGAGGGTGTCAGGAAGCGGCCCGCTGAAACCGCAATTAACCAAGATTCTGATAAAAACAAAAATCAAGTTAATATACGAAAAAACATTTCTACAAAAGGGTTATTTTAACAGCAACCCATAAGCAGGTCCATACTGTCCTGTGTCCAGTGCTAGATAATGAACCCAACATTTCTACAAAAGGGTTATTTTAACAGCAACCCATAAGCAGGTCCACACTGTCGTGTGTCCAGTGCTAGATGACGAACCCAACATTTCTACAAAAGGGTTATTTTAACAGCAACCCATAAGCAGGTCCACACTGTCCTGTGTCCAGTGCTAGATGACGAACCCAACATTTCTACAAAAGGTTATTTTAACGCCAACCCATAAGCAGGTCCCCACTCATCCGTGTGTCCTGTGCTAGATGACGAACCCACAAAGAGCTCAATCCGCGTTGGAATTGAGTCTTCAAGAAGACTCAAACCTTTGACGTCTCTTTAGCATATAACTTATAAAATAAAAAGCATATAACTTATAAAATAAAAAAGAAAATACGTACAAATTTGTTAACTTTCTCAAATTCCCAATTGCTGGAACTAGAGGCCCGGTCAAACCCGTATTGTAAGACAAATCTCTACATACAGAAAGGAATTTGCTCATAAGACACCAACATATTCAAACTAAAAAGTAATCGAAAATCCAAACGATCCTGCAATCACACGAAACTATTTGAATGAAAAACTTACAGAATCTGCAATTCAGATAACTGCCCTATATCTCCGGTAAGCGAACCAGTCAAACCCATGCTAGCCAAAGTTCTGAAAATATTTAAAAAAAAAACCCAAGTTATTAGGCTTGTCGGGAACTTATTAAAGCTCGGTTTTGTTGAAGATTGTTAATGAAGGAAGGACTCACATGGAGGTGACACGGCCGTTTGTACACCTGATTCCGTCCCAACCGCTACATGGGTCGGAGTTATCTTCCCAACTGGGTGGTGTATTCTGCCAAGCATCTTTCAGAGCTCGCAGAAATGTATCTTCATATTCACGGAAACAAAAACAATTTTTTCTAAGTAATCCACCAAAAAAGAACAAATTTCGTCCAACTTTCTAACAAAATTTTTAAGTTATATGAAACAGTTGACTTCGTTCATTCATCAGTTAAATAGAAATTCACGAATAAAACTAGTTTTGGAACAAAATACACAGGGTGAAGTTCAAATACTGATTAGTTTGACCAGAAGTAGGAAAATTAGGGAAATGGAAATTTCGATAAAATGAAATGATATGATGGTGAAGAACTTACAATCATTGTTTTGTGCTGATGTAAACGAAAATAGGATGAAGAGGATCAGAAGTGGTTGCCCTATTGTTGCACCCATTTGTGAATTGAATGTCAATGAATGAGAAACATGAAGTTGTGGAGATAGAAAAAGAGATTACTAGAACTCGAAATAAGAAAGTTTCTTGATGACAGCAGGTTGGCATCATTGACTTCACCTGTTCACCATCAAATGAGAATTATTATTATATTTAATTGAAAATGTTTGAGCGTGGAGGTGTAAAGGTTTTACCGTTTACTGATTCTTTCTTTGAATTTTGCATGTTCAAGGGTCGGAATTAACGTAGGATCACTTTTTTCGATTTTTTCTTTCTTTCGCGAAGATCAGACATGGTTGTTGAATTACGAGTAATAAAATAGTGTAATTATGTTTTATTAATATAGTTATATGGATAATAAGTATATTGTTCTCAGTTCATGTAATATATTTATATATTTTTATTATCGATAGTTATAAATAACATAGAACTCGTAAATTATAAAGAATATATAGTTATATATAACATATTAATGGTCTTCTTTAGAGAAAAAGTTAGTATTATTTTGGATATCTTTATATAAGTTGATTAAGGTTCTTGTTTACACATATCAACTTGATATTATTATATTATTAGATCTTTTGATCTGTTCAACTTTCATTTTCTCATTTATATTGGTTTTAAGTTTGACCACATTGTTTATGTTTGTCTTTTGTAAAAGTAACCGGCCCTGTTTTTCTTGAAGGTAGTAAAATTAATTGTTAGTTTTTAAAAATAATGCGATTACGTAAAAATTAAAAGCTAAATGTTTTGTATGACATACAAGCTCAAATGTTAGCTTTGAGCTATAAGCTAGCTTCTCAATAAGATATCTTAACAGTTTATAAAAAAAACTAATTTATAATTTTCCATAAACTTCTTTGGTATCACCAAACAACTAAATTATAATAACTTCAAAATAATAAACTAACTTATATATCAAATAGAACCAAAAGCTCTCAAAAGCTAAAATCTACTTGAAAAGCTTTTGAATTATAACCTTTTTTAATTAAAACAAAAGTTAAAGACACGTATGCCAAAAAAAAAAAACAATTACAATTCGAGATTTTTCTTAAAAGTTAAAATGTAAAAGTTTTCAAAAGTGTGTTGCCAAGATACAATAAATAACGATTTTAGGTATAAAAATTCAGAAAACCAAACTATTAAGAACAGAAAATTTTAACATTAATGTGTTTTTATATCTTTTGAAGGTTGTATGTTTAATTATAATTCACAAGAAAAAAAAAGGTTGCAAATATATATTTTATTTAAGAAGCAAATACTTATAATATTTATTCATGAAGATAACTAACATCTTTAGTCATGTTGTCTTCTACTTGTCATCTTGTCCCAATGGTCATTAATATAACTAACATATGCCGTTCTATAACAAACCAATATATTATATTTATATATAAATGAAGTAAATGCTTAAATATGGGAATATAAAATTTAATTGGTTATTCTTTTTATTCATATTTAGAACATAATTAAAAGCCCAAACAGCTATATGATTTTAGATATTGTGCTAATAGCTATATGATTTTAGATATTGTGCTTTTGTTATGGAGAGGAAGGAATCATATGAATATAAGTATAATGATGCTCAATTTCGATCGTCTTAGCTATATTAGTTTAAAAGCTATATGATTTTAGATACTGTGCTTTTGTTATCGAGAGGACGAAATCTCTCTCTTCTAATAAAAGAATCATAAACTTGTCACATGTCATTTTTCTATAATTTTGAATTTTTTTCTTTTATTCTCAAAAAATGACACATGTCTTTTTTTTTTTAATGATTTTACATTTAAATTTAAATCTTCTTCTAAATCCCTTAAAATTAGAATTATTAATATAGATTTTGAAATTCAAAATGTTTGGTAATCAATTATATGAAATGATCAATTATAAATAATCTCCTATTCCATTTATTTTATTACAATTATTATTTATTTTACTTTAATTTATCAACTGTATATTATACGGGTTATAAATTTGTCAATTAATAGTAGAGTTGTACACAAATTGTGCTTTATTTTTTCACAAATTTCAATTAAATATTTTTTTTTATAATCAACTCGTGTACTACACGGGTTATAACCTAATCATATGAATATAAGTATAATGATGCTCAATTTAGATGGTCTTAGCTATATTAGTTTAAAAGTTAACTTTCGTATAATAATCTTTCTATTTTAATAAATGAATAAGTTTATTCTCATATCGACAAGTGTCACAATATTAGAAATTTTCATTAGTATTATATGCACCTATCATGCCACATGTCAACCTATTAATTCTCCATATTAAATATTAAATTTTAAATTTATCACTCTAATTACATTACATTAAATTAATAACATTAGAATAAAAAATAATATATATATATATATATATATATATATATATATATATATATATATATATATATATATATATATATATATATAAAATAAGGTAATATAATTTTATGTATTTGTTTAGATCAATGATTATAATTTTATATAACTAAAAAAATATCTTTTAATTAATAACTTATTAAAATAATTTATTAATAACTTTAAGTTTTTATTATGAAAGTTTAATTAATTTTATAACCGTGGGAATCACAGGTTATAAACTAGTTAGTTAATATATGGTTTGAGGGAGTGGGTGCGGTAGAGGGTGCATTCCCTTGCCACATCGGCTTGAAATATTGTCCCCTCCCTGGGTTTTGGTGCGGTAGAGACTGCACTGTGACACTCCAAGGGAGCGCTCCTCTCTTCCATATGCCATTCCAATGGACTTTGATTGGTCAGATTTTCTTAAAAAAATATTTTTTTTCCTTTTTTAAATTGAGTGTGGCATCACTCCTTGAATGTGACATGAAACCACATTTTTATGGTAATTGTTGACGTGTCGTCTACGTGGCACTGAAAGGAGTGCAACTTTTATGACACCACTCCCTCTAGTCTAATAATAACTTTTGATAAAAACAATATTACAAATATTAGTCGTTGCTGATAAGCAGTGAATACAATAATATCTTTTGATAAAATCGATATTACAACTACAATGACATAAAATGACATATATTATAACTAGGCGAATGTCCGCGCGTTGCGTGGGATATAAAAAAATATTTTATATTAAAAATAACTAAATGATTAACAATTAAATAATAATTTCATAAAAAATATAAAAAATGATTTTTAGTATTATTATTATGTCAAACTATATTATAAGAGATAGGGTTGGAACTTGAAGTTGTTTTGCATATACAAAGTTATATGATTAAAATAGAAAAAAAATTAATTTTTAAAAATAAATAAATCATTATTGTTATCTATTAAATAATAATTTCATATTATATTAAAACTAAAACGTTTATATTAAATATTATCATTATGTTGAAAATACAATAATAGAGACATCTTTTTATTTATCTTAAATTTTATCATTCTGTACAACATATGATGAGACAACTTTTTATCTTAAATAGTAAAAAAAAATGTTTTGTATCATAAATATTACCATAGTTATATAGAACATATAAAATAGTAACGTCTTTTATAAGGTTAAAACTTTAAATTGTATTACATACAGGGTTGTAAAATTTGGCTAACACAACCAAATACTTGGCATGTTACTTAAACTCGGCCTCCAATGGAAGCAGGTTTGCCTAACTTAGCCAGAAGACACTCAGATCCTAATTAAACTCGATCCAAATCTAAAAAATACGGTTCAAAATCATTTTCAAAATTCTGAAATTTAATTGGTTACTTGTCGACAAAGCCAATCTCACCAAAGAATACACTCAACGTCCTACAAAGTTAGATGCAAGGAAGATCTTATGGCTTAGTCGCTTTGAAATATTTCACAACCTTTCCTATTTATAGGGGAGAATACATTCTCTTGTTATTCTCACGATCAATGTGGTATGAAGACATTTTAATTAAACTCATTTCTTTATTTGCCGATAATTTCATTTTGTTAAATAAAATATTAAATAATAAATAGATCTACACCAAAGTTCTTTATTATAAATCTATGTCGTGTATATAGCCTACAGTATAAGACCCCTCCTGGATTAACGGTTATAGAGCTAGGCTTTGATTCTAGGATTTTGATCCTAATGAAAGAAAAACATCCAATCATAAAACTCCCTCTTTCACCCCTTTCGATAATTTCTCACACAAATACACACGGGATAAAAATCCATAACTTCCATGACAACAATTCTTCGGCCCATAAATTCGTCGCTTTCGATGATCACTAACACGAATCTTAAATTATTAAGATTTTTAAAGCTTAGTGAATTTAATTAAATATTGAAATTTAACTTGGCGTTCAAATAATGTGACTGTAATAACTCGAGTAGTTTCATAATACAATCTAATAGGGAGGATGTTCCATTTGCATATTCGAAAACTCATATATGTTGGTATTACGTCGGTTGACCGTTTGTCACCTTAATCCATTATTATTGTATTTTTAACTTTTACTTATCATTTAAATTATCATTGAAAATATATTGTTTTTGTTCGTAAGTAAACTTAGTCTTAAAAATACATACACATTATTTGTCGACGATATTTCGTATTATACCATAGTATATATATATATATATATATATATATATATATAATACGATCAAATAACAAGATAAATTATAAAATAAAGGAAGACATGAGAGTGGATAGAACTTTTATTCTAATACTTGTGATGAATGCATCAACTTTCTAATACATATGGCTCACTATTTATACAACCAAGATAAGATGAAATATGAATGCACATTATGATGGTGCATTATTACACTCATAAAATACTTTGAAACGGTTGTTACTAATGCTAAATAATGATAGATATTTATGGGAGAAATGAGCAATCCAATGGTCATTCACAAACTATTATTTCATTACACTCACCCTTGAATGACGATTGTATCATGCCTCGTTAAAACCTTAATAGGTAAAACCTCATGGGGAAAACCCTTTATTATGGAAAAATAGTACATGATTAATAATAGATATTGGAACAATTGCCTCATTAAAAACCTTGCTAAGAAAACCCAATGCGAAAAACATAGCTAAGGAAAAGAGTACAATATGTTTCCAAATCCCCCTGATCAGCACATTACTTGATTTCCTTGAAGCGCCACATAGCAATGTTTCATACCATCTTTTCAAATTTGGATGTAGGAAGTGCTTTAGTGAACAAATCGGGAATGTTGTTACTTGATTAAATTTTTTGTATGTTGATGCGACACTCATTTTGAAGATCATAAGTAAAAAAGGACTTGGGTGATATATGCTTGGTTATGTCTCCTTTGATAAATCCTTCCTTGAATGGATCTATACAAGTCGTATTATCTTCATATAGTATAGTTGCAACATCCATGTTAGAAGTTAGACCACAGTTCCTACGAATATGTTGAGTTAACTTTCTTAACCAAATACATTCATGACTTGCCTTATGAATTGTTATAATGTCTACATGGTTTGAATAAAGACGAACTAAATTTTGTTTAGCATAATATCAATAAATTTTCTTACCTCCATAACTGAGTAAATAACATGTTTGAGTTCGAGCTTTATGTGGATCAAATAAATATCCAGCATTTGCATAACCAATTAACTTTGCATTTTATGAATTTGATTAGTATAAATTCATATCCACTGTACCTCGAAGATACCAAAGAATGTGTTAGATTTTATTCTAGTGTAACACCCAGAATCAAGGAGACCAAGAAAGGAAAGAAAAGCCCTAAGTCAAGGGAGTCAACTCGTCGAGTCTAAGGAGGAACTCGACGAGTCGGAGTGTGACCCATGTCGCAGATTAAGTGACCGACTCGGCGAGTCGGGGAGACTGACTCGTCGAGTCTGGTCTGGGTTGGGAAACCCTAACTTCGGGACTTGTCACCCTATTTAAGCATCTCATTCTCATTTCCAGGGCTTCATTTACAGCCCCCACTGTCCAGAGCGAAACCCTAGTCTCCTCCATTAAAGTGTGAGCTATTTTTGTGTGTTCTTGAGTGATTTGAAGACTAGAAGAAGAAGAAGAAGTTGTAAGAGCTAAGTAGTGATTGTAGATCCAGATGGATTCCCTCTTCCTCATCACTTTCTGGTAATCAAGCTCTTACCTTGATCTATGGATTCTTAGATCTCTTCATGTCCCTTTTATGAGACTTTTGGGACCATTCCCAAGGCCAACCCGAGTATTGAGCCTTTGAGGACGAATAGAGACTAGATTGGAGCATCTTTGAGCCCTAGGAGATCTAAGGAAGAAGCTTTTCTCAGCTATGGTTTCCTTTCATGGCTTAGACCTCCATTGTAGCTTGGATTTGGTGTTTTAGCCTCATAACCCCTTGCATGCACGTAAAGTTAGCAACTTTAAGTGCAATGCTAGCATAAGGAGTCCGGATCTATGAGTTGGAAGTGTTCGAATAGACTGAAAGAGACAAAATAGAGTTGTCACAAGGAGGATTCGACGAGTCAGTTCATGGACTCGGCGAGTCGGGTCGCAAAACCCAAACCCTTCCGTTATGAGTTGGATCAGTGGGTGGGGTTAGAAAAGGACTTAGCTAGTCTGTGTCCATGATGGACATGAAGATCATGGTACTTGACGAGTTCAAGGATGAACTCGGAGAATCCAAGGTAATCTCCTTAGCTGATGAAGATGGACTTGGCGAGTCGGTTGAAGATAGTCCCGAGGTGTTGATGAAGGAGAACTCGTCGAGATCTCGCTAGACTCGACGAGTGGATTCGGGGTTGTTTGGGATTTGAGGAGCATGGACTCGGCGAGTTGGTGGAAAAACTCAGCGAGTCGAGTCAACTGGAAGGTTGACTTTGACCAAGACTTTAACTTTGACCAGAGTTGACTTAGTTTGACTTCTAGAGTTCAGTTTGAGACTAACTGTCATATTAATATTAGTAGCTCGGGGAGCTAGTGGAGCAGCGGTTCAGAGAATTGTCGGTCAGCAGCTAGAGGGTTATCAGCAAGTTCAGCAGTGCAGGTGAGTTTCTCTTTGTGTGAATGGGTCTAAGGCCACAATGCCGGCCCATGTTGATATGAGTCGGGAGACCCAGGGGTTAGCCCTAGGCATTGTATGCCAATATGATATATAGGATCATGATCCATTGATAGCAAACGGGTGCCCAAGGAATGGTTTGCATGATAGAGTATACTTGTTGTCAGTGTGATACTTGTATGTGCCTGGTAGGGAGGTAAGTATGGGCGAGGTCCCGTATCTCACCAATAGCAGAGTGTGGACGGTGTTCCACATCTCATTAGCAGCAGAACAGGGGCGAGGCCCAAGTTAGGGAAAGAGTGAGTGTGGGCTGGCCCATATCTCACTATCAATAGGAGCACAGACGGGGTTCCATGACTCATTAGTAGCAGGACAAGGGAGAGGCCCAAGATACGCGAGGCCTTAGGACAGGATTCATTAGTATATGTTTAGCTTATGTGTAGTGATATGTTTATGTGATAGTATATGTTAGCGGGCGAGGCCCAATGACAGGAGAGGCCTATGAGAAACAGATCTGTATCCGAGCGGGGCTCGAAGCCAGGCGGGGCCGTTGTAGGGTGAGGCCCAAGATATCGGGCGAGGCCCGAAATAGCGGGCGTAGCCCAGTATATGTTGTATGTGATTATGCAGGGTATGTGGTAGGTTGGGGAACTCACTAAGCTTTGTGCTTACGGTTTTTAGTTTTGGTTTCAGGTACTTCCGATAGCGGAGGGAAGAGCTCGGGATGATCGCATGGCACACACCATTGATTAGTCAGCCTGGGATGTTTTACTCTGATAATGAAAATATTTTTTGGAAATGATACTCTGAATTCATGTTATGACTTATGATATATTTTATGAATATGGATTTGGTAATGATTTAAAGAAAAATTTTTGGTATGGATTTTTGGAACGTTACAAGTTGGTATCAGAGCCTTGGTTTGAGGGATTCAGACATACTCTCGGTTGTGTCTGAACTCAAACGACTAAGGGATTGGTCTAGAAGTTTTCAAAATGAAAAGATAGTTTTGTAAAAAGTGTTTTTAGAAATGAAACAGTTTTAGGAAAGCGAAAAGAATTTAGAAAGAAAAGAATTTTGATAAGAGGAAAGGGTGTGGTGCATGCAATCAGCCGAGCTCAAGTAAATACCCCAAAATACCCATACAAGTTTATGTTATGATTATCAATTAGTAGAACAACATGCTATATTAGGACTAAGGATCTAGGGAGGATGCCTTATGTGCTTGTTATATGTGGTTTGAGCTGGATGATAGTGCTGGTTAGATAGTAGTAGGATAGCTTGTTTAGGTTATTCCTGAGTATATGAGATTATGTTGCATGCTAGTATAGATTCTTGATATGAGATTATGATTGCTTGAGTATGCTATGGTTAGATTTCCCCTTGTCTGAATGTTGCTTGCTTTGTGCATTGTGGGATTCTAAGTGATGGAAGTTAGCCATTAGGTGAATACGTCACGTCACATGTGATCAGGGTTGAATAATCTCAGAGTGCTGGATTTGGCCCTATTGCGCAGCTCTCGTTTGATTCTGACCGTTGTAGGGACGAGTCTTTTACTCGAAGGATTATCTGAGCCTCGTCACATGTGATGGTATTAAGGTGATGGCTAATTGCATCACAAGGAGGCCTTCAGCAGCTGAGGACTGGTTTGAGTTGAGTCAGAGGTTTCCCTAGGGGAAGCCTAGGATGAGATAGTGTTAGGAGCAATAGTAGTAGAAAAAGGACCTGGTGGAGTCAAAGCCGTTCTTGAGGAAAGTACGGATAGATGTGGAAGGTAGTATGGGCTCGTACTACTGAAAGCAGAGGATCCGTACTCGATTCGAGAAAGGCCGAGATGAGACCGGGAAACTTGTAGTGTGTGTATGATCCCTCAGCAGTGATGAGTATTCTGATAGTTATTGTGATATGTTTCCAGCATGGTGACATTGCAAGAGAGACCAGTGGGTGGATCAGGCGCCGGAGAGGGATCAGGCTCGGGTTCAGGGGCCGAGGAGTGGATGAGGGAGTTGATATCAGCTGAGGTTACGCACAGTATCTTAGATCAGACTCCTATGATCTTTAGCACAGTCAAGGAGGGTATACTGGAGATCTTGGATGAAAGGATGGGAGCCTTTCGTACCGAGATAATGGCTTTGATGGGAGCGTGTACTATGACATTACGAGAGTTTAGAGCTTGCGGAGCGCCAGATTATCATGGGGCTAGGGTCCCTATCGCTAGCAGCAGGTGGTTGGCCGATGTTGCCAACGCATTCCGTACGAGCCGGTGTCCCGAGGGGGACAAGGTTAGACTCGCCTCCTGTCTTCTGAAGGACAGAGCGAGGGATTGGTGGGAGGAGGTTGGTTATGCCATTGGTGATGATGTCGCGTTGAACGCAATGACATGGAGCAATTTCTCGCCCAGGTTCAGGGCTGAGTTTTCGTCGATTATTGAGGTGCAGCAGCTGGCACGGGAGTTTCAGGATTTGACATGAGATTGTGGCGGAGATCACCACCAAGTTTAGGGAGAGGGCCCTCCTTGTTCCGCAGTATGTCGTGGACGAGGAGATGAAGAAGGCCTGATATCACAAGATGTTGAGGGCTGACATCAGGGAGTGCGTGAGCAGGTCTGACTGTAAGACGTTGGAAGATATGATTTCTCGGGCTAGAGAAAGGGAGATTGATTTAGAACAGGTCCGGAAGAGGAAACCGGATGAGGTTCAGGTAGCCACAAGTTCGGGCAAAAGGCCCAAGGGGTCAGATTCGAGATCGAGGGATTACCAGAGCCACGGCCGATGCGGGAGGTGCGGCAGGACGCACGAGGGTGCGTGTAGGAGTGGTAGTGGTGGAGATTCAGGCTACTTCAAGTGCGGCCGGACTAGTCATCTTAGCAGGGATTGTACTACTACCACCACACAGGGATCAAACTTCATATGTTTGCATTGCAGTCAGCGGAGTCACAAGAAGGCCAAGTGCCCCAATTTGTTTTCGGCAGGATGGGTGATAGCACCTGCCCCTGCAACTCTGAGGATCACAGACGGCCATCAGGGCAAAGCAGAGACGCCTGCGGTAGGAGGCGGGGCTTTTCAGATGACTACCATGGAGGCGTGAGCAACGCCGGACGTATCAGGTATGCGACTGTCATTTTCTGTTTCCTTCATTCATGATTACATTATTATGGTTCTGCATCATTTTTGGTATAAGTATTTTAGAATTGGGCGGCTTTCTTGCGATTTAGTTATATGCGATCTGCATGCCTTGGATAATAAAGTGGTAGTCAGGGGGTGCCTTATGGAAGCAGGCTACTTAGGATGCAACAACTATGGCATGCTTGCGTGGAACTCAGTAGTGACTCGCTGGATTCAGAAAGGTTTTATTGAGTAATGGATCAGTTTGATCCATAACTATGGCAAGTTTGGTTCTTCAGCAGATTGATTGCGGTATAGCAGAGAAGATTGGGAATTCTTCTCAAGCATTGAGCAGTGAGGTATAAGCAGAATAAAAGTGGGGGAGAACCCTCCGAGTGTACAATGGTAAGAGCACGCAGATCCAGGATGAGTACACGACCTTTGAGAAGGAAAAGAAGTAGCATAGCGATGGATGGATAGATGAGTTCAGGGTTGGGAGTTTGAGAAACTTCCCTACATAGAGTGCGTGTAATCGAAATGGTTAGCATCTGGTTGGGAATTCAGGTTGGAGGGTTACCTATAGGACTCGAGAAAGTTGGAATGAGGATTTTTAGAATGGTTAGCATGGGATGCTTTCGGATTAGTAGTCAGTGGTAGAGACAGCATGTAGAGCATGGTAGAGCGGCGGGACAGCCGCAACATTTTTTCGACAGTAGCCAATGAGTATGGAAAGTGTTATAAGACTACAGGTAAGCCGTAGCATTCACTAGTAGCCAGTAAGTATGGAAGGTGTTGCAAGACTATGGGTAAGCCGTAGCATTCCCTAGCAGCTTAGTTAGTGGAGTGTGGGCGGAGGCCCGTATCTCCTAGTTAGCGGATTCTGGGCGAGGCCCTTATCTCCTAAGTGATCAAGGTGGGGATCAGGAATGGGTAGTAGATGAGAATAGTATGGAGCTAGCCTTCATAGCCTTACAAATGTGAGACCGTAGGCGAGGCCCGTATGTGAGTAGCAGTATAGGTGCGACCTGAGAGTAGGGTTGCTCAATAGTATAGCCGGGTGATGTGACATCCCCAAAATCACGGCCAGAAAAGACCGATTTTGTTTATGCTTTATAAAAATCAGAGTACTTCATTTTATAAAAAGGTTGCGGAATTTGTTCCCAGAAAAACATGGTAAATACGTTACTAAAACATTTTCGAAGAAACGTATTTATTTCATTTTAAAATGTTTGGGATGTCATCATTAATACCGAAACATAAGCATAAACAGAACTTACAATGATTTACACTAGTGATCTACATCTCTTTTAAATCTCTCAGTGTAATGTCACTTCACTTCGTCACCTGTGATATACATAAACTGAGTGGGTCAGGTTGGGAAACCTGGTGAGTACATAGGGTTTTCAACCCACAATAATATAATTATTATGTTCAATCAAACAATCAACCCAATTACCCATCCCCATTATCTTCTTTACTCTTTAAGGATTTAACCTAAGAGTCATCTATCATGCATTCGATTATTCCGAAGTCCCTTACTTCCAGGGTTATAGGACTGGCACTAAATCCATAGCCGCCAATGTTCGTTCATAAAGCACTAATTCCATAGTTGCTATAGTCTATTCATCGGGTACTAAATCCATAGCTACCAGTCTTTATCTAATAGGTACTAAGTCCATAGCTACCAATGTTCAACAGGTACTAAGTCTATAGCTACCAATTCCTACAGGTACTAAATCCTTAGCTACCAGCGTCTAACTAATAGGTACTAAGTCCATAGCTACCAATTCCCAACAGGTACCAAATCCATAGCTACCAACGTCTGAAAGGTACTAAGTCCATAACTACCAGTGTTTGCCCCATAGGCACTAAGTCTATAGCTGCCAATGTATACTCACATCATCTTCTATCTCTCATCATTCATCTACCCATCTCATTCCCAACATTTTCGTATATATAAGATACCTATACAGTTTAAGTCCTTTAAAACATGTATAAAACGTTCAACCAGCATAGACATCAAGTATTCAGATACTATGCACACATAGCACGTAGTTTATATAAAATACTTCATATCTATGTGTAAGATGAAAGGGACTATGCACTCACCTGGTAAGGTGGTGACTCGGCACTCGGACAGCTCTTCGTTACTTCTTAAAACAATTTTTCCTTGACCAAAACCTACTATTAATACCACTAGAGTTTAGTTTTAACGTTAATCGCGACTAATTAATAGTCTAGCTATTATTACTATTATATAAGCGTTAAATAACACTCAATACAACTCATAATAATAGCCCAAATAATTATTTTATGGTCCTAATAATGTTACTATAATTAAATAAAAGCTATATTCAATATAGTATAGGCGTAACTCACTTACAGCGGGTTTTTATTAAAAACCGGGCTTCGCTAGAGCAGCGTTTCCGAGCCGAAAGCTTTTCTTCTCGGAGCCGTCGGGCGCTCCGGGGCTTTCTTCTAGTGATAGGGAGGTTCCCTAGACTTGGGAGGGGTTTAGGTAGGTTAGAGATAAGTTAGAGAGAGAAAGAAAGGCTTATGGTGTGAAGAAAATATGAGGAGTTCACCCTTGTATTTATAGGAAGTGTATAGTAAAGTAGTCTCCAAGCTTCGTCCGTAACTTTTGCATACGAGCTCCGTTTTTGTCTGTCTTTTTACTGTTGAGTTCCTATTAATGAGATCTTCAACTTTCATTTAGACCTCGTTAGCTAATTCTCATTCTATCTCGGATTTACAAAACTGTATCGAATTCGCCGCGCTCGAAAAGTAGAGACTAAGCTTCGTCCATAACTTTCGCATACGAGTTCCGTTTTTGTCTGTCTTTTTACCATTGAGTTCCTATTAATGAGATCTTCAACTCTCATTTAGACCTCATTGGCTAATTCTCATTCTATCTCGGATTTATAAAACTGTATCGAATTCGCGGCACTCGAAAAGTAGGGACTAAGCTTCGTCCATATCTTTCGCATACGAGCTCTATTATCGACGTTCTTTATATCCACGCATTGGTATTTACGAGTACTACAACTTTCATTTAGATCCCGTCGGCTAAAAATCGACCGATCTAAAATTCAGATTTCGGGTTGTGCACTGCTATGCTAAATCTTAGAAAAATCATAACTTCCTCATACGAAGTCATATTTGGGCGTTATTTTTATCGATGTTCTTAGTTTAACATATTCTACGACTTTCGTTTAGATTGCTAAGGCTAAATCTCACTCTATCCTAAATTCACTATTTACGCTTCCCGGTATCGTGCCGGTTTCGTCGCGAAACTTCAACAGGTCATAACTTCTTCGTTATAACTCGGATTTCGGCGTTCTTTATATGTACGAAAACCTTGTAACATACTCTACAACTTGGTTAATATTATTTATTCTAAATAATCTTTTGTCGAAAAGTCGTTTTCGACCCCTATTGCCTCTAATTTGACTAGCCCGGATTTGCGGGCGTTACAATTATCTCCCCCTTAGGATGATTATGTCCCGGAATCATCAACGAAACAGGGTCGTATAATGACTCCATACGTCATCTCTTCATCCTAGGTAATAATTATAACTTCTACATTCCTTCAATTCTATCTCTTAAACTCATTGACTGTAACAGTACTCGATCGTGCACCTGCTCTCTACCTCAGGTTAGACTCCAAATTATGACCTTCAAGTCACAATCTCGATCCTTGCTGGATACGGACTTGAGATAAGTTCTTTTATTACTACTATAGATCGATGTGTCATATTCTAATGACCTATCATCGTATGTTGCAACACTTAGACTTAGGTCTCTTAGAGTTAAATTCTAAAACAGACTATGCCTTCCTTCATGTTCTAATGTGATACAATCACACTTTAACATTAGGCATTTCTATCCACCAACTTCTTTAACAACGAGTGCGATACTTCTATTGATCGCTTTGATTTCAACCGTTTGGTTTAAGTCGGACGCTACATCAAACTTGGTTCTCTGAACCACACAACATACTCATCGTAGTCGGACTCGATTCGATATGACCACTAGGGTCGGAATATCAACAATCTTCTTAGTCATTACCGAAACGATGGTAACAACACACTTGAATAAAACGAAATCAATTACTAGCTTCTTGGTAACCTTGTGACTTTCCCTGATCCAAGTGTGAGTCCTGTGCTTCCGGTAGTATAGGCCTCTACTACCATTCACACCTACTCATACTCGTCCCAAGTATTGTCTCGCAGTTTCCCAAGTCACCATGCAGCAAATCATACAATCATTCAACACATCAGATAACAAAACGAAGGTTTTGTATTAATTCTTGAAACGATTACATAGGTGTTCAAGTTCACCCTAGACTATGCCTCTACTAGGCTACATCATACGAAACTATGGCTACTGCATAATCCGATCTTTGGGTAAGAAGTCCTCATTCTTGATTCCTCGCATGGTTCTCTGCTTCGTCAAGGATCATGTGAAATGCCCTTGGCCTTGGTGGCGTTTCTGGTCTTGCTGCTTTATTTTTCCTTGGGCAGTCTCTGGACATGTGCCCCTTGCCTCCACATTCGTAGCATACTTTGTCATTATGTGTGCAGTCTTTGGAATAGTGACCCGTCCTCCCACACTTGTAACAAGTCACTTCTTCGTTGCACTTCCCACCATGCTTCTTCTTGCATTTATCACACCATCTTGTTTCACCTCCATCTGCTCCTCCAAGTTTTGAGAATTTGCTTTCCTTGTTCGACCTCGAAGATCCCTCAAACTTTCGCTTCTCTCCTGTCTTATCTTTTTCTAGACCCCTTTCTCTTATCTGGGCCTCTACGTTCTTAGCTGCCCTAACAGCTCCTCCAAGTTTTGAGAATTTGCTTTCCTTGTTCGACCTCGAAGATCCCTCAAACTTTCGCTTCTCTCCTGCCTTATCTTTTTCTAGACCCTTTTCTCTTATCTGGGCCTCTACGTTCTTAGCTGCCCTAACAGCTGCTTTCAAGGTAGTTGCCATTTTGACCATTGGACCAAAGTCAGTGGGCAGTCCGTTAGCAAACCTATCAATCTTGGAGAGTTCAGTGGGCACCAAGTAGGGAAATAGCTTGATCCTCTCGGTAAATGCAGTGGCATACTCATCAACACTCATCTTCCCTTTCTTCAGGTTCTGAAACTTGTTGTTTAGGTCTATCAGATCTACCTCTGAGCAGTAATGCATTTTCAACTGTTCCAAAAACTCTTCCCACGATATCCTTAAGGCTTCTCCTCGTGGCATCGTATCTGCCAATAGCTTCCACCAGCTCAAGACTCCGGTTTTCAGTTGTCTTACTGCAAAGACAGTCTTCTGTTTCTCATTACAGCTGCAGCTCTCAAACACCATCTCCATCTCAGAGATCCAATCCATAATCTCAACCGGCTTTGGGCTTCCTGAGAGGATTGGTGGTTTCGCACCCAAGAAATTCTTGTACATCCGCCCATCCTTGTTGTTTCTCCCTTCTGGGCCATCCCTTTGCTCACCTTGAGTCCCAACTTGACTCACTTGGCGGCTATAGTTCCCTTCCTCAGATTGCTCGGGAATCAGTTCGAGTTGCTCAATGGGCATAGTAGGTTCATCCCTATTCAACATCCGTCTCATTTCTTCCCTTTGTTCAGCCAACATAGCCCGAATCATGGCTTGAACTCCAGCCATGGTGACTGGCTCAGGCACAACTTCTTCTACAACAGGTATTTGCTGAACCACTGGGGGTTGGTTCCTGTTCCCATTTGCGTTTACGTTTCCACTACGGGTCCTTACAATCTCGATCTATACACCGAATAAGGTGAATTTAGACCTTTACTTGACGTTTAAATCATCCTTATCACTCCGAAACGTTTATATGCTAGTTCTAATACCGTAGTCGTACGTTTAGAATCCTAAACACATAAGGTTTCTAGATCCGGTCGGCAACAGAGCATAGATCCGAACAATTAACAACATATCATGCACAAAGCATTTAGCACATAAAAGCATTTTAGGCACAATTCCTAAAATAAGCTAGTGCTCACACCTCACAATCATCGCTTAGCATTCTAAGTTTAAGTCTAGAAATAAATCCATATTCCTAGTTCGCTTAAACTAATGCTCTGATACCAACTGTGACATCCCCAAAATCACGGCCAGAAAAGACCGATTTTGTTTATGCTTTATAAAAATAAGAGTACTTCATTTTATAAAAAGGTTGCGGAATTTGTTCCCAAAAAAACATGGTAAATACGTTATTAAAACATTTTCGAAGAAACGTATTTATTTCATTTTAAAATGTTTGGGATGTCATCGTTAATACCGAAACATAAGCATAAACAGAACTTACAATGATTTACACTAGTGATCTACATCTCTTTTAAATCTCTCAGTGTAATGTCACTTCACTTCATCACCTGTGATATACATAAACTGAGTGGGTCAGGTTGGGAAACCTGGTGAGTACATAGGGTTTTCAACCCACAATAATATAATTATTATGTTCAATCAAACAATCAACCCAATTACCCATCCCCATTATCTTCTTTACTCTTTAAGGATTTAACCTAAGAGTCATCTATCCTGCATTCGTTTATTACGAAGTCCCTTACTTCTATTGGATAAGGTGTCTAAGTCCATAACTTATTTGGTATATACTTGACCCGACCCGGCATGGTGCATTTGGGTTGCATTTCATCCAAACTATTTATGGATAATTTTATGAGAGTTATACACATATGTTTATTAATATATTATAAGTTATAATATATTAATATGAAGTCATGTTATTTAATTAGTCTTAGTCTTAAATTAATTATGAATTAATTTAGAGATTAAAAGGAAGACTAATTAAATTGTGGGCTATTGGTTTTATATAGTGTGGGCTAACACTCATTTGTTAATGGGCTAGGCTTGTATGGAAGTCCATGGATGATCCATGGAGCTTTTAACCCATGGATCCTTGGAAAAGGAAAGGTCATGGGTTATTAGGGTTTCACCCTAATCATGTACACTATATAAGCATGCTTATGTTGCATGAAATAGCCACTAGTGGCACTAGTTGTGTGAGACTTTGTGTGTGGCCGATTTTATAGTGTGTATACACTCTCTCAAAGTTTTCCAAGAGTTTGTGGTGATTTGTGATTCCATTTGAGGCATTCACACTATTGGTGCTTGGCCCTCAAACTTCTTAGGATTCAAACTCATCATCAAAAGGTATGTAATCTCATCTAATTCTTTTATGTTTAAAAAGTACCCCATGCCATGTTAGATAGGTTATGAACCTTGGAAAATTATTATTTTGCATGTATTTAGACAAACATAGATCCAAGGTTTATTAGGGTTGCATGCACACTTAGGAAGTGTTAGATTGCTCAAAACCCAACAGTGGTATCAGAGCCTAGGCTTGCTTGTTTGAATACTTGATGCAAATTGCTGAAAATCGAAGATTTTATGCTATCTGCACAGCTGACTCGCCGAGTCCATGAAGGGACTCGACGACTCCAAGGCAAAACTCATCCAACTCGGTGAGTTGGTTCATGCACTCGACGAGTTGGACCCCCAGACAGCATATCTTCGAGTTTTGGTGCTGGAATTGGCCTAGAATCATTGCCTTAAACTATTTTGGACTCATAAAACCGGTTTTTGATGTGGTAATGATGATGGTGGACCAATTTCACAGTTATAATCAAATTTCGAGTTTATATGTGTTCATATGATTCTTGAAATTGTTGATGTGGATGTTCATGTTCATATGAGTTTTCTTAGATCATAGGAATTATTTGCAAATTGTTTGTTAGTTAATTCTTGATCTTAATGTGTTTTAATGGAATTCATAATTTGTCCTCAAGTTATGGAATTCCAAGAGTTTTTCTTTTAAATGTTTTTTTAAGAAGTTGTAGGTTACATTTTCTTGAAGAGTTTTTCCCATAAATGCTTTATGGACTCCATAACTTGTCCTCAAGTTATGGATTTTCAAGAGACTCTTCATTAAAAGTTTTAAACACTTAATTAAAACTCATAAGATATGGATATCCAAAAGTTTATGAATTGTTCAAAACTTGCCCTCAAGTTTTGGAATTTGTAAAGTCTCACACAAACTTTAATTCCATACCCTAGAAGTTTTACAAGTTAAAATTCTACCCTTATACTATTATAACATTAATGGTTAATTATTATATATATGTATAAGAACAAGTCGTTTTACCGTTAGTAGGCCTCATTCACGAAGCCGGTCTATAAGGTGGGTATAAGGTTGTTGCCTATAAAATTGCGACTTAATGGGTGTCCACTCTCACCCACCGCTTGCTTGATCGGTGGAGGGTCGTTAGCCGAACGGGTAGGACAATGACTCTAAATTCTCATTAAAAGTATAATGAATATTATAAAGTAACTAAATGTTTTATTTAATTCCCAATCTTAGTTACTTTAGGAAAAATGTGAATTTGGTGCTAGCCCATGGAATTCACACTTTGTACCTTACCAAGTCGTTGGTGGAGCGTATGTGGTTAACCGGCACACTAACTTGGACTAGTAAGGATCACGAAGGGTGACTTAATGTTTGTCATAGATCAATGGAGCGTGTGTGGTTAACCGGCACATTGATTAGGTGATAATATTAAGGGTACCAAGTGAATTGGTATGGTTATTCACACCTTGTTTTGTGATCCTCGGCATCCCAGTCACAAAATTTGAGAGGGCACACTCGAGATTGAAACATGCCATTGAAAAGTTCAATGAATCTCAAAAGATCTAGGAATTTCAAATCTAATTAAAACCTAATAAATTATTTCGTTTTTCATAGTGGAAATTGGTGAATCGTCATTCGCCTACCTTCAAATATTTTATAGCTTGGATTACGTCATCTCTCTTCCAAATTATAAAATATTGTGTTGGGTCCTAGCCTTAATATTTCATATTGGGTGTTATATTAAGGACTTTGAATCAACTAACTTGATTTTCTCCCATTATAGATGTCTAGTTCAGACAACTATGATCTTCCCAAATCTCTTGAAGATGGTGTCCCTCAACATCATGCTTCACTTCCTCCACCTCCTCCAATTATTCTCCCTCACCCACAAGTTCTTGAAAGGTTTAAAGTCACTCAATCCCTATTGGCAGGCATAGTCTATGTGTGATCACATCTTGGAGATAAAGTCACATATTAACAAGCCAAGAGAGTTGGGTGTCAAAGTCTCGTGAAAGTTGGATGTTCAATCACTTTCTTAGTAACATAGTGAGTCTCTTTGGGACTACTATGAGACAGACTATGACATGACCCTTAATGATGTTATCTATTTGCTTGGTGTTGTGGAATCAACAATGATTTGGAACACCAGTAAAGTAAATTTGATTAAAAGAACAACTTCCCAAGTCTTAAATGGACATTGACAATGGTAGCATTGGATATCTAGAAAAACATTTCTCTTCCCAATGGAAAGGGATCGGCCATAGTCAACTCGGTTGACCAAATGGTAGAGAGAAAGGCTAAGTCTGAGATAGTCTCATGTGCCATTACCAAAGGGTCTATATGTTTTATTGCCAAAGGGAGGGACACTGATTGTGAAGCTGCCATATTTACCTGAAAGATCTTAAGATTGATCAAGTTAAAAAGTTTGACTCCACTTCAGTTAAAGTCCACTGACTAACTCTATTAAGTTTCTATTTGGAGATTCTTATTACATAATGTGAATGGGTCACATGTTGATGTTTTTAAGAATCAAAGAAAAGATAGGAAGCTTAAAGTAAGTATATGTTGATTCTGATTGCGAAGGTGGGTTTCGATCGCAGGGTTCGGTAATCAGAATTTTGAGTTGTTGCTTAAGAGTTATAATATATTGCTTATGAATAGATAACAACAAGGTTTTCATGTGGATTGTAAGGATAAGTTTTTCCGCAAAGTTTTAAAATAAAAGAAAAAAAGGGTTTTAATTTTATTTATTTTAAAAATATCCTTACAATGGCATCTGTGGAAAATTGTTGCTTATATGTTTCCAGTAATAGCAATATTGGAAAGTGGATTTGATTCTTTCATTTGTGGTAGTGTCTGAATTTACCGAATGAAGAAAGTTTTCATCACCCAAGTTTCAATTGGACAGAAACTTGGAATCATACAAGTTGTATTGTATGATGAATGAGAATTTTCATCTTTGAAAATTAAGACTAATTCTTTGATCACATGTATATGTGAGTCAATTGAAGTACTAAGGAATTAGGTACACTGGTTGTGCGCTGGTCAAGGTCCACCACAAAGATTGATTTGTCATGATTTACTAAAGATTAGTAAATATGATTACACTTATGAGGTTAAGTATAATTCTGTAACATTGGAAAGGTTACAATGTATGGCAGAACAAATGAGAAGAATCAAATTAGGCAGAAAGATAAAAGTTTCTCAAATCTGAAAGGATGGGAGAGTACTTTAGTATCGTATTTCATGATCATCTTAATGATTATGAAACCATATCACAAATTCATACTCTAAGGACGTCTTAGTGCATTGTTATGGCTAAGAAGAGAGGTCATGAATTGTTGGATTGGTTAAAATCAAGAAGATGAGTCATACTTCGTTCCAAAACAATTCTTAGAGTCATACTCCAAGATTGTAACTTTGAGTGACATAAAGGAAGATTTATTAACACTAGTCAAATGTAAGAGTAAAATGTTTTCTACTCTTGTACATTTGAGATTGGTAAGTTGTGATGTCTTAGATGAGACAAAGACCAACTAAGACCAATTGTGTGAAGTGTTAGTCTTGATAAGAATCCGCATTGTCCCTTGAAGATTCGTTTTGTCAAGGAATGGTTCTTGACTGGGGAAACTTATATGTCAAGGGGACAGTGGGAGCCTTAAAGATCCTGAAAGAGTTTCAAGATTTAATCAAGAGTAAAACCTGTAATTTATCACTATCACACGACTTAAGGTTTGCAACCTATCGTGTTGACATAATTCTTATTTCTGTACCTAATTCAAATAAGTTGAATTTTCATGTGAGTTATCAGAGTTCAACTTGGAAGCATTGGTGGGCCTTCTGCTACCAAGGTGACAAGAAACTAAGATTGAACAAGTTTAATCCATGTAAGGCTGAATTTGTCACTAACCTTATCTTGTGATTATGGTTTTGACAAATTCACATGGATAGGAACTCATACACTATAAAATCTAAGTGTCATAAGGTTTCTCTCTGATTCATGAAAATGATGGTGAGGAAACGCTTTCACTAAGTAGATTTTACGTAGATATCAATTGTGTTATTTACATTTTCAAAAGTCGTTAGTGGAGCGTGTGTGGTTAACCGGCACACTAACATGGACTTATGAGAAATGACAAATGCCTAAGCAATTGAGACTATGATTACGGCATCCCTTTTCATAGTTCTGGAAATTGTTTAGATACACATGTGAGCTATCTAAGAAAGGGTGTATGAATCTGAATTTCAGAAGTCCAGCAGATTTCTGGAAATATGTCAGAGCTAGTGGGAGCATAAGGTGCTGTTTGTTTTTCCGAAGTGAAACTGTCTGAAGTCTGCGGACCACCTCTGCGGTCCTCTGCAGCAGAAGAGGTGGACCAAAGTGCTGCAGACTGTAATGAGAAGCATGTTTGTTTTTTTAACATCTGCAGACTGCTGCATATATTAAAAAATTTAAAATAAACTAATTTAATAAACCGAAGATAGTTTTTTAATACCAAAAATTTAATAATAGTAGTTTTAAAACATTGAAATAAAATTCAAACAACCAAATTAGTCTTATAATAACATTTTTAAATAAAATTCATAGAACCAAACTTTAATAATTTTCATTCCATATTTTGCATCAATTGCTCGGCAATTTCATCCCGTAACTGGGTCATATATTCACGGTCCGCTGCTGTACCATGTGTTGGAATCTCATCTTCATCATTATCAACGACTGCATAGTTATTCCGAACCGAGACATTTGGTTCATCATATCGTGCAAAAAACTCATCACGTAGTCCCTCTCTTCTTATAAAATTATGAAGCGCAAAACATGCTAGGGTTATGTTTCGTTGTGTAACCAACGAGAATGGTGCCATCCTCTTCAATATAGGGAATCGTGCTTTCAAGACACCAAAAGCCCGCTCAATGACATTCCGAAGTTTTGCATGTGCATGGTTAAATTTTTCTTTATTCGTTAATGCATGTCTTCGACGGAAATCTCCAAGCCAATACCTTACATTACGGTACGGTGCCATAAAACCTCGAATGTTTGCATAGGCGGCATCACAAAGATAATATTTATCTGTAAAAAAGCAAAAAAAAAAAAAAAAAAAAGTCATTTATTTTTCAAGCTAAGATAAAACTATTTAAATAACCATAAATTTACCTGGTGGTGGGAGCGGGAATGGTGCATGTGGATTTGCTAATGCTTCTGATAAAATTCTAGAATCGTGTGCTATCCCTTCCCAACCGGCCACAACAAACGTAAACATCATGTTGAAGTCACATATTGCCAATACGTTTTGGTAACAATCGCCTTTTCCCCTACTTCTATATAAATCCCGTTTGTTTGCAGGGACAACAGCATGTATCAAAGTGCCATCAAGTGCACCAACTGCTCCCTTGAACACCCGTCGTAGCCTCCTATTATGTCCCGGAATATTTGGATTCGGATTAAAAGAAGTTGGCACTATAATGTCATGTGCGAAAAGCAACATTTTGTCCAACACTTCATGAAAAAACTTATGAATTGTTTGCTTTGAGTGTTGAAATCTCCGCTTGATAATCACATAACGTTGGTTATGACCGATCATCATCAAAAACATAGCCATCTTCTCCTCAACCGACACATGTTTGCTATCCTTTAACGCGTAGTGTACTCTAAAATGAGCACATAGCCGAACAAATGATTCACGGGACATACGTAGCACTTCAAGACATTGTAGAGGATTACGGTGAAGTAACTCTAACGTAAATTCATGTCCTGTCATTTCCGAATCGTTGTCCCGCACTCGTTTGACACCTCTCTTCCAAAAGTAGCGGACGTACAAGTACATAAGAATTATGAGTAATATCTTTTTGTCGTGATCCATTACAAACCTATTAATCAACAAAACATAACATAACATAAGATAAAAACATAACTTAAATCTCAAGTACAAAAAAATATAAAATAAATTTCAAGCGCCAAAAAACATAACATAAATTTCAAGTACCAAAAAACATAACATAAATTTCAAGTACCAAAAAACATAACATGAATTTCAAGTACCAAATAACATAACATAAATCTCAAGTACCAAATACTAAAAATAACATTCAAGTAGAAATAACCAAAAAACATAACCATATAGTTCCAAAACATGCAATTAAAACCTAAACAACTCAAACATATAAAGTCAACGAACGATCTTTCCATCCTTTAAAACTCCCAAGCTTGTAGCTGTCATCTCGATCCATCCTCTTAATATTCGTGGATCATTAGGCAAATTTACCCACATCTCTCTCATACTCATGGTCCCTCCAAAAATGTGATACGCAGCAAATCGTAGAGGGTCTATTGGGTCTAACTCGAGCAACTCAAGCTTCTCTAAACATTGGGGAATTGTTGGCCCTTGAGTCAAATGACGTAGAGCTTTTTGCATCTCCAATGCTAAATCATCAGCAGTAATAGAAGCTTTAGGCGAGGCAGAAGAAGGTGGATCAGGTGAGGCACTAGGAGCTCTAGGTCTAGGAGTTGAGGGTTTGGCCCTTTTGTTGGGGTTACCAGAAGGTGAAGCAGCAGAAGGTGAAGCAGCAGAAGGTGAAGCAGCAGAAGGTGAAGGTTGAGTAAAATGCTCACTAGTATGATTGGAAAAGAAATCATCCTCATCTATGTTAATAGAAGGGGCGTCCATAAGATGTAGTGGTGCGACATGGAAAGAAGATGATCCATGTCCCGATGGTGTTTGGGATGTGGCATAACTGAGATTACCAGATGCACTGTTTCCATCAAAGAGTTCTGCACAAAGCTCTGGAAACAATAATGGGACGGTTTTCAAAGAAGCGGCTTTCGGATGTCCCTAAACGCAATCAATGTAACAAAAGTAATATAAGAATTGGCAACTATATAAACAAAATACATATAAATATGTGTGTGTATATATACCTTTTTAAAGTCCTCCCACTCCTCATTTGTTAAATTAAAAGTATTTGTTTGGGGATTGTAAAGGTTTCCAGTTTTATTTTTTAAGTACAACCATCCTGTGTATTTGGCTTTAAGGTTATCATAGGCGTTTTTTAATTGTCGTTGACTCAAATCCACGCCATATTTTTCCTTAATGGTTGTTCCTAACTTGTGCCATGATTGTTTGTGCAAACTCAAACCTTTTCTACCCACGGTTTGTACTTCTTCAATACAAGTGAGCAATAAGCATTTTGTTTGCTCATTGGTCCATGTATGTTTATCTCCCATCGCTAATAACAAAAAAATATAAAATACATACTTTAGCAAAAAAGATTAATCATATTTCAACATAATCAACAAATACGTTTAGCATATTCAACAATTTAAGCACAAACTTGAAAAGAAGCATAAACTTGATCTCCATTCAAGAAATACAAGTGATAACAATTCAACAAATAAGTTTAAAAAAACCATTTGAGCTAATGATTTCAGCATATAAACTAATATACGAGTTTATGATTTCACAATATAAGTATATGATTTCAGCAAGGATTATGATTTTACCCAACATTCATAACAATTCAACACAAAAATTCATGAACCTAAACATAAATCATGGCTCTAATTAAAGAACAAAACACAAACTCCTAGAATTATAACAAAGCACTAAAGCAGAATTTTAACTCAATTTATGCTTGCAATATCTCTAACTGCTAGAATTATAACAAAACAAAAATTCTCTCTATGGTGGATCTGTAAAAAAAAAGGTCAATTATGCCCTTATGAAACCATTCAAATCATGAGATTATCATCTTATTTCACAGCTTCAAAGCTTATTTCACAGCTTCTTTCTTCAATCATATTTCACAGCTTCATCAGAATCATTAGCTGTGGAGGATTGTTCCTCTGGTGCTTATTCTTCTCAAGCCACTGGTGAAAACGATAGGAGGCCAGATACGGGTAATATTGAAGAAGCCGAATCATCTCTTCGTGAAAATGGTTCCTTAAATTTTGAGGTTGTTTCTCTAAACTTTTTACATTTTTTCTTATTTCCTGGTTTGAATTGAACCCATAGAACAAGTTTTAATCTTTCTTTTGGTTAAGAAAGTCTATTAGAATTGGTAATTGAATGTTATTGTAAAATAGGAAGCAAGAGCGTTGTTAGGGAGATATGAATATCAAAAGGGAAACATAGAAGCTGCTCTTCATGTGTTTGAAGGGATAGATATAGCAACAGTAACTCCAAAGATGAAGATTAGTCTTTCCCAAAGAGGCGAACCTCGTAGAAGAGTTTCTCATAATTATGGGGATCCACCATTGTCTATACATGCTGTTGGTTTACTCCTTGAAGCAATTTTATTTCACACTTCTGGACAAAAAAAAAAAAAAAAAAAAAAAAACAAACCTGTGTGCTGTGATGTTGAAGACGAAGGAGATGGAGGATGGGCAGTGAAATCGGCGACCACCAGCAGCAAGGAGCGGCGACCACCAGCAGCAAGGAGCGGCGAGCAGCAGCAGCAGCGACGGCGACCGGCAGCAGCAGCGACGGCGACCAAAATTCTTCCGGTCTTCAACACGTTCGACGCCAAGAAAGAATGAACGACTTGCGGCTGTGGTTTTGTCCGTGTCTTTTTTTTTGTTATTAGGTTTAGAAGTGCTGAGAAGAGGTAAGCCCAATGCTGCGTGGGGAAGAGGACGGGAAGAGGTTTTTAAGCCCGAAGCCTTCTAAAAATCAAACTGCTGCGAATTTAAAAGTGCTGCGCGTGTGCTGCGCCGCGCAGCACTAAGAGGTTAGAAGAGGATTTTTTTAAAAAACAAACACAACCTAAGTGTTATGCTGTTAATCATCATGTTAGTGGGAGCATGATTATTACGTTTGGTGTTGCAAGTTAGCAATGTTAATTATAGAAAACAAAGTTTCAATTCGTGAAGTTGTAGGGGTTGAAAAGTTGTTTTGCTATAATTAAGGGAGAGGAAATTATACTTCGTGTTTCAATTCTAAAGCTTAGATTGAGATTTTAATCATCTTTAGTCAAGAATATATATATATATATATATATATATATATATATATATATATATATATATATATATGAATTTTATGTTGGAATGGTTCAACTTGAAGAAATTCTATATATATTGCGTTTTTTCAAAATTCGATTATGATTATGGCATCCCTCTTCATAGTTAAATTTTGAAAACATGGCAAATAAAAAATATTGTAGCAAAAAGACTGGCCTAGTATCATGTCTTTATGTCAAACATCATGAATCGTGTCCCATATGCTTCGGATATAGGATCGATTGCATGTGCTATAATATTCATCTTTTCTAAAATTTTCCAAATGCTTAAGGAATTGAGAAGGGAAAAGTCTAGAACTGGATATGACTAAAGTGATTAAGCAATTGTCGAGGACAATTTGAGGTTCGCCAAAGATTGGTTGCTCAGGGAAAGTTGGAAGTATGATGTAATTTGTCGGAAAGGACCATATTGACATATTATGAAAAGAAGTAACTCTTGTTCGGAAGTGATAGTCAAAATGGGACTATGGAAATGTCTCCATAGGTGGAAGTTATTCAATATATGTAAGATTGGAAAACCTTAATGCAAGAAGGATGTTCAAAGCAATGTACTTTGAATATGAGACTTCTGTTCCATAGAAGTTGACCTTCTTTGGAATACTCTGTAATGACTGGTGACAAGGTTATGGTGACTTTGTGCATAATCATTACAAGAGGAACATTGCATAAAAGTTTAAAATCTAACAGATTTTTTGGTAAATGATAGGAATTGGGGATTCTCACATTTACAATAGGGATTTGGGATTGTGAAATGAGTATCATTGGAATCATGTTCAATTGATCTACATCACAATGTAAGGATCATAGACAAACATAGTGTGCATACTTGGAGTATGGCATAACTATTGTTTAGAAAACAAAGTGTACATGCTAGGAGCATGGGACGATTGTTGTTTTTATTCAAGTCTTAAGTTGATTTTTTGAAACATTATACAATGAATAATGTGTAATCAATATGGTGATAAATAAAAGGTGGTTCTATTTATATTCAAAAGGGTTCTGAGACCATATTGGATTCGATTATTATTGTGTTTCACTTTGCATGTTTTGACTTCCAAAATAGCTAGGTTATTCCTTCCGAATGACTAAGTTATTTAAACACTCCACGGTCGTTCGTATGTTGGAAGTAGGTATGAATCAAGACTATCATGAATCGAGTTTGTAGATGGCTAAATGGGTTTAGCATAGCAATGGTTGCTACAACATTCATGAGTGCTCATAAGTTATGAGTATTGGAATAAACCCACGCTCACTTGTATCATGTCATGGAATTTATCTCGAGTGATTGTGAGACAGTAATATCATGTAAATCTTCAAACCTAGAGATATGAGTTGGTTGTGCATTGATTGCACGTAAACGCATCAGTAACTTGATGTTATAAAACGTGCCTTTGTGTTCAATTCAACAAGTAGTAGAACAAGCATATGAGTCGAAGTTTATCTATTCCTTCTAGAAATAGAAGCGATATCTGGGCCCCTCGATGATTTTGTTGTGACCTATGTACCAGCCGGTCAGAACTAAATTGATGTGTTCGATTAAGTTCTTTGTCAAACAAATCGAAAATCGGGAAACAAACTGTTGGACAATAAGTACGACGTTGTTCCATGTATTTGTCCGGCTGATATCATGAGAACAGAGGAGTATATGATCACTTATCTAAAATGGCACTTCATAGTTCAACAGAGTTTTCGAGAGCTACGATTGCTGGTTGGTTCCTGAAGTAACATACGCAAATATAGTTATTAGACTTATCCATGTGGGAGTCTGTTGGATAAGGTGTCTAAGTCCATAACTTATTTGGTATATACTTGACCCGACCCGGCATGGTCCATTTGGGTTGCATTTCATCCAAACTATTTATGGATAATTTTATGAGAGTTATACACATATGTTTATTAATATATTATAAGTTATAATATATTAATATGAATTCATGTTATTTAATTAGTCTTAGTCTTAAATTAATTATGAATTAATTTAGAGATTAAAAGGAAGACTAATTAAATTGTGGGCTATTGGTTTTATATAGTGTGCGCTAACACTCATTTGTTAATGGGCTAGGATTGTATGGAAGTCCATGGATGATCCATGGAGCTTTTAACCCATGGATCCTTGGAAAAGGAAAGGTCATGGGTTATTAGGGTTTCACCCTAATCATGTACACTATATAAGCATGCTTATGTTGCATGAAATAGCCACTAGTGGCACTAGTTGTGTGAGACTTTGTGTGTGGCCGATTTTATAGTGTGTATACACTCTCTCAAAGTTTTCCAAGAGTTTGTGGTGATTTGTGATTCCATTTGAGGCATTCACACTATTGGTGCTTGGCCCTCAAACTTCTTAGGATTCAAACTCATCATCAAAAGGTATGTAATCTCATCTAATTCTTTTATGTTTAAAAAGTACCCCATGCCATGTTAGATAGGTTATGAACCTTGGAAAATTATTATTTTGCATGTATTTAGACAAACATAGATCCAAGGTTTATTAGGGTTGCATGCACACTTAGGAAGTGTTAGATTGCTCAAAACCCAACAACTTCCAGGGTTATAGGACTGGCACTAAATCCATAGCCGCCAATGTTCGTTCATAAAGCACTAATTCCATAGCTGCTATAGTCTATTCATCGGGTACTAAATCCACAGCTACCAGTCTTTATCTAATAGGTACTAAGTCCATAGCTACCAATGTTTAACAGGTACTAAGTCCATAGCTACCAATTCCTACAGGTACTAAATCCTTAGCTACCAGCGTCTAACAAATAGGTACTAAGTCCATAGCTACCAATTCACAACAGGTACTAAATCCATAGCTACCAACGTCTGAAAGGTACTAAGTCCATAGCTACCGGTGTTTGTCCCATAGGCACTAAGTCTATAGCTTCCAATGTATACTCACATCATCTTCTATCTCTCATCATTCATCTACCCATCTCATTCCCAACATTTTCGTATATATAAGATACGTATACAGTTTAAGTCCTTTAAAACATGTATAAAACGTTCAACCAGCATAGACAGCAAGTATTAAGATAATATGCACACATAGCACGTAATTTATATAAAATACTTCATATCTATGTGTAAGATGAAAGGGACTATGCACTCACCTGGTAAGGTGG
Source organism: Lactuca sativa (assembly GCF_002870075.4). NCBI lineage: Eukaryota > Viridiplantae > Streptophyta > Magnoliopsida > Asterales > Asteraceae > Lactuca > Lactuca sativa. Next base: position 147,653,710 of record NC_056631.2, read on the forward strand.
TGACTCGGCACTCGGACAGCTCTTCGTTACTTCTTAAAACAATTTTTCCTTGACCAAAACCTACTATTAATACCACTAGAGTTTAGTTTTAACGTTAATCGCGACTAATTAATAGTCTAGCTATTATTACTATTATATAAGCGTTAAGTAACACTCAATACAACTCATAATAATAGCCCAAATAATTATTTTAAGGTCCTAATAATGTTACTATTATTAAATAAAAGCTATATTTAATATAGTATAGGCGTAACTCACTTACAGCAGGTTTTTATTAAAAACCGGGCTTCGCTAGAGCAGCGTTTCCGAGCCGAAAGCTTTTCTTCTCGGAGCCGTCAGGCGCTCCGTGGCTTTCTTCTCATGATAGGGAGATTCCCTAGACTTGGGAGGGGTTTAGGGAGGTTAGAGAGAAGTTAGAGAGAGAAAGAAAGGCTTATGGTGTGAAGAAAATATGAGGAGTTCACCCTTGTATTTATAGGAAGTGTATAGTAAAGTAGTCTCCAAGCTTCGTCCGTAACTTTTGCATACGAGCTCCGTTTTTGTCTGTCTTTTTACTATTGAGTTCCTATTAATGAGATCTTCAACTTTCATTTAGACCTCGTTAGCTAATTCTCATTCTATCTCGGATTTACAAAACTGTATCGAATTCGCTGCGCTCGAAAAGTAGAGACTAAGCTTCGTCCATAACTTTCCATACGAGTTCCGTTTTTGTCTGTCTTTTTTACTGTTGAGTTCCTATTAATGAGATCTTCAACTCTCATTTAGACCTCGTTGGCTAATTCTCATTCTATCTCGGATTTACAAAACTGTATTGAATTCGCCGCGCTCGAAAAGTAGGGACTAAGCTTCGTCCATATATTTCGCATACGAGCTCTATTATCGACGTTCTTTATATCCACGCGTTGGTATTTATGAGTACTACAACTTTCATTTAGATCCCGTCGGCTAAAAATCGACCGATCTAAAATTCAGATTTCGGGCTGTGCACTGCTATGCTGAATCTTAGAAAAATCATAACTTCCTCATACGAAGTCAGATTTGGGCGTTCTTTTTATCGATGTTCTTAGTCTAACATATTCTACGGCTTTCATTTAGATCGCTAAGGCTAAATCTTGCTCTATCGTAAATTCACTATTTACGCTTCCCGGTATCGTGCCGGTTTCGTCGCGAAACTTCAACAGGTCATAACTTCTTCGTTATAACCCGGATTTCGGCGTTCTTTATATGTACGAAAACCTTGTAACATACTCTACAACTTGGTTAAGATTATTTATTCTAAATAATCTTTTGTCGAAAAGTCGTTTTCGACCCCTATTGCCTCTAATTTGACTACCTGGATTTGCGGGCGTTAGAGGTGAGACTCGTGGGCGAGGCCCATATGTGAGTAGCAGTATAGGTGAGACCTGAGAGCAGGGTTGCTCAGTATTATAGTCGGGTGAGACCCGTGGGCGAGGCCCGTGAGTTTTAGTAGCACAGGTGGGACCTGGTAAGGACCTTAGGGTCAAGTTAGAGGATCGAGGATCCCGAGACTTATAGCGCCAGAGTGGCAGTGTAAAGGGGGCAATATTAGGTAGCCTAAGTTTCCTCGGAAGTCGCTGGGAGCAACTAGAAGTTTGTGTTGGGGCTAGCGACCGGTGGGAGCTGGTAATCCAGATATTGATAGATCAGTAGGGACCAGGGTGGTCTCGGTTCATCCGAAAAGCGGATAAGGGACAACAAACATTTTTAGTCTGTGGCAGTGATGGTAAGCAGACTATGGTGGGATACAGTTAGTTGATCGAGGGGTGCTATGCACATCACAACAGGGTTGAATAATCTCAGAGGGAAGGATTTGACTCTGTTGCGCAGCTCTCGTATGAGTCTAACCATTGCAGGGATGAATCTTATACTCTAAGGATTATCTGATTCGCTGGGATGGGTACTCATCACTAAGTTATAGTAGTAAGAAGTATTTAGTATGTATCGGCAATAGGGACCAGCATCGGGAGTGACTGGAGTAATGGATACCGCGAAGGATATGTCCTTCATAGTGATGGAGGAAATGATTAGTTATGGAACGTTGCCTTGGGAAGGCCAGTAAGCACGCAACTTAAAAGGGGGGGGGGGGGGGTGAACCCCTAGGGTGTCCAACATAAGTACTCGGGGAGTATCGGAAGGATTGTCAGTTGAGTGAATTGTGTGCTCAGGATTGGCGGGATTAGAGTGCACTTGAGGATTGATATCTGGAAGGAGTAGTTTTATTCTGAGTGACCGGACGGAAGGCCCATGGAAGTGGTCGGCCGAATTTATATTGATTAGGCAATGGTGATGCGAGCAGATTGCAGGACAGTTGGCAGTAGCGGACTTCGAGGATGAAGTCTAGTTTAAGTGGGGGAGAGTTGTAACACCCAGAATCAGGGAGACCAAGAAAGGAAAGAAAATCCCTAAGTCAAGGGAGTCAACTCGTCGATTCCAAGGAGGAACTAGACGAGTCGGAACGGGACACGTGTCGCAGATTAAGTGACCGACTCGGCGAGTTGGGGAGACTGACTCGTCGAGTTTGGTCTGGGTTGGGAAACCCCAATTTCGGGACTTGGCACCCTATTCAAGCATCTCATTCTCATTTCCAGGGCTTCATTTACAGCCCCCACTGTCCAGAGCGAAACCCTAGTCCCCTCCATTAAAGTGTGAGCTATTTTTGTGTGTTCTTGAGTGATTTGAAGACTAGAAGAAGAAGAAGGAGTTGTAAAAGCTAAGTAGTGTTTTTCGGTCCAGAAGGAGTCCCTCTTCCTCATCACTTTCTGGTAATCAGGCTCTTACCTTGATATATGGATTCTTAGATCTCTTCATGTCCCTTTTATGAGACTTTTGGGACCATTCCCAAGGCCAACATGAGTATTGAGCCTTTGAGGAAGAATAGAGACTAGATCGGAGCGTATTTGAGCCCTAGGAGCTCTGAGGAAGAAGCTTTTCTCAGCTATGGTTTCCTTTCACGACTTAGACCTCTATTGTAGCTTGGATTTGGTGTTTTAGCCTCATAACCCTTGCATGCACGTAAAGTTAGCAACTTTACGTGCAATGCTAGCATAAGGAGTCCAGATCTATGAGTTGGAAGTGTTGGAATAGACTGAAAGAGACAGAATAGAGTTGTCACAAGGAGGACTCGGCGAGTCAGTTCATGGACTCGGCGAGTTGGGTCGCAAAACCCAAACCCTTTCGTTATGAGTTGGATCAGTGGGTGGGGTTAGAAAAGGACTCAGCTAGTCTGTGTCCGTGATGGACATGAAGATCATGGTACTCGACGAGTTCAAGGATGAACTCGACGAGTCCAAGGCAATCTCCTTACCTGATGAAGATAGACTCGACGAGTTGTAGAACAACTCGGCGAGTCGTTTGAAGATAGTCTCGAGGTGTTGATGAAGGAGAACTCATCAAGATCTTGCTAGACTCGACGAGTGGAGTCGGGGTTGTTTGGGATTTGAGGAGCATGGACTCGGTGAGTTGGGGGAGCAGCTCGGCGAGTCGAGTCAACTAGAAGGTTGACTTTGACCAGGACTTTGACTTCTAGAGTTCAGTTTGGGACTAAGTGTCATATTGATATTAGTAGCTTGGGGAGCTAGTGGAGCAGCGGTTCAGAGAATTTTCGGTTAACAGCCAGAGGGTTATCAGCAAGTTCAGCAGTGCAGGTGAGTTTCCCTTTGTGTGAATGGGTCTAAGGCCACAATGCCAGCCCATGTAGATATGAGTAGGAAGACCCAGGGGTTAGCCCTAGGCACTATATGCCAGTATGATATTTAGGACCAAGGTCCATTGATAGTGGGCGGGTGCCCAAGGAATGGTTTCCATGATAGAGTATACTTGTTGTCTGTGTGATACTTGTATGTGCCTGGTAGGGAGGTGAGTGTGGACGAGGTCCTGTATCTCACCAATAGCAGAGTGTGGACGGTGTTCCACATCTCATTAGTAGTAGAACAGGGGCGAGGCCCAAGTTAGGGAAAGAGTGAGTGTGGGCTGGGCCCATATCTCACTATCAGTAGGAGCGCGGACGGGTTTCCATGACTCATCAGTAGCAGGACAAGGGCTAGGCCCAAGATAACCGAGGCCTTAGGACAGGAATCATTAGTATATGTTTAGCTTATGTGTTGTGATATGTTTATGTGATAGTATATGTTAGCGGGCGAGGACCAATGACAGGCGAGGCCTAAGAGAAACAGATATGTATCCGAGCGGGGCCTGGAGCGGCGTGGCCTTTGTAGCGGGCGAGGCCCGAAATAGCAGGCGTGGCCCAGTATATGCTATATGTGATTATGCAGGGTATGTGGTAGGTTGGAGAACTCACTAAGCTTCGTGATTACGGTTTTCAGTTTTGGTTTCAGATACTTCCGTTAGCGGAGGGAAGAGCTCGGGGTGATCGCATGGCACACATCATTGATTAGTCAGCCTGGGATGTTTTACTCTGATAATGAAAATATGTTTTGGAAATGATACTCTAAATTCATGTTATGACTTATGATATGTTTTATGAATATGGCTTTGGTAATGATTTAAAGAGAATTTTTGGTACAGATTTTTGGGACGTTATATCTAGTGTATTCTTGTAATAATAGTAAGATATATTAGTGCACCAATAACACTAAGATATGGTTCTTCGGGAATATGTATTAGAAAATTGATGAATTCATCACAAGTATTGGAATAAAAGTTTTCTCCACTCTCATGTCTTTCTTTACTTTATAATTTATCTTGTTATTTGATCATATTTTATAACACGTTACCAGCACGACTCTACCATAGAGCTCTAACTCGTTATTGTTCCTTACATTTTCAGGTATGTATTTTTTTATAATTTTACATGTAAAATGCTTACAACTTATTTTATGGAATTTCTTAACTAACAACTCCTTAACATACAAGTCTTTATTTTGATTACTATTTTCATTATGGAAGACAATGCTAGAGAAAACTTTCTGTACTTTTCATGCTACTAACATGCTCTTGAAGTATCAATATCATGAGAAAGGTTTAAAATAAATATGAATTAATCTCATGTCTTCTTGTGGCTAAACAAAACAATGAGTTATTGATGAAAAATCACCAATCAATCTCAACTGGTTCTAGTGCATTCTCTTAAGAGAATGCAACATCATATAATCATAATTGTCATGAGTATTATCGAGGTCATGGAGGTTATCATAATTATCATAAAAATAACAATATTACAAGTAACCACCAAAAGTTGGAAAATAACAAAAACTCAGACCTAGCTAAAAGTGGTCAAGGAAAAACAAAAGTTGAAAATCATTGTGACCGATGTGGAGTGACCAGTCATTGGTCTTGTACATGCCGCTCTCCAAAGCTTTTTGTTGATCTTTATCAAGCTTCTATAAAATCTAAAGAAAAATAAAATATCAAAACAAATTTATTAAAAATGATTTTCACGAAGATCAACCAAAACTGGCATATTTGGATGTTGTGAATTATCTTGTCTACCTAGAAGGGACAAGTGATGTTATGGACCGTGATGGAAAAATAATGTATAATAGTTTTGTTTCATGTCATTTATTATGTTTTTATGTCATATTTATTTCATGAGAAATGATGTCATCACAACCTTCTCAAAGTAATGAGAAAGATATATGTCCTGCAGACAATGCAAGGACACAACATTTTTAATAATGAAAAATATTTTGCTTATTTATCAATTGGAGAAGCAAATATTAATACAATAATAGGTAATGCAAAAATTATTGAAGGCTCTGGAAGAGCGAATATAATATTACCACAATGGACAATAGTTAAAATTGGCGATGCATTATTTTCATCTAAATCACCAAGAAATTTATTAAGTTTTAAGGATATTCAATTCAACGGATATCATATTGAAACAACTAATGATGGTGATAAAGAGTATCTCAATATTACAAACATGATATCGGTAAGAAAAGTATTTTGGAAAAATTATTGTTCTCCGGATTGTATTATACAAATATTAGAATGATTGAATCTTATGCTATTGAAAATAAAAGGTATGATAACACCTTCAAAGTTTGATATGACCGGTTGGGCCATCTTGGATCAATTATGATGCGCAAAATAATTGAAACTTCAAGTGGTCATTCCTTGAAAACCAGAAGATTTTTCAAGCTAATGAATTCTCTTGTGTTTCATTCTCTCATGGAAATTAATTTCACATCAATCATTGAAAAATTTTGGGTATAAGTCGTAGTTTTTAGAAAGAATTCAAAGGGATATATTTGGACCAATTCAACCACCATGTGGACCATTTAGATATTTTATGGTTTTAATTGATGAGTCAACTAGATGGACACATGTGTGTTTGTTGTCTAGTTGTAATTTGGTTTTTGCAAGATTACTTGCATACATAATCAAACTAAGGGCACATTTCCCTAATTACCCAATTAAGAAAATTCGACTTGACAATGCCGCAAAATTTTCGTTGCAAGCTATTAATAATTATTGCATGTCGATTGGATTGAACATCCTGTTACACATGTTCATACACAAAATGGTCTAACTTATTCATTTATCAAATGGATTAAATTAATTGCAAGACCATTAGTAATGCATTCAAAAATTCCTACATCGACATGGAGCATGCAATTTTACATGCAACATTCCTTATACGCATCAGGCAAACCAATTATCCTTAGTTCTCTCCTATTCAACTGGTTTGTGGTTAGAAATCAAATATTTCCATCTAAGGACGTTTAGATGTGCAATTTATTTACCCATTTATCCACCTCAAAGAAGAATGAGAATTTATGTTGGATATGAATCTCCATATATCGTAAAATATTTAAAACCATCAACTAGAGATTTATTTAAAACTATATTTGATGATTAGTATTTTGATGAATCATATTTTCTAACATTAGGGAGAAATAAAGAACCTAGAAAATAAAATCTCTTGAAAGGAATTATCACTTTCAGTTTTAGATCCTCGTTCAAGTCAATGTGAACTTGAAATAAAAAAGATAATTCATTTACAAAATGTAGCAAATCAAATTCCAGATGCATTTATTGACCCTAAGAGAGTAACAAAGTCTCATGTACCAGCTGTAAATGCTCCAGTTAGAATTTATATCCCAGAAGGAAAAAATACAACTACAAATGAATCTAAGGCACGCTTGAAGCGTGGAAAACCAACCGGTTCCAAAGATAAAAATCTTCAAAAATGAAAGGGAGCAGATATAATCGATGGTCCATAAGAGAAATCATAATCTCTTGAAAAGATTAATGAAGCTCTAGAAGAGCCCAATGACACAACAAAAGAAAATAAGGTACCTGAAAATAAAATGAAAATGATGAGATCTCAATAAATTATGTCATGACAGGAACAAGATGGAACCAAAATTAGATAGACGTCGACGATAATTTTTCATATCATATTATGCGCGAGTTTATGGAAGAAATGGGGATCTTGAACCTAAATCTATAGAGGAATGTAGAAGTAGAAAAGATTGGCCAAAATGAAAAGATGCAATCAACAAAGAACTTAATTCTCTTATAGAATGAAAAGTTTTTGGACCTGTAGTCCATACACCAAATGGAGTAAGACTATTGGGACACAAATGGGCATTTATGCGCAAAAGAAACGAGAAAAATGAAGTTGTTAGATATAAAGCAAGACTTGTTGCACAAGGTTTTACCGAAAGGCCCAAAATTGATTATGAAGAAACATACTCTCTTTTGGATGATGCAGTTACATTCTATTATCTAATAAGTCTTGCAACACATGAAAAACTAGAGATGCGTCTGATGGATGTAGTTAACACCTATTTATATGGTTCACTTAGGAATGATATTTATATGAAATCCTAGAAGGGTTTAAGGTGCCAGAAGCACAAACTTCTAATTCTCGAAAAGTATATTCGGTAAAATTAAATAAATCTTTGTATAGATTGAAACAATAAGACTATATGTGGTTAAATTTTTTAAATGTCATTTTGTTTAAAGAGGGCCATAAAAATGATCCAATAAGCCCATGTGTATTCATAAAAAGATTTAGATAAGAATTTGTCATAATTGATGTTATTGTAGATGATTTGAACATAATTAGAACTCCTAGAGAATTGGAAAAGGTTACTTCGTGTTTTAAAGAAATATTTGAAATGAATGATCTTGGTAAAATGAAAATTTGTTTGGGTCTTCAAATTAAGCACACAAAAATGGAGTTTTTGTATATTAATATCTAGAAAATGTGCTTATAATGTTTTATAGGAATAACTCACATCCATGATTAACCCGATGGTGGTAAGGCACTTAGATGCCGAAAAGGACCAAATTCAACATCATAAAAACATGAAATGGTTGTTACTAATTCTAAACAATGATAGAGAGTTATGGAAGAAATGGGGAATCCAATGGTCATTCACAAACTAATATTTCATAACATATATATATATATATATATATATATATATATATATATATATATATATATATATACTTGTGGGTTATTATCATACTTCTTGATATGGGTTTATAATTTGTTTGTATATTTTTATTTTATCATTTCGTTTAACTCTGTCATATTATCACTCTATGTCAATTAAGTTTAATACCCTAATATATACAAGTCATGTGATTATACATATCATATAAATGAAGTTGACAAGATATTGATAATGAAATATTCAACTATCAAAAATCACCACATAAGTTCTTAACAATACTTTTATTCATTCCTACAAGTATTATAACACTACTTTCATTAGCTTATTATTATCTAACATTTTTATTTCCACAAGTACTTTGAAAGATGTCTAAAATTTTATAAAATCTCTTTTGTTTATCAAATACTAACCATAATATTTTTAACAAACTTTATTTGTAAAAAATAGTGTTTGGAACATATATAATTACTACTAATTTTTGTATGTGACATCAACTTTGCATGCATGTAAAATATAAATCTTTTAGTTGTTTGTAACGCATAATTCATGGTTTGTATTTAAACTTATAAAATTTTCATTTTTATAGAGCAACTCGACAAGTTGGAGGCCACAGACTCGTCGAGTAGAGATGTTTTGGACCGCACGTCTTGGTGACCAACTCGGTGAGTTAGGGGATATCAACTCGACGACTTGGCTGGATAAAAATGAAACTCTAATTATAGGGTTTTGCACCCTATTTAAACACCTTAAACCTTTCATGATAGCCTTATTTTCCAGCTTCCACTATCCTAACCCTAAATCTAGAAACCTTAAGGCATTTGTGAGAGTTTGTGAGCCATTTTGGGTGTTTATGGTGTGTGTTGAAGCCATTGGAAGAAGGAAAAGCTTGAAGACTTAAGATGGAGCTTGTAGATCTAGAATCCTTGCCTCATCCACGACCCTTTTATGGTATAAAGCTTGAACCTTGCCCTGTAGTTGTTTAGATCTTCTTTTCGGGTTATTTTGCTTGGTTTTGGCCCAAATATCATCGTCCTTGGGAGTTAGACGTCCGATATGGGTTAACACTTCAGATCTAGGGTATTGAGGGGTTTTCATGGCATAAAGTTGCTAACTGTATGGTCATGGAAGTCCCATGCAACCTTTAGACAATCATTTTGGCCTTTTGGAGCTTCTAATGGCCATGCATGTAGAGAAATGTAACACCGGGTTCCTGCTTGAGAAGGAAAATGAAGCTTGGGGTTTCAAGGAGAAGTAAGTAGATCTAGAGTTTTTGCTTCATTTCCGGTTTATTTGAGGAGGTCAGATCTATGTTTTGGATGTAAGCCCAAGTATAAACGACTGAATAGATTTGGACTTTAGGGGACTCGACGAGTCGTTCATACGACTCGGCGAGTTGGCCCGTGGTCCCCCAACCTTTTTTGTTACTGAGAAAACTCATTGAGTCTAGAAGATGACTCAACCAATTGGACGTGTTTATGGACTTAAAGATCAAAGAACTCGACGAGTCCAAGGATGAACTCGACGAGTTGAGAGCAAAATGTCCCAACTGATATGAAGAGGAACTTGACGTGTTCCAAGATGAACTCAGCCATTTACAACTGAAATACCCCGACTCTGTATGAAAGAGAACTCGACGAGTCTAAGGAAGGACTCGACAAGTTCAAACGAAAAGTCTCGATACTGTCATAAGGAAGAACTCGGCGAGTTATAGGGTAACTCGACGAGTTAGATCGCGAGTTCGAGATTCTATGAAACATGGAACTAGACGATTTGATGGACCAACTCGGTGAGTTGAGTCAACTAGAGGTTGACTTTTACCAAAGGTTGACTTTGACTTTGACTTTGACCAGGGCGTTGACTTGACTTTGACTTTGACCAGAGATGACCCTTATAGGGTTTATGAGTATGAGAGGGTAATTAAAGGAGAATGTTATGTGTAGGAGTTGAGAGGAGTTGATCCCATCACCAAGGACAGTTCAGCTACTTCACCACATTAAGGTGATTTACCCTTCAATAGAAGCGGGTCTGAGGCACCAAGGCCAGCCTACTGGTAAGTGATTATAGTTAAGATGATTGTCTTTGTGTTAATTTTCTGGTATACCAATATCTGTTATGCTTTATGTGCTAGTATGCTATGTGATTATGTGATAGTGTTAGATAGGGGACTTGTCCGTGGACCCGGTTGAGATGTACCAACAAGGAAGGTCGGGCACCCAGATATGTCTGACAACATGATATGCTATGTTATTATATGTTAGTGGTAGGGGTGAAAGAGTCCCCGAAGTTGGTTGAAATAAACCGGAGGGTAGGTCGGGCACCCATATATGCTTGACAAGGGGTAGGTCGGGCACACTGTTATGCCTGACAAGGGTAGGTTGAGCACCCAAATATACTCAGCAGGGTAGGTCGGGTACCCAAATATGCATGGCTATATATTTATTGTATGGTATCTGGTATGATAGGGGAACTCAAGAAGCTTTGTGCTTACAATTTCAGTTTGTGTTTCAGGTCCTTCTTCTTCAAAGGGTAAGGAACTGGTACGGTAGCAGCGCATCACACACACACACGATTTCTGCATATGAGATTCATGGGATTTGTACTATGAAATTGTTACTATGTGATGACATGATTTTGAGACTTACGATCTATGGATTTTTATCAAATGAAAGATCTTTATGAGGTTTTCTATAAGTTGTTTTATAAACTGCAATATCAAAAATGAAATTTTTGGTCCTTATTTTTGGGATGTTACAAGAAAGCTGGAACTTTACGTGATCTTTAAGTCACTAGAGACCATATTTATGACCTCGTGGTCTATCTTGTAGTATTGGTGGCTTTTGGATGAAGACTTTGGCATTAGTGGGTTAGGGTTTGAGATTAATCTCATTAGGAAGGGTATTAATGGGTAAAGTTAGAAACTTTACCCTCCTAGAGGTATTTCCAGTCTAGATCTGGAGTATAGGGTGTAGATCTGAAGAATAATGTATTAATGCATTAAGAAGGATTAACAGACTGAAGAACTCGACGAGTTGATTAGAAGTGTCCCGATTTTGTTGTAAAGGATGAACTCGACGAGTCGACCCGAGATATCGCTATTCTGTAAACTATGGAAACTCTCCAAGTTGGAAGATAACTCCACGAGTTGGATCGCAATATCATGAATATGTGATTTATGAAAACTCGGTGAGTTGAAGGGAAAACTCGATGAGTTGAGTCAACTCAGGGCGTTGAATTTGACTTTGACTTAGACCAAAGCTAACCGTTAAGGGGATTATGAGTATCAAAGAGTGATTAAGGAAATCTTTTATGTGTAGGGGATTGAGTTGGGTTGATATTTGGAGGTGGGGATTGTTCAGTTACTTCCAGTTTTCGAGGTGAGTTACCTTCCCGATATGAGTGGGTCGAAGGCACCAATGCCGACCCACTAGTAGTTGTTTACAGTAGAGATGATTTTCGTTATGATAATTGTCTCATATGCCATTATCTGTTTACATTTATGTGCTTGTATGCTATGTTATTACGTGGTAGTGGTAGGGGTGAAGTAGACCCCGTAACTAGTCGAAAGAGAACGAAAGGGTAGGCCAGTACCCACATATGCTAGGTAGTATGTGATTTATGTGCTTATATGCTAGGATATTATGTGGTAGTGATAGGGGTGAAATAGACCCCGTAATCGGTTAAAAGAGACCGAAGGGGTAGGCCAACACCCAGATATGCTAGGTAGTTACCGGTTGAAAGAGACTGAAGGGGTAGGCCACCACGCTGATATGCTAGGCAGTTACTGATTGAAAGAGACCGAAGGGGTAGGCTAGCACCCTGATAAGCTAGGCAATGACCGATTGTAAGAGACTGAAGGGGTAGGCCATCACCCGGATATGCTAGGCAGTATGTTTATTGTATGGTATGTGGTATGATGGGTGAACTCACTAAGCTTTGTCCTTACCATTTTCACTTTTGGTTTCAGGTACTTCTTCCTCGAAAAGAAAGGAGCTGGCATGATCACAACGCATCACACTTTGGTTTTCTGCACCTGAGATCTTTGGGAGTTATACTCTGATGATTGTTTTCTTATGACATGTTTTAAGATATTGGTTTTTGAATATGATAAGGATGACACTATTGATGTTTTCAGACTACTAGTTTATATAATTACGTAATTAAAAATGAAATTTTTGGTCATGAATTTGGGGATGTTACAAGTTGGTATCAGAGCCTCGGTTTAAGGGATTCGGACACACCTTCAGGGGTGTCTGGACTCAAATCGAGGGTTTGAGAGATTTTTACAAGAAAAATAATTTTTCTGAAATTAAGATTAAGGGTTTTTATAAAGAACAAGGAGTGTGATGCATGGACTCGGCCGAGCTCAAGTAAGTTTTCCCCAAGATACCCGTACATGTTATATTATGATATGAGTTGAGAATATGTGCACTGCATGATAGATTAGGGCTAAGGATCTAGAAAGGATGCCTTGTATGCCTACTATATGTGCTTATTGAACTGCATGCTAGAACTGATTATCAGTGATATGATGGCCTGATTAGGATATGCATGGTTTTGATTACACAATGCTCTAATGTTGCTTGCTTTATGATTTTAGGAGTTCTAGTTGTCTTTAATTAACTAGTAAACAAATACATTAAGTTACATATTACAAGGAATAAAAAATTTCAGAAGGTTAGGTCAAGCCCTATTTTGTAGCTCTTGTCTGAGTCCAACCGTTGTAGGGTAGGACTTCTCATTCGAAGAATTATCTGGTCTTAGTGATATGTAATGGTATTCACGAGCTAGTTAAGGAGAGATAGCAGGGACTTCTTATGCTACTGATAGCGGAGAGTGGGTCGGAGATTACCCTAGGGAAAGCCTATGAAGAGATTAGTGATGAGAGCTATTTGATTGAGAATTGTATTCATGGATATGAAGCGTCTTTGGTAACCCAAGGCAACCTAGGAGGAAAGTACAGATAGATGTGGAAAGTAGTATGGGCCCGTACTACTGAAAGCAGCGGATCTGTACTTGACTCTTACAAAGCTGTGGAGAACCTGCAGTGGCAGAGTGTGAGACCTCTCGATGATTATGTATAACCCTGAAGATTGTGTGGTTTGTTTCAGATGGTGGTGACACGTCATGGAGCAGGGGCTCAAAGTATGGGTCTGGTTCGGATATGGGTTCTGAGCCAGTTGATGATGGATTGCGCGAGTTCATTGCATCCGAGATTACCATAGGCATCCTTGAGTCGACCTCGGTGATTGTTGGGTCGATCAAGGCGGATAGCATTGAGCTGATGGAGAATCGCCTTAGGGCATTCAGGAGTAACATAACACATGTCCAGTCAGGGACTCGTACCCTATCCTTCAAGGATTTTAAAGGATGTGGAGCACCGGACTTCTACAGGGTGAAAGACCCTATTGTGGCTAGGCGATGGATCGCAGACATAGAGTCTGAGCTATTGATGAGCTTCTGACGTGAGGTGTCGAAAGTAAGATTTACTGCTAGGTGTTTAAGAGAGCGAGCTAGAGACTGGTCGGAGGCAGACGGTGATACTTTGGGAGCCCTAGCCATTGAGGCCATGACCTGGTCGTATTTTGCGTCCAGGTTTTGGGCGGAGTTTGCGCCAGCTGTGGAGGTTCAACAGCTAGCCAATGAGTTTTTGGATACGAGACAGACTACTAAGACGGTGGCAGAGATTACCACCAAGTTCAGGGAGAGGGCCTTGTTGGTGCCCCAGTACACGGGTGATGAGGAGATGAAGAAAACCCGGTACCATGATATGTTGAGAGCTGACGTTCAGAAATATGTCATCTATTTGACGTGCTCGACTTTGGATGATTTGATAGCCAGGACACGAGAGAAGGAGATTGATATAGAGCACATCAGGAAGAGGAAGGCGGAGATTGGGCAGACAACCGGGGTTTTGGTGAAGAAACCCAAGGGATTCGACTAGAGGTCGAAGGGCCTGGATGGTTGGAGCCGCTGTGGGAAATGCCGCAAGACGCATGAGGGAGTTTGTAGAGTAGGGGATCGGGCTGCTATAAGTGCGGAAAGTTAGGACACTTTAACAAGGATTATATTGCCCCTACCCCCACCATTCAGACATCAGACATGCTTTGTTTTCACTACAGTCAGTGAGACCATAAAAAGGCCAACTGCCCGAGATTGGTATCAGGAGCGCCAGTGGCGACGCTAGCTCCAACGAACCTCTTAATCACAGATGGATGCCACGGCAAGTCAGATGCTCCTGTGGTGAGGATCTGAGCTTTATAGCTGACCGCCGAGGAGGCGCGTGTTGCACCATATGTGGTGACTGGTATGTTTCTTCTCCTACTTTTTATTTTATGTCAGTTTTGATATTTATATTCCATGTATCTTGTTTTAGGATAGTTCCTTGTGAACGGTATCCTAGTTTTCATATAACTTGACTCGGGGGCTACCAGATTCTTTGTATCACTCGCGTTTAGAAAGTGATTTGTTGGAGCTCCAAGGAAGCTGGATTGTCCCATTGATGTAGAGATTGCGGATGACAGGACTATTCGGGTCGCGAGGGTTCATCGTGGATGTACACTGCAGTAGTTCGATGAGCAGTATTTCGTGGATTTGGTCCCTAGTACCTTGTAAGGGAATAAGGTTATCGTGGGTATGGACTGGTTGAGCCCCAATGGGGCAGTGATCGACTGTGAGCGGTAGCTAGTGTGAGTTAGGATGCCAAGTGGGCATGGGTTGATGATTCAAGGCGAGAGGCCGTAGGGTTGACCGACTTTGTGTTCGACAGCGAGGGCGAAACGCTACCTTCAGTAGGGTTACGTAGTTTATGTCGACTATGTCATGGATACCCGGGAGAAGGGTAAGGCGACTGTATACGATGTACCGATCGTACATGAGTTCCCGGACATGTTCCTGAAGGATTTTCCTGGGGTACCTCCAGAGAGGCAGGTAGACTTCAGGATTGACCTACTTCCTGGTGTGGCTCCGATAGCCAAGGCACCATATCGGTTGGCTCCTCTCGAGATGCAGGAATTGTCTACATAGATGCATGAATTGCTAGAAAAAGGATTTATCAGGCTGAGTTGTTTGCCATGGGGATCCCCGATCCTATTTGTAAAGAATAAGGACCGGTCACATCGGATGTGTCTAGATTACCCGGAGTTGAATATGGTAACGATGAAGAACCGTTATCCCCTCCCAAGGACTGATGACTTATTTGACCAACTTCATGGTGCATCTCTGTTCTCTAAGATTGATCTGCGATCAGGTTATCACTAGATGCGAGTCAGGGATGATGATGTGTAGAAGACAGTTTGTCAGAATCGCTATGGTCACTATGATTTCGTGATGATGCCGTTCGGGCTCACCAATGCTCCTGCCCTGTTCATGGATCTCATGAACCGCGTATGCAGACCGATTTTGAATCCGTTTGTGATAGTTTTTATCGATGACATCTTGGTGTATTCCAAGACTTAGGAGTAGCATGAGGAGCACTTGAGGGAGGTGCTGCAGACGTAGAGGAGGAAGAGACTTTTCGCAAAGTTCTCCAAGTGCGGGTTTTGGTTGTGCGAGGTGTAGTTTCTGGGGCATCTCGTCAACTAGAACGGTATACTGGTCGATCTGGACAAGGTAGAGGCCGTGATGAGATGGGAGGTTCCGAGGTCTCCATCCGAGATTCATAGTTCTCTAGGTCTGGCGGGTTAGTATCGGAGATTCATCAAGGATTTCTCCAAAATTGTTGTTCCACTGGCCCGACTGACCAAGAAGTTGATGACTTTCCGCAGGGGGCCTGATCTGCAGGTGGCTTTCGACAATTTGAGGCAGAAGTTGTGCGAGGCACCGATATTGACTCTGCCAGAGGGCATTGAGGATTTCGTAGTCTATTGTGACACGTCTATCATGGGCTTAGGCGCCGTATTGATGCAGAGAGGGTGCGTCATCGCTTACGCCTCGAGGCAGCTGAAGCCTCACGAGGCGAACTACCTGACACATGACCTGGAGTTGGGGGTAGTTGTGTTTTCCCTCAAAATTTGGCGACACTACCTCTATGGGGTCAGCTACACTATCTACACGTACCACAAGATCCTGAGGTACTTGACGGATCAGCTAAATCTAAACATGAGGCAGCGATGTTTGTTAAATGTGGTAAAGGATTACGGCTGTGAGATCCTTTATCACCCAGGGAAGAAAACTGTGGTGGCCGATGCTCTTAGCCGCAAGGCGGCCGCGACTCCGATTCGTGATATATGCCTAAGGATGACAGTGCTTACTCCACTGCTGGAGCGAATTCGGGAGGCTCAGGTCGAGGGTATGAAGGAGGAGCGCCAAAAGTGTGAGTCGATGATAGGGCAGGTGGCTTCGTTCGACTATAATACCCATGGATTTTTGACCCAGCATCATAGGGTACGGGTTCCTTACTGGGGTGGTGTATGCCAGGTTCTGATCTAGGAGGCTCACAAGTCGAGATTCTCAATTCATCCCGGGGCGACGAAGATGTATTGGGATCTTCGCCCTGACTATTAATGGACCTGCATGAAGCGGGACATAGCTTGGTATGTGGAGCGGTGCTTGACTTGCAGGAAAGTCATGGCTGAGCATCAGTAACCTCACAACAGGACGCAGCCGTTGGAGACTCCTGTGTGGAAATGGGAATACATTACTATGGATTTCATCACATAGCTTTCCATGACCGCACGAGGAGTAGATTCTATCTGGGTCATTCTGGATCGGTTGACCAAGAGTGCCTATTTTATCCTGATCCAGGACAGTATATCGAGGGAGAAGCTAGCCTAAATTTATGTCTACAAGGTAGTGGCTCGGCACGAGGTGCCGGTTTCGGTTGTGTCAAACCTAGATGCTCAAGTTACTTCCAGATTTTGGAAGCGGTTCCATGACGAGATGGGTACTCGTCTCCATTACAGTATAGCTTTCCACCCTCAGACGGATGGACAAAATAAGAGGACGATTCAGACTCTATAGGATATGATGCGTGTGTTAGTATTAGATTTTGGTGGGAGTTGGGATATGTATCTTCCATTAGCGGAATTTTCGTATAACAATAGTTAACACGCTAGCATAGACCGACCTCCTTTCAAGATGCTCTACGGGAGGAAATGTAGGACCCCAATCTATTGAGGTGAGGTCGGTTAGAGAGTCATGGGGAGTACCGAAGAGGTAGTAAAAACTATTAGGAAGATCGAGCAGGTCCGAAGCACGCTCTAGACTACTCAGAGTCGGCAAAAGAGCTATGTCGACAAGTGCCGGTCGGACCTGGAGTTTCAGGTGGGAGATATGGTTCTACTGAAGGTGTCACCTTGGAAAGGTGTCATCCGGTTCTGGAAGCGGCGCAAGTTGGGCCCCAGGTACATTGGTCCATTCAGGGTTTTGGCTTGGGTAGGCTGGGTTGTGTATCGACTAGATCAACTAGCCGAGCTTAGTCAGATCCATAGTACTTTCATGTTTCCCAACTACGGAAGTTCTTAGTGGATGACTCTGCAGTTGTGCCCTTAGAGGATATTCAGGTGGACGACAGCCTGAACTACATTGAGAAGCTAGTGGCAATTGTGGATCAGAAGACAAAAACCTTGAGGAACAAGGTTGTGTAGTTAGTAAAGGTGCAGTGGCTGCACCGTAAGGGGTAAGAGTAGATGTGGGAGCCAGATGAAGAGATGAGGGAGCACTATCCAAGATTATTTGAGATAGAAGACTTCGAGGACGAAATCTGAGACAATTGGGGGAGAATTGTAACGCCTAGTTACTGTTATGTATTTAAACTTATAAATTATTCATTTGTATAGAGAAACTCGGTGAGTTGGAAGCCCCAGACTCGTCGAGTAGAGATGTTTTATACCGTGCGTCTTGGTGACAAACTCGTCGAGTTGGGGGATATCAACTCGACGAGTTGGCTGGGTGAAATGAAACCCTAATTACAAGGTTTTGCACCCTATTTAAACACATTAAACCTTTCATGTTGCCCTCATTTTCCAGCCTCCACTATCCTAATCGAAACCCTAAGGCATTTGTGAGAGTTTGTGAGTCATTTTGAGTGTTTTTGGTGTGTGTTGAAGCCATTGGAAGAAGGAAAAGCTTGAAGACTCAAGAAGGAGCTTGTAGATCCAAAATCCTTGCCTCATCCACGTCCCTTTTCTGGTATAAAGCTTGAACCTTGCCTTGTAGTTGTTTAGATCTTCTTTTGGGGTTATTTTGCTTGGTTTAGGCCCAAATATCATGGTCCTTGGGACTTGGATGTCCCAAATGGGTTAACATTTCAGATCTAGGGTCTTGAGAGTTTTCATGGCATAAAAGTGCTAACTTTATGGCCAGGGAAACCCCATGCAACCGTTAGACCATCATTTTGGGCTTTTGGAGCTTCTAATGGCCATGCATGTAGAGAAAACTGGAACTTTATGTGATCTTTTAGTCCCTAGAGTCCAGATCTATGACTCCATGGTCTATCTAGTAGTTTTGGTGGCTTTTGGATGAAGACTTTGGCATTTGTGGGTTAGGTTTTGAGCATAATCTCATTAGGAATGATATTAATGGGTAAAGTTGGAAACTTTATCCTCCTAGAGGCATTTCCAGTCTAGATATGGAGTATAGGGTGTAGATCTGAAGAATAATGACTAAATGCATTTAGAAGGATTAACAGACTGAATAAGTTGACAAGTTCAAAAAGGAACTCAATGAGTTGATTATAAGTATCTTGATTTTCTTGTAAAGGATGAAATCGACATGTTGGGGGAAGAATCGACGAGTCGACCCGACATATCACGATTCTGTAAACTATGGAAACTCGTCGAGTTGGAAGATAAGTCGACGAGTTGGATCACAATATCATGATTCTGTCATTTATGAAAACTCGACGAGTTGAAGGGCAAATGATGATTTGAGTCAACTCGGAGCGTTGAATTTGACTTTGAGTTTGACTTGGACCAAAACGGACCCTTAAGGGGATTACGAGTATGAAAGAGTGATTAAGGAAATCCTTTAAGTGTATGGGATTGAGTTGGGTTGATATTCAGAGCCGGGGATTGTTCAGCTACTTCCAGTTTTCGAGGTGAGTTACCTTCCCGGTATGAGTGGGTCGAAGCCACCAATGCCGACCCGCTGGTAGTTATTTACAGTAGAAATGATTGTCTTTGTGATAATTGACTAGTATGCTACTATCTGTTGAGATTTATGTGCTCGTATGCTATGTTATTACTTGGTAGTGTTAGGGAAGTGAAGTAGACCTCGTAAACGGTCGAAAGACACCAAAGGGGTTGGCCAACACCCATATATGCTAGGAACTATGTGATTTATGTGCATCTATGCTAGGGTATTATGTGGTAGTGGTAGGGGTGAAATAAATCCTGTAACCGATTGAAAGAGATCGAAGGGGTAGGCTTGCACCCAAATATGCTAGGCAGTTACCGATTGAAAGAGACCGAAGGGGTTGGCCAGCACCCTGATATGTCAGGTAATGACTAGTTGAAAGAGACCGAAGGGGTTAGCCAACAACCGGATATGCTATGTAATATGTTTATTGTATGGTATGTGGTATGATGGGGGAACTCACTAAGATTTGTGCTTACGATTTTCAATTTTGGTTTCAAGTACTTCTACTTCAAAAGGAAAGGAGTCGGCTAAAGGGTTTTGAGCATTCTAACACTTCCTAAGTGTACATGCAACCCTAATAACCTTGGATCTATGTTTGTCTAAAATTCATGCAAAGTTGATTTCCAAGGTTCTTGATCCTATCTAGCATACATGGGAAACATTTATAACTTAAATGTAAGATAGAATAACATACCTTGTTGTTGCTTTTGATTCCTTGAAACCTTGTGAGCCTAGCACCCTAAGTGTGATGCCTCAAATGCTTCACACAACACCAAATGCTGTGGAGCAAACTTGGAGAGAATCTTAACACTCAAAAATTGGCTCCAGACCTCAAGTATGCATGTGTGTGTGCCGATTTTGGGAGAACATGAGCTTTATATAGTGTGTTGCATTAGGGTTACACCATGTAAACCCTAATGTAACATGACTCTTCATTTCCATGATCCATGGGTTAACTCCATGGAGCATCCTATGGGTGAAACCCAACTTGAAAATCCATGGAGCCTCTTAGCCCACTTTATAAGTTATGGATGATTTACATAATCAACCCATTATTTAATTAGTTATCTTTTGATCATTTAATTAATTCTAAATTAATTCTTGATCAAACTAATTAAATAATATTATTAATATATTAGAACTTATGATATATTAATAACCATAAGTGTTATTTCTCTCATTTAGTTTATCCAAATGCATGGTGCCATGCAACCCAAATGGACCATGCCGGGTCGGGTCAAGTACATACCAGAAATAGTTATAGACTTAGACACCTTATCCAACAGTCTCCTACTTGGAGAAGTCTAATAACTATAGCTGCGAGTATGACTTCAGGAACTGATCGACAAGCATAGCTCTTTCAAGGTCTCTCGGAACTGAGAAGATGATGATAGGCCATTTAATATAAGTGGTCATATATTCCTCTGTTCTAGATATCAGCCGGACAAATACATGGAACAATGTCTTACTTATTGTCCAGCAGTTTGTTTTCCGATTTCCGATTGGTTTGACAAAGAACTTAATTGAACACATCAACTTAGTTCTAACCGGGCCCGGTACATAGGTCAAAACAAAATCATCGAGGGGCCCAGATATCAGCTTCTAATCCATGAAGGAACAGATAAACTTTGACTCATATGTTTGCTCTACTACTTATTGAATTATACACAAAAGCACGTTTTATAACATCGAGTTACCAATGAGTTTGCGTACAATCAATGCATAACCAACTCATAGGCAACAAATCATATCTCTAGGTTTGAAGACCTATATGATATTACTGTCTCACGATCACTCGAGATAAATTCCATGAAGTGATACCAGTGAGCGTGGGTTGATTCCAATACTCGGAACTTATGAGTACTCATGAAGTGTTGTCCCAAAACTTGAAACCTACAACCAACTTCATGACAGTCTTAATTCATATCTACTTCCAACATATGACCGACTGTGGAAAATTTGAATAATATTTAAAACACAACATAATATTCTGGAAGTCAAAACATGCAAAAGAAATTATAGTAAACGATTGACAAAAGATAGCAACACTTTACTCATAAATAAACACAACTTTTATTTATCATAAATGTCAATTACACTTTACAAATTTCCAAATTACCTAACTACTAAAACTTATATCATCCTTTATCCCTATGCTCCGAGCATGCTGAAGATGCCTAACCCGACTCAGTCCCTTCGTGAGGGGATCTGCTAGGTTCTCATCTTATGAAACCCTCTTTGCCACGGGGATTCCTTCTTCTATGCGATGTCTAAGAAAGTGATATTTTCTGTCGATGTGCCTGGATCTCCCGTGATCCCTTGGTCCCTTGGCTAAGGCAACAACACTTTCACTATCACAGAAAATTTCCATAGGCTCTTTTATAGTTGGTACAACTCCAAGGTCTCCAATGAAGTTCTTTAGCCATATAGCCTCTTTCTCTACCTCGCTCACTGCTATATACTCTGATTTACAACTAGAATCAGCTACTGTCTCCTGCTTGGAACTCTTCCAAGTGATAGCTCCTCCGTTTAGGGTAAAGATCCAGCCTGACTGAGAGCGGAAATTATCCCTATCAGTCTGGAAGCCAACATCACTATACCCTACAACTCTCAAGTCGTCACTCCCACCGAGGATAAGGACCCAGACCTTAGTCCTCCGTAGGTACTTGAGGATATTCTTTACCGCAGTCCAGTGTGCCTTGCCAGGGTTCCCTTGATACCTGCTAACCATGCTCAAAGCAAAGGCTACATCAGGTCTAGTACAAGTCATAGCATACATGATCGATCCTACAACCGAAGCATAAGGTATTCGACTCATTTCTGCTATCTAAGCCTCAATACTCGGGCTTTGAGTCTTACTTAATCTGACGTTGCACTTAATAGGTAACTCTCCTTTCTTGGAGTCCTGCATGCTGAATCTCTTTAGCACCTTATCCAAGTAGGTACTTTGACTAAGTCCAATTAGTCTTTTACTCTGGTTTCTCTAGATCCTTATCCCTAGAATATAGGCAGCTTCTCCTAGGTCCTTCATAGAGAAACACTTCCCAAGCCAGGACTTAACTTCCTGCAAAGTTGGGATGTCATTTCCTATGAGTAGTATGTCATCCACATAAAGTACCAAAAAGCTAACTATACTCCTACTAGCCTTGACATATACACAATATTCATCTTCACTCCTAGAAAATCCAAACTCTTTGACTTTCTCATCAAAGCAAAGATTCCATCTGCGAGGTGCTTGCTTTAATCCATAAATGGATTTATCAAGCTTACACACTCTATTAGGGTACTCTATACTGACAAAACCCTCTGGCTGACTCATGTATACATCTTCAGCCAACTTTCCATTAAGGAAAGCGATTTTGACATCCATTTGCCATATTTCATAATCATGAAATGCAGCGATGGCTAACAACACCCTACTAGATTTAAGCTTGGCCACTGGAGAAAAGGTCTCATCATAATCAACTCCTGGAGTTTGAGAGAAACCCTTTGCAACCAGTCGTGCCTTATAAGTGTGTACATTACCATCCATGTCAGTCTTCTTCTTGAAGATCCATTTGCACCCTACAGCCTTACGACCTGGTACATTCTCAACCAAGTTCCAAACATGATTGTCATACATGGACTGTATCTCGCTGTCCATTGCCTCTTTCCATTTGGCTGACTCAGGGCCTGCCATGGCATCCGCGTAACTGTTAGGTTCATCCAGACCTATCAGTGTCTCATCACTGATAGGTGTATCACCTTCCTCAGTAATATGGAATCCATAGTAATGCTCAGGTGTATTCCTAACTCTCGTGGAACGCCTTAGAGGTACAGATTTGTCAATTTGCTCAACAGGAGTTTCCTCCTCAAGTTGAGTGCTAGGGTTTGAAGTTACTTCACCACTTGACTCTTGAATTTCTTCAAGGTAAACTTGCCTCCCACTGTTTCCTTGGCTTATGAACTCTATCTCTCTCTCTCGAAAGAAAGCCCTCCTAGCTACAAAGACCACATTTTCCCTAGGTCTGTAGAAGAGGTAACCAAAGGATTTCTGTGGGTAGCCAATGAAAATACACCTCTCACTTCGAGGTTCGAGCTTATCATGAGTCTCGTATCTCATGAAAGCCTTGCAACCCCAAATCTTGATGTGGTCTAGTTTGGGTACTTTACCAGTCCACATCTCATGAGGAGTTTTGGCAACTGTCTTTGTAGGGACTAGATTAAGGATATAGGCGGCAGTCTCTAAGGCATACCCCTAAAATGAGATTGGTAGCGAAGCTCAACTCATCATGGAATGAACCATATCCAACAAGGTTCGATTACGCCTCTCAGCTACACCATTCAACTGCGGTGTCCTGGGAGGTGTCAATTTTGAGACAATCCCACATTCCCTAAGATAGTCGAGGAACTCTGAACTAAGATACTCACCACCTCGATCGAATCAAAGCATCTTAATGTTCCTGCCTAATTGATTCTCGACTTCCTTTTTAAACTCTTTAAACCTTTCAAAAGTCTCTAACTTATGCATGATTAAGTAGACATATCCATATCTACTGTGATCATCAGTAATAGTCAAATAATAACGATTAGCATCCCTTCTGGCATGTTTGAAAGGTCACACACATCCGTGTGTACGAGATCCAACAAACCTTCACCCCTCTCAGAAGAACCTGTGAAGGGTGACTTTGTCATTTTTCCAAGTAAGCATGATTCGCAACTATCATCTGACTTTAGGTCAAATGACTCTAGGACTCCATCCCGTTAGAGTTGGCCTATGCGTTTCTTGCTTATATGTCCAAGACGACAATGACATGATGATGCTTTATCCAAGTTATTATCATTAACAAAATCAATACACAATACATTATTTCCTAAGTTATCAATCACATATACAGTTTCATACACACCATCACAAGGTAATGCTTTAAAATAAAGAACATTATTAAAGAAAGCGTTAATCGAACCAACTTCATTATCAAATGAAAAGGTAAAACCTTGTTTGTACAATTCATGAAAGGAAATAACATTTCTTGCCATTTCTGGCGAATAACAACATTTATTCAAATCTAAACTAAACCCACTACTTAGCGATAAAGTATAAACTCCAATCTTGGTGACAGGTGAAACTTTCCTATTCCTTATGGTCATGTTTATTCTTCCTTGCTCCACATTCTCACTTCTTCTTAGTCTCTGCAAATCAGAACAGATATGAATACCGCAACCGGTATCAAGGACCCAAGAGTTTGAATAGGGTGAGTTATTAGATAAGATAGTGTAAATACCTGCATGGTTGGGTTTAACTTTCCCATCCTTCACATCTTGCTGTTACTTTGGGCAGTTCCGCTTCCAATGTGCCTTTTCATGGCAATAGAAGCATTCAGCCTCTTTTGGGTCAGTAGAAGGAGTGACGAAACCTTTCTTGGTTCCATTGGAAGAGGAGCCTTCAAGGGTCTTACTCTTGGTACCCTTCGAGGGGGTCTTCCTCTTCTTACCCTTCCCTTTCCCGATTGCCAAGACAGGGGAGGAGTTGGCAGGAATAGGAGTAACACCTGACTTACCCTTAAGACCACCTTCTATGGTCTTTAGGAGTTCTTGAAGTTTGTTGAGTGTGGCCTCTTCCTTATTCATGTGATATGTCATGCGGAATTGATCATAGCACAAGGGTAAAGAGTGCAAAATGATATCTATTGCAAGCTCCTCGGGGAAGTTCACATTAAGCTTCAGCAAACTGTCCATAAATCTTTGCATTTTCTACATGTGGCCCGTGATGGGTTCACCATCCTTCATTCGGGTTGTTATCATGGAGGAGATGATTTCATATCTCTCTTGTCGTGCACTTTGATGGTATCTTTCCATCAAATCTTGGTGCATTTCAAAAGGGTAGAAGTCCTCATAGGACTTTTGGAGTTCTGCTGTCATGGTGCCCAACATGATGCATGCCACTTTGGTAGCATCCCTTTCATGTGCCCGGAAGTCAGCGATCTCTTGGGGAGTTGCAATGGTCTCATCAATCTCCTTAAGCTCCTTATTGAGGACATATTCTTTGTCCTCGTAGCGGGTAATCATCCTGATGTTTTTGATCCATTCATTGAAGTTGGATCCATCAAAAGTGACTTTCCCACACAAGTTCTTAAGGTTAAAGGAGCCACTAGGATTAGAGCCATAAGCAGCATTGTTTGAAGAAATCTGAGTGAGAAGAAAGAATAGATTAGTTTAGATATAGATATAGTCCTTAATAAAACACCCAAATGTAATATTAAGGCTAGGACCCAATCACAATATATTATACTTAGAAGAGGTATGCCGTAATCTAAGTAATAACATATTTGAAAGGTAGGTGAATGGCGATTCACTAATTTCCACCAAAAATGAAATATTAAAAGATTAAGTTTTTTAATTTGGTTCTTAGAAATTCCTAGATTCTTTTAAGATTCAATGAACTTTTCAAAGGCATGTTTCAATCTCAAGTTTGCCCTCCAAGTTTTGTGACTGGGATACCGAGGATCACAAAACGAGGTGTGAAGTAACCATGCAAATCACTTGGTACCCATAATTTTTATTACTCAATCGATGTGCCGGTTAACCACATGCGCTCCACCGACCTGTAATAAACCTTAAGTCACCCTTTACCTACCTTGTTAAGTCCAAGTTAGTATGCCGGTTAACCACACACACTCCACTAACGACTTAAAAAAAGTGTAAAGTGTAATTTCATGGATTAGCACCTTATTCACATTTTCCTAAAGTAACTAAGATTGGGAATTTAATTAGAACATTTAGTTACTTTATTATCATTATACTTTTAATGAGAATTTATAAGTCCTTGTCCTACCCGTTCGGCTAACGACCCTCCACCGATCAACGAAGTGGTGGGTGAGAGTGGACACCCATTAAGTTGCCATTTTATAGGCAACAACCTTATACCCCCCTTATAGACCGGCTTCGTGAATGAGGTGTACTAGCGGTAAGACGACTTGATGTTATACATATATATATTATTAACTTATAATATTATAAAGTATAAGGGTTGAATTTTAACTTTTAAAATTCTAGGTTGGAACTAAAGTTGTAATCATGACTTTACTTGTTCCAAAACTTGAGGGCAAGTTTTATAAACTTTCAAAACTTTTCATTTCTTATAGGTTACGAATTAATTCAGTATTAAAAATGAAGACTCTTCATTTTTATAACCCTTGTGTTCATTTAATGGCTTTTATTAAAGTGTGACCTTTGGTTTTCCATAACTTGAGGACAAGTTATGGACTCCATTAAAACACATAATGATCATGAATTAAACTACCAAGAAGGTTACAAACAATTCCTATGATCATCTAATCTTCATAGGTTCAAGAACATGAATTTGAGCTTTTCAAGAATCATAAATTACTCATAAAACTTGTAATTTTTTATAATTGCCATTGAAAATGGATTAGCATAAACATCACACCATCTAAAACAAGTTTTAAAACACCAAAACAGTTTAGGGTAATGTTTCTAGTCCATTTCCAGCAACAAAAGTCAAAAATATGCTATCAGGGCCTCCTACTCGTCGAGTGCATGATCCTACTCGAAGAGTAGGATGAATTTTCACTTGGACTCGTCGAGTCCCCCCATGGACTCAGTGAGTTCACTGATCAGACAACAAGATGTTTCTATTTTTAATACAATTTATGCACAAATAACAAACAAACAAGCCTAGGCTCTGATACCACTGAAGGGTGTTGAGCATTCTAACACTTCCTAAGTGTACATGCAACCCTAATAACCTTGGATCTATGTTTGTCTAAAATTCATGCAAAGTTGATTTCCAAGGTTCTTGATCCTATCTAGCATACATGGGGAACACATATAACTTAAATGTAAGATAGAATAACATACCTTGTTGTTGATTTTGATTCCGTGAAACCTTGTGAGCCTAGAACCCCAAGTGTGATGCCTCAAATGCTTCACACAACACCAAATGCTATGGAGTAAACTTGGAGAGAATCTTAACACTCAAAAATCGGCTCTAGCCCTCAAGTATGCATGTGTGTGTGCCGATTTTGGGAGAACATGAGCTTTATATAGTGTTTTGCATTAGGGTTACACCATGTAAACCCTAATGTAACATGACTCTTCATTTCCATGATCCATGGGTTAACTCCATGGAGCATCCTATGGGTGAAACCTAACTTGATAATCCATGGAGCCTCTTAGCCCACTATATAAGTTATGGATGATTTACATAATCAATCCATTATTTAATTAGTTATCTTTTGATCACTTACTTAATTCTAAATTAATTCTTGATCAAACTAATTAAATAATATTATTAATATATTAGAACTTATAATATATTAATAACCATAAATGTTATTTCTCTCATTTAGTTTATCCAAATGCATGGTGCCATGCAACCCAAATGGACCATGTCGGGTCGGGTCGGGTTAAGTACATACCAGAAATAGTTATGGACTTAGACAACTTATCCAACACCAGCATGATTGTAGCACATCACACTATGATTTTCCGCACATGAGATCTTTCGGAGTTCTAATCTAATGATTGTTTTCTTATGATATGTTTTGAGATATTGGTTTTTGAATATGATATGGATGACACTATTGATGGTTTCAAACTACTGGTTTATATAATTACGTAATTAAAAATGAAATTTTTGGTCATGAATTTTGGAGTGTTACATCATCAAGTTATATCAAAATACTTAAGTATGTATCTCCCCCCAAAACAATTGAAAAATGTAAAACGGGTCCATAAAGACTCACACTTGATGCATGATTTTCCGTTTGGTTTCGTTTGACTTCCAGGGAAGTTCATATCTCAATGCTTCGCTAACTCTTGGAAGAAGACCCATAAATATTATATCCTGCTGAAATGATGATTATGGGCCTGTTACTATTGCATTAAGTGTCTAAGCCCATAACTATAATTGGTATGTACTTAAACCGATAGTAGCATGCTCCATATGGGTTGCATATCACCAAGATAATTTGATAGGATGAACTTCTGAGAAGAGGTTATTTATGATTCGTTAATAATTATAAGTTCTAATATATTAATATGAAATCATATGATTTAATTAGTATTGATCAAGAATTAATTTGGAATTAATTTTGTGATCAAAAGAGACTAATTAAATATATGGGGATTGATTGGTAAATCATCCATTCTTATGGTGTGGGCCAATGCTCCATGATTCTTTAGGTTGGACTATACCAATGTTACAACCCATGGATGATCCATGGGGGTTTAAACCCATAGACCCTAAAGAATATGGAAGGTCATACACATTAGGGTTTACATGGTGTAACCCTAATCTTGCCACACTATATAGGAAGCCCCATAGCATCCAAAATGGCACACTAGTGTTCTAGGAGTTCATTAAGTCGATTTTGGTATAAGAAATTGATGGGTTTGAGCCATAAGAACTTTCCTATGTGCACATACAAACCCTAATGCTTGGATATAGGTTTCTCTAATTGAACATGCAATGTACCCAAGACTTTGATTGATAGATCTAATGAAAACATTCATATCATAACACATGAAATCAGATCTGAAAGATTACCTTGAATTGCTTGCTTGAATCTTCTTTTCCTTGGAGCTTAGAGTCACAAATGTCACTCCTCTAATGGCTTACAAACACCAACTTATCAAGAGGATGATGAGAGAGATAGAAGAGGGTAAGAAAAGTTGGCCAGGGTTTCTCCAATCACAAGGGTGCCGATTTTCTTAACCCTAAGGGTCTATTTATACTAGTAACCCTCCTAGGGTTTCACCCTTAAACCCTAATTGGATAACTTAGGCCCTAAGCAATCCAATCTCCTTATTGATAAGCCTTGGACAATTTCTAGGCCTCTCCTAACCCTAAAATCCTCCACTCCCTTATTCATAAGGAAACATAGCCCAAAGTACAACTATCATACAATTGACAGTTTATGCCCCTTTATTCAATTAATCTCATTAAGTCACCAAATTAATTCCTAATTAATTTATGACTTATACTAATCAAATAACAATATTATGATTCCTTATATTATTCTCATAATATATTAATAATATTTCTTCTCTCATTATAAATCATCCTGTCAAGTTGCAATGGTGAAGGCAACCTAAAAGGACCATGCACAATCGGGTCAAATACTTGCCAAATATAGTTGCAGCCTTAGACACTATTCCAACAGAAATACTCTCTAAAAAGTATCCTTTATTCTAGGTGTGTTGTGATTCCATTTGAGGTGCAACACTTGGGGCACTAAGTTCTTGAAGGCCAAATTCAAGAAGTTCTACGAGCTACAATAAAGAGTTTACTCCATAACTCAATTTTATGTTTTTTATATCATTTATATGATAGTTGAAGGCTTAATTCTTTGGAAACAATAATTCATGTATAATTAGAGAAAATATAGATCCATTTAGGGTTGTATGTGCACCATAGGATGTTGTAGTATACGAAAACCCTTCAGTGGTATCAGAGCCATGTTGGTTTCTATTATACTTAATGCTTATTGTTTTTTTAAAGCAAGAAAAATCATTTTTTTGGAATCTACCTGATCACCACGAGGTGGTGACTGTTCAGTGGGAAAAAATTTTAGTTTTTTGGCATGTTTTGGATTAGGATCATTACCACAAAATGTTTATGTTCATAAAATTTGATTTTGTTGCTATAGTAATGATTATCCTCATCCAAATAGAAGAAAATTTTCATAGTTTCAAGATTTGTATTAGTTTATATGATAAGCTAATTTCTTGAAAATGGTTGATATGAATTATCTTGACTTATGAGTTTAACTAGATCATGTATATATTATTGGATTATTGTGTTAGTTAAAATAATGATCTAAATGCTTTTAATGATATCCATAACTTGTCCTTAAGTAATGGAAAATGAAAAGTTTTTCTTTTAAAAGGTCATTAAAACTCATAGGTTATGGAAAATGAAAGGTCTCATTTTTAAAAGTCATTTTAAATGGTTTTGAAGTCTTCCATAACTTGTTCTCAAGTTATCGAACTTGAAAAGCTTTTCATAAAAACCATATTAAACTCATAAGTTATGGAAACCAAAAGTTTTGACAAGTTTCAAAACTTGCCCTCAAGTTTTGGAATTTGTAAAGTTTCACTTATGAATACTTTAATTCCAAATTAAACCCTAGAGTTTTAAAAGTTAAAATTCAACCCCTTATACTATTATATTATTATAGGTTTAATAATTATATATATATATATATATATATATATATATGTGTGTGTGTGTGTGTATGTGTGTATAAGAATAAGTCAGTCTTACTGTCAGTATAGCTTTCCACCCACAGACAGATGGATAGAGTAAGAGGACGATTCAGACTCTAGAGGATATGTTGCGTGTGTTCGTATTAGATTTTGGTGGGAGTTGGGATATGTATCTTCTGTTAGCGGAATTTTCGTATAACAATAGTTACCACGCTAGCATAGTCCGAGCTCCTTTCGAGATGCTCTACGAGAGAAAATGTAGGACCCCAATCTGTTGAGGTGAGGTCGGTTAGAGAGTCATGGGGAGTACCGAAGTGGTACTCAAGACTATTGGGAAGATCCAGCAGGTCCGAAGCAGGCTCCAGACTGCCCAGAGTCGGCAAAATAGCTATACCGACAAGTGCTGGTCGGACCTGGAGTTTCAGGTGGGAGATATGGTTCTCCTAAAGGTGTCAATTTGGAAAGGTTTCATCCGGTTCTGGAAGCGATGCATGTTGAGCCCTAGGTACATTGGTTCGTTCAGGGTTTTGGCTCGGGTACGCCGGGTTGTGTATCGACTAGATCTGCCAGCCGAGCTCTGTCTGATTGAAAGACCCTGTATAATGGTTTGGTCTAGGCATACTAGTTAGTGGTAGTGGTTGTGTAGGAAGAACATATTTTGTCTATTTTACGGTTGTTATGTGTTTACAGCCGTAAACTCCTTGTAGTTGTAAGTCAGGTCTATAAATAGGGCATTGTGTCAGACTTTAAAGGTTGTTGATGCCTTCGTGTTTTCTCCAACTTGTATCTGACGTTTTATTGCTTTAAGGAGTATGCAAGCTTGGTTCGTTTGTTATTTGCTTATTGTTTCATCTTTTACTTCTGTTATTTGTCTTTGATCATTGGTAGATCCGTTTTCGGGCTTTACAATTGGTATCAGAACGAGACCAGTGTCAAAGACGTCCTACAGTTGCGATTTTGCTCAAAACGATATTCACAGCGATAGAAGGGTTTTATTCCAGTCGAATTTCATGTGTTCAAAAGTTCACGGTCCTATCTTACGGCCGTAAACACCCAGTTCACGGCCGCAAGCTATTCAAGGCTCAATCACCGCAAACGATTTTCTTCTCCAGTAAATCGAGTTCCTAATTTAAGGCTTAAATAATAATATTTCACTGCATTTAATTCTTAAAAATAAAATAAACTTTTAAAAGAAAATCATTGGCCGTAAATCAATTATCTGGTAATCAATTTTAGATAAATTGCGTTTTTAATTTTCTGTTTCAGAATTCGAAAAATTCACGGGCCGTAAACAAGGAGTTTACGGCAGTAAACATTTCTCGGCAGTGAACTTGTCTTGAAGCTTAATTAATTAATTTTCGGAATTCACAATAAATAGTAAAAAAATTTTAAAAAAATATTTAATTAAATCCTTTTTAAATCGAAAATTAAGTTTTATTTTTTAAGGTAAAAATGGAATCACAAAATCCTAATCAATATCAAGAACTCGATGCTGTGATGGGAACACCCACGCGCATTCCAACACTCATGTCCGCTGATGGTTTCCCCGAGTGGAAATATAGAATTGAGAAATATATAAAGATGAAGGACTTCAAGATTTGGAAATGTGTCATAAAGGATCCAGTCAGAATCACCACTACAGTTGGAGGGCAGGTAGTTGACAAGATAATCGAAAAGTACACTGATGAAGATTTTGAGAGTGTAGAAGAACAAGAAAAGGCATTAGACATTTTGACTATGGCCCTATCTCCAGATATTGCTCAAGGGTTAAGAGAGTATACTTCTGCTAAGGCTCTGTGGGAAGCCCTTATAGAGGTGTATGAGGGAAACGAGGACATGCGAGAAAGTCGCCAAGACATGTTAAGGCAACGGTTTAATAAGTTCAACTATGTGCCCGGAGAGACTCTTGAAGCCTAGCTGCAGCGATTTACAACTCTCAACACAGAGATGACTGTAGCATGGATCTTCTATACAAAGTCTGAGATTAACAAGAAGCTACTGAATGCTCTCCCAAAATCTTGGGACATGAATGTGGTTGTAATTAAAAAGACTAAAGATCTCAATCGCCTTACCCTAGCTGAAGTGATGGCTGTCATCAAAGCATGTGATATTGATGACAAGCAAAGAGAGATAAATCATGTCAACTCATACTCGACTGCAAACCTTGGTATCTCATCTAACAATGCTCTTTCTTCTCTCTCCTATTCCTCTGCAGGTTTATCTTCCTCTGCACCAGTCACGCCCTATCCACAAAGTCAATCATTTATGTCTACTCAAACTTCTCCATCTTCAAATGTGGCCTCCTCTTCAAAAGGAAAGGAGGGTGATGAAAACCTTTTCTTTGTAGCAGGGCTAGTTAATTGCTACAATGCACTTGTAGCTGGGGAGCTTCCACCTTAATTGTCTTTTGCAGATCTTGATCAAATCCATCTGGAGGACGTTGAGGAAATAGACATCACATGGCAAATTGCCATGGCAGTATTTAGGGCAAAACAGTTTGCCAAAAAGACAGGGAAGAATAATTGGGGAATGATCGCTGATAAGAAGGTTGGATTCAACAAGGGAAAACTTCGGTGCTTCAATTTCCACGAGCCAGGGCATTTTGCTCGTGATTGCCCACATCCCGATAGAAGAGTTAATAATGACAGAACGATGGTTGCAGTTGGGAACAGCCGAAGAAGTGGTCAAGCAAACAATGAAAAGGCTATGGTTGCACAATCTTTCGACTGGGATGATCAAATACAAGGTCTCAACTTATCTGGACCTGAAAATGCTCATCTGGCACAGGTAAGGGATGATGCTCCAGCAGGGATTGTAGCAGCAGAAGACAATGTGATGGAGCTACAGTTTGCTTTGATGGTATGCTCTTCTCATGAATCTAATTCGTCCAAGGTAAGTCTCCCATCATGCTCTAAGGCTTGTGTAGATTATGTAAAAACTCTACATGACAAAATTGAGACATTAGGCAATGAAGTAGAAAATCTTAGGATTCTTCGTGAACTTAATGAAAAATTAATAAGAGACGTAGAAGACCTTAGATATGAAGGATATCAACTTCGAAAAGGACAAAAACCACTTAAAGCTCAACTGGAATCGAAAATTAAGAACTTTAGCAGACTCCAGGAAGACTATAGTAACAAATGTGAAAACTATGATTATATAGTCAAACAAAATGCTGAGCTAGTGGCTGAAGTTGAATCTTTGAAAGGAAAGTTTGAAACTGCCAAGCTTGATGTAAGATAATATGATTTCTCAAGTGAGGTGGTTGCAAACATGATAGACCAAAGCATGCAATTTAAAAGGAATCAATCGAAAGGTCTAGGGTATAGCCATGTACCCGCTCCTTTCAATCATTCATACGTGTCCAAGCCTTTGTCCAAAGAAGAGATTGCCAATTAATCATTTATGGTTTATGGCAAGCCCTCCGGTTTTATTTCGAGAGGATTTATTAATGTTGAAAGTACTAACATTTCTACTTCTCCTGCAGATTAATCCTTGAATCAGTCAAAGCACGAAGTTGAAGGATGTGTTTCTGATAATAAAATCGAGTCTAAATCTGAAGCTTTAGTTTTTAATAAAGACGATACGTTTTCTAATATTTCTAAAGACAATGTTTTCTGTGATGGTGTTTTTATGACTTCTGACACTAGTTTGAATGTTTTGAAGAAGTCTGGTTTGAACTTTGTGGTTGAGAATTTTAATGTTTGTGATAAAGATGTTGATACACCGCTAGTTTCACAACCCTCCCCATCTAATGCACCCTCACTTGCCTCTCAACCTAATAATGTTGCTTGTTCTTGTGAGAAAAGCAAGGGTGCAGATAGGGAAAACAAATATGATCAATGCAGTACAAGTTCTAAAAATAACAAGCAGATTTGTTTTAATTGTGGCACAAGTGGTCATATTGCTAGAAATTGTCTAAATCGTATGTTTGTGAGTTATAGTCTTCCAAGAGGGGAGAACGAGTTCAGAGGAAGGTCTTTAAATAGAAACTCCTCTAGAAGTCGTTCTCGAAATGATGATTGGGCAGATGAACAAAATAGAAAACGGGCTGTTTTTCAAAGACATAAAAAGGTTTTTAATCACCCTGTCCCAGGCAGTCTGCCGAAAACGAGCAAAGCCAAGGTCAAGCTTGTCACGAAGCAGTAGTGGATCTTCAACCAACTCTGGTAGAAGTCACACATATTTTGAGCGGACTGTCAAACACTCAATGACTAAATCAACTGGGATACTTAGAAAACCTAATTATAAATGGTTGACCAAACCTGCTCCCAATACATCATTTGTGTCCTCAGAAAAGTTTAAATATGATAAATCTGAAAAGGCATCAGGATCACCCAGGAAGATCATGACCTGGGTTCCAAAATCTAATTAAACCTGTACATCTTGCAGGGACAGTTGCGGGGAAATGTCGTCAGACCCTGGTTCGTCGACAGCGGCTGTTCCCGGCATATGACGGGAGATATCGCCCAAATGCACAACATTCAATCATTTAATGGGGGATATGTCTCTTTTGCGGGTGGAGATGGAAGTAAAATCACTCAAAGGGGAACCGTGTCAAATGGAGTTCTAAGTTTCGAAAACGTGAATTTCGCTCCCGAGTTGAAACACAGTCTGTTAAGCGTTTCTCAGATCTGTGACAAGGGCTATTCTACGCATTTCAATGACAAGGAATGCATGATCTTAAAGCCAGGCTTTGTCATTCCAGAAGAATGGATTCTTGTAAAATCAAAAAGGGATGGGAACGCCTATATCATTGATATGAATAGCAATCTCCCAGAACAAGTTACTTGTTTATTCTCCAAAATCTCTGAGCAAACTGCAATGTTGTGGCATCGAAGATTAGGCCATGCCAATGCCAAGAATCTAAACCGTCTTGCGAAGAATGAGATGGTCCGTGGGTTGCCCGTCAAGGACTTTATTACGTTTGAAAAATGTGTGTCGTGCGCTCAAGGAAAGCATCATCGAAAGCTGCACTTGCCAAAACAGGTTAACTCAATCAATCAGGTTCTTCAATTACTTCACATGGATTTGTTTGGTCCAGTGAACGTGCTAAGCATCAACATAAGTTCTTACTGTTTAGTTGTGATTGATGATTTCTCTCGATTTACGTGGGTTTTCTTTCTATCCAACAAAGCTGGCGTCACTGAATTGATCAAGAAGTTCATTGTACTTGTTAAGAATCAGACCAATCATAAGGTGAAGGCGCTTCGTACCGATAATGGAACTGAGTTTAAGAATTCTATTCTCAATCACTTCTGCGCTGAAAAGGGTATCCTGCATCAATTTAGTTCAGCTCATACACCTCAACAAAATGGTGTTGTTGAAAGGCGGAACAGAACACTCAAAGACGCTGCAAGAACGATGCTGTGTGACTCAAAGCTGCCTGTTTTCTTTTGGGCGGAGGCGATAAACACTGCCTGTTATGTTCAAAATCGATTGCTTATCAACAAAGCACAAATGAAAACTCCATATAAATTTACTATGGACACAAGCCGTCAGTCAGTCACTTTCGAGTATTTGGCTGTCCTTGCACTCTTCTTCACCTAGATGCCAACCCGAAGTTTAATGCCAAAGCCGATGACTGCTATTTTGTAGGGTATGCTGCTCGCACCGCTTATAGAGTCTACAATAAGAAAACCAAACAGATTGTGGAATCCTATGACGTGCGTTCGTTGGAAGAGAATGAGACAAACGCAAGAGTGGGTCCGGATTGGTTGTTTGATTATACGTCACTTTTCAAATCCTTAAATGTGTATTCAAATGATGTATCTAGAACTGGTTCGCATTGGAAGAGTATCTATGAAGATGAAGACGAAGAAGTCGTGTACAAGCCTGTATCTAAATTCTCTGCTTCATCGAAAGGAAAATCTAAAGCTACACTTGAAGGAGAGTCCTCTGACTCGCACAAAGGAGGATTTTTTGCTGCATCTGAGGGGGAGCTTTCTGCTGCAACTGAGGGGGAGCCTTCTGCTGCAATGGAGGGGGAGTCTTCTGCAACATCTTCGGGAAAGTCCTCTGCTACTCCTCAAAGGGGGTCGTTCTTGGAACATGATATTTCGCAATCAGTCCACACTGATTCTTCTGATGCTGAATCAACACCTCAAATATCTACAGAGAAAGAGTTCGTTCCAAATGATGCTTCCGCTGTCTCTTCAACCTTAATGGAATTACTCTTTCCTGATTTTATTGCAGATGAGTATGTCGCAGAACCATCTGGTACTACTCAACCAGCAAATGAAGGAGGTCTCAACATTCACACTCTACCTGTTTCTCTCAATGACATCAGCCAAGAAATACCTTCTAGGGTTCAACGGGATAACCCGATTGAAAACATCATTGGCCAGCTAGATGATGGTGGTAAAACTAGAAGTCAGAGTGGAGACGTCAATACATGTTTGTACTCTTGCTTTATTTCTCAAATTGAGCCTAAGAATGTAGAAATGGCTCTAAACGAACCTAGGTGGGTGGATGCAATGCATGAAGAATTGCATCAATTTGAAAAACTCGGTGTTTGGAAGTTAGTTGAGTTACCGAAGGGCAAGAAGTCTCTTGACACACGATGGGTCTATCGCAACAAATAGGACGATTCAGGGGTTATTGTGCGAAACAAAGCTAGACTGGTAGTTCGTGGGTTTGACAAGTCGAGGGTCTTGACTACATTGAAGTTTATGCTCCAGTAGCTCGCCTAGAGGCTATTCGTATCTTCCTAGCGTATGTCTCGTATATGAACTTTACTGTCTTTCAAATGGATGTCAAGACTGCCTTCTTGTATGGCAAGGTGAAGGAAGAAATCTACGTTGATCAACCTCCAGGGTTTCTGGACTCAAAGTATCCTAATCATGTCTACAAGTTGGACAAAGCATTATATGGACTGCATCAAGCTCTTAGAGCATGGTATGCAACCCTAACAAAGCATTTGCTCGAACATGGTTACACTCGCGGCACTATCGATCAAACACTGTTCATAAAGCATGTCGACAAGGACCAGATACTCGTACAAATATACGTCGACGACATAATCTTTGGATCAACGAGCCAAAAGCTTTGCAAGGAGTTCGAAAGTGTAATGAAGAAAAGATTTGAAATGAGTTCGTTGGGAGAAATGACCATGTTTTTGGGGCTTCAGGTTAAACAGAATCCAACCGGAATCCTGCTACATCAAGCCAAGTATGTGGAGGACATTCTTGAGAAGTTTGCGCTTCACGATGCTAAATCTGCTTCTACACCGATGGTTGAACGACCTCTCCTGACTCCAGATCCTGAAGGCAAATCCGTAGATCAAACTCTCTATCGATCAATGATTGGATCGCTGATGTATCTTACTGCAAGTCGACCTGACATTATGTTTGCAGTCTGTCAATGCACACGATATCAGGCTAATCCTAAACTTTCTCACCTTATTGCTGTTAAAAGAATTTTTCGGTATATCAAAGGAAGCCCTAAATTGGGTCTTTGGTATCCAAAGAATTCTGAATTTGATCTTTATGCTTTTACTGACAGTAATTATGGAGGCTGTGAGCTTGACAGGAAATCAACTTTAGGAGGATGTCAATACCTAGGTGACAGATTAGTTTCATGGCAATGCAAGAAACAGCACACTGTCTCGACTTCAACAGCAAAGGAGGAATACGTTGCTGCATCAGCTTGCTGTTCTCAAGTTATCTGGATCCAACATCAGCTGTTGGACTACGGTTTGAATTACTTCGAAACCCCTATCTATTGTGATAATGAAGTGGCAATTCAAATAGCTAAAAACCCAGTCCAACACTCTAAAACCAAGCACATCGACATTAAAATTCACTTTATCAGAGACTGTTATCAACGATATTTAATTCGAATCGAACAAGTCCACACTGATAACAATGTGGCGGACTTGTTCACAAAGCCATTTAACAAAGCTCGTTTCGATGTGCTTGTCGGATTTCTGAAAATGATACGTTTTGAGGATTAAGTTTTTTTTCTTTTTCTTTTTCTTTTCTCAATTTATTTTTGGTTTTATTAGTTTACATTTTCATTTTTTATTTTAGGATAGTTTAAAATTTGCGCATTATTTTGTTTCGTATTCTCACCCATGCACAAATTTAGGGGGAGAAATAAAAATCCAAAAACAACAAAAAAATATAAAAAATAAAAAAATCCAAAAATAGTGTCAGTTCTGTTCAGCATTTTAAAATTTTTCGTTGACAACTTCGGTTGTAAGTACTGTGATGGGAAATGAAATTAACAAGTGATAAAGGGCAACCTGAATCGGCGTAACGTACCTAAAATGAATCATCTACGCTCTGTACTCGATGTGCTGGTAGGCACGAAAGACTTTAAATGGACTTGACTAGTAAAGTTGAACCTAATGAATTTAAGGACTTGACAAACTTTGACCTAGTAAGATCCGTTTAACCTGATGTCATAACGCTCGGATAGGTTGAGCAGGGAGATATACATGAGAATCTACCAGACACATTAATTGAACCCGTACTTGGAACCGTGGCTTAACTTTTCCTTGATGTGCGAATTCTGTCCTAAATTCCGGTTGGATGGGGCGACTAGTAAATTCCGATAAATTAGGTCTGTAAAATATCATTTTCTTTCTTTCCGTCTGTTAGCCATATGTTGTCTCCTTTACGCGACTTCTAATCCGACGTGGTACACAACATATGCAACTCTATTTCTCTGCAGGATATATATATATATATATATATATATATATATATATATATATATATATATATATATATATATGTGAAATACTTCTCATCTGTTAGCCATATGTTGTCTCCTTTGCGCGACTTCTAATCCGACCTGGTACACAGCATATGCAACCTTCTTCTTCTCAACCCCTCTGAAGTAGTTAGCAATAGAATTCTGAATCTCCTCTCTCTCTGAATGGTTGTCTGCTCACCCGGTGTAAGGAGTACTCTGGAAGTTCTTGATGGCTGGGGCATATCAGGAAGCAGGAAACACGTTCCAGTACACTTAAAATTGAACTCATACAGATTGTCTATAGATCTCGCTGCTCGATTTAGGTGGACAACAATATCCCTGGTTGTAGTCAGTTAAATGGTCATAAGGTGAATTTATTTAAGATTTAGGAGTTATCATAATTACAGAAATTTACAATTAGATATATGTCTGAATCATGTCATTGGTAAAATGTCCAAAACTGTCACAAATCTTTCATGTTTAAGTGGAGCACAATACTGGCAATCGGTCAGACGAAGATGTGAAGATAAGGGTACCGACAAGTGGAATAGGGTCGTCCAACAACTGTGATCCAAACATCACAAAAGTTACAGTGGTTGAATTTTGTTGTGTAAAAAAATTATTTTTAGTTAAAATATTTTTTCTCAATTTTATTTTTAATTTTTTTTTATTTTTTAAATGTTATTTTTTTAATTTTATTTTTATTATTTTTACTGTTTTAGTTTTATTCTTATTTCGTTTTTTTTTTTTGCATTTAAATTTTATTTTGTTAATTTTTTTTTATTTTTCGAAATTAAATTAATCCTCAAAGGTTTTTGTTAATTTTAATTGTTGGAAATTGGAAATACTGGGTAGTTATCAGGTAAGAGGGTAAGGGAAGGTAAGAAAGGGTAAAAAGAGTTCACTGCCGGAATCTCCTCATTCACAAGATTCCGGCCGCAAACCAGTTCTCAAACCCTCTCAAAGGCTCAAAATTTTTTTGTTGATTTTCGGAAAAACGTTTACATCATCACAAAGGTAATCACTTCTAGATCACAAATATGTAGTTTGTTTCAATTTTCACCGTGCCATTGTGTCGGAAATCGCAAAAAACGATTCGTCGAAGCTTACGGCCGTAAGCTTAAGCCGTAAACTCCAAGCACTTCAAATCTGAACTTGTTGCTAATTTATATTGGTGCTACTGATTTTTACATTGATATATCTTCAAGTATTGTGCATCAATTCGATGTGTAGGATCGATTTTTGGAGATTTTTTGACTGTCAGTTCTTAGGCCGTAAACTCCTAGTTTACGGCCCAGGAACAATGAATTTACTGCTTTGAGTTTTGAATGAATTAAATAAGGAATTTGCTTGTGATAATTTTTCATAAGAGTCCTTAGGCCGTAAACTTCGAGTTTACGGCCCAAGAACAGATTTTTCAGTTAGTTTTATTTAAAAAAAAAAACATTTTTCACAGTTTCCTTACATTGTTGGCAGTAAACTCTATTTTATACAATGAAATTTTATTTTGGTCATATTTTTAATTAGAATGTTTTTTTTGGGTCAAAATAAAAAATTTTATTTTGAGGTTTCTTACAGTTGTGTTTGAGCGTAGACAATGACGAACTTAAAATTTGCAGATATGCACAACCTAGCAATTGTACTCGCGGATCCTCCGGCTATTCATTCGGATATGCGTTCGATGATTCATTGATTGCGTGAATGCTGCTTAGCATCCGCAATCACTGTCAATCCGGTGGTCTATCAAAATTTAATACGTGAGTTTTGGGCGACTACAAAGACACTCATGGATGATGACGATAATTTTACAGTGAAGACGAAAGTACAGGGTCGAGAGATTGTTATTAACGAAGGCTTTGTTCGTGAAGCATTATTAATTGATGATCAACCCAACTTCCCGACAGAGATTAGAATCGAAGATGTTCAAAGAGTTCCACGAAGAATGAGTTACAAGGGAACCTTTCCACCGACGCTGAAAAAGTTGTTACATCCATACTGGAGATTCTTGGCCCATGTTTTTGTAAGCTGCATCTCGGGAAGGAGGTCTGGGGCAGATGAGATTTCTCAACGCACAACTTGTGCTTTGGTATCTCTTGCTGCAGGGTTTCGCTTTAATTTCTCAAAGTTCATTCTTGAGGAATTTGTTATCAACATCAGAGCTTCTACTCGGGATACTTTCCTGTTGTGTCCCTGTTTTGTGCAAGTGTTTATTAACAATCAGTTTCCTGAAGTGAGGAGGACGGGAGAGACGTTGGATATGAAGTCCTTGGGTCCACACAATGTGGGACTCATCAAATAGAATCGAAAAGGCAAATTTATATTTCAAGGACTATACCCTTTGGAAAAGTTTGGCAAGTTTACTGAACTAGATAAACCACCAGAGTCATATGAGTCGTCTGAGCAAACTTCCTCGGAGCAGACATCTGCTGAAAAGTCAACTCCAACCAACATTGTTATAGATGTGTCCAAAGATGAAGAAACCGAGAAAGAAGACTCACCAACTCCCAAAGCTCAAACTGTCTCAGAACATGAACAAGAGTTGAGTGAAGATCAAGCTGGTGGAGAGATGAATTTCGGTGAAGAGCGAAATGATTCTTTTGATGATTTTGACCTAACTTGTTTTGATCGTGATGATATAGCCGCTTCTTTGGCAAGTAGTGCCAATCTTGTGTCTCATGAAAATCTTGACACAATTTTCCACAATGTCGATGATTTTGTTTTACAAACAACTGAGACAAGGAAATCGAGCGAGACGTTTGAAACGCGAACTCCTAAGCAAATGGTGTCGACTTCTATTCCTATGGAGATGGTTATGGGATGTTCCCCTCCTGTGTCCGTTTCTCCTAGTTCCGAACCGTTTGTGAGTGTGTTTTATCTAGAAGCTGACCGACCACAATCTAAAAGAAGAAGACTTGATGCAAGACAATCTGAACTGATCGCAAGTTTGGTTAGCGGTCTTCCTACCCCACCTATCACTGCTACTACTACAAGACTCACCACTACAAAGATGTTTCCTACTGGTCCTAATTCAACATTTGTTGTGGGTGGTCCCTCTGCACCGCCTGGTTTCCCAGTTCCCAGGTATAATCGGGATGTTGCTTCTGAAAGGTTGGCGTTGCACATGGCTGAAGAACAACTTCTCTCGCCAGACACTCAAGGAAAAGGTGTTTCCATTGAAGAAGATGGTGCTAGGGATGACAATCTCACTCTTTCTGGTTTGCAAAAGGAGATTTCAGTTCTAAGCCAGAAGAATATTGAGCTAGATATTCAGGTAGCGGAACTTCGTGCTGAGAATGTCAATCTTAGTATTCAAGTTTCTAAGTTGCAATCAGATAAATCTAATCTTGGAGTACAAGTGGCCGAGCTCAAGAAGGATAAAAAGCTGAAGTCTAAGCAGATTTCCGACTTGCAAGATCATTTCAATCTGCTAACTTCAAGCTACTTTGAACTGAAGAATAAACTAGAAGTAGACCTTGGAGACAAATATCGAACGTTTGTTGAAGAACAAAGGATTATTCTTCCCGTACAAGCTTTCCCGGTTTACCTACCAGTCGGTCAGTCTTCTGGTACTGCTGATCGTGGTGTTGATGAACCCCCTCTGGCTCCTCATATTTCAGAAATCATTCGTCGTGGTCAAGA
This sequence comes from Lactuca sativa, assembly GCF_002870075.4. Classification (NCBI taxonomy): domain Eukaryota; kingdom Viridiplantae; phylum Streptophyta; class Magnoliopsida; order Asterales; family Asteraceae; genus Lactuca; species Lactuca sativa. The sequence continues at coordinate 147,696,732 of NC_056631.2, forward strand.
AGAAGAAGTGGAGAAAGGTCAGTTGTTCAAGAGGAATACTAATCTAAATGCTTCTCGGGGCGAACCGTTAATCACAGTTACCGATCTTGAAGTAGTTCGGTTCCGAGATACGTTTGGCGACAGATCGGGAGTTGCTTCTTGGGGATTCCATGACCCTCTTAAGATGTGGATAGTCATTCGCAAGAGCGGTAATTCTGAGTTGTACAGGAATAGTCATGATTTTAGCTCGTTCACAAGGGTTGATTTGACAGAGTTGTCTCAAGCTCCATTCATCAATTTAATGAATGATCCACAAGTTACTCAATTCAAGCACTTCCTTGATGACCAAGTGAAAAAGGGGCTTCCGTCTATGCCAACAGCATAATTTGTTGTATTTGAACATACAGATGTTTTGGAACCATCTATTGACAAGCCATTACAGGTAGTGATGTGGCCCGCAACGAAACAAGTCAAGCAGTTTCCTGTGCTTCAAGGCTATTTAGATGGGTCTCTCAGTTCATTGGAGTGTTGGGTTTATGATGAAACTACTTCTGGTGTTGTTATTAAGCTTAAGAATGGGTGCATCAGGCTCTACGATCATAGAGACTTGTTACAGTTCAGGAAGTGGGATATTCACTTTCTCAGCAACTTTCAGATTAAGGTTGTTGAAGATATATACGAGGAAGGGGCCAATGTGTACACAACAATGGTCACGGAGATTCTAAGCAAAAGAATGTGGAATGGAGCGATTTGCCAGATGGACATGATGATTGTCAACAAAGGAATGGGTTCGAGCTAGTCCAAATCAAGGGGGACATTGAAAGACCCTGTATAATCGTTTGGACTAGGCATACTAGTTAGTGGTAGTGACTGTGTAGGAAGAACCGATTTTGTCTAGTTTACGGTTGTTATGTGTTTACGGCCGTAAACTCCTTGCGGTTGTAAGTCGGGTCTATAAATAGGGCATTGTGTCAGACTTTAAAGGTTGTTGATGCCTTCGTGTTTTCTCCAAGTTTTATCTGACGTTTTATTGCTTTAAGGCGTATGCAAGCTTGGTTCGTTTGTTATTTGCTTATTGTTTCATCTTTTACTTCTGTTATTTGTATTTGATCATTGGTAGATCCGTTTTCGGGCTTTACACAGGTCCATAGTACTTTCACGTCACCCAGCTACGGAAGTTCTTAGTGGATGACTCTGCAGTTGTCCCCTTAGAGGATATTCAGGTGGACCACAGCCTGAACTACGTTGAGAAGCTAGTGGCAATTGTGGATCGGAAGACAAAAACCGTGAGGAACAAGGTTGTGTAGTTAGTGAAGGTGCAATGGCTACACTACAAGGGGTGAGAGTGGACGTGGGAGCCAAATGAGGAGATGAGGGAGCACTATCAAGGATTATATCATACTAAGTCATGTAATGACATATTATAATCAGACTACTATACATGTGTGGGTTTTATCCACCCCTTTGGTATTTTTCAGCCAGTAATCGTCCTCGGTATCTTTCAACCGGTAACCAGGGCAAGCGTGCTATACTACTACTGCACACATTCTCAGCACAGATATAGCAACTAGACAATTATCACAAAGATAACCATCCCAACCATAATCACATACTGGTGGGCCGGCATTGGTGCCTTAGACCCACCCCTACTAGAAGGTAACTCACCTCGTAAGGTTGACTGCTAAAAAGTTGATCGACAGATGTCTGACTGCTACTCCGGTGATCCTCCGGCTATAATTCCCATAAAACACTTAGTCAGCCACTAATAACTGTTCTTAGGGTAAAATGACTATTTTACCCCTGACCAAGTCAAAGTCAAAGTCAACCTCCAATTGACCTGACTCGTCGAGTCCCTACCCTTCATCTGTCCTTCTCCACGCCTCTACTCGTCGAGTTTAGCAATGAATCGACGAGTTCTCCTTCTAAAACAACCTCAAATGAACCTTCATCCGACTCGCCGAGTTGCATGAACAACTCTTTGAGTTCATCCTTGTCCTACAAACAAGTCCTGACCTTGACTCGCCGAGTTGTATGAACAACTCGTCGAGTTCATCTTCAACAGCTGGGAGATTGCCTTGGACTTGCCGAGTCTGCTCATGCACTCGTCAGGTCCTATGAACTTCAGGTCTATGGCTAAGTCCAATGCGTCGGGTCACTCCCCCGGACCCTTCCAAGGCCATTCTAACACTCACTGGGTTCCTTTGAACCCTAACAGAAAAGGGAAGTCAAGCCTCGGACTCGCCTAGTCCCAAGAACAACTCGCCGAGTCGAGGTTGTCCAAGTCTCATTTACTGATGTCTGATGTACAACACTTGTCCAAATGATAGATTTGTTGGATTAATGTCTAAGTCCATAACTATTTTGGTATGTACTTGACCCGATTATGAGCATGGTCCTTTTGGGTTGCCTTTACCATAGCAATATGTAGGATGAATTAAGGAGAGAAAGGTTTAATTATGTTTTATTAATATATTATAAGAATAATATATTAAAGGAGAAATCATATTGTTTAATTAATATTAGTCAAGAATTAATTAAGAATTAATTTTGTGGCTAAAAGAGATTAATTGAACTTAGGGGACTTGATTTATAATTATGAGATAATTACAAATGGGCTATGGATTACTTAATAATATATAGATTGGACGAATTCTATGGGGAAGCCCATTACAAATCGTCCAAGGGATATGTTAAAGGAATCCATGGGCTGCTTAGGGCTTAAGCACTTAGATTAGGGTTTCCTAGTTGAAAACCCTAATAGCCTACCTATATAAAGGAACCCTATTGCCCCAAAAACGTGGCTAAGACTCCCTCTAGGGTTTGTATACGTTTTTGGCTGCCTCCTCTCTTCTCCTCTTCATCCAAGTTGCTCTTGGTGTTTATGACTCCATTAGAGGTGCAACATTTGAGGCACTAAGCTTTCTGAAGCCAAGGATTGATTGTTATTGCTATATAACAATCAAAGGTAAGATCTAAACCCTATTTTATGTTAATATGATTAATTGTACACTAGATCTAGGGTTTATAGCTTTGGATATTCAATTGCATGTTCATTAGACAAACTAGATTCAAAAGCTATTAGGGTTTTCATGTACACCATAAGAATGATGTTTTACTCAAAACCCATCAGTGGTATCAGAGTCATGGCTGTTTGTTTGATGTATTTGATGCTATTATGGATTATTCTTGCTTAAAAATCGAAAATTAGGGTTTCTGGGGGCTGGACTCGCCGAGTCCATGGTGAACTCGACGAGTCCATGCCTGACTCGACGAGTCAACTCGTCAGAAAGAGGTAATTTCGGGATTTTGTGCTATTTTGGCTTAGGATTATTACCAAAAACGTTTTTGATGAATAAAATCCGATTTTTATTGATTTTGGGTGAATATCCTTACCAAAATAAAAGATAATTACTAATTAATCAAATATTTGTTTCCTTATAAGATAATGTTTAATTATTTGAGTTATTTGATGAATTATCTTGCAAGAATTTGGATAATGTCAAATTAGATAACCACCAATTAATTATTAATTGCCTTATTTGAATTTTGTGATCTAGAATATTCTTGATAAAGTTTGGAAAAGTTTCATATTACTCCCTTTAGGTTTTATAGTTTAAATTTGAACTTAAAAGTTTTATTTTTGAAATTTAAATAAGTTAAACCCTAATGTTTTGAAATGTTTCAAAACTTGCCCTCAAGTTTTGGAATTTAAAAGTTGATTAAAAGTTTAATTTTGAAAATGTTAAATCCTAAAACCCTAGTATTTTGAAAAGTTCAAAGTACACCCTTATGGTTTTATTAATTAATTAAAGTGTATAACTAAAAGAGATTTAATAAACCCATAAAGTTTTGGTTTAGATTTAGTTAAATTAAAGTGTAATTTATTAAATTAGACCACCTAGTATTTTAAAAGCGTAAAATACAGCCTATACTATATATAACATTAAAAGTCTAGTATTATATATGTATGAGTAAACAGTCAGTCTTACCGTTAGTAGGCCTCATTCACGAAACTGGTCTATAAGGGGTGTTTAAGGAAATTGCCTATAAAATGGCGATTGAATGGGTATTCACTCTTACCCACCGCACTCTTGACTAGTGGAGGGTCGTTAGCCGAACGGGTAGGATAGGACAAACCCCTTTCCATTAAAAGTATAATGAAGTATAAAGTAACTAAATGTTTTACAAAATTCCTAATCTTAGTTACTTTAGGCAAAATTGAATTGATGCAATTCCATGAAATCACACTTTGTACCCTTACGAAGAGGTTAGTGGAGCGTGTGTGGTTAACCGGCACACTAAATGGTTCTAAGCAAAGGTAGGAAAGGGTGACTCAATGTTTGTCATAGTTCGGTGGAGCGTGTGTGGTTCACCGGCACATCGAATAGGTGACTGTAACATTGGGGGCACCATGTAAGTTTGCATGGTTATTCACACCCTGTTTTTTGATCCTCGGCATCCCAGTCACAAATCGAGGGGGATATCGACATTTAAACATGCCATTGAAAAGTTCAATGAATCTCAAAAGATCTAGGAGTTTTCAATACATTTGAAACTTAAGTTTCCTTTTTCGTTTTTCATGGTGGAAATTAGTAAATTGTCGTTTACCTACCTTCAAATATTCTACAACTAGATTACGGAATCCCTCTTTTAGGTTGTAGAGTATTATGTTGGATCCTAGCCTCGATGTTTCATTTGGGTGTCACATCAAGGATTCTAATCAACTTAACTTGAATTTTCTCCCATTTTGTAGATGTCAAAGTATGACAACTATGGTCTTCCCAAATCCCGTGGAACAAGCTTTCCACATGAAGATGATATTCCACGATTCAATCGAGGAACAAGAGATCATGCTTCACCTTCTCCAATTATTCTCCCTAACCCACAAGTTCGAAGGCTTGAAAAGTTCAAGCTCACTCAAGCCCTTTTGGCATGTAAACATGGGAAACCTGTGTGTGTACACGTCTTAGAGATGAAGTCACACATTGATAGGTTAAGGATGCAGGGTGTCGAGATTTCAGGGAAGTTGGCTGTTGACTGGGTTCTTCAGTCGCTTCCTGAATCATATAGTGAGTTCATTAGAGAGTACTATATGATGGATCATGACGTGACCCTCGTTGATTTGACCTATTTGCTTATAGTTGTTGAATCTGCAATGATTTGGCGAGCTGGTCGAGCAAATTTGTCTGGTGAATCAAACTCCCAAACTTCAATGGACATTGAAGATGGTGACATTGGAGATCCAGAAAAGGTAAATTCTGAGATAGTTCCTTGTGCCATTCCAAAAAGAGCCCATTTGCTTTTATTGCCAAGAGAAGGGGCATTGGAGACGAAGCTGCCCTATTTACCTAATAGATCTAAGATATGGGAGAGTCAAAACGTATGGTTCTACTTTAGGTAAAATCCATTAACTAACTCTTTTAAGTTCCTATTCTAGATTCTTAATACATGATGCGATAAGATTACATTTTGATGTTTTGTAGGATCGAAGAAAAGAAAGAAAGCTTAAGGGAAGAAGTCAGCTGAATCTAATTGTGAAGAAATGGATTTCGATCGCGTTGCTTGAAGATTGGATTCTTGAGCTACTACTTGGAGTTAGAATAGATTGCTACGAAATATGTATTAACGTAGTTTTTTCAATTAAATTGCATTGTAAGGACAAATTTTTCTGCAATAAAATAAATTTTGATTTTATATTATTTATTTATCCTTGCAATGGCATGTATGAAAAATTGATGTTTGAATGTTTCTATAATGGATTTGATTCTTAATTATGTTATTTGTGGAAATGTCGAGAATTTACCAAATAAGGAGAGTTTCTCATCGGCCAAATTTCAATTAGACAGAAACTTGGAATCATGCAACGAGTATTGTATGATGAATGAAAAACATTCACATTTGAGAAATTTAGACTAATTCTTTGACAAAGTTTTAATTGAAGGACTAGGAGATCAAGTACACTAAGTCGTACGTTGATCAAGTCTACCACAAGAGTCACAAAGATATTCGTCATGATTTAGTAAAGTTTAGTGAATATGATTATACTTATAGGATTAAGTGTAATTCTGAGTTGATTAAAAGAGTTCAATCAATAGCAGAACAAATAAGAAGAATCAAGTAGGCAGAAAGATAAAAGTTTCTCTATTCTAAGAAGAAGGGAGAGTACCTTTTATTATGTTTTATGATAGGTCTTCATGATTAAGAACCATATCTCAATTAATCATCTAAGTGAGTCTTAGTACAATTGTATGTCTGAGAAGATGAATCGAGAATTGAAGAAATGGTTAAATCAAGAAGTCAATCATACTTCATTCCAAAAACAAGTCTGAGAGTTAAGATTGTGACATTGAGTGACAAGTCTTAAGAAGGTTTATAACATTCATCAAATGTGGAATTTGGAAAAGGCTTTCATATTCTTGCACATTTGAAATTGGAAAGTTGTGATGTCTTGGATAAGACAAAGACCAACTAGGACCAATTTTATGAAGTGTTTTGTCTTGATAAAAGCTACACTAACTCTTGAATATTTGTTTGTCGAGAAATGTTTATTGACAAGAGAATCTTATATGTCAAGGCGTCAGTGGGAGTCTTAATGGTCTTGAAAGGTTTCAAAACCTTATCGATCATCACTAGCACATGACTTGAGGTTTATAACCTATCGTGTTGACGTTATTTTGTTTCTGTGCCATTCCAGTTGAGTTAATTATGCATGTGAGTTCTATGAGTTCTCATTTGAACACATAGAAGGCAAGCACCTTGATCAATGAAAAGTACATTGATAGGAAAGGGTGAGCTGCTTAACTACTTGGAAGACATGGTGGGCACCCGTGTTACCATAAGGCAAGAGATCAAGATTGAGAAGGTTCGGTCCATATGAGTTTGGATTTGTCGCAAACTTTGGTTTTGGAAAATTCACATGGATAGGAACTCATACACCAAAAAATCTAAGTGTCATAAGATTACCTCCTTTATGAAAATGATTGTGAGGAAATGCTTTCACTAAGAGAGATTTTAAGAAGATAGTAATTGTGAAAAAATTGTATTCTCGAATTCGATTATGGTTACGGTATCCCTTTCCATAATTCGAATTGTGAGATTTGGCAATTAGTCTGAATTGTTTAGACACACATATGAGCTATCTAAGGCAAAGGTGTATAAGTTTAAGAAGCTTAGATAAAGGATTATCAAAGCATTAGGTATTAGAAATATGAGCTTAAGAAATTCAATAGGTATTGTTTTCTGGAAGTTCAGTTGTTTTCTAAAAACATGTCAAAGCTAGTGGGAGCATAAGTGTTATGCTTATATGATAATGATCATCATGATAGTGGGAGCATAAATGTTATGCTTGTATGATTATTAAGGCAAGTATTGCAAGTTAGCAATATTAATTATAGAAAACAAGAGTTATACTTTGCAAAGTTGAAAGGGTTGAAAAGTTGTTATGCTATAATTAAGGGAGAGAATATTTTACTTCGTTTCAAAATATAAAACTTAGATTGAGAAATTTTAATAAATCTAGTCAAGGATACATAGTGTGTTCTCAAATTTCGATTATGATTATGGCATCCCTCTTCATAGTTCGAATTGTGAGAACGTGACACATAAAATATTATGGCATAAGATTGATAAATTATCACATCTTTATGTAAGACATTATGCATCGTGTCCCATACGCTTCAGGTATAGGATTCATTGCAAATGCTATAATATTTGACCATTCTATAATTTTCCAAATGTCTAGCGCATTAAGAGGGAAAAATGACTAGAACCGGTTTTGACTAAAATAATTAAACAACTATCAAAGGACGATCCAAAGTTCGCTGAAGATCGGTTGCTTGTGAGTAGTTGGAAGTATGGTATTGGATGGACCATATCGACATTATAATGAATAGATAAGATTCTATTATGAATGAGTTGTCATATGGCAAATATGGAAATGTTTCCATATTGGGAGTTGGATATTGAGATTCTATGTCTAGATTAGAAAAATTTTATGCAAAAGGATGTTCAAAGGAATGTACTTTGAGTAAAAGACAGCACGTCTATGGAATTGTCTTGTAAAAATCTCCAATAGAGAACTTTGTAATTTCATTGGCAATAGTCATTGTGACTTTTGTGCTATGACACTGCGAAAGGATCATTGCATAAAATGTTAGAATCTAGCATATTCTATAAGTGGCAAGAATTTGATATTCTTACCCTTGTGATAAAGATTGGGAGTTGTGAAATGAGTATGATTGGAAATGTGTTCATTTGATCTATTTCACAAAGTAAGGACCGTAGGTAAACATTGTGTGCATGCTGATAGCATAGGACAAGTGTAGTAATAATTAAAGTAATAAGTTAATTAACAGAAACAACAAATAATGAGTAATCGATATGGTGATAAATAAAAGATGTTTTATTTATACACAAAGGTTTGGGACCATATAGGATTAGTAATATTCTTGTGTTTCACTTTGCATGTTTTGACTTCCTGAATAATTAATTATTTCAGAATAATCAAATTATTCGAATGGTCCACAGTCGTTCTTATGTTGGAAGTAGGTATGAATGAAGACTATCATGAATTGGTTTGTAGATTGTCTAAAGTGTATTAGACATAGCAAAGGTTTGCTGCAACGTTCATGAGTGCTTATGAATATGATTTTGAGCATTGGATTAAACCCACACTCACAAGAATCACTTCATGGATTCTATCACGAGTGATTATGAGTCGATAATATTGTATATTCTTAAAACCAAGATGTGTGAGTTGTTATTTGTTGGTCGGTTTCACATTGATAATAAGTAAATGCACCAGTAACTTGGTGTCATAAAACTTATTGTTGTGTGTGATTTGATGAGTGAATGCAAGCGAGCATTTGAGTCAAAGTTTATCCATTCCTTTTACCCAAAGTGGGATAAAAGCGATATCTTTGGGCCCCTCGATGATTTAGTGATGGCACATAAGCGCTTGGCCAAGCCGAGACTAAGTTGATGTGTTCAATTGTAGTCTGTTGTCAGTCATCATAAATCGGAAGTCGGGAAATAGTATAGAGGGAATGATTAAAATTCATGTCTCATGTCTATACAATATCTAGAATGGAGGAATATATAATCCCTTATCTAAAGGACACGCGCTTCTGATAAGATCAGAGTTGACAGCGGCTTTTGAAAGATACGATTGCTAATCAGGATCTGAAGTTATACGCAGAATAGTTATTAGACTTATCCAAGTGGGAGACTATTGGATTAATGTCTAAGTCCATAACTATTTTGGTATGTACTTGACCCGATTATGAGCATGGTCCTTTTGGGTTGCCTTCACCATAGCAATATGTAGGATGAATTAAGGTGAGAAAGGTTTAATTATGATTTATTAATATATTATAAGAATAATATATTAAAGGAGAAATCATATTTTTCAATTCATATTAGTCAAGAATTAATTAAGAATTAATTTTGTGGCTAAAAGAGATTAATTAAACTTAGGGGACTGGATTTATAATTATGAGATCATTACAATTGGGCTATGGATTACTTAATAATATATAGATTGGACGAATTCTATGGGGAAGCCCATTACAAATCGGCCAAGGGATATGTTAAAGGAATCCATGGGCTGCTTAGGGCTTAAGCACTTAGATTAGGGTTTCCTAGTTGAAAACCCTAATAGCCTACCTATATAAAGGAACCCTATTTCCCGAAAAACATGGCTAAGACTCCCTCTAGGGTTTGTAGACGTTTTTTGCTACCTCCTCTCTTCTCCTCTTCATCCAAGTTGCTCTTGGTGTTTGTGACTCCATTAGAGGTGCAACATTTGAGGCACTAAGCTTTCTGAAGCCAAGGATTGATTGTTATTGCTATATAACAATCAAAGGTAAGATCTAAACCCTATTTTATGTTAATATGATTAATTGTATGCTAGATCTAGGGTTTATATCTTTGGATATTCAATTGCATGTTCATTAGACAAACTAGATCCAAAAGCTATTAGGGTTTGCATGTACACCATAGGAATGATGTTTTGCTCAAAACCCATCAAGATCTAGGCTCCTAAGATCGATCTAGCACCTAAAGTTACGAACTTTACGTGCATGCATGGGATTATGAGCTAAAAAGACCCTAAAAGAAGCTCTAGAGTTGCATGAGGCTTTCCAAGGGTGCAAAGGCAGTCCCTTTCTGCCTTCTAACCCTTCAATGAGCCTAGATCTAAAACCTTAACCGCCACCATGCTTAGAATCTTGGTTGGTCACTAAGAATGGCTTATAAAATCCCTAAATCTCCCTAAAAAGGGATCTAATGCTAGAAAGAGCAAGGTAACGACTTTATACCTTCCAAGGACTGTAGATAATGCACAAGTTCGACTCCTCTGGCCAACCTCTTGATTCCTCAAGATTCACCTTCCTTCTTGCCACCACAAACCACCAAGAATCACCAAAAAGGTCTTAGATCTTCACCAAGAACGATTAGGGTTTGATGTGAGGGGGTTCTGAGAGCATAAGGGACAAGGGAGGCTGAATAAGACGTTTAAATAGGGTGCAAACCCTTGGATTAGGGTTTTTTCCAGCCAGAGTCTACTCGTCGAGTCATGCCGCCGACTCGACAAGTCCTCCACTTAACCCCTGGGTCCAAGTCGCTACTACTTGACGCGTTGGGCCATCAACTCGCCGAGTCTTAGTCAAAATTATGAAAAATACTTGAATGAAATACATACCAGGAACCGGGTGCTGCACTAAGTATCTACAACGAATCTGGAGAACATTCTTCAACTTCTAAAACTCTCAACCATTGTATTCTGTCAAACTTCTTGCTAAAGGTTGGTTGTGCATCGACCTGACCATAAATAACATAGGCACGTTCCAGGTTTATTTGTGGTATGGCTTATGTATGGTACTAACCTTAGTTGAGTCGTTTGACCTAAAGGGTTGAGTTGGTAGTTTTACTTAAAAGTATGTTTAGGATTTTATTATGTGTTTTCATCACGGGTCAGAGTCTATATATACTCTTATATATTATTGTTGGTGAGTTTTGTATTATTATTAAATTTTGTTTTGTACTCCAAGACTACTATGTACAGATAAGGGCCAGACATGAAACACCGGAGGGCAGGATCATTTTAGCAATTAAGTTGTTATGAATCCAGCAAACCTATACAACCCTTCAAACCAGATTTCCCGTACAGTACATAGCCAAGAAGTAGTGAAATTAATAATAATAATTTTATTAGGAGCTTGTTGCTATATTTGTATTTCCTCTTTCAAGAATATGAGTTCTCTATAGCCAATTTAGCTCAGAAACCAATCTGTCACACCCCCGACCGAGGCGGTGGAACATGTCAGGTTGTAGGACTAAGTTCATGGATCACAGGTAAACTGAATATGTAGAACAAGTACAACAATAAACAAAATAGCATTTTTATTGAATCTTTGAGTTTGAATACATGGTTCTTATAGATAATAGTAACAGTACATTAATTGCCTTAACAGGTAGGCATACATAACAAAAGCTAGCAAACTAGATTGCATGAAATCCTTGTTTATTTGTCCTATGAATGCTTGAGTTACTGATATCCTGAGAATACATGTAATTTTTTGGGTCAACATAAAGTTGGTGAGAGTCACAGGTTTTCTACTAACTTTAGTGACACTTTTAGAATGTCTAAAAAGTATTTCCTTTGTAAGTATAACCATACGTCAAACAATGTTTGTAAAGAGTCTTTGTATAAGTTCTGAAAACCAAATATATCTTTGCACAAGTAAATTCATACTTAAAATATTTTTGAAAACAACCAAGCCCATGGACGTTGTAGTAACGATAGTAGACACTTATCACCCGCTTCGATTGATCGTTCGACATTGTAGCTAAAAACCGTAGGTGGGGATGCCAACCCATTATAGATCTATACATATTTATCTCGCTTCGAAGATTAACGGTTATAGCACTGTGGGTATGCTAAGTTTTTAGACTTAGCTAATGAATATAGACTCACTAAAAAGCCCTTAACTAAGGTATGTGAAAAGCTCTAATCCCCAACTTATAAGTAGAGAAGTTACTAGGCATAATGAATTTGTATAGAGTTTATAAAAGCCAAGCATAATTGGTATGTTAGTATAGTAAAAGGCACTACCTTTTATAACTGTGTGTGTTTCATGTATAAGCTTTGTACATACACTTGCATAGTTAACATCTTTAGGAATACTACAAAGTATTATGACAGGTGTTTTATAACACACAATGTCACGTAAAATCATAAGGTTTTGTAGTAAAAGGCATATGTTATTTTTAATATTTGTATTATTCTAGAAACATAACATATGAAAATATTGAAGTTGGAAAACCAGTTTATGTACTTACAACATATAAATGTCAAACCATTGTTTTATAAACTAGTATAGTTTTTACATAAAATAATAATATTTTACGTGTATTTTGTATGAATTAATATCATTTAGCACATGTATTCTCCCCCTAAATATGTACAAATATCAAAGAGAGGTCGTAACACTCAACTTAAAGTGTGGTTGTCGAGTCGTTTCGCTTATTCGATGAGAGGAACCGAAATGTGTTGCTTCGAACACGAACCGTCGAGATTAATTTAGTTTCCTTCGAAATTTTAATATAAATTAATATGTTGAGGGTTGTTTGGTAATTTAACCAAAGTATAGGGCCCATTCATTAATTTAAATAAATGTAATAGAACCACATTTGTTAATTATTTACATCTAAGGGACTGTTTTGAACATTTGGAATAAAAGTCTGGGTTTTTGGACTTGTTTTGTAAGGCAGTTCTCAAGGTGAGTTTAAATTATTTGTTTGAAATGAAATTTTATATGGTTGGGATCCTTTTTGAAAGAAAAATTCATGGGAGGATAGATTTTGATTTAATTAAAATAGGGTTTGAACAGTGGAGGGCTCGATTCTCCTCCTATGATCGCAATCTCCATGTAAAGAAAGAACACAAATATGGGAACGATTCTTTTCTTGCGATCGAAATTAGTAAAAAAAATCAGAGGGGGTGGTGATTTACTTACGGTGTGGTAGCAGAAGCAGAGGTAGGTGGTGGCCAGTGATTACCTTGGCAGTAGAAGGTGGTAGCGGGGGTGTTTGGTGGTCGCAGGAGAGGTCTGAAAGCCTCCTCCTATCATTTTATGCTTCTTTTTTTATGATGACGAAGGGATGTGAGGGAAGGATAAGGTTGAGGTGGAGTTAGAGTTGGCGGGTGATTTCTGGTCAAGAGGGGTGGTCTTGGTGGTGGAAGAAGGTAGGTTATGATGGTGATGTTGGTGGTGTGTGGTGGTGGGTTAACATCCAAGAGAGGGAGAGAGGTCGGAAGAGATTGAGAGTTGTGATTGTTGTGTGAAATGAAGCTCTAAACGACTCTATTTATAGTTACAGATGAATACCCACACCCTTCGAACCATGCTTCACTACCTTACTTTGTACCTTGTAATTGAGGTGTGTAGGCAAGGAAGGGTGATGGTGGTCATATTCCATATGGGTAAGGAAAAAGGAAAGGCCAAAATCTGATTTTTAGCTTCTTGCATCTTAAGTGGGCCCCACAATGAGGTCATGATCTCCAAAATGCCCAAAAACAATCATAACTTGGTGTATCGAGATCCCGACACCCAGAAATTTTTTCGAAAGTTTTGTTAGATAGAGACGAGCTCAATGATTCCAAAAACCCGAACGGATTATTTTTTTGAGTTACGGAACTCCGGGAAATTGCGTTTAAAGTTTCGCATCTAAATGGCCTTAACGCTCGATTTTTCGACTTTTGCAAATAGTTTTGCTAAAAAAAATTTTTGTTTAAAATTAAATATTAGAACATAGCTTGAGTCCAAAAATGCTCTCGGAATTTCCAATGGAGGTGTTCAAGTGCCTCAACGGATCGATTTGGTTTTAGCAGTTTAAAGAAAGTCAGTGTTTTCGTGTTTGTTTTTCTAAAACTATCGTAGCGTTTGCATACGAACTTTGTTTTGGAGGTTCTTTATATTTTCGGAAATAGGGGAACATCCACTATGATATTATATGTTTTCTTTGCTCACAACTGCTTAATACAAACTTTTAGTTTTACAGACGCATTAACTAGGGTTACAGTTTGAGCTGTTTGATCCGTTTGCCAGTTTACACATTTGGAAGTAAGATATCATCTGGTATCTATTAATATTTGAAATGAACTCACTTATTTTACATTAGATGCACTAAAACTCAATGAGTTAAATTACAAAGATATTTATAGTGAATTAACCATTCACCGTCTTTGACCTAAATTTTGAGATGGCACATCATCTGTTGCATATTATGGAACTAGTAAAACCCTCTCCTTGAACTTGGCGGTGATCCACACCACAACCTCTGTTGTCTGGAGAAGATCCTGATATATCATCGCCAACTATTGCACCTCAATGGTCAGTGCAAATCCGCCCTGAACCTTGCCGCAAATCAACCCAATTCATGCCGCCACGATCCAATTGTCATGTTGCAAACTTTGCCCGTAAATCCCTGAGACGCTCATCCAAAAGCTCCATGATCCCCTCCTTGATGGTACCAAAAATTACAAGAGTCACATGCAAAATACCACGAGTAATCTTAGATGAAATGAACTCACTAATCCTCTCATCAATCGGTTTAGCCCCAGAGCCTGCACCTGAACCAGAACCAGAATCTCCTCTACGAGTGCTCAGAACATACCCAACGAGTCTTCATCCTACATGCTCCCTAGAATCTCCATTAATTTCCTTGATTCGAGTACGAATCATGTGCTTTCAATAGTACGTTCCCAATAGTACATGTCAGACCTATCTATACTTTCCTCAAGAATCATCTTGAATCCTCTAACTTACCTTATCATACTGATACTCCCAATACCCGCTAAACAACGCACCAATCACACTAAAGTACTTCCTAGGCTCTCCTAGGTTCCTCAACCCACCCTGTCATCAGCTGCTGAAGAACTCTTATTAATGTCAGCTAATTACTTCATGAATACAATTACATGCAACAAAGCTTAAATAATCCTTCGACTAAATGACTCAAACCTAACACAGTTGGACTCAGACAAGAGTTGCGCAATAGGGCCATATCAATCACTTTAATATTATTTAACCTTTACTACATGTAACTTAACATATTCATGTAATAATTAACTCACACCAATATGAGTCTCACAAAGCACAAAGCAAGTAGCATTCGGGCATCGAATAATCTAAACCAGTGTATCACCTAATCAAGCCATTTTATCCAACATCTGAAATCCATACCAGCATGCAACTCCTAAAGCTCAACCAACAGGCATATAAAGGCATCTCTCCTAGCATTATATCATGTAATCTTGGGCAGATCCTTAGCCCTAACGGAGCATGCAATTCTCATAACATATAACATAACATCATGTATGGGTATTCTGGGAATCACTTACTTGAGCTCGGCCAATTACACACATTTCTCCCTTTTGCTTTATAAAATTCTTTTAGTAAATTCATTTGCTTTCAAAAAGATTACCAATTCCTTAGTTTGATTTCAAACACACCCGAGAGTGTGCCCGAATCCCACAAACCAAGGCTCTGATAACAACTTTGTAACGTCCCAAAAGTTCATAGTAAAATTTTCGTTGTTAAAGTAATAAACCATACAAATGAGTTGTTCTAAAACCAATCAAAAGTGATTGTATCATTTAAACATCAGAGTAAAAATCATAAATTTCTAATGCAGAAAACTCTGCGAATGTTGTGCAATCATGTCGGGCCCTTTCCTTTGAAACTGAAAGTACCTGAAACCATAAACATAAAACCATAAGCACAAATTTTAGTGAGTTACCCAAACTACTGCATATCATACAAACATTAGGCCCTTCCCGACATTAATCAGGCCCCACTTGGTACTCATCGAGCCTTGCCTGGTTAACAAACATGTCAGTAACATGTAGTGGGCCCCACCCAACACATATAGTGGGCCTACCCGAACATACATACAAACATATGTAAGAGTTACAATGATAGCTAGCATCCTACAGACATAATCCATTCGGATGACATTGTTGCCTTCGACCTACAAGTACAGTGAAGAAACTCACCTCTTAGACGATAATCAACAGTTACTACTCTGACTGCCGAAATACAGGTGTTATAACCCACCTAGATAGTCATACAAGCTAAACCCTTAGTTCACCTTCCAAAACTAAGAGTTGACCAAAATTCACCTCAAGTCAAAAGTTAACGGTCAAAGACATAGTAAATTTCAGTTGACCTCCACGCCGTGGCCATGCTTGACCATGTCGTGGTCCATGGATCAAAATTAAATACGTAACCAAGTCAAAGAAGTTAAAATTCCATCAGCAACCCTCCATGTCGTGACCTTCCTTTGGCCACGTCATGGGCACAACACGACGAAACAGTCAACGGATCCCTAGTTGTCACGCCGTGACGACCTAGTACCACATCATGGGGACCAGTTTGAAAGACTTATTCGAGTTAAGCTGCTTTTAACTCGTTTTCAAGGACTCTAAAACCCATATGTACTCCTTCCTGACGCCTTGATGGATAAAGTTTCCAACTTTATCCATCAAGACACTCCATTAAGACAAGCTCTCTAAACCTTGGTTCTAAAGGTCATCAGGAAGTACAACTCCACCAAAAATTCCTTAATCACAAAAGATACAAGCCTAAACTTCTAGAAGGATTTTCCTTTACCCCAAGAGCCATAAAGTTGGCTACTTTATGGACATACATGTCCAATGCATGTCTAATGCATGTCTCTTCCATTTTAGGTCAACTAAAGTGATAAAGAGGCTTCAAACTCATGCATACGATAACATACACCATGAAACATCAGATCTACAACATATGATCTCAAAAGGGGCCTCTAGGATCCATAAAGCTACCAAATTTATGGAATCCTTCCATTCCAACTTGGTCACGCAAGAAGAAAATTGGGGAAAACCTTAAATCTATCATCATAGAAGCATAATGCAAGGAGCTTAGGTACTTATAAAGGTCCAGAGATGCCTAAAAGAGATCTTCACTCCAGCCAAGAAGCACCACAATCCTTTCCAATGCCTGTTCTTCCTTCAAAAGCAACCAAACCACCAAAATGGACTCACAACTCACAAGGAGGAATTAGGGTAAGGGTTTCTGAAGCTTGAGGGTGACAGAGGCCGATATCACCTTAGGTTCATGGTAGAGAGGTTTAAATATGGAAGAAACCCTAAAAGAATCATGGATTTAGGCCAGAATAGTTGCGATGTCGTGGCGGCCTAATGTCACACTGTGGCGATTCAATAAATTACATGTGCCTTTATTCGAGGCCATGCCATGGCCATCCTTGTGTCGCATCGTGGCATACAGTTTTTCACAAAACTCCATCTTTACCCCCTGATAAATACAAAGCTAACCCAGTCTGGAACATGGGTGTTGCATCTATAATAATAGGGTTTTTTGCTAGTAAGGGCATCTATAGTGGTAATTCGATGAAAAAGTTAAAATATGTGACAAGTTTAGTTATTAATCAATAGATGAAACAATATCATTTTGGGGTGTCATCTTAGCATTTAATAGATTTGAAGTTTAATGACCATTAAACTTTTCAATGGAAAAATGAAAGTTTTTTTAATTCTTAAATAAATATTATAAATTAGTTTTTCTAATTGTCTACCGAACTTTATAAAGTTAATGCATTTAAAAAAAGGTTTGATTAAGTGTATGAAATTTAGAAAAATAATGTGATAACCTATTAAACTTTATGAAGTCTAATGTATTGTAGATGTCCTTCTAATTAATATATCTTAACTAATTATTATCTTCCAATGATACTAAAAATAATTGTTACTTTCATGGGGCGGAACACGATATCCGTTTTCCGAACCAGAATTGCTTTGGAACCGTCAGTTTTAGTTCTTATTTTTCGGAACTGCTATCCATTAAATATTAGCCGGAACTGATATATATATATATATATATATATATATATATATATATATATATATATATATATATATATATATATATATATATATATATATATATATATATATATATATATCTTTACTATCTTATAAAAGAAATCTTACTATTTCTATAAATAGATTGAATATAATAATATTATTTTTTTAAGACGTCCAACCTATTAAGCTAACAGTACAAGTAATCATCAATAAAATATATTATATTTAAAATATTCCAAACCTTATAGCTGAAGGTACAAATACTTGATGCATAAAAGAAGTAATTCGTCCCTTGATTGAGTCTATTTGAATGCTGAGATGTAGGAAAATATTATGGATTACGGTTGCTTCCATTGTATCTGGATTCCTTCTTCTAACTTCTCCAGCCCCCCTCTCTCTCTCTCAGCCTTCCACTATCTCTCTGCTCTCTCTAACAAACCCTAGACACAGATGACATGTTGCTTCCCTCACCGGTAACATCTATTGCCACACCACTGTTCAGAAACGTTGTGCTCTTCACCACCAATTGTTACAATCATCTTCATTTGTTGCTCCACAATTTGCCTTCACCGATAACATCACTAACCCTAATGTCAGCCGCCACCTCCCATCAGAGCACTACCAACACCATCTCCAGCCGCCAACACCACAACACCATCTATGGACAAAAACAGTGCCAATCGTCGTTGTTGTTTCTACGAAACCCTAGAAAAGAGACTACCTGCGACCACTAACACAACCCTTAATGTTGTTCCATATCCTTTCGCCTTAAACACACTTCCGGATCCTACTCTGCCACCTCTACCCCTTTCTCTCAAATATAACCTAGCCATGAATATTCTAACCACAAATGCCACCGATACGTTTTTGTCACCACCACCACCAGAGAAAAACAAAAGAACACGGATCCTTCAACACCGGTTTTCCCTTTGGTATCTATCTCGATCTAGAAACATTGGACCTAGCTTACTGCTACCGTCGCCGCCATTCATCTTCATCCCTCTTCCTCTCTTGATTAAGAGAATTATAAGATCAACCAGGTTTTTTTCCTCCTCAATGAAATCAGCTTAATTTGGGTTTTTTATTATTTTTTTCCCATTTGATGCTATGAAAGTATTCTTACCTTCATCACGTTTTATGGTGACTTTCAGGTCCTAGCTATCAATTTGTACCTGAATAAACTTCTCTCTTATAATCTATAACTTCTATATGTATTCTTTTTAACCAACCTAATTATTCGTTTCACATGTTGCAGATGATAAAGATTAAAGATTTAAATTCCAATGCTCCCATCAATGAAAAATATACAGACTGCTTGCCTAAACTCCTAGGTTGTTCTAATCATTTACTTTGAATTTCGATGTCCTTTAGATTGACCATATTTATCATGTGTATATTCAGTTTTGTTGAATTTAGGTGTATGCTCATGATATTTTTTTGGAGAAAACAGGTCTAGAACATGTGTGCTTTTAACTAAATTGGTGTGTGCTTTTGTTCATTTTGCAAGTTGGTTGTAACAAACTTGGGTTAAAAGAATGTGTGCCTTCGTTTGATCTGCAGGTAGGGTGTCTCGTATTGGCTTTAATTTAACTATACTGACGCATGCGCTTTTTAACTGGATTGTAAAGCATTTATCAAAGTTACCAGTTTGAGTGTTCGCAAGATAGACTTTAGTTTCACAATGATCACTTCTAATACGAATGCGATTTTGCAGGGCGTACAATACCAAAAAAAACAATGCTAATGAGTAATGAGACAGTCAAACGACCATCACATGCTTTGCTCACTGCCACCGATTTGTACCTTGCCACGAACCACCAGTTGCTCTCTTTCTCTCCTCAATTTCATGTATATATGAAACAGTGAGTAGGATATTTAGAGACATCAGAAAGAGAACATCAGGTCGTCCACACATGACACAATCTATCATGTTTACCTTTTGGCAAAAAAATAGTATTTTATCAAACTTAGTATATGTTTATTCTTAAATGGTTGCTATTTTTGCAGGATTATCTTGATGAAATGACAACATGTTACACCTCAGAGTCAATGATCCCACCAGAGTCAATGATCCCACCAGATTGGACATAAAATGATGGCATTGTAAGAAACTTAGATTTTGTTTAATCTTTGAATTTCCTTTCAATCTACTAATATTAGTTTCCCTAATTTCTGTGATCTTTTCTATATTCTTTTAAACTTTATAACATAACTTGTGAACTTGGGGTTTGTCATGTCTGCACCCGACTCAATTTCCATGCTAAAAGTTGTAGTTTACAATTTTTTTTAAACAATTATATGTGTTGGCTAGACAGAAGATTAAGTTGGGGTATATGCAAATAAATTTCAAGTTAGGATATTGGTGGGGATAGGGCATAAGGGAAAATTTTGAAAGATTGAAATTACTTAATAACTTACAAAGCTCCAGAAGTTTAACGACACCTGGTTGCAATTGGGACTCACAATGCTTATTATCAAACATGATAGGCTTCATGGGATCATGTGAGTTTCAAAATTATATAGCATGGCTTCAAATTGAACGGTCTAACAAGGGCATATAATGAAATCTCTATAGTAGTGTGAGTTTGCATTTTACGCCTTATGATGAGGGTTGTATGAAGAGTGTGAGTTCTTGATGTTAAAGTAAAATACTCATATAATTGTTCGTTCGGTCCAAAAAGTCTTTTTATCCCTTTGACTCGGCATATATCTTTGAATCACCCATTTGATTTTCACAATTTAAAGTTTGCATCCTTAAATTTCGGCATTTTCCCAACTATTCGTTCCCTGCTATCGCAGATGCATACCTTTGTTCAACCTATTATAAAGCCCATCGCCAAGCATCTCTTCCACCCTTCTCCCATGACATACGGTTGACCTTTCTTCACCATCTGCAATTCTGCATTCTTTGTCGTTCCCAATATCATTGCGCAACATCATCACCACCAAGTAAAGTTACCCTTTCTGGCTTGTAGTCACCCACACATCCCACACATTTATTTGGTTATTTTATTTTCATCTCTCGATCATATACAAGAAAAACGAGTTTGATTTATTTGTTTTTTGAATCGTAACCCTCACTTTCAGCAAATCTTAATTGGCACCATAAACTAACTTCCACCTGTATAAGATGAAGACCTCGCTATCAATACCAAATAAGAGCAGGCGATCAAGCTTGCCCTCAATGCAAAACAAGATACAGACGAATCAAAGGTATCAATAATGCTCTTTTTCTTGCCAATTTCTATTTGTATCATGTCTTTTAGTGAAAAGAAAAGGAATGAGTTGAAATGTTTGATATCAGGTAGTCCAAGATTGGAAGGTGGTGACTCTCTTTTTCGCGGTAAATGTGTGTGTGTCGATTTTGGGTGTGTTAACCTATTTTGGCATGTGTTTCGGTTTTGTGTGCTAAATATTGTCGGAAGACTCAAAAATCAGAAAGGGAGAAGCTGAGACATGAATTTATTCAAACTCCATATTTTTCAGGTGTTTGTACTTGTGTGTATCCATGACCAACACCACCTTATGATACAGACAGTGAATCAGGAGGAAATGATCGCACAAGAAAAAGTCATGAAACTTACACTATTGCAAGTCTTATAAGTAGGCAGGTGTGTTATTTTTTTCTTCATATTTCCATATTGTTGTTTGCTGACATGAAGTTTTTGATTCTTAATATTTGTGATTTGTTTCTTGATGGTGATGGTGGTTTTATTGTTATAAGTTTGATCCTTACAACAAGGGCTTCTTGATTAAATATTTAGTGATGATATTGATCCTATTTTATGTAGGAGTCTAATCGGGTATTTATCTTGATCAAGAGCTTGCTGTACACTCCACCCATCTAATCTTCTCATAATTTTTCAAAACTAGCCCTATTGGTAATCCCTAAATTTGGTTGTTTCTTCCCTTTCTTTTATATGTTGCTTGTGTTGTAAATTTTCATTGAATACATTAAAACATAAGCATATACAGCATGTCATGGTGATTTGATTTTGTAATATTTTCATGAACCAACTGGCGAATGAGGATAAAGCAGGTAAAGTAGCCTTTCCCCCCTTTAATTATTGCTTATGAAAATTGTTTTGTGTGTTGTTTATGTTGAAATAATAAGCTATACTTAGGATTATGCATGTTATTTATTAATGTTAAGGATAGTTTGGTAATTTTAAGTAGAAATAAATGCATCTAGGAACGGGTATCTATATGTGTTTGGAAAGGGCATGACTGTTTGATCCGTTGTAATGGTTGTGAAACATTGTGATGGTTAGTGATAGTTTCTGGTACATGTAAATGTATATATATTGTATCCGTTTGTATTATTCTTGTGGTTTAATAAATATCTTCGTTTGTATACAGGAACTCTTCTCTCGTGTGTTCAGAAATTTATGTATGTTCTATCTTTTCTGGACTGTTTCTCCAAAATTTTTGACCTAATCCTAGGTTTAAATGAGGAAAAAGGTAATTTTATATGATCATTTTTGTATAACATGTGAAATATAAATTACATAACTACTGATGCTCTGAATAATAGATGAATTCTTATCTCCGACCCCATCAAGTTATTTCGTATAAATTGATGCCCTTATAATTTATTTTTTATGAAAATATACTAATGAAATACAAATTACACTTTTTCCAGGTTGTTCAATTTTAATGGGCCCAATAGAACGACGCAAGACACTAAGCTTGTCGAATTTCTATGACATGTGACATCTGTACAATTTGGTTTGAGGTTATTTCTGAAGGTGACTGATAATTACGTCAGTTATCAATTATGTAAACAAAGGTAAAAGAGTATTGGTTTGGTAAACAGTTACACTTCACCAAAACATGAGTAATTTCTTATGTTACATATGACAAGAAATGTGATTGGACTAGAAATTTGAATCAAACTGGTTATTAAGATCTTATTTTATATTAAATTTTCCTATGAATATTGTAGACCACAACATGTGTCAACCCAAGTACTGAATATTGCCATGCTACATTTATTCTAAGTGAGGCTACAAATGGAAGTAGGTTTCGACACACATTTATTCCTAGGTTTGCTTTCATGAAAGTTGGCAGTCTCACTGCAACAAAATTTACTCAATTGTTTTAATGAATGTAGAATGTCATGTTTTTCTGTATGTATCTTCTGTCTATGTGTGGTTGTATGTGTATGTGTGATTGTGTATGCGATTATGTGATACTCTTTACAACAATCCATATACTTATAGTTTTATTCTTTTACATCATTGCACTTTTAGCATCTTACTTTGTTTATTACTTTTTAATACCATATTAAATTAAATTAAAAGATTCTATCATGATTTTATTGGTGTGGTTTTATTGATTTTACAGTTATAGGTCTATCAAATTTGATAGGCACCAGAAACATTCAATGATCATAGGAAGAATACCCAAAATCAGCGTTGTACTTTGGGTATAAGCAACAAAACATTTTTTTTACCAACAATAGAATTATACAAGATCAGGTTTAGTGAAAACATTGTAGGAACCAGTTCTCATAAGGTGTGCACGATGCACCTTTATTTACAGTTTTATTGTTACTAATATATAGACTTTTTCCAAAATAAAATATTAAAAATGTTCCGAACTAGATGAAAAAGGCTAAACGAGTTTTTGTACTATCAAATAAAAAGTTATAATTGATTAATATAATAAAAACTAAAGGAATTACGTGTGATATAATTTTTTTAAATTGTGCAAGCATATTGTTAATAAAAGATAATTTGGAAATAAATAGCCTCTTATCTTATTAAACATATCCAACTGAATCCCATACTTAGAATGCCATATTCTTTGAGCCGAAGAAACTCTTAATATTTCTATAAGACCTTGACATTATTAACCATTATTCTTCTTTTCACATACTATATTTTGAATGGGTCAATTTTTATCCTAAGGAGAAATAACCATAGGGACTCTTCTTCACCGAAATGACTAATACTTATTAAAATCGTCATAGTTGATTATATTACTCATTAAATAAAATATAGCCAAGGAATTATAAGATGTTATTAAAAATTATAAAAATTAAAAGATAATAGCTATAAAGTAAAGAAAAAATATATAGAATGAGTTTCTCGAAACAAATATCTTTCATTGAAAGGAAAATATCATCCGCATTGCATATCTTTTATTATTATGTTTTTAATCTAAAACATATAACCACATGTTTTTAATTTTTAATCGATACATCAACATTGTTGTAAACATATTATAATGGAAATGCTAATTGTTTATGTCTTGTGTTTTTTGAAATATGATATTTTTCCAAACTAATTATTGAAACAAAGGATTGGCCACCCGTCGCATTGCACAGGTAAACGGCTAGTATATATATATATATATATATATATATATATATATATATATATATATATATATATATATATATATATATAAAATTACGTATAGAAACCTTCCCATATAATTTCCTTAACACACGCTTGAAAAAAAATCAAGGAAAATTCCTTGTAGCAAATAAATATACCAATATAATATACAAAAATAAAATGGAATGCGTTTAGATATGTTGTTTCTCGTAGGTTTCATTGTTAAATGTAACATTCAATAAATAAGAAAAAATATAATATTTTCCATCAATTATTGGCTTGTTTTTTTCTTAGGAAAGGGAACTTTCCTAATAAATATTCTGGGTTAGCTTTCTCGCATCGACTAATCTCCATTGCAAATATGAGGCTATGTTTGATGCGCCGGAGTCATTGTATGCGAACCTCCATGGCGACAAGGTCTAAGTATTCAGGATTTGAACATGGTTCAATAGTTTATCCATCATATCTTCCACATGTCTTATCAAATAGTGTTGATATTTAAGAGCATTAAAGTTGCTTCAAATGAACATTACGATAGACTTAAGAAAACTATTTTGGTAATAATAGTCAAGTCAAAGTGGAGTAAAAATAAGAAATAATATTTTTTAGGATGAAGATTGAGTGCTTGGAACCACAATCAGAATCGCCGGACTCAGAATTGTCGTTTCCGGTACCAATATCTTTTGAACAGTCAGTTCTTATTTCATCAAATTTAGCCGGATACTCGTCTGTATTCATGCATAATTACTTTTATATAGTAAAAATATACCAGCTAAATATCTTCATGAGTGTATAATCCTTGAATGATAGATTTATTAGTTAACATTGAATTATAAAATAAAAATATTCTTCCAAAAACTCAAAATGATATATAAAAATTTTAAATATCTTCATGAGTGTATAATCCTTGAATGATAGATTTATTAGTTAACATTGAATTATAAAATAAAAATATTCTTCCAAAAACTCAAAAAGATATATGAAAATTTTCAAAATGTTTGTTATCATGGAGTACTAACACTATTTTTAAAGGAAATATGTACAAAACTAATTTGAAAAATAATGTATAGATTTATGTATATAATAATAATAATAATAATAATAATAATAATATATTTAAAGCTTCGAAATAGAGTGTTATATACATGGTTTTATAACTATTAATGTCTCCAACGCAACTGGTAAGGCTGATGTATTTGTACTGTAAGCACTTGGGCTCGAATTTGAAAAATAATATATATATATATATATATATATATATATATATATATATATATATATATATATATATATATATAGAGAGAGAGAGAGAGAGAGAGAGAGAGATGTAATTTCAATTGAGAAAATAAAAAATATTGATGATGAGAAATCATTTCGAGCCACTCATTCATTTTTACCGTAAAAACCTCTATCGTACTGGCGGAAATAGGAAAGAAATACACATGTGTTTTCCAACAAAACATGTGTTTCTTAAACTATGCTATAAATAGACATCCATATTGATATAAAGATTTAAGATAAATTAAAAATTTTATTTTTTTTATAGTTTTAGCTATCGTTATTCATAAGTGAATAAAAATGTATCAGATTTTTACTACAGTATATTCGTTATTCACTTATGAATAAAAAAGTATGATTAATTTTTTTTTACAGTTATGAAGAAAAATTTATCAGTTATACTACTTATTTATATATGAATAACAAATTAATTGTAACAAAAATCTAATAAATGTTTTATTCATATATGAATATAAAATATGACGACAACTAATACACGTTTTATTCATATATAAATATAATATATGACGAAAGATGATGTAAAAAATATATTTTAAGTAAGAAAACTTTATTACGTGTTATATTCATATATGAATGATATTCAAACTATAAAAAAGTTAAGTATATGTTTTATTTATAAGTGAATAAATAAAAATTTGATGGATTTTTGTTCACTTATAAATAACGAGAACTGAAACTTTAATATATATATATATATATATATATATATATATATATATATATATATATATATATATATATATATATATATATATTATCTTAAAACTATATCAATATGGATATCTATTTATAAAGAATAAAAAATTATGAATTTTTATATATTTAAAATAATTTTTCGATAAAAATAGGTTTTTAATAATTAAAAAAACAAAAAAAAATGTTTTTGTGTATACTAAGGTAATGATTAGCATAGTATAAGGAAACGTGTTTGGTTGGAAAACACATTTTTTCCATTATCCATTTTCACCGGTACGTCAAAGTGTTTTACGGCAAAATAAATATGTGGCTGAGAATGATCCCCCATTCTCAATCTTTTTTTTTTCTTTTTTCTCAATTAAACCATCATCTCTCTCTCTCTCTCTCTCTCTCTCTCTCTCTTTATATATATATATATATATATATATATATATATATATATATATATATATATATATATATATATATATATATATATATATAGAGAGAGAGAGAGAGAGAGAGGTGGGTTCAATTGAGAAAATAAAAAAGGTTGAGAATGGGGGAATCATTCTCAGTCATTCATTTTATCTAAGGATAAAAAGACACGGTGGCAAACTTATAAATATGATAACAACCTTCAATCTAAAATACGTATCTATAGAGAATTAGATTACAGTTCAAACTCATTCATCGTTCATCATCCAAATTTCTTCTCCAACTTTCAACAATCATCCAGATTTCTTCAATTAAACCATCATCAACATCATCCAGTGCTAATTAATCATCGATCTTCGTTAATAATCAACACGATTCAACAGTTAACAACAAAAATTCGTTTTTGGTTTCTTTAATTCAACCTTCAATTGTGCTTGAATACGATCAGATCTTCAACATCTATGTTTAATTATACTCACAGCGTTATTAGATCAACATCATCGATAATCAACAAAAATCCACTTCATATCATTCATTCAACATCGATTATCTAATAAAACTTCAAAATTGAGGTTAGAAAAAGATCAAATCGTTTTTTTTTTTGAAAAATTTCATATAATTCTTTACCAATCTACTCTTTTGTAAGATTTAAATAGTCAAAATATCATGTTGTTTACATTTTTAAAAAAAGTTAAATTGTATGCACTCCAACTGTTTGATGAAATGCATAAACGAAATTACCACGTTATATTCATATATGAATATGTTTTCTCAGAATATGATTATTAAAACAAAATAAAATATGCAAGTCTGTATGTTATTCATATGTGAATAACATATAAAAATTATATATATTTGTGAAAATACCTTGTAATATTCATATGTGAATATATTGTGTAATATTCATATGTGAATATACTGTGCAATATTCATAAGTGAATATATCATCTAATATTCACAAATGAATATACTATGTAATATTCACATTTGATATACCATGTAATACTATGTAATATTCAGATATGAAAATATTATCTAATATTCACAAGTGAATATATCATCTAATATTCACAAGTGAATATACTATGTAATATTCATAAGTGAATGCATCGTCTAATATTTAAATATAAATATACTATGTTTATTATATGCTATATTCATATATGGATGTCTATTTGTAAAAAAAAAAAATTAATCATAGTTTTTTATTCATAACTGAATAACAAATGTATTGTAGTAAAAACCTGATTCATTTTTATTCACTTATGAATAACGATAGCTGAAAATATAAAAAAATAAATTTTTTATTTTATCTTAAAACTATATCAATATGGATGTCTATTTGTAGAGAATAAAAAATCATGAATTTTGGTATATTTAAAATCATTTTGCGATAAAAATAGCTTCTTAAAAATTAAAAAAAAAATGAAAAAACTATGTTTTTGTAAATATTAAGGTAATGATTAGAATAGTTTAAGGAAACATGTTTTGTTGCAAAAAACATGTCTATTTCTTTCCCATATCTGCTGGTACGACGGAGGCTTTTGCAGCAAAAATAAATGAGTGGCTGAGAATGATTCCCCCATTCTCAACTTTTTTTTTCTCAATTGAACCCTCCTATATATATATATATATATATATATATATATATATATAGATATATATATATATATATATATATATATATATATATATATATATATATATACACACATAGGTAGAGGTTCATTTGAGACCACCTATATTTTGTGAGACATGGGGACCGAATCTGAGCCTTTGATCAAAAATGATCTTGTGGCTCATAAAAAATGTGATTAACACTAATTAATCTAAAAGATTAGTTAATTAAAGGTAGATTAGTCACTAGGTTAAACTTTAGATCATCAGATCTATTATCTTCACGTTATCACAAAACCCAGCCACTTCGATTCTTTCTACCAATTCATACTAATCGATCAACATTCCTTCATCTTCGATTCACACTGATCAATCTTCTATTTGCTTTGATTTGGGTATTGAGGTTTATGTTCATCTATCGACATCAACAATTCATTACAAGATTTTTATCGATTGTAGCTCTGTGATCATCGATTTCATCCAAGGTAGAAGTTCAAGTGTTCAGTCGATTTCTGCTAATCTTCATCTTAAACAATAACTAACGATCTTTCAAGCTGTACTTTTTACTCTACATCATGATTTCATCAATTGATCAAGCTTTCTGTTTTATTCCCCTAAGTTTTCATCGCTTTTAGATCAACGATTCTTAGCCATTCATCAACATTGGTAATCAGTCATCAACTGCTATCGATTTCCATCAGATTGATGCTTCGAGTTTACTATCAAATCAGGTGTTTTATCAATTAACTTCATCTTAAATCTATTATCATTTCAAGTTTTTGATTTTAACCATCGATTATCAATTTCAAGCTTTTGTTTTTTTTTTCTGTGCATTCGAGCACCTATTAAATGAAGATAAGCAAGCAAAAATAACGTATCTTCGTGTTATTTTGTGCTCATTCTATAAAATCAATGAGGTATGTACATAACTATTATTGTTCTTG
This sequence comes from Lactuca sativa, assembly GCF_002870075.4. Lineage (NCBI taxonomy): Eukaryota > Viridiplantae > Streptophyta > Magnoliopsida > Asterales > Asteraceae > Lactuca > Lactuca sativa. The sequence goes on from NC_056631.2 coordinate 147,725,951, forward strand.
AGCCAATTATCTTACATTATACACGCATTGTACCTGTTTGATGAAAGTCCTGAATGAATAAAGAGTGTGATGTAGACTCTGATATATCACTCCTTTCCCACCCCTAAACTTTGTTACTATTTAATGATACTGACCCCAAATTCCAAGTTGTTCTTCTTAACTTAGTGATCACCGGTGTACTTTTTGTCAATGATTGAAGGACATACAAGTGTCATCAATGCAATTGTTCAGTGCATATGTTGGAAGAAGCATATCATCCATATCTTGCCACCATTAATTAATGATGAGAACTTCAAGAAGCATATTGAGATGTTGGTTTCAATGGTGCTTGGTCCATAAAGAGTTAAAGTGGCTAAGAAGTTGATGGATGATGAGGACTTGGTTCATCTTTAGAATCAAAATTTGTAATGAAGATGGTTTAATTTACTCCCTACACTCTCTTTATTTCTTTATTGTTGAAATTGTTCTCTACATTCGTGCAACTTTAAACATTGTTATTGCAACAGATATGTATCCTAATACCCATCAAACCCCTTTCAACCCTTTCATAGTGTAAAGTGGTACATATAGTTATGAAAGTAGATAAAACTTTCATGTTTCTATCATTCCAACTTTTTAGGTAAGTCTTGAATGGAACTATAGAGAATGTGGTTCAATAATAATTTCCTGGAGTGTCTCATTCAATGTAGTGGGATGTTGTAAATTTGCTTATATTTTTTTGTTTGGTTTCAAGTGATGTATTTGAGGTAATTGAATAAAACAATAACACTATATTCTAAGTGTTTACTTTTACATTAGTATTTACAAATAAATTGTACATTATTTTAATTTTCTTACATATATATTGTTATATTCTAGTTCGATATTTGATGTTCATATAATCATTTAGTATTACATTCTATTTAGAATGTTCTACATATACAAACATCCTATAACATTATTCCATAAGAATATTAAGTTGTGACTTGAATATAGACAACATAATTAAATTATTCTGTTAGAATGGTATATATATTCAAAATATTAAATATAACATTAGAATCTTATGTAATATAAGTTCATTTTATATGTTAATTAGAATAGTTTGCACAAGGAAATTTTTAACAATGAACAATATTTTCAAGGAATAGTTTGCACAATGTTCTCTCTATATATTATCATCTTTTCATACTAGAATAAATTGAACAATGTTGTGTACATCTAATTACATGATGTATTTATCCTTTCGACATCTAAATTAGAATTTGACAAAAAAAATATGCTCCAAAGTGAGTTTCCTATTTAATTTCACAAATGTATCTATATATGTTGATTTTAAGCATTTTGATCAATATCCTCCATTTCACTATCTTCGGTTTCAATCCTTTCCTCTGTCCCTTGATTTTGAGTTTCTACCATTCCAACATGCCACTTTATGGCTTATTGGTAGTTCAAAAAATTGTACTCAAAAATAAGTCATTGAACTGTTTAGCCAATTCCATGTTCTAGTTTCATTTGGAAACATCGATATACAATTAAAATCAATTTCTTCCATATTCTCTTTTTCTACCAAAACTTTCTAGAAGGCCTTTTCAAACATTTCTTCATGTTCCTGAAAAACAATAAGACACTAAAATTATAAGTATAACTTATTAAATGAAATCATAATATTCAGTTGAATAATAAGTTATGAAGTACCATACGATCTATCATATCAGAATGGTAGAATATCAATTATGAACCAAAAGCATGCCATATCAGAATATCTAGAATTACAAAAAATAGCAACATACTTTAATCTTTCTATTACTATAAACAATGTACTTTACTTCTTACTCATTATAGCAACATAGTTTCAGAAAGGCTAGAATATTATACTAGAAGCTAATATATAAAACGTAATTCCTAGAATATTTTACTACAAAAATCAAAATGACTTGAATAATATGATATATAAAATCAGAATGACTAGAGTATTGTACTAAACATCAATGTTTTAAAATTCATCATCAGTTTCTCTATTACAGACATCGATAAGGAATTTCGATATTTCAACATTAATTTTCAGCAATTCATCTTCAATTTATATACTACCGAAGGATTATCATAAATGATTGATTACTTATCAATTTTATATAATTTCATATCAGAAAATCAATTTTCAACAATTCATCATCAAAGAATTTTGCTATTACTGAAGGATTATAAGCAAGTTTCGATTTTCAACAATTTACTAATATATCATAAACTTTGTTATTACATAAGATTATCAACTCATCGGCAATTGATTTACAACAATTTATGATAAAAATGGAAATGAACATGATACTAAACAGAATGGCTAAAATATTATACTAGAAGTTAATATACAAAATAGAATTGCTAGAATATTATACTAGAAGCTAATATACAAAATAAAATTACATATTTTACTACACAAATCAAAATTAAAAGAATAATATACTATACAAAATCAGATTGACTAGAATATTGTACTAAACATCAATGTTTAACAATTCATCTTCACTTTCTCTATTATAGACATCTATAAGTAATTTCGAGATTACATCGGTTTTCAACAATTCATCATCAATTTCTCTATTACTTAAGGATTATCATAAATAATTGATTTTAGACATCGATTTTTTGTAATCTCATATCAGAACATCGATTTTCAGTAATTCATCATCAAAAAAATTTGCTATTACTAAAGGATTAAAAACATTTATCGATTTTCAGCTATTTATCATAAATTTTGCTATTACATAAGATTTATCAACAACTCATAATCAATCGATTTCGTTAATTCAACATAAAAATGAGAATGACTACCATACTAACTCTAATATACAAAACCAGAAGGACTAGAATATTATACTAGAAGCTAATACACAATACCAAAAAACTAGAAATTTTTACTACACAAATGAAAATGATTAGAATAATATGTTATACAAAATCAAAATGACTAGAATATTATACTAAACATAAATGTTTAACAATTCATGATCATTTTCTCTCTTACATACACTGATAAGGAATTTCTAGATTTCAACATTTATTTTCAACAATTCATCATCAATTCTATATTATCAAAGGATTATCGTACATGATCGATTTTCATCAATTTTTCTATTATAAAATAAATATCAACAAGAATCAATGAAAAACTCATCAACAATTTCGATATTTAGCAATTCATCATCAAAATTAGAATGAATAGAATACTAACTCTAGCATACAAAACTCAGAATTACTATAAAAGTATACTAGAAGCTCATATACAAAACAAAACAGAATGATTAGATATTGTACTATACAAAATCAGAACTAGTAGAATATTGTTTTGAAAGCTAAAGATTGAGTTTTTGTTGGAAAATAGCTTTATGTCCTTTATTTTTGAATTAACTACTTTTCTTTGGTTCTTTAGACTAGAATTCAGTACATGTTATTTTAATCACTCTATCTACTTCATATAATGACATTGCTGATTCATCTTTTATATTGAGAAGGGAATTGGAATCTAATTCTCTCGAACAAGACATTGTTGAAAGGTGAAATGAAAGCCTTTGATGGGTATGAGTTCTAAAGTCGATTCTTAAAACTAGAATGAAACAATCTGAACAACAAAATTAAGGTTTATGATTTTGAATGATCATCGATTCCTTCTATTTAGAAGGATAGGGTTTATGTGAATTTAAAGGATGATAGATGTGACAACCCAGAATTTTCATTCGGTCAAACCCTAAAAGTCAATCACTTCATATTATAAGTCAAGTTCACTTTTACTTGTTTTTGGAAAAATAAGTTCATTTGATTATTTTAATAATTAATCTTTAAACAAACGGGTGAAAGAAAGTGTCGTCTCGGGTTTTGAAATTTAAAAACCGCAAACACCTCGTGTCTTAGAAGTTCACAACCAAACTTTTATGTTTGGGTAGAAAAATCATCCAAAAACGTAAACTCATGCCTTAAGCATGAGTTTACTCCCCAAAAACTAGTCATTTTGTGTTTACTCCCCATTTACCAAAAGAGTAAACTCCAAAAATCCTCTCAAGTATCATCCAAGTTTTGTTCAAATATCTTCAATCTAGTAAGTGTTTCTAGCCCTTTCAAGTTAGTATATCACTTAATCTAGTGATTGTACATCCTTTAATCCATCCATTTATGTGTTTTGACTAGTTTTTCCAAAACACCAAGAACACACACTAGTGTTCTTGGACTTTAAGATCATTTCAAGCTTCCACAATGTAAGTACTTCTATCCTAGAGTCATTTAAAGCTTTCTATACATGTTTATATCAAAGAAAAGTCCCAAGAACACCAAGAACAAGGTGTTCACTGTTTTGGGAGGCTCCCAAAACCGTAAACACCAAATTTAGTGCCTTAGGGTGCTTTAGGGTGTCTAGATGCTTTACAATGCCTTAGGGACTTGTCTAGATCCATCCTTGATGTGTATATCACCTAAAAGAACAAGAAAACAACCTTTTATACGTGTTTACAATTTGGGGATCTCCCAAAACCATAAACACCCCCAAAAGGTGTTTAAATGTCCCATAAAAGTCCCATGGTTGTTCCTTATGTCTAAATCTAACCTAGACTATTGCCATGAATTAGCTAAGGACTTGAAAACCCCCAAATACCAAACTTATGACTTTAAGGTAATAAACTCATGAGTCTAAGGTAGTAAACTCATGGAGAAATGGTCCTTAGACCGTAAACTCCATTTAGGAGTGTTTTGATGCCACACAAGACTTCCTAAGGCTTAAACATGAAGTAGGAATGTTTGGAATAGCTTTGAAGACTTCAAAACAACAAATGGTCAAAAGGTTAGGAGTTTACGACTGTAAACTCAAGAGTTTACGATCGTAAACTCAAGGGGTGTTGGTCTTTAGGGAGTAAACTCATTTTAGGAGTGTTCCTTGAACCCCACACACACTAGCCTTTCCCTACAACACTTAGATGCACTCCTTAGCCCTTATAACACTTATACCAAGTGTTGGTCATGCCCTAGAGTGTCTTGACTTGTTTATTAATTTTTTAAAGACTATTTGTTTATATACATATGTCTTTATCTGTTATTAGGATCTTTGTGCGTGTCTAAGTCTTCACTTGACACCAAGCACTTATCCGACACTTCCTTCCGATCCACTCGCAACAGGTGAGTTCATACCCCTTAATCAATGTTTTAAATGTTTTTAAATGCTTTATGGGGGGATACAAGTAGAATTATGCTAGTTATTATATCAATCATATGTGATTAATAAGCAGCATTCAAATGATTGGCTACTCATTAGCCGTTTTACCAAACAGTTTCCTTCAAAAGTTTTTCATAAACACTTTATATGTTTAAAACTCCTTATTAAACTGTACATTTTACTCTGTATGTTTCATTTCAAACTCATTTACAATTGTATTTCAAACAAATGTTTCTTTATACTTAAGCTGTTTTATCAAACCCATGCTTTCAACCCGTTTTATAGATTGACATGAAGTCAATCTTTTCTTAGATAATAATTATGTTCAAAGGTTTTAGAAAACTTATTTTATGCTTTTATATTATAAATTGCATGCCTATATATGTATAGTTATATAAGAAATGTTTAAAAGACTTAGGAAGGCTATTCACCCTATTTCCTTTTCGCGCTTGAGAAGTGGTCTGGTGTGACATCGGGTATCCGTCCGAAGGTTGTTTAAATATTAGTTATATATCATATGTACATATATAGTCATAAAGGTCCTTCCAGTTCATCCAATGCCCTTGGGTAGCAAGGGTATACATCCATGTTCATACGTACTAGTTAAATTACTAGTAAGCTACCATATGGGTAGTTTAGGAAGATACTAGAACAATTACTAGAACGCGATATCATACAATAAGTCAGTTCATTCACGAGGCAATACTTGCTAGATAGAGAGAACATACATTACAGATAGTACACACAGTACATTACTATACATGCTAGATAGAGAGAGAACACACATTACAGCTAGCACACGTAGAACATTACAGTACATTACTATACTATTACATAGATATGTTTACATGATTATGCTTACATGAGTACGGTTACATATACGATAATAGGACATACATCACTATGTGCTATAGCATAAAACAAGTTCAGGATCTAATTATACCGATGAATCACAACGCATTGTGATAGTTATATCGGGTATACATGATCATAGCAATGTGGATGTTCACGGCTTGCATATACGCAGGGGTCGTGTAAAGGTCCCAAAATCCCTTTGACAAGGGAGTGTCTAGCATGGGATCTAGCCATCACATTATATCTTATCCCTCAAATAAGGCAATAGGAGTACATAAGTAGTCGTTTATCACAAATACTACAGTACTTAGAAGAATTACCATATACTTAAGGTAATTAGTACGATTGTAGTTCGACGCTACACCATAGTACTATTTCATTTTCCCATTACATTCACTTCGTGAACATTCACACGATGCACATTAATGTAGAAACTATATTTTTGGTTAATGATAATTAGAAATGGGAAAATACACACTCTTACAAGAGCCACACATACAGACACTAGATGCCTTGGTAGAAGGATACGATTAGTAGGAAACATAGGGCTTCCTAGGATCATACAAAACATTTTTATACTTACAGTTCATATACATTTTAAATACTTACATTTCATATATATATACAAATACTTACATACAAATTAAGACACTAAAATACTTATGATCTCACCAGCTTTAAAGTTGATAGTCTCTTTCAAAATAACTTTTATCCTCAGGTCAACCATAGACAGGTAACGATGCAAGGTTCAGAGAAGATGGTGCTCGCTCAAGACTCATCTTTCATTTTTATTTATACTTAGTGTCTATTATATATTGACAGAACACACTTGTATTAAAATTATATTATTAATGCAATGGATGATGTTGTTGTTTGTTTACTACTTTTCATTGTTGTGATACTGTACATGACGTCCTCCGCCCCAGAACGTTTCCGCTGTTCTTGGTTTTGGGGTGTGACAGATTGGTATCGGAGCATTGTTTATAGTGAATTAAGTATATCAACCCATAAAAGATATACTAACTATAAATACATAGGGATTAAAAATACTCTGACCAAGAGTTTATACTTTAAATAATAAAATATTTAATTAAGTATACGTGCCTGCATTCATACTAAAATCAGTGTCACTAGGACAGTACAAAAGAATTATGATTGTTGGGCAACACAGGTGGACTTAGAGACATATAGTCAAAACTGGGAAGATATAGCTTGATCAACTATATTATCCGAGGGTTGACTAGCATGTGCCTAAGTGTAGTTGTGTGGTTTCAACAAGTCTAAAATCTTACCAACCATACCACAATGAGAACAGTAGAACATAACATTAAACTTAAAATACTATAGGGGTATTTGGTGTTACTATAAGTACTTTATACTTGAGAAATAAAACGGGATCTTCATTACCAAGTTGATATTTGCTAAGTGGATACACTAAGGCTATATGTAATTAGGATGTTATAGACTTAGAATCTGTGAAAATTTTACTTTACCCTATTCTCTGTGAATTTGGAGTTAAGGTCACTTATTCGAAGGCCTATCCTGTTTCAATTACATATAACTGGTATGCACTTCACAAATAGCGATGTAACTAATGGAGATTTTCTAAATAATTATCTAGATAGTTCGTCTACTAATTATTTTCATACCCTAATTCTCGCGTCGATAACATGGCTGAACTCCATCCCCACAGCAACCAGTATCTCCCGAATGAAGTCATTGCTGGTTGGTTTGGAGAAGAACCAGTTAATGATCATCCTATCCCTTTGAATGATCACCGTGATGAAGACCTTTCGGACGGTGCTAATTCCAAACCCAAGGTTGAGAACCTACCCTAGGCAGCTCCCGTTCCAATTCCTAACCCTCGTCCGACTTTTCATGGCCCGACGCCTGAATGGGTGGAATGCTTAAAAACATGGAGCCAAGGACAAGATCAGCCCATGCCATTTAATGGTGATCGAAGCTTTTATGACCTAAGCAATGGGGGCTCATCAGACAGAATCTTGCCAATCTTGGTCCGCAGAGTGGCCCGAAATGAGATTCAAGGCAGGACAGCCCTACATCAGATCACCGAAGTTGTCGCCGATGTGAGAATGCATACCCTCCGCACCATTTGTCTAGAAGATGCTCGTGAGAGATCTGAGAGAAATGAAACCCTGCTGCAAGCACTGGCCGAATCACGAGCCGAAGTCATAGAACTCCGCGTACGCCAGAGAGTGTACAAAAGACACCTACTTGATGTGGAACGTCAACTGGCTGAACTAAGAGTTCACTAGAGGGATGACCGTCGGCAGTAATAGATGTTTTACTTTATTTTCCTTATTAAAAGGAATTGTTTTTCTGTCTATGCCCGATGTGGCATTTTCTATGAAACTATTTTGTACTGTAAGTACTTTTGGTTAGGTCTTTATGCTGTCAAGAACTATCTTCTCTGGATTTGATGTAAGACCTTTTACAGGGTCATTCTCCCGAACTTGTACGTCATGAATATCAAAGATATTGACAGTCGCCTAACTTCTATGTCATTCTTTATTCAAGTACTCTTATCATACTTTCATTAGAGTCTATCTGAAACATGCTTTAGTCAAGTCATTGGACTATAGTAATTTAACTCCGGAGACATTTCCAAGTCTCTTTTAGTGGTTGGATCATGTTATTCACCAACCAACGATACCTCGGCTTGAAAGACAAACGTCTTGAGACCATTCTACGAACTTACTTCTACCCATTACTAGGACTGCATCATAGGGATGTAGGTCAAACCTTCGCGAACATACCTCCAATCCATACTAGGACTGCATCATAGGGATGTAGGTCAAGTTGTCGAAAATATACTCTTACTCTTTACTTGAACCATGGAAGTACATCTAGGGTCAATCGGAATCGCTCACAAAATCCTTATCTTTCGTGTTAATAGAATCATGTCATCATCCAGAAACAATCAGCCGAGCAACGAAACCCCTATCCTCCATATCGACGCCACTACATTACAAGCTGCAGTAGCAGCTGCTGTGACAACTTTCCTTACACACATCAACTCAGGCAACACGAGCAAGACAGATAAAAGAGTCGAGAGTTCCGATGGTAGTACCAAACCGGGAAACCAAAAAATGGCAACAGTCATGGACTTGCAAAGCCGTAAGATTGAAAAGAAGAGACGATACCGTCAAGCCCAAAAGGAGCGCAAGAGAGCCCAAAGACTTGCTATGCCCCAGCCACAAGTGGCAACTCCTGCAGAACGCTTTAGGAAGCAATTTCTAAGGTGGAGTAATGAGGAAGGCACTCGTGTCCACATAACACTAGCTAAACACCGCACTCCCGCCACCAAAGCTAGTACTAGCCAGTCATGCCACCAATGCGGTGAGATAGGGCACTTCAAGAAAGATTGCCCTATAGCAAAGAACTCTGGCGCAGATGGGAAGATTCTCAAGATCACAGCTGCAGGAGAACCTGCTTCGGAACCACGTTAATGTAATTTAGGCGTTTCTTTGTAACAGAATTATAACCTATCCAAAACTAGTGCAACTAGAGTCTTATCTTTTGCGAGATCTCGTCAGTATAGGGATGCTCATGCTGCGTATACTTGTCTTTTGTAGTATACCTTATTCGCAGCAATGGTCTTGTAGTAGTCTAAAGTACTGTAACTCTGTTGATGGTTGCACGGTTGTGTTTTGTCTGTAAACGCCTTATGTTCAAATCTAATGTCTTTAAGTTTTCGTATGATTCCGACATTATCATACGACTTGATTCAATTTGATCCTCACAAAAACAGCTTCATATGTGCATCTCTTTGTCAGTAAACGTCTTTTTAGCGAAACCGTCATTTCAGAACACCGAAGTACTCATGCGAGGAGTACATCATAGTTCTTCTCTTTTTCGAAGAAATCCCTGAAGTACCACTCGTGCTGTACATCAAGTTCAATCCAAGGATTCATATGGTTGATCTATCACTGAGGAATGTATACATAAGATTGATATATAATCAAGGTTCTACAGGTTTAGAATTGATGATTCCACTTTAACTTCTTTTTCCTCGATGGGATGTGAGCTTAAAGAAGAATCAGTTATTCGACTACCTTTTCAATCTTAATTATATACGACTCGTATACACGAGATTGTGATTGTGAAACCATGTATGAATTCTAATATGAACTTCAGGACGGAGAACTTCCCAAGTCTACGAGTAATCGCATCGTCATGTGAACAAACTTAGAACCCAGTATGACTCCTGTAAACAGATCGCCCTATAGTCTAAACACCTACGGAGATACAAGAACAGCCCGGACAACCTAGCAAACTACACAGAAATAGAATTGGAAGACTAGGCTTCTCACCCTGGAGAGCCCCGGTATTATTCTTCCAGAGGTCGATAGATTGCATCGTATGTACCTTAGATATCGACGACTCCATCAAGATTTTCCATTAGAAATTGTTGTCTCTGCCTCGCATAGATGAAGCGGTTGAGCAAACACAAGGAAATAATTACTTTCAGAAATTGACCTGAGATCCGAATATCACCAGTTTGAGAGTGAAGGAAGGATGTCCGGAAGACTACCTTCCGAACTCGATATGGACACTTCGAGTCCGTGGTGATACCCCTCGGATAGGACCAATACACCCGAAGCATTCATGAGTTTAATGAATAGAGTCCGTGTAGATGTAAAATTGTAAAAGTCGAATATAGTGTTTTGTATAGTTTTGCATTTTATGTTATTTTACTAAGTCATCTTTATGCGAAGTGAAATGTCTAGACTTAGTATATTTTTTGTACACTCATGTTCCATATAAATAGGGACTGAGGTTAGAAGTAGAGAGAGACTTTTCGTAACAAATATCTCTTTTCTGCTTATGTAGTAATCAGTCTTTTACAATATGAGATCTGATTAATATTTACTCTTCGTGTTCTAAATCTTCAATTACTCAAATCAAACTTTGCTTTCTCAAATCTCGATAACAATTCTCTTCAATTGGTATCAGAGCAACATTCAAACTGCTTCGATCTGATTTTCGTGTTAGAATCATTTGCTTTTTGAGTTGCAACTTTACTCAAAATTTTCCACGCATTTTGGTTTTGAAAATCACATTTGATCTTCAGATTTGAATTGATTTTGTCTTTGAATTGTTAAGTCGAGTAATCTATTAGTGATTTGTGATCAATTCAATTGATCAAATTCTCTATTTCATCAAGTTTTTCAAGCTTTCTGAAAATTTTTGTGTTCATCAATGGCGAACTTCAACATGAATACAATGACTTCCATCTCTCACTTGCTTGGTTCTTCAACCAAAATTCCGATGTTAATTCCAGAATACTATAATCAGTGGGCTGATAGAATGGAAGATTACTTAAATGGAATTGATGAAGAACTTTGGAATTGTATCGATGGAACAGTGCAAGCTCCTGTTAATGTTCAACCAATTGGTCCATCTACTACATCTACTGAAGTTGCTGATCAAGAAAAACGGTTGAAGAATAATGAAAAGAGGTGCATGAGGGAACTAAGAGGTGCTCTACCACCTGTGGTTTACAATTACATCCGTAGTTGTAAAACAGCCAAGGAGATCTGGAACACTCTAAAAGAGATGTATCAAGGTAGCGAAAAGACGAAGATCAACTCTGTGAAGCAATGTCTAGTTGAACTGAAGGAATTTAGACAAAAGGATGCAGAAACTCTTGAAAATTACTATGATCGTCTAAATGAGCTTATGTTTCATTGCAATAGGTATGGAATCACTAGGTCTCTCATGGAGTTCAATTTAACTTTCATTATGGGTCTTCGCAAGGAATGGCGAAGTGTGAGCATGATGATTAAGAATCAACAGAGTTTTGATACAACTAAATTGAATGATCTCTACAATCAATTGAAAACACATGAATGTGAAGTTTCAGAAATGTATGAAGAATCAAAACAAAGTATTGGAGGTCCTTTGGCTCTTGTTTCAAAGGTATCAGAAACTGATGTTAATGAAAAAGATGGTTCAGATGATAAAGGATTTTTGATGAACTCTGATGATGAAGCTGTGGCATTCTATTCAAACAACAGAGTTAAGAAGTTTTTCAAAAAGCCTTTTAATCCAAAAGGAAAGGCTAGTGATGTGAAGAATGCAGTCACAAGAACTGGAGGGGAGGAGAGGAAGAAATTGGAGAAAACTGATGAGAAACAAAAAGATGAGAAAGAAGTGAAGAAACTGAAAGGTGATTCAAGAATTTACTGTCACTACTGCAACGGTGCAAATCATTTTGCAGCTGATTGCGTGTTGTGAAAGAAAGAAGAGAAGAAGGAAAAAATTAAAGATGAAACATACTACTCTGAAAAGATTGAAGAGATACGTGTTAAGACCAAAGGAGTGTCTTTGGTTGCGAAAGGTGAAACTGACAATGAAGAAAATGGTACGTATCAGATCTGGTCTTCAGGATCTGATGACGACGAAATGAGGCATCCCACACATGGAGCAATGTTCGCAAGTTTTGAAGATTGCGAAGAGGAAATTTCAGGAAGGTGCTTCGTATCCAAATCCACAGCCAAATCACCCATGACAACCAAGGTACGTGCAATACTTGAATCTTTTGATATTTCTTTATATGCTTATGATGCTAAAATTGTTTCATTTGATGAAACTGTGGCTTATTTTGATTATGTTATTGTGTTTGCTAGTACTGAAGCTCAAAAATTAATTATGCAACTAGGTGAGACAAGGAGAGAATTAGAAATAAAGAGGAGCAGAGTAGAAAAACTTGAAATGCAGATCAAAAATATAGATTGTGATAGGAGTAATCTTACAAATGATGTTAGGTTGTTGCTAGCACAAAGGAACATATATTGTAATTCTGCCAAACGGCTATATGCAAAATTAACTGCTTTACATCATTCTTCTGACATTAGCAAAGAACAACATAGACAACTGTTACCTTTTCTTGAATATGAACGTGAAAAAGTTGATGTCGTTTCTTATGATTGTGAAAGTACAATTGCTCAATTTGACAAAATACCTGATGATAGATATACATATGGTATTGTCAAAATTGATGAATTTCTGAATGCTGATGAGTTAGTTAACATTGTCAATGAAAGTTTGACAAAGAGTGAACAAGTGAAAATCTTAAAGAAAACAGAAAATTCAACTCTTGCCTCTCAATTCAATTATGCTGATATTGATGAAAATTCAGATAATATGAGTGAAATCAGTGAGATAGAAGAGGAAGAAGAGGTAGATTGTTCTCAATTGTCAATAGTTAATATCACATCTAAGATTAAAGATAAAGAAATTATTGTTGATTCGATAGTAGAGGATGAAATTGATAAACCTTTAACTTCACAACATTGTAAGTTTGATAATGTGGAAGTTGAAAGCTGGAAATCTGATGATAATGAAGAAAACAGAGAAGAAAAGAAAGATTCAAATGAAACACCTCAACGAGTTGTGGTTGATCAAGTGTTTGAAAATACAAAAGAATTTGACAAAATTTTAAATGACAAAGGAGCACATTATTTGGAAACCAACACAGTGGTATATCCAAATTTTGTATGTACTGATAAAACCATTTTTCCAAATCAAGTTTTTGTCACTACTGGAAATGCTGAGAAAGTTCATCCTGAATTCAACAAAATGATTGAAAAAAATAATCTAAAGTCAACCACAGAAGGTTTTTTCGCAAATCAAAACACAGAAGAAAACAATTTAACTCAAAATTCTTATGTGTTTCAAAAACAAAAATCATTACAAAAATGGGTGGTTAAAGGTGAAAAACCAAACAAAATTTTTGAAAAAGTTGAAAAATCAAAGGCTGAAGTGAAATTAAATTCTCATGAATTCAAATTGATGGTTGGAAATTATTCAACAGAAAATAATGTTTCAAAAAGAAAAGCAAGAAAAGCAGTTTTCTGGCAAGTTGTGTCAAATGACAAACCAAGAGATGAAAAAGAACAAATTTCAAAAACAAAATCATCTAAATTTCAGAGCAATAATAAACAAACAAATTTTGTTGATAAAAGTCCATATGTTCGCAAATATGACAACAATCGAAAATTTGAGAATTCGCAAAAATTTGCAAATAATCAAAAGTTTCAAAATGTTGGCAAATTCACGAAAACTTCATCAAGTTTGTCAGATTCAACTCAAGCAAAAATAAAATTTTCACCAAAACTACCAAATTTTCCAAATCCTTCAGTTTCAGAACAGACCAAAGTTTCATGTACAAAAGGAAAATCTAATGTAAGTACAATCAATCGATGGTTTGAAGGGAAAGGAAGAAAATATCAAAGTGGGAAGTTTTCAGAGCAACAAATCAAGAATGCATTTGACAAGTTCGCACATAACTCTTCCACTACTAGTTCATCATCTTATCATTCGCAAGTTCCAGTTCAAAAATGGAAACCAGTTATCAAAAATGTGAATGTTGTGAAGGATAAGATTACAATCAATGAAAATCCAAAACTATTGAATGACTATATCTCAATATCTAGATCTGATGATATTGATATAATGGATTCTGTCACAAACAAAGTGAAAACATGGTTTTTAAATTCAAAGAATTTGTTTCATTCTACTAATGATGGACCCAACAAGTCTTGGGTTCCTAAATTCTTTCAATAAATGTAGGTGATGTGTGACGAGCAATATGATTTGAAATGGTATATTGATAGTGGTTGCTCTCGTCATATGACTGGAAGAAAGGAAAACTTGCGAGATTATAGAAGCTTGGAAAATGCAGGAGTAGTCAAATTTGGGAATAATCACAAGTGTCAAGTGAAAGGCTATGGGAAAGTCACAAATGGAAAATTCACTGTTAATAGAGTTGCTTATGTAGAAGGACTTCAACACAATTTGATAAGCGTGTCACAACTTGTTGTTGGTACTGGAAATCAAGTTGTATTTAATGAAGATGGAAGTATCATTTCAAATGCGAAGTCAAATGAAATACTTCTTAAATCCAAAAGATATGGTGATATGTTTACACTGGACATCAAACCAATTGTGGGAAAACCTGCTGTGTGTTTACTATCAAAAGCATCTAATGATCTCAGCTGGCTTTGGCATAGAAGATTGTCACACTTGAACTTTTGAAATATTAATAAACTTGTCACTGAAGATTTAGTTCGAGGGTTACCAGTACTAAAATTTGACAATGATTCTTTGTGTGCAGCTTGCGAACAAGGAAAACAACATCAAAAAGGTCATCCGATTGTGATAGATTCAAAAATCGTAGAACCATTGGAACTTCTTCACATTGACTTATGTGGACCGTCGACTGTTGATACAATCAATAAAAAGCGGTATATTTTAGTTGTTGTAGATGATTTTTCTCGATTCACATGGGTGTTTTTTCTCAGGTTGAAATCTGAAGTTGCTCAGATGATGATTGATTTTATTAAAAAGACAGAACTTAGTCTGAAGAAGAATGTACGAAAAATTAAAAGTGATAATGGTTCTGAGTTTAAAAATCAAACTCTTGATATTTTTCTCACAAGCAAAGGCATTTCGCATAATTTCTCATCACCATATACTCCACAACAAAATGGTGTTGTTGAAAGAAGAAATCGATCTCTATGCGAAGCAGCCATAACCATGTTAACATATGCGAATCTACCTCAATATCTTTGGGCAGAAGCAGTGTCCACTGCATGTTTTACTCAGAATCGATCGTTCATTCATCGAAGATTCAATGTTACTCCATATGAAATAATCAATAATCGGAAACCTAATGTAAAATTCTTTCATGTTTTTGGTTGCAGGTGCTTTATCATGAATCTCAAAGATAATTTGTCCAAGTTCCAAGCTAAAGCTGATGAAGGCATATTCTTAGGATATTTATAGAATTCAGTTGCATACAGAGTGCTTAATAAAAGAACAAGAAAAGTTGAAGAAACTTTCAATTTAACGTTTGATGATTACTATCTTAAACAAATAGATAGTAAATTTGAAAATAAATCAATACTTGTGGATTCAAATACTCAAATTGATAATTCTGAAATCAATGATTATGATTATGACTTAATTTTCGGAATTCCTGACAGGGCAATTGAAGCAGAAAATAAAGCTCCTGATAATCAAACATCAGAATCCTCAAAACATACTGATGATTCGACAATAACTACAACATCAATAACGTGTGAAAGTACGCATGATATTCGTATGGAGGAGGAACATACGAGTATTCATGAAGATAGTCAGCCAACTTTCGAGGGGGAGAATGAAATTATGAATCATCAAGTTGAGGGGGAGCATTCGCAGAATCAACAGGAACATCATTTTGAGGGGGGCATCAAGATGAAGATCATGTTGAGGGGGAGCATGATGAAACAGAGACAATTAATCTTGATGAAAATGATGACTTTCATGAACTAAATGATAATTTTTCTGTTGCAGGATCTGAAAATGAAGATATGTATGAAGATGCACCATTAGAATTTGATCCTAATTTTCCACCACTTGAGAAATGGACAAGAAATCATCCAAAAGAACAAGTAATTGGCAATCCACAAGATGGTGTGTTGACTAGAGCTCAAATTCGTGCGAAAAATGAGGTACTAAATGCGAACCAAGAACTATGTATGTTTAATGTTTTTATTTCGAAAATAGAGCCAAAGACAGTAAAAGATGCTATGGAACACTCAGATTGGGTTGTTGCTATGCAATCTGAACTGGCTGAATTTGAACGAAACAAGGTTTGGAGATTAGTTTCTAAACCTTCTGATGTTTCAATTATCGGATTAAAATGGATTTTTAAAAACAAAACCGACAAAGATGGCAATATTATTCGAAATAAAGGTAGACTAGTGGTTAAAGGTTATTCGCAACAAGAAGGGATAGACTATGAAGAAACATTTGCACCTGTTGCAAGACTTGAAGCAGTTCGCATATTTTTAGCCTATGCAGCTCACAAAGACTTTGATGTTTATCAAATGGATGTTAAATGTGCATTCTTAAATGGAGAACTAGAAGAAACAGTGTATGTTGAACAACCACCAGGATTTATAAGCAATGAACATCCTAATCATGTTTACATCCTAGATAAGGCTGTATATGGATTAAAACAAGCACCAAGAGCCTGGTACACAACACATACAAATTTCTTGAAACAATCTAAATTTAAACAAGGATCAGTTGACCCCACATTATTTCGCAAGAAAGTTGGATGTCATCTAATGCTTGTTTAAATTTATGTTGATGATATTATCTTTGGCTCAACTGATCCAGCATTGTCAATTGAATTTGAAAATCTAATGAAAAGTCGGTTTGAAATGAGCATGATGGGAAAAATTAATAATTTTCTTGGCTTAAACATAAGACAAAACAGGGATGGAATCTTAATCAATCAAGAAAAATATACGAAGAATTTGCTTGAAAAGTTTGGAATGTCTAATAGCACGAAACTGAGAGTACCAATGGCAGAAGGAACAAGACTAACTCCTTCGTTAGATGCTCCTGTTGTTGATTTAACACTTTATCGAAGCATGATAGGGTCTTTATTGTACTTAACTGCAAGTAGACCTGATATTATGTTTTCGGTTTGCAATTATGCTAGATATCAAGCTAATCCCAGAGAACCTCATTTGACTGTAGTGAAAAATATTTTTCGCTATCTTAAGGGAACAGTTTCTTTAGGACTTTGGTATCCTACAAAAACGAGGTTTTTCATTCAATCTTTTTCAGATTCTGATCTAGGAGGATGTACTTTGGATAGGAAAAGTACGAGTGGTGGATGTCAACTATTGGATGGGAAGTTGGTGAGTTGGCAATCAAAGAAACAAACTTGTGTGGCTATATCAACCGTTGAGGCAGAATACATTGCTGCTGCTGCTTGCACTTCGCAAATTATTTGGATTCAGAGCCAACTTCGTGACTATGCAATAAACATGAAAAAGATTCCTTTGTATTGTGATTCGCAAAGTGCAATTTGCATTTGTCATAATCCAGTACAACATTCAAAGACAAAACACATTGCTCTTCGATATCATTTTATCAAAGATCATGTGGAAGATGGGAATATTGAATTTTATTTTGTTAAAACAACTGAACAACTTGCTGATATTTTTACAAAACCTCTTGATGAAAAATCATTTGTTAGAATTTTAGCAGGTTTGGGGATGATTAATGCGAATCCAATTTCAAAAACTCATGCCTAAAAGTCTGGTTCAGCAGTTATGAGTCAAATTTGTTCAGAGGTTACTGTTCATTCAGAGACTTCGCATGGCTTCGCATCCACATCTTTTCGCATCTGAGATCATAACAACTAAGGTAAGGTTTACGACTAATTTTGTAGTTTTTTTTTTAACTTTTGAAAAATCAAAAATCCAAAAATATTTTATTTTGTTATGTTTTTAATTTTGAAAAATTAAAAATCCAAAAAGATTTTATTTTTTTTTATGTTTTTTTAATTTTGAAAAATTCAAAAATCACAAAAATATTTTTGTTTTCTTTGTTCTTTAAACTTTGTGTGCTGAGAATTTAATACAGGGCTTAAATGCGAAGATGTCATACTTATGTGTTTCTACGGGAAGGTATCAAATTTCTTTTAAAAACTAGCTAGGATGTCCCTAGAAGCATGCTGTTGTATGTAGACCAAAAGCCTCAACAAGACTCTATGTGTGAAAATAAAGCCTTAATGAAATTATCACATGAAAATTTCTTCCTAAAAAGGCTTATATTCGCATAAGTCAAAAGAGCTACTTTACTCTTCTCAAATGAGTTAAGAGTTTTCTGTTTTGTCCATTATAATAGAGGTATACTTCGATTCTTATCCAATCTTTTTATACTAAACAATTCCTACACTCCAAATTTTTGAAGAGATTTGTCCTTGAGGTCTTTGATCAAACCAATCAAAACCTAGACAAATCACAAGTCTGTGTTTATGATCTAACATCATGAGTCCGTGATGGAAGTGAAACCCAAAAATCATAAACCTTAAGGAATTGACGGGGAACTTTGTTCCAGATTTTTATGAAACCTTTGTTTCAGTATCAAAAATTTCGAAACTTCAAATCATATTCAATTCGTATGTGTGGTCTTGATCAAATATTCACAACCAACAATGTTTGTTACCCAACAAGATCCAGAACAAATTTTCTTTTGAATATGATTTCTGTGTAAGTTTCATTCGCAAATCCTAGTCATGATAAATTAATATTTTCACAAGCCAACTTGTCACTGACTACACTGGTCAAACAAGTAATTTCATTTACAATTTCTCACCTTATGTTAAGGCTGATATGTAATGAAATCTAAAACCAATCCAAAATGTCTTTTAAAAGAAGCCCTTCGATACTTCTCTACAAGTATTCGATTGTAATTCACGGAAACTACACAAGCTGTTGATTATCTCTCTTGATGATTAACGAAGCAACCTTTGCCTGGGGTTTCACTGCATTCATGTCAAATTAAATTTTCGACATCACAAAATTCCAAATTTTTTGTTTCTCATCTTATTCTGTTGACACAATGCACACACGAAATCCTTGAGCATCTGAGTAAAACCAACTCAGACTGATGATTTCGCAAATCTGGCATATGACTTCACTTTATATCCTAAAAGTGAAAGAGTCTTGACTCCATGCGAAGGGTTTTAACGGTTCAGATTCTATAACGGGAAACTTGACAGGCTGTGTACTCAAGATGGTTGGTATTCTATCCGGTTTTCAAGGAGATGTGACAGTTACTTTTGAAGCATGGTTATCTTT
Source organism: Lactuca sativa (assembly GCF_002870075.4). Lineage (NCBI taxonomy): Eukaryota > Viridiplantae > Streptophyta > Magnoliopsida > Asterales > Asteraceae > Lactuca > Lactuca sativa. The sequence goes on from NC_056631.2 coordinate 147,745,658, forward strand.
TGCAGTCATGATCCGATTTTCAAGGTGCCACATCGGATAACATTAAATGCATTCCGCTTTAATTTCAAATCAATTTGAGTAACCTATAAAAGGGGGATCAAGAACACTATATATGGTTACGCAAACAGAAATCTCACAAACCTTCAAAGTTTCAACCTTGATCAAACTTCATCTTTTTCAAACCCTAAAAATGGCAGCCACTCAATCCAACACTGATGAAGTTCTTTCTCAATCCCTGATGAAAATCCAAAGCACAAACTATCAAGTTGATCCAAATGTATCTTCTTATCCTGAAGGCTTGAAGATGCTTATCGTTGCCCTGAAACGATCACCTCTGTCAACTGCCATGTTTAGTTCCTTCGTTGTTCCGATGACAGGGTTATCCTTGGTAGCTTCAACAGCATCATACAATCATACAGCGGATGTGATAACATTCAACTTAATCAACAACAAACGGGTTAAACTGTCCAAGAAGATGTTTGTTGAATTCTTGCAGATTCCAAACAACCCTCCATTTGTCAAACCTGTTAACTCTCAACTCATTCACATGTTCAACGAGATGGACCATCAACCAGAGCTTGAGAAGATCAGTGACTTTCGAAAGTCTGGGTTGCCGTGAATTTCTTATTTGGAATTTTTCTCAGATGTCTTACAGGAAGATCAGTTGGACTGGATAGATGACGAATGGAAGTATATGCCATGGTTATAGGCATATACTATGATATAAACGTTGATTATGCAACCCAATTATGGAAGGAATTTGTTAAGAGTCTTGAAAACACAAATTCGGAAAAGGGGATTTCGTGTGCAAGATATTGGAGGTTGATTCTGGAGAAGGTCTATGAAAAAGAAGCAATTCCAGTAAGGGAGGATGTTGAAGTTGCTGAATTTTCTTTGTATCAGTTTCCAAAGGCAGTAGAAGATGGTGAAGCAATCTTTATTCATGTGGCTCGCATTCCAGATGCGATGCTTCGCAAGGTATCTCAAACTCATAAAGTCTTGGTGAGATATTTGCGAACAGTTGATCAATCAGAGCAGACTGGAGTATTATTGGATGTTGCTGCTCCATCAAAGAAGAAAAAGCTCATAAAGAAGGATGTGAAAGGTTCATTTACACAACAAGTTCAAGATGAAGATATTCAGATTGAAGAAACTTCATCTAAGTCAAAGAAAGAAATAATACCTTCTAAGTCTGGGGTATTGAAGAAAATTCACAAGGCCGAGGTGAGCAGTAAAGGCGTTACTATTCGTAGTATTCCAGCTCCGGTTTCTCCAGGAAAGAAGAGGCAAAGAGCTGAAGATGTTGCCAAGACCATGCAACGTACTCTCATCAAAAGAAAGAAGATGGTGATTCGCAATGAATCATCTGATGAAGAAGTAGTACCAGAAACTCCATCAGTAACATCTACGGTAAATGTTTCATTACCTATCATCCATACTTCGCAAATCTCTACCACCTTACCACTCACCAAACCACTCGAAATAGTCACTACCAAATCAGTTTTTGAAGAGGTACCTATTTCTGATACGGTTGTCAACGTATCTGATACGAGGGCACCTATCATGAGTGTTGCAACCACAATCCCAATCTCCTTACCTATTTCTTTACCAATTGTTTCAATTCCATTTACAACTTTATCCACCACCTTATCAATTTTTGATCATGCTCTTCAAAACCCATTTACAACACTTTTTCCATCACAATTGTTTCAATTCCATTTACAACTTTATCCACCACCTCATCAATTTTTGATCATGCTCTTCAAAACCCAATCACTCGAAAATCCTCAACCTTCGCAACCTTTATCTGATAATGAAACTGATGGAGGAGCCTTTGGAGGGATAATTGAAGACATTCATTTTGATTCAGAGGAGGAGGATATTCCTGATCATATGCTTATGACAGGAAAAGAAATTTAAATCTTGAATCAGAAGTCGAATGCTATTATTCAGTCGCAAGTTGATTCTGGCAGGATGTCTTCTATATCAGCAATGGAGGTTGATGTAATGATCAAAGGTGCTGAGAAGCGTATTATGGAGAAGGTTGATCAATCTGACAAGAATAATGAGCTTCGCATTCAAGCACAAGGGAGCAATTTTTCTTCAGTGGTCAAGGATTTGAAAGCTGTTGCAAAAGAACGTCATGTTCTTTTTGTACAGGATGTGAAGAAAGTTCGGGAGGATGTCAACTATAAGCTTCAAGAGTTGAAATCTGAACTTGCGAAGGAGCTTCAGGATATTCATACTCAAAATGTTGAAGTTCAAAAGCAGATTGCGGAGGTTTCTTCAAAAATACAAAAGTTTGTTGATGTTCCTATTCTTGAAGCCCATCACGAAGACACAAAGGAGAAGTTTGATTAGCTGACCAAGTTGGTGACTGAGCTTAAAATGGTGGTTTCGCAATCTTCACCTACACAAATTCTCACTCCTGAGTTCTTGTCTCTAAAGATTAATACTTTAGAACAAGCAATTCAGAAAGCTCTTGTCCACTCGCCAATTTTACTTCTTTACTACCAAAGGGTGCCCCACCTGCTTTCACAGGGGTGCAAGGGGGAGAGAAAAGTTTAAGTAAAGAAGAGGATGCGAAGACAGTTGGAAAAGTTATATCTACTCAGCTTATAACTACTCTTCCCATACTTACAAAGCCAATTTCCTCAACCACAGTAACCACAAAAACGATTGCCAAAAGAATCGTTATTGGAGAAAAAGAAGGAGGTTCAAGTTCAAAACCTCAAACAGATATGGTGGGAAAAGGAAAAGGGATATTATATGAAAAACCAAAGGAGGAAAAGAAAGCTGAGGCTGAAGCAGAGTTGGAAAGGATGAGGCAAGTACAAAGCATCATGAGGCAGAGGGCAAGTGATCCTCCCACGATGAACAAAGGAGATCCTGCGAAGCTTTACTCTTACGAAACTATAGAGTCAAAAGTTGTGGGGAGGGAAATGTACGAATTCAAGAAGAAGCCAAAGAGAAGTTATGATATTGCGAATTCAGACAATTGTCAGCTGGATTTTCCAATAAATGAAATGCTATTCATCACTGCTCAGTACAAGATTAGTGAGAAGTATGATAATCCTGATGATTATATACACATGAAAATCAGATTTCATGTTGTTTTGGGGAAGAATCCAGATGAAGTTTGGTCTTTAATGAAGATCAAAAAGGTGCTGACAATCAAGAAAGACATATTGTTTGAAGACATGCTTCAAAATTTTCGTTATTTTGTTATCCGAGCAGACAACAAGCAATATGACTTCACTGTAGCAGATTTTCCTCTGATGAACTGCAATGATTTAATTCAAGTGGCTCTGATTTTGAAGCATATGGAAGAAAATAAGCTCAAAGGCTCTGAGACTGAATTGTTCAAGATAGGCTTCGCACATGTGAAGACAGACATCGACAATTACTTTGATTGTTTGGCTCTTACAGATGAAGAACTGGCTAATGTGCTGGGAAGAGAAGTGAACGTTCCTTAGGAAGAAACTTTATCTCAATCAGCATTATCGAAATATGTTGTTGGGGAAATATGCCTGAAACCTTTCGGCATGGTGTTTTCTGGAAGAGATACAAAAGGGAAACCTAAGAAGTTCTTGTTTAAAGTCTCAGAGGTGGAAAGATATAATTCTTCGCAATATACGCACTTTATTGTTCGTATGAACAATTGCAAGAAGAACAATGAAGGAGACAAGAAAGATCTCAAGAAGGTGATCTCCTGGTATGGAGAAGTGCGAAAGACAATCCACTCAGCTGTTCAAAAGCTTATGGGATGAATAGCTTCGACTGTTTACAAAGGGGGAGAATGTAGATGTAAAATTGTAAAAGTCGAATATAGTGTTTTGTATAGTTTCGCATTTTATGTTATTTTACTAAGTCATCTTTATGCGAAGTGAAATGTCTAGACTTAGTATATTTTTTGTACACTCATGTTCCCTATAAATAGGGACTGAGGTTAGAAGTAGAGAAAGACTTTTCGTAACAAATATCTCTTTTCTGCTTATGTGGTAATCAGTCTTTATCAATATGAGATCTAATTAATATTTACTCTTCGTGTTCTAAATCTTCAATTACTCAAATCAAACTTTGCTTTCTCAAATCTCGATAACAATTCTCTTCAATATCTACCCTTGTAGTAAGAAGGAACCCGCGGAAACATTTCCCTCGGATATACTTTTCGCAAAGTTCTCTGAACACGAGTTTTGGAATTGAAGAGTCAAAATTTCCTAGGACACACTATTAGTGATGTGGAAATTCTTGTGTACTCTGCCAATTTATCAAAACCGTTGAGAATTTGTCGACACCAGAGACGCCGACAAGAATTTGCCAAATTCTAGGTCTTACAGACCTACTGTCATAGTTCATCCAGAACTCCTCGCAAGTCACAAAAACCTTTACGACTTTGACCCAGCAGGGGGTGGCCCTTGACTGGGAAGTTAAACAAGAAAAAGAAACCTTGGAGATTCCAAGTAAGAGACCAAGTTCTTTAGGAAAACTCACTCTGGGAATGGCTTAATGCGCTTTGTAAAGCGTGGAAAGCTAAATCCAAGATAGTCAGGACCTCCGAGATTCTTACTAGAATCGGTCCTGTATCTCATAGACTAAACCTACTCCGCGAACTCAATAACGTACATTTTACCCTTCGTGTCTCGATCTTGAAACCGTACCTTTCCGTTAGGACCCTCGTATGTTCGACCCGACGAGATTGAGATTAACGAGATCCTCGCCTTCGTATTAGAACCGTAGTGACCCTCGACCAAGAGGTCAAGCGGACGAAGCAACGCTGTCGCCAGATAGTGAAGGTTTGTTAGGATACCAACCGAGGACCCGCATTCACTTATGAGCGTGAGAACCAATCGATTAGAAAGTTTCCACCTCATGACTCGATCATTCATGCCTACTTCCTTACCTAAATTCTAATTTCGGGATGAAATTCCCTTTAACAGGGGGATGATGTGACAACCCGGAATTTTCATTCGGTCAACCCCTAAAAGTCAATCACTTCATATTATAAGTCAAGTTCACTTTTACTTGTTTTTGGGAAAAATAAGTTCATTTGATTATTTTAATAATCAATCTTTAAACAAATGGGTGAAAGAAAGTGTCGTCTCGGGTTTTGAAATTTAAAAACCGCAAACACCTTGTGTCTTAGAAGTTCACGGCCAAACTTTTATGTTTGGGTCGAAAAATCATCCAAAAACGTAAACTCATGCCTTAAGCATGAGTTTACTCCCCAAAAACTAGTCATTTTGTGTTTACTCCCCATTTACCAAAAGAGTAAACTCCAAAAATCCTCTCAAGTATCATCCAAGTTTTGTTCAAATATCTTCAATCTAGTAAGTGTTTCTAGCCCTTTCAAGTTAGTATATCACTTAATCTAGTGATTGTACATCCTTTAATCCATCCATTTATGTGTTTTGACTAGTTTTTCCAAAACACCAAGAACACCAAGAACACACACTAGTGTTCTTGGACTTTAAGTTCATTTCAAGCTTCCACAATGTAAGTACTTCTATCCTAGAGTCATTTAAAGCTAGCTATACATGTTTATATCAAAGAAAAGTCCCAAGAACACCAAGAACAAGGTGTTCACTGTTTTGGGAGGCTCCCAAAACCGTAAACACCAAATTTAGTGCCTTAGGGTGCTTTAGGGTGTCTAGATGCTTTACAATGCCTTAAGGACTTGTCCAGATCCATCCTTGATGTGTATATCACCTAAAAGAACAAGAAAACAACCATTTATACGTGTTTATAGTTTGGGGATCTAACAAAACTGTAAACACCCCCAAAAGGTGTTTAAATGTCCCATAAAAGTCCCATGGTTGTTCCTTATGTCTAAATCTAACCTAGACTATTGCCATGAATTAGCTAAGGACTTGAAAACCCCCAAATACCAAACTTATGACTTTAAGGTAATAAACTCATGAGTCTAAGGTAGTAAACTCATGAGTTTAAGGTAGTAAACTCATGGAGAAATGGTCCTTAGACCGTAAACTCCATTTAGGAGTGTTTTGATGCCACACAACACTTCCTAAGGCTTAAACATGAAGTAGGAATGTTTGGAATAGCTTAGAAGACTTCAAAAAAACAAATGGTCAAAAGGTTAGGAGTTTACGATTGTAAACTCAAGAGTTTACGACCGTAAACTCAAGGGGTGTGGTCTTTAGGGAGTAAACTCATTTTAGGAGTGTTCCTTGAACCCCAAACACACTAGCCTTTCCCTACAACACTTAGATGCACTCCTTAGCCCTTATAACACTTATACCAAGTGTTGGTCATGCCCTAGAGTGTCTTGACTTGTTTATTAATTGTTTAAAGACTATTTGTTTATATACATATGTCTTTATCTGTTATTAGGATCTTTGTGCGTGTCTAAGTCTTCACTTGACACCAAGCACTTCTCTGGCACTTCCTTCCGATCCACTCGCAACAGGTGAGTTCATACCCCTTAATCAATGTTTTAAATGTTTTTAAATGCTTTATGGGGGGATACAAGTATAATTATGCTAGTTATTATATCAATCATGTGTGATTAATAAGCAGCATTCAAATGATTGGCTACTTATTAGCCGTTTTACCAAACAGTTTCCTTCAAATATTTTTCATAAACACTTTATATGTTTAAAACTCCTTATTAAACTGTACATTTTACTCTGTATGTTTCATTTCAAACTCATTTACAATTGTGTTTCAAACAAATGTTTCTTTATACTTAAACTGTTTTATCAAAACCATACTTTCAACCCGTTTTATAGATTGACATCAAGTCAATCTTTTCTTAGATAATAATTATGTTCAAAGGTTTTACAAAACTTATTTTATGCTTTTATATTATAAATTGCATGCCTATATATGTATAGTTATATAAGAAATGTTTAAAAGACTTAGGAAGGCTATTCACCCTATTTCCTTTTCGCGCTTGAGATGTGGTCTGGTGGGACATCGGGTATCTGTCCGAAGGTTGTTTAAATATTAGTTATATATCATACGTACATATATAGTCATAAAGGTCCTTCCAGTTCATCCAATGCCCTTGGGTAGCAAGGGTATACATCCATGTTCATACGTACTAGTTAAATTACTAGTAAGCTACCATATGGGTAGTTTAGGAAGATACTAGAACTATTACTAGAACGCGATATCATACAATGAGTCAGTTCATTCACGAGTCAATACTTGCTAGATAGAGAGAACATACATTACAGCTAGCACACACAGTACATTACTATACATGCTAGATAGAGAGAGAACACACATTACAGCTAGCACACGTAGAACATTACAGTACATTACTATACTATTACATAGATATGTTTACATGATTATGCTTACATGAGTACGGTTACATATACGATAATAGGACATACATCACTATGTGCTATAGCATAAAACAAGTTCAGGATCTAATTATACCGATGAATCACAACGCATTGTGATAGTTATATCGGGTATACATGATCATAGCAATGTGGATGTTCACGGCTTGCATATACGCAGGGGTCGTGTAAAGGTCCCAAAATCCCTTTGACAAGGGAGTGTCTAGCATGGGATCTAGCCATCACATTATACCTTATCCCTCAAATAAGGCAATAGGAGTACATAAGTAGTCGTTTATCACAAATACTACAGTACTTAGAAGAATTACCATAGACTTAAGGTAATTAGTACGATTGTAGTTCGACACTACACCATAGTACTATTTCATTTTCCCATTACATTCACTTCGTGAACATTCACACGATGCACATTAATGTAGAAACTATATTTTTGGTTAATGATAATTAGAAATGGGAAAATACACACTCTTACAAGAGCCACACATACAGACACTAGATGCCTTGGTAGAAGGATACGATTAGTAGGAAACATAGGGCTTCCTAGGATCATACAAAACATTTTTATACTTACAGTTCATATACATTTTAAATACTTACATTTCATATATATACAAATACTTACATACAAATTAAGACACTAAAATACTTATGATCTCACCAGCTTTAAAGTTGATAGTCTCTTTCAAAATAACTTGTATCCTCAGGTCAACCATAGACAGGTAACAATGCAAGGTTCAGAGAAGATGGTGTTCGCTCAAGACTCATCTTTCATTTTTATTTATACTTAGTGTCTATTATATATTGACAGAACACACTTGTATTAAAATTATATTATTAATGCAATGGATGATGTTGTTGTTTGTTTACTACTTTTCATTGTTGTGATACTGTACATGACGTCCTCCGCCCCAGAACGTTTACGTCGTTCTTGGTTTTGGGGTGTGACTATAGATTAAGGAAAAAAAGAACTTGTATATATGATTTCGATTCGTTAGCGATCTTCTAGGTTTGATCTTCAGTTTTTGTAAACAAGAAACTGAAATTAACTCTCTTTGATTCACTTTGCTTCAATTGGGAGAATGGTTAACAACGAGGATATGATCTATGTTTTGATTTGATATACTAGGGTTATTCGACTTAGAATCTGTACAACCCAAATTATTCATCGTTTCAATTACACAATCCGAAATTTGAATAGCTTAAATTAATACCTATTTTGTGAAAGAATGGTTGATAATCAAGATTGAATAAGAAGGTTGAAGTTATGAATTTGAAGTAATAAGAATTTGTTGATAATCGAGATTGACCGAGGGTTTTCTGATCGTTTTTGGCTACGTGAATCAATTAGGATTTGTTTCGAGTATGAATCAGAGAATGAATTCGAGCTAGAATCAGAATAAAGAGCTCGGCTTTGCAATCGATTTAGGGTTAATCTGAAACAAATTTGTGATGGAAGGGTTTGCAATTGATGAAAGGGTTTTGGGAAATGAAAACCATATGAATGTGTTCGTGAATGTGCCAGGTTACATTTCTACCCCTCCGTGTTTTCTAATTAATTACAAAGTTTGTGTTATTTACACAAACTGTCACCGCCAGTATTTTTGTTTTTTTTTATTAAACCTAAACCACATATCAGTTTTGATCAAGGGCTAAGATTTGGTCCTCTTTTCTCACAAAATATAGAAAGTCTCAAATGAACCCAACCCTATATATATATATATATATATATATATATATATATATATATATATATATATATATATATATATATATATATATATATATATATATATATATATATATATATATATATATATATATATATATATAAGTGAAGGATTAAAATCAAGTAAATCCTCTAGATGGGAGGCGTTTGTTTTAAGGGAGATCCAGGTTCGAATCTTGTTTCTTTTATTTTCTAAAAAAATTGAATTTTCTAATAATAAGGGAGGGTTGACGTGGCATGCCATGTCCTACAAATGTTTCTACCTTGGTGTGCGACGTAGCCAATGACAGGAAAAGGTTAAACCGAAGGATTTTTCCAGTTTTTTGGGTTTTTTATGGAAATTTTTTTTTTTTGTGATTTTTTTGAAAATTTTCTCAAAAGCTTGAAATTTTATGGAGGTTTCGCCTATCTTTAAACAAGGTTATATTTGGGCTAACATATCTTTTTTCTATTATTAATTGTATTTCTAATATAAATCGTCTTTTTTATTATTATTATTATTATTATTATTATTATTATTATTTGAATTATAGTATTCACTATTGTTATTATTCTTGTTATTATTATTATTATTATTATTATTATTATTATTATTATTATTATTATTATCATCATCATCATCATCATCATCATCATCATCATCATCATCATCATCATCATCATCATCATCATCATTGAAAATTACATGAATGGTCTATGTGGTTTGTATATTTTAAGGGCAAGATTACTATTTTTTTTTAACTCGGATTATCTCTATACAATGATTTTGTTGCCGTATTTTAAATAAAGAGCACATCCTATATACATTCATTATTGATGCGTATCCACCATCTACAACTTATATCATTGTGTATATCTCTCACGTTCGGCTACCAAAATCCTATTAAATACTTCAACAATAATAAACAGTAAACACAAAAAAAAACAACAACTAACTATCCATCTGAGATTGAGTCGAAGATCATAGATTTTACAACTACAAGCAACAAAAGTAATAATCATGGAAGGAAAAACGATCTACCTCTTAAAGACTTAGATATAGATATGTCCAATAACCCCCACCTAAGATGAAGCTTGAAAAAAAAGACTAATAAAAAAATGTATCGTTGAAAACCTCTATCTGCTTAAAAATAGCTATATAATAACCACCACAAACATGTATAATAACCACCATAAACGAGCATGATCCCAAAAACTACATGATTTGGGATGTCGTGATGACACATTTAGTGTAAAGCACGTCGAATAACTTTGTCTGCTTATAAAAATAATGAGAGCATTATGCGTGCTTATAATAAGAAAAATATCGTTCAACATAATAAATCAATGTCCGATTATCATAAAATCCGTTCTCACATAATTTAATGTATGACTTTTGTGGTTAAAACAATATTCATAAATCATCGAGTATTATATCAACTCGTTACACAATAATCATACTCTAATAGTAATTATTATTAACTACAATAATAATAATAATAATAATAATAATAATAATAATAATAATAATAAATTACTACAGGTAACAGTGGAGATACAATAAGAGTATTGGGTTGAGCAACGGTGTCATGAAGCCAAGTATTGCCATCTTACAATTCAACATGTTATAACAAGATATAACAAAAAATGAATGGTGTTCCTATGTTATAACATGATGTTAAGAACATAAAGAAAAGAAAAGGGAAAGAATTTATTGGTTGATGAATGAACAACCAATAAAAATACATGTTTTATACCCCGTTTTCGTTACCGCAAGAATTACCTTAACACCCCCTTAACGAGCAAGGGGGTGGTGTTCTTGTGTTTTAACGCCGTTGTGAGCAATCCACCTTAACAACAACGAGATAAAAATTGTCCCCGCATAGTCTAAGTAAAATTAAATAAAAGAAATTGAAAAACAGTTATTTTGATGAAATCCGAATAATAGTATCATATTGATATTGATCTGGGCGAATAGATGATGTCAAAGTAATGAATAGGTTGTTGTACGGCGTTGTCGTATTATAATTTAAAAGGGTCCGGTGTCAATGCAACATTAAAAATCCAACTGCACACAACTTGCATTATAAATTTTATTTATGGGATAGTCACACAAATTCGAACGCATGTTCTTTTACCATCTTCACCGGGAAAATAGTGGAATGGGTATATATATATATATATATATATATATATATATATATATATATATATATATATATATATATATATATATATATATATATATATATATATATATATATATATATATATATATATATATGTTCAGGTTCATTTGAGACCATTCTAATTTTGTGGGACCATAAGACCAAATCTAAAAATAATTTTAAAATGCAAAATAAATAGAAAAATACAAAAATTCTTTTTTTAAATATTATTTTCGGAACTTGAATTAACTAAAAAAAATAAAAATAAATAAAAATAAAATAAAATAAAATAAAATTCCGTTTTTTTTTTTAAAATACGTGAAATATTCTAAATAGAATATTACACTGACATATTCTAAAAAATAATTTTAAAATGCAGAATAAATGGAAAAATCTAAAAATTCTTTTTTTAAATATTATTTTCGGAACATGAATTAACTAAAAATAAATAAAAAAAAATAAAAAAAAATTCCATTTTTTTTGAAAAATACGTGAAATATTCTAAATAGAATATTACACTGTATATATTCTAAAAATAATTTTAAAATGCAAAATAAATGGAAAAATCAAAAAATTCTTTTTTTAAATATTATTTTCGAAACTTGAATTAACTAAAAAAAAATAAAATAAAATAAAAATAAAATAAAAAAAATAAAAAAATGCATCTCACGGTCTCACAAAATATAGATGGTCTCAAATGAACCTAACCCTATATATATATATATATATATATATATATATATATATATATATATATATATATATATATATATATATATATAGGGTTAGGTTATTTTGTTTTTACTAACTATTGTGTGCCAGAACGCATAAATCTGGACCAACAGATGGAATAAATCAATGGACATGATTTTAGAGTCTATGATATTACAATGGGATAACATGTACCATATAATCACACAAATTTTAGCAAAATGGTATTTTGGACAATTAACTACATTTATAAAAAGAAATTTTCGGATTTTTAGGGATAATTAATTCTCCTAATTTTAAAAATCTGAATTTTAATAATTAATTAATTTTAATTCTAACGTAATTTGTAAAAATAACCGATTTTATTCTGTCAAATATTTTTTTTGTTAGAATGATGTTCTATCATAATTTTATTCTATTAGAATATTATTGAAAAATAACAAAATTTTTGAATCCGAAGTTGAAAAATAACAACATTCTAATATATTCTTGTACATCCGAACTTAAATACAAAAAATCATACATATGTTTACAGACTAAAAGCCATATACATTTTAATATAATTATACATATTCTAAAAGAATATCAACAAAAATGAATAAAATTCTTAAAAAATAACAACATTCTTATATTGTGAATATGATCAAACTGTATTCATTATTCAAGTTATTCATATTAGGTCTTCAAGTAAATTCTTCCAGCCATTCCTGTCACAAATTCAACAAAAACTAATAATGGTTAAAAACATGTTACTTGCAATTAACTATCATTTTATATATTCTAGCAAAATACATAGAAAATGACAGAATACACAGACTATATTCTGGCAGAATACATATATTTTATTCTGGCGTAATACATTCTGACAGAATTTATAGAATGCATTCAAAAGTATCGTAAATGGTCCATTCTATAAGAATAATTGCCATCAAATCGAACTATATGCTGATAACATTCTCTGAGAAACTTGTTATAATAAAAACTAGTTTAATAATCCATCAAAAAAAATTCAACGAAGATATATAAACAGTAAATTCGTAAAGCGGTTAAGAAAAACACAAAATTTAACTGTTAAAGTAACCTAAGAAGTTGTAATCCTTGAATATTGTTTTAGCAAACACATAAGCATCAGTCGATTCAATAATTTCTACACAGAAAACAATGCTTATAGCACCCCAATACATTCTAATAAAGTGAGGGTGGTGTTCAAGAACAACCCATTTTCCCAATGGTGTTACTGCAAGAGCATATCTTAAAGCATCTACCATTTCAACGCATCTGACATTTCAACAAACACTTGGTAGGCATGATTAACTCGGAGTTTATGTTGAAACATTTGTCATTGCTGATGTAAAAATTAACAATCCCAAATACAAACTAAGTACAAATCAGACCTAAGTGGACATAAATCAAAAGAAGATAGAACTCTGGTGCATGTAAACCTCTGGTGCATGTAAACCTCTGGCGCAAGCATATAAACCTCTGGTGCATAAAAATGAAGATAGAACATAAATCAAAAGAAAGCTGGAGCGAAATTTCATCACTATCCTACAAAATTCTCTAAATTATTCCAACTAAACTGAATTAGGTCAGAATGACGCAAACTAATCCTTATTTTAAACGAGTTTAATGTTATTCAATCTTACGAGTCACAAATTAATAATCAAGCAAGCGACTTTAGCAAGAGAAAAATAAAAAAGTACCATCACAATCGAATATGAATGTCTCGACAGAGTCAATTAAGGCATCGAGATTTTCCAGAGGCTGTGCAGCGACGGAGGCGGCGGCGACGACCCAGGTGACATCCAGATTCGTCTTCCTATCTATTCTGTAAGAGTAATTGCTCCATCCGATTGTGGTGTTGATCTTCTTGTCACGGTGGTCATTAATCAAGGAAGAACTAAATGACGACGGGATCGAAACTGAGGAAGGAGGAGGACGTCGACATTGGTTTTTTTGTAGGATTTAAAAAACTGATTCCAATTTTATAGGGATTTGATTCGATTTTAATTTTGGAATTTATTTAATATACATGCAATCTTACTAATTTACCCTTATTGATTTATTTAAAAATTTAATTTGTGTTAAATTCTGATTGGTCAATATATGCACACAATACTTGTTGAAAACATTTGAACCTAATTCTATATATACATATATATATATATATATATATATATATATATATATATATATATATATATATATATACATATATATATATATATACATATATACATGTGTGTGTATATATATATATATGTATATATATATATATATACATATATATATATATATATATAGTTAGGTTCATGTGAGACGGCTTAATTTTATAAGAGTGTGAGACGAAATTCGAGCCACTTATTTGGTAGATAAAAAAAACATTTTTAAAATGCAAAATAATTGAAAATTTTCATAAAAAAAAAAAAATTCAAATAATATTTTCGAAATTTATATTTTCCAAAAAAAAACCCAAAAAAAAAATATTACATTTTTTTTACATATTCTAGTATAATATTAGAATATTTTACATATCTGACAAATCTACTATAATATTTTAATATATTTTAAAAATCACATTAAAATATTTACAGTGTAATATTCTATTAGAATATTTCACGTATTTTCCAAAAAAAAAAACGGTAATTTTTTTTATTTTTTTAGGTAATTAAAGTTCTGAATATAATAATTAAAAAAAAAAAAGAATTTTTGGTATTTTCATTTTATTTTGCATTTTAAAATTATTTTCAGATTTGGTCTCACGGTCTCACAAAATTAGCATGGTCTCAAATGAACCTGACTTATATATATATATATATATATATATATATATATATATATATATATATATATATATATATATATATATATATATATATATATATATAAGGGTGAAATATGTTGAGAACTCATAGTTTTCCGAGAACCCGAGAACTAAAAGTGGAGCGTTAGATCAAAATTAGTTTATTAAGGGCATGATCGTCATCTTACCATTCTCATTTAATATTTAATTTTTTGTGTTATTAGAAATATTAATATTAACGTCTAAAGATTTACATTATAAATAAAATTTTCGGACTTTTTTAAAAAGAGTATTTTTCAATTTTTTTTAAAGAGTGCAGATTTTTTAGTTTTTTACGAAAAACATGAATTTTTTTAAAAACCTGGAAAATATATATATTTAAAAAAAAAAGAAATGCACTTTTTTTAAAAGCATTTAAAAATCAATAAAATTTTTAAAAAACTGGAATATTTAAAAAATATTATAATTTTTTAACCAAAAAAATCAACATTTTAAGTACATATATGAATATTTTTACAAATACATATATGCATATTTCATATACTATAATATTTGTAAGGAAATCATAAGAAAACACATTTTATTTACTAATTTATAAACACAATAGAATAAGTTTTTTATTCGATAATAAAAATATAAAAAAAACAAAAAAATTCCATAAAATTCCAAAGCATGTTTATGTCTTCGTGTCAATATTTCCATATTTTCTTCAATTTATAATTTTTACCTCTTCAATATTCACCACAATTTCTTCCAAAACAAGAAAATTAAAAAAAAAAAAAAAAAAAAGATTGATGCAAAAACACTCACAAAAATACATATGTGATTTTCATGTTATTAACATATGAACAGATATGAATTACATGTGATGCATATGTGAATTACATGCGATTTACATGTGAATCACATGTAATTCATATGTGAATTACATTCAATTTACATGTGAATCACATGTAATTTATATGTGAATACATGCGATTTACATGTGAATCATATGTGACTCATATGTGAATTACATGTGATTTACATGTGAATCACATGTAACTTACATGTGATTTACATGTGAATCACATGTGAGGTGTGTAAAACGAACTAGTTTTAATCCTACTTATAAAATTTAAATTAATCACACAAAAGGCATTGGACCTGTCTATTGGTGGTATAGTTCTAGTAAGCACGGTATCGAACTCAGGGAACAACAATTTAAACTAATTACTAAAATTATCTAATAGCAACTAACAAATAATAAAAGAGAGTTTTCTCTAGTTTTACAAGACTAGAAACTTACTAACTAACACTTAAACTAATTAACTAAAAACTAGATAAGCAAAGATTCGACTAAATTCAATAATGAAGGAGACTTCTGTTTAGGTTCAACTCAATTGATCATATGGTTGATTTTATGGTAATAGTGCAATGAATTAATTCTTCTATTGGCTACCGATTCAGGTGATTAGGTTCACATTCGCTACACTAATCCTTAGAAAACAAACTAACTCAAACAGTGGCCAGTTGTCTAAATTAATTTAATTCTCTGGGTTATTTATTCGGGTTAATTAAGACTTGTAATGGTTAACTAATTTGGCCATTTAGTTAACCTCTTGTTGATGGTTCATCACACAAGCTCACACGTAAATTTACCTATTTTCTTATTAATTCTAGTTTCACATTCGCTAATCCTAGTCATATAATAAAGTGCTCACATAAGTTATACGAGGTAAACAATTAAGAGATGTTCATGCAACTTAATTATCTTCCTATTAACAGAAAAATAGTTACCATTCACACATAAGGTTCTTTAACAAGCTTAAATTAACAAAATCAGCAATATTAAACTAATCCTACCATAAATCAAACCATAGTCTCAACATTGTCTCCCCCAAACAAAAGTTAAAAGGTTTTAGCTCATGATTGTGGCAATTGAAAGCATAAAAACGAAATATATATGTCTATATATGATGAAAAACAATAGATTGAATTAAGAATAATGAAAATTGCCTCTAATCTCCTTCGGAATCGGATTTAGGGTTGGATCTTCGTTCTGTAGGTCTTCTCTGACTTTAATTTGTAGTTTTTCTCCCCAAGGGTTCTTTAGGTTCCGTTGTATCGATCTAAAAATCCGTATTTATAAATTCGACCCGACTCGCCGAGTCCATGATCGACTCGTCGAGTCCATCACTTAATCCCCATGTACGGCAAGTTAAGGATTCCTCAGCTTCGCGAATCTTCGTAGCGACTCCTCGAGTCAATGCCAGACTCGCCGAGTTCCTTCTATTTTTTGGTCTTTTCTTCTTTTGATCATTCCAAAACTTCTGGATGGTTACTCCTGCTTCTTTTTGCTTCCGAGCATTCCTTTTGGACTGAAAACACAATTTAAACACTTTTAAGTATCTTTTGTCCATAATATGCAAATAAATAGCTAATAAATGAAAAATGTCAATATTAAATAAAGGGCTAAATATGCAAATATCAAAATACCCCACACTTAACTTTTGCTTGCCCCCAAGCAAAACTGAATTTTAGCACACTAAAATCACATAAGACAATCCCAATCAAACCCAACCATTATGCCAAAACCGCAACGCATGCATTTGTGTCTAAAATTTTTCATAAGGACCCCCCCCCCCTTAATTCTAAATACTAACAATCCTCATAAACACTCGCTCACTTCTTTTGAACAACGCTCATTTTATGCATCCCTCCGAATCCATCCGCAAAAAACTTTTTAACCTCAAGGTATTTTTGGTTGAGCAACCCAAGCATATATAATCTAAAAAATTACAATTTATGATACCACATTGGAGCTCTTTAGAATTCTTCACTTATTTGACAATTTGATTATTGATTTCGTTGAATTCATCATCTTCTTTGATTGGATTTTTGGTATCTTCAACTTTTGAATTTTTTTCAGAATTTTTGATCTTTCTTTGGTCTTGACTTTGATTGCTCAAAAATTCTTCCAACTTTTCTTGTAATTCTCTCTCTTTGTTTTTACATGTACTCACTTTTTTTTTCACTAAAAACCTACATGCTTAAGCAAGGGCGCTCAACTTCAACCCTTATTGGTTAAGGCATTAGTCTTAGTGTGCAATGACTACTTAAGTTTCCCTGGATACATTTCTGGTACACGATGCTAAATATATTGCATCCTTCAAACTAAGCAAGGTTGTGTTTTTGTCCCATGATTTCACTAGAATAAAAGGGGCCACAAATGCATTATAACGTATATAGGCTCAACTAAACATTTGGGTCTTCATAAAATTATCCAACACAATACTAGCATGGAATCCTAATTGCTTTTTACCAAAATTTTCTAAATTAAGTCCAAGTAATTTTATGCAATTTTTTTTTAAAAATTAAGCCTAAATTAGGATTCTAAATTAACTAATGTAATGTAACCAACCCCCTAACCCACACTTAATTCATGCAATGTCCCCATTGCATGTTATGCATGAAAAAGAACATAAAAATAAAGAGGGAATTAGAACAAACTCCCCTGGGATAGTAGTGGAGAGGCTGATCTTCTTCAATTTAACTCCATCTTCAGCTGACTTTAGACATGGGAACAGCTCATCCATGCCTTGGGTGTCATGTCATGTGTGGTTGAAAGCTCCAAAAACGTAGGAAAAACTCTCGAAAATTTCCAGAAATCACTCTTCAAAATAAGAACCAAACGCCGTGGGATATAAGCATCAAGTCAGCAGCGAAGTGGTGAAAGTCGTATCAACTCGTCGAGTCAGTGGGCAGACTCGACGAGTTGTAGCGGGAAATTGCAGAAATCACGGTTTTACTCTTGGACTCGTCGAGTCAGTAGTTGCACTCGGCGAGTCGGTTGTTGGGTGAAAATACTTCGCTTCCTGCTCCAGGTCTGTTTGTATAGACTCCAATTACTTCAGATTTGGATTAATTCTAATACTCCTCTTCAGTAATAAGACTCATTTTAATGCTCCTTATGACCGGACTCAAAACTTGGACTTAGTTAACCCTTTCGCTTAGACTCGAAACTCCTATAACTCTTGAGACCTTTTAGACTTGACCCATTCCAAATTCTGAAAAGAAAACTAAAAACAACCCATGAGAACATAAATTAAATAAATCCTAACATACTTAAAATTCAAGCAACCAAAACCAAACAAATAAAAATAATAAAATTTTCAACAAAACATAAATAAAAATAAACTAGTCTTCATCCTCTTCCTCATCGTCGTCCCCTCCATGCATAACTCCACTTCCTCCGGCTCCACTACGCCTCGCGCTAATGACCTCGTCCCAAGATGGAATGTACGGGAAGTTACCCCTATCAATGTGTGGAATATGAAGATGATCAAAAAGCCGAACGTGGGATTCGTTGCTAAAGTTTATACCCCTAGCCATTAGATCTTGAAACCACCTCATCTCGACATTGTACCAATCCATTGGTACTTCGTCATGATCAACCGGAATCACCGGCGGTTCCTCTTCCACATCCCGCTCACCGACCCGGCTCTGCGGGACCAATTACCACATCATCATGGGGTATGATAAAATGTCCTCCACCAATATCCTCGACAATCCTTGCCCTTCTGAAAAGTGTTGTACTAAAAGGAGGGGTTGGAACCTCCGTTAACATCCCCATGCTCCCGCTCCCATTCATCCATAGGAATGAGCCAAACGGGTCACAAACATCCCGCCATTAATCTTTGATGTTTTGCAGTCCTTAACCGCCCCTTCGCTTAAATAAGTGGCTAAACACCATGGATTGTTACAGAAAACGTTTGGTGTGATGATGCACCAAAGGTAGAAAACATCAAGGTTTGGAACCTTGTCGTCATATTTCCTTTGGTTAATTGTGTTGGCTATTAGGCGGTGGATAACGCGGTGGGTGGGTGATCGGATGCTACCCTCTTGGGTAGATTTAGGAATATAAACCTTGTTGGTGATAGTGTTCCACCAACTTGAGCTTGTAATGCCATCCGGGAAAACCTTGTGAGAGTGTTCCAAAAATGTACCAAAAGCAGCTGTATTGACCAATTGTTGGTCATAAATTCACAAACGCCAAGCAAGTTCTACCATGGAGCATTGGCGGACCTCGCCCCCAAGACAAAAAGTGAGGCTCCAAGGGTTATAACAATCTTCTCCTCCTCGGAAAGTAATCATGGAAAAAAACTCTCAACAAAGCTCTTGAAATACCGGCTCCTGGATCCGGAAA
The DNA here is from genome assembly GCF_002870075.4 of Lactuca sativa. NCBI lineage: Eukaryota > Viridiplantae > Streptophyta > Magnoliopsida > Asterales > Asteraceae > Lactuca > Lactuca sativa. The sequence goes on from NC_056631.2 coordinate 147,765,564, forward strand.
AGCCTGCTCCATCCATCACATATTATAGAAGCGCCATTATGGACAAAAGTTTTCATCAAATAAGGTGTCAATTCTTCTTGGTAATGAACCTATCCAAGCCATCCCCAGTTTATGGCATTAGGCACGTAAATGTCTTTCCTGTTGATTTCAGCGAGCATTTTCTTCCATCTAGTCATGGTTGATTTGGATTCAACCCTTGGGAAATCTAACCAAGGGTGATCCCCTTGGCTACCTTGAGAAGTCTGACCCCTAAAAAACATGGTTCCTGCACAAAAAATAAAAAACAATCCCAAAAACACAGAAACACATTAAAACAAAATAAATCTGGGTTCACGACTGGACTCATCGAGTCCATGAACAGACTCGGCGAATCTGATGAACTGCTCGAGTCAGTCGGCGGGTCTGTGAAATTTCAACCATAAAAACTCAAAATTAGTCCAAGGGTTTGTCCAGGAATGTGTATAAGGCATATTAGTGCAAGAACATTCATCCAAAACACCATAATTAAATCAAAATCAAAACCCTAAAAATTCTAAAATTTCAAAAACGGGTGTTCTATCAAAGTGATACTTCCAAACATCTAAAAATCATGACTTTAACAGCAATATAGAAGAAATTAAGTACCTTGCTTGATGAAATTCGAAAAATTGGGAGAAAATTGGAAGAAATTGATGAATGCTTGAGAGAGAAAGAGGTGCACAACGAGTGTGTCAGCTGAGATGTGTTCCAAATTAGGGTTAAAACCCTAGTTTTACCAGATGTAAAAATATTATATTTTTTCAGTAAATAAATTCAACTCGTCGAGTTGGGGTCAGACTCGGCGAGTCTGGTTGCAAATGAAAGTTATCCGGATTTTGAATAGACTCGTCGAGTTAGGGTCCCAACTCGCTAAGTCACTTGCAATCTTTTTAAAAAATTATATGATTTTGATATCTCTTCGTAAAAAAATTCAATCCACCCCACACTCAGACCATGCTTACCCTCAAGCAATCAGTTTTGATGATTTAGAAGATGAAAACAGAAAAATCCTAAGAAAATCAAACAAAAAGTAAAATGAAAATGATAAAGGAAAAAGAAAGCAAACTCTCATAACGGGTTGCCTCCCGCCAAGCGCTTCTTTTTGAGGAGTCTTTAGCTGGACTCCCTCCCGCTCTACGTTGCTTCGTTGTTCTTCATCGGGATGCCATGCTTAATCTTTTTTAGCTTATATTTCGTTTTGTAAACATGTATTTTCCTCTAGTATGCTCTTCTCAATTCCTCTTTCCTCTTCTTTTGAGCATTATTTTCATATTCACTCCTAGCCCTTTTTCCACACTTCTTTTTCCTCACCCTTTTACTTCGACCCTTTTCTAGCACTTTTTCTTTGTCAAGCTTGAATTCTCGTTCAATTTCTACTTCATCATCTCTCGAATTAAAAGATTCCTCCTTACTCTCGTCCCTCGCTAAAGAGTCCGGTGGTTCAAATGTGAACACTTCATAAATAGTAGAGATGCGGGCACGAGGCTTTGTTCTTTTAATTGTAGGGGACAATATTTCCTGATTAGCAATTTGTAAATCAAGGGATGAATTAGTCAAATCATCAGCCCTTGCACTCTCCTTGTCTCCCATGCTTGCCTCCTCGTCAAGTCGAATTTCTTCATCTTTTTGTATTATCGTATCAAGGTAATTTACATGAGCATTTTGGAAGTCACGATAATTTTTAACAATTTCGCCTTCTGCTGCTGGACATTCCAAAGGATCAGGAAAAATTTTCATGTCGAGGATAGGAAAAGAACTTGTAAATACCAGGTCAAGGTTGTCCGCATTACTGAACTTTTCGACTAGACTCGTCGAGTTTGTCGATGCGACTCGACGAGTCGGTGCGTATTCCACAAATTCCATTGTTTCTTCTGGATCAGTTTCCTCCAACAACTTCTCTATCTCCTCTAAATCTTTTTCAGCATCAAAATTTTCTCCGGAAGATAGTAGAAATTTATTTGGATTTTCTTCTTGTAAAAGTGCAAGCTCTTTTTCTACTAATTCGTTATCCAAATCAATGGAGGAAACTTCTTCTTTTCTTGTTTCTTCTTGCTTAATATCTTGTGTAGCCTTAAACACTGCCGATTCATCTCCTACCCTTAATGTTAGTGTGAACTCGCATACATCTACTAATGCACATGCGGTGTTCAAAAATGGTCTCCCCAAAATAATTGGAACTTTGGGGTCTTCTTCCATGTCAAGTACTACAAAATCCACAGGGAATACAAATTTGTCAACCTTTATGAGAAGATCTTCACAAACACCTTTTGGACGAATGATTGTCTTATCTGCTAGATGGAGCTTCATATTAATAGGCTTTGGCTCCGGCAAATTCAACTTCTTGAAGAAAGAATGTGGCATTAGATTAATACTTGCACCCGAATCGGTCAATGCTTGAGTAGATATTATGTTTCCAAATTGACAAGGAATTGAGATGCTTCCCGGATCGCCCTTCTTTTCTAGTAGCTCATTTAACACTAACTCAGCGACTTCAGCCATATCTTTTCTAGCAGAAAAGAGACCCTTAAGCAAGTTTACATATTTAGGTATTTGAAGTATCGTTTCAACAAATGGAATGTTGACTTGAAGGGTTTTAACATGTTCCATGAAAGTTCTGTACTCTTTAACCTTTTCATCAGGTATGGCTCGAATTGGATATGGAAACGGTGGCATGTAAGGCTTTAAGGGAACATTAGTTTTACCATCAGACCATGGACTCGTCGAGTCCATTAGAGGGACTCGGCGAGTCATGTCAGATTTAGCTAAACTCGAGTCTTCTGTCTTTTTTGCTTGCAACTTTGTTGAGGCCTTTTGTGCAGGGGTCAGAGGAGTGAAAATTTCCCCAAAACTAGTTGTTATAGCATTTACGTTCTCCATTATTGGATTATTCTCGGTTTTACTTGGAAGTTCACCCGCTTGTCTTTGGTTAACTTGTTGAGCTAGATGCCCTGTCTGCTTCTCGATGTTATGAATGGATGCTTGCTGGTTGCTTAATATGGTTCTTGTTTCTTGTATTGTAGCATCGTGATCATTGTGTCTTTTCTCAGAAGCAGCTACAAATTTTGTTAGCATCTCTTCCAAGTTGGGTTTCCTATCTTGCACCGGCTCCTCTTTTTGGTACATACCCCTTGCTTGTTGTCTAAACTTCTTCTCCTTTGCCTTTTTGTATTCATCATAGGGTAGCCATTCTTTCTTCGGTTTCCGCCAATCATAATCAAACCTATCACCGCTTGAATAGCATACTTGCACCTTTTTATTTCCATTCTCGTCCAATTCGAAATCTCTCGTAAGGTGAGGTCCATTGCAATTTTCACAACCCATCCGAATAGCAAGGATTGTTTGATCCATTTTATCCATTCTTCTATCCATGCTTTTCAACATCGCCATCATTGCCGCCATGTCTTCAGAGGCATAATCACATCTCCCCTAATTGGATTATTCCTAGGATTATGATATTCTCTAGAGTGCTTAGAGAATTCCTCAATTAATTGTTTAATCACCGGGGGTGCCTTCTTCGTGAGCGGGCCTTGCAAGTCAAGTAATTGCCTTGTTGTCACATTGACTCCATCATAGAAAATGGAGACTTCTTGTTGACTATTTAAGTCGTGATGTGGGTAATTCCTCAATAAACCTTTGTACCTCTCCCACGCCTCATAAAGTGATTCGCCCACTTGTTGCTCGAAATTGGCTATGGTCTTTTTCAACTTGGATATTTTTGATGGTGGGCAAAATTGGTCAATGAACTCTTTTTTCATCTTGGCCCAATTCATGATGGATCCGGGAGGTAGTGATTTTAGCCAATCCTTTGCAGCGCCTTTAAATGTGATTGGTAACATGCGTAGCAAAACAGTGTCGCGGGCCACATTTGGGAAGTTGAAATAGTCGGATATGTCGTTGACCTCTTCTAAGTGCTTGTATGCGTCTTCGTGATCTTTTCCATAAAATGGAATCTCCTCGAGTTGGGAAAGTATGTGGCCCTTGAGTTCGAAATTGGCGTTTGCGGGAATCGTGGGTTACACGAGTCCCGGGCCGGTGTCTTCACGCATCTTCTTCTTCCATTCCCCCATGGGGACTTCATCGATGTTAGCCATGGGAATAGCTAATTCGACGTCGGAATCGGAATCGTGCCCGAATGTAGGGTCTTCTTCTCCTTCGGTTTCGTACTCGGTGTCCTCTTTGATTGGGTCGTCGCTTGCTAAAGAGGCGCTGGATTCTCCGACTTTCTTGCCCTTTTTCTAGCTGAAAACGGATTTAAGATTCCGTAGTGGTAAGTTCTTCGGTTTTTCGGGATATCCAATTGTTATGCCTTTGTTTCTTCTAAGTGTTGCTTCCGGATCTTTAAAAGGTGGGATCAGTGGTGTGCCTCCTCCCCCAGTCATAAACGTTCTGAAAAAAAAAGACACGCGTAAAAAGAAAGAAAATTAAAAACGAAAATTTTCTGTTCAGTGATGGATTCGTCAAGTCTGTTCGAAGGGACTCGTCGAGTTGAGGCAAAAACAGCAAAAAATTTTAAACAAAATTTCCTAAAAACTACTAACAAAAATTCAATCCTAGTGCTAAATCTAATAAAAATAGTAACTTTGTGCAAGAAAAATCTCACACAAAGGATCGATAACAATAGTAATCAATTCAAAGTTGGAACCGTTCCCCGACAACGGCGCCAAAAACTTGATGTGTGTAAAACGAACTAGTTTTAATCCTACTCATAAAATTTAAATTAATCACACAAAAGGCATTGGACTTGTCTATTGGTGGTATAGTTCTAGTAAGCAGGGTATCGAACTCAGGGAACAACAATTTAAACTAATTACTAAAATTATCTAATAGCAACTAACAAATAATAAAAGAGTGTTTTCTCTAGTTTTACAAGACTAGAAACTTACTAACTAATACTTAAACTAATTAACTAAAAACTAGATAAGCAAAGATTCGACTAAATTCAATAATGAAGGAGACTTCTGTTTAGGTTCAACTCAATTGATCCTATGGTTGAGTTTATGGTAATAGTGCAATGGATTAATTCTTCTATTGTCTATCGATTCAGGTGATTAGGTTCACATTCGCTACACTAATCCTTAGAAAACAAACTAACTCAAACTGTGGCCAATTTTCTAAATTAATTTAATTCCTTAGGTTATTTATTCGGGTTAATTAAGACTTGTAATGGTTAACTAATTTGGCCCTTTAGTTAACCTCTTGTTGATGGTTCATCACAAAAGCTCACACGTAAATTTACCTATTTTCTTATTAATTCTAGTTTCACATTAGCTAATCCTAGTCATATAATAAAGTGTTAACATAAATTATACAAGGTAAACAATTAAGAGATGTTCATGCAACTTAATTATCTTCCTATTAACAGAAAAATAGTTATCATTCACACATAAGGTTCTTTAACATGATTAAATTAACAAAATCACCAATATTAAACTAATCCTACCATAAATCAAACCATACTCTCAACATTGTCTCCCCAAACAGAAGTTAAAAGGTTTTAGCTCATGATTGAGGCAATTGAAAGCATAAAAACGAAATCTATATGTCTATACATGATGAAAACCAATAAATTGAATTAAGAATAATGAAAATTGCCTCTAATCTCCTTTGGAATCGGATTTAGGGTTGGATCTTTGTTCTCTAGGTCTTCTCTGACTTTAATTCGCAGCTTTTCTCCCCAAGGGTTCTCTGGATTCCGTTGTATCGATCTGAAAAGCTGTATTTATAAATTCGACCCGACTCGCCGAGTCCATGACCGACTCGTCGATTCCATCACTTAATCCCCGTGTACGACAAGCTAAGGTGTCCTCAGCTTCGCGAATCTTCATAGCGACTCGTCAAGTTGATGCCAGACTCGCCGAGTTCCTTCCATTTTTTGGTCTTTTCTTTTTTTGATCATTCCAAAACTTCCCGATGGTTACTCCTGCTTCTTTTTGCTTTCGAGCATTCCTTTTGGACTGAAAACACAATTCACACACTTTTAAGTATCTTTTGTCCATAATATGCAAATAAATAGCTAATAAATGATAAAAATCCATGTTAAATAAAGGGCTAAATATGCACATATCAACATGTAATTCATATGTGAATTACATGTGATTTACATGTGAATCACATGTAATTCATATGTGATTTACATGCGAATCACATGTAATTCATATGTGATTTACATGTGAATTACATGTAATTCATATGTGAATTACATGTGATTTACATGTGAATCGTATGTAATTCATTAGGGAGATTAACAAGGCATTTTGTGGGTTTTCTGATCAAAGTAAGTCTGAAAAGTATTAGATGCTTTTTAAAGATGATGAAAATTCAGATGTAAATGTTGAAGATGAAATAGGAATTGTTACTGGAAATTGGGGGTTGTGGAGCATTTGAAGGAGACCCTGAAATTATAAGAAAAAAAGCTTTGAAAACTTATATTTAATTACTGAAGATACAGAAGAAGAAAAAAAGATAACATGCAAAAAAGGGTAGAAATGGTTTTTGTGGTCATGATTTGGAGACACGTAAACAATTATGCATCCTAAAGGGAGTGGTTTCCTTGCTACCACCTTGGTTTGCTTCTTTTATGTTGTTGCCAAAAGGAAGTACAAATATGATAAAGTTGATAAATATACCTGCTAGAAATGGAACTTGGGATTCCTGCTTCTTCCTCACATTCCTTCGCAAGATTATCTCCAGGTGAGATTCCATGTGGTTGCAATTATCAGATTAAAACTCATTTACATCTGATATAAGAGTAAACATGAGTTATTAATTATTAGATTCAAAATAAGAAAAAAAATTCCACCATTCCTCTAGCAACAAGATGATCAAGCATTCCTAGATAAGTTTGTTTCATTTCACTTCTTTTCCCAATCCACATGTATTTTTCTCCATCTTTTTCAGCATATCCACACATGTAAACTCCATAAGCCTACAATAAGATATTACAAGATTGTGTGAGATGCTTAATTAGTAATTACAATGTGTAAGATTTCGATAATTTGAAAGATTTTAAGGAAGATATGAGATATGAGATATGACATACATTTTGATGGGTTTTAGCCATAAGAACTTTCCTATGTGCGCATGCAAAACCCTAATGCTTGGATCTAGGCTCTCTAATTAAACATGCTTTGAATCCAAGACTTCTAATGGCTAATTAGGTTAAATAACAACATTGAAACAGATCTAGAACCGTACCTTTGAATTCCTTGTTGATCTTGTTGTCTTGGAGCTTCTAGAGTCACAAATGTCACTCCTCTAATGGCTTACAAACACCAATAGCAAGAAAGATGATTTAGGAGAGAGGAGAGGGGAGGAAATCGGCCAGGGTTCTCTTACTTTAGGTGAGGTGCCGATTTCCCTTAGCCATGGGGTCTATTTATACTTGTAGACTCCTTAAGGGTTACAACCTAAACCCTAATTGGATAATCTTCTCATAAGGCTATCCAAATCCTTTCCATAGATAAGTCATTGGACGATTTTGAAGCTATCCTAGCTTCTAGAATCCGTCCACTATATATCTATAAGGATTTATAGTCTAAAGCTTAACTATCAAACAATTGACAGTTTATACCCCTTTATTTAATTAACCTCTTTAAGTCACCAAATTAATTCCAATTAATTCTATGACTTATATTAATCAAATAACAATATATTATTCTTTATATTATTCTCATAATATATTAATAATATTTACTCTCTCTTAATAAATCATCCTATCAAGTTGTTATGGTGAAGGCAACCCAAAAGGACCATGCACAACCGGGTCAAATACTTGCCTAATATAGTTGCAGCCTTAGACACTATTCCAACACATTTATCCCAAAGTAAGGTGTTGCTGCACGTTCCATAAGATGAAGTAACGGGATATAATTGCAATCATTTAAAATTATATAGGAAATCAAGATTTCATGCTTTATCATATTTGTACTTCCTTTTGTAAAATTGAGATTAAGTGTCTGTAAAATTTCATGCTTCCCAAAAACGCCACGAGATGCTAAGCATCGCTATTACAGCTATTCAATCGATTGAAGTTTTAGGCAAAGAATTATCTATTATGTTTGTAATGAAGGATTTACAAGAAAAAAGAGAAAGTAGACATTATTATAGACCATAGCAACAACCTGTAAGCCTCCGATAACAAGTCGGTATCAACAAATCGGTGACCTTTTTCAAATTCAAACTATGATTCCAAACAAATCGAAAAGAAAACAACAATAAATTCAAAACCCTAACGCTCCTAATTTTGAGATCATTAAACAATAAGATAAGCAAATGAAAAATAAGATCAGATGAGTTTTTAGTTTTTGATTCGGATGAAGAAGAACGACAACCAAGGTGATATCGTCTATGTGATTACAAAATAGAGAACAATCGGAGTACATTCAAAAGAAATTGATGAAATTCGAGTCAACATAGGAGTAAATATTACTTGTACATGTTGTAATTGAGATATGTATAGAAGACAAGAGACAAGTCATGTCGTGAGAAACATTAAAATGGAACCATTGCGATTCGACGGATGATCGGAGATCGACACCGCCATCGTTGTGGTCAGTTCTAGAATACGATGAAGATGGAGACGAACCTGAGTTGATTTACGGTTACTTCTAATTGATGTAGTGGATAACGAATTTGCTAAACTAGATTGATCAGGAGGAAAGAGATCGGCCAAAGCATTCAAATTGAAACAAAAGGTGAGAAATCGATTCTGATTTGCAGATGCAGGCAATCAGATGAGATGGAGGTGGTTCGTATGACGATGCGATACACGGACGCTACAAAGACGATGGAAGCCGATACGTACATACATTTTCATCGGGATACAACAACATTTTTTTACCTATAATACCCTTGCACTTTTAAGTTAAGATACCCCCGCCCATACAAGTTTCTATTTATTTACAGCCACAATGCATCTTGGCCATCCTTTTTTTCAATCCAACGCTCCACTTTTAGTTCTCGGGAAACTATGAGTTCTCAAATGATCCTTCCTATATATATATATATATATATATATATATATGTATATATATATATATATATATATATATATATATATATATATATATATATATAGGGAAGGGTTATATGGAAATTGAATGATTAGGACAACACATATTTGAACCAATGAAAACATGAAAACACATCACTTTAGAGTAACTACATAAATAACTTCCACAATACATTACTTGTGAATAAATAAATAGACATGTGTCATTTGATTATTGGTTCCAGCATATGTTGCCCTAGTTATTCATTTTCCATAAAACTCATTTCTATATATATATATATATATATATATATATATATAGGACTAGGTTATAATGTAGTTGGACAACTATTGTGCGGACGTGTGGACAATGTTATTCTATAAGAATTACTAAGAGAATAGGTTGTTTCACTACTAGAAAACAGACCTTTAATGACGCGTTTTTTACGACACGCACTGATTAATGATACGCAAAAGGGCGTGCCCTACAAATAATGTCAGATCTTTAGAAATTTGAAGAACGTAGGATGCGCATTTTTTGCGTGCCCTAAATTATTGTCCCACAAAAAAAAAAAATACAAACACGGAGGGCGCTTACTTAAAGTGTGCGTCCACTGTGAGTGTCGCTTTATAATTTTTCACTCAAAACGCGCGTTCAAGGGGGAAATCAAATCCTCTTAAAATTCTAAAATTTTTAAATACCCCGCTTCAAGATCTCCCTTCATTCTCTTCTTCCCTTCTCTCTACAAACCCTAATCATAGATACCATATCTTCTTACTTCGGTTGCTATAGTTTAATTGGACCAAAATTAATCATATATTAATTTTTTTAGCCCAAGGCAGTGGAGCTGAACACGAACACATGGGAAATTACAGCATCTCAAGCCTAAATCGAAGCAATCAAACATATTTTAGTCCTCTATCTTACATTGAGAATCATTTCCCCTCCCATTGCCGACCCCTTTGGAGCGATTTCTAGGGCTTGAATCAACATTTACCCATGTCGACACTCCATCTAATGCCCTCATCGCCTTTTTTTTCTTTTTGTGGAGGGGGTGATTCTAATTAGGTATATGCTATTCCATGTTTAGATTTCTGTAATTGCAATCCTCTCCTCCCATCAATATGATAATAAATGAAGATGAATAAGTCAAAATTTTGTTTTATTTTTTGGTCCCAATTTCTTTTTCTCTCACCCCTTCCATTCCATGGGCAGAGGTCAGCGGGTCGTCAAGCCTGGTTTTCATTCGCATGCCATAATTCATGCAGGTGCTGGAGTTCAAGCCCTGACAAAAGAACACTTCAAAACTGTTCGATTTTGGACAAAAACGACATGGGTAGCGATCGTAAGTCGAAAAAGAAGGGGTCTCCGGCTGAGTCCTCGTCGGAAGGTTTTTGTTCTTTCTCTTCGTTACCAATATTTCTCTGTTTATACAATTTTCAATACGAATTGATGAGGATACTCATGTTATGTAGACGGAGGGAAGAACAAAAGGCGTAGAAGTTCAGAAACAAAGAGTGATAAGAAAGAGAGAGACTCCGATAGGAAGCACAAATCGCATAAATCTTCAAGTACTAAAGGTACGCTTCGCTACATCATGAGCTTACATCCAGTTTTAGTTTTGTTGTTGATTTGTTTCTGTAATGGAGGAAAGCTAGGGTTTAATTTGTTGTCGAGTATCATCTTAGTATAAACACTCTCGATGCGATTAGTTACATAATCAAGCTACTTAGTGCGATTAGGGTTTTTCAGCTGTCTGTCTGCGCATTCTGTTTTCCATTCACTAAGATACGATACCCAATTTTTAGTTTTCTGATGAATCTGATACCTTTGTTCTTGTGCAATTGGGATTTGGAACTAAGAATCCAGTTGTAAGGACTTGTATCCTGCCAAACTTTTTACAAATATGTCACGTTATTTTTGCATTTTTTGTCTCACTCCCACCCACAAAGGTGGATAGACTGATAGAGACTCACACTTGATCTTTATATGTGTAGAAAAGACATAAATACCCTCCTATTGAGTCTTGAGTGTTTCATATTTGTTCTAATCTTATTTCTTCTACCCTCTAAAAACACACAGATGAATGGGTGTCAAACACATGTTGATGACACTGAAAATCTAAAGTAAGTTATCAGTTACTACTTACTAGTTTTTGTTCTTTAAGCCTAAATGTTTTTTTTGCATAATTTAATTATTTTGCATATTTATAGGACACATCGAAGCATATTGGTTGGAAATATACATGTGTTTTTTAACCCAAGTCGTGGGGATATTAAGCTCGGTCAGGTACTTAACAAAATTATTATTATTATTATTATTATTATTATTATTATTATTATTATTATTATTATTATTATTATTATTATTATTATTATAAAAATGATTAAAAAAGTGTATTGTTTAACATAATCATACAGTTTGAGCAAATTTTGACACATTTGACTTTTTTTTGACCAATAAGGTACGATTATTTCTTGCAAAGGCTCATAGACTTTTGGAGACATGGGGCAATATACCAATTATACTTGGTGGAGATTTTAATAGTATGCCTCAGGTATTAAATTAAATATGATTATATTGTTTTTTTGATAGTATGTATAAAGTAGAGTTAAACCTATACATTGTATTTAAATATATATTATAAAGAATTTAACCAATCTATATTTTATTTCACTTAAACATTTGTGTGTCCTCATCTATTCATATTTTTTTTCAGAGTGCAATGTATCAGTTCATAGCTTCATCAGAGTTTTTTTTTTTTTTTTTTTTTTTTTTTTTTTTTTTTTTTTTTTTTTAGATGCAGAGTTTTATTTACTATGAATCTATGATGAATATCAATGTTTAATATTTTATGTTTATTGATTTATTTAATTTTTCTTCTCAGTTAAACATCCAACACCATGAACGCAAAAAAATATGTGGGCAGAATTGTCCATTACATTACCCAACATTTCAGTGTCATAGTAATTATTATTCTTCTAGGTCTGTTAATCCAATTATTTTTTCACCTCTTATCTGTGCAAAAGATGTAAATGCCCTCCCCTCCCCCTCATCGAAAATTGCCTTAGAAAGCTTCTTCACTGTCCAACTATTTTTGATAATGAGAACAAGGACATTTACGTCTTTTGCACATATATAAGAAATTGCATTTTGTAGTATTTGTCCCATTTACATGAGTCCTTTTTTAAAAGGTGGAATAAAGAAGAAATAAGGTTAGCAACAGGAACAAAACACTCAACTTACCTTAAACACAAACTAAAACTCAAAAGTGCATATCATGGAGTTCCTGTAAGTTTATTATTTTCTCTAATTTCCTTTTTATCTTTTTAAATTTTGTTTGTGCTTCAGTGTAATTATGTAATTTACAGTTTCTATATGAGTTGGTTATGATTTTTTTTTTCAGGCGACACGTTTGACAAGAGATGAATATGGAGAACCCTTAGCAACATCTTTTCACTCCAGATTTATGGGGACAGTTGATTACATATGGTAAATCTAATTACATATAGTTTATCCTAAAAGTTGAGTGCATATTTTTACCTTACTTATTTGATGTCAAGTATGTCTAAAAATGCAAAAAAAAGTTTGTCAATGACACTATCATTGACTTTTATGTCAAGTATGTTTACCTTACTTATTTGATGGAATGAATTACTTTCATAACAATCCATTTTACAAATATAAAAACTTAAATGTACATCAGACTAGAAGTCATTACATATGAAATTTTATTCTAACTTTCTAACTGATGATAGATACTTGAAGAACAAAATCAGGCCTGAAGAGAGACAGAGGTTTCATTTTTTCAATAGTTTTTTTCTTCCGGAAGCTAGCTGACCCAGAAAAAGAACCTCTAGATGCCCTTGAAGGGAAAACAGCTTTTCAACACGTAAGAAAGTGGACATGAAAAGTTAATCTTTTTGAGAAAGACTTTGTCTTTATTCCTGTAATTTACAAGTAAGTTGGAAAACAGTTTGCTTTCTATACATTTCATTTGAACAGTTGACAATTATTTCTGTTGTTTGACAGCTATCATTGGAGTCTTATTGTGATGTGTCATCTTGGGGAAGTTGCGAAATACAAGGGTATATCTGTCATTTCTCTTTGACATCTTCAAGTATTTTATGAGGCATGGTTATCCCTTTTTTCTAATGTTATAATCTGGTTTATAGATGAAGAAGATGTAACTGAGTTGATTAAAGTGCCATGTGTTCTGCATATGGATCCTATCAGAGGTAGTCATACTGGTTTGAAAGGTCTTATGCAAAGGTAACATTTTTTTTATTATATAAACATTTTATTTTATTTTTAAATTATAAACCTTTAAATATGCCATTCTAGCTATCTGAAAGAAGAGTGGAAAGGGAGGCAGTAGGAGGCATCTAAAGATATATCATCAAGATTCGATAATCTACGCTTTATTTCACTTGAGGTATCATCTGGATAAATAATGTTTCAAAATTATTTGAGAAATGGAAAGGAAAAATATACGAGGGCAAAATCGTGAATTTGTATTAAATTCTAAAATCTGAATTTTGTGTTGTTTTTGCAGTTACCACAGCAGCCGAATTCATTCGACTGTGGTTTATTCTTGCTCCATTATGTAGAACTTTTCTTGGAGCAAGCCCCGATTAATTTTAATCCATTTAAAATCACAAAAAGTGTCCACTTTGTAAGGACATGGACCATTTATGTAAAAATTAATAATATAAGTGAGCTGTTGTTTGTGAATATGTGACTCAGCTAAATACGGATTGGTTTCCACCTGCTGATGCATCCTTGAAAAGGGTGGTTATTCAGAGACTGGTGTATGATCTCCTACAACAACCTTATGATGAAGCTGAAGCCTTTTACAAAGTATTTTCCCAAGTAAGTGCAAAAAGATTTCTTTTGGCAAAGTTTCATATCAATTTTGATCCTTGTGTTAACTTTAACAACCCTTTTGTTAAATTAATAAATATGACTGTTTTGCCCTTATCCGATTCTTGGATTTTATATTTCATTGGATGCTTGCAGCTTTGACCAGCCTTTTGAAGAAGTTATATATCCAAAAGAGGATGTTGATGCTGTTTCCATTAGTAAGAGAGACGTTGATTTGCTGCTACCAGACACATTTGTGAATGACACCATCATTGACTTTTATGTCAAGTATGTTTATCTTACTTATTTGATGGAATAAATTACTTTCATAACAATCCATATTACAAATATAAAAACTTAAATGTACATCAGACTAGAAGTCTTTACATATGAAATTGTATTCTAAATTTCTAACTGATGACAGATACTTGAAGAACAAAATCAGCAAAATGAAGCCACTTGATTTAAATCTTGCAGCATTATCAGCAAAATGCAATAAAGACTTGGAGTTGAATTTGGCTAAGTCATTATTGAGTGAGATGGGCCAATGTACAACTGCTTATCCATATAATCAACTGTTTGGAGCATTAGTCTTAAAGAATTATGAAAGGGAAGATGCAACTTTACTTAGTTGGAATTTGATGTACATAGTAGATTAGATGCAAATTTATATATTGTAAGAAATAGAATTGTATGACATTAGATTTATTCAATGGATTTTATTTTTTGTATATGGTATTTTATTTTCTATTATGAAACATTAAATACAAATTTAATTTGAAAGTAAGTAAATATATAAATAATATATTTTTTTATACATTTAAAATTATGATACGCAAAAATGTGTGTCATATTCATTTATGACATGGCCTTTCTTGACAGGGGCTTTCTTGATACGCATTGCGTGTCATTAACATGCGCGTCGTAAGGTTACGACACACGAAAGCGTGTCGTCTTCTTTTATGACAGGGCCTTCCTTGATACGCATTGCGTGTCGTAAACGCGCGTCGTAATTGTACGTCGTAAATGAGTGTCATAAATGCGCGTCGTCTATAGACGACGCGCAAAAGCGCGTCGTCTCTCTTTATGACAGGGCCTTCCTTGACGCGCATTTGCGCGTCGTCTGAGCCTTTTACGACGTGCAATGAGCGTCGTAAAAGGCTGTTTTTCTAGTAGTGTTTAGTAATTTGAATACGTTCAACCTTACACAACTATCGTCATTTTCATGAATTATCACTAATTCTTTTTCATTGTTGTGCTCACACATCGTTTTTCACTTATTTTCATTCTTATAGAATACAATTCAATAAACACTCTGACAAAATTCTGACAGAATGAGAATAATAATAATAAGTCTATAATAACCTTATAAACGATTTAATTAGTAAGATATATGATAATAACAACAGTTATGTAAGATTAAACGTATTTATATTATTAAACAACATATTTTATTTGTCATTCTCACATAATAGCATTGTCCACACGTCTGCACAATACATGTCAATCCATATTTGAACCTTGCTCTCTCTCTCTCTCTCTCTCTATATATATATATATATATATATATATATATATATATATATATATATATATATATATATATATATATATATAGAGAGAGAGAGAGAGAGAGATATAGGCCAGGCTATTCACATGGAAGGTGGGTCCAATGACCTACCTAATTTTTCTAGCTTTTTTTTTTTACCTACATTAGGAAAAATTTAGAACCTATCTTGTAACATCCCAAGTTTTGTCATTTGTAGTCCCTAGGGATGGAAGGGTAAAGTTATGAAGAGCCTAAGGGCTAAATTGTAATTTTGGGACCAGGAGGAGTACGCTGCGCGTACATAAGGGTATGTTGAGCGTACTAGGGCGCGCCCTAATACGCTGGGCGTACTCATAACAGAAGGAAACCCTAATATCTTGGGTTGGGGGCTATATAAACATCCTTATGGCTGATATTCTCTCCTCCTTCTGAGCCACCATCTTCCAAAAACATCCCCAAACCCAAGTTCTTATGTGTGAGAGTGAGTTGGTGGGTATTTTGAGCTCTTGAAGGTGAAGCCATTACAACAAATACTTGAAGAAGGAGATTGGTTCGTAGATCTGAAGTTGTGTTTTGCCCTATAAGCTCCAGAAGGTAAAAAGCTTCAAACTTTGTGCTTGTAGGTCATAGATCTAGCATTTCTAGCATTATGGAACCATTTCTTGTCCCAAAATCCCCAATATGGTGCATGATGCATTTTGGACGAGATAAGTTGTCCTTTCTGGACCTTGAAGAGGTCTTAAGTGATAAAAATGAGGTTCCAATGGCTTAATATGTCCCATGCATGTAGTTGAAGGGTCTTAATGGATTAAGACCTTGGATTAAGAGCTTTTTGGACGTCCAAAGTGATAAAGTTCGAAACTTTATGAGTCCTATGCATATTTGGTCACTGGATCTGGAGTTTGGGCTTAAGTGCTTAAGCCATTAAGCACTTATTAGGGTTTTGGTGAAACCCTGTGTACGTCCAGCGTAAGGTTTTGTACGCCTAACATACTAAGTCAATGACCTAGTTTTCCAGTCAATGCGAGACCCGTGTACGCCCTGCGTAGCCTTGGGGTACGCCCAGCGTACGCCTTCTGTGGACTTTTGGTGTTTTAGGTTTTGGGTTTGGGCTAGTAGGGTCTAGGCCTTGCTGGACTTTCTAAGTAGATATGTTTTGGACGAGTTTTAGTGATAGTGGATCATGGGGTTAGGCCCAACAATGAAGTTGGGCCGAATCTAGTAAATTGGCCCAATAATGGGCCTTGCATAAAGACTTTCAAGGTTATGGACTTGGAATTGGGCCTTGGCCCAATAAAAAAATTAGACATGATGGATTGAGTGGACCCTTAGCCAATGTTGTTATGTTGTGTAATGACTTGGTATTTATCATGTGATAGTTCGGGATTTTCCGGTGAGATAGCGATTCGGGAGTTGATACTTCAGTTCAGGTCGGCATTGCGAGGTGAGTTATCCTCACTATATCAACAGGGTCTAAGGCACCAAGGCCGGCCCTTTCTCGGATTGTATACTAGTATTTGTTTGATATGCTTATTGATCTGTTAGATGGGCGTCCTGGTAATTAGGACGGTATTATGTTTAGTGGCCTCGTTTAGTTCGGTATCCTGGTATATAGGATGAGACTATGTTAGTAACCGGTTAGGTCAGTATCCTGGTTAGGATGTTGCTATGCTATATGATCTGCAAGATCGGTTTGTTTGTCTATGGACTGTTATGTGATTATCTGTTATATGTGCACATGGTTGTTTGATTGAGGTTGGGTTGAGGCGGGTTCTACTTTGTGCTGTAGGCCAACATACCCAGGGCGCACCGGATAGACTGCAGACCCAGGAGGGCACATAGTCAGGCGAAGGCCCGACGAGCGGTCCGGATAGGCTGAAGGCCCCGAGAGGGCGGTCCAGACGTGCCGAGGCTCAGAGAGTGGGCCAGATAGACTGAAGGCCCGACATGGGCAGTCTAGTCAGACTGTAGACTCAGAGAGTGGACTGGTGGACTGAAGGCTTGATGCAGGCGGACCAGTCACACTGTAGACTCGAGATGCTTGGCTGTTCGGTTTGTTCATATGATATGATTATGATTATATGTCGTTGGTACTTTGGGGGAAACTCACTAAGTTTCGGGCTTACAGTTGTTGATTTTGTTATAGGTACCTCTGATGATCGTGGGAAGGCGAATGCGTGACCGTACACTTCCTCGTATTTTGCTTTGGATTTCTGGGATACTCTGATATAAACTATTTTGGAAACCTTTTTGTAATAACTTTGAGTATTTGAAATGTTTTAAAAGCTTAAATTTGGCATGAATTTTATTGACTTCACATATCTTACCAATAAAATCTTTGAATTTATATAGACAATTTACTATAAAAGCATTAGTGAACCATGTGGTTTTCTGTTCTAGACTCGCCACTATATATATATATATATATATATATATATATATATATATATATATATATATATATATACCCTAATAAATAAGAATGATTTTGCCACATGTCCTTCTCTCATTCAATTTGCCACATGTCATTTTGTCATAATTTAAAATATATTTATTTTCCACTTGTCATTTATTTCATTTTCCATATCTAATATATTATTAATTGGTTTCCATAAATTAAACCTACCATAATGATATTAATTTCAAATTTTAAATTTTAAATTTCAATTTTAATTTCAAATAAATTTACAGTTTAAACCTTTGTTTTTAACATTTTGTTATAATTAACCTGTTTAGTATACGGGTCTGATAACTAAATAATAATTTTAATTTATTTATTTTTTGCATGTTTTTTTCTCATAATTTTTATTTATTTCAAATTTCGAATTCAAATAAACTTCTCATTTAATCGTTTCTATTTAATATTTTGTTTTAATCAACCCGTATAATATACGGGTTTCACAACTAGTATATATATATATATATATATATATATATATATATATATATATATATATATATATATATATATATATATATATATATATATATATATATATATATATATATATATATATATATATATATTATTCTGCCATTCCTGGGATATGTTAATCGACTCCTCATTTAAATCAACCTGCCAGACTGCTTGGTTTTAGCATTTATACCCCACTCGACTTAATAAGAAAGAGCTTGTTCAAAGTCTAAAAACAAAAGGGTGAGGAAACAAATATGGATATTCATTTGAATCGAGCAATAAGTTGATTTATTCTTAGTTGTTGGTGACATGCATGATGGGGTTATCTTTTTGATGTTGTAACTATTTATTCTTGTGGTTGTTTCGTTGTGGAATGAATGGCGTCTTCAGAGACCAGAAAAAACATGTTGCATACATGTGTTTATCACACTATACTCCATATATAACTGCATTATAATTATCCCCGTTGGAAATGTACAAGTAGTCAAGTATATATATGTATGTATGCATATATAGCGTTACTGTATATACATAGGATGGGACCATTGTAGGTAGGCCACAGGAGGTTAAATGCATTAATTTGCTTTACTTAAATTCGTCATACCAACCAACACCACATGCATCTCTTTTTCATTTCAGTCATAGTACGTACTCGCCTTCTTTAATTTAATTGGTTTGTTGGTATCGAATCCCAACTATCTACAGTATTTCTTTGTGTTTTAGCGGATCCCGAAGCTGGATACTGATCATAAGCAACTAAGTGAGTAGCTAGCTAGCTAGCTAGACGAGAGATGGATAAACAGTTTTCTGTGAAGGTGGAGGAATCTGGAAGAAAAGGTGCCGGTGGTCATGATCCATCTGTTGGTCCTGTCTACCGTAATCTTCTTGCCAAACATTGTTTCCCACCACTTGATGATTCTCATTTGAATACTACTTGGGATGTTTTCAGGTATTATTTTATTTCTTCTTCCAAGTTCCAAACATTGTTGCCAAACATTGTCTCCTCAATAACTACTTTGTAGAGGTTTTTGTAAAACTAGGGTCGTAGAAATAGGTTTGTTTGAAAAGTATCTGAAGAAATAGGTTGGTTTTTAGTATGACCCACCGTTCTTAACAATTCTAACCTTGATAACACGTGTTTGGGGTATCTTTTCAAAGGGCAAAAGAACTTTTGGGAAAAGTTCCAAAAAATCAGGTTTTCCTGACTTTCCCTTTTTAAAAAACCCAAAAGAAGCTTTCAAGAAGCTTTTTCCAAACATTTTTTGTATGTTATCTTTTTCCAAAAGTTTTTTTCCCTTTCAAAAAGATATCCCAAACACCCCTTTATTTCTAACATTTCTAACTAACAAATTATATATATTACATTTGTAACCTTCCTGTGTTATAATTTTATTCCTTGAAGTTTTTTTTTTTTTTTTTTTGTTTACCTACTTTATTATTTTGAAAACATCAAATTTTACTCTTGTTATTAGTTACATATAATTAATTTACTTAAAATATATAGTTACAATTTATGTAGTATTTTTAACAAATTCAATAATCAAATATATCTCATTACTAACTAGAAATACACAACACTATTAATACAAGATCAATGAAATGTCTGAAACCTATGAAATGTTTTTAATTTATAATCCAAAATATCCAAAATATATTCCTAATGATATAACTTGTTAGAAATATAACAAAAAAAAAAGAAAAAAAAAAAAAAGAAAAACTATGTTATAATTAGAAAAGTAATTTTACAAATTAAATAACTTTAAAAAATGTATTTTCCTTTGAAAAAAAAATTGAAAATGCATTGTTTTTTTAACACTGACCATCGTTTTTCCATCTATGTCCAATGGTGACCTTTTTATTTTTGTTCAACGGCACAAAAGACATAACATTTTTGTATTTTTCGACTATGACACCATATGTTCCAATTTTTGTTTAAAATACATGTTTTTAATTATTTTTGAAAGTTTTGATATCGAATTTTGCACATCAACATCAGGGGTCCTAGTGAATGTGAGAATATATTTATTCCGAAATGTTCGATACATATAGTTTGAAATATCCGAAATACATTTTTATAGTCCAAAATGCCTGAAATATTGAAAATTTATAATCGGAAACGTCCATAATATACATTCATAAAGGATATATATATATATATATATATATATATATATATATGTATATATATATATATATATATATATATATATGTATATATATATATATATACATATATATATATATATATATATATATATATAGAGTGGTTCAAATGAGAACTATAAAAGATTAAGAATCCTAAGAACCTTAATTAATTAGTAATATGTACACGATACTCTTATTAAACATATTAAAATCCTAATTTTTTTTTGTCTTTTGGTATGAAAAGAGCACACTTATAATTTTTACACTCTAATATTTTCATCCATATATGCTCTCATATTTTAACACAAAACTTATATAAAATACAGATTTACACAGTCATTTTACAGTTTAATGCAAAAAAATTTATAACTTAATAAAAATTGTTTTACAATAATTCACTAATTCAAATAAATCAAAAAATCAAACTCTACCACCACATGCCGTCACCAACCACCTTTATCAATATAGTAGTTGTCATTTTTTCCAAATCAGATCTGTAAATAAAGTCAAGAATTAACAATTTAAATATTACATTCACAGTCTAATAAAGCCTATTAATTAAATCGTTTTGAATTTAATGCAAAACAATTATAAAAACTAATGGATTTTTACAAATTTATACAGTAAAAAAATAATATTCATAAGAAAATTAAAAAAAATTATAGATAAATCATTCATATTCTAACACATATAACAAAAAATTCACTGCAAAATGCAGAAATTCACAGTTTAAACAGAAATTCATAGTTTAATGCAGTCAAGTCATACTTTTAAATACAAAAATCACAGTTTAATATAAAAAAACTCACAGTTTAATATAGTGAAATTCACAATTTAGATCAATATTCACAACTTAATGCTATTAATTCAAAGTTTAAAATACAAAAAACATAGCTTAAACGTAAAATTTATAGTTTATTACAATAAATTTACAGTTTAATACAAAAAATATAAATTCACAAAAATTATATCGATTTAAGACTCTTAATACAGACAATTCACAGTTTAATATACAAAATTCACAGCTTAATATAATAAATTCACAATTTAAGACAAAAAAATTATATTTATAGTCATATTTTCAAATTAAAACTTATATTTAAGAGTTAATATATGAAGACATTTATATGTATTAAATAGTGAATTTAATATATTAAGTCGTGAATAAAATTTACAACGTAATACACAATTCATAGTTTAATATACAAAATTAATCAGATACATGTGTGCACCATATAAATTCACAGTTTAATAAAGTTTTGCAGAACTCTCATTCACAATTTTATAATCAGTTTAGGACTCTCGTTCATTGTATTTATAACATAAAAACATATTAATTCACACATTCACAGTAACTAACTTAAATAGAACTAAACAATAGTTAAAACATGAAAACATCACAGTTCAAAGCTTAAAAAAATTAAAATTCATATTATTTGAGAAAACACTAACATAATAACACACATTTTAAATTCAATTCATAACTTAACAACAATAAAACATAAAGTGAATAAAAACTTGATGCAAACATTATAAAAACAACATAATAAACATGGATTAACAACTTAATAGTAGAAAAAACTATGTTTAACAAAAGTAAACAATAAATGAGAAATTAGAACATTAAATTACAACTTAACAGAAAGAATAAAAAAAACTATGTTTAACATACCTGATGCAAATATGGTTTTGTTTTACTAAAGATCAGAGAGAAAAAAAATGGAGTTGAGTTGGCGGAGCTACACCAGAGCGGAAAGACAGTAGTTATGGTGGCCGTTGACATCAATCTCAAATCTAGTCCGTCAATCTCGTCAGAAATCGTAGATCTGAAGGCATAAATCATAGATCCATAAGCTAAAATCATAGATCTACTGTCGGAAATCATAGATCTAACGTCGGAGATCATAGATCTAACGTCGAAGATCATAGATTTGGATGGAACCACTTCAGATCTGTTGAAAACAAAGGATTTTGGAGGTTGAAGACATACATCTAAGGTTGGTAGAGGTGGTGGTGGACCAGGTGGTCTTTCATGGAGATCGAGAGAAAAAAAGATAGAGGACACCAGATCTGATGTAGATCTGGTGGTGTTTCACCAAAAAAATGAGGAGAAAAAGATGATGCTGGTATATGATGTGGATGATGGCTGGAACTGACGTCGGTAGGTGGTGGCGATGGTAGGTGGCGACGCCGGTAGGTGGTGGCGACGGTAGGTGGCAGCAATGGTGGTAGTTGATGATGATAGATAGAGTGTTTGTGTTTGAGCTGAGTGGGAGTGTTTGGATGCAAAAAAATAATTACACCAATCGTCCCTCGTGCAGGTGCCAGAAAGCATGTTTAGTCCCTATTTTCAAAAATTAACTCTGAACATCCCTCGTTTGGTTAAAAGTTGCACACTTCGTCCCTCTTGGCATAAAAAGACCATTTTGCCCTTATTTATTTATTTATTTATTTTTATCTATTTTCTATTTTTTTGTAATTATTAATTATTTATTTATTAAAAAAACTTTTAAAAAGAAATCGGGGCCCTAAGCAGACATTCATAACTCGTCTCCCAAACCCCTTTCTTCTTCGAAACACCTCGTATCCACGATCACCACCCACAATCGCAACTCCGACGACACCTTTTGCCGACTTCATTACTCCGGCGACTTCTCCGGGCGACTCCACCAAGCCACCCCTTCTCTTTCCCCAATTTCCTTTCTTCATCTTCTTCTTTGAATTCGATCGTTCATCTCCGCCACACACACGTTCTCTCTCTTCATTATCCTCTTTCTAATATCCGACACCTCCATCTATCACCGCTATCACCTCCTGTAACTGATGGGTTTTGGGCATAAGACATCCTATGTGCTCATACAAACCCTAAAGCTCGGATCTAGGTTTCTCTATTGTACATACTTTGAATCCAAGACTTGAACCCTAATTCTAGCATATGGAAATCAGAATTCACATGTAAATAGGTTTAAGAACATACCTTGATTGTTATATAGCAATAACAATCCAATTCCTCCTTGAATTGACCTTGGAAAGCTGAGAGTCACAAGTGTCACTCCTCTAATGGCTTACAAACACCATAAGCAAGTGGAGAAGGTATATAGAGAGAGGAGGGAGGTTAGAATTCGTTTCTAAGACTTCTTGGGAAGGGATACACGAATTCATGACCTAGGGGTTGTTTATATAGGTGTAGAGATAGGGTTTCAGTCATTATCCTTATCTAGTTGATCATCCATTTAAGCAACCAATAAGATAATCCTTGAATCCTTATCATACTCGAATTCTAAGGCTTTCCAACCTTAAATTCGTTCACCATACTTATAAGATAATTCTTACCTTATTTTGTAACTATCACATAATTACAAATCAGCCCCTCTAGTTTAATTAATTACACTTGATCACAAAATTAATTCTTAATTAATTATTGACCAATATTAATTAAACAAATATGATTTCTCCTTTAATATATTATTCTTATAACATATTAATAAATCATATTATCCTCTCTCTCTTTATTCATTTCTCCAATCAAGTTGCTTTGGTGAAGGCAACCCAAAAGGACCATGCACCATCGGGTCAAGTACATACCAAAATAGTTATGGACTTAGACACTAATCCAACAGTAACCAGCACTAGTCATCATTCAAATCTCAAAATATGAACCCTAAACTTGTAAATCGAAGAAGAGGGAGATTCAGATCGGAGAAGCAAGCTCATATCGAACCCAAATCTTCTCAATTGACGACGAAGACGGAGAGGGGATCACATTCCATGCGGTGTTTGATATGGTTTTCAGGCCCTAATTTCGTGGCAGTTCTAGGCGGTTTTGGTGAAGGTGAGATTCAGAAATGGTTGTCGGTATTCAACAGCAAGTTTGATTGTTAAGAGGTGGCATTTGAAGGCGACAATTTTCGAGGGTGGTTGCAACAACGGTTGCTATTTTCGGTGATGTGGAGGTTAGAAACAGGTGGTGTAGAGGTTGGGTTCCCTGATGGGCAACCGGTGTTACCGGTGAAGTGGTTCCTGTTAAAGGCGGTGTTCAGGAAAAAAATGGTTGATGGTTCTATGAATACGGGAGGCTACAAAAAAAGTGACCAAATTTTGACTTTAAGGGGTGTGCTCCGGTGGTGGTTGGTCGGAACTGGTGGATCTGTGGTTTTGCAAGAATTAACAGAAGATGGAGGAAGAGAGATGAGCAAAAGGAAGGTGGGGGGGGGGGGGGGTAGGGTGGTAGGGATGTTTGGGTTTTTTCTTTTATTTTTAAATTAGTAATATTTATTATAACATTTAAATTAATTGGAAAATAAATACAAAAGGGCATAATAGTCATTTTATAACTCGTAAGGGATGAAGCTTGCAAATTTAAACTTATGAGGGATGAAGCGTGCAACTATTAATCAAACGAGGGATGATCCGAGTTAATTTTTGAAAATAGGGACTAAACGTGCTTTCTAGCACCTACACGAGGGACGATTGGTGTAATTTACCCAAAAAATAACTCAGATCTTATTTTGTAGTTTAAGTTAGGGGTTCTTAGGGTTCTTAACATTTAGGGGTTTTCATTTGAACTTTTATTTATATATATATATATATATATATATATATATATATATATATATATATATATATATATATATATATATATATATATATATATATATATATATATATGCGTGAATTTTTTAAAATTTTAGACTATACATTTCATACTAAATTTTTTTTCAATTTACGAACTAAACCATAATGAAAGAAAAATCACCCTTTCAAATTTTATAAGTTAGTATTTAATTAATATTATAATTTAACGTTTACTTGGTATAATAATATGGTTTTAATAGATCTTTTATTTATGAGTTTTATGTATTTAAAGGTATTGATAAGATATATTTTAAGATTTATTTTGTTAAAAATAATACATAAATTATATATTTTAAATAAAGTAAATTATCTATAATATATAATAAAGTTAAAATTTGGAGTTTTGTATAATAAAAGAGGTAAACAAAAAATAAGATAAAACTACTGAAGTTGTAACATATTAGGGTTAAAAATGAAAATATATATAATTTGTTAGTTAAAACATATATATCATAGATGTAAACAAATATTAATCTAAAAGAGGTAAAATTTGGAGTTTTCGATCATAAAAGAGGAAAACAAAAAATAAAAATAAAATTTAAAATGTTGGAATGGTAACGTGTTAGTGTTGAAATATATATATATATATATATATATATATATATATATATATATATATATATATATATATATATATATATATATATATATACCCTTAAGGGTATATAAGCTTAGCTACACAAACCCATCATAATTAGTCGTTTTGTTAGATGCACTTATTAAAATGTTATTAAACTTCAATCCCTAACTTGATTTACTTTGATGACTTTCGAAATTTAACTATTATCTTCCTCTTATAGCACATTTTTTTGCCGAACAATTACTAGGCTATATATATTATAGTTGGAAATGAAAATCATGTAAGAAGAAGATAAATGTGAAATTTATAAAAATTTTGGAAGTAAATCAAGTTAGAAGTTGAATTCTAAGAATATTTAACAATTAGCATGTATATATATGACACAAAACAATGTAGTATGGTGAGTTTGGGTACTTAGGCTTATATATCTTTAAGGGTATATTCATTTTTCCCATATATATATATATATATATATATATATATATATATATATATATATATATATATATACACACACACAAACACACGAAGAGAGAGAGAGAGAGAGAGAGAGAGAGAGAGAGAGAGAATAGTTCAAATAAAAATAGTAAAGAATGTGAGAACGTAAAAACTCTATTTTTATGTTATTATGCTGCAGTGATTTTTGTATCCACATTTTTATGTCATTGTTCAACAAGAAATAAATGAATATTCATAGGTTAAAACTATAATTAAAATTTACTTCAAAAATGCACATACATAAATTTATAATAGAATAATAGCATTTTAATGAATATATGAATAGTAAAACATTAATATTTATATTAGAATTACTTCAACAATACATATATACAACATTTATTACAGAATAATAACATAAATATATTATTTTTATGTTCTCACATTATTTACTGTTAGATCAATAGAAATGTTAGAAATGTGGGCCAGTCTAAAAACTAGCCTACTTTTACAAAGGTTTTTCAAACAAACATACTTGTTCAAAATAATTTAAAAAGCAATCTATTTTTGCAAAAAAACTCCTATGTTGTATCTTTATCATGAATCTTTTATAATTAACCTCCAATATGCATGCAGGTCTTCTGTTGACAAGTATCCTGACAACAGGATGCTTGGATGGCGTGAAGTCGTTGATGGCAAGGTACAACCCAAACTACGCCTGTTTCTTCTTCTTTTAATTAATTATGTTATTTGCTTTGATTTTTTCATGTTGTGTTATTCGTATCATTAACATGTATTTTAATCTTTCAGTGGGGTCCATACATTTGGAAAACTTACAAGACTGTATATGAGGAAGTTCTGCATGTTTCCTATGCCATTAGGGCTTCTGGAGTCCAATCTGTAAGCATATATATGTTACAACTATACATATGTAATTTGATTTATATATATATATATATATATATATATATATATATATATATATATATATATATATATATATAATTTTCTAAATTGACTTGCTATGCTTGGTCTAAAGAATTCTCACAACTTTTTTTTTAATATTTAAGAAACTTAACCTTGTTTGTACAATTGTTGATTTGTAACAACAAGCTGTATGTGAATAATAGGGTTGTAAAGTTGGAATTTATGGATCAAATTGCCCTCAGTGGATTATAGCAATGGAGGTCAGTTTTCAACTCGATTCGTAATTTTACCATGATCTGTTTATGCATTAATTATATGTTACATGACTACGTGAATGAATATAGGCTTGCAATGCCCAGAGCATCATTTGTGTACCTCTATATGATACCCTTGGTAAAACTTGCTTCATTAAAACCGGACTTTTCTTTCTTCCCTTTTCACTTAATTATAAATTAACCTAAAACCCTCCCTTCCTTTGATCTTGATTGGATTTCTGTAAATATATATCCAACAGGGGCAGGGGCAGTAAACTATATTTTAGAGCATGCTGAAGTTGATATTGTTTTTGTCCAAGATAAAAAGGTTAAACAGGTGAGAACTTAGGCAAAGCTTAGTTTTTCCTTAAAATATATTAGTGCGTCAGCTTATGTGCTAAATAACTAAGCGCTCTGCTTAATTTGGCAGCTACTGGATCCTGAATGTACACATACTCGACGTCTCAAGGGTGAGAAAACCTTGTAAATATATGGAATTGCATGCATGCATGCAGTGACAACCGAATCAATTTCTTTGAACCCTGTTTAAATGCAGTGATTGTTTGCTTCACTTCCATGGAAGATGAGGAAAAGGAAAAGGCAGATTCCATTGGAATAAAATCTTTCTCATGGAATGACTTCCTTCATATGGTTCGCCAACTCTCATAACATCATGTTTCTCCATCAAGATATATATGCTTATGATTTGAGTAATTAAATTCAACTTTTTTCTATGATGTTGATCGAGTAGGGTAGCCAACATCCATCGGAGCTACAAACACCTCAGCCATCTAACATATGTACAATTATGTACACAAGTGGCACCAATGGAGATCCAAAAGGTGTTATATTAACACATGAAAATGCTACAACAACTATATTTGGGGTCGATCTTTTTATGAAACAATTTGAGGAAAAGGTATGAAGACATCTTCATGATGACTTACTTGATCATTTATCCTTTGGCTTGCTGCTTTCATATATATTCATGCTTTTTTCTGGCTCATGACTACGGAACCTTATATGATAGATGACTGTAGATGATGTTTATTTATCCTTTCTACCTCTCGCACATATCCTTGACCGTATGATTGAAGAATACTTTTTTCATATGGGTGCTTCTGTTGGCTTCTATCATGGGGTAAAATCTGATATATGTGTGTGTGTGTGTGTTTGTGTGTGTTACTTGATAATCTGAATGTTATCTTTTGAAGGATATAAATGCTATACAAGATGATATGATTGAACTGAAACCAACATTTTTGGCTGGGGTACCTCGTGTTTTGGAAAGAATTTATGAAGGTGTAGAAATTTGGGTCTAAACGAAACCTTTTTGCGGTTTTCCTAATCATGTTTTTTTACTCCATAGTTTCTTACTGATCACTTATAGTCGTCTTTTAGGTGTGTTGAAAGGACTAGAAGAACTTAATCCAAGGCGGAGGAAAATATTTGACATTCTATATAATCAGTAATCTATCAATAAATGATTTTGTCCACACAATTGGTTTTTGTGAATTTACTGTAGGTTTTGATATTCCTGTTGATTTGCAGCAAGCTTGGATGGTTAAAATCAGGTTATAAGCAAAATTATGCATCACCATTTGCAGATATGTTGGCGTTCAGAAAGGTTTCATTTATTTTCTACTCCAAATTTTGAACGTTTATCTGAATCCTTCAGTTATGTAAATGTATTTTCCTGGCTAAACGAAAAATGAATTTAAAGATGATTGTTTTCTTTCAGATTAGGAATAGACTGGGTGGTAGGATACGTCTTATTGTATCTGGAGGAGCCCCTTTAAGCCCCGAGGTGGAAGAGTTCTTGAGGGTCACATCATGTGCTTTTGTACTACAGGGATATGGTATGTGTAGTTTGATGATGAGATGTAATATTATTTGCATGCATATTATTAATAATAGGCTAATTCTATATGTACCTTCCAGTTATTTCGTGTACCCCTGTATAAGTGGGTGAACGTGTGTACCCCTATAATTTGGCAATTTATGTGAGTGACAGGGTACGTATAGTAGCAGCCTAATAATAATAAGTGTTTGTTGTGACAGGGTTGACAGAGACTTGTGGTTTAGCTGCAGTTGCATATCCATACGAAATGTCAATGGTGGGGAGTGTTGGTCCTCCTTTTGTATACACCGAGTTACGTCTTGAAGAAGTTGCAGATATGGGTTACGATCCTTTGGCATATCCTCCACGAGGTGAAATATGTGTCAGGGGGAAATCTTGTTTTGCCGGATACTACAAGAATCCAGAGTTGACAAATGAGGTGATGGTAGATGGGTGGTTTCATACAGGTTTAACTTCTTACTAGGCTTGTAAATTTGATTATCTATATGTGTATGTTGCAAGGATTGATATTATATATATATATATATATATATATATATATATATATATATATATATATATATAGAGAGAGAGAGAGAGAGAGCATGACATCAGCAATATGTTGAATTCTATAGAGTTAAATGGATTGCTACACCATAAACACATCATCCATTAAATACTTATACAACTTTACTTTTAACAACCAAAATCGATTAAACAACTATTCAATCCTAATCACCATTTTATTACTTCTATTAAACCATTTGATGATCATTAAAATTTCATTACTCATACTCCATTCAACTTCTATTCAATCATAGTCATCACCATATTCAACTCTTATATTACTTACATTGTGGATGTTCTTATCAGGTGACATAGGGGAGATATTACCTAATGGAGCAGTGAAAATTATTGATAGGAAGAAACATTTGATAAAGTTGTCACAGGGAGAGTATGTTGCACTTGAGCATCTAGAGAAAGTTTATGGCATCACTCCCATCGTTGAAGATGTAATCATTATCATCATTCATCTTCATTTGTTTTAGTACTTACAGTGTTAGTATTTGGAAAGTATATATGTGACCGTGTGGTGGTTTTAGATATGGGTGTACGGGGATAGTTTCAAGTCATCATTGGTGGCGGTAGTGGTACCTAACAAAGAACATGTAGAGAGATGGGGACATAAAAATGGCCACAAGAATTGCTTCTCCAGCCTCTGCACCCTCACTCAGCTACAAGATTACATCCTATGTGAACTAAAATCTACGGCACAAAGAAACAAGGTACTGCTCTACCTTGTAATTTTTTCCATCTCAACATATATATTTTCTAACTAAATGTAGTTTGGTTTTGTGTAGCTAAGAGGTTTTGAACATATTAAGGGCGTTATTGTGGAAGAAAAAACCTTTGAAGGGGAAAAAGATTTGCTGACACCAACATTGAAGAAAAAAAGAGACAAATTTCTTAGCTGTTACAAGGTACTAGTTAGCTACACTTGTATATATGATTTCCTCTGTTACATACTAGTTGGTTGAATTTGTTTCTTACGGTTTTGTGATACAGGTTCAAATTGATCACCTCTACAAAAACAAATCCTAAACCAAGATCACCTTATGTGTATGAATTCCAAAAGAGCATGATCAATTTCATTATCTTATTTATGTGTATTCTAATGCTCCTTTTCTATAAACAAGAAAAGGAAATTCAAATTATGACACCTACCAAAAAGACATGCCTATTAAAATAAGAACTATATATTTATCAACTCAATACCAACACTTTGAAGCATTAATTTTCTTTTACTATTTGGTCGATGGCTTTCAAAATTCATATCTTCGTACAAACAAAGAATTATTATGAATTCCTTAACATCAAGTGTGTTCAGTTATTATGATTTTTGAGCACATATCAACGAAAGAAATAACAAACAAAATTTTAATCATCATAATCCACCATGGATCTTGTTCTAGTGAACTTTTAGCAACAAAAATTAAAAGTAGAAGTATTAATTGTTTATAAAACTTTATTTCAGATGAAGTAGAAACCAAATTGGTCTTTTGTCTTAGATTATCTGAAGGTCTAAACCAATACCTCTCTAATGAAGTCACACCCCAAAAGTTTGATCCAAGCAATGAGACCAAGTCTTTTCTTCCTTTTCTCTTTGTCAAAAGTCGAACAACTTAAGAGGAGGGATTGTTGAGAGTTTGCACAAACCGAAAGGAAGACGACATTCAAGTAAGATAGATATCGAGATAAGGGTTAATTCGATATAAGAGGGGGCGGTTCCTTATAGGATTGACTTTCCCTTTTTTATGGCTTATCCATTTAAATATGATAATTATCCTTTCTTAATTGGTAAGTTAACATTATCCCTAAAAGAGATAATTACTAGAAATGGATATTACTGTTGGATTAGCGTCTAAGGCTGTAACTATATTTGGTAAGTACTTGACCCGGTTGTGCATGGTCCTTTTGGGTTGCCTTCACCTTAGCAACTTGACATGATTATTTGTAAAGAGAGAAGAGATATTATTGTTATTATATTATTATTTGATAGATATAAGTCATATATTAATTGAGAATTAATTTGGTGACTTAAAAAGGTTAATTGAATAAAGGGGCATAAACTGTCAAATGTGTGATAGTTGTGTTTTGGTCTATGTATCCTTATGGATATAAGGGTGGATGTATTTTAGGGTTGGGAGACCTTAAAATCGTCCAAGCCTAATATCTAGGAGGATCTTTGGATTGCTTAGGGCCTAAGTTATTCAATTAGGGTTAAGGGTGAAACCATAGTAGCTCATAATATAAATAGATCCCTTGGGTGAGGGAAATCGGCATTCATGAAAGTCAAGAAACCCTAGAGCCGCTTTCTTACCCTCCCCTCTCTCTCTCTCTCTCTCTCAAGATCATCCTCTTGCTACTTGGTGTTTGTAAGCTATTAGAGGAGTGACAATTGTGACTCTAAGCTCCAAGAACAATAAGTTTCAAGCAAGCAACCTAAGGTATTATTCTAGATCTGTTTTATATATGATATGATTCAATTGTTTACACTAGATCTAGAATTGTAAGCCTTGGATACAATGCATGTTCAATTAGAGAAACCTAGATCCAAGCATTAGGGTTTGCATGTGCACATAAGATAGTTCTTATGGCTCAAACCCATCAGTGGTATCAGAGCTTTGATTGATTTCTATTGAATTGATGCATTGTTTGATTTCTTGTTACTTGAAAATTCGATTTTTGTGATTATGTCTGATGAACTCGGCGAGTTCCACTGTGGACTCGGCGAGTCCATAGTGGAACTCGGCGAGTTCAAGCGTTAGATGGAGGTGGTTTCGGGATTTTTGCTGTTTTACTTGTGCCTTAACTGTTTTGGGTCATTCAAAATCTAATTTTAATAATATATATGAGTATATTCTTGACCAAACAAAAGATAATTACCAATTAGTTGAATAATAATTTCCTTATATGATAATAATTGATTATTTGAATTGAATTGGTGAATTGTCTTGCAAGTACTATTGAATAAGATCAAATTGAGATAATCTAATTAGTTGATTTATATTATTTGCTATTTGATCCTTATGTTTTGAAAAGTTTAAAAGTTGTCCTCAAGTTTTTGAAATTTAAGTTTTGTGATTAAAAGTTTAATTTGAATAATTTAAATTTCAAACCCTAGAATTTTAGAAGTTTAAAATTCAACACTATACTAATATATTATTACAAGCTTAATATATATATATATATATATATATATATATATATATATATATATATATATATATATATGTATGATTTAAAAATGCTAGTCTTACCGTTAGTAAGCCTCATTCATGAAGCCAGTGTATAAGGTGGGTATAAGGTTGTTGCCTATAAAATGGCGCTTAATGGGTGTACACTCACACCCACCGCTTAATTGACTGGTGAAGGGTCGTTAGTCGAACGGTAGGATAGGGCAAACCTCTACTCATTAATAAGTATAATGAATCTATATAAAGTAACTAAACATGTTTCATAAAATTCCCAATCTTAGTTACTTTAGGAAAAGTGAATTGATGCAATCCCATGAAATTACACTTTGCACCCTTGCTAAGAAGTTAGTGGAGCGTGTGTGGTTAACTTGCACACTAATTGGTTCTAAGAAAAGGTGGCAAAGGGTGATTCATTGTTTGTCATAGTTCGGTGGAGCATGGGTGGCTTACCGGCACATCGAATAGGTGATTGTAACAATGAAGGCACCATGTAGATTTGCATGGTTATTCACACCCACTTTGTGATCCTCGGTTTCCCAGTCACAAACTAGAAGGGCATATCGAGATTTAAACATGCCATTGAAAAGTTTAATGAATCTCAAAGAAATCTAGGAATTCTCAATACATTTAAAACTTAAAGCTTGTGTTTTTTTCTTGGTGAAGAATTAGTGAATCGTCATTCACTTACCTCCAAATTATTTGCATGTTGGATTACGACATCCCTTTTCTAATGTGTAAATAATGTTGTTGGGTCGTAGCCTTAATTTTTCATTTTGGGTGTTAATTAGGGACTTAATTCTAATCAACTTTGTTCCTTTCTATTTGTAGATGTCTAACGCAAACAACGCTGCTGCTAGCTCATTCACGCTAATGAGCCTTTGTCAAAAAGTAACTTTTGATGGATTGAACTTTAGCGAATGGATAAGATACATTCGCACGACCGCACGTTACGAGGACAAAGAGTATGTCCTCGATGAGAAGCTCGAGAAGATCAATCCAGAAATTGCTACTCCCGAAGAAATGGCTATCTTTGAGACCCATGAGCGTGATGCAACGAAAGTCCATTGCATCATGCTAGCCACAATGAACTCCGAATTCCAAAAGTCATATGAGGACATGTATCCTAATGAGATGCATCTAGACTTGATGGAGAGATATCACCAAAGCGCGAGGCAAGAGCGCTATGAGATCATTACGAATATGATCACTGCTAAAATAGGAAGTGGAGAGTCTCTAACCGTGCACTTGCAAAAGATGCAAAGGTATGTTGATCGTTTTCGCAAGTTGAATGTCAATTTTGGGGGGATTTGGCAATCGACATTGTTCTTCACTCCTTGCCCTCATGCTACAACCAATTTAGGATGACCTACCACATGAACAAGGAAGAGGTCACCCTAAGAAAACTCCAAGGGCTCCTAAGGACTGCTGAGAGCAACCTTAAGGACAAGTCTGTTTCACTAACTCCCAATCCACCCGCTGCTTCTGTTTTGGCAATTGGGCAGGGAAGGGGCAAGAAGAGGAAGGCTTCTTCGAAGAACCACCGCAAGGAAAAGTCCCAAGATGGTTCCTCTTCTAGTGGGACCAAGGTTGACCCTACTAAGCACAACCCAAACCCAAAGGAGGCAGAGTGCCACCATTGCCATAAAATAGGGCATTGGAAGAGAAGCTGCCTGGAATATCTGCAAGCCATCATGGATAGGAATGGCAACGGGGCGGGTTCGGGGCGGGGCATGGTTTCCCAAACCCACCCCGATATCTTTCGGTTTTCTTATCGGGGCGCCCCAACGGGTTCGGGTTTTCCAGTCGGGTTTCGGGTTTCTTATCGGGTTTACAACAATTCATAACGAAATCTTTATTCCGTTTTAGGGTACCCCGATGTCTTATAAAAAATACGTGTTATAGTCTCCCTTTTAAATTAAAAATATGATGAATCACTTTAATAAAATTAAATCGACGTTATATTAAAAATTATTTTATTTAATTTTAGTGTAATACGTCAAAACATAAAAAATGATCGTTCACACTGGATTGTTAATAACTAAAAAGATTTTCCACAGTAAGTATTTTATCTTTGATGCGTGCCATTAACATATATATATATATATATATATATATATATATATATATATATATATAATCGGGGCGGGTCGGGTCGGGTCGGGGCGAGGATAACCCACTCCCTGCACCGAACCCGATAAAAAACCCGATGACGACCCGTTACCCGACCCGAAATAATCGGGTTTCGGGTTTCCCCATCGGGTTCGGGTTTTTTTGCCATCCCTAATCAAGGATGGAAAGATCAAGCCATCTTTCGCATGTATTTACTCAATTAAATCTAATGATTCATCTCATGCTATTTCTTGGGTTCTTGATACAGGGTGTGGTTACCACATTTGTTCTGATTCGCAGGGACTAGGAAGAAATAGGGATGTGGAGCTTGGAAGAATAAATCTAATCATGGGGAACAGAAGATCGTTGCCTGTTACCAAGATTGGAGTGTATTCTTTAGTGCTTAGTAATGGATTGAATTTAGATTTAAATAATTGTTGCTACTCGCCATATATGGCAAGAAACCTCATTTTTTTTCGTGGTTTATTTAGACAAGGATTTAGATATTCGTTTAATAATGAGAATGGTTTGATTTATGCTTATCTAAATGGTGTTTTATATTTTGAAGTAATGCCTTGTAATGGAATTTATGAAACTGTTATGGTTGTAGATAACCTAGGAAATAATGTGTTGTGTATGGATTCTTCCAATAGTATGGATAAAGCATCCTTGTGGCATTGTCGTCTTGGACATGTCAACAAGAAGAGCATAGCCCAACTCCAAAAGGATGGAGTGTTGGAGTCATTCGACTTAGGGAAGATGACACGTGCAAATCTTGTTTACTTGGAAAAATGACCAAGTCACCCTTCACTGGCACTTGTGAGAGGGGTGAGGGTTTATTAGATCTCATACACACCGACGTGTGTGGGCCCTTTAGATCCACCACAAAGGATGGGAACCGCTTCTACGTGACTTTCACCGATGATTATAGTAGATATGGGTATATTTACTTAATCAAGCACAAGTCAGAAACGTTTGAAAAGTTCAAAGAGTTCAAACATAAAGTGGAGAATCAATTAGGCAGGAAAATCAAGATGCTTCGATCTGATCGAGGAGGAGAGTACCTAAGTCTTGAATTCCACGACTATCTCAAGGAATGCGGAATAGTTTCGCGATTGACGCCACCTAGGACACCACAGTTGAATGGTGTGGCAGAAAGGTGTAATCGAACTCTGTTAGACATGGTTCGTTCTATGATGAGTCGTGCTTTACTACCTATCTCATTCTGGGGGTATGCCTTAGAGACTGCCGCCCATATCCTTAACCGAGTCCCTACAATGAAGGTTGCCAAAACACCTCACGAGATGTGGACAGGGAAAGCTCCCTCGTTGGCACATATCAAGGTTTGGGGTTGTGAAGTTTTCGTAAGACAAGAAACTCACGACAAGCTCAAACCTCGGTGTATTTTCATCGGCTAGCCGCAGAAATCCTTTGGATATCTCTTCTATAGACCGAGTGACAATGTTGTCTTCGTTGCGAGGATAGGGGTTTTCCGAGAGCAAAAACTCATAAGCCAATGAGACAATGGGAGGCAAATCGATCTTGAAGAGATTCAAGAGTCGAGCGATGAAGGAACCTCTTACGCTGGCACTCAACCCGAGGAGGAAACTCCGGTTGAAACAATTGACGAGTCCTTACCTCTTAGACATTCCGAAAGAGTTAGAGTCAACCCCAGTTTTATGGCTTTCATATTACTACCGAAGGGTACACGCATATTAGTGATGGTACACTAATAAATCTAGATGAACCTAATAGCTATAAGGAAGCCATGGCAGGCCTAGAGTCTGTAAAATGGAAAGAAGCGATGGACAACGAGATTCAGTCCATGTATGACAACCAAGTTTGGAATTTGGTTGACAATGTGACCGGACGTAAGACGGTTAGGTGCAAATGGATCTTCAAGAAGAAGACCAACGTGGATGGGAATGTACACACATATAAGGCACGACTGGTTGCGAAGGGCTTTACTCAAACTCCCGAAGTTGACTATGATGAGACCTTCTCACCGGTTGCTAAGATAAAGTCTATTAGGGTGATGCTAGCCATTGCTGTATTTCATGATGATGAGATATGGCAGATGGATGTCAAGACCGCTTTCCTTAATGGGAAGTTGGCTGAGGATGTTTACATGGCTCAACCATAAGGTTTTATCGATCCGAAGCATCCCAATAGAGTGTGAAAGCTTGAGAAGTCCATTTATGGACTTAAGCAAGCATCTCGCAGGTGGAATCTTTGCTTCGATGAGAAAGTCAAAGAGTTTGGATTTGTATGAAGTGAAGATGAATCATGTGTATATGTCAAGGCCAGTGGGAGTATAATTAGCTTCCTCGTTTTGTATGTCGATGACATACGGCTCATAAGAAACGACGTCCCGACTCTATAGGAGGTTAAGTCCTGGCTCGGAAAGTGTTTCGCTATGAAGGACCTCGGAGAGGCTTCCTATATTTTGGGAATAAGGATAGTGAGAGAACGAAGTAAGAGACTAATAGGACTTAGTCAGAAGACTTACTTGGATAAGGTACTAAAACGTTTTAGTATGGAAAACTCGAAGAAGGGAGAACTACCGATACAGAGTAATGCCAAATTGAGTAAGACTCAAAGTCCGAGTACAGAAGCCAAGATAGCTGAGATGAGCCGAGTACCTTACGCTTCCGAAATTGGATCAATCATGTATGCTATGACTTGTACTCGCCCTGATGTGGCCGTTGATTTGAGCATGGTCATTAGATATCAAGGGAATCCTGGCAGAGCTCATTGGATTGAGGTCAAGAATATACTTAAGTACATTCGGAGGACCAAGGAATGGTTCTTAGCCCTCGAAGGGAGTGATGACTTAAAGGTGCGAGGGTATAGTCACGCAAGCTTCCAGAATGACAGGGACAACTACCGTTCGCAGTCAGGCTGGGTCTTTACCCTTAATGGAGGAGCAGTGACTTGGAAAAGTTCCAAGCAAGAGACCGTAGCTGATTTAACGTGCGAATAAGAGTACATTGCAGCGAGCGAAGCGTCAAAGGAGGCGATGTGGTTGAAGAAATTCATTGGTGACCTTGGAGTTGTGCCTGCCATAAAGGTGTTGGGTTTTGAGCATTCTAACACTCCTAAGTGTACATGCAACCCTAAATACCTTGGATCTATGTTTTCTCTATCATACATGCAAATAAGAACATCCAAGGTATTATCCTAATCTAGCATACAAAACAATGACTATAGCAAGATAGAATACATACCTCTTTGGTGTAGAAAGTCTTCATGAAGCTTGAGTGCCAAGTGCCCCAAGTGTGACACCTCAAATGGTTCACACAACACCAAATACACATGGAATGACTTGAGAGAAAACTACACTCATGAAAATCGGCTAGCCCTTTTACTTCACACTAGTGGCCGATTTTGGTCAAGAATAAGATGCTTATATAGTTAGGGTTACACCATGTACACCCTAATTGACATGGCCTTTCATTTCCATGATCCATGGGTACAAATACACCATGGAGCATCCATGGACCATCCTATGGGTTTTAGCCCAACTTGATTATCCATGGAGCATTAGCCCACTATACAAGTATGGATGATTTACACAATCAACCCATATATTTAATTAGTCTTCTTTTGATCACTTAATTAATCCTAGATTAATTCTTGATCAATACTAATTAAATAATCTTATTATTCTTATTATTAATATACTAGAACTTATAATATATTAATAACCATAAGTGTCTTATTCCTCTCATTTAGTCTATCCAAGTGCATGATGCCATGCAACCCAAATGGACCATGCCGGGTCAGGTCAAGTCTTACCAATTATAGTTATGGACTTAGACATTAATCCAACAGTCTCCCACTTGGATAAGTCTAAAACTATTATTGCGTATGACTTCAGGAACCAACTGGCAATCGTAGCTCTCAAAAGCTTCTGTCGAACTCTGACCTTGTCGATGAACTCTGACCTTTGTCAATGACTTGTCCATTAGATAAGGGATCATATATTCCTCCATTCTAGATATCATATGGACTGAGACATGGATTATGGTCATTCTCTCTGTCCATTTGTTGTTTCCCGATTTCCGATTTATGACGACTGACTAATTGAACAAATCAAATCAGTCCTGGCCCGGCCGAGCACTTCCATTTGTCATCATCAAATCATCGAGGGGCCCACAGATATCGCTTTTATCCCGAAGGTAAAAGGAATGGATAAACTTCGACTCATATGGCTTGTTCTACTACTTGTTGAATCATACACAAAGGCACGTTTTATAGCACCGAGTTACCAAATGCGTTTTCGTGCAATCAATGTACAACCAACTCATAGTAACAACTCATATCTCTAGGTTTGAAGAATATAAGATATTATCATCTCATGATCACTCGTGATAAAATCCATGAAGTGATTCCAATGAGCGCGGGTTGAATCCAATACTCAGAACTTATGAGCACTCATGAGTGTTGTAGCCCTTTGTCCAACACCTTAGACCTCTACAAGCCAACCCATGACAGTCTTAATTCATATCTACTTCCAACATATGACCGACTATGGATGGTTTGAATAACTTAGTCATTCCGGAAGAATAACCCAGTTTATTCGGGAAGTCAAAACATGCAAAGTGAAACACAATAATAATTGAATCCAATATGGTATCAAAACCTATGAACATAAATAAAACACCTTTTATTTATCATCATATGATTACACATTATTCATTGTATACTGTTTCAGCTATCAACTTTATTCTTGAATTTAAAACAATAGTTGTCCCATGCTCCAAGCATGTACACTATGTTTTCTAAACACTAGTCATGCCATACACCAAGTATGCATACTATTTTTGTCTATGATCTTTACTTTGTGAACTAGATCCATTGAACATAACTTCAATGATTCTCTTTTCACACTCCCAAATCCATACTGCAAATGCAAGAATTCCAAATTCATGCCATTTATTGAAATCTGTTAGATTCTAAACTTATATGCATTGATCCTCTTGTAATGATTATGCACAAAGTCAGAAAGACTTGACAACAACCATTACAAAGCATTCCAAAGGAGATCAATTCCTTGGAAACATCCTTCTTGCATTAAGTTTCCTAATCTTAAACAGATTGAAAATTCTAACTTTGAAACATTTCCAGATTCCATTTTGAATATCACTTCTGAACAAGAGTTGCCTCCTTACAGACTATGTCAATATGGTCCTTCCAGAATTATCACTATACTTCCAACTGTCCTTGAGCAACCAATCTTTGGTAAACCTTAGATTTTCCTCGACAATTGTTTAATCCTTTTTAGTCATATCCAATTCTAGAGCTTTTCCCTTCTTAATGCCCCAGGCATTAGGGAAATTTTAGAATGGATGAATATAGCACATGTAATCGATCCTATATCTGAAGCATACGGGACACGATTCATGATGCCTCACATAAAGACTAAACCAGTCTTTTGCTATAACATTTCCATTTCAATTTGCCAAGTTCTCATAATTCAGATTATGAAAAGGGATGTCGTAATCATAATCGAATTTTAGAATGCAAATAATGGACCCATATACAGAATTTCCTTATGTTGAGTCATTCCAACATGAAATTCATATATATATATATATATATATATATATATATATATATATATATATATATATATATATATCCTTGACTAAATGATTAAAACCTCACGATCTAAGCTTATAGATTTGAGATGAAGTATAATTTCCTCTCCCTTAATTATAGCAAAACAACTTTTTCCCAATTGAAACTTTTGTTTTCTATAATTAACATTGCTAGCTTGCAATACTTATCATAATTATCATGCTCCCACTAACATGATTATTATTAGCATAACACTTATGCTCCCACTAGTTTTGACATGTACTCAGAAATCAGCTGACTTTCTTACCAAAGTTCAGATTTCTGAAACTAGATTGTTTTGATAAAACTTTATCAAAATCATACACCTTCCCTTAGATAGCACACTTGTGTGTCTAAACAATTATGAAGAGGGATGCCGTAATCATAATGGTTAGACCTTTTTGCCACTTCTCACGAGTCCAGGTTAGTGTGCCGGTAAACCACACACACTCCACTAACGACTTTGAGAATGCAAATATCACAATTGCTATCTAGCTAAAATCTACTTAGTGAAAGTGTTTCCTCACCATCATTTTCATGAATCGGAGAGAAACCTTATGACACTTAGATTTTTATGGTGTATGTGTTCTTATCCATGTGAATTGTCAAAACCATAGTTACAAGACAAGGATAATGACAAATCCAAACTCATATGGATTGAAATCAATCTTAATTTCTTGCCACCTGGCAGCTCAAGGGCCTGCCATTGCTTCCAAGTTGTTGTGCAACAAAATGTGAACTCTAAGAACTCATATGCAAAGCCAACTTTAACTAGAATGGGCACAGAATATGTCAACACGATAGGTTATAAACCTCAAGTCGTGTGCTAGTGAAGAACTTCAGGTTCTCTTCTTGATTGGTTCTTGAGACTTTCAAGACCTTTAAGACTCCCACTTTCCTCTTGACCTATAAGACTCCCTTGTCAAACATCAAAGAGATAGTGTGGATTCTAACCAAGACAAACACTTCACATAATTGGCCTAAGTTGGTCTTTGTTTTATCCAAAACATCATAACTTACCAATTTCAAATGTACAAGAGTAGAAACTTTTACTCTTACATTTGACAAGTGTTTTAAACCTTCTTTAAGACATGTCACTCAAGTTACAATCTTGGAGTATGACTCTAAGACTTGTATTGGAACGAAGTATGACTCATCTTCTTGATTTAACCATTTCAACAATTCAAGATCCCTCTTCTTAGTCATAAGAATGCACTAAGACTTCCTTAGAGAACTAATTGTGCTATGGTTTCATAATCATTAAGATGATC
Source organism: Lactuca sativa (assembly GCF_002870075.4). NCBI lineage: Eukaryota > Viridiplantae > Streptophyta > Magnoliopsida > Asterales > Asteraceae > Lactuca > Lactuca sativa. Next base: position 147,807,480 of record NC_056631.2, read on the forward strand.
ACAAAACCTGATACTAAAGTACTCTCCTATCTTTTCAGATTTGAGAAACTTTTATCCTTCTGCCTAATTTGATTCTTCTTATTCGCTCTGCCTTACATTGGAACCTTTTTCCAATGTCTCAGAGTTACACTTAAGCTTGTAAGTATAATCATATTTACTGAGCTTTTGTAAACAATGACGAATAGTTTTATCAATCTTTTGTGGTGGACTTAATCAGTGCACAAGAATGTGTACTCGATCCCTTAGTCCGTCACTTGACTCACACATCTATGTGAACAACTAATTAGTCTTAATTTTCCAATACTTGAAAGTTCTCATTCATCATGCTATACAACTTGCATGATTCCAAGTTCCAATCCAAATGAAACTTGGGTGATGAGAATCTTCCTTTATTTGGTAAATTTAGACATTACCACAAATGAGAGAATCAATTTCATATTTCCACTCTTGCTATTAATGGAATCTTATAAGCAACAAAAAAATTTCCACAAATGCCATTGTAAGGATATTTTTTAAAATAAATAAAATCAAAATTTTCCTTTTATTTTAAAACTTTGCGGAAAAACTATCCTTACAGTGCATATGAAATCTTGTTGTTATCTATTCTTAAGCAATATCTCATAACTCCTAAGAAGTAGCTCAAGAATCCGATCTTCAAGCTACGCGATAGAAATCCATCTACGCGATCAGATTCAGCATATTCTTTCTTTAAGTTTCTTTACTTTTCTTTGATTCTTAAAACATCAACATGTGACCCAATCACATCATGTATCAAGAATCTCAGATTAGAAACTTAGCAGAGTTAGATAGTGGACTTTACCTGAAGTAGAGTCAAACTTATTGACTTCAACATCCTTAGGTAAATTTGGCAGATTCGTAACCAATGTCCCTTCCTTTGGCAATATAAACATATGGACCCTTTGATAATGGTACGCAGGACTATCACAGACTTAGCTTTTCTCTTTACCATTTGGTCAACCGAGTTGACTATGGCCGATCCCTTTCCATTGGGAAGAGAATGCTTTTCTGGATTTCCTGTGTCACTATTCTCAATGTCCATCAAGTTTTAAGGAAGTTGATCTTAACAAATAGATAAGATCATTAAGGGTCTTGTCATAGTCTGTTTCATAGGTGTCCCAAAGGAACTCACTACGTGACTTAGAAAGTGATTGAACCACCAACTTTCTCAAGACTTTGACACCCAACTCTCCCGACTTGTCAATATGTGACTACATCTCCAAGATGTGATCACACCTAGACCTTGCCTTGCCAATAGGGCTTGAGTGACCTTAAACTTTTCAAGAACTTGTGGGTTGGGGAGAATAATTGGAGGAGGTGAAAGAAGTATGATTTCCAAGGAACATCATCTTCATTTAGGAAAGCTTGTTTCAAGAGATTTGGGAAGATCATAAATGTCTAAACTAGACATGATTTTGGGAGATATTCAAGAAAGTTGATTTTTTAAAGTCCTTAATATGACACCCAATATGAAATATTAAGGCAAGGACCCAGCAAACTATTTTATAACTTAGAAGAGGGATGCCGTAATCCAAGCTATAAAATATTTGAAGGTAGGTGAATGACGATTCCCCAATTTCCACCAAGATAAACGAAATGTATTATTAGGTTTTAATTGGTTTTTGAAACTCCTAGATCTTTGAGATTCATTGAACTGTTCAATGGCATGTTTCAATCTCGATTGTGCCCTTCAGGTTCTGTGACTGGGATGCCGAGGATCACAAAACAAGGTGTGAAGTAACCATGCAAATTACTTGGTACCCTTAAGTGTTTACCCCTTAATCGATGTGCCGGTTAACCACACACGCTCCATCGATACTATGATAAACATTAAGTTACCCTTTGCCTACCTTGTTAAATACGCATTAGTGTGCCGGTTAACCACACACGCTCCACTAACCGACTTAAACAAAGTGCAAAGTGTAATTTCATGGATTAGCACCTTATTCACATTTTTCCTAAGTAACTAAGATTGGGTATTATTAAGAGTTTAGTTACTTAGTATTCATCATTAATACTTTTAATGAAGGGAGAATTATAGTCCTGTCAAACCCGTTCGGCTAACGACCCTCCACCAATCAAGCAAGCGGTGGGTGAGAGTGGACACCCATTAAGTTGCCATTTTATAGGCAACAACCTTATACCCACCTTATAGATCGGCTTCGTGAATGAGGCGTACTAGCGGTAAGACTGACTTTACTCTTATACACACACACACACACATATATATATATATATATATATATATATATATATATATATATATATATATATTATTAACTTATAATATTATTAAGTATAAGGGTTGAATTTTAACTTTTAAAATTCTAAGGGCTAACTTGGAATTAAAGTATTCATAAGTGAAAACTTTACAAATTCCAAAACTTGAGGGCAAGTTTTGAAACTATTCAAAACTAATTAATTACATAACTTATGTGTTTAAAGTAGTTTTAATCCAAAAACTCTTCAAGTTCCATAACTTGAGGACAAGTTATGGAATACTTTAAACTAATAAAAGAATTAACTTTTCTTTATTTTATAACTTATGAAATTAATTAAGGTTACACTTTATTTATTTATTTATTAATGAAGTGACTCTTGAACCTCCATAACTTAAGGACAAGACTCTTCATCTTTTGTAACCATTGCCAACTTTTATGAGTTTTATGAAACTTAAATGTGACTTTTCATATAACTTGAGGACAAGTTACAAAAACACATTTTAGAATCAACTCTTAGATTAATTTGGATTGAAAACAACTATTTCACTCAACTTTTCTATTAATCTAAGCAACTCATAAGAACAAGATAATTCAAATCAAACTTTTTCATGTAATTAGTCTAAACCTTAAACTAATACAAAACATGAATCTATTGACAATTATCTTTGAAATTGGATTAGCATGAACATTACCACATCAAAAACAAGTTTATAAGTTCAAAAACATCTTAGGGTAATGTTCCTAGTCCAATTCCAGCCAAAAAAGTCGAATTTATGTTGTCTGGGGGTCCAACTCGTCGAGTGCACGAACCAACTCGGCGAGTTGGATGCATTTTGCCTTGGACTCGGCGAGTCTGCTGGGCAGACAGCATCAAAACTCGTTTTTTCAGCTCCTTTTGCAAGTATAACAAGAAAACAAGCCTAGGCTCTGATACCACTGTTGGGTTTTGAGCATTCTAACACTCCTAAGTGTACATGCAACCCTAAATACCTTGGATCTATGTTTTCTCTATCATATATGCAAATAAGAACATCCAAGGTATTATCCTAATCTAGCATACAAAACAATGACTATAGCAAGATAGAATACATACCTCTTTGGTGTAGAAAGTCTTCATGAAGCTTGAGTGCCAAGTGCCCCAAGTGTGACACCTCAAATGGTTCACACAACACCAAATACACATGGAATGACTTGAGAGAAAACTACACTCATGAAAATCGGCTAGCCCTTTTACTTCACACTAGTGGCCGATTTTGGTCAAGAATAAGATGCTTATATAGTTAGGGTTACACCATGTACACCCTAATTGACATGGCTTTTCATTTCCATGATCCATGGGTACAAATACACCATGGAGCATCCATGGACCATCCTATGGGTTTTAGCCCAACTTGATTATCCATGGAGCATTAGCCCACTATACAAGTATGGATGATTTACACAATCAACCCATATATTTAATTAGTCTTCTTTTGATCACTTCAATAATCCTAGATTAATTCTTGATCAATACTAATTAAATAATCTTATTATTCTTATTATTAATATACTAGAACTTATAATATATTAATAACCATAAGTGTCTTATTCCTCTCATTTAGTCTATCCAAGTGCATGATGCCATGCAACCCAAATGGACCATGCCGGGTCGGGTCAAGTCTTACCAATTATAGTTATGGACTTAGACATTAATCCAACAAAAGGAGCCTATGGAAAATTTATGTGATAATGAAGGAGCGGTTGCCTTGACCAAGGAACCGAGGGATCATGGTAGATCTCGGCATATCGACAGAAAATATCACTTTATTAGACATCGAGTAGAAGAAGGACACCTCGTAGTACAGAGGGTATCGTCAGAGGATAACTCAGCAGATCCGCTTACGAAGGGACTGAGTAGGGTTAAGCATTTGCAGCACGCTAGGAGCATTGGGTTGAGAGACGATATTAGTTTAGATTAGATAGTTTTGGAAACATGTAATAGATAAATGTAATTGACATATGATGATTAAATAAAGGAGTATTATTTATGAGTAAAGCTACTGTCTTATGTTAATTTTTTAACTATTGTTTCACTTTACATGTTTTGACTTCCTGAATAATTGAGTTATTAAGAATAATCGAATTATTCAAATGGTTCGCAATCATTCATATGTTGGAAGTAGGTATGAATGAAGATTGTCATGAATTGGTGTGTAGATTGTCTAAAAGGTATTAGACATAGCAAAGATTTGCTGCAACGTTCATGAGTGCTTATGAACAAGTTTTGAGCATTGGAATAAACCCGCGCTTGCTGGAATCACTTTATGGAAAGTGACGTAAGTGATCGCAAGACGATAATATCATATGGTCTTAAAACCAAGATATATGGTTTATTGTTTATTAATTGGTTATGCATTGACAATGCGAAACCGCATCAGTAAATTGATGTCATAAAACGTATTGTTGTGTATAGTTGATTAATCAGTAGTAAATGCATATATGTCGAAGTTTATCAGTTACTTTTATCCTAAGAGGGTAAAAGCGATATCATGGCCCCTCGATGATTTGATTTGACTTATGTGTCGGGCCCGGTCAGGACTGAATTGATGTGTTCAATTAATTTCTATGTCAAATGAATCTGAGATCGAGAAACCAACTGCTAGACAATAAGTTCCATGAGATTTTCCACACAATATCTAAACAAAGGACTGTACGATCCCTTATCTAAAGGACAGCATACTGATAAGATCAGAGTATGACAGCGTCTTTGAGAGCAACGATTGCTAATCGGATTGTGTTTGCATATATAGTTACTAGACATATCCAAGCGGGAGACTGTTGGATTAGTGTCTAAGGCTGTAACTATATTTGGTAAGTACTTGACCCGGTTGTGCATGGTCCTTTTGGGTTGCCTTCACCTTAGCAACTTGACAGGATGATTTGTAAAGAGGAAAAGATATTATTGTTAATATATTATGAGAATAATATATTAAAGGAATAATAATATTATTTGATTGATATAAGTCATATATTAATTGAGAATTAATTTGGTGACTAAAAGAGGTTAATTGAATAAAGGGGCATAAACTGTCAAATGTGTGATAGTTGTGTTTTGGGCTATGTATCCTTATTGATATATGGGTGGACGGATTTTAGGGTTGGGAGACCTTAAAATCGTCCAAGCCTAATATCTAGGAGGATCTTTGGATTGCTTAGGGCCTAAGTTATTGAATTAGGGTTAAGGGTGAAACCATAGTAGCTCATAGTATAAATAGATCCCTTGGGTGAGGGAAATCGGCATTCATGAAAGGCAAGAAACCCTAGAGCCGATTTCTCACCCTCCTCTCTCTCTTTTAAGATCATCCTCTTGCTACTTGGTATTTGTAAGCCATTAGAAGAATGACAATTGTGACTCTAAGCTCCAAGAACAATAAGTTTCAAGCAAGCAACCTAAGGTATTATTCTAGATCTGTTTTATATCTGATATGATTCAGTCATTTACACTAGATCTAAAATTGTAAGCCTTGGATACAATGCATGTTCAATTACAGAAACCTAGATCCAAGCATTAGGGTTTGCATGTGCACATAGGATAGTTCTTATGGATCAAACCCATTAATTTCCTCTTAACCCCTTCTTCATAATCAATTTCATTTAACTCACCATAACAATGGTGTGTTAATAAAATAAACCCCTAACTTTCTCTTTTAGCAAATTATAGATTAAATCATATGATATATTCTTATGTTTAACCCAAAAGAACCCTGCTAATTACGAAAAGTCACTAGCTTGTTGTGACCATAGACATATTTCAAACAAAGTGATCAAACAATAAAAAGAGTCTTTACATTTCATAAAAGATCTAGAAATGACCAAAACGTTTTATATACTAATTTAAAATTTAGATCATAAAAATTTATAAAGTAATGTGTAAATGATACATAACAAGCAAACTACAAAACTTGGGACTCTTCCTACCTTATGTTCATGTTATCTTCCTTTTCTTTTTCATGTTTCCCTACAGCCTCTCAACAAAGCATTTGATCCACACTACAATGATGTGCAATATTAACCAAAATGATGCAAAAAGTCAGTAAGACCAGATCTACTACAAAAACAATGTTATTTGTATTGTTGAAATATCTTTTAACATCACTTTCTTAGAGTAGTTGCTTGTAATGGAATAACCAACACATTAAAGAAAAGGATCCTAAGCAACCTCAACTTCTAACATATAAACAAGCTAAGCATTTCAAATGAAAAAAAAAACCATTTAGGTGGATCATAAGGAAATATTATTAATGAATCAGAGTAACCATATTCCCTACAAGCATCTCACATTTGTAAATGTGAAAATGGAATTCCTACATGCCAAGACATATTATGGCTTCTGTTCCAAACAAATTGATGGTCTTATGCATAGATCGAATGTTAGTTTTAAGTTTTCCTCCCAGCTCTTAGATCTGCCATGAATTGACTTACCATGGTAATTGAATATGCAATTCTTGGTTGAGTTACCATGTTATATTTTAACTTTCTCATCAATCTTCTATTCTTCTTAGGATCTTCAAATGGCTCTACTTCTTTCAAGATCTAAAAATTAGTAATCATTGGTGCATTACATGTTTTAGCATCCAATTTTATTGTTTTAGTCATCAAGTCAAATACGTACTTCATTTGGCATAAAAGTATTTATTTATTGCCTATTATTATATCAACACCTAAGAAGCACTTTAATGTTCCTAAATCCTTTTTTGGAACCCAGTGTGTATGAAAGTTTTGAGAGATGAAATGCAAGCTTCATCACTTCCGATGATAACAATCTCATCAACATAAACAATGAAAAGTATTAGGCCAGTAACTCATTGCATATACTTGATTAATTTACAATTCTACAATCCAAACTCTCAATCGGTTGACCATATTTTCCAAACCAAGTGATATTACCATAAGTATACATATATTTTGGAACATTTCACGTACTTTATGTAGTGTTTTTATTGCAAATTTGGACTCAGGATACTTATTTTCTTAGAATTTATAAATGTTCGGTTATTTAGGGAATTCGCGGGAAAAAAAATAAGCACAAATCAGGAGCAAAAGCTGAAGTTGGAGCTAGTCGAGGAAACACACATGTTGGTAGGAACCTTTCCACGCCTAAATAGATAGATGTGACAAAAGAAAGTACTTATTTGTGTCAATTCACCATAGATTTAAAGATGTACTAACACGAAACTCATACATTCTTTACCTCTCCCCTGTCAAAAAGGCACTACACCAAGTCTACCCAAAACACACACGAATTAAACAATTTATACACCTTAATATATCTCCGGGCATGATGGTAGGCATCTACAAGAAAAAAAAAAGAAAAAATAATAATGATTAAACTAAAAATAAATAAAAGTTGACCAATATTTGCAACACTTACTTTTTACGAAAAATAGAAATACACATATATTTATTCACCAATAATAGCAAGAAACTTTCTCTTTTTAACAAAAACAACATTATACTTATATTTACGTACCAAGATAAACAACATACTTGCTCCTTTTTTTTTCCCAAAAATAGCTATATTGTTGAACTTATTCACCATTAGCAACTTGTTTACTCTTTTTTTTTTTTTACCAAAAACCTGCAATTAACTTGCATTTATTAACCAAAAATAGCACCATGTATATTCTTTTTAACTAAAAACAACAATATACTTTCATTTATTAACACTCATCACGATACTGCATAGTCAAATTTGATAGCTGGTTTACAACAAATTTAGATAAATATAAAACTATAAACTAAAATAGACTATTTTCTACATGAATTAGTAAATAAATGAACAACAAAATCATTACCGAAGACTTACCTCTTTTAAAAGAATAGTTGAAGGGATAGTGTTCCAACTACTCATATCCTTCACATCACTATATAAACAATCAAGGGAACCAGATGATTCTAAACCATAATAACAATAAGAGCTAAACGCACACAATACGCAATGTTTTTTTTGTCAAATTATGTTTAATCCACATAGATTTTTGTACATAAAACAAAATAAATTAATTTTTTCATGTTTGAGGGCTAAATTACATCCATTTTGGTAATACAATCCTGCAATAAAAAAAGTAATCATTATTGATTAACAAAAAAATGTTGCTATTGCATAAAATGACAAAAATAAATTGCCTAAAAAAGACCAAATTAAAAATGTTAGTGTGGTGTCTGGAAAAATAAATTACCATATCCTATAATTTTATTATATGTATTTACTGATTATGACAACAAACTCTCCATCATTACTCTAGCTAACATCAAATTTTAATCAATAGACGAAAGTTATGTGACATCCCCGGTTTCACAGTCAGGACAGACTGATTTGTTTATGCTTTATTTAAAATTGGAGTATCATTTTTAAGAATAATATTTCGGAATTTGTTCCCAAAAACATAATAACTATATTATCAAAGCATTCCTGAAGAAATGTATTTTTATTATATTAAAAACGTTGGGATGTCATCCTCGATACAGTGCATAAGCATAAACAAAAATAGTACATACCTTATAAACATCTATTATTCTAACGGCCTATAATCCATATATCTCTCATCTGATCATCACACTTGTGCTCTTTTGCCACTACCTATAATATAAAAACTGAGTAGGTCGGACTTGGGAGCCTGGTGAGCACATAGAGTTTTCAACCCACAATAATTATGTTCTTTAATTTCATCAAATCATTCAATACGATTAGTCGTTCCCGTTATCATCTCTTTCTGTCCCTAAATTATCTAATTTAAGGGACCTATCTTAAGGATCACCATCGGGAAGACAATACTACTTAGGGGATTCCTTAGCAATATCTGTCAGTAAGGAAACCATGATGGGGATGGATTACACCGAGTGAACATGTTGTTCACAAACACCTACAGGTTGCGAGCCTACCAGCGTTCCACTGGATTGTGTATAATAGTTTGTGATCGTCATCTATACTCCGCTAGATCAGTGGATCAGCTTAAAGATCAAGGCCTCTCATCATTTATTTCATCTTTCATAATCTATATCATCTACCCATCTTTACCCAACATAATTATAGATATAAAATACATATAAAGTTTAAATCGAGTAAAACATGTTTAAATCATTCATTTAGAATAGATATCAGGAACACATATAACAGACATATATAGCAAGTAATTTATATTAAATACTTCATATATATGTGTAAGATGAAAGTAATTATGCACTCACTTGTTAAAGTGATGACTTAAAATTTGGGCAACATTTCGCTTCTAACAATTTTTTTTTCGTTGACAAAACCTAGTATTATTATCACTAAGTTTTAGTCTAATATTTATTGCGACTAATTATTAGTCTAGATTCATCATTAACTCAAAGTCTACTTTCATGATCTATCAAGTAAGGATCAGTCAGGCAGGACAGTTGGGAGGCAGGACCATTTTGGCGTATAGCCTTCCTGAATCCAACAACAAAGCCAACGTGACCATTCTAGACACTTATCCTGTAAGTAGATCAATCAGTATAACGACTTTGAATCACTGATAAATCTTTTTATAGGTTCATAACAACGATAATAAACTTAAACATAATTTATACTTAAAATAGGGTAAGCATAACTCACTTACAAGGGGTTTAGCGAGAAACGGGGCTCCGCACGGGCAAAACTTCTGAGCCGAAAGCTTTTCTTCTCGGGTCCTTCTGGCGCATTGGGACTCACTACTAACACCTAGGGGGTGCTAGGGAAAGGCTTAGAGGGTTTGGGGAGGTTTGAGAGAGAAGGGGTTGAAAAGGTGTGGAGAAAAGAGTGATTTGCGCCTTCTATTTATAGGTCGGAAATCTCATGAATGCGGGAAATTCAAGAGCTGAATGCGGGGCATTCGCATGCCACGTCTAGCCATCTCGTTCCAAGTCGTGGGGAAGAAGGTGCGGCTCAGATTGTGCCATGTGTCATTCTCAAGTTATTCCAAAAACTAACTATCTTCTAAAATCCATAACTTTCGCATACGAGCTTCGTTTTTGACGTTCTTTATATCCACTCATAGGTAGCGACGTGATATACAACTTTTGTTTAGACTTTGTCGGCTAATTTTGAATTTATATTTTAATACACTTAGACAGTTAAAGTCCAATAAAAATTCATAACTTTGTTATCCGACGTCCATTTTTGACTGTCTTTATATCGTTGAGCTCCTATTAACAAGATCTCTGGTTCTTATTTAGGTTGTGTCGTCTAATAATTGATTGATCTAAAATTTGATTTTCGGGTTGTGTACTGCTATGTTAAATCTTAGAACAATCATAACTTTCTCTAACAAAGTCGATTTGGGCGTTATTTTTATGTACGTTCTCGGTTTAACATATACTACGACTTTTGTTTAGATTGACAAGGCTAAAAAATAGTTTATCAAAAATTCACTTTTTACGATACGTGGTTCATTACCGGTTTAGTCGTAACACTTCGACGGTTCATAACTTCTTCGTTATAAGTCGGATTTCAGTGTTCTTTATATCTCTGAAATCCTTGTTTACTTCAACTTTCTTCATAGATATTGGGTCTATCTATTATTTTATTTTTGCCGCATATTTTTATTATTATTATTTTATTATGTTATTATAAGCATATATGTTGCACATAAATCACATAATACTTAAGTAATTCTTCTTCATTACTTCAAAATAGGTTACAATTGTTGATCCTAACTATTACATCATCATAATAATGCTTAGCCAGAAACGCGGGTGTTACAATTCTCTCCCCCTTAGGATGATTTCGTCCTGGAATCATGCATTAGCAAATAGACGTGGACAGCGACTCATCATGTCACCCTCTGTTTCCCAGGTGAGGTTCGGCTCATTCGTATGTTTCCATCGCACAAGCACCAATACGACCATCTTGTGTCACAACTTCTTTGTCTTACGGTCAACAGTCGCTTCAGGTTCTTCGATTGACCTCTTATCTTCATCAATTCTTAACTTTGAAAGTGTAATTATATCGGGAACCCCTCCCGTGAACTTCATTACATAACACACATAGGAAATGTTATGTATACCATCCAATTCTTCTGACAATTCCAGCTTGTAAACTTGGTTCCCAATCCTCTAAAGAACCTTGAATGGCCCAATAAATCTTAGACTCAAGTTTCCTCTCTTTCCAAATCTTAATCAAATTCAAGTTCAAGTGGTGATTAGCTCAGAAGTTTAAGTCAAAATCAAGCCTACGTAAAGTGAAGTCGAAGACAAATCCAAGGCAACTCAAAGTCTAATCAAAGACCAAGAAAAGTTAAATGTGAAGAACTGATAAAGACAAACAAATTGAATGGTATAATGAGTTATGCCCCACGATAGCGGAATTATATGGCTAAGCTTGAATTTTCTGTCCATAATAGAGCTTATTGCATTTACTGGACGAGTACGAAAAAGAAGAGGGGTCAGTCAAGTTAATTTTTTATAAAGCAATTTTTGAGAAATTATCTTTAAAAATACATTATATTCACAAATTAATAATTCGGCTCAAAAATTATTTACTTAAAGGTTTGTTTGACTATGAGTTCTGAAATTGCATTAAAAGTATTAGGATTGTTATCTAAGTTCATGATTTTGTTGGTACTTCCTCGGTATAAAGTCTGATCATGTGCAAAAAAAAAAAAAAAAGAGTGAAGTGTTTTTAGTTATTAAAGTTTAAGTTTTTAGTTTCTTTAATTTTATTTTAGTGTTTATTCTAAGTTTCTTTTTTGTGCCATCTACATCTTTCTATTTTGTTTATATTGTTTAATCTTTTTATTACTTAATGAAAATAAGGTTTAAGATCAGGAAGATTTTTTAGATTTCCTTTTATGCATCTTTTATAGTAGTTGTTATAAGTATTTTGCATCATATTTTATGCATTTGTGTACGCATTAGTTTAAATAATGTTCAGCCCATGTATTCGTCATAATTCTTGTAATGTTCATTTTTTATGTCATTTTCAAATGTTTCAAGTGTAGCAATAATTTGGATGAAGCTTGGATGCATATTTAGATCTTAATGGAGATAAAACACTTGAGGAAGATGGAACTTGGGCTTAATTTGATAAAACTAAAGAATTCGAGTCTGAAACGCACATTTATGGATTTAAATGATCGCATTTTTTCAGTCCACGATCGCGTTTTCACTTCCCAACATTTTTGGAGCACTTAGGACACCATTTGAGCCTCTTGACTTGTAATGAACCGAAAATTCTTCTATCAACAACATTAGCCTCCATTAATCGAATAATTATTCTTATAAATTATTTTTAGCTTGTATGTTTATAAATTAAATAAAAAGGGTGTGAATTGATACCTAAAATAATTAGTCGATATATTTAACAAATATATATTTTTTAGTTTAAATGGGTTTATGCGAAAATAAGCTATATATATTTCATTAAAAAAATATAAATGACATAGAGGGGTTGATGTCATTAAAAAGAGCGCTTCGCGCGTGTGGCGCGGTGAAGAAACTTGATTTATTAAGAAAATGGATATAGGGTTAAACGCATTAATTGGAAATAACTTGGGGACTAAGAATGAAATTTTGTTATAACCTACATCATATTGAATCGATTCTTCTTCACTTCCGTTTCCATTGAACGTGAATTATGAGCCGATCCAAAAATCAATTTATGGACTTCGTTCTTGTGTGGTAAAGATTGCTTTGTCGATCCTAGAGGAGGGAGGGCTTCCAAAATCATCCAATTGGTGGTAAAATTCTCTACTTCATCTTCTTATCATGTTTATAGCTTTCTTGTCAATTGGGTGAGTTGTGATGTCAAATTTCATCCTATTTGGTGTTGATTAACCTAGTTTCTTCTTCTTGAAATCTTTCTTTGGTTAATTTTCAGCATATTGGGTGTTTTATGGATGGCTAATTGTTATCTAAACGTAGTTGTAAACACCCATAAGACTTCCATTGTTTACGTTATTGAATTACTCCAAGTTTTAAGGACATTTCCTTCTTGGTTGATTATAGAAATCCATCTTGTTGTTATCTTGATTCAAAAGAATAATTTTCTGTAAATAGATCATGTTTTGAGCCATCCAAAAGGTCTCCAAAACATTCCCCAAAGGTGGAGAAAGCGTAAACCCTAGTGGTGTTTTCTCTTTTAGCAAATTACCTTGTTTTCCCATACAAGCAATGTACTTTGAGTCATGGTTTGAGGTTGAAATTGTTATTTTAACTTCTTGACCTGTTGCTACTGTTAGGCACTCAATTTCCTTCTTTATAGTTGATTTTGGTTAAGGCTTAATAGGTTAAGTTGTCAAATAACCCTTAAAATGCATTGCTGCGAAATTCTGAAAAATTACTAATCTACCCCTGTTTTGAAAAAAATCTAGAAAAATCATCAGAAGTCATATCAGTGATCCGTAAACTCTCAAGGTTTGAATTTTGAGTCTAGTTTGTCCATGAATTTTTCCAGGACCTGTTGTTGCCTCCAACTTAGGTGAAAAACGTTTTTTTCACCAGCTGGTCAGAATTTAGCTACACGGATAAGCTGCTTTGTAAAAATCATATAAAATTTTAGAAAAATCGTTTAGACCTTTGAAAGTACTTTCTGGAAAGCTAAAAGTCTAGAATACTGGAATATATAAAAATATTGTATCTTTTACAAGCCTTGTTGGTGTTAAAATGTCTTCAAACAATATAATTAGAATGAGAAATTTAAAATTTAAATTTAGAAATGGAGAATCAATAGGTTGCCAAGTGGGATGACATTAATTAGGAGACTTAATAGAATGATAAATGACAAAAGAAGAATAAATCTATTCTTTTATTAGAATAGTCATTTGTAAATAATATTTGAAGTATGAGACCTTAATTTGTCACGACATATACCCTTTGGGTTTCACTTAGTCTTTGATGAAGTACATTTACCGACTTTTTTTGTCCCTCTTCCATCGTTTCTCTAAAATTTCCTCGTGTATGTAAATAACTTGTTTTCATAACTCAAAACGATGTATACCTTTTATCGTAAAAACATCCTAGTGTACGTTTCTTGACTGAAAATTAAACTATACATTTCTTCAATTTGATCTTAAAACAGAAAAAGAGAACCATTGGTTGAATTAAAAGAAAGAAAAATTACACACCAACTTATACTTTGCTAGCATCATAGATCGTATTGAGAGGATGTAAATGTACAACAATAGTGGCACTCAAACTAATATTAACAATGACACATCTTTTATTCTCAACCATTCATTCAATCATAACCGTTAATCCCTTATTACCAAACTCATACCTATCATATTCATCTAAACTTCTACTTCACCCTCTTGAAATTTTTTAAGCTTTGATAGGTTTATGGTAACAGAGATTAGGTGAAGACCCTTTTGAGCTAGTAAGAAAGGAAAGGTTGTGTCGATGTCGTCGGTTTCTCCGGTATGATAGCCCATAAACCATAATTTTTGAGGTTCTTAGGTGGTCAAAAGAAAGTGATGGAAACTCATTTGAGGAGAGTGGTAATGAGTTTGAAAAGAGAAAGAAAACCAAGTATAGGAAATTGAGAAATTATGCCTTTTCATGTGTTTATTTCATTTATATTCTTTTTTAACATATGGTACATGTATTTTAATATATAATAGGGTAAATGTAGCAATTTTGCATATATATTTAATTTTATTTATATTGCAAAGTGGAGAAAAATTGATAAATTACTTTAGAAATTGAAAAAAAAATAAAAATTTAATGTCAAAATCTATAAAAAAAGAAAAAATATTTTCTTTTATGCCGTTTTTTCGCTTCTGAAATGTTATCATGCCACGTCAGCAGTGATAATCGGATGACCCGAAGCAAACCGGTCAACTGGTCAAAATTATAACAAATTGAAAAATATAATGATTATAATAGAAAAAACTATAATGTCAAAATCAAAAAATAAAATAAAAAGAGGGTCTGAATTTTTAAGAACTGAATTTTTAAGAGGTCTGAATTTCTAAGAGGGTCTGAATTTTAAAATGTTGTTTGGTTGGATCATCTGAATTTGTCACACCCCAGAACCAGACGGCGGAAATGTCTGAGGGCTCGCGTGACTTGAATTGAATATCATCACAATGAATATACATGAATCATAACATAAACATCACCATGCATCAATATATTACAACTGGAATTGTTCACATCAAGTACATTATTTTAACATTACAAATCCATACATAAATTGTTCGATAGTTTTCATAAGCAAAACACCCTAACATACTTGGTACTTATTCCTTGGCTTACCTGTTACCTGAGAATACAAGTTATTTTGAAAAACGGTAAACATATGTGTGACATCCCCAAAATCACGGCCAGAAAAGACCGATTTTGTTTATGCTTTATAAAAATCAGAGTACTTCATTTTATAAAAAGGTTGCAGAATTTGTTCCCAGAAAAACATGGTAAATACGTTATTAAAACATTTTCGAAGAAACGTATTTATTTCATTTTAAAATGTTTGGGATGTCATCGTTAATATCGAAACATAAGCATAAACATAACTTACAATGATTTACACTAGTGATCTACATCTCTTTTAAATCTCTCAGTGTAATGTCACTTCACTTCGTCACCTGTGATATACATAAACTGAGTGGGTCAGGTTGGGAAACCTGGTGAGTACATAGGGTTTTCAACCCACAATAATATAATTATTATGTTCAATCAAACAATCAACTCAATTACCCATCCCCATTATCTTCTTTACTCTTTAAGGATTTAACCTAAGAGTCATCTATCCTGCATTTGTTTATTCCGAAGTCCCTTACTTCCAGGGTTATAGGACTGGCACTAAATCCATAGCTGCCGACGTTCGTTCGTAAAGCACTAAATCCATAGCTGCTATATCCTACTCATCGGGTACTAAATCCATAGCTACCAGTGTTCAATAGGTACTAAGTCCATAGCTACCAATTCCTAACAGGTACTAAATCCATAGCTACCAACGTTCAATAGGTATTAAGTCCATAGCTACCAATTCCTAACAGGTACTAAATTCATAGCTACCAGTGTCTAACTAATAGGTACTAAGTCCATAGCTACCGGTGTTCGTCCCATAGGCACTAAGTCTATAGCTGCCAATGTATACTCACATCATCTTCTATTTCTCATCATTCGTTTACCCATCTCATACCCAACATATTCGTATATATAAAATACGTATATAGTTTAAATCCTTTAAAACATGTATAAAACATTCATCCAGCATAGACAGCAAGTATTCAGATAATATGCACACATAGCACGTAGTTTATGTAAAATACTTCATATCTATGTGTAAGATGAAAGGGACTATGCACTCACCTGAGTAGGTGGTGACTCAGTACTCGGACAGCGCTTCAATACTCTCAAAACGATATTCCTTCGATAAAACCTAGTACCAATACCACTAGGGTTTAGTTTAACGATAACCGCGACAAATTAATTAGTCCGAGTATTATTAAGTGTTAATAATACTCGATATAACTCATTTTAATAGCCCAAATAATTATTTTAAGGACCTAATAACATTCCTATAATTATATGAAAGCTATATTAAAAATTGCGTAAGCGTAGCACACTTACAGCGAATTTTATCGAAAACCGGGACCTAATTGGAGCAGCGTTTCGAAACCGAAAAACTCCTTTTCTCGGGACTTCCCTAGGGTGCTAGGGAGGTTCCCTAGGGTTTGGGGGTGTTTAGAACACTTAGAGAGAGAAAGAAGTTAGAGAGAGAGTAAAGAAAGGTGTGAAAAATGAAGGATAATCAGCCCCCTTTTATAGCCCTGCGAGGCCTCGGTACGTTGGGCGTACCTCGGACCTACGCGGGGCGTAGTCATCGGATAAGAGTGTCAGCGAGGGTCCAGCTGTCTAACACTCGGAGTAGATCAGGGCGAGGGTACGCGGGGCGTACAGACTTTGGACGCGGGGCGTAGGGCGAGGCTTCATGGCATGATCCGAAGCGAGATCTGAATCATCATCCGACGGCCCACAACGTGCCACGTCATCAATCCTCATCAGCCTTCGCAAATTCGATTATAAACTTTAAAAATTCGTAACTTTCGCGTACGAGCTCCGTTTTCGACGTTCTTTATATCCACGCGAAGGTGGGAACGTACTCTACAACTTTCGTTTAGACTTCGTCGGCTAATTTTGGCTCGATTTTAAATTTTTTATTATTAACGGGCCGGGACAGGATTGGTCCGTTTAAATCCTCATAACTTCTTCATCCGACATCCGTTTTCGCCCATCTTTTTCTCGTTACGCTACTCTCAACGAGATCTTCGATTCTCGTTTAGGTCGTGTCGGCTAAAAACCGCTCGATCTAATATTCGAATTTCGGGCTGTATACTGCTAGTACGAAACTTCGAAAAATCATAACTTCTTCATACGAAGTCAGATTTGGGCGTTCTTTTTATCGATATTCTTAGTTTAACATATTCTACGACTTTCGTTTAGATTGCTAAGGGTAAATCTCGCTCTATCGTAAATTCACTATTTATGCTTCCCGGTGCCGTGTAGGTTCTGTAGCGAAACTTCGACGGGTCATAACTTCTTCGTTATAACTCGGATTTCGGCGTTCTTTATATGTACGGAAACCTTGTAACATACTCTACAACTTGGTTAAAATCATTTATTCTAAATAATATTTTGTCGAAAAGTCGTTTTCGACCCCTATTGCCTCTAATTTGACTAGCCCGGATTTGCGGGCGTTACAATTATCTCCCCCTTAGGATGATTACGTCCCGGAATCATCAATGAAAAAGGGTCGTATAATGACTCCATACGTCATTTCTTCATCCTAGGTAATAATTATAACTTCTACATTCCTTCAAGTCTATCTCTTAGACTCATTAACTGTAAGCAATGCTCGATCGTGCACCTGCTCTCTACCTCAGGCTAGACTCCCAATTATGACCTTCAAGTCACAATCTCAATCCTTACTGGACACGAACTTGAGATGATTTCTTATATTACTACTATGGATCGATGTGTCATATTCTAATGACCTATCATCGTATGTTGCAACACTTAGACTTAGGTCTCTTAGAGTTAAATTCTAAAATAGACTATGCCTTCCTTCATGTTCTAATGTGATATAATTACACTTTAACATTAGGCATTTCTAGCTACCAACTTCTTTAACAACGAGTGTGATACTTCTATTGATCGCTTTGATTTCAACCGTTTGGTTTAAGTCGGACGCTACATCAAACTTGGTTCTCTGAACCACACAACATACTCATCGTAGTCGGACTCGATTCGATATGACCACAAGGGTCGGAATATCAACAATCTTCTTAGTCATTACCGAAACGATGGTAACAACACACTTGAATAAAACGAAATCAATTACTAGCTTCTTGGTAACCTTGTGACTTTCCCTGATCCAAGTGTGAGTCCTGTGCTTCCGGTAGTAGAGGCCTCTACTACCGTTCACACCTACTCATACTCGTCCCAAGTATTGTCTCGCAGTTTCCCAAGTCACCATGCAGCAAATCATACAATCATTCGACACATCAGATAACAAAACGAAGGTTTTATATTAATTCTTGAAATGATTACATAGGTGTTCAAGTTCACCCTAGACTATGCCTCTACTAGGCTACATCACACGAAACTATGGCTATTGCATAATCCGATCTTTGGGTAAGAAGTCCTCATTCTTGATTCCTCGCATGGTTCTCTGCTTCATTGAGGATCATGTGAAATGCCCTTGGCCATGGTGACGTTTCTGGTCTTGCTGCTTTATTTTTCCTTGGGGAGTCTCTGGACATGTGCCCCTTGCCTCCACATCCGTAGCATACTTTGTCATTATGTGTGCAGTCTTTGGAATAGTGACCCGTCCTCCCACACTTGTAACAAGTCACTTCTTCGTTGCACTTCCCACCATGCTTCTTCTTGCATTTATCACACCATCTTGTTTCACCTCCATCTGCTCCTCCAAGTTTTGAGAATTTGCTTTCCTTGTTCGACCTCGAAGATCCATCAAACTTTCGCTTCTCTCCTGCCTTATCTTTTTCTAAACCCTTTTCTCTTATCTGGGCCTCTACGTTCTTAGCTGCTCTAACAGCTGCTTTCAAGGTAGTTGCCATTTTGACCATTGGGCCAAAGTCAGTGGGCAGTCCGTTAGCAAACCTATCAATCTTGGAGAGTTCAGTAGGCACCAATTAAGGGAATAGCTTCATCCTCTCGGTGAATGCGGTGGCATACTCATCAACACTCATCTTCCCTTTCTTCAGGTTCTGAAACTCGTTGTTTAGGTCTATCAGATCTACCTCCGAGCAGTACTGCATTTTCAACTGTTCCAAAAACTCCTCCCATGACATCCTTATGGCTTCTGCTCGTGACATCGTATCTGCCAATAGCTTCCACCAGCTCAAGACTCCAGTTTTCAGTTGTCTTACTACGAAGACAGTCTTCTGTTTCTCGTTACAGCTGCAGCTCTCAAACACCATCTCCATCTCAGAGATCTAATCCATAATCTCAACCGACTTTGGGCTTCCTGAGAGGCTTGGTGTTTTCGCACCCAAGAAATTCTTGTACATTCACCCATCCTTGTTGTTTCTCCCTTCTGGGCCATCCCTTTTCTCACCTTGAGTCCCTACTTGACTCACTTGGCGGCTGTAGTTCCCTTCCTCAGATTGCTCGGGAACTGGCTCCGTCGGTTCGACATGTATGGTAGGTTCGTCCCTATTTTCGTGGAGCATCCGTCTCATTTCTTCCCTTTGTTCAGCTAGCATAGCATGAATCATGGCTTGAACTCCAGCCATGGTGACTGGCTCAGGTGCAACTTCTTCAACAACAAGTATTTGTTGAACCACTGGGGGTTGGTTCTTATCTCCATTTGCATTCCCAGCTCCACTACGGGTTCTTGCCATTTTTATCTATACACCGAATAAGGTGAATCTAGATCTTAATTTAGGATTGACGTCTTAAATCATCCTTATCACCCCGAAATGTTTATATGCTAGTTCTAATATCGTAGTTAAACGCTTCGAATCCTAAACACATGAGGTTTCCAGATTCGGTCGGCAACAGACCATAGATCCGAACAAATAACAACATATCATGCACAAAGCATTTAGCACATAAAAGCAATTTAGGCATCATTCCTAAAATAAGCTAGTGCTCACACCTCACAATCATCGCTTAGCATTCTAAGTTTAAGTCTAGAAATAAATCCATATTCCTAGTTCGCTTAAACTAATGCTCTGATACCAACTGTGACATCCCCAAAATCACGGCGAGAAAAGACCAATTTTGTTTATGCTTTATAAAAATCAGAGTACTTCATTTTATAAAAAGGTTGTGGAATTTGTTCCTAGAAAAACATGGTAAATACGTTATTAAAACATTTTCGAAGAAACGTATTTATTTCATTTTAAAATGTTTGGGATGTCATCGTTAATACCGAAACATAAGCATAAACAGAACTTACAATGATTTACACTAGTGATCTACATCTCTTTTAAATCTCTCAGTGTAATGTCACTTCACTTCGTCACCTGTGATATACATAAACTGAGTGGGTCAGGTTGGGAAACCTGGTGAGTACATAGGGTTTTCAACCCACAATAATATAATTATTATATTCAATCAAACAATCAACCCAATTACCCATCCCCATTATCTTCTTTACTCTTTAAGGATTTAACCTAAGAGTCATCTATCCTGCATTTGTTTATTCCGAAGTCCCTTACTTCCAGGGTTATAGGACTGGCACTAAATCCATAGCTGCCGATGTTCGTTCGTAAAGCACTAAATCCATAGCTGCTATATCCTACTCATCGGGTACTAAATCCATAGCTACCAGTGTTCAATAGGTACTAAGTCCATAGCTACCAATTCCTAACAGGTACTAGATCCATAGCTACCAGCGTTCAATGGGTACTAAGTCCATAGCTACCAATTCCTAACAGGTACTAAATTCATAGCTACCAGCGTCTAACTAATAGGTACTAAGTCCATAGCTACCGGTGTTCGTCCCATAGGCACTAAGTCTATAGCTGCCAATGTATACTCACGTCATCTTCTATTTCTCATCATTCATCTACCCATCTCATACCCAACATATTCGTATATATAAAATACGTATACAGTTTAAATCCTTTAAAACATGTATAAAACATTCATCCAACATAGACAGCAAGTATTCAGATAATATGCACATATAGCACGTAGTTTATGTAAAATACTTCATATCTATGTGTAAGACGAAAGGGACTATGCACTCACCTGAGTAGGTGGTGACTCAGTACTCGGACAGCGCTTCGATACTCTCAAAACGATATTCCTTCGATAAAACCTAGTACCAATACCACTAGGGTTTAGTTTAACGATAACCAAGACAAATTAATTAGTCCGAGTATTATTAAGTGTTAATAATACTCGATATAACTCATTTTAATAGCCCAAATAATTATTTTAAGGACCTAATAACATTCCTATAATTATATGAAAGCTATATTAAAAATTGCGTAAGCGTAGCACACTTACAGCGAATTTTATCGAAAACCGGGACCTAATTGGAGCAGCGTTTCGAAACCGAAAAACTCCTTTTCTCGGGACTCCGGGAGCCTCGGGGCTTCCCTAGGGTGCTAGGGAGGTTCCCTAGGGTTTAGGGGTGTTTAGAACACTTAGAGAGAGAAAGAAATTAGAGAGAGAGAGAGTAAAGAAAGGTGTGAAAAATGAAGGATAATCGGCCCCCTTTTATAGCCCTGCGAGGCCTCGGTACGCTAGGCGTACCTCGGACCTACGCGGGGCGTAGTCATCGGATAAGAGTGCCAGCGAGGGTCCAACTGTCTAACACTCGGAGTAGATCAGGGCGAGGGTACGCGGGGCGTACAGACTTCGGACGCGGGGCGTAGGGCGAGGCTTCGTGGCATGATCCAAAGGGAGATCTGAATCATCATCCGACGGCCCACAACGTGCCACGTCATCAATCCTTATCAGCCTTCGCAAATTCGATTATAAACTTTAAAAATTCGTAACTTTCGCGTAAGAGCTCCGTTTTCTACGTTCTTTATATCCACGTGAAGGCGGGAACGTACTCTACAACTTTCGTTTAGACTTCGTCGGCTAATTTTGGCTCGATTTTAAATTTTATATTATTAACGGGCCGGGACAGGATTGGTCCGTTTAAATCCTCATAACTTCTTCATCCGACATCCGTTTTTGCCCATCTTTTTCTCGTTACGCTACTCTCAATGAGATCTTCGATTCTCGTTTAGGTCGTGTTGGCTAAAAACCACTCAATCTAATATTCGAATTTCGGGCTGTACACTGCTAGTACGAGACTGCGAAAAATCATAACTTCTTCATACGAAGTCAGATTTGGGCGTTCTTTTTATCGATATTCTTAGTTTAACATATTCTACGATTTTCATTTAGATTGCTAAGGCTAAATCTCGCTCTATCGTAAATTCACTATTTATGCTTCCCGGTGTCGTGCAGGTTCTGTCGCGAAACTTCGACGGGTCATAACTTATTCGTTATAACTCGAATTTCGGCGTTCTTTATATGTACGGAAACCTTGTAACATACTCTACAACTTGGTTAAAATCATTTGTTCTAAATAATCTTTTGTCGAAAAGTCGTTTTCGACCCCTATTGCCTCTAATTTGACTAGCCTGGATTTGCGGGCGTTACAATATGGAATGTTGGTGAGTTCATAAGTATGTTGTGGTGAAATGATTTGTGTAGTTTGTAAAACCCAGAAAATCCGATATTTTCTGAAAAGACCATTGTTGTTAAAAAAAAAGTGTGAAGATCCGTACATATATGCTTGATGATTTCAAAAAAGACATGTATAATTGAAGAACTTAGTATTAAACATACAAGTGAAAATGTTGAACTTCCCCGGAAACCCGATGTTTTCCAAAAACATAAAATACAATGAGTTCTCAAATTGTTATATCGCCACAATGCATGATTTTGATTACTCTTCCTTGATTACTTGGGTGGTGTTGGATTAATTAAGGTTTGTGAGTTGTTATAACCGTGCATGATAATGACTAGTTATAACTATAAACTACGAACAATCCTTAGAGGTGTCGCCCGTTATTACTCACTTAAATCCAAACAACCTTGATTACTTTTGATTAACAACCTGAATCTGTTTACTTTGATTACTCATAAACCTAGCACACGAGGAAAAGAGGAGTATAATTCCTGCTACTTCCGTGAGTTTACTTTAGGCCGCCGGGGATGCGAAAGACTCGTTGGCCCATCTCGCATTTGATTACTTTGACCTTACTGGAAATACTATTGGATCACTAGGGACCAATAGTACTTGAGAGCCATTGAAGGTCCCTTTATATGGGATTTGGTCATAAAAGGCCCAATAGCATATAAGCATTATCCCTTGGGCCCAAATATCATGTTAATGGACTTGCAAGGTCTAACAAGCATGATTTGAGACTTTCAAGCCCAAGTGTCGAATGTTTACTTGTCTTAGGTATCGCACATCTACTAGAGAGTTCGACTTAACGATTGTTGTTTTGTATCGACTCGAGACCGATCGATTTGTTTATAACGATATTTGGAGTTATACGTGTATTTGTCTTTCAATTTTTGTAAACCGTAGAGTATTATTTTCGACTCAATATTCTATAAAAAAAATAATTGGTTTAAAAATAGTGGTTTGACCTTTTCAGCCCCTTTCTTTTGTAAAATAACAAATGTAGTCCTTAATATAAAAGAAAAGTCATTTTAGGTCCTTAAAACATTTTCTTGACACTTTTGCATCATAGATTTGTTGAAATGATATTTTTTAACTCGTAACTTATTTTGTTAACAGTTTCAGCCCTTCCAGAATGATATTTTCCGATTAAAGCCCAACTTTTTGCAATTTTTACACTTTTAGCCCAAAATCCAAAAACTTTACATTTTTTATCCTTTTTGGAAATAAAAAGCATTTTCAATCCTTGAAATAGTTTTGTTACACTCTTTATCCCCTGTTTTGAAGAAATTATCATTTCAACCCCTTTAAATTTCATTTTTCGCAATTTTGGGCTTATTGGGTCGAAAAGCCCAAAATTAGCCCATTAAGCTAAAGATTTACATTTCAAGTCCTTTGAAAATTTTAATATTCAGAAAAACAATTATTTTAACTGTTTTGACTCTTTAACCCTTAAGAAACCGTGATTTGTCAACCTTTAACCCAAATTTTGTATTTTTGACAATTTAAGCCCAAGAATGGGCTTTATGTTGAAGTATGTTTATCACAATCTTATAAGTTATTATTCTTGACTTGTTGGGTGCAAAATAAATTAGATCATGTTTGATTTCTTTCTTATGTCAATGATCTCGTGATATCACCCCTTTTTGGTTACATGTTCATCACAAAAACACATAAAATCATACATACATGCATGCATAAAATCATACATAGCACACACATACACATAGATCTACACATTTTGCTTGTATTCTCCCCCATAAAACTTATGAAAACCGAAAAGAGAGGGGTATGAAGCTCACCTTGAATTTGTGGTTTCAGTTTTGAAGAATGGAAGAAGTTTGATGCAAAATCTCGGCCTAGTAAGCTTCTTGGAGGATCTTTGGCTTAGATGTGCTCTAAGATGCAAGACCACGAGTTTGAATAGATTTAGAAGAGATTTTTGATGAAATGATGTAGTTAGATCATGGATTCAAGTACTAACTTACCTTGAATGATGATTTTTGTGGAAGAAACTCCTTGAAAAGCCCTTAGATCTCGAGAATTTGATGAAGAATGAAGAGATTTTCTTTGTGAGTGTTTAAGTGAAATGTGTGTGTGTGTGTTTTTCCCCTTGGCCGAGAGTAATATGAACAGAAGAAGAAGAGAGAGAGAGAGAGTTGCATGGATGTATGAGAGAGAGCTTGGATGTTTGAAGTGTAATGCCTAGTTATCCATAAAATAAAAATGAGGTGGCACAAAAGTCAACTCTTCCTTCCTCATGTTTTGTAATTGGGCCGAGAATTAGAGAAAGAGAAGGAAATTTTGGGCCTTTGCTGTTTAATCCATATTATGGCCCAATTAGATGATTCTTGGCCCAAAATAAATCAAGAAATGATTTTTATGGCCTATTAGGGCTAATTAGGTTAGTTATGGCCCAATAAGGTCCATTAAGGTATTTTATTTCATTCTAGGCCCAATATGGCCCAAAATATTAAAATAAATGGAAGTGGGTCCAATTAGAGCCCATTTAAGAGTTGTAAGCCCAAGATAGTCAAATTGGAAGCTTATTGGCCCATTGGGCCCAATAAGAAAATCCTAGTCCAAAATGGACTTAAATCGGGATTTCTAGGGTTTCCAATTCTTTGTTGACTATTTGCAGTGCTTATATGAAGTGTTTGATTGAAGTTTTGTTGTTATAGAATAAGCATCATACATGATTTCACATTGTTGGTTCACATTTGTTATCATTGTTCAATGTTTACAAGGCATCAAAATTCCTAGTTGTGACAGAATTGTTGTGCTGAATGATAAAAATGACCATTTTACCCTTATATGTTATTTTTTTTGCTGAATTCAATGTTTTTATATATACAATAACTAAAACAATCATGTTGATTATCCCAAACAACTTGAATCCTAACAAGGCTACATGATAGTTCCATTGGATTCAATTCCTGGAACTGAAACCAGATAGCACAACTTGATTTCAGAAAAAATAGCAACAGAAGGAGAGAGCAATTGATTTCAGAATTTCAAGGCGATTGATAACTATACACATCTGATTTCAGGTAAAAGAAAAAGAAAAAAAATGAAGCAACACATCTGATTACATAGTGAAAGAGATTACATAGCAAGAGAAAGAGAGAAGCCGAAGAATTTACCTGCAGAAGTCATCGGAGGTGCAGGCGATGTCACTGTGGCGCAACTATCGGAGAGGACGCCGGAAACAGAGCTAGAGGCAGAGAGGAGGCCGGAGACTGCGATGGCAGGGAGGGAACACAACTTCCGCAGATCGAGGCGGAGGTTTGCTGTGTGCGGCGATGAGAAAGAAAATTGGAGACGTGATTTTGAGAAGAAAAGAAAAGAGCGAGACCTAAGAGGGCAGCGTCTGTCTTTATATTTTTTCAGATTTGGATTGAACTCTTAATTTTTAAGAGGCATTTATCAAATTCAGAGGGGTTTAACAAGAGGATACCAAACAAATTACATCTGAATTTTTAAGAGATTACCTCTTAATTTTTCAATTAAGAGGTAAACAAACACGGTCTAAGTTGTTCCTTTATATTCTAGAGGCGGTGTTGACGCTAATGTTTAAATGGACTCCATTAATGAATTAATCATTGTGACATATTCTCTTTCTTTAAGATTTGACAACACATTTGGTTAGAGTCTTATGATTGTAAACGAATCAATATCGTGTTTTGTTTTATTTAACACATGGACCTGCATCACGTCAAACACATTGACTATAGAGGGATAATGTTTTAATAATAATAACCAAAAGTTTTAAATATATAAAAATTGATCAGATATGCGAACTTTTCATATTTACAAAAATTAAATTATATCTTGTCGCATTGAAACCAAGTATTATAAACAAAAGATAAAACATGTATTGGTTTACATTACATTTTTTTTTTATTAATTTGTTACAAATATCAATTAACTTATACAGTAATTAACATATATATTTAATGAACATCGTATATTGTTAATATAACAAAATAAATATAATTAATCAATTATTAATGCCGTTCCAAAAATCTCTATACTAATAAATGAATAATCCTTTTGTCAAGTGTCATAATATTAGAATTCCTAATTAATATGATGTTACTTGTCATTCTATTAATTCTCCATTTTAAATTCATTAAACCTCCTAATTAATGTGATGTTATTTGTCAATCTATTTATTCTTTATTTTAAATTTAAATTTTAAATTTTATATTATTGTTTTCATTAGTTTACAAATAAAAAGAGTCTAATATATATGATAAATTAATTACACATATTTATTTGAATCAATAATTATAATTTTACATAACTAATAAAAAAAATCTCTTAATTAATAATGTATTTAAAATTTTATATAAAATAATTGATTAATAATTTTGAATTTTTTACTATGAATATTTAATCAATTTTGTAACCGTGGTTTCCACGGGTTATAAACTAGTAAATAAATAAATAAATACAAGGATGAACAAATTTTTAAGTGCGTCTTTCTAAACTTTTATTTTAGGCAATTTACCGTTTCAAATAAAAGTAATTGCCTACTTTTTCTATTTGGGAACACTAGTTTGCAATAATAGAATTCAAACTATCTTGCGATTTTACTAAAATATATGTGATAGTGTCTAATAGGCCTAGGTTATTGTATTCTAATTAAGGTAGTATTTGTTTTTTGTCTGCAGATCTGTGTGGCCTTTTCTGTCTGCGTCGCGCCCTCTTTTTGGCGCAGATGTGGATCAGAGTCTTCTAACATCTTCTAACCTATATATATATATATATATATATATATATATACAGAGAGAGAGAGAGAGAGAAATTAAATATCTTCCTACCATTTGTTCCTATTTTTCCTCATACCTTATCAAATGTTGACAACTGGATTAAATGATTATTAATTTCATTAAATGTGTAATTAAAAGTGACACATGTCAACATTTGATATGGTAGAGGAAAAGTAGGAACAAATGGTAGGAGGATATTTAATTTCTCATATATATATATATATATATATATATATATATATATATATATATATATATATATATATTAAGTTTTTTTTAATTTATATTTTTTTCCAACTTTATTAATGATAAACAATTTGAAAAAAAAATTACAAAACTTAAAAAAAAACGTTCGACGATACAAACATGATACTTTTGATAAATTTATAAATAAATATTTATTACAATAATAGTCGTTGAAGTTGTTTATATAGATATGAAAAAATCATAATATATTCTCATATTTTTTGCCAAGTTTTGTAAAACATTATTTAATACAGTATCATCAATTTCTCGAGAAAATATTTATGGTACGTTTTTAATGGATTTAATTGAAAAAAATCGAAGTTTATTTCCATCCATTTATGTATAAAATTTTATGATCACTAATTATAATGTTTAGTTATAACTTTGCAACCAAAGTTGTTGGTTTTTATCAAATATATACGTTAATTCATACATTTTTATTTTTATTTTTTTTACAATAATAAATAAAAGTTTATCTAGATTCGTTAATTATTTATAACAAAGTCACTGAAATATTAAAAAATCACTTTGAAGTTTAAAAAAATCAGTTTATTTAGATTTCAGTTTATTTTAGTAGCCTGCAGATGTTAACAAAACAAACAGTCTTCTTTTTTCAGACTGCAGACATTTGATCCATCTCTTATACTACAGAGGTCTACAGATGTGGTCCGAAGACTGCAAACATTTTACCTAAGAAAAAACAAACAACACCTAATTATTGTGTGGATGTAAGAATGATTGTGGGCCAATCATTTTAATTATTTTAAGAAAGTGATTAATACATATTATTGAATTAAATATAATTGAAAAATATCATCTATTTTAATTACAAGGGTATTTTAGTTAATTAATATAGATTTAATAAAGAAAAATTGCATATTTAAAGGGGTCATAGATTTTATTAATTTTAAAAATCCGATTTTACGAATTATAATTTTTTTAATTTGGACATTCTGACAGAATATGTTTATGAGTATATTAAAAAATTAAAATACTCTTGAACCATAAAATAATAAAAATATTCTTGAACCTATTTCTTGATCATGACTTTAAAAACTTTTTGTAGAATAACAAATTCTTGAACCATCAATTGAAAAATAAAAACAAAAATGACATTTATTCTTATAGAATACGGGTAACAATTCCTAAGAGTTACATTTATTGTTAAAAAATAAAACTAAAAAAACTTTGAAATCAGAAAAGAAAACATCAAAATCTAACAAAGACACTATTACATTCTAAAAGAATAATGTTACTAACAATCACTTTCAATTTTGTGGTCCGTTCTTCAAGCATCAACTTCTGTGAAAACAAATCTAATTGTAGTTTAGAATCCAATAATGCATTAACAAATGAAAAATAAAAAACTAAATTCCTTTGGAAAAATATGTAAACTTGTGAATTGCACCAAAACCAATAATCAAGAATTGTAGAACATGCATACATTAGCAAGAAAATATCCATATTCCATCCAACAGAATTGGAATTCGTGATTCCATTCCGACAGAATTGGAAATCAAGATTCAATTACCGTATGCATTATGTTGGAAAAATATCCAAGTAAAAAATGTATAAATCAGTAAACCAATAAAATAAGTAAACTTTTAGGATACCCGACATCATATGAAAAATATTTTAATTTGTCCAACATCAGAAGATTGAAATAATGTCACAATGGGTATACATGTTCCGGTTTCCAATAGCCTCTCCACTTCCAATTCATACTGATACAAAGTTGAATATAATCTGCCAACTCAATTTTTTTTATAGAATTCAAAAGTTGTTTAGTAGAGAAGGAACAAATAAGTTGAGAAAATTATAGAGTTAGAAAGAGAAAACTTACATGTGGTTCGTCGAGAAGAACACTAAACATAAAGCGGAACACATTTACCATCACCCCATTCCTTAAATCAAAATCCTACCTGATGCAGAAATCGATTATAAGTAATTAAATATAATTTAATACTAAATTAGTAAAAAGCAACAATAATTTAAAGTATATAAGAATTACCTATATTTGAATGATTAGTGATCACTTAAGCATGTTTTTTTAACTCATCCACGACTCCTTGAATCGCTCAAAGACATTATTGTTTTTTGACATTACACTGAAAGTTTATAACATGAAATTTAATATCATTTTAATAATGCAAATAAGAAACAATTGTGATAAATTAAAACATGGTCTAAAACAAAAGGGTAACGTCGAGAATTGCAACCATAATCTTCAATCTGATCCCTTCGATCTGCAAAATAATAAGAAAACTAATGGAGCGATCAACAGAAGGATGAACGTGACCAGGTAAAAATATGATTCATAATTTATGAAGGGATCAATGCCATCATCACAGGTAACGGGATTGATGTCTTCGGAAAAGGGAAAAATCGATTATTGCAAAATCAAAATCAGTTCAAATAAGTTGCAAAGAAATCGATTCAAACATATTGTAATAAGGGATTTCAGAAATCGAGTTCATAAAATCGATTACCTAAAACGAAGTACATATAATCGATTAAATCAAAATATGATTCCGTTAAAGAACCAAAGAAAAATACTAGTCGGTTGGAGAAGGAGAAGCATCATTGGTCCGAGTCTACAATCTAGATCATCGATCGGAGAATGAGAATTGAAGGAGTGGATTGAACTTTGCGGTTGCCGATTGTTTCTAGGTTTGTGGAACATTGACGAAGATGATAATTAGGGTGACTAATTTCCCTATTTAAAGGTTATTAATTAATATAACAATTTACCATAAATATTTAATAGCTAAAATTACAAAATTACCCTTATTTATGTTTTTAAAATGATTGGTCCACATTAATCCTTACATCCATACAATAGATAGTTAGAATATATATATATATATATATATATATATATATATATATATATATATATATATATATATATATATATATATATATATATATATATATATATATATATATATATATATATATATATATAGACACACACTAGAAATGTTTGAGGTTCGTGCTAAGCATGGCCCTTGTAGAGTAATTTGGGTATTTATAATATCGTTATCTAAAAGTATTTTGTGATAATAAGCAAAAAAAAGTACGATTTTACAATTAAATGGATTTTCAATGTAAATAGCCTGAATAAGAAAAAGAAATTGAAAGTATATTGTTATAGTCAACAACTAAATTAAAGTAGATTTCATCTTTTTTGCTACTATTGTAATCATCCATAAGTAGTCATTGATAATATGCTTGCTTATGTGCTTAAAAAATGGTCACAAAGTACTCCTAAAAAACTTTATTCAATCGGGTATTAGTGTGTATTGAACTTTTCTTCATGTTCATTTACCTTTCTTCATGGGGTGTTATTTTTTCTCCTCAGTGTTCGATTGTTGTAAGGATAAGGTGCTCAATAGATAAATCATGTATGTTTGACATAAGTGTTGTATAAAAATAAAAATTGTTTCTATTTTTAAAAACAAATATTTTTTGGTATGAATAAACAGTATGAATATGTAAAATAACCATTTTACTCTTTTGTTCATTGGTGATAATTTAAATGTTTATTATAAAGATTGGGTTTTATTTAACTTTATGGGGAATGAGGATTGGTTGATGTTTATCCAAGTTTTTAATAGGACATAATGTATGACTTGAATTTTGAAATCTCATTTGAGTGTAACATATCATAAATTTTCAAAAATGTATGTAAATGGATCCACAAAGATTTAAGAAAATTAGCATTCGGCATGTACCAATTTATATTCGAGTTAGGGATCAACTATCGACATTCTACTATGTTTATGATCATTAAAAAAATTCTAGATCTAAAAAGCAAAAAAAATATAGGTGAGACTAGGTGTTATACACAAAATTAGTCCATTGTCCTGGTAAACAGTATGCATGTATTTAACAAACATTAAATTTAAAAGTTGTATTATTTTTTGGACAGATGAAATACTTAAAAAGATGTATAAATGATTGCTTACTCTTCATATTTTTCTTAAGTTGACCTCTGAAAATATGATGTTTCAAAATGCGATCAAAAGTGCGTGTTTATTTATTTATTTCTTTTTTTCTCACTGTCGTTGTATGTTTTTATTATAAGTCTTTGTTTTAGATTTAGGGGTCCTATATAATGAACTCAACATTGTAGAAAACCAATAAAATCTCATACAAAGAGAAATGAAAACATGATACCTACCGATGACCTTGTTTCAGGTTATAGCAAATTTGTAAACAATGAATTCTATCTACTACACCAAGTGATCCAATAATAAAATTTCTCAAATACACAACTTTTCTTTTTGATTTACAAATATTTTGCATATATTGAACCAAAGAGATAATATTATGTGAAAATGGACATTCTTTTCTATCTTATCCATGAGGAAATCTGAAAATAAAAAGATAATATTATACATTAAACATTGATATTTACATCCATGTGATGTTTCCTCCGACAAACATGTATGTGTACTTTCTTATATGCTTCTGCATTTTTGGGATTGTTACTTGTGGGACAATGTTTGAAATGTAGTCCACTACAACTTTAGTTTTACTTAAATACCAAAGGCACATTAATGTTCATACTATTTTTAAGACATTGAGAAACTTTTCATAGATAAAAGAAGTATATAACAGAAAAAGTGACCAATAGTATTGGTTGGCAATCAAAAGTTTATCTTAACCTTATTGCTTTCTCAATATCACCACCCTTTAAAACCATTTGTATCAACACATGAACAATCATGAGTAATGCTGAATTAAATCATGACACATCAAACTAAACACAAAAGTTGTCCTTCATTTTATCATATATCCTGGATTTACCAATAAAAACTTTACCCTCCATATGTTTCATCTTCACATCAATTTCTGTTAAGGATTTATATACTTTAAGTCAAAGCAACCAATGGAACAAACTTTTAGCAATTTTTTTCCCTGTTGCAATTGTTCAAGACAATTTGAATTGGAAAAGGTGTAAAGTCACTGGAATCTTTTTTTTCCATATGAAATTGTTAACCATAATTCCTTAATAACCAAGGCTAATTAAAAATTAATGTGGACACTTAAGATGTGTTGATATGTAACTCACATATCTTTATTTGATTGAATTTAATTCACCTTTTATACGATTGAAAACGAAAAAGGAATATAAAATTGCAATAACATATGCATTTGTGGGAAAAATATGACAATTTTATACTTGAATTCAAAGTTATACAATGTAAAAGCAACAAATAGAACAAACTCTCAGTAATATTTTCCCCTGTTGAGATTAAGACCATGGAACAAGAAAGAAAATTAAAGAACCTAGCAGAAGCTGTTGGCTGATAAATTACATTGATGATTTTTGGCAGTCACTACACAAGAAGAAGGTTCAATATGTATTCAATAAAAAAGAAGTTGATAAAGGTTCAGTACTCAAAGGTGAATGTTTTACACAATTTGGATATAAACATTCATAACTTATATTGGCCTATTATGGAATTTGATGCATCTTATGTATAGTATGACACTTATTATAGATTGCAGGAAAAAGTCAACCAGCCACCCTAAATCTAAGAAAAGGCAAATTACGAAGAAGTATGATTTTTGGTTTTGTGGTTAGTCAACAGTCTTTATTCCAAATATTTAGGGAAACGTGAACAATTAATTGTCGCCCACCTTGAGGAACGGTGAAAACTTTCAACCAATACCCAAAAATTAATTGAAATCTAATTAAACCGACTTAATGAGTTAATGGTGATGGAACATTGCAACAGTATACATGCAAACGTAAATATCAAACCAAAAATAAATAAAATGTGACCTCTATGAAGAATCTAGAGAACAGTAATTAATCCGGAATGAACATAAACAAAAAAAAATGAATCTTATTATCGTGAAGTTAATGGAGCTAAGTCGATAACTTAATTAGTAAACCCAAAAAACCCTAAATAAAGTATAACGTTACCTCACATGAACGACAACAATCATCTGAATTTTTATGTGGATTCACACAATGCCTTTTTTTTTTTACACGTTATGGCAATGGTATTAACCTTTTGGAAAACCAAGAATCCCTTATTAGAAATCAAGAAGAGAATAGGATAACAGTTACAAAAAATAGGCATAACGATGAAGATCGTGAAGAAGTAAATTAAAAGAGGGGGAACGATGGTATATAGGGGACTAGTGGTGAAAGCAGAGGGCAAGCCATCATCAATTTGGGTTTTAAAGATCGTAGCGGTTGAATGTAGACCTGGCAATGAGTCGGGTTTGAAGCGAATCGACCTTGATCCAAACCCTTTTAACAAATTTCAAAATCCGATCCAAACACGCTTCGTAACCCGTAGGGTTTTGAATAGTCAAACCCATACCTTATCCACCGAATCAGCATATATCCAAACTCGCCCCGTAACCCGTAGGTTTTTTGAAAAATCAAACATATTTTTCGTAAACCTTAAAATAACATTTATCAAATAAAACAATTGTTGATTTAGAAAATACATTACGTATTTTAGGACTTTCAATTGGAATTAAAATCATTATTGTAGTAACTTCTGAATGATTTTTGACCATCGATTGCATTGATAAAGAATAGCAATTACAAACTTTCATTCGGTTGATAAATTACTTTATTGATATACAAATGAAATTGGTGATTGCTTGATGGAATAAAAATGAATGACATCATGATTCTTAGTAGATGATTGGAAGTCTAGAAATCGAGTCCTCGAGACCCATGTAAAAACAGTTTAGTCTTTGGTCTATTTTCTTTGGACTTTCAATTGGAATTAAAAGTAAACTTTAGGTAGTATAAAGTATAAATATATAATTCTAAAATTTATACGGGGCGGGTTATAAACGGAGCGGATCAATGATCATCCATACCCGACCCTTTTAATAAAAGGGTTAGCGGGTACGTGTAGCACCTGATTCCTGGTATGTGGAAATTTGTATAAGTGTTTGCATTTTTAGCCTTGTACTCGGCGAGTTGTAGGCCCGACTCCCCGAGTAGAGACGGGACCCGGGACACGTTTTGAGTTGGCGACTCGGCGAGTCCATATTCTGGACTCGACGAGTCACCGCTGTTGGATGAAACCCTAAGTTTCAGGGGCTTGCACCCTATTTAAACCCTCATTCCGCCCCAAGCTCGCCCCCATCCACCCTCAGAGCCCTATACCTCGTTCAAGCTTTGTTTCTTTGTGAGTTTGAAGCATTTGGTGTGTTCTCTTGAAGTTTTGGAGTGGGAAGGAGAGTAGATCAAGAAGAAGAAGAGGAGGTCAAGCATCTTGGAGCTATCTCAATGTGTTCCCTAAGGTATGACTCAGTTTCCCCCTTGTCTTCATGCTTATTGTCCCTTATAGCTCCATTAAAGTCCTTCTTGAACCATTTCCAAGCTTGTGTATGTTTGAGGGTTCGTAATAAGCTGATTAACCTTTAGATCTAGGCATGGTTGAGCTCCAGGAGCTCAGATCTACTGCCTTTTTGGAACCATATTGCATGAAAGCCCTAGATCTACCCTTTTGGTGCATTTTGGACCCTAAAATCCTCATGGTTGTAGTTGGAAACTTTACGTGTTAATCAAGCCCCAGGATCACGGATCTATGTATGGCATGATCTGGATTCAAGCAGAATCGACCATATAGTAATTGCATGGTAACGACTCGGCGAGTCGTTCATCGGACTCGGCGAGTCGAGACGCGAGTCCCCAGGTTTTCCCCTTTTTCGTTTTGCCGAGTAGTGTAGTGAGTCCGAGGTGGACTCGATGAGTTGGAAGCCGAACTCATTCATGAAGGAACTCGGCGAGTCAATGCCCTGACTCGGCGAGTTCAAGACAATCTTCTTAGATCAAGAACATACTCGACGAGTTGTTCATACAACTCGGCGAGTAGGATGAAGGACTTGGACATCAGTTTAGAAGGAGAACTCGTCGAGTCAACGCCTAACTCGACGAGTAGAGACGGGATTCAGAACAATCGATTGGATAGAGACTCGGCGAGTTGAAGAGCCAACTCGGCGAGTCGGGTCAACTGAAAGTTGACTCTAACCTTGGCTTATGATTTGGTCAGGGGTAAAATGGTCATTTTACCCCAAGGGACAGTTAGCAGTGGTTGATTGAGTGTTTTGTGGGAATTATAGTCGGAGGATTTCTGGAGCAGCAGTAGCAGCAGCAGACACTTAATCCCCACGCAGATCAGCAGCTTCATCGAGGTGAGTTACCTTCCAGTAGCGGTGGGTCTACGGCCACAATGTCGGCCCACTAGTAGGAGTTGTGTGTAGGTGATTGTCTCTGTGATATTCATCTTGGGATTACTACTACCTGTGTTATGTTTATGTGCTAGTATGATATGATACTATGTGCTAGTGATAGTAGGGGGAGATAGTCCCCAAGATATCCGGTCGGTAGGGCCGAAAGGGTAGTCATACCCAGCCATGTTAGATAGATTCTGATATTGTGATACATGTTATGTGGTAGTAGTAGAGGGGAGAAATAGTTCCCCAGTATCCGGTCGAGAGGACCGAAGGGGAGGCCAGCACCCAGATATGCTAGGTAGTATCCGGTCGAGAGGACCGAAAAGGGGGCCAGCACCCAGATATGCTAGGCAGTATCCGGTCGAGAGGACCGAAGGGGAGGCTAGCACCCAGGTATGCTAGGCAACGTCCGGTCGAGAGGACCGAATGGGTAGGTCGGGCACCCAGATATGCCTGACAATATACGTATGTTATGTGATTATATGGTATGTGGTATAGTGGGGGAACTCACTAAGCTTCGTGCTTACAGTTTTCAGTTTTGGTTTCAGGTACCTCTTCAGCTAAGGGAAAGGAGTCGGCGCGGTAGCAGCATATCACACACACTCTTGTTTTTCCGCACTATGGATTTTTCTGGGATGTACTCTGAAATATTACTATGATATTACCGGTTTTCAGACACAGAGTATTATTATGAATGATTTGTAATGATGTTTTTACGTATTAACCTAATTTAAAAATGAAATTTTTAGCCGGTATTTTTGGGGCGTTACAAGTTGGTATTAGAGCCCTGGTTTGAGGGATTCAGACTCACCTTCAGGGGTGTCTGAACTCAAATCGAGGGAGTAAAAGATTTTCCAAAAAGAAATGTTTTCTAAGAATTAAGAAAAGGGTTTGAGAAAGAACGAAGTGTATGATGTGCACAAGCGGCCGAGCTCAAGTAAGTATTCCCCAAAGTACCCATACAAGCTTATGTTGTGTTTACCAGTTTCAGTAGAACGGCATGCTAGAATAGGACTAAGGATCTAGTAGTGATGCCTTATGTGCCTGCTTTATGTGCTTCAGTGTATGAAAATTGCATGCTAGAATCGAGTAGACAACAGTAGGATAGCCTGTTAGGTTATGCCTGATAGTATGAGTTTAGCTCTGTATTCTAGATCAGTTTCTCTCTATGAGAGCGGATTTTCTTGAGATTGTTTCCTTAGTTCAAATGCTGCTTGCTTTGTGCTTTGTGGGACTCTGAGTGGTGGGAGTTAGCCATTAGGCGAATACGTCACGTCACATGTGAGCAGGGTTGAATAATCTTAGAGTGCTGGATTTGGCCCTATTGCACAGCTCTCGTTTGAGTCTAACCATTGTAGAGACAAGTTTGTTACTCGAAGGATTATCCGAGCCTCACCCCATGTGATGGTATTCAGGTAATGGTTAATTGGCATTACTAGGAGGCCTTCAGCAACTGAGGACCTGGTAGGGTGGAGCCTGAGATTTCCTAGGGCAAGCCTAGGATGAGTATAACGGTAATCAGCAGTAGTGGAAGGAATCTGGTGGAGTCGAGGCAGTCCTTGAAGAAGGTACGGATAGATGTGGAAGGTAGTATGGGCCCATACTACTGAAAGCAGAGGATCTGTACCCGAACCAAGGAAGGCCAAGATAAGACCAGGGAACTTGTAAGTAGTTGTGATCCCTCAAGAAGTATCAGTCACTAATGATTGTTATTATGTATTGCAGAATGGTGGTACTACGATCGAGCCCGATAAATGGCGGTTCAGGAGAGGGGTCAGGTTCGGGATCAGGTTCCGAGCCAGTGGATGAGGGACTACGCGAGTTCATCGCGTCAGAGATCACCAGGGGTATCCTTAATCGACCCCCATTATCTTCGGGTCGATCAAGGAGGGGATCATCGAGTTGATGGAAGATCACCTTCGGGCATTCAGGATCGACATGGCATCTGGCCAGTCGGGATCTCGCACACTGTCCTTTAAGGACTTCAGGGGCAGTGGTGCGCCGGATTTCCACGGGGTGAAAGACCCCATTGCTGCCAGACGATGGATTGAAGACATCGAGTCTGCACAATTGACTAGCTTCTGCCCCGAGGGGTCGAAGGTGAGGTATGCAGCAGGGTGTCTACGAGACCGAGCTCGAGACTGGTGGGAGTCAGTGGGTGACTCGTTGGGAGCCTCAGCGATCGAGGCTATGACCTGGTCGGACTTTGTGACCAGATTTAGGGCAGAGTTTCACCGGCTGTCGAGCTTCAGCAGCTGGCCAGGGAGTTTTTGGACATGAGGCAGACGACAGAGACTGTGGCGGAGGTCACCGTCAAGTTCTGGGAGAGGGCGTTGTTGGTGCCCCAATATGCGGGTGATGAGGACATGAGGAGGACCCGCTATTATGACATGCTCTGAGCTGATATTCGGGAGCACGTTAGTTTTTCAGCTTGCCCCACCTTGGACTCTATGATCGCGAGGGCGAGGGAGAGGGAGATGGATTTGGAGCACATCCGGAAACGGAAGGCAAAAGAGGAACAGTCAGGAGGGGCTTCGGGGAAGAAGCCCAAGGGATCAGATTCGGGGCAGAAAGGCCAACAGGGACGGGGCCGCTGCAGGAAATGCGGCAAGTCGCACGAGGGGGCGTGCAGGTTGGGATCATCAGGCTGCTATAAGTGCGGCAAGTCTGGGCACTATAGCAGGGATTGCACTGCGCCAGCAACAGTTATTCAGACGTCTGAGTTGTTGTGTTTCCACTGCAA
The DNA here is from genome assembly GCF_002870075.4 of Lactuca sativa. Lineage (NCBI taxonomy): Eukaryota > Viridiplantae > Streptophyta > Magnoliopsida > Asterales > Asteraceae > Lactuca > Lactuca sativa. The sequence goes on from NC_056631.2 coordinate 147,846,363, forward strand.
CCAGAGGGGCCACAAGAAGGCCAATTGCCCCCCAGTTGACAGTTGCAGCGCCAGTGAAGGCGCCAGCTCCAGCGACCCTGCGGATCACAAATGGCCAGCAGGGCAAGGTAGAGGCTCTAGTGGTGAGGAGCCGGGCATTTCAGCTGACCGCCGAGGAGGCACGCACAGCACCCGATGTGGTGACGGGTATGATTCTTTCCTTCTCATTTATTTATATGATGTTATGATATTGATATGTGCTCGGTATATGTATGTATTAGGATCGTTCCATGTGAACGGTATCCCAGTCCAGGTGTTGTTCGACTCGGGTGCTACCCGATCGTTTGTTTCCCTTGCGCTTAGCAAGAAGTTCACTGAGTCTTCGGGCATGTTGGATTGCCCTTTGGAGGTGGAGATTGCCGACGATCGATCAGTGCGAGCGTCATCAGTGTTCAGAGATTGTGTTCTGAGGTTATTCGAGGAGCGCTATTTGGTGGATCTGGTTCCCATTCCATTGCCTGGGAACAAGGTGATGATAGGCATGGATTGGTTGAGCCCTAATGGGGCAGTGATAGATTGCGCGCAGCAGCTAGTGCGAGTCAAGACCCCAGGTGGGGGAGAGTTAGTGATTCATGGCGAGAGGCCGCAGTGTGGACCCGCAGTATGTTCAACAGCGAGGGCTAGACGCTACCTTCAGCAGGGATGCGCAGGATATGTCGCGTACGTGATGGATACCCGGGAGGCGGGTAAGGCGACAGTGAGCGAGGTTCCGGTGGTGCGAGATATCGCAGATGTTTTCCCGGAGGAGCTTCCTGGGATACCTCCGGAGCGACAGGTGGAGTTCAGGATTGACCTCGTTCCTGGTGTGGCTCCGATAGCTAAGGCACCGTATCGGTTGGCTCCTCCCGAGATGCAGGAGTTGTCTATGCTGCAGTTGCTAGTCAAGGGATTTATTCGTCCGAGCAGTTCACCCTGGGAAGCCCCGATCCTGTTTGTGAAGAAGAAGGATGGGTTGCACCGGATGTGTATAGATTACCGGGAGCTGAATAAGGTAACGGTGAAGAACCGTTACCCACTCCCGAGGATTGATGACCTCTTTGATCAGTTTCAGGGAGCATCTTGGTTCTCCAAGATCGATTTGCGTTCAGGCTATCATCAGATGAGGGTTAGGGAGGAGGATATACAAAAGACCGCGTTTCGGACGCGTTATGGCCATTATGAGTTCGTGGTGATGCCGTTTGGGCTCACCAATGCTCCTGCCGCGTTCATGGACCTCATGAACTACGTGTGCAAGCCGATGCTGGATCGGTCTGTGATAGTTTTCATTGACGACATCTTGGTTTATTCCAAGACATAGGAGGAGCACGAAGAGCATCTGAGAGAGGTTTTGGAGACCCTGAGGAGGGAGAGCTTGTACGCCAAGTTCTCCAAGTGTGAGTTTTGGTTGCGCGAGGTGCAGTTCCTTGGGCATCTCGTCAACCAGGACGAGATTTCAGTAGACCCGGCTAAGGTGGAGGCCGTGATGAGGTGGGAGGTTCCGAAGTCTCCATCCGAGATTCGGAGTTTCCTAGGATTGGCAGGCTACTATCGGAGATTCATTCAGGATTTCTCCAAGATAGCCGTACCCCTGACACGGTTGACTAGGAAAGCCGTGGTCTTTCGATGGGGGCCCGAGCAGCAGGCAGCATTCGAGACTCTGAGGCAGAGATTGTGCGAGGCGCTAATCTTAGCCCTGCCCGAGGGCGTAGAGGATTTTGTGGTATATTGTGATGCGTCGATCTTAGGCTTAGGCGCAGTTTTGATGCAGAGGGGGCATGTCATTGCTTATGCCTCAAGACAGTTGAAGCCTCACGAGGCGAACTACCCGACGCATGATTTGGAGTTGGGGGCGGTGGTTTTCGCTCTCAAGATTTGGCGGCATTACCTCTACGGGGTTCGGTGTACCATTTATACGGACCACAAGAGTTTGAGGTACCTCATGGATCAGTCGAATCTGAACATGAGGCAGCGTCGGTGGTTAGACGTTGTGAAGGATTATGATTGTGAGATCCTTTACCACCCAGGAAAGGCCAATGTGGTGGCCGATGCGCTTAGCCGCAAGGCGGCGCCGATCAGGGATATTTTCATGAGGATGACTGTGGTGACTCCCCTGTTGGAGCAGATTCGGGAGGCTCAACAGGAGGCTATGAAGGAAGAGCATCGGAAGAGTGAGGGAATAGTGGGTCAAGTCACCTCTTTCGATTATGATAGTCGGGGGTTATTGACACTACACTGTAGGGTGTGGGTGCCGTATCATGGAGGTGTGCGCCAAATCTTGATGGAGGAGGCGCACAAATCCCGATTCTCTATTCATCCAGGGGCGACGAAGATGTATCAGGATCTTCGCCTAGACTATTGGTGGCCCTGCATGAAGCGGGATGTGGCATGGTACGTCGAGCGGTGCTTGACCTGCAGGAAGGTTAAGGCCGAACATCAGAGACCTCATGGCAAGATGCAGCCGTTGGATATTCCGCTGCGGAAATGGGAAGATATCACGATGGATTTTATCACGAAGCTTCCCAGGACTGCACGTGGAGTAGATTCGATTTGGGTCATTGTGGATCGATTGACCAAGAGCGCCCACTTTATTCCGATCCAGGAAAGCATCTCGGCCGAAAAGTTGGCCGATATCTACATTAGGGAGATAGTAGCGCGGCACGGGGTGCCAGTGTCAGTGATATCAGACCAAGATGTGCGGTTCACTTCTAGATTTTGGAAGAAGTTTCATGATGAGTTGGGCACTCGTTTGCATTTTAGCACCACCTTTCACCCGCAGACAGATGGTCAGAGCGAGCGGACCATCCAGACTCTGGAGGATATGTTGCGGGCATGCGTGCTAGACTTTGGTGGTAGCTGGGATACTTATCTTCCCTTGGCTAAGTTCTCGTACAACAACAGCTACCACGCGAGTATTGACCGTCCCCCATTCGAGATGTTGTACGGTCGGAGGTGCAGGACCCCGATATGCTGGGGTGAAGTTGGCCAGAGGGTCATGGGGAGCACCGAGGTGGTGCTTAAGATGACCGAAAGGATCCAGCAGGTTCGGAGCAGGCTTCAGACTGCTTAGAGTCGGCAGAAAAGTTACACCGACAAGCGTCGATCTGACTTGGAGTTCCAGGTCGGGGATATGGTTCTCCTGAAGTTGTCGCCTTGGAAAGGCGTCATTCGATTCAGGAAGAGGGGCAAGTTGGGCCCGAGATTCATCGGACCGTTCAGGGTTGTAGCCCGGGTGGGCAAGGTAGCATATAGGCTGGATCTGCCAGTCGAGCTCAGCCAGATCCACAACACCTTCCATGTCTCTCAGCTGCGGAAGTGTCTCGTGGACGATTCAGTGGTGGTGCCATTAGAGGATATTCAGGTTGATGACAGCCTGAATTACATTGAGCGCCCAGTCGCGATCCTCGACCGGAAGTCGAAGGATCTGAGGAACAAGAAGGTGGAATTAGTGAACGTGCAATGGCAACACCGAAGGGGTTCGGAGTAGACTTGGGAGCCAGTGGAAGAAATGATGGAACATTACCCCGAGTTGTTTCGGGATCGAGCAGCAGACTTCGAGGACGAAGTCTAAAATAAGTGGGGGTGATTTGTAGCACCTGATTCCTGGTATGTGGAAATTTGTATAAGTGTTTGCATTTTTAGCCTTGTACTTGACGAGTTGTAGGCCCGACTCGCCGAGTAGAGACGGGACCCGGGACACGTTTTGAGTTGGCGACTCGGCGAGTCCATATTCTGGACTTGGCGAGTCACCGCTGTTGGATGAAACCCTATGTTTCAGGGGCTTGCACCCTATTTAAACCCTCATTCCGCCCCAAGCTCGCCCCCATCCACCCTCAGAGCCCTATACCTCGTTCAAGCTTTGTTTCTTTGTGAGTTTGAAGCATTTGGTGTGTTCTCTTGAAGTTTTGGAGTGGGAAGGAGAGTAGATCAAGAAGAAGAAGAGGAGGTCAAGCATCTTGGAGCTATCTCAGTGTGTTCCCTAAGGTATGACTCGGTTTCCCCCTTGTCTTCATGCTTATTGTCCCTTATAGCTCCATTAAAGTCCTTCTTGAACCATTTCCAATCTTGTGTATGTTTGAGGGTTCGTAATAAGCTGATTAACCTTTAGATCTAGGCATGGTTGAGCTCCAGGAGCTCAAATCCTCTTTTTGGAACCATATTGCATGAAAGTCCTAGATCTACCCTTTTGGTGCATTTTGGACCCTAAAATCCTCATGGTTGTAGTTGGAAACTTTACGTGTTAATCAAGCCCCAGGATCACGGATCTATGTATGGCATGAGCTGGATTCAAGCAGAATCGGCCATATAGTAATTGCTACATAACAATCAAGGTAACATCTTAAATCTATTCTCATGTTAATATGATTACTTGAATGCTAGAATTAGGGTTTATAGTCTTGGATAACTTGCATGTACAATAAAGAAACCTAGATCCAAGCATTAGGGTTTGTATGAGCACATAGGATGTTCTTAGGACCAAAACCCATCAGTAGTATCAGAGCCTAGACTGGTTTCTATTGTATTGATGCATTATATGTTTGAAAAATTTAATTTTTTGGTTTCTGGAGGCTGGACTCGCCGAGTCCATAGCTGAACTCGCCGAGTCCATGCTGACTCGACGAGTCCATATGCTTGACTCGACGAGTCAACTCGTTAGAAGGAGCAAACTTTGGGATTTCTTGTTGTTTTTGCTTAAGGATAGTTGCCTTATCATATTAGATCAATATTAATCCGATTTTATGATATATTTGACTATATTCTTGATCTAATTGAAGATATTTATCAATTAATAAGATATTTGTTTCCTTATGTGATAATTGATTAATTATTTTGATTAAATTGGTAAATTGTTTTGCAAGAAATCATTAAATAAATCAAATATGGATAATTATGTGATTAAATGTTAATTTAGATTATTTGTTATTTGATCCTTGTTGTTATGAAAAGTTTCATGTTTTCCCCTTTAGGTTTTATAGTTTAAATTTGAACCCAAAAGTTTTGTTGTTTTGAAATTTAAATAGTTGAAACCCTAATGTTTTGAAAAAGGTTTCATAACTTGCCCTCAAGTTTTGGAATTTAAATTTTGAATTAATAGTTTAATTTTGATGTATATTTAAATTCTAAACCTAATGTTTTGAAATGTTTCAAAAACTTGCCCTCAAGTTTTGGAATTTAAAAGTTGATTAAAAGTTTAATTAGGAATGTTAAATTCTAAAACCCTAGTATTGTTTTGAAAAAGTTCAAATCACACCCTTATGGTTTTATTAATTAATTAAGGTGTATAATAAAAAGAGGTTTAATAAATCCATAAAAGTTTAGCTTTAAAATTTAATTGAATTAAAAGTATAATTGTTAAATTTGACCACCTAATATTTTAAAAGTGTAAAATACACCCTATACTATATATATAACATTAAAAGTCCAACATTATATATATGTATGAGTAAAAGTCAGTCTTACTGTTAGTAGGCCTCATTCACGAAGCTGGTCTATAAGGGGTGTTTAAGGAAATTGCCTATAAAATGGCGTTTGAATGGGTATCCACTCTTACCCACCGCACTCTTGACTAGTGGAGGGTCGTTAGCCGAACGGGTAGGATAGGACGAAACCTTCCATTATAAGTATAATGAATTATTAAAGTAACTAAATGTTTTCATAAAATTCCCAATCTTAGTTACTTAGGCAAAAGTGAATTGATGCAATTCCATGAAATTACACTTTGTGCCCTTGCAAAGACGTTAGTGGAGCGTGTGTGGTTTACCGGCACACTAAATGGTTCTAAGCAAAGGTAGTAAAGGGTGACTCAATGTTTGTCATAGTTCGGTGGAGCGTGTGTGGTTTACCGGCACATCGAATAGGTGACTGTAACATGTGAGGGCACCATGTAAGTTTGCATGGTTATTCACACCCACTTTGTGATCCTCGGCATCCCAGTCACAAACAAGAGGGGCATATCGAGATTTAAACATGCCATTGAAATTTCAATGAATCTCAAAGGATCTAGGAGTTTTCATAGATTTAAAACTTAAATTTTTTTTCGTTTTTCATGGTGGAAATTAGTGAATCGTCATTCACTTACCTTCAAATATTCCACAATTAGGGTTACGGCATCCCTCTCCCGAGTTGTAGAATATTGTGTTGGGTCCTAGCCTTAGTATCTCATTTGGGTAATTTGCTAACGACTCATTCAATCAACTAACTTGAATTTTTTTTCTCCCGTTTTGTAGATGTCAAAGTTTGACAACTATGGTCTTCTCAAATCCCGTGGAACAAGCATTCCACATGAAGATGATATTCCACGATTCGATCGAGGAACAAGAGATCATACTTCACTTCCTCCTCCTCCTCCAATTATTCTCCCTAACCCACAAGTTCAAAGGCTTGAAAAGTTCAAGATCACTCAAGCCCTTTTGGCAAGTAAACATAAAGAAGGAAAGTCGGTGTGTGCACACGTCCTAGGGATGAAGTCACACATTGATAGGTTAAGAATGTTGGGATCCGTTGTCTGTGAGGAAATAGTTGTTGATTGGGTTCTTCAGTCACTTCCTAACTCATATAGTGAGTTCGTAAGAGAGTACTATATGATGAACCGCAACGTGACCCTTATAAATCTCACCTATATGCTTATTGCTGCTGAATCAGCAATGGTTTGGCGCAATAGAAAAGCAAAGTTGATTGGTGAATCCGCCTTCAAGACCTCTATGGATATAGACATTGGCAACGAAAGATATGCTATGATCGAAAAGTTTGATCATAAGAGAAAGGCAATGTCTAAAGTAGTTCCATGTTCTATTCCAAAAGAGTCGATTTGCTTTTATTGCCCAGAGAAGGGGCATTGGAGACGAAGTTGCCCTATTTACCTAAGAGATCTAAGAGATGGGAAAGTCAAAACGTATGGCTCTGTTTTAGGTAAAATCCATTGACTAACTCTTTTAAGCTCCTATTCTAGATTCTTAATACATAATGTGATAAGATTACAATTGATGTTTTGTAGGATCGAAGAAAAGAAAGGAAGCTTAAGGGAAGAAGTGAGCAGAATCTAACCATGAAGGAATGGATTTCGATCGCATTACTTGAACATTAGATTCTTAAGCTACTACTTAGAGTTAGAATTAGATTGCTAAGAAAGATGTATTAGCATAGTTTTTCAATGAATTGCATTGTAAGGACAAATTTTTTCCGCAATAAAATAAATTTTGATTTTATGTTATTTATTTATCCTTGCAATGGCGTATATGAAAAATTGATGTTTGAATGTTTCTATTATTAGCAATAATGGATTTGGTTCTTATTATGTTATTTATGGAAAGTTGAGAGTTTACAAAATAGGGAGAGTTTCTCATCGCCCAAGTTTCAATTGGACAAAAACTTGGAATCATGCAACTTGGTTGCACGATGAATGAGAAATTTCATATTTGGAAATTAGACTAATTCAATGACAAAGTGTCAAGTGAAGGACTAGGAGATCGAGCATACAAAGTTGCGTGTTGATCAAGTCCATCATAAGAGTAACAAAGATATTCGTCATGTTTTACTAAAATTTTAGTAAATCTGATTATACTTACAAGATTAAGTGTAATTATGAATTGATTGAAAAGGTTTAAATCAATAGCAAAACGAATAACAAGAATCAAGAAGGCAGAAAGATAAAAGTTTCTCCATTCTAAGAAGAAGGGAGAGTAGCTTTTATGCTATATGATAGGTCTTAATGATTAAGAACCATATCTCAATTGATCCTCTAAGTGAGTCTTAGTACAATTGTATGTCTAAGAAGAGGAATCAAGAATTGAAGAAATGGTTAAATCAAGAAGTCAATCATGCTTCGTTCCAAAACAAGTCTTAGAGTTAAGATTGTGACATTGAGTGGAAAAGTATTAAGAAGGTTATAACATTCATCAAATGTGGAAAGTTGTGATGTCTTGGATAAGACAAAGACCAATTAGGACCAATTTATGAAGAGTTTTGATAAAAGCTACACTAACTCTTGAATATTTGTTTGTCAAGAAATGTTTTGACAAGAGAATCTTATATGTCAAGGAGTCAGTGGGAGTCTTATTGGTCTTGAAAGGTTTCAAGAACAAATCAAATAGACCTTATCGATCATCACTAGCACACCAGTTGAGGTTTACAACATATTGTGTTGACATTATTTTGTTTCTGTGCCGTTCCAATTGAGTTAATTATGCATGTGAGTCCTATGAGTTCTCATTTTAATGCATAAAAGGCAAGGACCTTGATCAATGGAAAGTACATTGATAAGAAAAAGGTGAGCTACTTAACTACTTGGAAGACCTGGTGGGCAGTTGTGCTACCATAAAGGCAAGAAATCGAGATCAAGAAAGTTCGATCCATATGAGTTTGAATTTGTCGTAAACCTTGGTTTTAGCAAATTCACATGGATAGGAACACAGACACCATTTAAATCTAAGTGTCATAAGATTTCCTCCTTCATGAAAATGATTGTGAGGAAATGCTTTCACTAAGAAAGATTTTAAGAAGATAGTGATTATAAAATTGCATTCTCGAATTCGATCATGTTTACGGTATCCCTTTACATGATTTGAATTGTGAGGTTTGGCAATTAGCCTTAATTGTTTAGACATACATATGAACTATCTAAGTCAAAGGTGTATAAGTTCAAGAAGCCTTGATAAAAGATTATCAAAGCACTAAGTATTAGAAACATGAACTTAAGAAATTCAATAAGTATTGTTTTTCTGAAAGTTAAGTTGTTTCTGAATACATGTCAAAGCTAGTGGGAGCATAAGTGTTATGTTTTATAATAATCATCATGATAGTGGGAGCATAAATGTTATGATTGTATGATTATTAAGGCACATATTGCAAGTTGGCAATATTAATTATAGAAAACAAGAGTTATACCTTGCAAAGTCGTAAGGGTTGTAAAGTTGTTTTGCTATAATTAAGGGAGAGAATATTATGCTTCATTTCAAATCTAAAGGATTAGGTTGAGAAATGTTAATAATTTAGTCAAGGGTACATAGTGTGTTCTTAAAATTTCGATTATGATTACAACATTCCTCTTCACAATTCGAATTTTGAGAACATAGCAAATAAAACATTATGCGTCGTGTCCCATACGCTTCGGGTATAGGATCGATTGCAAATGCTTTAATGTTTGACCATTCTAAAATTTTCCAAATGTCGAGCGCATTTAGAGGGAAAAGGGACTAGAATTGGTTTTGACTAAAATAATTAAACAACTATTAAAGGACAATCCAAAGTTTGACGAGGATTGGTCGCTTGTGAGTAGTTGGAAGCATGGTATTGGATGGACCATATCGACATAGAAAAGATTCTATTAAGAATGAGTTGTCATATGGAAATTATGGAAATATTTCCATATTGGATGGACCATATCGACATCATTACGAATAGATAAGACTCTATTAAGAATGAGTTGTCATATGGAAAGTATGGAAACGTGTCCATATTGAGAATTGGATATTGAAAATCTATGACTAGATTAGAAACTTTTATGCAAAGGATGTTCAAAGGAATGTACTTTGAGTGAGAGACATCATATCTAAGGAATTGTCTTGTAACAATCTCCAATAGAGAACTTTGTAATATCATTGGAAATAGTCTTTGTGACTTTGGTGCAGTGACATTACGAAAGGATCATTGCATAAAATGTTAGAATCTAACATATTCTATAAGTGGCAAGAATTTGATATTCTTACACTTATGAAAAAGGATTTGGAGTTGTGAAATGAGAATGATTGGAAATGTGTTCAATTTCATCTATTTCACAAAGTAAGAACCATAGGTAAACATTGTGTGCATGCTAAGAGCATGGGACAAGTGTAATAATTCAAGTAAGAAGTTGATTACCCGAAACGACAAATAATGAGTAATCGATATGGTGATAAATAAAAGGTGTTTTATTTATACTCAAAGGTTTGAGGCCATATAGGGATTAGTATTATTCTTGTGTTTCACATTTGCATGTTTTGACTTCCAGAATAATTGAATTTATTAAGAATAATCGAATTATTCGAACGGGCCACAGTCATTCATATGTTGGAAGTAGATATGAATGAAGACTGTCGTGAATTGGTGTGTGGATTGTCTAAAAGAGTATTAGACATAAGCAAATGTTTGCTACAACGTTCATGAGTGCTTATGAATATGATTTGAGCATTGGATTAAACCCACGCTCACTTGGATCACGAGTGATTGGTGAGACGATAACATCTTATATTCTTGAAACCGAGATGTGTGAGTTGTATCTTGCAAATCGGTTGCACATTGATAATATGTAAACGCACTAGTAACTTGGTGTTATAAAACATATTATTGTGTGTGATTCGGTGAGTGAGTGCAAGCAAGCATTGTATCAAATTTTATCCGTTCCTTTTATCCAAAGTAGGATAAAAGCGATATCTTTGGGCCCCTCGATGATTTAGTGATGAAAAACGTAAATGCTCGGTCGGGCTAGGGCTAATTTGATTTCTTCAATTAGTCAGTCGTCATAAATCAGAATTCGAGAAATAGTACAAAGAGAATGATTTGAAATCATGTCTCATATGATATCTAATATGGAAGAATATATGATCCCTTATCTAAGGACAAGCGTATCTGATAGGATCAGAGTTGACAGCGGCTTTAGAAAGCTACGATTGCAGATCAGGATCTGAAGTCATACGCAGAATAGTTATTAGACTTATCCAAGTGGGAGACTGTTGGATTAGTGTCTAAGTCCATAACTATTTTGGTATGTACTTGACCCGATGGTGCATGGTCCTTTTGGGTTGCCTTCACCAAAGCAACTTGATAGGATGAATTATGGAGAGAAAGGATTAAATATGATTTATTAATATATTATGAGAATAATATATTAAAGGAGAAATCATATTGTTTAATTAATATTAGTCAATAATTAATTGGTAATTAGTTTTGTGACTAAAAGAGATTAATTAAACTTAAGGGACTGGAATTGTAATTATAAGATAATTGCAATTTGGGCCATGGATTGCCTTGTATCAAGGGTTGGACGAATTCTTATGGGAAGCCCATAAGGAAATCGTCCAAGGGCTTGATTAAAGGAGTCTATGGGTTGCTTAGGGCTTAAGCAACCAAATTAGGGTTTCCTTGTTAGATAACCCTAATAGCCTCACTATATATAGATCCCTTAAGGACCAAAAACGTGGCTAAGACTCCTCTAGGGTTTGTAGACGTTTTTGGGCAGCCTCCATCCTCTCTCCTCTTCATCCTCTTGCTTATGGTGTTTGTGAACCATTAGAGGAGTGACAATTGTGACTCTAAGCTTTCTAAAGTCAATACAAGGAGATTTGGGATTGTTATTGCTACATAACAATCAAGGTAACATCTTAAACCTATTCTCATGTTAATATGATTACTTGAATGCTAGAATTAGGGTTTATAGTCTTGGATAACTTGCATGTACAATAGACAAACCTAGATCCAAGCATTAGGGTTTGTATGAGCACATAGGATGTTCTTAGGACCAAAACCCATCAACTCTGACCTTGGCTTATGACTTGGTCAGGGGTAAAATGGTCATTTTACCCCAAGGGACAGTTAGCAGTGGTTGATTGAGTGTTTTGTGGGAATTATAGTCGGAGGATTTCCGGAGCAGCAGCAGCAGTAGACAGTTAATCCCCACGCAGATTAGCACCTTCATCGAGGTGAGTTACCTTCCAGTAGTGGTGGGTCTACGGCCACAATGCCAGCCCACCAGTAGGAGTTGTGTGTAGGTGATTGTCTCTGTGATATTCATCTAGGGATTACTACTACCTGTGTTATGTTTATGTGCTGGTATGATATGATACTATGTGCTAGTGATAGTAGGGGGAGATAGTCCCCAAGATATCCGGTCGGTAGGGCCGAAGGGGTAGTCATACCCAGCCATGTTAGATAGATTCTGATATTGTGATACATGTTATGTGGTAGTAGTAGAGGGGAGAAATAGTTCCCCAGTATCCGGTCGAGAGGACCGAAGGGGAGGCCAGCACCCAGATATGCTAGGCAGTATACGGTCGAGAGGACTGAAGGGGGGGCCAGCACCCAGATATGCTAGGCAGTATCCGGTCGAGAGGACCGAAGGGGAGGCCAGCACCCAGGTATGCTAGGAAACGTCAGGTCGAGAGGACCGAAGGGGTAGGTCGGGCACCCAGATATGCCTGACAATATACGTATGTTATGTGATTATATGGTATGTGGTACAGTGGGGGAACTCACTAAGCTTCGTGCTTATAGTTTTCAGTTTTGGTTTCAGGTACCTCTTCAGCTAAGGGAAAGGAGTCGGCGCGGTAGCAGCATATCACACACAGTCTTGTTTTTCCGCACTATGGATTTTTCTGGGATGTACTTTAAAATATTACTATGATATTACCGGTTTTCAGACACGGAGTATTATTATGAATGATTTGTAATGATGTTTTTACATATTAACCTAATTTAAAAATGAAATTTTTAGCTGGTATTTTTGGGGCGTTACAGTACGGGTCGTTAACGGGTAAACGGATCAAAAAATATGCTCCAAACCCATATAATTGTTAAGGGTTTGGATCGGATCAGGGTCAAAATTCGCTCCATTGCCAGGCCTAGTTGAATGCTGTAACGACCGAAAAATTCCAACCAATTTAAACTTTTCAAAAACAACCCGATTTCATTAAATTATTACAAAAAGGTTTTCAATACAATTTATTTAGAGTATTCCCAGAATCACGTCACAACATAAACATGAGGAGCGGTACGATCACGCCTTCGCCTTGCCACGGTCTCCTGAAGATCCTGAAAACATTAAACCACAACTGTAAGCCCGAAAGCTTAGTGAGATATCCCCAAAATACCAACCACACATACGCCCTTCCAGGCTACGACCTTTCGGTCCAAATCATAATGCCTTCCGGCCCATAACATAGTGCCTTCCGGCCCATATCATACATAACAGAACACATAACAGCCATGCACTTCGGGTCTATTGTGAGACTGGTCCGCCGCACTGGCCAACAGTCCACCTGGTCCACCCTCCGAGTCTAGTCATATACATCGAGTCTACAGTGTGATTGGTCCGCCCGCATCGGGCCTACAACCTACCTGGTCCACTCTCTGAGTCTACAGTATGACTGGTCCGCCCGCACCGGGCCTTCAGTCGGCCTGGTCCACTCTCCGAGCCTCGGCATGTCTGGTCCGCCCTCTTGGGGCCTACAGCCTATCCGGACCGCTCGCTGGGCCTTCGGGACAACAGGTCCGCCCTGGATATCTTGGCCTACAACACAAAGCAGGACCCGCCTCAACCCAACTCTAGTCCAAACAACCATGTGCAAATAAACATACAATCATATAAGAATTCACAATCAACAAGCCGATCAAACAGATCACATAACATATCATCATCCTAACCAGGATACCGACCTAACCGGTCACTAGCATAGCATCATCCTACATATCAGGGAACCGACCTTAACCAGGTCTCTAACATATACCATCCTAGCTACCAGGATGGAAACATATCAAAGCAATCACATAACAACAAATACTCGTATCTCAATCCGATAAAGGGTCGGCCTTGGTGCCTTAGACCCTGTCGATATAGTGAGGATAACTCACCTCGCACTGCCGAAACTCTGAACTGAAGAGCAGATTCTCGAATCACCAACTCACCGCAAATCCCGAACTAGCCATCATAACAAAATAAACATTAGGCCAAGCATACATCCACTCATTGGGCCAAGGCCAAAGTCCAAATCTTATACAAAGTCCAATATTGGCCCAATTTACCAAATTGGGCCCACGTCACCAAATGGGCCTAGATCCAAGGTCCATAACAATAAATGGGGCTAAAACACTCTATCCATAATTTCCAGACTTGGCCCATAAACCAACTACCCACAAACGGCCCAAACTCTAAGGCCCAATATTAAGGTCCAATCAGGGGGAGTACGCTGGGCGTACCCTCCTTGGTACGCGGGGCGTACACACATAAAACGTAGCTGAGGATCGGGGCCCTGACCCGCTACGCGGGGCGTACAACCATGTTACGCGGGGCGTAACTTCGCTACTCATAAAGTCCTTATAACCTCTTAATGGCTTAAGCTCTTAAGCCCAAACTTCAGATCCCTAGGCTAAATACGCCTAAGATTCATAAAGTCTCAAACTTTATCACTTGGGACGTCCAAAAGCTCTTAATCTAAGGTCTTAATCCATTAAGACCTATATATCTCACACATGGAACAACTACAGCCCTTGGGACCTCATTTTTCTCACTCAAGACCTCTCCAAAGGTCTAAAAGGACAGATAATCTCAGCCAACACAAAGCATGAATCAAGATGAGAACTTTGGGACAAGAAAGATGCTAAAACTTCACAACACGTAGATCTATGCAAAATAAATGGCAAGCAAGAAGCTTTATACCTCAAATAAGCTCCAAAGGATGATATCTCTTCAGATCTACAAGCTCCAATCGTTCCTTTCCTTCTTTGACAACTTATCCTTTCTTCTTCTAGCTTTTCTTTTGCCAAAATGAGCTTTCCAAGGCCAAACACACCCAACAATGGAGGGAATATGGGTTTCTAGGGTTTCTAAGGTTAAGGATGAGCTTAAGGAGGCTAGGGTATGCACCAACATGTTCCTTATATAATGGCTGACCCTAATTTTAGGGTTTGGGGTTTCTAAGAGTACGTTGGGCGTACTCACCTTTCCACCTCGCATTTCTTTCCTCCATTACGCTGAGCGTACGTCCAGCTTACGCTGGGCGTACCCAGCCAACTTCAAGCATGCATGCCATGCATGCATGGGACCTTTTCCACTTTTTCCACAAAGAGCTATAAACAATATCATTTCCAATATGCCGCAACTCCTCTACTCTAAACCCGCTCCCAATAGACTTTACATTCACATGAGGGTGATGAGAAACCCTATGCTTCTATCAACATACACCAATCCGAAACCTTCTTGGATAAAACCCATTTCCCGAAAAAGAACCAGAATTACCCTTCCTCTTAAATCTCAGGGACTCATAATTAAATACTTTAAGAACGGGGTGTTACAATTCTACCCACTTAAATTAGGCTTCGCCCTCGAAGCTTGCGACAACTCTACTCCAGAACTACCCCCACAATGCACCACCTGGCATTCACCGGACCAGGTTCCTCAAGAGTCGACCATCGAGATCCGAAACCCAACTTTACCTTTCTTGCTGACAGGATGACACATGCTTCAGCCTCAGAGCAACTCCCACGAGTTCTCCACCGCAATCTCATAACCACACTGAACTGGCCCTGGTGTCCTCGGGTTAGGAAAAACCTGATACACTGATGACACTTCCAAACATCCTTCCGGATGAATTTCCATCACATAAAACAAAGTCTAACTGGAAATCCGAGATTCCATCCATGCATTCCTGTCAAGCATTAGTAACCATCCAACCCGGATGTGATCCCATACCACTGCCGCAATCATGCTGCTCAATGACCATAATTGGACTACTCCAATCATAACTCTGCGCTGCTACTTTCACTTCCGTGAACTTACACTCACTCTCGGAACTACATTCCTCTCTCTTTCCCTACCAAGGGAATCCACTTGGCCGCCTTGTCACTGCGACAAGTGCCACGGTGCTCGCCCGATGCTACACCACTCCTTATAGCATAACCGCTATTCATGCAACACACATGCTCTGAATCTGCTCGCAAGGACTCTCGAGTCCATGCACCATCTCCACTAATCGAGATCAATACTCGGGGCCAGACCTTCCAATGCTAACATATTGCGACATACTCAATCCATTTCCTCGAACCGATCTAACAATACCTGCAGAGTCTTCAGCATGACTGGACCGCCTTACCAGGCCTTCAGCCAATTTGGACCACTCTCAGAACCTTCAGCCAATCTGGACCGTTCTCTGAGCCTTCGGCCTGACTGGTACGCCTACCGGCCTTCAGTCTATCCGGTCCGCTCAACTAGCATCCATCATTACGAGTTATCTCTCTGGGAAACCCTCCCATGCATATTGTTCTAGCCCTCTAGGGGTTCCGAACTCTATCTCCATCATACATACTCAATCCTGGCCAGATCCCAGGCCCTCCACAATCAAATGCCCTAGGTCTGTATCCCGCCCCGCATGCCTGCCACTTACTCATACCAGTCTACCCTCTTGGCTGGTAGAACACTGCTGAATCCCAAGAAGCTAAACAACCTCCAATGCTCATCGATCTTCCGGAGAATTCTCCAATTCTCCCCCACTTATAGCACTGACTATCAATCACCGATTGCCAACATCGACCTCCCTCAACAACCTTACACAACACAATCACTTACACGCGAACCGCGTCCCGCAAGCGCAAACAACCTTCACAAAACACATATCAACGCTGATCGGACCGAGCTCAAAAGAAACTCGATCTGCAGCTAACTTCTCCTTAGAATGCACATGCTACCCATCCCTCAAATCAGATGCCAGATTTCCACTAATAACCCCCATGAATGATAACCAACGAAATTCCCAACACCAATCCATAACCAAACCATAACCCTCGAAGAACAACAAATACCACACCGAAAATCACATAATGAGACTAGCAGATAAACACTACTCCACAATAATCACAAGATAACAAGACATCAAGAAAGAAACATACCCGCAGCTGCATCCGGCACTGCTCTGACCTCCTCTGCTGCAAGCTGAAAAGCACGACCCTGAGCCCTTGGGGGCTCCGCTCCACCCTGACCTCCACCCGTGATCCTCAAAGTGGCCGGTGCTGGAGCCTGCACCGGTCCTGCAGCAAGCTGTGGACAGTTGACCCTCAAATGTCCAACCTGATGACAATGATAACAAATCCTCAAATCCCGAACCGGCGCTGACTGCCGACAATCCCTCGCATAATGCCCCTCCTTTCCGCACTTGCGACACGCACCACCGGACCTACAAACTTCAGTGTGACTCCTCCCACAGTTCCCACAAGTGTGGCTACTCTGATCTCCCACCCTAGAATCAACGGTCTTGGACCGTTTTGGCGCCGGATGCGACTGCACCGGAGCCTGCCTCAGCTCACGCAACTGCAACTCAATCTCTAACTCACGCCGCCTGACGGCCTCCTGCAACTCCAACAAAGTCTTGCACCTCTGCGTAGACACAAACTGTCTGATATCTCTCTTGAGCATACTCAGATATCGGGACATCTGAGCCTGCTTCGAAGCGAACTCAGGGAAAAACATCGCCCTCTCAGTGAACATCCTAGTGATCTCAGTCGCCGACTCCGAGTCCTTCTTCAGCTCAAGGAATTCATGAGCCAATCTTTCTCTCTCAACCCGCGGAACATAACGAGTGCTGAACATTTCTCTGAACTGATCCCATGAAACCGCAGCCCTCTACGCATCCGAATATGACCCCGTGGTCAATCTCCACCAATCCTTCGCCCCGAGCCTCAACAGGTTTAGAGCACACCTCACCCTCTGATCAGCAGGGCATGAACACGTGAAGAAACACCCCTCCACGTCCGACAACCATCTCATAGCAACAATCGGGTCCTGAACTCCATCAAAGGTGGGAGGCTTCGTATTATCGAAGTCCCGATACTGAAAACCCCGACCAAGTCCTCCCCCTGCTGCTGCTACAGCCGCTGTAGCCGCCGCGGCAGCCGTCTCTGTGAGAGCTGCATAACGCTCATCAAAATACTCAACCATGGCGGTCTTGATCGACCCAAGCAATTACGGCAACTCAGCCCGGAACAACGCAGCAATCTCATCACGCAGGATCTCACGAATCCTCGCATCCAACTCGCATGTGCTCATCTGACCAATAACCTCGGGTGGTACTGACCCGCCTGGAACTCCCTCTCCTGCTCCCGATCCTGACCCGGATCCACTCCCAGCATGCCTCGGAATCTCCATACTGAAAAACACTACAAAATCTCAGACACTTCCCACTAACCCGGGAACCAACTCTCAACCCAACCCTAGAGGTCATGGTTTCCCTGATACGCGTATGGGTCCTGTGCTTTCAGTAGTACGGGCCCATACTACCTTCCACACCTACCCATATTTGTATGAAGTACTACCACAACACCCTAGTGAAAACATGCATAACAAACGCTCAACCCTCACTACTAGAAGAACACTAGAAATCTCCCACAAGGAAACCCTAGGCTAACAGGCATAAAAAATCAGGCAACATTATCATGAAATCCTGAAGATCCCTAGCCTAGCACTAGCATGCTGTTCTATCAAAGCTCAAAAACAAATATCATGTATGGTATTTTGGGGTTACTTACTGGCTTCGGCTGATCGTACCTTCGCGTCCTCCTTTACTCATTTTGAAAACCACTTTAAATTCTCTTTTGAAAACTCTCCTCGATTTGAGACTGGAGTCACACGAGTGTTCCTCTAATTCACTCAAACCAAGGCTCTGATACCAACTTGTAACGACCGAAAAATTCCAACCAATTTAAACTTTTCAAAAACAACCCGATTTCATTAAATTATTACAAAAATGTTTTCAATACAATTTATTTAGATTATTCCCAGAATCACGTCACAACATAAACATGAGGAGCGGTACGATCACGCCTTCGCCTTGCCACGGTCTCCTGAAGATCCTGAAAACATTAAACCACAACTTTAAGCCCGAAATCTTAGTGAGATATCCCCAAAATACCAACCACACATACGCCCTTCCAGGCTACGACCTTTCGGTCCAAATCATAATGCCTTCCGGCCCATAACATAGTGCCTTCCGGCCCATATCATACATAACATACATAACATAACAGAACACATAACAGCCATGCACTTCGGGTCTACTGTGAGACTGGTCCGCCACACCGGCCAACAGTCCACCTGGTCCACCCTCCGAGTCTAGCCGTATACATCGAGTCTACAGTGTGATTGGTCCGCCCGCATCGGGCCTACAACCTACCTGGTCCACTCTCTGAGTCTACAGTATGACTGGTCCGCCTGCACCGGGCCTTCAGTCGGCCTGGTCCACTCTCCGAGCATCGGCACGTCTGGTCCGCCCTCTTGGGGCCTACAGCCTATCTGTACCGCTCGCTGGGCCTTCGGGACAACCGGTCCGCCCTGGATATCTTGGCCTACAACACAAAGCAGGACCCGCCTCAACCCAACTCCAGTCCAAACAACCATGTGCACATAGACATACAATCATATAAGAATTCACAGTCAACAAGCCGATCAAACAGATCACATAACATATCATCATCCTAACCAGGATACCGACCTAACCGGTCACTAGCATAGCATCACCCTACATATCAGGGAACCGACCTTAACCGGGTCTCTAACATATACCATCCTAGCTACCAGGATGCAAACATATCAAAGCAATAACATAACAACAAATATCCGTATCTCAATCCGATAAAGGTCGGCCTTGGTGCCTTAGACCCTGTCGATATAGTGAGGATAACTCACCTCGCACTGCCGAAACTCTGAACTGAAGAGCAGATTCTCGAATCACCAACTCACAGCAAATCCTGAACTAGCCATCATAACAAAATAAACATTAGGCCAAGCATACATCCACTCATCAAATGGGCCTAGATCCAAGGTCCATAACAATAATTGGGCCCAAAACACTATATCCATAATTTCCAGACTTGGCCCATAAACCAACTACCCACAAACGACCCAAACTCTAAGGCCCAATATTATGGTCCAATCAGGGGGAGTACGTTGGGCGTACCCTCCTTGGTACGCGGGGCGTACACACATAAAACACAGCTGAGGATCGGGGCCCTGACCCGCTACGCGGGGCGTAACTTCGCTACTCATAAAGTCCTTATAACCTCTTAATGGCTTAAGCTCTTAAGCCCAAACTTCAGATCCCTAGGCTAAATACGCCTAAGATTCATAAAGTCTCAAACTTTATCACTTGGGACGTCCAAAAGATCTTAATCTAAGGTCTTAATCCATTAAGACCTATATATCTCACACATGGAACAACTACAGCCCTTGGGACCTCCTTTTTCTCACTCGAGACCTCTCCAAAGGTCTGAAAGGACAGATAATCTCGGCCAACACAAAGCATGAATCAAGATGAGAACTTTGGGACAAGAAAGATGCTAAAACTTCACAACACTTAGATCTATGCAAAATAAATGGCAAGCAAGAAGCTTTATACCTCAAATAAGCTCCAAAGGATGATATCTCTTCAGATCTACAAGCTCCAATCGTTCCTTTCCTTCTTTGACAACTTCTCCTTTCTTCTTCTAGCTTTTCTTTTGCCAAAATGAGCTTTGCAAGGCCAAACACACCCAACAATGGAGGGAATACGGGTTTCTACGGTTTCTGAGGTTAAGGATGAGCTTAAGGAGGCTAGGGTATGCACCAACATGCTCCTTATATAGTGGCTGACCCTAATTTTAGGGTTTGGGGTTTCTGAGAGTACGCTGGGCGTACCTCTAGTACGTTGGGCGTACTCACCTTGCCACCTCGCATTTCTTTCCTCCATTACGCTGGGCGTACCCAGCCAACTTCAAGCATGCATGCCATGCATGCATGGGACCTTTTCCACTTTTTCCACAAAGAGCTATAAACAATATCATTTCCAAGACCCCGCAACTCCTCTACTCTAAACCCGCTCCCAATAGACTTTACATTCACACGAGGGTGACGAGAAACCCTATGCTTCTATCAACATACACCAGTCCGAAACCTTCTTAGATAAAACCCATTTCCCGAAAAAGAACCAGAATTACCCTTCCTCTTAAATCTCAGGGACTCATAATTATATACTTTAAGAACGGGGTGTTACAAATGCCATGAAAGGTAATAAACGTTGTTACAGGTGTATATTACACAACGTTGATTAAACCGTAAACAGTAGAAGATGAACTAGGGTGAATCTACATGGCGTCGATTAATCCTTCACTAACGTGGCTGCCTTAAGATATGAGACTTTGAACAAAGAGGTCAAGAACGTCTGTTGTGGTATGATGCGTCACTAAAGAAGTAGGTTACGTGTCATGAAATAAACCCAAATCTGATTTTAGAGGCACGAGAATAAGAGAGTTTATATATATATATATATATATATATATATATATATATATATATATATATATATATATATATATATATATATATATATCAAGGTTGTAAAAATCGCTCGACGTTATCTAGTCGGTGGACTAGGGTTAAGGGATTAATCGGTGACCATTAATTGCTAATTTGTTGAATTTTTTAAAATTAAATATGACTAATATCTTATAAAAGTTCGTAAATACCACTTATATCATAACAAAATTGTTAATATGATTAATATAACACTGATCATACATGAAATAGTATCTATTGAGATATAACTTCTTCAAAATTTTAAAATTTCATTGGGTTCTACTGCTTAACTTGTTGTGTATGCAGTGATTAATCGCTAGGCGCCTTCTAATAGGTCGAGTAGCGCCTAGGGATTAATCGGTGATTAATCGGGACCTAGTCGGAATTTTTGCAACACTGATATATATATATATATATATATATATATATATATATATATATATATATATATATATATATATATATATATATATATATATATATAAAAGAATAGTTTTAATCTCATTTGGCATGTGTCACTCTAATACAACTCCACATTAATATTATGTCATTTGTCAAGGAGATATATTAGACAGATTACTATCATAATTAATGACGTTAAGGTTTTAAATAATTGATTTTAAACTTTTTATAGAAACATTGACTTTTTTAATTATACGTTAAATTTGAAGTTATAACTAACTTTAAGATTTTAGTATATCTCTTAATTAATAGGTTATTTAAATTTATTTATTTAAAATAATTAATTAGTAATTATTAATTTTTTCTATAAAAATTGAATTAATTTTGTAACTGTGGTTTCCACGGGTTATATATATATATATATATATATATATATATATATATATATATATATATATATATATATATATATATAGAGAGAGAGAGAGAGAGAGAGAGAGAGAGAGAGAGGAAGGATCATTTGAGATCTCACAGTTTCTATCCTAATAAATGAAAATGTTATTGTCACTTGTCATTCTCTCATTTATTTGGCCACATGTCATTTTGTCATAATTTTGAAATATATTTATTTTCCACTTGTCAATCCTACCTAATAAATGAAAATAATTTTGTCACATGTCACTCTCTCATTAACTTTGACACATGTCATTTTTTGGTATTTTTGATTAAATGTTTTTTCCATTTGTCATTTTTTATTTTTTATCTTTTCTTAATTAACACATCATATTTACACATCAATTAATAGTTACTTTAATTAAAAATAACCAATAAATTACAATATTACTACTCATATAATATTTAATATGTTTCCTTTTAATTTTAAAATTTAAATTTTAAATTTCAAATCTAAAATTTTAAATTTAAATAAATTTTTGTTTAAACTTTCATATTTAATTTTTTGTTTTATCAAAAACCCGTATAACATATAGAACCAAGAACTAAAGATGATACATTGGATCAAAAAATTTGATGGATTAGATCAAAGATGGCATATTTGTAAGTATCGACAATGTTAATGGCACACTTGACTTTTTAGATTAAATTAAAAGGGTAGTTATGGTATAGAAAATTTAAATACTTATTAATTAATCAAATTTAAAAATGAAAAAACAAATTTACAGTTAATTTTCACTCTCTCGTCTCTTTCTCCTTCTCACGATTTCTTCACCTATTCGACGATTCCCTCCGTTCTCCATCGACCGCCTCCATACAAACGACCACCTCCCTCCGCCCTCTGCCCTCCAACCCCTACCTCTGTTAACGACCACCACCTACATCAGCCATCTCCCTTGGCCGTTATCAAAAACAAAGAAGAAGCTGAGAGTTCAAGCCCTAATTGATCAGTTAGGGCTTCGAAAGACCGCCAAAACAATCATCAGTGACGACTGACGAAGGGCATAGAGGAGTCCCGGGCGGAGAATGACGTCGTGGCTCGCCGACAAATCTCCTTTCCTTCTTCGCCGATTTTGGCATTCCAATTCCGGAGAAAGAAAAGTGTACCGAATTTTTCCTCGATTTGATCAGAGACATGGAAGGTTCTTTAGGAGGAACTAAAAGCCTCGTCAATTTCATCAACAATCACCACAGATTTCAATCGTATGCACAAAATTGAGGTTAATCTTTCCTATCGGCATTATAACCCACCGTATTGTTCCTCATGATGTCTTGTTGCGTAGTTTAATTGAGTCGCCACATATTTCACTTACGGCTTATCGTTTCATCAAATAGATAGGAGATCGATTGAGAGGAGAAACCTCAATTTTGAAGGTTTGCGCTTCTATTCATCCAATCCTCATTTGCCTCTGTCACTACAGTGACACCGATGCTTTCTTCTCCGATGCTTTCTTGTTCACCATTGGGGATATTAGGAGCGATTGAAATTACACGCAATGCTAGGTATTTATGTGTTCCGAATTTTTTGTTCAGTTTCTTCGATTGTGTTCCAAATTTTTTGTCCAGTTTCTTCGATTAATTATTTTCCCAAATTCAACGGTTGTTTTTAAGTTGAGCCAACTGATTTTCATCTGAAGTGGTTTCCTTGAGAGCACTTTATAAATCAATGAAAAGTCTATTTTGCAACTATTGCAAGAAATCCGGACAAACAAAAGGAAATTGTTGGAATCTATAGGTTTGTGATCTGCATATCAGTAGATTTGAAAGTACTGTAGAATGTTTTCTAAGTGGTTGTTTGAATATATCAAATGAAGTTTTGGATAGTAGACTCGATGCAACTGACCATATGAGTATATGAAAAGCTTCTCTCTTTATCTTTCAACCTATACCCAATGTCCATGCAACAAAAATATAAAAAACTGCTGATGGATCTTTCATTCTGCTTTACATGCCCAAAAACTATCGTGCAGTTTATTCTTCATCAAACAGAGTACATCTTGTATGAATTGTAAAGCTGACTTTTGGTTTTTTTTTTCCAACTTATTGTCTATTTCACCAAATGTTGATTTGTTGATCCCCATGCTCGTATTGAGAGACTTAAACTACCCTAAAAATTAGTAATATATATGTGCAAAAGTTAGAATTGTCTCTTTATTTTTTTTCTCTTGATTGCTATTGTTTTATTGAACTCATTTCTAGTTTATCTATTATATTGAGCGTGTGAATATGTTTTTTTATTTGCAGTCATGTATAAAAGTTGCATTGGACTTTGTTTCTCCTGAAAATGTTGGTGAATGCATCCTGTTGACAGAAGATTTTCGTGTTCTTCCCCAAAATCATAGGGCAAAAGAAGATAAGTTAGAGGTAAACAATTTCTTCTTTATATCTTGCAAATATTACACATGTGATTCACATGTAAATCACATATGAATTACATGTAAATCACATGTAATTCACACGTGAATGTGAATCACAGGTGAATCACATATGAATTACATAATCACATATGAATTACATGTGATTCACATGTAAATCACAAGTGAATCGCATATGAATTACATGTGATTCACATGTAATTCATATGCAATTCACTTGTGAATCACATGTAATTTATATGTGATTCACCTGTGAATTACATGTGATTTACATATGAATCACAAGTGAATCACATATGAATTACATGTGATTCACATGTAAATCACATGTAATTCACATGTAAATCACATGTGCATCATATATGAATTACATGTGATTTACATGTAAATTACAAGTGAATCACATATGAATTACGTGTGATACACATGTAAATCACAAGTGTATCACATATGTATTACGTCTACATGCACACATGCATTTTGTTTGAGTGTCCTTTGTTAATTATTATTTTTTTAAATTTTCTTGTGAATTTCACATTTGAATCTTAAAAGATACAATCACATGTGAATCTTACATGTTATACATGTGCATTTTTGTGAGTGTTCTTGCATTCATCAATTTTTATTTTATTTTCTAGTAGATTTTGAAGAATTTGTGGAAAATATTGAAGTGATGAAAAGTGATAAATTGAAGAAAATAGAGAAAACTTGATATGAAGAAATGATAACACTGTGAATCTTTGTAGCATTTTTTATTTTTTATATTTTATTTTGTATCGAATAAAATACTTGTATTATTATGGTTATAGATTGATTAATAAAATGAGATTTTTTATTTGAAGAAAATATTGCCTTCTTTTTCCTTATTTCTTCCCCCTACCTCGGCAACCTCCTCTCTTCTACTTTCGTTCACTTCTTCTATTTGGCATTGCTAAAGTATAGATGGAGAAGGCTGAGGTGGAACTCGGTTAGTCCGGTACCATTTCCCTCAACCTTAAAATGAGTTTTTTTAGTACCACCCTTATTACAAAAGATTAGGCATGACCGGTTAAAGGTTGTTATTGATGATTACGATAGGGAAACAATCACATCTTTTATGCGTACAAGGATCTTAAAAATGAGAGCGGTGTGAAAAGGGTTGAAGGAGTGGTCATCATATAAATCTTATCAGAAATGAAGGCGGAGTGAATGGCAGCGATAGTTGCAAAAGGTATTCTAATATATTTATTAGCTTTTAAGTTTAATTGAATTATGTAAGAAGCCATCACCGGTGAAAATGTCTAAAATAGTTTTAATATCATTTTTAGCTAATCATTTTAATGTTAAGGAACTAAAGCACCCTTGAAAAAAAAAATTAATAACCAAATATGATCAAACACAATAAACATTGTTTCTCATGTATAACAAACGGTGGCTTCCCATATACATCTATCTCACCATCAATCAGATGCAACCCATATATATATATATATATATATATATATATATATATATATATATATATATATATATATATATATATATATATATAGGGTTAGGTTATTTTGTTTTCACTATCTATTGTGTGTATGTATGATATATATATATATATATATATATATATATATATATATATATATATATATATATAGGGTTAGGTTATTTTGTTTTCACTATCTATTGTGTGTATGTATGATTGATTCTGGACCAATCACTTTAGTTATTTTAAGAAAGTAATTAATGCATATTTCATGTTGAAGATATAATGGATATTAATTACATCTTCAGCATTTAATATACATTAATTACTTTCTTAAAATAACTAAAATAACTGGTCTAGAATCAATCATATAATAGATAGTGAAAACATTTGAACCTAACTCTCTCTCTCTCTCTCTCTCTATATATATATATATATATGCACAAATAAGTATCTTTAAAAACATTAAAAATAACTAATACTTGCACTAATCACACATGATTTTTCACATTCATGATTTCAAAAACAATTTACACGCGATCACCATCAAACACGCTACACAAATAAGCCGAATTCATAACATACCATAACACCATTATTTAGCCTCCAAATTTGAATCCAAAAGACCTCCACTATACGAAAAAAGGCTTTCATTCAAATAAGGATGCCCACTCCCCTTACTTTTCCCTTCATAACTTTCGGAAGCCGATGCTGACTCAGCATTCGGATTAAAACCCGCGAGTTCCATAATACTCTCAATCTCTTTCACAACTTCATTCATTCTTGGCCTTTGATTTCCGGTATCTTCCACACACCTCAACGCGATATCCACAAATCTTTCCAACCCTTGTAGCTCATGGGTCAAACCGATGATCGGGTCAAGTACCTCACGGAGGTTATAAAGGTCTTTTTCCCTGTCCATGGCTTCTTTTACTTCTCTCACAATATACTTACCTTTTTCTATTGGATTTCTTGCGGTTATTAGCTCTAACATCACGATTCCGAAGCTGTAAACATCGCTTTTTTCGGTTAATTGTTGAGTCATGTAGTATTCGGGATCCATGTAGCCCTTCAATGATATGAAAATAGTCAAAAAAAACTATTGAAATGATGAATTTAGGGTGAAAGAAAAGAAAGTTGACTAACCATTGTCCCTTTGACTTGAGTGGTGACATGTGTGCGATCAGCATCACCTAATGGTTTTGAAAGACCAAAATCAGCAACTTTGGCATTGAGGCGTTCATCAAGTAAGATATTTGTTGTCTTCACATCTCTGTGTATGATTGGAGGATCAGCAAGATCATGAAGATACTGCAAACCTCTTGCAGCTCCAAGGATTATTTTCAGTCTTCTCATCCAATCCAATCTTATCCCAGATCTCCCTGTGTATTTTAGCATCCTACTTTCATTCTTTTCTACTTACAATTTCTTTTCTTATTAAGAAAGATACATCTATATGTGAAAAAAAGAAAAAGAAAAGGAGTACCTGAAAGGCTATCCTTGAGTGTACCATTGACAATAAACTCATATACAAGCATCTGTTCACCTTCATCAAAACAGAAACCAACAAGCCCAACAACATTCTTGTGATGAACTCTTGAAAGAAGCTCAATCTCAGTTTTGAACTCAAGTCCACCTTGTGTTGACCTTAGTTGAGCTCTTTTAACAGCAACCAATTGCCCATTTCGAAGTGTCCCTCTGTACACCTACACACACACACATATATATATATATATATATATATATATATATATATATATATATATATACCCCAAAACTTAGAGCAAATAATAGCATCCTACTTTCAATTTATTTGTTTATTATATATGTATATCATCCTACTTTCATTTCTTCTCATTACTTACAGCATTCTACTTTCAAGAATCTATCTACATAGCATTTTTCACTGCTATATAATTCAGAAGCCATTTCAAATTACAATGCTATATATAACTGTAAAGTTTTATTAGGCAGGGACCATTTTTGTAATTTTTTAAGCACATGGACCGTTTCTGTGAAAAAAAATATACACAGGGACCGTTTTCAGAATTTATTTTTTATGTAGGGACCAAACCTCACTTTTGTGAATTTGAAATTAAAAGGGGCATTTATGTAATTTTTTTAAACATATAATGCACCATTCCTGTAAATATAATTCTGCAAAGGGACCTATTCTGTAAATTACAGGGATCGTTCCTGTAATTTATTTTCTAAGTAAGGACCAAAATTTCAAACCTGCAAAAATGCCAATATACGAAAGATAAAAAGGTGGAAAATATCGGTGTTCAAATTTGAGGGAGTAATACTAACATTTTACAAAGTACAGGGGTGGAAAGTGGCATTCAACAAAGTAACAGGGTGGGAAGTACGAATATACAAAAATATAGGGATCAAATATGCCAACATAAAAAAGTTTTGTGGCCAAAAATTTAAGAACCTTAAAACTATACTTTATGGCCAAAGTCTAAAATAAAAAACTTTTATGGTCAAAATATAAAGAGTTAATCTCAAAAAAAGAGCTTATATTTTGTGTGTTTCCGGATTAAACCTCAAAATTTATTTTTTGCCAGAAAAAGACCTTGTATTTTTTCATTTTTTCCGAAAAAGCCCTCAACTTCGTATTTTTTCTGAAAAAAAACCCTCAACATTCTAAATGATTCCAGATGAACCCTCAAACTTTTTAGTTTTTCTCGAAAAAAACCCTCACATTTAAAAAAAACGATAACAAATGACTAAAAGGGCCAAATCGGAAAAAATGAAAAAAATACAAGGTCTTTTTCAGGCAAAAAATAAATTTGAGGTTTTATCCGAAAAAAACACAAAATATAAGCTCTTTTTTGAGATTAACCCAAATACAAAACCATAAAACTATACTATTTATAAACACTTTTGTTTTAATATATATAATAAATAATGTTATGAATAAAAAAATGGTTGCATTAATATATTAAAAAATTTAAAACTAACCATCCCATAGCCACCAGAGCCTATGTTGGCAGTGATTGCAAAATTATTTGTGCAAGTTTTAAGCTCTTCATATGTGAAAGATCTTGCCCCTTTTAGCTGAGGACAATCACCTCCCCCTTTATCTGGGTCCCACGAAGCTGCAAGTAAGTTATAATAAGTACACACAATATTATCAGTTGATAATTATTTTATTAAAATACAATGAAAAGGGCATTCACGTCTTTTTACCAAAAGGAGAGTTCTTCTTTGTAGCTCTTTCCGCTCTTCCTTTCTCACGAAAAGCATAAATTCCTGCAATGATAAGTAATAGCACGAGAACACAACCACCCACTACTACTCCAATAGTAACTCCAATTCCAATTGATTTTCCTTTTCTTTTTGTTGCGTCTGCAAATTTTTCAAAAACATAATATGAGATGTAAGATCAGATCCACCTGAAGAAAAAAGAAAAAAAAAAAGGCTAATCTCATAAAAGACCTTATATTTTGTGTTTTTTCCGGATTAAACCTCAATTAATTTTTTGCCGGAAAAACACCTTGTATTTTTTCATTTTTTCTGAAAAAAGCCGTCAACTTTGTATTTTTTTCCGAAAAAAAACCCTCAACCTTCTAAATGCTTCCAAATAAACCCTCAACTTTTTTAGTTTTTCTTGAAAAAACCCTCACATTTTACTTTTTTTCCCTTGGAAAGAGAAATCTCTGATAAAGTCCCAATATTTCGGGCTAGTTTACGGTTTGATCCCATCATTTATTTTTGAAAATATTCTGTAATTTAAATACATCAAAAGTCCCGATTATCTAATTTTACATGATAATCTGTTATTTTCTATTGAAAAAAAAATAAAGATTATTTCGTTAATTTGGGCAAAATATAAAATATTCGGGACTTTTCTGTTCAAAAAATAAAATTTGGGATTAAACTATAAACTGGCCCAAAATATTGGGACTTTATCGGAGATTTCCCTTTCCAAAAAAGTAAAAAGAAAGGGTTTTTTCGAGAAAAATTAAAAAAGTTGAGGGGTTATTTGGAAGCATTAAGAAGGTTTGAGAGTTTTTTTTGGAAAAAAATTACAAAGTTGACGGCTTTTTTTAGGAAAAATGAAAAAATACAAGGTCTTTTTAAAGAAAAAAATAAATTTGAGGTTCAATCCATAAAAAGCACAAAATATAAGGTCTTTTTATGAGATTAAAAAATGAAGATTTAATTTACCTGCAAAGAAATCATAGTTGTGGCCTAGAAAAAAATAGGGTCCAAAAGAGTGTGGAGGTTTATAAGTTTGATTGCTAAGTATAAACCCTATTTGAGAAATCCCTGACCTATTGAATCGTTCACCACCAGATGGGAAAACGGCTAGGTTTATTTCAAGGTACTTGTCTGAGTTCTTGGTGGGTTGACTCAGTGAAAGTGAGTCAACCGGGAGGTGGTTGGATTGAAAAGAAACCATCATGGAACTCTGAAGGGATGTATAGATAGTTGAGTTTCCAAGGTTGGAGAAAGAAGGAGCCCTAAAAGTCAAAGTTCCTGTGTATGGATATGAACATTTACAATTTGGACTTGAAACTTGATCTGAAGTGCAAGTAGTTTCAGGATTACAATTGTTTTGTGGTGTTGAATATGATGAGTTGGAATCTATGGGAAGATCACAATATGATGCTGTTGTGTCTGATTCCCTACAAATTGGATTGCTGATGAGTCTGCAAAAGAACAAAAGACGTAAATACCCTCCTCCTTCTCATGGTTGAAGAATGAAGAGAATATACATGAGATCAGCAGAGTATCGGCTTCTTTCTGTGTATCCAGAAATTAAGTTATTTGTCATATCAATGAAATGTAAATGGTTGCTATAAGAATCTCCAAAATCAAGGGTTCCATTAAGCTGGTTGTTTCTTAGTACCCTGTGAAAAAAAAAAAAACCATTTTCAGTATTTTAACAAGAAAATAAAATAGGTAAAATTACCAAGATGTCCTCACACAGTCTCGATTTGTGGAATGCTAAATAAGTCAACAGGTACTTCTCCTATAAGCCCTGTATCTTGCATCATCCTGACATTGCAAATTTAGCCAACAATCAGTAATTTAAACATATCAAAAGTCAAAACAAGAATTTAGTATGTGTGTGTGTGTGAGAGAGAGAGAGATGTACAATGTTGTTAGAGATTGCAATGATGAAAGCCATGGAGGAATCTCTGATGGTTGAAAAGAATTATTGCTCATATCCCTGAAATGATGTTTTGCAAAACAATTACATTTTTTTTTTTTTTGATGTACTTATAAAATTAATGATATATTTATCAAATTAATGATATTATGTAGAAGCTTACAAATAGTTAAGGATTTTCATTCCAGTGAGATTGGGCAATGGGCCTTCAAAGTTGTTGTTGGAAAGATACCTAAAAAACATAACAAATCAAAATGCAATCTTTATGTAAGGGTTAAATGCAAAAAATAGCAGCAGAATTTCAATTTTTTTTTCTTATTAGGACATTATACTTTTGAAAATTTAGCAATGAAAATTGATTTATATCTGAATGATAGAATGTACAAATTACAATAATGTAAGAAACAAATGAATGAAAGTAAGTTTACATTTCTTGGATTTAAAGAATATATTTTCTAACTTACAACTGGTTGAGTGATGTAAGATTGTTGATGTTTGAAGGGACTTCACCACTGAACAAATTCCTGTCTAATCGTCTGTTTCATAAATCATAATTCAATAATTCATACACAACCAAATTTTTAGATGAAAATAAATATGAAATAATTCATTTGACTTTCTTAAAAAAATCATAATAACTAATGATACTCACAAGACCTCAAGATTCTGAACAAGTCCTAGTGTCAATGGAACTGTTCCTGTTAACTGATTTTCTTCAAATAACCTGTGCTCAAATTAACATTTATCAAAACACAAATAACAAGTTAACAAATCATATCTATAAAACTTGTGAAAAATTGTTATTCTTTTCTTACACGTGTTTAAGAGACATCTTGGAGCTGAAGAGGCGAGGTGGTATTTCACCTGAGAGTTTGTTCTTTCCAAAGTGACTGTAATTAAATGGAAAAAGAAAATAGAAAAAGAAAAAA
The DNA here is from genome assembly GCF_002870075.4 of Lactuca sativa. NCBI lineage: Eukaryota > Viridiplantae > Streptophyta > Magnoliopsida > Asterales > Asteraceae > Lactuca > Lactuca sativa. The sequence continues at coordinate 147,878,182 of NC_056631.2, forward strand.
ACTGTAATATTTGTATTATTTTTTTTAGTGTTATAGAGATGAAAAAAAGAGGATGAGATTTTGTAGTTTTGTACATACAAGTGTTTTATGTTGACCAATTGGTCAAGGCCAGGTGTGGGTCCTTTAGACACTGGTATGGGCCCACTAAGCTTGTTATCAGCTAAATCCAACCAATAAAGTTTAGAAAGTTTCCCTATTGATGGTGGAATTGGTCCAGTGAATCCATTTGAATTCAAAGCCCTGTAAAATAGTTATAAATGATAATGCAACAAATAGCAATGTACTTTGAAAAATCTACCCTTTTTTTTATTTTCTTATTAGGACATTATATTGTGAAAAATAAAAAAAAGGACACCAAATTTGCACTAAAGTAATAATGTTGTAAATTGTAATAGAAAAGAATGAAAGTAGGATGCTATAATAAACAAATCAGTAAAAATACATTGTTGTTTCTTTTCTTGTATTTATATATATATATATATATATATATATATATATATATATATATATATATATATATATATATATATATATATATATATAATAATCCTTACAAGTAGCCTAGTTGGGTTAAAGATCCAAGTGTTTCTGGAAGTGGACCATTGAAACCGCAACCAACCAGGATTCTGAGAAATAATAAAAAAAAATAAAAATTAAAAAAAACAATTTTTAAAGATATTACATGGGAAACATAGTTATGAGCATGTAAATTAAGTAACAAAAATATCCTTACAAATTTGATAACTTTTTTAAACTCCCGATATCTGGAGTAAGAGATCCTGTGAGATCCTTATTGTAAGACAGATCCCTACATGCAATAAATAACATTTCATAAAAATAAAATAAAACAAATAAATAGTTTACAATACATTATATTATAATATTATATACATACAGTGTTTGCAATTCGGATAATTGTCCAATATCTCCAGATAACTCACCACTTAATCCAATGCTTGATAGGGTTCTGAAATGAAAAAAAAAAAGTGAATATAAATTATAAAAACAAGGTTGAATAGTTTAGGTATTCATTAAAATATAGTGAGTGTGAAGGCTCACATTGATGTCACACGTGACTCAATGCAGGAGATCCCATCCCATTTTTCCACACATGGGTCGGATCCAACCCAATTTGGTGGAGTGTTATGCAAGTTATCCATGAGAGCTTGTAGATATACAACTGCACCAAAAAAGTTATGATGAAATCTGATGTTTTAAAGTACACTTCTTGAAGGGAACTTAAAAAATTGTAATTTGGATAAGTTGTAGAACTACAGATATAGAATTAAATATTCCTCTAAAGAAAAGCTCAGTTAATTCATGACAAAAAAAAAAAAAAAGTAAAATCTAAAACCCCCATCAAGGAATTAAGAATATAATAAAGATCCATGAGCAGATGTGAAGCAACTCAAGATAAAGACCACTTACTATCTCGATTCTGGGCTGATGTAAGCAATACATGTATGAATATGAATAGTAGCACAAACAATACCCCAATTCTTACACTCATTTCTCAAGGTTACTAGTGGTATTGGCAGAAATTGTTCTACTTAAACCTCAATATTCACAAATCATTATATGGAAACGTACAAAGAGTAGAAAATAGAATGTAGAAAATTGTATACAGAAGAAGATATAGCTCTTGTTAAAGTATAATTGGTCCATTAGTTTATTACTATACTACCCCAACTGCATTAAAGTCTATATGTTCTACCACTTGCATCCTTCAAAGTCTATTTATGATATAGACAACCCCTGCAGACTTAAATGTTAAATCCCAGTCAAAACGAAACAACTCATATGGTGGAATTCGTGCATTTTGGTCTTTGTAATTTGGAAAGAATGAATGGCTATAAATAAGCACATACACTCCATATACACACATAATAGATACACAGTTTAAGCTGTCTGTATTTTAGCCTTTTAGCTTTAGGTAATCTTCTTTCATCATTTAGTTCAAATTTTATCTATTCATGATAATTTCAGGATTATAATTGTTGTATTGTATCACAAAAAGTCTAAAATGGTGAAAATTTTAAGAAATACATTGCTATGTCTAAAAAAGGCATAACGGATTTCCAGGGGGGACCATGTAAAACCTATGAGGATATTACACTATTAACAAATGGGCTCATTCAGCTTGCTTATCAGAATCCTCTTTTGTGGAAATTAGCTTAGTGGGGGCTCAATTGAATGCCTTGTGGAAAAGGGTAATCAATACATGAGACTGAAATTAATTGAGCAAGATATTATTTTGCTAGTTGATCCTGACATGCAAAACATCAAATCAATTAGCTTCACAATCTCTGGAAAACCACGTGTTATGGTAGAGTACAAGGGTTGCACCAAGCAGTACAACAGCTTCAAGCATGACATTCGTCATTTTCTTCACATTGAATGGATTTAGGTATTTGATGATAGAGTAAATGGAGTTGGTTGATACGGATGAGATGTCTCTATTCGTATTAAATGCGAGATAAGAAGTTGCAGAATATCATATAGTAAGAGGAAGAACGATTGATTGCGATGAATTTACCTGAAAAGGTTTCTTCAGCATTCCCTGTCCGACCTCCATTGTTGTTACCAGATGCCCTCTAACGGAAATTTCTTTATGCAATTTCCACTTCCGATATGCTGGTAGTTTGTGTTTTGTAAAACCTTATCATAGTTCATAGAAATAGTTTTTTTTTTTAAAACCTTATCATAGTTCATACAAATAGTTTTTTTTTAACCCGCAAATATAATCTACTCCTAAGCTAACAACACCTATTCCATCTATGGCCACAACGGGACTTGAACCCTCGACCTCAAAAAGAGAGAGCACCACCTGATACCACTGAGCTACAAGCCCTTTGGTAGCTTAACCATAGTAAAAATGGGGAAATCGATTAAATTAACCATGATATTATTGTAATAATAACAATTTTTTTTTTCAAAATGATAGCTTGGTCGTAATGGGCAATTTTGGAGGTGTTCACACTTTGGTTCAAGATATGGGTTCCTTGGAAGGGTTGACCATCCGATGTGTCGTATTCTAGTAGGGCTGTTTACTATTTGGATAAAACCGAATTGTCCAATTGGACAATTTGGATTGGACTATTTGGTTCGGATATTCGGATTTTTGGATCAGTTTTGAACAAAAAACCGAATTATTATTTTGGATTTCGGATTGGTTTTTAGTTTATAAAATAAAAACCGAATATTCCAAAAAAACCGAATAAAACATTTATTATTTATTTCATATATATATATATATATATATATATATATATATATATATATATATATATATATATATATATATATATATATATATATATATATATCGTTATTTATTAATTTTGTAATTTATTCTTTAAAATATGTTCAAAACATTTCACCCAATAAAAAAACATTAATATGCATTTTCTTTCAAAAGTTTTCTATCTATAAAATATTTAACTATAATATACCTTCTTAATAGTCATTTATAAATTTCAAATCACAACTAAATAACTTGTTTTCACTTCTTGTGGGTAATATTATAGTTATATGTCGTTTTAAAATATTTCGGTTTTTGAAAACCGAATTATAAAAACCGATCCAACCGAATTGAAAATTGGATCGGATCGGATTTGAATTTAGTTTGGATTATTCGGATCCATGTTTTGAAAACCGAATTCAATTTGGATTCACTTGATTGGATCGGATCAAACCAATCCATCCAAACGAACACCCCTACATTCTAGGGTTACGATCGCACGTGCAGAACTATGTAATTACCAGATGATGTTGTTTTGTTCATGGTGCTCTTCTTTTGGCTTTAGTTTAAGCAGGAAAGTGGTTGTATGGTTTTGATGGTGATGGATTGGGGTTTTTGGATTATTTTGTAAGCATCTAACTAGTGCATGGGGGTTTTGATGGTAATGGAATTGAGTTTTTGGTTTAATTTTGTTGTATGTAGGTTTATGTAACACATCAAGTTAATGGAATTGTAATGGAAGTTTACTTTGTAACAAATCAATATTTTGGAATGTAATACAATGTACTTTGTTATAAATCAATGGTTTGGATGTGCAATTTGTATGTATATTGTTATAAATGCATCTTTTGGAAGGTTTGGATGTGCAATTCAGATGTCATTGTTATATGGACCTCCTTGTTTATATCATTTTGTATCATCCTTATTTTGCCATTTTTTGCTAAGTATATAGAGCTCCTTTTTTGTACAGCATGTGAATTCAAATGTACATTGTTATATAGACCTCCTTGTTTGTATCATTTTTTTTATCATCCTTATTTTGCCCCTTTTTGCTAAGTATAGGGACCTCCTTGTTTGCACATCATGTGAATTCATGAAATTTTTAACTTCCACGTTTGTTTTGAAGGTCTGACCCACTCAAAATGGTCTTAAATGAAACTCCCCATGTGAACATGTAGTTGACCTACTCAACTCCTTAAGCATTTTCTTCCTATCATCTTCATGAAATCCTGCAAACTGATAATCATCACTTGCAATAACTTCCAACTATTCATCAACTGTCATTCCCTGTAGTTGTGGTATGAGTGTTTAAAATTCCATGTTCATCTACATCCACGACACTATGGAATTCACTAATGTCTACATCCACATCAAATTATATGTTACACTCCTCTACATTGTAGTCACTATCATCATAATCATCGCCACTCTCACTATAGAAAGCATCTCCACTATTATCATTCAACATTCCCTCTAGAATATCCAATCCCACTTGAGTTTCACAACCATTTTAGATAGTGTACTCAGCAAAAACTGAATAATCCTCTAAAAATGATTCAAATTCATCAACTCTCATACTATGGACTTCACCATCAGCTTGAAAACTTGGTTCCTCTACATCTTGGAAGTTATAATCAACACGGTAACTTCCCACTGGGTCTTGAGATTCAACTTCATGATTGACTAAATTACCCTTGCACACTTCTTCTTGAGTTTCAATTTCATTTTTATTGACCAATCCTTATTTTTTTTTTCTATGTTACCCATGGTCACTCCTTCATTCACATTAAAGACATTACTTTGTTAGCTAACCTATGACATTACATATGAAATAATAGTTTTGGAATGATCATGACCTTCATCCATATCTATTACATGTGACTGCTAAAAAACATAGTTGACAGGTTGGTTTAAATCAAGCTTTCTATTACATGATCCTACTTCTCTTGTACAAGGTTTTTTTCTATTCATTTCTGGTGACACACTCTTAGGTTCCAACTCCTTAATAACTACTTTGGAAGGAGATCTCAAAGCTCAAAAAGAAGATTAGCTAATTTCCAGCAAGAGGCGGGAGAGTCATTGTATGAAGCTTGGGAGAGATACAAGTGTTTGTTAAGAAGTTGCTCTCAACATGATTTGAATGTTCAACAAGAAGTTTCCATCTTCTATGATGGAGTGAATGTAACTACTAGACAACGTCTAGACTCACAAGGGCATATGAAAAAGAAGGAGCTGGAGATGGAGGGAACGAGAATATGGATGCAATCATAGCTAAGCTCGACTCTATGGATAGGCGAATGACAAAGTTAGATCAATCAATCCATGTCATTAGAGTTGGTTGTGACAATTTTAGTAGTCCACACTTGACCAAGGATTGTAATTTAGATGAAAATGGGAATAAGAAGGCGCAAATGTTCTACTCAAGTGGTGACAAGTTTGATGAAGATTGGAGAAAGCCTAAGGAGTGGTTACCTTATGAAGAGTACAAGAAACAGAAAGATGAGAAGTATAGACAAACCAGAAGAGGTTTCTATAAAAAAAAAAAAAAAAAAAAAGAGCAACCACCACCCGAAAAGAAGATAGATTTTGAGTCGGTCCTCCATAGATTTATGGAAGCATCTAAAAACAGGCATGATACTACTGATGCCAATGTTATAAATCATCAAGCTTCCATAAAGAATATAGAGAATCAACTTGGGTAATTGACTACACGTGTCAATGAAAGGTTACCACCTAAAAACCAAGATAAAAAATCACAATCCCTTGTCATGTCATGGCAATCTACACCGAAGAAGAAGTTCATTTTAAGCCAATAATGACCCATGAAGCAGCTACAAGTCATCCCAATTCGTGTGTGCAACAAGAATAGCCTGGAGTCAAAAGATCAAAAAGTGAAGTATTCTCTAGAGCTTCACCATGTCGTGGTGAGCTCACCACGTCATGGTCTCGAGCAGAAGAGAATTTTCCAATTCTTCAATCGTTTCATCCATCATTACCATTCCTATCTCGAGCAATCAAACATTCTCTGGAGCTCGAACAAAGAAAATTTATGGAACAAGTACTTTCACTTTCGACAAACTTCCTATTCCTCAAATCAATGGCGAAACTCCCTAAGTTTGCAAAGGATGTAATGAGTAATAGAAAAGAGTTGGAAAAGGCTTCAAATATAGTTCTGAATGAGTTGTGTTCAACCACAATTCTTAAGGGGTTACCAATAAAGATGGGAGATCCAGGTCAACTCACATTACCTTGTGAATTTGGCAACTCGGCTTCTATTAATGCTTTATCCGATTCGGGGGCAAGCATCAATCCCATGCCATACTCTTTCTATCAAAAGCTCGGATTACCAAAATTCCAAGACACAGGGATAACCATTCGAATGACAGATCACTTGACCACATACCCACGAGGAATCATTGAAGACTTACTAGTTAAGATGGGAAATATTGTTTTTCCGGTTGATTTTGTGGTTCTCGACATGAAGGAGGATAAAGAACTTCCAATTATTTTAGGAAGACCATTTTTTAGTACCGCAAGAGCACTAGTTGACATCTATGACTCAAAGCTCACACTTCATGTGGAAGATGATGCTATTACCTTAGAGATGTATCCTAAAGCAAATCATGAAGAGCATAAAGATGAAGTGTCAAAAATGGATGCTATGGAAGAAGATTGTGATGAGCTAGTTGCAATTGAAAAGATGATGGAAGAAGAACTTAAAGTTTGGAAGGAGTGCAATGTCGAAAAAGTCAAACGTTTGATGCCAAGAGCCTTCATTCCCATGACATTTGAGGTGATTGTATTTACTACACCCAAGGTTCAAGTGAAAGAAGAAGTTAATGAAATGGATGATGACATGTATGATGAAGTGGAAATATTTAAAGAAGACATGGGTATGGAATTTAAAGAGCCAACTTTGGTCAAATTGGAAGAAGAAGAGGAAGGACCTAGGGAAGATGAAAAAAGGTGAACAAAGCAAAAGAAGCAAGGAAAAGGGGTGAAGCGTAAGCATGATGAAAGTACCAACAAGAAGAAGAAGGAGAATTCGAAGAAGGGTTCAAGCTTATAAACACAAACGGAATGAGCAAAAGGAGCAAAGGGACATCTCACTCCTAACCACAACATCGTAGAGTAGGAAGGGGTCCGGTTCACGACTCCTAAAAAATAAGCACTTTTCGGGAGGCAATCCGATTTTTAGTTTGCATTTTATTTCCCTTTTGATTTCTTTTCATTTTTAGTTTTTAGTTTTAGCTAAACCACTTGATCATTTGTTTCTCTAGTCTTCTATATTGATTTTGTAGTAAACATGAAAGATACTTGGAGGAGCTTAATAGATAAGAGGTCGTGCTAATTTTTGAAGGTCATAATTGAAGAACAAGTTTTTGGATAAGTGTGGGGTTCCCACATAATGAAGAGAAAAGCATTTTGAAGTATATTTACTGAAAAGAAGATTGGGAATGGTCTTACACGTTACAAAGAGTTGATGCTCTTTTTCAATTTTAAGAAGATTCTCTGAGAAGACACCACGACGTGGACATCATCAACAAGTCGTGGAAAAAAATTTAATCGTGATTGCATCTAACTACACTACGACGTGGCATACTTACACCACGTCATGGCGGTGCTTTCCCACGACATGGCAGGGGCTCTGCACAATTTTGAAGATTGGTTCTTTAATTTATTTTGATCCGACACATTTGCATTAACAAGAAGAAGGTCCAAAAGCAATGTTTCTAGCAATATTACGATAAGTCCAAGCTTTCCATGTTTTTTTCAGAATTCGATCTCGTTACTACTACCCAAGGGGAGTCTGTTCGAATTCTTCATATCTTTATTTTAATGTTCTTTAATTGTTTTAGTATGCAATGGGGACATTGCATCAAGTAAGTGTATGATAAGGAGTTGAATATAGGAATACAAGCTTATTGATGAAAAAAATGAAAAATGACTAGGATTTAAAATATATATATATATATATATATATATATATATATATATATATATATATATATATTATAGAAAGATTTGAAATAATAATCTAAAACCGAACCTAGTTAAAAAAATTGTTATGTTGAGATTTAGGTTGTTAGTGTTGTGTGGAACGATCCGATGCGAGTTTCAATGTTTATTTGAGCCAACATATGTTATAGTGTATTTGTGGCTTCCCTATCTCAGTGAAATCCTAGAACAAAAACACGACCTTGCTTAATTTGAGGGTCGCAATATGTTTAGAATTTTGTACCATAAACGTATCCAAGAGATCTTATTTAGTCATTGCACATTAGACTAATATCTCTAACCAATAAGGGTTAAATTAAGTTCCCTTGCTTTAGCATATGTTTTATAGGATTTTAGTTTTGAGTGAAAAAGTGAAGAAAAAATAGAAAAAAAAAGTTGCAAAACTTTGAAAGAGTCTACAAAGATATGAAGATCAAGAAATACCATGATGCGACCCGACAATGTATCCCCTTATAAACAGGGGCGTAGTGTAACATCCCAAAAATACGAGCCAAAAATTTCATTTTTTTTTAAACATGTACTTAGCAAACATTAGAAATAAAACGTTCAACGATCATATCATTTCACAAAAGATATTGTATGACTGGAAAACATTTTCATAAAACATAAAAATGTCAGAGTACAAATCCCCAGGTGATATCATAATGCGGAATATAAAGCATGTGTGTGATGTACCGCTACCGTGTCAGCTCCTTCCCCTTCGAAAAAGAGGTACCTGAAACTAAAACTGAAAACTGTAAGCACGAAGCTTAGTGAGTTCCCCCAACATACCACATACCATACATTCACATATCATGCATACTGCCGGCAATTTTGGGGTGCCCGACCTACCTGGTACGGCCATTCTGGGGTGCCGACCTACCCGTGTCAAGCCGTTCTGGGGTGCTGACTACCCGTGTCAAGCCGTTCTGGGGTGCTGACTACCCATCGGTCCTACAACCGATCCTCGGGGACTATTTCACCCCTACTGCTACTATCACATATATCATAACATAACATATTATCAGACATATTTGGGGTGTCCGATCTACCCTTCGGTCCTAACGACCAAAACTTGGGGACTATTCCCCCCTACTACCACTATCGCAAATAACATATCATGCCAGCATATAAACGTATTATCACATACTGCCAGACATATCTAGGATGTCTGACCTACCCTACGGTCCTAACAATTGAACTCTACTACTATCACATATACATATCATGCCAGCGTATAACATATCAGGTAGTAGCAAACCTAGATGTTATCACAAAGACAATCATCTAACATACAACTCCTACTGGTGGGCCGACATTGTGGCCGTAGACCCACCGCTACTGGAAGGTAACTCACCTCAAAGTAGCTGCTGATCGGTGTGGGGACTAACTGTCTTCTGCTGCTGCCGCTCTAGAAATCCTCCGGCTAATAATTCCCACAAAACACTTAGTCAAATACTGCTAACCGACCTCAGGATAAAATGACCATTTACCCCTAACCAGTCAAGAGTCAAAGTCAAAGTCAACTGCCAGTTGACCTGACTCTCCGAGTTGGCTTGCCAACTCGCCGAGTCCCTGTCCCTTAGTCTGACCATAAATCCGTCTCTACTCGTCGAGTTAGGCGCTGACTCGACGAGTTCTCCTTCTAAACCAAAGGCCAATAGTCCTTCATCCCACTCGCCGAGTTGTATGAACAACTCGCCGAGTTCATCTTCATCCGAAGAACACTCTATGTTGTGACTCGCCGAGTTGTATGAACAACCCGCCGAGTTGTTCTTGAGGCAAGAAGATTGTCTTGAACTCGCCAAGTTACTTCATGAGTGAGTCTGGCTTCCGACCCACTGAGTCACACCCCATGACTCACTATTCCACCCCGCAAACATGAAAGGGGAAAACTCGGGGACTCGCATCTCGACTCGTTGAGTCGGCCACATGCAAATACTATACACGCGATTCTGCTTGAATCCAGCTCATGCCATCCATAGATCTGGGTTTCTAGGGCTTGATTAACACGTAAAGTTTCCAACTTTACGTGTAAATAAACACCCATGAGGGTTTTAGGCTCAAAATGCTCCAAAAGAGTAGATCTAGGGCTTTCATGCAATATGGCTCCATAAAGGCAGTAGACCCAAGCTCGTGGAGCTCAATCATGCCTAGATCTAGAGGCTAACAACTTATTACAAGCCATAAGGCATAATCAAGCTTGGAGAAAAACTCAAGAAAGACTTCCATGGAGCTAAAAGGGATTATAAGCATGAAAACAGAGGGAAAACGAGTTATACCTCAAGGAAATCACTGAGATAACACAAAGATGCTTGGCCTCCTCCTCTTCTTCTTGATCTACTCTCTTTCCCTCTCCAAATCTTCAAGAAAACACACCAAAATGCTTCAAACACACAAGGAATAAGGCTTGAACGAAGTATAGAGCTCTGAGGGTGAAGGGGGCGAGCTTGGGGGCAGATAAGAGGGTTTAAATAGGGTGCAAACCCTTGAAATTTAGGGTTTCATCAGACAGCGGGGACTCGCCGAGTCCAGAATATGGACTCGCCGAGTCGCCAACTTAAACGTGTTCCGGATCTCGTCTCTACTCGGCGAGTCGGACCTGCAACTCGCCAAGTCCAAGGCTAAAAATGGAAAACACTAAGATAAATTTTACGTACCAGGAACCAGGTGCTACAAATCTCCCCTACTTATTTTAGACTTCGTCCTCGAAGTCTGCTGCTCGATCCTGAAACTGCTCGGGGTAATGCTCCATCGTTTCTTCCACCGGCTCCCAAGTCCACTCGGACCCCTTTCGGTGCTGCCACTGCACCTTCACTAATTCCACCCTCTTTTTCCTTAGATCCTTAGACTTCCGGTCGAGGATTGCGACTAGGCGCTCAATGTAATTCAGGCTGTCATCAACCTATATATCCTCTAACGGCACCACCGCTGAATCATCCACGAGACACTTCCGCAGCTGGGAGACATGGAAGGTGTTGTGGATCTGGCTGAGGTCGGCTGGCAGATCCAGCCTATATGCCACCTTGCCCACCCGGGCTACAACCCTGAACGGTCCAATGTATCGCGGGCCCAACTTGCCCCGCTTCCTGAATCGAATGACGCCTTTCCAAGGCGACACTTTCAGGAGAACCATATCCCCGACCTGGAACTGCAGGTCTGATCGACGCTTGTCGGCATAACTTTTCCGCCGACTCTGCGCATTCTGAAGCCTGCTCCGGACCTACTGGATTCTCTCGGTCATCTTGAGCACCACCTCGGTGCTCCCCATGACCCTCTGGCCAACTTTACCCCAACATATCGGGGTCCTGCACTTCCGACCGTACAACATCTCGAATGAGGGATGGTCAATACTCGCATGGTAGTTGTTATTGTACGAGAACTCAGCCAAGGGAAGATAGGTATTCCAGCTAACACCGAATTCTAGCACGCATGCCCGCAACATATCCTCCAAAGTCTGGATGGTCCGCTCACTCTGGCCATCCGTCTGCGGGTGAAAGGCGGTGCTAAAGTGCAGACGAGTGCCCAACTCATCATGAAACTTCTTCCAAAACCTGGAAGTGAACCGCACATCTCGATCTGATATCACTGACACTGGCACCCCGTGCCGCTCCACTATCTCCCTGATGTAGATATCGACCAACTTTTCGGCCGAGATACTTTCCTGAATCGGAATAAAATGGGAGCTCTTGGTCAATCGATCCACTATGACCCAAATCGAATCTACTCCTCGCACCGTCCGGGGAAGCTTTGTGATAAAATCCATCGTAATATCCCCCCATTTCCACAACGGGATATCCAACGGCTGCATCTTGTCGTGCGGTCTCTGGTGCTCGGCCTTGACCTTCTTGCAGGTCAAACACCGCTCGACGTACCACGCCACATCCCGCTTCATGTAGAGCCACCAATAGTTCAGGCGAAGATCCCGATACATCTTTGTCGCCCCTGGATGAATAGAAAATCGGGATTTGTGCGCCTCCTCCATCAAGATCTGGCCCACGCCTCCATGATACGGCACCCACACCCTACGGTGTAGTGTCAATAACCCTCGGCTATCATAATCGAAGGAGGTGACTTGACCCACTATTCACTCACTCTTCCGATGTTCCTCCTTCATAGCCTCCTGTTGAGCTTCCCGAATCTGCTCCAACAGGGGAGTCACCACAGTCATCCTCATGCAAATATCCCTGATCGATGCCGCCTTGCGGCTAAGCGCATCGGCCACCACATTGGCCTTCCCCGGGTGATAAAGGATCTCGCAATCATAATCCTTCACCACATCCAACCACCGACGCTGCCTCATGTTCAGATTCGGCTGATCCATGAGGTACCTCAAACTCTTGTGGTCCGTGTAAATGGTACATCGAACCCCGTAGAGTTAATGCCGCCAAATATTAAGGGCGAAAACCACCGCCCCCAACTCTAAATCATGCGTCGGTTAGTTCGCCTCGTGAGGCTTCAGCTGCCTCGAGGCATAAGCAATGGCATGCCCCCTATGCATCAATACTGCGCCCAAGCCTGAGATCGACGCATCACAATATACCACAAAATCCTCTACGCCCTCGGGCAGGGCTAAGATTGGCGCCTCACACAATCTCTGCCTCAGAATCACGACGCAGCCTGCTGCTCAGGCCCTCATCGAAAGACCACAGCTTTCCTAGTCAACCGTGTTAGGGGTACGGCTATCTTGGAGAAATCCTGAATGAATCTTCGATAGTAGCCTGCCAATCCTAGGAAACTCCGAATCTCGGATGGAGACTTCGGAACCTCCCACCTCATCACGGCCTCCACCTTGGCCGGGTCTATAGAAATCCCGTTCTGGTTGACGAGGTGCCCAAGAAACTGCACCTCGCGCAACCAAAACTCACATTTGGAGAACTTGGCGTACAAGCTCTCCCTCCTCAAGGTCTCCAAAACCTCTCTCAGATGCTCCTCGTGCTCCTCCTGCGTCCTGGAATAAACCAAGATGTCATCGATGAAAACTATCACAGACCGATCCAACATCGGTCTACACACGCGGTTCATGAGGTCCATGAACGCGGCAAGAGCATTGGTGAGCCCGAATGGTATCACCACGAACTCATAATGGCCATAACGTGTCCGAAACGCTGTCTTCTGTACATCCTCTTATCTGACCCTCATCTGATGATAACCTGAACGCAAATCGATCTTGGAGAACCAAGATGCTCCCTGCAGCTGATCAAAGAGGTCATCAATCCTCGAGAGTGGGTAACGGTTCTTCACCGTTACCTTATTCAGCTCCCAATAATCTATACATATCCGATGCGACCCGTCCTTCTTCTTCACAAACAGGATCGGGGCTCCCCAGGGTGAACTGCTCGGTCGAATAAATCCCTTGTCTAGCAGCTCCTGCAGCTGCGTAGACAACTCTTGCATCTCGCGAGGAGCCAACCGATAGGGTGCCTTGGCCATTGGAGCCGCACCAGGAACTAGGTCGATTCTGAACTCCACCTGACGCTCCGGAGGTATTCCAGGAAGCTCCTCCGGGAACACATCAGCGTAGTCTCGCACCACTGGAACCTAGCTCACCATCGCTTTACCCGTCCCCGGGTATCCATAACATACGCGACGTATCCCGCGCAACCCTGCTGAAGGTAGCGCCTAACTCTCGCTGCCGAACATACTGCAGGTCCACGCTGTGGCCTCTCACCGTGGATCACCAACTCTCCCCCACTCGGGGTCCTGATCTGCACTAGCTGCTGTGCGTAATCTATCACCGCCCCATTAGGGCTCAACCAATCCATGACTATAATCACCTTGTTCCCCCGCAACGGGATGGGAACCAAATCCACCAAATAGCGCTCCTCAAATAACCTCAGAACACAATCTCTGAATACTGTTGATGCTCGTACTGGTCGATCATCGGCAATCTCTACCTTTAAAGGGCAATCCAACATGCCCGAAGACTCAGTAAACCTCTTGCTAAGCGCAAGGGAAACAAATGATCGGGTGGCACCCAAGTCAAACAACATCTGGACAGGAATACCGTTCACATGGAACGATCCTAATGCATATACACAGAGCACATATCAATATCATAACATCATAAAAATAAAGTAGAGGGAAATAATCATACCCGTCACCACATCGGGTGCGGCGCGTGCCTCCTCTGCCGTCAGCTGAAATGCACGATTCCTCACCACTGGAGCCTCTGCCTTTCCCTACCGGCCATCTGTAATCCGCAGGGTAGCTGGAGCCGGCGCCTTAACCGGCGCTGATGCTGTCAACTGGGGGCAATTGGCCTTCTTGTGGCCCCTCTGGTTGCAGTGAAAACACAGCAACTCCGATGTCTGAATCACAGGTGCAGGGGCGGTACAATCCCTGCTGAAATGCCCCATCTTGCCGCACTTATAGCAGCCCGATGATCCTAACCTACACGCCCCCTCATGAGGCCTACCGCATTTCTTGCAGCGGCTCGGTCCTGACTGGCCTTTCGGCCTACCATCTGGTCCCTTGGGCTTCTTCCCCGAAGCCCCTCCTGCCTGTCCCTCCTCTGACTTCCTCTTCCGGATATGCTCTAGATCTATCTCCCTCTCCCTCGCCCTGACAATCATAGAGTCCAGGGTGGGGCAAGCTGAAAAACTGACATGCTCCCGAATATCAGCTCGAAGCATATCATGGTAGCGGGTCCTCTTCATGTCCTCATCACCCGCATACTGGGGCATCAACAATGCCCTCTCCCGGAACTTGGCGGTCATCTCCGCCACAGTCTCCGTTGTCTGCCTCATATCCAAGAACTCCCTGGCCAGCTGCTGAAGCTCGACAGCTGGCGCGAACTCTGCCCTGAACCTGGTCACAAAGTCCGACCAAGTCATAGCCTCGACAGCCGAGGCTCCCAACGAGTCCCCCACAGACTCCCACTAATCCCTAGCTCGATCTCGTAAACATCCCGCTGCGAACCTCACCTTCGACTCCTCAGGGCAGAAGCTAATCATCTATGCAGACTCAATGTCTGCAATCCATCGTCTGGCAGCTATGGGGTCCTTCGCCCCGTGAAAATCTGGCGCACCACTTCCCCGGAAGTCCTTGAAGGACAGTGTGCGAGATCCTGACTGGCCAGATGCCATGTCGCTCCTGAATGCCCGGAGGCGATCCTCCATCAACTCCAATATCCCTTCCTTGATCGACCCGAAGATAATGGGGGTCAACTCAAGGATGCCTCTGGTGATCTCTGACGCGATGAACTCGCGTAGCCCCTCATCTACTGGCTCGGAACCTGATCCCGAACCCGATCCCTCTCCTGTACTGCCAACTGCTGGCCTCGAGCATAGTACCACCATTCTGAAACACATAAATAACAACCGTTAGTGATACTGATACCTCTGGAGGAATCACACCTACTACAAGTTTCCTGGTCTTATCTTGACCTTCCTCGGTTCGGGTACGGATCCTTTGCTTTCAGTAGTACGGGTCCATACTACCTTCCACATCTATCCGTACCTTCTCCAAGGACTGCCTTGACTCCACCAGATCCCTGTCACTACCGCTGACCACCGCTATACTCATCCTAGGCTTACCCTAGGAAAATCTCTATCTCCACTCGACCCGGTCCTCAGCTGCTGAAGGCCTCCTTGTGATGCCAGTTAGCCATTACCTGAACACCATCACATGTGAGGAGGCTCAGATAATCCTTCGAGTAACAGATTCATCCCTATAACGGTTAGACTCAAACAAGAGTTGCGCAATAGAGCCAAATCTAGCACTCTAAGATTATTCAACCCTGATCACATGTGGCGTGACGTAGTCACTTAATGGCTAACTCACATCACTCAGAATCCCACAAAGCACAAAGCAAACAGCATTCAGACAAAAGGGAACAATCTCAAGCAATTCCGTTCTCATAGAGAAAAGCTGAACTAGCATACAGTGCTAAACTCGTACTGTCAGGCATAACCTAAACAGGCTACCCTACTGCTGTCTCCTCAATTCTAGCATGCAATTTTCATACACTGAAGCACATAAAGCAGGCACACAAGGCATCACTCCTATATCCTTAGTCCTATTCTAGCATGTTGTTCTACTGAAACTGAATAACATAACATAAGCTTGTATGGGTATTTTGGGGAATACTTACTTGAGCTCAGCCGGTCGCGCACATCACACACTTCATTCCTTCTTAGAACCTTCTACTTAGCTTTTAGAAAACATTTTCTCTTTTTAAAATCTTTTATTCCCTTGATTTGAGTTCACACACCCCTGAAGGTGTATCCGAATCCCTCAAACCAGGGCTCTGATACCAACTTGTTGATGGGTTTTGGTCATAAGACATCCTATGTGCTCATACAAACCCAAATGTTTGGATCTAGGTTTCTCTATTGTACATGCATGTTGTCCAAGACTATAAACCCTAATTCTAGCATACACATAATCATATTAGATATTATAATAGGTTTATAATGTTACCTTGATTGTTATGTAGCAATAACAATCCCAATTCCTCCTTGAATTGACTTTGGAAGGCTTAGAGTCACAAGTGTCACTCCTCTAATTGCTCACAAACACCATAAGCAAGAGGATGAAGAGGAGAGAGGATGGAGGCTGCCCAAAACATGTTCTAACCCTAGAAAAGAAGTTCCCCACGTTTTTGAGGCTTAAGGGTTCTATATATAGTGAGGCTATTAGGGTTATCTAACAAGGAAACCCTAATTTGGTTGCTTAAGCCCTAAGCAACCCATAGACTCCTTTAATCAAGCCCTTGGACGATTTCCTTATGGGCTTCCCATAAGAATTCGTCCACCTCTTGATTTAAGACAATCCATGGCCCAAATTGCAATTATCTTATAATTACAATTCCAGTCCCTTAAGTTTAATTAATCTCTTTTAGTCACAAAACTAATTACTAATTAATTCTTAACTAATATTAATTAAACAATATGATTTCTCCTTTAATATATTATTCCCATAATATATTAATAAATCATATTTAATCCTTTCTCTCCATAATTCATCCTATCAAGTTGCTTTGGTGAAGGCAACCCAAAAGGACCATGCACCATCGGGTCAAGTACATACCAAAATAGTTATGGACTTAGACACTAATCCAACAGTCTCCCACTTGGATAAGTCTAATAACTATTCTGCGTATGACTTCAGATCCTGATCTGCAATCGTAGCTTTCCAAAGCCGTTGTCAACTCTGATCCTATCAGATACACGTGTCCTTAGATAAGGGATCATAAATTCCTCCATTCTAGATATCATATGAGATACGATTTCAAATCATTCTCTTTGTACTATATCTCGATTCCGATTTATAACGACTGACTAATTAAACAAATCAAATTAGCCCTAGCCCGACCGAGAATTTACGTTTGTCATCACTAAACCATCGAGGGGCCCAAAGATATCGCTTTTATCCTACTTTGAATAAAAGGAATGGATAAACTTTGATACAATGCTTGCTTGCACTCACGCACCGAATCACACACAACAATATGTTTTATAACACCAAGTTACTAGTGTGTTTACATATTATCAATGTGCAACCGATTCGCAAGATACAACTCACACATCTCAGTTTCAAGAATATAAGATGTTATCGTCTCACCAATCACTCGTGATATAATTCATGGGGTGATCCAAGTGAGCGTGGGTTTAATCCAATGCTCAAATCACATTCATAAGCACTCATGAACGTTGCAACAAACATTTGCTTATGTCTAATGCTCTTTAGACAATCCACATACCAATTCACGACAGTCTTCTTTCATATCTACTTACAACATATGAACGACTGTGGCCAGTTTGAATAATTTGATTATTCTTAATAAACTCAATTATTCTGGAAGTCAAAACATGCAAAGTGAAACACAAGAATAATACTAATCACATATGGCCTCAAACCTTTGAGTATAAATAAAACACCTTTTATTTATCACCATATCGATTACTCATTATTTGTCGTTTCGGTTAATCAACTTCTTACTTGAACTACAACACTTGTCCCATGCTCCTAGCATGCACACAATGTTTACCTATGGTTTTTACTTTGTGAAATAGATCACATTGAACACATTTCCAATCATTCTCATTTCACAACTCCAAATCCTTTTCATAAGTGAAAGAATATCAAATTCTTGCTACTTATAGAATATGCTAGATTCTAACATTTTATGCAATGATCTCTTATGTAATGTCACTGCACCAAAGTCACAAAGACTATTGCCAATGATATTACAAAGTCCTCTATCGGAGATTGTTACAATACAATTCCTTAGACGTGATGTCTCTCACTCAAAGTACATTCTTTGAACATCCTTTTGCATAAAAGTTTCTAATCTAGTCATAGATTTACAATATTCAATTCCCAATATGGATACGCTTCCATATTTTCCATATGACAACTCATTCTTAATAGAACTTTTCTATTCATAATAATGTCGATATGGTCCATCCAATATGGAAACATTTCCATATTTTCCAATACTATACTTCCAACTACTCACAAGCGACCAATCCTCGTCGAACTTTGGATTGTCCTTTGATAGTTGTTTAATTGATTTAGTCAAAACCAATTCTAGTCCCTTTTCCCTCTAAATGCGCTAGACATTTGGAAAATTTTAGAATGGTCAAACATTAAAGCATTTGCAATCGATCCTATACTCGAAGCGTATGGGACACGATGCATAATGTTTTATTTTCTATGTTCTCAAAATTCGAATTGTGAAGAGGAATGTCGTAATCATAATCGAAATTTTAAGAACACACTATGTACCTTTGACTAAATTTATTAACATTCAACAACCTAAGCCTTTAGATTTGAAATGAAGCATAATATTCTCTCCCTTAATTATAGCGAAACAACTTTTCAACTATTGCGACTTTGCAAAGTATGACTCTTGTTTTCTATAATTAATATTGCCAACTTGCAATACTTGCCTTAATAATCATACAATCATAACATTTATGCTCCCACTATCATTATGATTATTATAAAACATAACACTTATGCTCCCACTAGCTTCGACATGTATTCATAAACATCTTAACTTTCAGAAAAACAATACCTATTGAATTTCTTAAGTCCATGTTTCTAATACTTAATGCTTTGATAACCTTTTATCAAGGCTTTTTGAACTTATACACCTTTGCCTTAGATAGTTCATATGTGTGTGTAAACAATTGCCAAACTTCACAATTGAAATTATGGAAAGGGATACCGTAACCATAATCGAATTCGAGAATGCAATTTTACAATCACTATCTTCTTAAAATCTCTCTTAGTGAAAGCATTTCCTCACAATCATTTTCATGAAGGAGGAAATCTTATGACACTTAGATTTAAACGGTGTATGTGTTCATATCCATGTGAATTTGTCAAAACTAAAGTTTACGACAAATTCAAACTCATATGGTCCGAACTTTCTTAATCTTGATTTCTTGCCTTATGGTAGCACAGCTGCCCACCATGTCTTCCAAGTAGTTAAGCAGCTCACCCTTTCCTATCAATGTACCTTTCATCGATTAAGGTGCTTTGCCTCTTATGCGTTCAAAATAAGAACTCATAGAACTCACATGCATAATTAACTCGATTGGATTGGCACAGAAACAAAATAATGTCAACACGATAGGTTGTAAACCTCAACTCGTGTGCTAGTGATGATCGATAAGGTTTATTTGATTCGTTCTTGAAACCTTTCAAGACCATTAAAACTCCCACTTACTCCTTGACATATAAGATTCTCTTGTCAAAACATTTCTTGACAAACAAATATTCAAGAGTTAGTGTAGTTTTTATCAAAACACTTCATAAATTGGTCTTAGTTGGTCTTTGTCTTATCCAAGACATCACAACTTTCCACATTTGATGAATGTAATAAACCTTTAATACTTTTCACTCATTGTCACAATCTTAACTTTAAGACTTGTTTTGGAACGAAGTATGATTGACTTTTTGATTTAACCATTTCTTCAATTCTTGATTCCTCTACTTAGACATAAGATTGTACTAAGACTTACTTAGAGGATCAATTGAGATATGGTTCTTAATCATTAAGACCTATCATAAAGCATGAAAGCTACTCTGTGACAACCCGAAATTTCTATTCCGAACAAACCATATCAAGCCAATAGATGTAGATCAACTACAGTGAAAACTCAAATTTCGAGTATAAGTTTGGCAGTTTTCAGGATTGTACATCTAAGGAGATATTAGGAGAGTGGATGCACTAGGGTTTTGTGCAACACTGTAAATCCAATACTCTAGGACATTAGAATTCATTCTGAGAATAGAAATAGTTTTTGCCAAAAATCTCAGGACTATAAATAGAATTCTGAACCAAAATGGTTCATTAGTTGAATTCCAATTAGAGAAAAGCCAAATTCGCTCTCACGGATCTTCGGGTTTTCATCCCAAATCGTGAGTACACTTCTCTAGTTGTGTTATAATGCTTTTTTTATGCTTATTAACATAGATTGTATGTCAAATACATGAGATCCGGGAGTTTACCGCCCAAGAACGTTCTTGGGGAGTAAACTCCAAAATCAAGCTTAAAGGCCATCTAGTCCCATTTCCTTGTTAGGTAACTAGCTTAGGATGATATGTATGAACATTTGAGACTAGAAATCAATCAAGAACACTTAGCCTTAGGAGTTTACGGCCCAAGAGATTCTTGGACCGTAAACACCAATGTCAAGGGATTAAATGTGCCCTACTTCCCCCAAAGGCTTAGGCTTCATTATAGACATGTACACTAATGTGTTTAGAACCTAGAAAACATAAGAAAAGCACAAGTATTGAAGAGTTTACGGCCAAGAGTGGTTCTTGGGCCGTAAACTCCTATTAAGGGGTCAAAGGACACCCTAAATCCTTCCTTGAGCCGAGAAAAAATTTGGGCATGTACCTAAATGTATTATGGACTAGCTAAAACACTTAGAACCCCATGAGTGAGGGATTTTATGGCCCAAAAGGTTCCAGGGCCGTAAACTCCATAAAATGGAACCAATTGGTGCCATAAACCCTCCTAAAGCCAAGTACTAAAGTCTAGATTTGTTCCTAGAAATGTTTGAGACTTGAAAGCACCATAATAACCCTCCCAAGGGAGTTTACGGCCGTAAACTCCAAGGTAATATGGTCTATGGGCCGTAAACTCCCCAAAGGAGTCAATATGGCACCCTAAACACTTGTGTAGCCTAGAAACAATTCCCCACTAGAGTTGTAATAATTCTAAGCACCATTTCAAGCCTTGGTTGAGAGTTTACGGCCAGGAGTTTACTCCCCTGGGCTGTAAACTCCAATGATTATGGTCATTAGACCTTAAACTCACATTAGGGGCATTGCACTCCTTTGTTGCAACCCATTAGCCTCCTAGCACTTGACCAAAAGTGCTTTCCTCGCATTTAAATGTTTATACTTGTATAATTAGTGATTTAATCTCTAATTATTTATATACATATGTCTTCATATGTAATTAGGATCATTGTGTGTGTCTAAGTCTTCACTTGACACCAAGCACTTGTCCGATCCTTCCGTACGATAACAGTCCGTTCAATTCCAGTCACTTACTGCAGGTGAGTTCATACCCCTTAACTAATGTTTTAAACTACTTTTAAATGTTTTATAGGGGGGGATACAAGTAGAATCATGCTAGTTATTATATCAATCACATGCGATTAATAAGTAGAATTACGCTAGTTATTATATCAATCACATGTGATTAATATATAGCATTCAAAAGATTTGGCTACTCATTACCCGTTTTACCAAACGGTTTCCTTCAAATGATTTTATAAACATTTTATATATTTTAAACTACTTATTACACTGTACATCTTACTCTGTACATTACCTTTCGAACTTATTTACAACTGTGTTTCAAACAAATGTTTCCTTATACTCAAAACTGTTTTATCATACTTATGCCTTCAAATTGTTTTATAGATTGACATCAAGTCGATCCTTTCTTAAAATAGTATTCCCGTTTCAAATGTCTTACAAAACTTATTTATGCTTTTACTACTTATAAATTGCATGCCCATATATGTATATATATATATATATATATATATATATATATATATATATATATATATATATATATATATATATATAAGCAATGTTTAAAAGGCTTAGGAAGGCCATCCGCCCTATTTCCTTTTTCTCGATTTGGATGTGGTCTGGTGGGATTTCGGGTGACCGTCCGAAGGTCGTTTCCATATTAGTTATATATCAATTATATATATAGACATAAAAGGTCCTTCCAGCTCATCCCATGCCCTTGGGTAGCAAGGGTATACATCCATGACCATACATATCAGTTATATTACTAGTAAACTACCATATGGGTAGTTTAGGAAGATACTAGAACCATTACTAGAACGCGATATCATACAATGAGTCAGTTCATTCATGAGTCAATACTTTCTAGAACATTACTGTACATTACATATACAACTATACTGGGACGAGAACATATACAACTATACTAGGACGAGAACATATACAACTATACTAGAACGATTACATTACTATACTTGCTAGGTAGAGAGCACGTACATTACAGCTAGAACAGTTCATTACATTACATATACTAGAATACGATAATTACTGTGATTTAAATCGGAGCATGACTTAAACCTCATGACTCGAGTTGTGGCCAAAGTCTCTTGAAGGGAGAGCGTGAGTTTGCGTATAGATTCTATAATGGATTGACTATCCTACACCTTGCTGCTAGCTACAGCGGGACCTGCAGGTCTGCGGGTGCCAAACGTCATACATTAATTTCGACCATTCTTATGTCGATGTAACAAGTCTATAGTATGAGTTTGTGTATAGATCTATACTGGATTGACTATCCTACACCTTACTGCTAGCTACAGTGGGATCTGCAGATCTGCGGGTGCCAAACGTCATTCCTTATTATGACCATTCTTATGTCGTTGTTACCAGTCGATAGTATGGTACAGTTTATCACATAATTCCTTAGCCTAAAATCCGGTTTAAGGTAGTTAGTACGGTAGTAGTCCTTTTAGAGCTACGTTTTAGTATTACATTAATTTTCCCCATTACATATTTTTAGTGATAACCTCACTTAAACATAAATGTACAAACTATATTTTTGGATAATGATAGTTTTACTTTGGAAAATACATACTCTTACAAGAGATACACATACAGAACAGTTAGGTCTTGGTAGAAGACACCTTCATATACTAGAAGGAATCATAGGGATTCTAGGGTTTTTCAAACACTTACAGTTCATATACACTTTCAAATACTTACAATACATAGACTTACAAATTCTTACATACAAATTAAGACACTAAATACTTATGATCTCACCAGCTTCAAAGCTGATACTCGCTTTCAAAATTACTTGTATCCTCAGGTCATCATAGACAGGTACCGATGCAAGGAGAAAGGAAGATGGAGCTTGTTCAAGACTTATCTTTGATTATGATTTATGCTTTAGTGTTTATCAAAATTTGACAGAACATAATTGTATAATAATTATTTTATTAATGCAATGGATGATGTTGTTGCTTGTTTACTACTTTACATTGTTGTTGATATTATACATGACGTCCTCCGCCCCAGAACGTTTCCGCCGTTCTTGGTTTTGGGGTGTGACATACTCTCCCTTCTTCTTTGAATGGAGAAACTTTTATCTTTCTGCCTACTTGATTCTTCTTATTCGTTCTGCTATTGATTTAAACTTTTCCAATCAATTCAGAATTTCACTTAATCTTGTAAGTATAATCATATTTACTAAACCTTTAGTAAATCATGACAAATATCTTTGTTACTCTTATGGTGGACTTGATCAACACGCAACTTTGTGTATTCGATCTCCAAGTCCTTCACTTGACACTTTGTCAATGAATTAGTCTAATTTCCAAATATGAAATTTCTCATTCATCGTGCAAACAAGTTGCATGATTCCAAATTTCTGTCCAATTGAAACTTGGGCGATGAGAAACTCTCCCTATTTGGTAAATTTTCGACATTTCCATAACTAAGAATCAAATCCATTATTGCTAATAATAGAAACATCCAAACATCAATTTTTCATATACGCCATTGCAAGGATAAATAAATAATATAAAATCAAAATTTATTTTATTGCGGAAAAATTTTTGTCCTTACAATGCAATTCATTGAAAAACTATGCTAATACATCTTTCTTAGCAAACTAATTCTAACTCTAAGTAGTATCTCAAGAATCTAATCTTCGAGAAATGCGATCGAAATCCATTCCTTCATGGTTAGATTCTGCTCTCTTCTTCCCTTAAGCTTCCATTCTTTTCTTCGATCCTACAAAACATCAATTGTAATCTTATCACATTATGTATTAAGAATCTAGAATAGAAGCTTAAAAGAGTTACTCAATGGGTTTTACCTAAAGCAGAGCCATACGTTTCGACTCTCCCATCTCTTAGATCTCTTAGGTAAATAGGGCAGCTTCGTCTCCAATGCCCCTTCTCTTGGCAGTAAAAGCAAATCGACTCTTTTGGAACAGCACATGGAACTACTTCAGACATTGCCTTTCTCTTATGATCAAACTTTTCCATCATAGCATGTCTTTCGTTGCCATTGTCTATATCCATAGAGGTCTTGAAGGCAAATTCATCAATCAACTTTGCTTTTCTATTGCGCCAAACCATTGCTGATTCAGCAACAATAAGCATATAGGTGAGATCTATAAGGGTCACGTCGCGGTTCATCATATAGTACTCTCTTATGAACTCATTATATGAGTTAGGAAGTGACTGAAGAACCCAATCAACAGCTATTTCCTCACAGACAACGGATCCTGACATTCTTAACCTATCAATGTGTGACTTCATCCCTAGGACGTGTGCACACACCAACTTTCCTTCTTTATGTTTACTTGCCAAAAGGGCTTGAGTGATCTTGAACTTTTCAAGCCTTTGAACTTGTGGGTTAGGGAGAATAATTGGAGGAGGTGGAGGAAGTGAAGCATGATTTCTTGTTCCTTGATCGAGTCGTGGAATATCATCTTCATGTGGAAAGCTTGTTCCACGGGATTCGGGAAGACCATAGTTGTCGAACTTTGACATCTACAAAACGGGAGAAAACAAATTCAAGTTAGTTGATAGATTGAGTCCTTAGTAAATCACCCAAATGAGATACTAAGGCTAGGACCCATCACAATATTCTACAACTCGAGAGAGGGATGCCGTAACCCTAATTGCAGAATATTTGAAGGTAAGTGAATGACAATTCACTAATTTCCACCACGAAAAACGAAAAAGAAATTTAAGTTTTAAATCTATGAAAACTCCTAGATCCTTTGAGATTCATTGAACTTTCAATGGCATGTTTAAATCTCGATATTCCCCTCTTGTTTGTGACTGGGATGCCGAGGATCACAAAGCGGGTGTGAATAACCATGCAAACTTACATGGTGCCCTCACATGTTACACTCACCTATTTGATGTGCCGGTAAACCACACACGCTCCACCGAACTATGACAAACATTGAGTCACCCTTTGCTACCTTTGCTTAGAACCATTTAGTGTGCGGGTAAACCACACACGCTCCACTAACGTCTTCGCAAGGGTACAAAGTGTAATTTCATGGAATTGCATCAATTCACTTTGCCTAAGTAACTAAGATTGGGAATTTGAAAAACATTTAGCTACTTTAGTAATTCATTATACTTATAATGGAAGGTTTTGTCCTATCCTACCCGTTCGGCTAACGACTCTCCACTAGTCAAGAGTGCGGTGGGTAAGAGTGGATACCCATTCAATCGCCATTTTATAGGCAATTTCCTTAAACACCCCTTATAGACCAGATTTGTGAATGAGGCCTACTAACGGTAAAACTGACTTTTACTCATACATATATATAATGTTAGACTTTTAATGTTATATATAGTATAGGGTGTATTTTACACTTTTAAAATACTAGGTGGTGTAATTTAACAATTATACTTTTAATTCAATTAAATTGTAAACCTTAACTTTTATGGATTTATTAAACCTCTTTTAATTATACACCTTAATTAATTAATAAAACCATAAGGGTGTGATTTGAACTTTTTCAAAACTATACTAGAGTTTCAGAATTTAACATTCCTAATTAAACTTTTAATCAACTTTTAAATTCCAAAACTTAAGGGCAAGTTTTGAAACATTTCAACACATTAGGGTTTAGAATTTAAATATACATCAAAATTAAACCATTTAATCAAAATTTAAATTCCAAAACTTGAGGGCAAGTTTTGAAACCTTTTTCCAAAACATTAGGGTTTTAACTATTTAAATTTCAAAACAACAAAACTTTTGAGTTCAAATTTAAACTATAAAACCTAAGGGGAAAATATGAAACTTTTCATAACAACAAGGATCAAATAACAGATAATCTAAATTAACAATTAATCACATAATTATCCATAGTTGATTTATTTAATGATTTCTTGCAAAACAATTTATCAATTTAGTTAAAATAATTAAACAATTATCACATAAGGAAACAATTATCTTATTAATTGATAAATATCTTCAATTAGATCAAGAATATAGTCAAATATATCATAAAATCGGATTTATATTGATCTAATATGATAAGGTAACTATCCATAAGCAAAAACAGCAAGAAATCGCGAAGATATCCCCATCTGACGACTTGACTCGCTCAAGCTTGGACTCGTCGAGTCTGCATGGACTCGGCGAGTCCAGCCTCCAGAACATCAAAATCGAATTTTTTTGAACATGTAATGCATCAATACAATTGAAACCAGTCTAGGCTCTGATAACACTGATGGGTTTTGGTCATAAGACATCCTATGTGCTCATACAAACCCTAATGCTTGGATCTAGGTTTCTCTATTGTACATGCATGTTGTCCAAGACTATAAACCCTAATTCTAGCATACACGTAATCATATTAGATATTAGAATAGGTTTATAATGTTACCTTGATTGTTATATAGCAATAACAATCCCAATTCCTCCTTGAATTGACTTTGGAAGGCTTAGAGTCACAAGTGTCACTCCTCTAATGGCTCACAAACACCATAAGCAAGAGGATGAAGAGGAGAGAGGATGGAGGCTGCCCAAAACGTGTTCTAACCCTAGAAAAGAAGTTCCCCACGTTTTTGAGCCTTAAGGGTTCTATATATAGTGAGGCTATTAGGGTTATCTAACAAGGAAACCCTAATTTGGTTGCTTAAGCCCTAAGCAACCCATAGACTCCTTTAATCAAGCCCTTGGACGATTTCCTTATGGGCTTCCCATAAGAATTCATCCACCTCTTGATTTAAGACAATCCATGGCCCAAATTGCAATTATCTTATAATTACAATTTCAGTCCCTTAAGTTTAATTAATCTCTTTTAGTCACAAAACTAATTACTAATTAATTCTTGACTAATATTAATTAAACAATATGATTTCTCCTTTTATATATTATTCCCATAATATATTAATAAATCATATTTAATCCTTTCTCTCCATAATTCATCCTATCAAGTTGCTTTGGTGAAGGCAACCCAAAAGGACCATGCACCATCGGGTCAAGTACATACCAAAATAGTTATGGACTTAGACACTAATCCAACACTTGTAACATCCCAAAAATACGAGCCAAAAATTTCATTTATTTTAAACATGTACTTAGCAAACATTAGAAATAAAAAGCTCAACGATCATATCATTTCACAAAAGATATTGTATGACTGGAAAACATTTTCATAAAACATAAAAATGTCAGAGTACAAATCCCCAGGTGATATCATAATGCGGAATATAAAGCATGTGTGTGATGTACCGCTACCGTGTCAGCTCCTTCCCCTTCGAAAAAGAGGTACCTGAAACTAAAACTGAAAACTGTAAGCACGAAGCTTAGTGAGTTCCCCCAACATACCACATACCATACATTCACATATCATGCATACTGCCGGCAATTCTGGGGTGCCCGACCTACCTGGTACGGCCATTCTGGGGTGCCGACCTACCCGTGTCAAGCCGTTCTGGGGTGCTGACTACCCGTGTCAAGCCGTTCTGGGGTGCTGACTACCCATCGGTACTACAACCGATCCTCGGGGACTATTTCACCCCTACTGCTACTATCACATATATCATAACATAACATATTATCAGACATATCTGGGGTGTCCGATCTACCCTTCGGTCCTAACGACCAAAACTTGGGGACTATTCCCCCCTACTACCACTATCGCAAATAACATATCATGCCAGCATATAAACGTATTATCATATACTGCCAGATATATCTAGGATGTCTGACCTACCCTTCGGTCCTAACAACCGAACTCTACTACTATCACATATACATATCATGCCAGCGTATAACATATCAGGTAGTAGCAAACCTAGATGTTATCACAAAGACAATCATCTAACATACAACTCCTACTAGTGGGCCGGCATTGTGGCCGTAGACCCACCGCTACTGGAAGGTAACTCACCTCAAAGTAGCTGCTGATCGGTGTGGGGACTAACTGTCTTCTGCTGCTGCCGCTCTAGAAATCCTCCGGCTAATAATTCCCACAAAACACTTAGTCAAATACTGCTAACCAACCTCAGGATAAAATGACCATTTACCCCTAACCAGTCAAGAGTCAAAGTCAAAGTCAACTGCCAGTTGACCTGACTCTCCGAGTTGGCTTGCCAACTCGCCGAGTCCCTGTCCCTTAGTCTGACCATAAATCTGTCTCTACTCGTCGAGTTAGGCGCTGACTCGACGAGTTCTCCTTCTAAACCAAAGGCCAATAGTCCTTCATCCCACTCGCCGAGTTGTATGAACAACTCGCCGAGTTCATCTTCATCCAAAGAACACTCTATGCTGTGACTCGCCGAGTTGTATGAACAACCCGCCGAGTTGTTCTTGAGGCAAGAATATTGCCTTGAACTCGCCGAGTCATGGCATTGACTCGCCGGGTTACTTCATGAGTGAGTCTGGCTTCCGACCCACTGAGTCACACCCCATGACTCACTACTCCACCCCGCAAACACGATGTAACATCCCGGAATATCAAGAGTGAAGTTGAAGGGCTAAAAAAGTAAATTGGAAAGGGGAACTCGGCGAGTCCACGAGTGGACTCGGCGAGTAGGGTCGCGATTTTGGTCGCGTGTTAAGTGGCCGACTCGGCGAGTCGGCGGCTAGACTCGGCGAGTTGGCGCTGAGTGGAGAAAACCCTAATTTCGGAGGATGAGCCCTATATAAAGGACATTATATCCTCTCCCCAGCCTCCTTACCTTCCTTTGAAGTCCAGAAAACCCTAGAAACGTGATTGTGAAGGTTTTGAGTGCAATTAAGCCTTTGAGAAGAGAATTGGAGGAAGATTTTGGAGAGTTAGGAGGCTTGGAGCAAGGTGCTTTGCTTAGATTCGGATTTCATTGCTGTTGGGGCTTCCTTTTGAGGTATTATCGCGTTCTTGGGCTGTTATTCTTCTAGATTCATTATTCTTGGAATGTATGGGAGGTTTAGCTTGGGGTATCTTGAGTTTGAAGAGTAGATCTGAGGTTGCTACCTCAGATCTGGAGTGGAGGAGGTCTAAAGTGCATTAAAGTCCCTGTTCTTGAGTGATTAGTGAAGCCATCATGTCCCAAACCCTAGCCCTAAAGTGTGAAATGCCTTGATCTCTTTAGATTCACGTAAAGTTTGCCACTTTACGTGATGGATGGGTTGTAGGAGGCTAGATCTACGTTTTGGATCAATTGCATGGCCTGGAAGGTTCTGTTTGGGATGAGATCTAGAGGCACTCGACGAGTCACAAAGGTGTACTCGGCGAGTTGTTTGAAGATGGTCTGGAACTCGGCGAGTTGGAAGAACAACTCGGCGAGTAGGTTGAAGATAGCCTTAGACTCGGCGAGTCTGTTCTTGGACTCGGCGAGTCTGGTCGTGAGGTCCAAGTTTCTTCTGGTTGAGCTGTGACTCGGTGAGTCAAGGGATGACTCGGTGAGTCGAGTGAGAAAGGACTCAGAGTTGCTGGACTCGACGAGTCTTGGGGTGACTCGGCGAGTTAAGTCGCGAGTGGGGGAGATTATGTGTATGTGGACTCGGCGAGTCATTGGGATGACCCGGCGAGTAGAGTCAGTCAGGGGTTGGCTTCGGCCAAGGGTTGACCAGTTATTTTCCAGGGGCATTTTGGTAATTCTTTGAATATTGTTTTGAGTTCAGTGTCTTGGTGTTGGCCAGTGTTGGAGATCGTATCAGTGGTTGGAGTAGCTTGGGTTTATCTGTTTAGTCGGAAATTTCGAGGTGACTTATCCTCACTATATCAACAGGGTCTAAGGCACCAAGGCCGGCCCTTTATCGGATTGAGATCCGGGTATTTGTTGTTATGATATTGCTTTGATATGTTGCATCCTGGTAACTAGGATGGTATATGTTAGAGACCTGGTTGAGGTCGGTATCCTGAGATGTAGGGTGATGCTATGCTAGTGGCCGGTTAAGTCGGTATCCTGGTTAGGATGATGATATGTTATGTGATCTGTTTGATCGGTTTGTTGACTGTGAATTGTTATATGATTGTATGTTTATGTGCACATGGTTGTTTGTACTAGAGTTGGGTTGAGGCGGGTCCTGCTTTGTGCTATAGGCCAAGATACCCAGGGCGGACCGGTTGTCCCGAAGGCCCAGCGAGCGGTCCGAATAGGCTGTAGGCCCCAAGAGGGCGGACCAGACGTGCCGAGGCTCGGAGAGTGGACCAGGCCGACTGAAGGCCCGGTGTGGGCGGACCAATCATGTTGTAGACTCATAGAGTGGACCAGGTGGATTGAAGGCCCGGTGCGGGCGGACCAATCACACTGCAGACTGATGTATATGGCTAGACTCGGAAAGGTGGACCAGGTGGACTGTTGGCCAGTGCGGCGGACCAGTCACACAGCAGACCCGAAGTGCATGGCTGTTCTGTGATCGGTTATGATATGGCATGATTGTGTGTATGGTATATGTGGTTGGTATTTTGGGGATATCTCACTAAGCTTTCGGGCTTACAGTTGTGGTCTTATGTTTTTCAGGTTCTTCAGGAGACCGTGGCAAGGCGAAGGCGTGATCGTACCGCTCCTCATGTTCATGTTGTGATGTGATTCTGGGAATACTTTAATTTAATTATATTGAAAACCTTTTTGTAATAATTTAATGAAATCGGGTTGTATTTGAAAAGTTTAAATTGGTTGGAATTTTTCGGTTGTTACACACGAAAGGGGAAAACTAGGGGACTCGTGTCTCGACTCGCCGAGTCGGCCACATGCAAATACTATACATGCGATTCTACTTGAATCAAGATCATGCCATTCATAGATCTGAGTTTCTAGGGCCTGATTAACACGTAAAGTTTCCAACTTTACGTGTAAATAAACACCCATGAGGGTTTTAGGGCTCAAAATGCACCAAAAGAGTAGATCTAGGGCTTTCATGCAATATGGCTCCATAAAGGCAGTAGATCCAAGCTCTTGGAGCTCAATCATGCCTAGATCTAGAGGCTAACAACTTATTACAAGCCATAAGGCATAATCAAGCTTGGAGAAAAACTCAAGAAAGACTTCCATGGAGCTAAAAGGGATTATAAGCATGAAAACAGAGGGAAAACGAGTTATACCTCAAGGAAATCACTGAGATAACACAAAGATGCTTGGCCTCCTCCTCTTCTTCTTGATCTACTCTCTTTCCCTCTCCAAATCTTCAAGAAAACACACCAAAATGCTTCAAACACACAAGAAATAAGGCTTGAACAAAGTATAGAGCTCTGAGGGTGAAGGGGGCGAGCTTGGGGGTAGATAAGAGGGTTTTATATAGGGTGCAAACCCTTGAAATTTAGGGTTTCATCAGACAGCGGGGACTCGCCGAGTCGCCAACTTAAACGTGTTCCGTATCTCGTCTCTACTCGGCGAGTCGGACCTGCAACTCGTCGAGTCCAAGGCTAAAAATGAAAAACACTAAGATAAATTTTACGTACCAGGAACCAGGTGCTACACGTAGTCACTTACAAGCAAGGTGGGTCCTAGGACCCACCTAATTTTTTAATATTATATAGTATTTTTATAGTAAAAAAATAAGGACTACCTTTAAAAAAAATAGGAACTACTTTATACTATTTGACAAAATAAGAAAAACAAATAAATAAAAAAAATAACGACGTACTTATATTTAAATTTCAAAGCAAATGGTTAATACTTTCAAAACCTATCACACATCGGAGATAAAGAGATAGTTGAAGTTGTTTGATGTTATAAAAATAAATTATGAAATGTTATTAGGAAATTTAAAAAACAACACAACTCCTCTCATATTGTTGGTCGTACAAAATGGTTGTTGCAAATGAAGTTTTTAAAAAGGAAAGAGACTCAGTCGTGCAAAGTAGTTGTTTTTTTGTTGCAAAAATCAAGTTTTGGGGTAGTTTTTAGCTATTCTATAGGTCCGGTTGAACTCGAGTTTTTACAAACCAGTTGTTTTTTTATTCGACCCGGCCCGATATGTCATATATAACGTTGACTCTTTGGTTTTTCCGTCTGCACTTAATTAGGAACCACGTGCAATTCTATTCTAGATTTGCCACTACTTATAAATAACATTTCGAACCCATTTCAGACTTTATTTCGAACTCACTCATTTCAGACTTCATTTCGGATAACATTTCAGACACCAATCCAACAAAAAGAATGTATTCTTCTAGCAATGACGTGACTCATTTTTATATGTATGTTTCCATTATCTTTATAATTATATGTCTTTATTTAATATTTTGTGTTAAAAAGTAGATATTTTTGTTTATTTTGTGTGATTTGATGCGATTACATAAGTATTATTTGTTTTCCTTCGATTTTTAGTGGTTTTTAGGTTATTGTAGGATTATATTTGGGTATATGTGTGCACTAGATCAACAAATCTTAAAAATATCCTACTTATAAAAAGTCTAGAATGACTTCATGAAGATCATGTTCGGAAGATGTAGAACACGTCTGAAATGCATAGAACTAATCTGGAATGGTATTCCATAATGTTGATCCAAAATGTTGACCAAAAATTCTCTTTCAAAATGTCATCCGAGAATTTCATCCGAAACATATATGTTGATACCCAAAGTTGATCCGAAAATATGTTCCGGAATGGCCTCTAGAACATATACTTAAGTTAGGAGCATGAAAAAATGCCTAATTATAATTCTTGAAATATGTTAGAAATGATGATTCAATCAATTTATTATGAAAAAACAATAAAAGACACACAAATCTAAATATAATATGCTTATCTCAATTAGAATACAAAATGTGATAGGAGAATGTTCCAAAAACCAATACTATGACCTAAGTACTTACCCTATTTATAGGGTACAACAGACGTACAAAAAATACAAGGACTATACATGACGTATCAAAATTATAATGCCTTGTAAATAGATAACATATCGAAAGTACTAAGCTCTCGATACTCACAGAAACTTACGAAAGATACAAAGTTCGACTCTCATTATCTACTTTTGACCCTACAATTCTTTTTATTGTAGCATGACAAAACATACAAAACGGTTGTGACTACAATCTGCAGGCCTAAACTCGGTTGGGAAATCATGGCTAGTTTACAACACACACCACAACGTAAGACGATGTTTAAGGCATCTTGTTCTGGTTCTTATGTTAACATGATGATGGGTGTCGAATATTTCCCTTTACTATATTATTATCTTATGTGCAAGGAACATACTGCTTATCCTCGAGTTAAAATAAAGGTGCTTCTATTTGCGGTACACGACTATTGGGTTTGCTTTGACATGAAAGCTTTCTGCCTTATTACTGGCTTGCAGTTTGGGGATTATTTCCACTATACTTCATCTTCGATGCAGTTCAGATAATGTTTATTTCTATTTGTGTTGCCTTCATGTTCAATGAAAGTTATTGACGTTATGCATGTGTTCAATAACTTACTTCATCAATAATAAAACGTCCCACTTTCACAACCAATTTTTTTATTTTATTAAAGTAAAGATTCCCAATTATAAATCCATTATAAAGGAAACCGTTTATTCAAAATACATTTATTGAAAATCAGGGTAATATTAAAGCATAGAATCTTCATTGTTGCTGATAAATGTGTACAATCACACATTCGCCTTCCCATGACGACCAATGATACCTGAAACAATAAACAACTGGGTAAGCACAAAGCTTAGTGATTTTCCCCCAAAATAACCCATACAATAAACATACAAGCATGCATAACGGCCTACAATCATCAGATTGGAATGCCCAAGCCCATTTAGTCCGCAGACTGGAATGCCAACATGTAACGGGTCCAATCAACCATCGGGCTGGAATACCCAGGGTTTATTGGCCTACCGCATCAACCCAACCACTCTTCCCGAGCCTCCATGCCTACGACTTACAGTTGGTCTGCATCGGGTATCTTGGCCTACAACACAAAGAAGGACCGCCTCAACCCACTACCACCATATATTGACATATAAATAGTTAAGGATTAAGTAGGCACATAATACATGCAAACATCAATCATACAACTCACTACTGTCTACTAGTCCTCTCACAATACACTATCTCGCTAACATCTAACCTCCATGAAATGCATAACCATAAGTAACCAGAGGTAAGATAGCCACCTGAATAAATGATCTTACTCTAGAGCCACAACCAAACAAGGAACATGCTAGAAATCCTAGATCAATAGTTGTCAGGTTATCCTATATGACTACATACAGTCCCTAGGGCACTCCACTAGATGATAACTAGCAAGTATATGTAGACATACAAATCTACAGGTAACTACCGCATAGCAACATCCTATGTACCAGGATACAAATCTAACATATCACTACAACATAACAACATACTATATACCTAGATACAGATCTAACATATCACTACAACATATCAACATACTAAATACCAACAATCCAAGGAATACATAACCGTATATACTCAGAGGTGAGATAGACACTCGGACAAGTGATCCTGCTCTAGAGCCCTAACCAAACAAGGAATAGGCAAGAAAACCTAGATTAAGAGTCCTCGGTCTATCCTATATGACTATATACAGTCCTTATGGAATCCTTCTACGAAACGATAACCAAAACTAGTGGACCGACATTGGTGCCTTCGACCCACGAGTACAATGAGGCAAAACTCACCTGAAATGAAGAAACCCGAAAAACCGAGACACATTTCCCTTTCTGCACTGTGTGCTCCTATGAATCTGCTAATCACTAAAACCAAGTAAAACCATAATTAACAGTCCAAAACCCTCAAGTTTGACCTAAAGTCAAACTTCATCAAAAGTCAACAAAGTCAAAGTCCATAGAAGTTGTGTACGCCCAACGTACTCCTCGTACACCCAGCGTACACGACCTGATATTATTTCTCCATTAAGTACGTTATCACTTAATACCTTATGTCCAGAGCTCAAATCTAGACTCAAAACATCGACTTAAGTCGTAAAGTTTCCACCTTTATGACTTTCCATGGTTAGAAAAGATCCAAAAGCCAAAACCCTAACTTATTAATCCATTAAGACATCATAACTCTTGCATGGAAGGGATAGAAGGACTATGATCACATTTTTATGGTTCCTAATAACTTCATAATGGATAAAGTTTCCAACTTTATCCATTAGAATGGTCCCAAAAAACAAGATCTAGTCTTTCAATATTAAAGTGACCAAAGTGAATCTTTTTCAACTTAATCCATTAAGTCCATGTCCCCAACCATCAGATCTAAATCAATATGTTGTTTAGATGGATAAAGTTTCCAACTTTATCTAAAATAAGGTCAAAAACTTTCAAGAGCTAAAATTTATGCAATTAAAGTGACCAAAAGCTCATAACACCCAAAATTAGCTAGATCTAACAAATGCATCATCAAGATTCAA
Organism: Lactuca sativa; assembly: GCF_002870075.4. Taxonomy (NCBI): domain Eukaryota; kingdom Viridiplantae; phylum Streptophyta; class Magnoliopsida; order Asterales; family Asteraceae; genus Lactuca; species Lactuca sativa. The sequence continues at coordinate 147,914,252 of NC_056631.2, forward strand.
AATTTACACCAACAAAAGAAAGATCAAGGTGAAATGCAACCAACACCTCTCTAATAAGCTCCTTCTTCTCCAAGATGCTACAAGTGAAAAGATGAGAAATTTTAGTTGCTTTGATACCAACTGAAAAAGTGATGATAAAATTGGTAGACCTTAGACTTGAAGAGTCCAAGTGTTGAAAATACTGAAATAGAGTTTCAGAATCGTCAAGTGGCAAGTAATGCGGAAAATAAAGAGTTATGACTCAACCAAGTTATTGATAAAAACGTTTTTGTATGTTCAAGATCAATGATTCAAAAGTGTCTCATATTCATCAGAATTTAGTTACGAGTGTTTGAATGTAAAACACACTAAAACCCTCACATTGCTCTCTAAAAACTAATCTAAACCGCAATTGTGCAAAATGAGCAGAAATGAATCAAGAAGAGCAACTTTATAATGGATCCACAGGGGCCTATTTATAAGCTCTGGAAAAGCCCATGATATGGGTTGACCAATCAGGTGTTGACACGTCATCATGACTTAGTCATCAGTTGACACCTTTGCCCTACTTAACGAAGAATGGATGGAATATTCCAATTCCGTTAGTAATCTGTTAGGGTTCCATCCAAGTTATGAGTCTTCATATTTCTTGAGCCTTCTTGATTAACATTGAAAATTTGATGAGCAACATGAGCATCATATTGCTCCATATTCTTCTAAGATGTTATCAACTTCCAGAAGTGTCATTTATCAAGTTGAGTTGTTTCTTAAATGTTGGAATGTATCTTGAACTTGAAGATGTACAACTACATGTTCAAGATGGATCATGGAAAAAATTGTATGTGCCATTAAGTATTTGGACGTACCATGATGTGCCATATGCAATCTTGTTGAGCCATCAACGTAATCATGTTGATCCATTAACTTGAGTTGAGCCACCAAGTATTCATGTTGAGCCATCAATGTCTTGTTGAGCCATAGAGTTGTAGATGAGCCAACAATGTTTCTGATGAGCCATCAATATTCCAGATGATCCACCAATATCTTGATGCTCCACATATGATCTAGATATGTCATCTGAGATCATGATGGTCCAACTTACTTTGAACAAGTGCTTCATGTTCATCAAGTGATCCATGTGTACTTCAAGTGCTCCATGTTCAACTGCAAGTGCTTCATGTTCAGCAGCAAGTGCTCCATGTCAACTTCAAGTGCTCATTGACTTTGACCAAGAATTTGACCAAGTTTGAATTGGGGGTATTTTGGGTAGTTTGAATAGTAGTTGAGATTAGGTACATGTTTATTGTATTGGTGACCGGTAGAGACAACATCTGTAGCAGTGATTTGTTCATCTATTTTCAGACTGTAAGGTGAGTTTTCCTCACTATACTCGTGGGTCGAAGGCACCAATGATGGCCCACTAGGTTATGTATCCTAGTTAAGATGTTGCTATGTTGTAGTGGTCGGTTAGATCTGCATGATTATTTGCTATTTGATGAATATTTATTTATGTGCTTATGTCAACACATTGTAACGGTTTGGGTTGAGGTAGTTCTACTTTGTGTTGAAGGCCAAGAAATCAGGAGCATTCTAGACATGCGTTGAGGACCTGTAGGGGTACATCAGACTTATGCTAAGGGATCGGGAGAATTCTAGACATGGACTGAGGGTCGGGAAAGGCATTTCAGACTCATGTTGTGGACTCGGGGGCGATCCAGACTTATGTTGAGGGCCTTGTAGGGTATTCCAAACATAGGCTGTGGGTCTAGTGTACCAGTTTGTTTATGTTTCGTGTGTGGCATTTTAGGGGAACCCACTAAGCTTTGGCTTATGGTTTAAGTGTTATATTTCAGGTACCTCAGATGATCGGGACAAGACGAATGCGTGATCGTACACATCCTTAAGTGTCATGTTTTGGAGATTTTATGATACTATGATTTTGGGATAATCGTATCTGATACTTGGTTTCTATGACTTGGGTTTTGATTGAAACAATGATTTTACTTTAATTGAAAAAAATTTATCGTGATTTTTGGGATGTTACATAGAAGCAACCAACATGATTAATCAAACGAAGTTGATATCATTGCTTATATCTACACCAAAGCATGTGTAGTCTGGAGCAATATTCAACATATTACACTGCAATTGCCCTCCACTAGAAAACTGACACTCGAAAAAAATTCGTATATATACTCATTCTTTTAGATTACGAAAACTAGAAAAGAACATTGTTTGTGGACGAATTGGGAAACAAAGACACAAATATACTGCATGTAGCTCGTGGATGAACAAAGAACACAATACCCTATTTTAACCACTCTGAAATAGCCGTACATTCCAGAGTATATTCTGGAATACATTTTTTAGTCTGGAAAGTATTAGTGTCAGATTTCGGCCTCAAATTCTACCAACCACCACCAACTCCGGAACGAACATAAATACTCTGGAATATCGTATTTCGGAAAATTAGTCTGGAATCCATTTTGTCAGTCCGGAATGTACGATTATCAAATTCTGGACCCGATACCTACCAACCACCCCCAACTCTGGAATGAACGTAACTACTCTGGAATACAGTATTCTAGAGGAAGTGATTATTTTTGAAAAAAAAAAATTATAAAGTGGTTATTATCATTAAAATATTCGTTTATGTGTTTGATACTTAATTTCCCTTAAAATAAATTGTAATTTAATATAAAAAATCAAAATATACAAGTTATTTTATATGGGCTACAGACCAACCATATAAACATCTTATAAAAAAATATTAGGAACATAACTTATAACTTTTTGTAGAACAATGACTTTTTGTAAACAGAGACCATTGACATAATTTAGTGTTGTTTTTATTATTGTTACTATTTTATATTGAATTTTTTAAAGATTCATCACCCTCATTTTTCTAGCATTACTAGCCCATCACACGAACAACTTGTAAATTCCCACAATCAATCACAACCGACCCAAAAGTCAAATAATTTTGTATAAACAAGAAATATGAATAAAGCACTAATCTACAAAAAATGCCAAATAAATCCCCAAAAAATAAGGAAAAAACCACCTTCAAGTTAGGAAAAGAAAAGTTAAAACCAAAGTTCATATATGTAAACCCTTACTTATATAAAAAAGATCATAATCTCCAAACATATCATATCCTTGTTTCCCAAATCATACCAATATTCACATGCAAATCCACGGAACTTATGAAAAGGGATAAATACAAGAAATATCAAATGTATTTTACTCGCTTTGTTTATTATACATTTAACTAATTTAACTAATTCCCTCAATTAATCGGGAAATCTGGCTGCTTTTCAGGCATGGCGTCTTGGATAGCTGCTACATGCTTGTATGCTTCATTCAATCTGGAGAGAAGAGGGAATTCACTCTTCACCAACAAATAACGATTGTAAGCATCACAAACATAATTTAAAATGTCGGCTTTCAATTATGTGATTATGTAAAAATATTCGAATTTATTAATTCAAAACTGGAAAAAAAATTCAACCAAATTAATGATGTATGCGAACTAAGCCTACCATGTCAAAGTTGAATCGTTGTGATAAACCAATGATTTGTGGAGCCAGAAAAACATCAGCCTGCATAAGTTGCAACAATTTTAAATAATAAAACAAAAACAAAAACAAAAACAAAACATTTTTTATGATAACGTAAGGCAACTGTGAGATGCTTATAAAAAGGAAATTCAAGAAGAAACATGTATCCAACTTTGTGTTTAGATTTTCTGCATGATATCTAGGAAAACTAAATATTAACAAAAAATAATGATGATAAATACAATATATTTTGTTGATTTTGATTTTTTTCCATAATAAGAAACACTACCAGGGAAATTTCATCTCCAGTTGCATACTTCCCAGCATGATCTTTTAGTAATTTCTCCAAAGCTGCATGTATTTACATAAAAATGAAGAACGTTGATAGTGTGAATAAATAATGTCATTTTTACTACCGATCCTATATTTAATTTCAAAATTTTCATAATTTTAAATTTAAGATCAAATTGTGAGAAAGAAAAGTTAAGTAAAAAGTTACCTGTGAAGCCTTTTCCCGCTTGCTTTTTGATCCATGAAATTTTTGCTTCTTGACCAACATTTTCTTCTATTAAGTTCTGTTTGGATAATGAAAGAAACACAAGAACAAATGAAGCGATTTTTTGTGACATGTTTATAAATCAACAAAAAATATATAGTTTCTTACTCACCATAACAGATACGTTTAGAAGAGGTTGTATGCTCGAAGAAACAATATTTGCAGCCTATATATATATGAAATAAGATCTTTGATTAAAACTCGAGCCCACTCTTTAATAATAATAAAATTAATAACATTATAAGAAACCAAGTGATATTAATTATTACCTGATAATTTATTGCCTTTTTTGCAAGGTCATGAGGTAGCAAAGGGTGATTAGGATACTTCTCTTCGAGGTACTGTATCATAGGAAGAATAAGCATGAAGTAAATAAAAAAGAAAAAGAAAAAAGGTCTTCCTAAAAGAAATAATGAAAATCTTGAAAATATGTAAAAACGGGTTTCATAAATAAGATTCAGAAGTTACTAACCAATATAATTGCAAGAGAATCAGCAAGCACTATATCACCATCCACTAGAGCAGGTACGTATCCAATAGGATTAATCTTTAAAAACTCTACACTTAGAAATAGCAAAACGTTTTCACTAATTTATTAATTATAGCATCCTATTTTCATATATTTATGTTACAACAAGCAAAGTATAGCTTAAAATCTACATAGTTATAGCAATGTCATTGATATTACAAAGCACTTTCACTAAATAATTAAGTAGATTTTTCGAGGTAAAATATATTGATAAGAAAGGAAATACAGACTAACAACTAACAACTGAAAGCTAACACAGCTAGTTTTGTCGAACATGCCCTTAAATTCTTCTTAAATATCCTTCCAATCGACATTTAGCAAAAAATTCAGAAACCTAGAGTTTTTTTAAGAGCATACACAATACATGTTTTCCTTTTTAAATCCAAAATTTATAAACTAGGTCAAAATTTGATAATCCGTGCTTGACACTTGGATATGCCTACATGGCATGAATATTATTGATATTTACTCTATCTTTTTTTTTTTATCATATGAAAAAATAAAGAGAAAATGACTTAGGAGGGTAACTACTTCTTATCCTTGTTCACATATTTGCAACTTTTTTTTTGTACATAATAAATCAACTAACTTGTTTTAACTGTTTAAATTACACCAATATTACCGGCTAATACATGTTTTAACCGGTAACTCAAAGGGAAAATGACTTAGGAGGGTAACTACCTCTTATTCGTGTTCACATATTGGCAACTTCTTATTTTTTGTACATGAAAGCAACTAACTTGTTTTAACAGTGTAACATCCCAAAAATCATGACCAAAAATTTCGTTTTTAATTTAATACTAAAACCATAATTGTCAAACCATTAATTTAATACTCCAGCATCGGGCCTCGCCCAGCATCAGGCCCTGCCTGGCATCGAGCCCCGCTCGGTATACATATCTGTCTCTCTTAGGCCCCGCCTGTCTCCGAGCCCCGCCCGCTAAACACATACAATCATATAACATGCTAACACATAAAGAAACATACTCTACTGTATCTATGTCCTAAGAAACATACTCTGCTAATAGTGAGATACTGAACTTCGTCCGTACTCAGCTAGTTCCAGCCAGGGCTTCAACAGTGCAAGGTGAGTCTCCTCACTGTGTGAATGGGTCTAAGGCCACAATGTCAGCCCATGTAGTCTATGAGTAGGAAGACTCGGGGGTTAGCCCTAGGCATTGTATGCTAGTATGTTATTCCAGACCAAGGTTTGATGTCGGGCGGGTGCCCGAGGAATGTTTGCATGTTAGATTATACTTGTTGTATGTGTGATACTTGTATGTACCTGGTAGAGAGGTGAGTGTGGGCGAGGTCCTGTATCTCATCACTAGCTGAGTACGGACGATGTTCCATATCTCATTATTAGCAGAGTATGTTTCTTAGGACATAGATACAGTAGAGTATGTTTCTTTATGTGTTAGTATGTTATATGATTGTATATGTTTAGCGGGCGGGGCTCGGAGACAGGCGGGGCCTAAGAGAGACAGATATGTATACCGAGCGGGGCTTGATGTCAGGCGGGGCCTGATGCCGGAGTATTAAATTAATGGTTTGACAATTATGGTTTTAGTATTAAATTAAAAACGAAATTTTTGGTCATGATTTTTGGGATGTTACACAGTTAAAATAAGTTAGTTGCTTTCTTATATACAAAAAATAAGAAGTTGCCAATATGTGAACACGGATTAAAGGTAGTTACCCTCCTAAGTCATTTTCCCTTTCAGTTACCGGTTAAAACAGGTATTAGCCGGTAATATTGGTGTAATTTAAACAGTTAAAACAAGTTAGTTGTTTTATTATGTACAAAAAAAAAAAAAAAAAGTTGCCAATATATAAACACAGATAAGAGGTAGTTACCCTCCTAAGTCATTTTCTCAAAAATAAAAATATTTTGTTTGATTTACTATAAAAACTTTAGTAATTGATTGACAGGTAAGAGTTAATAAGACGTTCTAAATTTCATTTACATTAACCCTTCCACTTATATAATAGTTTCCAGTTTTGTCCCTTGTTTTTTTGAGTTTTGTTTTATACTCTTATTATTTTCAATGTCTTAACTTAATTTATTATATTTATTATTAGAGATATATAACAAAAGATATGTATTATGAAACTATGTCTAACATGCTTATTTAGATTACGAGTCTTAAATTGAAAGAAATAAGTTTGTTACCAGGACTGTGTTGCTCATTTTTGAACAGATTAATGGCCTTGTATTCATAATCAAGCCCTGTAGGCAACCCACAATCACAAATAATCAAATCAATTATCTGAAATTCAAATTATATCCAAATTCAAAGATACATAATCAGTGAAATAACGACCAAAACCTTTTAAGTTGAGGGCAATACGAACACGGAAAGAGCAACTGCTCATGAAAAACGAATACAGTAGCAGCTTCTTTGGGGACTCTTCACCATTACTCGTCTACCATCAATCAAAATGTGAATATGTCTGTTAGATGGAAAGAATGAAAGGGGAAGAGGGAGGGACGAACACCCACCATTTCCAACAGAAGCGTAAATGCCGATGGCAAATTCTATCACTATCAAGGAGGAAGATTCAGGAACCCTAGAAGACGACGATCGAAGAACGCAGATTTTGGACAAGGGAGAATTGCAGCGGAGGTTCGACGTTTCGTCAACGTGTTTTGTAAATGGCAGCAAAGTCAAAATCATGTTTCTAGAAAGTTGATTCTTTGACTGGATTTCGTATTTTTGTATATGGATTAGGTAAAGACAGGTATGATTTTTTATCACTGCCGTGGAATTATAGAAAACTTAGTCCTTTTTTTCAAAGTGAATTCTCCATAAATTATTGTTATTATTTTTTTTAACAGAAAAACTAACATGTTCATAAACACTATTTTTTTAAGGAGACATGAACCCATGATTCCTTACACATAGACCAAAGACCATTTGATGAATTCTCAATGAATATTCTTATATTTTGGTCTTGACTAAACTGCACAAATGGTCCTTATGTTTAGTTCAAAATTGCCACTTTAGTCCAAAAATGTTTAGACTAGCATCAGAGGTCCAAATTTTTCATTTTGTTGCAAGTTTGGTCCAAAAATTTTGAAACTTTTTATAATGAAGAATTTGCCCCTTATTATTTTATTTTTTATTTTTCTTTTATTACATTAATTAAAAACAATTAAAAATAATACAAAAATAAAAATTTTCTCTCTCTCTCTCTCTCTCTCTCTCTCTCTCTCTCTCTCTCTCTCTCTCTCTCTCTCTCTCTCTCTCTCTCCGTAAAGTTTCAAAAAACATCCCTTTGCCTCTAACAAATAGTCGCCTCCTCCCACAATTTGCTTCCTCCTTTGGCCACCATTTATTCAAGAAACCTCTGCATTCAGCCATCATTTGCACATACTGCTTCAAGAAGAAATCGCCTATTGGATCTACGGAGACGGTCAGATCTTCCCTCTCCTCCGATATTGGTCCCCTTCACAAATAGAGATTAGGCCACCAACTTCATCGTCGTATCCATTAGGATTATATGAACCCCGATGGATGTCCTCGTCGGAGATAGCCTGTAACGACCCAATTTTTACGTCCGAAAATTTCATTTTTAGAATATTACTTTAGAAAACATTAATAATTAAAAACATTGTTTGTTCACACCATAACACATTGCAACCATGTTCTAAAAAGCCACACCATACATCCCATCAAAATATCAGAGTACAGTCCCAGTAAATCTCATAAATGCGGAAACCGAAAAGTGTGTGTATGACGTGCCGCTACCGCGCCGGCCCCTTCCCCTTCGATGCAGAGGTACCTGAAAACAAAACTGTAAACGTAAGCACAAAGCTTAGTGAGTTCCCCCCCCCAACGTACCGCATACCATACAAACACATAACATATATACTGCCAGGCTATTCTGGGGTGCCTGACTACCCGGTACGGCCATTCTGGGGTGCCGACCTACCCATACGGCCATTCTGGGGTGCCGTCTGACCCGTGTCAAGCCATTCTGGGGTGCTGACTACCCATGTCAAGCCATTCTGGGGTGCTGACTACCCATGTCAAGCCATTCTGGGGTGCTGACTACCCATCGGTCCTAACAACCGATCCTCGGGGACTATTTCACCCCCTACTACTACGATCACATATAACATAACAAGCCAGCATGCAAACATATCATCACATACTGTCGGACGTATCTGGGGTGTCCGACTACCCTTCGGTCCTAACAACCGAACTCTACTACTATCACATACAACATATCATGCCAGCATATAACATATCAGGTAGTAGCAAACCTAGATGATATCACAAAGACAATCATCTAACATACAACTCCTACTGGTGGGTCGGCATTGTGGCCGTAGACCCACCGCTACTGGAAGGTAACTCACCTCAAAGTAGCTGCTGAACTGATCGGGAACTAACTGACTGCTGCTGCTCCGGGAGTCCTCCGGCTGCAATTTCCACGACATACTCAATCAAACACTGCTAACTGTCCTTTAGGTAAAATGACCATTTTACCCCTGGATTAACTCTAAGCCAAAGCTGGAGTCAACTTTCAGTTGACCCGACTCGCCGAGTGGATCACCACTCGCCGAGTCCCTAGCAAACCAATGTCCTGGGTCCCTGGTTCTACTCGTCGAGTCGGGCTATGACTCGACGAGTTCACCTTCTAACTGCCATTCAACACCTTCATCCTACTCGCCGAGTTGTATGAACAACTCGTCGAGTTCATCTTCATCCGATGAACACTTTCTGCTAAGACTCGCCGAGTTGTATGAACAACTCGCCGAGTCTGTTCTTGAGCTATGAAGATTGCCTTGGACTCGCCGAGTCAGGGCATTGACTCGCCGGGTCCTAACATGGGTGAGTTCAGCTCCCAACTCACCGAGTCACCCCCTGTGACTCAAGGCTCAACTCGACACATGAAGAAGGGACCAATTCGGTGACTCGCGACCAGACTCGCCGAGTCACCTATGCGACTCGCCGAGTCGTCGCCATGCACTCCTTAAATATACCGATTTGCTCGGTTCCAGACCATGCCATTCATAGATCTGGACTTCTAGGACACGAATCACACGTAAAGTTTCCAACTTTACGTGTGGATATTCACCAATATGGATTATAAGGCTCAAAATGTCTCAAAATGGTAGATCTAGGGCTAACAAGCCTCAAGAGGTCAAAAAGCTAACAGATCTGAGCTCCTGGAGCTCAATCTTACATAGATCCAAAGGCCAAACGCCTTATTACAACATATAATGAACATGCAAACTTGGGGAATTGACCAAGAAGGACCCAAATGAAGTTTTAAGCATAGAATCAAGGGGAAAACGGGTTATACCTCAAAGGAAATGTTGAAATGACCCAAGGATGGCTGATCTCCTTCTCCTCTTCTTGATCTACTCCCCTTACTCTTCAAAACTTTCAAGAACACACCAAGAACACCTCAAACTCTCAAGAAAACAAGGGAAAACGATGTAGGGGGAGTTCTGGGGGTGAATGGGGACGAGTTGGGGCGGAATGAGAGTTTAAATAGGGTGCAAACCCTTGAAACTTAGGGTTTCATCCCGCAGCGGTGACTCGCCGAGTCCAGGATATGGACTCGTCGAGTCGCCTACTTAAAACGCGTCCTGAGTCTCGTCCCTACTCGGCGAGTCGGACCCTATGACTCGCCGAGTCTAAGGCTAAATTAGGGCAATGCTCAAATAAAATTCACATACCGGAAACCAGGTGCTACAAATCTCCCCCACTTATTTTAGACTTCGTCCTCGAAGTCTGCTGCCTGATCCTGAAACAGCTCGGGGTAGTGCTCCATCATCTCGTCTACCGGCTCCCAAGTCCACTCTGAACCCTTGCGGTGCTGCCATTGCACCTTCACTAGCTCCACCCTCTTGTTCCTTAAATCCTTCGACTTCCTGTCGAGGATTGCGACTGGGCGCTCGATGTAGTTCAGGCTGTTATCAACCTGAATATCCTCCAAAGGTACTACTGCAGAATCGTCCACTAGGCACTTCCGCAACTGCGAAACATGGAAAGTGCTGTGGATCTGGCTAAGCTCGGCTGGCAGATCCAGCCTATATGCTACCTTGCCCACCCGGGCTAAGACCCTGAACGGTCCGATGAATCGCGGGCCCAACTTGCCCCGCTTCCTGAATCGGATGACGCCTTTCCACGGCGACACCTTCAGGAGGACCATATTCCCGACCTGGAACTCTAAATCGGATCGACGCTTGTCGGCATAACTTTTCTGTCGACTCTGAGCAGTCTGAAGCCTGCTCCGGACCTGCTGTATCCTCTCAGTCGTCTTGAGCACCACTTCGGTGCTTCCCATAACTCTCTGGCCAACCTCACCCCAGCATATCGGGGTCCTACACCTCCGTCCGTACAACATCTCGAAGGGAGGGCGGTCGATACTCGCGTGATAGCTGTTGTTGTAGGAGAACTCAGCCAAAGGAAGATAGGTATCCCAGCTACCACCGAAATCCAGAACACACGCCCGCAACATGTCCTCCAAAGTCTGGATGGTCCGCTCACTCTGTCCATCTGTCTGCGGGTGAAAGGCGGTGCTGAAATGCAGACGAGTGCCCAACTCGTCATGGAATCTCTTCCAAAACCTGGAAGTAAAACGCACATCCCTGTCCGAGATCACCGATACTGGCACCCCATGCCGTGCCACAATCTCCCTGATATAGATGTCGGCCAATTTCTCGGCCGATATGCTCTCCGGAATCGGAATAAAGTGAGCACTCTTGGTCAATCTATCCACGATGACCCAAATCGAATCCACTCCACGCGCGGTCCTGGGAAGCTTCGTGATAAAATCCATCGTGATATCTTCCCACTTCCACAGTGGAATGTCCAACGGCTGCATCTTGCCATGCGGCCTCTGATGTTCGGCCTTGACCTTCCTGCAGGTCAAGCACCGCTCGACGTACCATGCCACATCCCGCTTCATGCAGGGCCACCAATAGTCTAGACGAAGATCCCTATACATCTTCGTCGCCCCGGGATGAATAGAGAATCGGGACTTGTGCGCCTCCCCCATCAAAATCTGGCGCACGCCCCCGTGATACGGCACCCACACCCTATGGTGTAGTGTCAATAACCCTCGGCTATCATAATCGAAGGAGGAAACCTGACCTACTACGCGCTCGTTCTTCCGATGCTCCTCCTTGATAGCCTCCTGTTGAGCTTCCCGAATCTGCTCCAACAGGGGAGTCACCACAGTCATCCTCAAACAGGCGTCCCTGATCGGCGCCGTCTTGCGGCTAAGCGCATCGGCCACCACATTGGCCTTTCCCGGGTGGTAAAGGATCTCGCAATCATAATCCTTCACCACATCCAACCACCGACGCTGCCTCATGTTCAGATTCGGCTGGTCCATGAGGTACCTCAAGCTCTTGTGGTCCGTGTAGATGGTACACCGAACCCCATAGAGGTAATGTCGCCAAATCTTGAGGGCAAATACCACCGCCCCCAACTCCAAATCGTGCGTCGGGTAGTTCGCCTCGTGAGGCTTGAGCTGCCTCGAGGCGTAAGCAATGACATGCCCCCTTTGCATCAGCACCGCGCCCAACCCAGAAATGGACGCATCGCAATAAACCACGAAATCCTCTACGCCCTCTGGCAGGGCTAAGATCGGCGCCTCACACAATCTCTGTCTCAGCGTCTCAAATGCAGCCTGCTGCTCGGGTCCCCACCGAAAGACCACGGCTTTCTTCGTCAACCGCGTCAGGGGCACGGCTATCTTGGAGAAATCCTGGATAAATCTCCGATAGTAGCCTGCCAATCCTAGGAAGCTCCGAATCTCAGATGGGGACTTCGGAACTTCCCATCTCATCACGGCCTCGACCTTGGCCGGATCGACCAGAATCCCGTTCTGGTTGACGAGGTGCCCCAGAAATTGCACCTCGCGCAACCAAAACTCACACTTGGAGAACTTGGCATACAAGCTCTCCCTCCTCAGGGTCTCTAACACCTCTCTCAAATGCTCCTCATGTTCCTCCCGGGTCTTGGAATAAACCAAGATATCATCGATAAAGACTATCACAGACCGGTCCAACATCGGTCTGCATACACGGTTCATGAGGTCCATGAACGCGGCAGGAGCATTGGTGAGCCCAAACGGCATCACCACAAACTCGTAATGGCCATAGCGCGTCCGAAACGCGGTCTTCTGCATATCCTCCTCCCTGACCCTCATCTGATGATAACCCGAACGCAAATCAATCTTGGAGAACCAAGATGCTCCCTGAAGCTGGTCAAAGAGGTCATCAATCCTCGGAAGCGGGTAACGGTTCTTCACCGTTACCTTGTTCAGCTCTCGATAATCTATACACATCCGATGCGACCCATCCTTCTTCTTCACAAACAGAATCGGGGCTCCCCAGGGCGAACTGCTCGGCCGAATAAATCCCTTGTCCAGCAGCTCCTGCAGCTGCGTAGACAACTCCTGCATCTCGGGAGGAGCCAACCGATACGGTGCTTTGGCTATCGGAGCCGCACCGGGAACGAGGTCAATCCTGAACTCCACCTGTCGCTCCGGAGGTATCCCAGGTAGTTCCTCCGGAAAAACATCAGCAAAATCTCGAACCACCGGGACCTCGCTCACGGTCGCCTTACCCGCCTCCCGGGTGTCCATCACGTACGCGACATAACCCGCGCATCCCTGCTGAAGGTAGCGCCTAGCCCTCGCTGCTGAACATACAGTGGGTCCACACTGCGGCCGCTCTCCATGAATCACTAACTCTCCCCCGCTTGGGGTCTTGACTCGCACTAGCTGCTGTGCGCAATCTATCACTGCCCCATTAGGGCTCAACCAATCCATACCAATAATCACCTTGTTCCCACGCAATGGAATGGGAACCAAGTCTACCAGGTAACACTCCTCAAACAGTCGCAGGACACAATCTCGAAACACCATCGATGCTCGCACCGATCGATCATCGGCAATCTCTACCTCTAACGGGCAATCTAACTCGCCTGAAGTCTCATGAAATCTCTTGCTAAGAGCAAGAGAAACGAACGATCGGGATGCACCCGAGTCGAACAATACCTGAACCGGGATGCCGTTCACATGGAACGATCCTAATACACATGTATACACACGGAGCACATATCAATATCATAACAACGTAAAATAAAAGATAGAAGGAAGGAATCATACCCGTCACCACATCGGGCGCGGCGCGTGCCTCCTCGGCAGTCAACTGAAATGCCCGACTCCTCACCACTGGAGCCTCTGCCTTGCCCTGACGGCCATCCGTGATCCGCAGGGTTGCTGGAGTTGGCGCCTTCACTGGCGCTGAGGCTGTCAACATGGGGCAATTGGCCTTCTTGTGGCCCCTCTGGTTGCAGTGGAAACACAGCAACTCCGACGTCTGAATAACGGTCGCAGGAGCAGTGCAATCCCTGCTGATATGCCCAAACTTGCCGCACTTGTAGCAGCCTGACGATCCCATCCTGCACGCCCCCTCGTGCGGCCTGCCGCACCTCCTGCAGCGGCTCGGTCCCGACTGGCCTTTCGGCCTCCCATCTGATCCCTTGGGCTTCTTCCCCGAAGCCCCCGATGACTGACCATCCTCAAGTTTCCGTTTCCGGATGTGCTCCAAATCTATCTCTCTCTCCCTAGCCCTGGCAACCATGGAGTCCAGGGTAGGGCAAGCCGAAAAACTAACATGCTCCCGAATGTCAGCTCGTAGCATATCGTGGTAACGAGTCCTCCTCATATCCTCGTCACCTGCGTACTGGGGCACCAATAAAGCCCTCTCCCGAAACTTGGCGGTGATCTCCGCCACGGTCTCTGTCGTCTGCCTCATGTCTAAGAACTCCCTGGCCAGCTGCTGAAGCTCGACCGCTGGCGCAAACTCTGCCCTGAACCTAGCCACAAAGTCCGACCAGGTCATTGCCTCGATAGCCGGGGCTCCCATCGAGTCACCCACTGACTCCCACCAATCTCGGGCCCGGTCCCGTAAACACCCTGCTGCGTACCTCACCTTCGACCCCTCGGGGCAGAAGCTGATCAACTGGGCGGACTCGATATCCGCAATCCACCGCCTGGCGACAATGGGGTCCTTCACCCCATGGAAATCCGGCGCACCACTGCTCCTGAAGTCCTTGAAGGACAGTGTGCGAGATCCTGACTGGCTAGAGGCCAAGTCGCTCCTGAATGCCCGTAGGCGATCCTCCATCATCTCCACGATCCCTTCCTTGATCGACCCAAAGATGATGGGGGTCGACTCAAGGATGCCCCTAGTGATCTCCGACGTGATGAACTCACGTAGCCTCTCCTCAATCGGCTCGGTACCAGATCCCGAACCTGACCCCTCTCCTGACCCGCCATCTGTCGGTCTTGGTCGAAGTACCACCATTCTGCAAAACATCAATAATAATCCTTAGTGGTACTGCTACTTTCTGAGGGATCTCGACTACTTACAGGTTCCTTGGTCTCGTCTTGGCCTTCCTCGGCTCGGGTACGGATCCTCTGCTTTCAGTAGTACGGGCCCATACTACCTTCCACATCTATCCGTACCTTCTCCGAGGAATTCCTCGACTCCACCAACTCCCCTCTACTACTGCTACTCTCCGATATCCTCACCCTAGGCTTGCCCTAGGAAGAACTCGAGCTCAACACAACTGGTCCTCAGCTGCTGTAGGTCTCCTCATAATGCCAGTTAGCCACCACCTAAACACCATCACATGTAATGAGGATTAGATAATCCTTCAAGTAAAAGATCCGTCCCTACAACGGTTGGACTCAAACAAGAGCTGCGCAATAGGGCCAGTTCCAACACTTTGGGATTATTCAACCCTGATTACATGTGGCGTGACGTGTTTACCTAGTGGCTCATCCCCATTACTCAGAATCCCACCAAGCACGAAGCAAGCAGCATTCGGATAAGGAAAACAGACTCAAGCCAAAACTGTTCTTAGAACAAGAAACGACACTTAACATAGGATGCTAAGCTCATACTATCAGGCATAACCTAAACAGGCTACCCTACTGCTGTCTACTCAATTCTAGCATGCAATATTCAATAAGCTGTAACAAACAAACAGGCACATAAGGCATCACTCCTAGATCCTTAGCCTATTCTAGCATGCAATATTCGTAAAGCTGATAAACATAACATAAACTTGTATGGGTACTAGGGGGAATACTTACTTGAGCTCGGCCGGTCGCGCACGTCACACACTTTACTCTTTCTCGTGACTCTTTTCCGGGTTTTAAAGAATAATTTCTTTTGGAAATTTTTTTTTTTTTTTTTTTTTTTTTTTTTCAATCCCTCGGTTTGAGTCCAAACACTCCCGAAGGCGTGTCCGAATCCCTCAAACCAGGGCTCTGATACCAACTTGTAACGACCCAATTTTTACGTCCGAAAATTTCATTTTTAGAATATTACTTTAGAAAACATTAATAATTAAAAACATTGTTTGTTCACACCATAACACATTGCAACCATGTTCTAAAAAGCCACACCATACATCCCATCAAAATATCAGAGTACAGTCCCAGTAAATCTCATAAATGCGGAAACCGAAAAGTGTGTGTATGACGTGCCGCTACCGCGCCGGCCCCTTCCCCTTCGATGCAGAGGTACCTGAAAACAAAACTGTAAACGTAAGCACAAAGCTTAGTGAGTTCCCCCCCAACGTACCGCATACCATACAAACACATAACATATATACTGCCAGGCTATTCTGGGGTGCCTGACTACCCGGTACGGCCATTCTGGGGTGCCGACCTACCCATACGGCCATTCTGGGGTGCCGTCTGACCCGTGTCAAGCCATTCTGGGGTGCTGACTACCCATGTCAAGCCATTCTGGGGTGCTGACTACCCATGTCAAGCCATTCTGGGGTGCTGACTACCCATCGGTCCTAACAACCGATCCTCGGGGACTATTTCACCCCCTACTACTACGATCACATATAACATAACAAGCCAGCATGCAAACATATCATCACATACTGTCGGACGTATCTGGGGTGTCCGACTACCCTTCGGTCCTAACAACCGAACTCTACTACTATCACATACAACATATCATGCCAGCATATAACATATCAGGTAGTAGCAAACCTAGATGATATCACAAAGACAATCATCTAACATACAACTCCTACTGGTGGGTCGGCATTGTGGCCGTAGACCCACCGCTACTGGAAGGTAACTCACCTCAAAGTAGCTGCTGAACTGATCGGGAACTAACTGACTGCTGCTGCTCCGGGAGTCCTCCGGCTGCAATTTCCACGACATACTCAATCAAACACTGCTAACTGTCCTTTAGGTAAAATGACCATTTTACCCCTGGATTAACTCTAAGCCAAAGCTGGAGTCAACTTTCAGTTGACCCGACTCGCCGAGTGGATCACCACTCGCCGAGTCCCTAGCAAACCAATGTCCTGGGTCCCTGGTTCTACTCGTCGAGTCGGGCTATGACTCGACGAGTTCACCTTCTAACTGCCATTCAACACCTTCATCCTACTCGCCGAGTTGTATGAACAACTCGTCGAGTTCATCTTCATCCGATGAACACTTTCTGCTAAGACTCGCCGAGTTGTATGAACAACTCGCCGAGTCTGTTCTTGAGCTATGAAGATTGCCTTGGACTCGCCGAGTCAGGGCATTGACTCGCCGGGTCCTAACATGGGTGAGTTCAGCTCCCAACTCACCGAGTCACCCCCTGTGACTCAAGGCTCAACTCGACACATGAAGAAGGGACCAATTCGGTGACTCGCGACCAGACTCGCCGAGTCACCTATGCGACTCGCCGAGTCGTCGCCATGCACTCCTTAAATATACCGATTTGCTCGGTTCCAGACCATGCCATTCATAGATCTGGACTTCTAGGACACGAATCACACGTAAAGTTTCCAACTTTACGTGTGGATATTCACCAATATGGATTATAAGGCTCAAAATGTCTCAAAATGGTAGATCTAGGGCTAACAAGCCTCAAGAGGTCAAAAAGCTAACAGATCTGAGCTCCTGGAGCTCAATCTTACATAGATCCAAAGGCCAAACGCCTTATTACAACATATAATGAACATGCAAACTTGGGGAATTGACCAAGAAGGACCCAAATGAAGTTTTAAGCATAGAATCAAGGGGAAAACGGGTTATACCTCAAAGGAAATGTTGAAATGACCCAAGGATGGCTGATCTCCTTCTCCTCTTCTTGATCTACTCCCCTTACTCTTCAAAACTTTCAAGAACACACCAAGAACACCTCAAACTCTCAAGAAAACAAGGGAAAACGATGTAGGGGGAGTTCTGGGGGTGAATGGGGACGAGTTGGGGCGGAATGAGAGTTTAAATAGGGTGCAAACCCTTGAAACTTAGGGTTTCATCCCGCAGCGGTGACTCGCCGAGTCCAGGATATGGACTCGTCGAGTCGCCTACTTAAAACGCGTCCTGAGTCTCGTCCCTACTCGGCGAGTCGGACCCTATGACTCGCCGAGTCTAAGGCTAAATTAGGGCAATGCTCAAATAAAATTCACATACCGGAAACCAGGTGCTACATAGCCGAGTCGCCGCCGCCTAAACGAACTCTAGAAAACCCTAGCTCTGGTGACGAACAAACCCTAGATTCGGTGAACTCCATTGGTCCTAGATTCCGGGGGGAATTTAATCGAGTGCTCCCATTTGCGGTTTTCTAGTGGTGTCGTGGTGGAGAACAAGGCTAGGCGATTTCCTCCATTGATTTAATTAGGTATGGATATGTCTTTGATTTCATCATGAACGAGTGCTTGTTTGATTTCTGATTTTTGACGTGAATTGGAACCACCAACACATTCTGGCTATAATTTACACATATGCACCTTAATTAAAGGAAATACGAGGATCCTTGAGAGATATGATCGATCTTAGATAGGAAAAGGTTTAACTGCGATTCATGAGATGGAAGGAGGGAAAGCAAACACGCAAATGATATAAGAGAAGAAAGGGGTTAACAAAGTTTGTGGTTCTAAATTTTTAAACTTCTGATCGATTGTTTGTTATTTTTTTTTTATTTTAGAGAGTATGAGTTTGATTTATATGTATCGATCCACAGTTATGTGTTTTTTTTTTTAATTTTAGTGTGTATCTATATGTGAACGGTGTTTGTGGTTTGAGTTAGAGGAAAAAGATAGAATGAAGAAGACGATGAGAGAGAGAGAGAGAGAGAGATCTTTTTAATTTATTTTTTTATTTTTTTCAATCATAAAAATATTTAAATTAATAAAAAAATAAAAAAAACAAGGGCAAAATCGTCATTATAAAAAAGTTCAAAGCAAATTGGACTAAAATCGCAACAAAATGAAAAGTTTGGACTTCTGGTGCTAGTCCAAACTTTTTTGGACCAAAGTAGCAATTTTGAGTTAACCACAGGGACCATTTGATGAATTCTCCAAAAATATTCTTATATTTTGGTCTTATAGTTAATTTAATTTTTATATATTAATTTTGAATTAAGTCTTAATTACTAATTAGTTTATTTAAAACGGGGTACTTAATGGGTGACCTGGTATAGAACCGGTAAAGTGCTTATGTGGCACACCACATGTGGAATATTAGGTAAATAAATGAGGGTTTTTACCCTTCCATTCTTACGATTGGTGAAACACGAGAGAAAGAAGCAATGGTTTGAGGTTTAACAGAGAGAAATGAATAAAGTATAGTGTTCATGAATGTGAAATTGGAGGAAAGTAACTAGTAACTACAATTTTGAAGAATACGAAAAGGAAATGCTAGTCATTGAGCTGATAGATATGGAATTGTAAGACAATTTCAAGGCACAAGGTAAAGGTAAAGAGAGATGCAAAAATGCTTTCTTCAACTTTTCTTTTGATTATGAAGACAATGAAGTCGACGTCGATGAAGAAAATGACGCTTCTGATGAAGATGAAGATGGATTTGGGTCATAAGAGGAAATCGATGATACGACAGGAACCAATGTCCTTGATTTGGGAGATGTGGGTGGTGTAAATTTGTCCATTCATAATCCATCGGTCAAGTGGAATAAGAGACAAAATTGCAAAAATTATCCATGTGTTTGTCAAAATTATGTGGTTTCGGTCCAAAAAAGTTTGATGATGCAGTAACGATCCAATTTTAGATACCTTGTGTGGTTTTGGTCCCTATGGTTATCATTTCTTGTGGTTTTGGTCCATACCCTACCTAAAATGATGATTATGCCCTTAACTAATTCTCTTTATAATTTTTTTAATTGATTTCTTATTTTTTTTAATTAAAAAAACAAAAAAAACCCACCCAACCCCCCCCCCCCCCTCTCTCTCTTTCTCTCTCCTTCTCTCTCTCTCTCTCATGTTGGTAAATACCCACCACCGACCACCACATTCGACTTTCAACCCACCACCTCCACCATCGTCGGCTACCACCACCTCAAACACTTCAATTAACCGCCGCAGCCACATCTCATCCATAAAAATCCTCACCTTCGGTTGGCCTCTAAGTCTTTTTTGGCAAGATAAAGTTAAGGGGATCATTGATCTTGGTATTTTGTTGTTTCCTAGATCCCCAATTAACCCAACTCAGTTATTCACCAAATCATTCGGAGATGATTTATATATATCTCAATTCCAGGTTCTTCTTCTTCTTCTTTCTTTCACCGTGTTTATATAGAGATGTATTTTGTAAAGTTTAGTAAACTAATACACGATTTAGGAAGAGAAAATAGGGCTTTTACAAAATACGATTGGTTGACTGTAATCAATAAGTTTTTGTTCATCAACCATAGTGATGTACTGGTAGTACCTCCTGGAATTGAGATTATTGGTCACTTGGAAAACCCTTCATTTCCTCCATGGATTAGTGAAGATAAGCTTCAAATGTATGTGTGTGATTCTCTCATACACCATCTTGGATGGTTGCCTTCAACAAGATCGGGAAGCAAAGTCCTATGAGAACAAGAACAAACCAAATTTGCATTAGCAAAACTCGATATTCCTTCCAGTGAAATTAATAATCTGAAATCGATGAAACTAGAAAAAATGATGATGTTCATGTGAAGTTCTGAGATTCCAGATAAACAAAAGATGATGGCACCGATATCTTTGTTTTTCAGATATCAATGTTACCACCGCCACCGTTGGAATAGCCTTAACTCTAGCGTTGATTTGAAAAACTCCTTTGATTAATAACCCTGGAACCAGGAAGCGTCCGATGATTTCTAGGTGGAGATGGAGGTGGATGCAGGTGGTGGTGGCACTCGGAAAACTTCTAGTGCATGTGACAACCGAGAGGTTTTTGTTACTGATCACCATTAGGAGAGAGTAGGAAAATAGATGTAATAGCTTAGTATTGTAATATTTGATTTTTAAGGTAATAAGAATCAAATGAGCCATTACATTTATTTGTTAAACACGTCAATTACGCTAAAAAATTAGTGTCCAAAAAGTTGTGCCGTTTTCTAAGCAGGTTAACATACTTGGATAGTACTCGTTAACGTGATATCAAGGATATAAGATTCGTAAAAATCCGACTACAAAGGAAAGAGTTATGGATTTTATAAAAATAGAAATCAACCGCGTAGTTAAAACTAATTACGTCAAAATGGTACTTAGAGATTGTTTGAGTTTTGACTAAAGTGCAAAAAGGAATTTCGTAGTACTCCTCAAGATATAAACTTTAGGAAAAAGTTTGCCAAAACAGGGGTCCGTGTGAGAGAGATATGATTTTTGTAAAATCATTTAGTTTTACCCATGTTAGGCATGAAAATGAAAGTCAAAACTAGTCAAAACAACCTACATGAGAGTTGAGTACCTATTAAGATCATCACATCGATATAGAGATGTACCGTCCGAGTCGCCAGGTATGGGTTAATGATTCAATCTATTTTAATTCAAGTAAAAAGGTGGTGGAGGACTCGTGAGTACATTGGGCGTACTCAAGTCAGGAGCCCTAATTTTTAGGATTTGCACCCTATTTAAAGAACTTATGTCCCTCAAGTCCTTTACCTTCTCAGCCTCCACTCCCCTTTTAGTATCATTGTCGAACCCTAGCATTCTTGAATGCATCTTTGAGCTTACCTTGGGTACTTTGGTGTTCTTTGGTGGTTTTGAAGAAGAGTGAGGTTTGGGAAGAAGCAAAGGAGAAGAAGGAGCTTGTAGATCCAGAGGTTATGCACCCTTTCTAGCCTATTGAAAGTATAAAGTTTTAACCTTGATCATTACAAGTTGGGATCTAGGTTTAGGGTAGAATATGGCATCTTTTGGTCCCATAGCTTGGTTTCTTGGAGTCTGAGCAACTCTAGGCCATTTGAGTTGTCCTTTTGGACTCTTGGAAGTGTTTTGATTCATAAAAATCAGATCTTAGTGGTTAAGACTCAACCAAGGAACTGTTAGTAGCCATACAAGTGAGTTAATGGACTTAATTCATGGTTTGAGCCCCATCCATGCATGCAAAAGCATAAAGTTTGCAACTTTATGGCTCAAGACATTATTTTGAGCTTGGATCTAAGTTTTAGACGTAAATGCTGAATAGATTAAGACATGGGAATGAGAATGGGCTGACTGGCCAATATGCTGGCTCAAATACGCTGCGCATACTGGGTCAGTGTCCCGACTCTGAATGGTCATCAACGTACTTTAGGCATACGATCCATGTACACCGCACATACGCAGTCTGTGGGCTTAGATAATTTTTGGGTTCAATTAGTGTTGGGCTTTTGGATTTGTTTAGGTTGGGCCTCAGGCCACCTGTTGTAACATGACATTTTTGGGCCTAATGCCATGTTAGGTGTTCTTGGGTCATATAGGGCCTTAGAGGACTTATAGTTGGGTTTGGATGCCTTTTTGGACTTTGTATGGATTTGGGCCTTGAAGGGAGGGAGGCACATTGAAGCAAGAATAAAGAAGCCCCTTTTGTCTTAAGTCAAGAAGTAGGGTTGGGACCTTTGAGTTAAAGTGTGGCCTAATTTCTAATTAGGGTTTTATGCTTGTGCATTAGAAAGAGGTTTCGCGAGTCATCCGCTGAGTGCAATTTGATATCTTCAATCTAAGGTGAGTTTTCCTTCACAATATCTATGGGTCGAAGGCACCAAGGTCGGCCCACTAGTTTATGATATAATGTGATGATTG
This sequence comes from Lactuca sativa, assembly GCF_002870075.4. Classification (NCBI taxonomy): domain Eukaryota; kingdom Viridiplantae; phylum Streptophyta; class Magnoliopsida; order Asterales; family Asteraceae; genus Lactuca; species Lactuca sativa. The sequence goes on from NC_056631.2 coordinate 147,936,935, forward strand.
TCTTTGTGACAATTTTCAGTTATGCATGTATTTTCTTGATGACTATGTGATTCCTATTATGATATTATGTGATAGTAGTAGGGGTGAAATAGACTCTGTATCCGGTTGAACTAGATCGAAGGGGATTGCAAGCACCCATGTATTATTGATAGTATCCGATTGAAATAGATCGAACAGGCAGGCAAGCACCCATATAAGCTTAATAGTATTTGGTTGAAATAGACGGAAGGGGTTGGCAAGCACCTAGATATGTTTGACAGTATGTTTGTTTTGTATATGGTATTTTGGGGGAACTCACTAAGCTTTGTGCTTATAGTTTTCAGTTTCTATTTTAGGTAGTTCTAGTTCGAAAGGGAAGGGCCCGACCTGATCGGACCGCATCACCCTATGATTTTTGCATTTAGAGATTTTGGGAAAATTTTACTTTGATAACATGTTACTATGATACTCTTTTGACTATTTTGATTTTAGTGCTTTATGATTGAATGAAATTAAAAGCAAAAATTTTATTCGTATTTCTAGGATGTTACAAGTATGTATTAGAGCCTTGGTTTGAGGGATTCAGACATACTTTCGGGTGTGCTTGGACTCAAATAGAGGGTTTGGTTGGTTTTTCATAAAAATAAACATTTTAATCTAAGTATTTTTAATAAAAGACAAGGGTTGTGATGCGTGCAATTAGCCAAACTCAAGTAAGTCTTCCCAAAATACCCATACACGTTATATGTTTTATGTTATGATATGAGAATTGCATGCTAGATTAGGCGATAAGGATCTACTTATAATTGCATGATAGAATGCTAGGAGAGATGCTTTTATGTGCCTATATGTATGAGCTTTTAGATTTGCATGCTAGTATCATATCAGTTATTTGTTAGAATGGCATGTATAGGATATGTTTTGAGTTGAATTGTCAGATGCTCGAATGTTGCATGCGTTGTGCTTTAGGAAATTTATGGGTACTAGCTAATTAGTGGATGAATGCATTAGGTTACATATTATTATGATTGGATATTTTAGAAGGATAGGTTTAACTCTATTGTGCAACTCTTGTTTGAGTCCAAATGTTGTAGTGTGGGACCTATCATTCAAAGAATTATCTAGTACTAGTAGTATGTAATTATGTTCATGCAGTAGTTAGGTAGTATTTGTAGAAGTTCCTTCTACAACTGATATCAAAGAAGGGTGAGGAAGGGAGTCTTAGGGAGTCCTTATAAGATGCTTGGGTGCATAGGACACCTTATAGTTTTAGGAATGTATCAGTTAGGGAGAGTGACTTGGAGGAGTCGGGGTAGTCCTTGAGGAGTGTATAAATAGGTGTGAAAGGTAGTATTGGACCCGTATTACTGAAAGCACATGATTTATACCCAAGACCAGGAAGATCACGATGAATCTAGGGAACTCGAGAGTGTGAACCGTATCGTGTGTTTTCTAATCGTTTATATGGTTATGTTTCATTATGGTGGTGACACGTCACAGAGCAGGGGGTTCAGGATCTGCATCTGGTTCAGGCATGGGCACCGAACCGATTGATGAGGAATTACACGAGTTCACTGCGTCAGAGATTACTATAGGCATCCTTGATGCGACTATGGTGATGTTTGGGTCGATCAAGGAGGGTATCATGGAGCTGATGGAGGATCGCCTTTGGATCTTCAGGGCCGATTTCGCCACTAGCCAGTCGAGGGCCCACACATTCTCCTTTAAGGATTTCAGAGGATGTGGGGAACCAAATTTTTTTGGGTGAAGGACCCCATCACATCCAAGCGTTGTATAGCCAAGATTGAGTGTGATTAGATGACGAGCTTCTACTAAAGGGGTCGAAGGTCAGGTTCGTTGCTGGATGTTAGAGGGAGCAAGCTTGGGATTGGTGGGAGGAGGTCGGATATGCTTTCGGAGCCCCGACCATTGAGGCCATGACCTGGCTAGATTTTGTGACCCGGTTTCAAACAGAGTTTGCACCGGATTTTGAGGTGCAGTAGTTAGCCAGGGAGTTTCCGGCAGACGACTAAGAATATCGACGAGATTACTGCCAAGTTCAAGGAGAGGGAATTGTTGGTATCTCAGTATGAAACTGATGAGGAGATGAGGAAGATCCGATACCATGATATGCTGAGATCTGTCATTAGGGAGTTCATTAGTTTTTTTGCCTGTCCAACTCTAGATAATATGATATCCAGGGCATGGGAGCAAAGGATTGATCTGGAGGACATAGGGAAGAGGAAGGTGGAGCCTTGGCAGACAGTTGGGGGTTTCAATGAAGAAACCCAAGGGTTTTGACTCTATGTCAAAGAGCCAGCAGGGCCGGAGTCGCTGTGGAAAATACAACAGGTCTCATGATGGGATTTTCAAAGCAGGTCATTCGGGTTGCTACAAGTGCGGCAAGTCAGGGCACTTTAGCAAAGATTATACCGCTACTATCACCACCACACATACATCAGATTTGATTTGCTTTCATAGCAATCAGAAGGGCCACAAGAAGGCCAACTTCCTGAGTCAAGCATCAAGAGGACCAGTAGTAGCACCTGCTCTAGTGACCCTACATATTATAGATGACTATCAGGGAAAGGTGGATGCGCCTGCGGTGAGGAGTAGGGCTTTTCCGCTAACTGCCAAGGAGTCACATGCTGCACTAGATGTGGTGACAAATATGTCTTTTCTCCTTAACTCTTCATTTATGCTGATTTCTCAGCTTATATTTGTGTGTTTTTTTGGATTGTTCCTTGTGAACGACATCTCTTCTTTGATATTATTTGATTCGGAGGCTACCCAATCTTTCGTGTCTCTTGCGCTTAGCAAGAGGTTTGTTGGAGCTCCGAGTGAGCTGGATCATCCATTAGAGGTTTAGATTGTGGATGATCGATCTGTCTAAGTATCGAGGTTTCATCAGGATTGCGTTCTAGAGATTTTTAGCGAGCGGTATCTGATTGACTTAGTTCCCATTCCATTACACGAGAACACAGTTATAGTGGGGATAGATTGTCTGAACCTGAATGGGGTGGTGATTGATTGTGAGTGTCAGATGGTATGTGTTTGGACCCCTAGTGGGGAGATTTAGTGGTCCATGGAGAGGGCACTCAATGCGGGCCGCACTTATCCTCAGCCGCTAGGGCCAGACACTATCTTCATCAGGGTTGTTCCGGGTTTGCTGCCTATGTTATGGATACCTGAGAGAAAGGTAAGGTGTCAGTTAATAATGTGCCGATTGTACAAGAGTACCAGGATGTGTTTCCGAAGGATTTGCCTGGGTGCCTTTGGAGAGACATATGGAGTTACGGATCGACTTGGTTGTCACACCCCCGAACCAGACGGCGGAAACGTCCAAGGGCTATTGTGACTCAATTGAATACCATCACAATGAATATACATGAATCATAACATCATTCATCACCATGCATTGAAATATTACAACCGGTATTTTTTACATTCAGTACATTGTTTCAAAACATTACAATTCCAAAACATAAACCGTTCGATATTATTTAAACAAACATCATGACATAACTGGACACATTTTTCTTCGATTTACCTGTTACCTGAGAATACAAGTATTTTGGAAAACGTCAACATATGAAATGTTGGTCAGTTCATAAGTAAGGTTTGAAAAGAAATGATTTGTATAGTTTTGAAAACCTCAGAAAATCCGATATTTTCTAAAAAAATGTTGTATATGAGAAAAAGTGTGAAGATCCGTAAGTATGCTTGTTGATTATTATAAACGTGAATAAATGTTAGACTTTGTATGTATATCCCATAATCAAGAGTGTTGAATTTCCCAGGGAAAACCCGATGTTTTCCCAATACATGAAATTACGTGGCTTAGTTAGTATTATTTCGATACGACGTTGTTTGCTATAATTCCAGGTGACATTGGATTAATTATGGGTTGTGAGTCGTTATAATCATGCATTAATGAAAAGACTAGTTTACAACTATACAAACGATCCCTTAGGCGTCGTCCGTACTACTCACTTAATCCAACCACCCTGACTTCTCATAGCCCCACAACCGAGGAGAAAAGAGGGTGCGAAGCCCCCGTTATTTCCATAAGTCATTCAAGGCTATCGTGAATGCGAAAGGCACTTGGCCCGACTCGCATTTGACTTCTCGACTTTGCTAGCAATACCAAAGGACCCTTGGGGCCCAACAGCACAATAAAGCTATTCAAAGTCCTTTTACACAGAATTAGGTCATATAAGGCCCAATAACATGTAAGCGCGTTCCCTTCGGGCCTAAAGATCATGTCATTGGGCTAGCTAGGCCCAACAAACATGATTTGAACCTTTTGAGCCCAAAGATGGAGTATTGACTTCTTGTAAACTTCTGCGTGTGTATTGAAGTGTCATTGTTTATTGATTTTTGATTCGTTATTGATTCGAGACCGAATCAATTCGTTTGGTAACGATTTTTGGTGTTGAAGGTGTATTTATTATTACGTTTCGCCGGTAGACGTAATACTCGTATTTTTATTTTAAGGGATCCATTGTTTTAAGAATGTGAGTTTATCTTCTTAAGCCCTTCCTCGGATAAAATTTGCACTTTTAACCCTTTGAGTATAAAAGAATTTCCGGTTTAGTCCTTAAACTATTTTTCTTGACACTATAGTATCAAAACTTATTGGAAAGACATTTTTAGCACAAATTTACTTGATAAACAGCTTAAGTCCTTCAAAAATGAAATTTTTTCGGTTGAAACCTCCATTTTCGCAACTTTTACAATTTTGACCCAAAATGAATTTTTTTTGCATCTTTGGTCCCTTTTTAATTGGAAAAGCATTTTTGACCCTTGAAATAGATTTGGTACGCTAGTAATCCCCTGTTTTACAGAAATGTGCAGTTTTAACCCCTCCAAATCAAAATTTTCGCAATTTGGGGCTTTATTGGGCCGAAAAGCCCATTTTGGCCCATTATGTTTAAATTTCACATTTTTAACCCTTCAAAAGTGTTAATATTCAGAAAATACGTATTAGAAACTGTTTAGTCTCATCTCAACCTTCAGAATCTATATTTTGTTGTTTTGAGCCCCTTAGTTTTGTATTTTAGCATTTTGAGCCCAAAAATGGGTTTTAAGTCCAAAAATGTTCATATTAACCAACTTAGTTATTTTTCTAGACTTGATTAGTGTGAAATGATATAAGTTATACTTATTTCATTCATCATATTGTAGATCTCGGTTTTTAGGTTCTTTTGGCTAGTATAAACATCACAATCACATAAGACCATACATATAAGCATAAAAATCACACAAGGCATACATATACTCATAGATCTACACATTTGCTTGTATTCTCCCCCACAAAACTTATAAAAAACGAAAAAGAGGGGGTATGAAGCTCACCTTTGGGTGTGGTTTCGGTTTTGGAAGGAAAAATGAGAAGATTTCGACCTTAGCAACCTTCCTTGGAAGATTTCAAACTTGAATGCTTCTAAGGTGCTAGATCATAAGTTTGAATAAATTAAGAGATAATTTTTGAATGAAATGAAATAGTTAGCTTATGGATCTAAGCAATATCTTACCTTATATGATGATTTTTACAGAAGAAATCCCTTGAACACCTCTTAGATCTCGAATTTATGGAGAAGAAATGATAGAGTTTCTTGAGAGAATTGTGAGTGAATTGTGTGTGTGTGTGTGTGCTTGGATTCGGCCGAGAGCAAGAGAGAGAGGGAGGAGAAGAGAAGTGCTTGCATGGGAAGATGAGATTGCATGGATGTTTGAAGTGCAAAATCTTAGATATCCTCCATATAAAAATGAGGTGGCAAGCAAAGTCAACCCTTCTTCTTGGGTTTGTAGTTTGGGCCGAGAGATAGAGAAGAGAGATGGAGATTTGGCCCTTTTATGTTTAAGTCCATAATATGGAGCCCAAGCTAATGGTTTTCGCCCCATTGGCCCTTTTTGAGTAATTCATGGCCCAAATAAATATAAATATGATTCTTATGGCCCATTAGGGCTAATTAGGTTAGTTATGGCCCAATGAGGTCCATTAAGGTGTTTTATTTCATTCTAGGCCCAATATGGCCCAAAATGTTAAAATGAATGAAAGTGAGTCCAATTAGAGCCCATTTAAGAGTTCTAAGCCCAAGATGGTCAAATTGGAAGCTTATTGGTCCATTGGGCCCAATAGGGAAGTCCTAGTCCAAAATGGACTTAAACAAGAACTTCTAGGGTTTCCAATTGCTTATTGACTACTTGAAATGCTTGTATGAGGTGTTTGATTGAAATTCTGTTGTTATAGAGTATGCATCATACATGCTCTCATGTCTTTGATTCATAATTTGGCTTAAGTGTTGTAGTTACAAGGCACAAAAATTTCTAGTTGTGACATTGGTTCCTGGTGCAGTGAGAGATCCCTTATCTAAACTTTACCATGTTACTCGAAACATGCTACATGCATATTCATAAATATAATTTACATTGATGGTATAAATACTAAGAAGCATGGATACAAACCAACTATTAAGCTTTTTACAAAATTTCATAATTAGTAGTACAAAATACATAACTACCTAGGAATTTATAATTCATATACATATATAAACACTAAGCACAAAAGTAACAGTATTAACTAGTCTAAATCTTCCAACAGAACATGTATATATTGGATGTTTATCACCTGAAATAATTAAACACTGAGAGGGATAAGCGGGTGATGCTTCGTGAGTTCAAAAATAGATGCAATACAATGCTATATATATATATATATATATATATATATATATATATATATATATATATATCAATATGAAATAAGAATAGATAAACAAAGAACAACAAAGGCATATATATGTATCATATGACAGGCTTTCCATATCAACTAATGATTAGATTCAAAGATTTACAATCAATAAGACATAATAATTTCAACATGATATACATCATAAGACTTCATCCCAAGGGGCACAGAAAATAAACAAATTCTGATTATCATTTTGCTAGAATATACAGGCTTTCAGCCCTACCTATCCCGATGCCTATACCAAAAGTGATACGAGACATGATCTACATGGCCAAAGGCATAAAACCAATACCAGAATAATACGAGACATGCTCTACATGACCAAAGGCTCAATGACAATACCAGAATAATACGAGACATGCTCTACATGACCAAAGGCTCAAAGACAATACCAAAATAATACGAGACATGCTCTACATGATTAACGGTATAAAACCAATATCAGAATATCACAGGAAAGCACATTGCACATATAACACATAACATACAATTGTCCCTATATTGAACTCACCGTGAAATAACCAAATGATAAAATGGTAATTTGGACAGCACTTTGTTTCTAGAAATGACTTTTTGTTGAAAATCGGGCTTCACGTGGGCAGAGTTTCAACTAAAAATATGCTTTTATCAGGGTCTTTGGGTGCTTTGGGACTTGCTTCGGGTGTTGGGGTGGTTTCCTAGGCTTTGGGGGTGTTAGGATAGTTTGAGAGAGAGTTTAGGTGTAAAAAGGATAATTTTTGTAAACAAATCGGGTAGCCTCACACTTCTATTTATAGTGGACGAAGCCTAGCATTATGTTGGGCATAATCTTCAGATACGTAGGGTGTACTGCCTTATGGTGCTCTACGCAGAGTGTACTCTAATACACTGGGCGTAGGAGCAAACATGGTGTGTGTTCGGTTCTTGGTCCTCGATCGCGTCAATATTAAGAGATGAGCGTCCTCCATCCAAAGAAAGAGGCGACATGGCTAGTTTCGGACCTAGTCCGAGTACGCTGGGCGTACAGCCTCCTCGAAGTTTGTATTTGAAACTTCAAAAAATTCATATCTTTCGCATATGGGCTCCGTTTCTGACGTTCTTTATATCCACGCTTAGGTGAGACTATACTCTACAACTTTCGTTTAAACTCCATCGACAAATTTTGACTTCATTTTTAATATTATATTTTTAACAGGCTGAGACAGGAAAAGTCCGTTAAAATTTCATAAATTGTTCATCCAACGCCCGTTTTCATCTGTCTTTTCACTGTTGAACTAATATTGATGAGACCTTTGATTCTCATTTAGGTTGTGTCAGCTAAAAATTGCACGATCTATAATTCGAATTTCGAGCTGTACACTGCTATGCCAAATCTTAGAAAAATCATAACTTCCGCATACGAAGTCACATTTGGACGTTCTTTTTATGAGAGTTCTCGGTTTAACGAATACTACGACTTTCATTTATATCACTAAGGCTAAAAAGTAGTTTATTGTAAACTCACTTTTTATGTCATATGGCGTCGTGCTGGTTCTGTAGTGAAACTTTGATAAGTCATAACTTCTTCGTTATAACTCGGATTTCGGTGAGGTTTTCGCCTAAACGTTTCTAACGAGATAATTTACAACTTTCAATAATATTAGTTTTACTTATTTCCAAATTAAATGTTATATTTTCGTTAATTTCGATAGTTGACTTTTTGATCGGAATCTCATAAGACTTCTTATCACTTCCAATACATTCCGAATGATTGTAAACATAGTTTTACTTCAAATTTCATAAAAATATCTTATTAGAACTCAAAGCTTAATATAATATTCAATAATATTCATTTTTAAGCTAACAAGCTTACAAAACACGATAATTGTACAAGGTTATTAACGTGTATGTTACAAATACCTCCTCCTTTTGAGGATTTCATCTCCGAAATTACAACGATTTAAACAAATGGAAATATTTCTCTCTTATCTCATTCTCATTTTACCAAGTATAACTTAGGCCTCGATGGTGTTTCTACTTGACAAGCACCAACTCTACTTCTTTATTACACAATTCAACCGTTTTCTCATTTATAATTTCTTCGGGCTTTTCTACATATCTTAATTTATTATCCAGTTTCACCTCGGATAACGAAACTGTTTCATCATATATGCTCAAACATTTACATAGATAACTTATATGAAACACATCATCAATACCTGCCAGATTTTCAGGTAATTCCAAACACTATGCTTGCTTATCGATTCTCTGGATAATTTTGAATGGACCAACAAATCTAGGACTTACTTTTACTTTCTTTCCAAATCGCATAATGCCTTTCCATGGGGATACCTTTAGCATTACAAAATCACCCACCTAGAATTCTATGGGTCTTCTCATCCTTTCTGCATAGGACTTTTGTCGATCTTGAGCCGCTTTCATTCTTTCTCATACAATTTGAATTTTGTCAGTGGTGTCTTGAATCATTTCAGGGCCTCCAAGGATTTTCTGTCCTACATCACGACAACATAATGGAGTACGACATTTACATCCATATAATGCTTCATATGGTGGCATTTTTATTGAAGTGTGGTAACTATTATTATATGAAAATTCGACAAGAGGTAAGTACTTGTCCCAGTTACCACCAAACTCTAAAACATATCCACAAAGCATATATTCTACTGTTTGGATTGTTCTCTCCGTCTGACCATCTGTCTGGGGATGATAAGTTGTGCTCGGAGCAACCCGAGATCCCAATACACGTTGCATACTCACCCGAAAATGAGAAGTGAAGCGAGTATCACGACATAAAATAATCTTTAGTGGCACACCATGTCTCACAACAATTTCTTCCAAGTATACTTGTGCATATTTCTCCATTGGAGTTGTTTCACGCATGGCAAGAAAATGTGCACTCTTAGTCAGTCGGTCAACAATTACCCAAATGCTATCACTTTGTCTCGCAGTCTTTGGCAATTTGGTAATAAAATCCATGGACAACTCCTCCCATTTCCACATGGGGACACTAATACCTTTTGGACCTCCGTATGGCTTTTTGGTGTTCCGCTTTGACTTGTAAGCATACTAAACATTCTTGCATGTATCTTCCAATGTCTTTCTTTAATCCAGGCCACCAATAATCAACCTGTACATCATAGTACATTTTACTTGTACCAGGATGTATTGACAGCTTAGACTTATGGGCTTCATCTCAAATCTTCTGTCTTAATCCACCAATCTTTGGAATCCATAGTTGATTCTTAAATACTTTCAATCCACGTGGATCATCAAGTAAAATATTAGCATAATGTATCATCCCTTCCTTTTTCACATTTTCTGGCTTTAAGGCCTCTACTTGCCACTTTTCTAGTTCATCAAGAATAGTGAACTTTACTGTAGTGTGAGTAATAACATAACACCCACTATTATGATAAAACTTTCTGCTAAGTGCATCGAAAACTACATTGGCCTTTCCAGGATGATACAAGATTTCACAGTCATAGTCTTTGATCAGTTCCATAGCTTGCTGTTCTCTCATATTCAAAGTTTGATGACTGAATATATACTTGAGACTTTTATGGTCGGTAAACAATTGGCATTTTGTACCAAAAAGATAATGCCTCCAAAGTTTTAGGGAAAATACTACTGCAAAGAGTTCGAGTCATGAGTGGATAATTTTTTTAATAATGTTTTAGTTATCTTGAGGCATAGGCTATTCTCTACCACGCTGCATCAACACACAACCGAGTCCCAACCTTGAAGCATCGTTGTACACATAAAAATCATTATCACCTTCTGGGAGTGATAAGATCGGAGCATGAGTCAAAAGATCTTTTAGAGTTGAGAAAGCTTTTTCTTGGGCTTCACTCCATTCGAACTTTGCTTCCTTTCATGTAAGACTTGTGAAAGGTACAGCTATACATGAAAAATCTTTAATGAATCTCCGGTAATACCCTGCGAGACCCAAGAAACTGCGAATTTCAGAATCATTACGGGGCGCTTTCCAATTTTGAATGGCTTCAATTTTGGTAGAATATATTGATATACCGTCACCAGAAATCACATGGCCGAGAAATTGAATTTGGCGAAGCCAAAATTCACATTTTGAGAATTTAGCATATAGTTTCTCCTTTCAAAGAAGTTCTAATATTTCACGAATATGAATGGCATGATCAACTTCAGACTTGGAATAGATTAGAATATCATCAATGAATACGATGAAAAATTTATCAAGCATTGGACGGCATACCCGATTCATCGTATCCATGAGTACAGCAGGAGCATTTTTCAAACCAAATGGCATGTCAAGGAATTCGAAATGCCTATAACGAGTACGGAAAGCAGTCTTTGGTACATCCTGCTCATGTACTTTCAAATGATGATAGCCGGACCTCAAATCAATCTTCGAGAAATAGCTAACACCCTGACGTTGATCAAACAGGTTGTCTATGCGAGTTAGTGGATACTCTTTTTTGATAGTTACTTTATTTAGCTCGTAGCAATCAATACAATTCACATCGATCCGTCCTTCTTCTTGACAAAAAATACTAAAGCACCCCAAGGAGAAGCACTCGGTCGAATAAAGCCCTTGTCAAGTAATTCCTGTAGTTGAATAATCATTTCCTTTATCTCAGCCGGTGCAAGACGATAAGGTATCTTTGCAATCGGAGCAGCACCAGACATAAGGTCAATTCAGAATTCTACTTGCCTATCCGAAGGAAGTCCAGGCAAATCATTGTGCAAAACATCAGAATATTCATTAACAACGGGATCACCATTTATAGTTTTCTTCCCCTCTTTTGAGATATCAATTGTATAGGCCATATAAGTAGAACACCCATTCGATATAAATTTACGAGCTTTTAGGAAAGATATTATTTTTAAGATTTTAAGTATTTGTTCACCATATATATAAATAGGATTCTCCCTTTCAACAGGAATGTGTACTATCTTTTCATAGTACAAGAGTTTTGCACGGTTCTTGGAAAACCAATACATTCCAAGAATAATATCAAAGTTGGGCAATGAGATAGGAATCAGGATAGCAAGAAAATTATAACCTTCACATTCTATGACACAATCTCTATAGACTTTATCATCAAGTTATGATACACTTGTTGTTGTATCTACATGAAATGGTTGGACGAGTGCATAGCAAGCAATTTGAAAAGAATGCGCAAATTCATTAGACACAAAAGAATTTGAGGCACCAGAATCAAATAAGATGTGAGCAGGTCTAGAATTGATTAAAAATGTACCGGTCACAACATTCGGGTCTTTGCGTTCCTCTTCTGTGGTAATCTGAAATGCACAACCTTTAGCTTTTGGCACCTCCTCCTTTTTAGTTGAAGTATCTACCACTTTTTGAACAGAAGCTTGATTTCCCGCCATTTGGCTAGTAAGAGTAGGGCAGAAACACTTCATGTGGCCAGTAACACCACACCCATAGCATGTAACATTCTTCGTCGGGAAAACGGGCTTCATGTGAACCATTTCTCCATATCCATAACAAATCACCGATCCTTTTTCTATTCTGCATTGGCCCTGGTGACTCTTTCCACATTTTCGACACGATGGTGACTGAAGAGAAAAGGATTGTAACCTACCACGACCACGAGAGGTATTATGAGATTGTACTTGTCTAATAGGATTAGATCAGGCGGATTGAGCCGATTGAATAGAGGAAACAAAAACAGTTCAATCGACATGTGGATGCTTCAGAACAGAAAGAGTGGCACCATGTATCTCTAAGTCATGCTCGCGCTTTCGGGTATACTCAACAGCTTTATCAAATGACAAAACATATCGATTAATCATGAAATCACGAATTTCATACAACAATCCTTCCATGAATAATTGAATTTTATCGTCTTCAGTTGGAATATACTTTGCAGCAAACCGTGTTTTTTGATTGAATTGAGTTTTATATTCATTCACGCTCATTCCTCCCTTTTTAAGCTCGAGGAACTCTTTCTCCAATCTTCTCCTCATGTTTAGAGGATAATACTTTCCTAGCAAGTGAGTTTTGAACATTTCCTAAGAGAAATTCTCGTGGTCATACTCGTTGAGAGCTTCGAATGTTACTTCCCACCAGACCAAGGCTTCTCTGATGAGCATTGTATAAGCATAATTAGCCTTGTCTTCATTAACCACATGAGAGATACGAAATACTTTTTCTATGTTCTGGATCTAGGTAAGAACAACAATGGGATTAAGGACACATGAGAACTCCGTAACACCATTACTCTTGAAAGTTTTGAATGAGGGATGTTTCGCCTTTTCTCTTGAAGATTCTCTGGTGGCTTTCACTTTACCCTTATCACTATGCTTTTTGTGTTCTTCGGGAGTCTGCCAAATAAAACCAGTAAGTTTATCCAAGAGTCGCTCCTCACGAGGGGATACTAGAGTATCTCCTTCATTAGGATGAGGATCTCCACCCACATCTGGTGTATGACTACTCACCTGTTTAGCCATTGCTCTGAAAATCTGGAGTAACATGGTATTTTTGAATATTAGTATTTATCATTACCTAATACTCTACTTAAGCCTTTCCTATGGTTTGTATCCATATACTTACAATGAATCTGTTTATATATTGAACTTCCAATAGTTTAAGTCTAAATACCAATCTGTGGGATTTAGTTCACTTAAACTATTACTCTGATACCATGATTGAGAGATCAATTCTCTAAACTTTACCATATTTCTTCAAACATGCTACATGCATATTCATAAATATAATTTACATTGATGGTATAAATACCAAAAGTCATGGATACAAACCAACTACTAAGGTTTTTACAAAATTTCATAATTAGTTGTATAGAATACATAACTACCCACAAATTTATAATTCATATACATATAATAACACTAAGTACAAAAGTAATAGTATTAACTATTCTAAATCTTCCAACAGAACATGTCTATACCGGATGCTTATCACTTGAAATAATTAAACACTGAGAGGGATAAGCGGGTGACGCTTAGTGAGTTCAAAAATAGATACAATATAATGCTATGCCATATATATATATATATATATATATATATATATATATATATATATATATATGATAGAAGCAGAGAGAAACAAAGGACAACCAAATATGTGTATCAAATGACAGGCTTTCCATATCGACCAATGATTAGATTCAAAGGTTTGCAATCGATGAGACATAATAATTTCAACATGATATACAGCATAAGACTTCAGCCCAAGTGGCACAGAAAATAAACAATTTCTGATTATCATTTTGCTAGAATATACAGGCTTTCATCCCTACCTAGCCCAATGCCAATACCAAAAGTGATACGAGTCATGCTCTACATGGCCAAAGACACAAAGCCAATACGAAAAGTGAGACGAGACATGCTTTACATGGCCAAAGGCATAAAACCAATACCATAATAATACGAGAAATGTTCTACATGGCCAAAGGCTCAAAGCCAATACCATAATAATACGAGACATGCTCTACATGATCAACGGTATAAAACCGATATCAGCAGAATAACACAGGAAAGCACATTGCACATAATACATAACATACAGTTGTCCCTATATTGAACTCACCGTGAAATAATCGAATGATAAAATGGTAATTTTGACAGCACTTCTTTTCTAGAAATGACTTTTTGTTGAAAACTGGGCTTCACGTGGGCAGAGTTTCAACTGAAAAGATTCTTTTATCGGTGTGTTTGGGTGCATCGGGACTTGCTTCGGGTGTTGGGGTGGTTTCCTAGGCTTTGGGGGGGGGGGGGTTAGGATTGTTTGAGAAAGAGTTTACGGTGTAAAAAGGATAGTTTCTGTTAACAAAATCGGGCAGCCTTGCACTTCTATTTATAGTGGCCGAAGCCTAGCATTACATTGGGCGTAATCTTCAGGTACGCGGGACGTACTGCCTTATGGTGCTCTATGCGGAGCGTACTCTCGTACGCTGGGAGTAGGAGTAAATATGGCGTTTGTTCGGTTCTTGGGCCTCTGTCATGTCAATATTAAGAGATGAGTGTCCTTCGTTCGAAGAAAGAAGCGACATGGTTGGTTTCAGGCCTAGTCCGAGTATGCGGGGCATAATTCGAGTACGTTGGGCGTACGGCCTCCTCGAAGTTTGTGTCTAAAATTTCAAAATTGATATCTTTCGTATACGGGATCCGTTTTGACGTTCTTTATATTCACGCATAGGTAAGATTATACTCTACAACTTTCGTTTGGACTTCATCGGCTAATTTTGACTTCATTTTTAATATTATATTTTTAACAGGTTGAGACATGAAAAGTCTGTTAAAAATTCATAACTTATTCATCCGACGTCCGTTTTCATCTGTCTTTTTACTGTTTAACTAATATTGTCGAGACCTTCGATTCTCGTTTAGGTTGTGTCAGCTAAAAATTGCTCGATCTATAATTCGAATTTCGAGCTATACACTGTTATGCTGAATCATACAAAAATCATAACTTCTTCATACGACGTCATATGTGTACGTTCTTTTTATGAACATTCTTGGTTTAACGAATACTACGACTTTCATTTAGATCACTAAGGCTAAAAAGTAGTTTATTGTAAACTCACTTTTTACGTTATATGGCGTCATGTCGGTTCTGTCGCGAAACTTTGATAAGTCATAACTTCTTCGTTATAACTCGGATTTCGATGAGGTTTTCGCCTAAACATTTCTAACAAGATAATTTAAAACTTTCAATAACATTAGTTTTACTTATTTCCAAATTAAATGTTATATTTTCTTTAATTTCAATAGTTGACTTTTTAAACATAGTTTTACTTCAAATTTCATAAAACTATTTTATTAGAACTCAACACTAAATATAATATTCAATAATATTCATTTTTAAGCTAACAAGCTTACAAAACATGATAATTGTACAAGGTTATTAACGTGTCTGTTACACGCGGCTCCGAAAGCCAAAGCACCATATCGGTTAGTGTTAGGGGTGTCAAACCCAACAAATAAAGGGGTACGATATACTCCAAAATAATCCCACTATATTGCACTAAAAGGTAGTACAAGGCAAGCAGGGTCGATCCACAGAGACACGGGATAATTAGTCTATACCTCTTTGCGCAAGGTACTATGGTCACCAACAGTAAAGAGGGGGGTTTAGAATAAAATAATTAAAACAAACACTAAAAAACACAAGTAATCAACTAAAAAGGTGAATTAAATCTAGAAAAGGTAAGGACTCCAACCTCATGTATGACAACTTAGCAATGTGATTCCAAAATAACATGATATTTGTTTAATTCTATCTAAGTTGGTACTTGAAAGTGTTAACAAGCTCTAACACTTCCCATTCACCACATTAATTAACCAAAACAAGCTCTTTGATTAACCCTAACCTTACTAACCTAATCTAAACAAGCTCTTAGAATTAGATTATAAGATTGCATGAAGCTTTATGTGAATGTTCCCAACAACACCCAATACTCCTCATAAGCTCGGGAGTGTAAAAGTGTATGAATAAGATTTACACTAAATTCATTCAATAGAGATCAATTTAATGCTTGTTACTTGTTCAATTTCACAAAACAAGTACGGATTTTGTAAAAGAGATAACTTGAATGACCTAACCCTAATTCAAATGGCCAATAAGAATCACAATTAGAATCAAACATTCGATTGAAGCAAAATCAAATTCATTAGATATAAATTAAGAACAAACATCATGTCATATGATTGAAGTCACTACCAAGGAGTCAAAACATGAAATTGGAGAAGCTAGGGTTCTAGCCACACATGGCTAGAACAAGATCACAAGTCTAAAAGATGAAATTAAGTGTAATTACAACTTACAAAAACAAGAATTAATGTTTCCAAATGATTGACGGAAAAACCCTTGCAAAAACCTTCGAATTCTCCTCTCCAATGGTGCTCTGATATGTTGTGTGTGTGTGTAAAAATGGCTCTTAACTCGTAATATGAAAGATAGGAAAAACTGCCAAAAGTTGGTTTTTGGGTCGAACACGGCCCGTGTTAAAATATGCTAAACTGACACGGGTCGTGTTCAGCAACACGCCCCGTGTTGATTTGCACTAAACTGACACGGGTCGTGTTCAGCAACACGCCCCGTGTTGATTTGCACTAAACTGACACGCCCCGTGTTCAGCATGGTCAACAACTCCCATTTTGGTCAAACACGCCCCGTGCCCACTTTTTAGTGTAAATTCAACACGCCCCGTGTACCTCTCTGACTCCAATTCCAAACTTGATTTTTCCAACTTTTTCGTTCTTCGCCTGATCATCCCAAAATCTTCGCCAATGCTTCCCGACACTTCCCAAAGCGCGCTCCAACCTCCGGTTCACCTGAAAAGGGCATGAAAATGGTGCAAATAAGGTTGTTCACGAAGTTAACCTAGATATGATGAAATGCAATAAAAGTAAAGAATAATTATGCTAAAACATAAATAAAAAGGGCTAAAAGTTGTGCAAAAAGGGTGCACAAAATGCACCTAACAGTTAGCTCCACCAAAGATGCAGGAGTTGTCTACATAGTTATAGGAGTTGTCAGACAAGGGATTCATCCAATCGAGTGACTAACCGGTGGGGGTGCACTAACCTTATTTGTGAAGAATAAGCATAGGTCGCATCGGATTTGCATTGACTACCAGGAGCTAAATAAGCTAACGGTGAAGAACTGTTAACCACTCCCAAGGATTGATGACTTGTTTGACCAGCATCAGGGTACATCTTGTTTGTCTAAGATTGATCTACTTCGAGTTATCATCGTTATGGTCTTACGAGTTTGTGGTGATGCCCTTCGTGCTCACCAATGCTCCAACTGTGTTCATGGACCTCATGAACCACATGTGCCGACCGATGTTGGATCGGTCTATGAATAAAGTGATCACTGACATCCTGGTCTATTACAAAACCTAGGAGCACTTGCTAGAGGTGTTGGAGACCCTGGGGATGGATAGACTATATGCGATGTTCTCCAAGTGTGAGTTATGGTTGCATGAGGTGCAGTTTCTAGGCACCTTGTTGACCAGAATGGTATTGTGGTTGATTTGGCCAGGGTAGAGGTTGTGATGAGGTGGGAGGTTCCGAGGTCTCCATCTAATATTCGGAGTTTCCTTGGGTTGGCAAGATATTACCAGAGATTCTTTTAGCATTGCTCCAAGATAGTGGTTCTGCTAACCCGTTTAATGATGAAGACTGTCACTTTTTATTGGGGGCCTGAGCAGCAAGCATCATTTAAGACCCTAAGACAGAGATTGTGTGGGGCACCGATTCTGACCATGCCGGAGGGCGTTGAGGATTTTTTTAGTTTATTATGAGGCATATATCATGGGGTTGGGCAGCTGAAGCCTCGTGAGGCGAACTATTCGACTCGTGATTTAGAAATAAGGGTTGTGGTTTTCGCCCTCAATATTTGGCAACATTACCTCTATGGGGTCCTCTATATTATTTACATGGATCACAAGATCCTGAGGTACTTGATAGATCAGTCGAATCTGAATATGAGGAAGTTTCGGTGGTTGGATGTGGTGAAGGATTATGATTGTGAGATCCTTTACCATCCGGGGAAGGCCAATGTGGTGGATGATGCTCTTAGCTGCAAGGAGGTCACGACTCCGATCAGGGATATTTTTCTGCAGTGATTACTCCGATTTTGGAGTAGATTCGATAGGCACAGATTGAGGCTAGGAAGGATAAGCACTAGAAGAGTGAGTGCATAGTGGGTCAGGTGGATTCTTTTTGATTATGATAGTCGAGGGTTATTCACTCTTCATTGAAGAGTATGAGTTTCGTATTAGGGTGGTGTGCATCAGATTCTGATAGAGGAGGGACACAAATCTAGATTCTACATTCATCTCGGGGCGACGAAGATGTATAGAGATCGTCATCCTGATTCTGATAGAGGTGTGCGTCAGATTCTGATAGAGGTGGCCCTGCATGAAGCGGGATCTAGCTTGGTATATGGAGAGGTGCTTGACTTGTAGGCAAGTCAAGGCCGAACATCAACGACCTCACATCAAGATGCAGCCGTTAGATATTCCCGTTTGGAAATGGGAGGAGATTACCATGAACTTCATTATGAAGTTACCTCAGACTTCCTGTGGAGTGGATTCGATTTGATTCATCGTGGATCGATTGACAAAGAGTGAACATCTTATCCCGATTTAGGAGAGTATCTCTGTAGAAAAGTTGGCTGAGGTATACATCAGGGTGGTCGTACCATGGCATGGGGTGCCAGTTTCTGTGGTCTATGACAGGGACGTCCGGTTTACTTCCAGATTTTGGAAGAGGTTCCATGATGATTTGGGTACTCGTCTTCATTTCAGTACAACTTTCCACCTGTAGACTAACAGTTAGAGCCAGCAGACTATTCATACCTTGGAGGATATGCTTCGGGCGTGTGTTTTGGATTTCGACAGGAGTTGGGATACATATCTCCCTTTGGTGGAGTTTTTGTATAACAACAGTTATCACACGAGCATTGATCGACCTACTTTTGAGATGCTCGTGGGAGGAATGTAGGACCCGGATATGCTAGGGCGATGTCGGTCAGTGAGTCATGAGGAGCACTGAGGTGGTATTCAAGCCAACCGAGTTGATTTAGCAGGTTCGGATTAGACTTTAGACAACTTAGAGTCAGCAAAAGAACTATGTCGGCAAGCACCGATCATAATTGGAGTTTCAGGTTGGGGATATGGTTCTCCTGAAGGTGTCACCTTGGAAAGGTGTCATACGATTCAGGAAGCGGGGCAAGCTGGGTCCTATGTATATCAATCCTTTTAGGGTTATATCCCGGGTGGACAGGGTAGTGTATTAGTTGGATCTTCCTAAGGAACTCTGTCAGATTCACAGTACTTTTCATGTCTTGCAGCTCCAAAAATGTTTGGCTGATGATTTCGCAGTAGTTCTATCGGAAGATATTCAAGTGGACGACCGTCTAACCTACATTGAGAAACCAGTAGCGATCCTCGACAGGAAGACGAAAACCTTGAGAAACAAGGTTGTTGAGTTGGTTAAAGTGCAGTGGCAGCACCGCAAGCGTTTGGAATGGACGTGGGAGCCAGAAGACGAGATGAGGGAGCATTACCCAGGGTTATTTCTAGCAACGGACTTCGAGGATGAAGTCTGATTCAGGTGGGGGGAGAATTTTAGCACCCGAGTCGCCAGGTATGGGTTAATGATTCAATCTATTTTAAGTCAAGTAAAAAGGTGGTGGGGGACTTGTGAGTATGTTGGGCGTAGTCAAGTCAGGGGCCCTAATTTTTAGGGATTGCACCCTATTTAAAGAACTTATGTCCCTCAAGTCCTTTACCATCTTAGCCTCCACTACGCCTTTAGTGTCGATCTCGAAACCTAGCCTTCTTGAGTGCATCTTTGAGCTTACCTTGGGTATTTTGGTGTTCTTTGGTGGTTTTGAAGAAGAATGAGGTTTGGTAAGAAGCAAAGGAGAAGAAGGATCTTGTAGATCTAAATGTTGTGCACCATTTCAAGCCTATTGAAGGTATAAAGTTTGAACCTTGATCATTACAAGCTTAAATCTAGGTTTAGGGTAGAATACGGCATCTTTTGGTCCCATAGCTTGGTTTCTTGAAGTATGAGCAACTCTAGGCCATTTGAGTTGTCCTTCTGGACTCTTAGAAGTGTTTTGAGTCATAAAAATCGGATCTTAGTGGTCAAGACTCAACCATTCAAGTGTTAGTAGTCATCCATGTGAGTTAATGGACTTATACCATGGTTTGAGCCCCATCCATGCATGAAAAGCATAAAGTTTGCAACAATATGGCTTAATAAATTATTTTGAGCTTGGATCTAAGTTTTGGACGTAAAGGCTGAATGGATTAAGACATGGGAATGAGAATAGGCTGATTGGACAATATGATGGGTGTAATCTTGAGTATGTTGTGCATACTGGGTTAGTGTCCCGACTCCGGATGGTAATCAGTGTATGTTGGGCGTACGAGCCATGTATGTCGCACATACACAGTCTGTGGGTGTAGATAATTTTTAGGTTCAATTAGTGTTGGGCTTTTGGATTTGTTTAGGTTGGGCCTTACGCCCACCTATTGTAACAAGACATTTTTAGGCCTAAGGCCATGTTAGGTGGTCTTGGACCATATTGGCCCTTAGAGGTCTTATAGTTGGGTTTGGATGCCTTTTTGGAGTTTATACGGATTTGGGCCTTAAAGGGAGGGAGGCACATTGAGGCAAGGGTAAAGAAGCCCTTTTTGTCTTATGTCAAGAATTAGGGTTTGGACCTTTGAGTTAGAATGTGTCCTGATTTCTAATTAGGGTTTTATGCTTGTGCGTTAGGAAGAGGTTTTCGTGAGTCATCCACCAAGTGTGATTTGATATCTTCATTCTAAGGTGAGTCTTCCTTCGTAGTATCCGTGGGTCGAAGGCACAAATGTCGGCCCACTAGTTTATGATGTAGTGTGATGATTGTCTTTGTGACAATTGTCAGTTATACATGTATTTACTTGATAACTATGTGATTCCTATTATGATATTATGTGATAGTATTAGGGGGTGAAATAGACCCCATATCCTGTTGAACTGGACCGAAGGGGATTACAAGCACCCATTTATTATTGATAGTATCCGGTTGAAATAGACCGAACGGGTAGGCAAGCACCCAGATATGCTTAATAGTATCCGGTTGAAATAGACCGAAAGGGTAGACAAGCACCCAGATATGCTTGACAGCATGTTTGTTTTGTATGTGGTATTTTAAGGGAACTCATTAAACTTTGTGCTTACAGTTTTTAGTTTCTATTTTAGGTAGTTCCAGTTCGAAAGGGAAGGGTTCGGCCTGATCAGACCGCATCACCCTATGATTTATGCATTTAGAGATTTTGGGAATTTTTACTTTGATAAAATGTTACTATGGTTTTAATTATTTTGATATTAGTGATTTATGATTGAATGAAATTAGAAGCAAAAATTTTATCCATATTTCTGGGATGTTGCAAGATAGGGCTTAAGATCGGACCTCGTACGAAGAAGTAATGAATTTTAAAAAAAAAAATTTGTGCATGTCAGGTGCGCGTCTCTGCATGCCACACACCTGACACTGGATTCGAGTAGATTGCGAGAGACGTGGCCGAGTGGTTGAGAGGGTTCGCAGTGAGAGTGTTATTTCCCATTTTCTCCTCCCGTTTTGAGTAATTTTCAACCAATTGAAGGGTTGGGATGGTACGGGTGTTTATCAAAAAGTTGAAAGATATTTTAGAGAGATTGAGAGACATTTGGGAAAAATAGAGAGAGAGAGAGAGAGAGAGAGAGAGAGCGAGAGAAAGATATTGTGTTTGTAGTATGTGTTATGGTTTTGCCCCCATAGTGCTAAGATTATGGATTCCACTATGTTGTGTTATGAGTGTTATCAATCCCCAAGGGATACCTAGTTGAATTTATCGAGTTGTTACATTACTCATCTTATTAAAGGTTTAGATTTTTGAACATTTGAGACTTTGAAATTTCCGAGTGATACTTTTTACTATAAAAGAAAGTTGTACATTAGGAAACATAGCGTAAACCCTAACGTACTAGTACTAGTTGAGTTGAACGATTTGACTTGTTGACTATGTTTGACCAAAATTGACGCTTGTCATATATACGGGGTTTGACGACCCCATCTGCGATTGCTAGCTACAATCCCGACATGATAACTTTCTTATTATTCACCATTTGACGTTCGATGAAGTGTCATGACGGGGCAAATTATTAGTCAAACAGTGTCAATTATAGGGGCTCATGGTAATACACTAGATCACCTTAGAGATCTGACTACCATTAGGGACGCCTTAGATTGGAAGATAAAATACGTTAGGATTAGTTAAGCATCCTACAAAGATAGTACATTTAGGGCTAATAAAACACCCTAAGAGACAATAAGATAGGATCGTTAGATATCTTTAAAAGATAGTAAACTAGGGTTTATAAAATACTTTAGGAAATGCTTTTTTTAAAAGAAAAAGGATTCTTAAATTAATGCACCCAAATAAAAGCCGAAAACTATAAAAACCTATGCACTCACCAACATTATGTTGACATTTTCAAAAATACATGTATTCTTAGTGAGATGGGTCTGGAGGGTTGTTGTGTTAAGGAGGAGGAGATTTTCAAGGAAGCTTGCTGGAGTTTCATTCTGTTTGTTATTGTTTCAAGTGATATTTAGTGAAATAATATTTTGTGTTATGTTCTATGTATATTTGTATGCGTTGGCCCAATCTCCCCACGTTCGCAACACCCGACGTTTCCACCGCAGGTCGGGGTGTAACAATGTAGATCTGGAAAACTCATCTTCTGATGTGTGTTGTCCTTGAGTATGTATGTTCATAAGTGTGTGTGTATTGAAGAAACCGAAAAATATGATTTGAGTGTGCTTTCAAAATAGCACAGGAAATCTTATATGTATGTATGTGTTCATGAAGAATAGTCTTTTTAGGTTGATAGAGACCAAAATCACTAAAAAGATCCAATTTTGGACCATTGGTATACCACCAAAACTTTTTGGACCAAAAACACAAAATTTTGCCAACTATAAGTACCATTTTTGTAATCTTGTCAGAATAAGATGAAGCTCTTTCTTGGTGAAAGGTATGAATCACCACATCAGTTGAAATATTGTAGTTGAAACATTTTTGAGTAATTATGTTATTCGTATCGGTTATAATATTTGATTTGTAAATTGACACTATTAGATTAGTTTCCAAATGTGGTTCAAAAAAGAAGTCGGTATAGTGTCCATTTAGATTTTATGCTTCCTAGATGACTCACTCAAGGAAGGTCTTTTTGGATTAAAACCTTAAATGATGATCACAAACATGTTAGAGATTACGACATTTCACATTTAATGCATCCTTGTTGGCTAGCAAGACACTTTTTGGAGGAGTTGATGATGAAACCTAACTTGAAATGTAAGGAGATGCAATCAAGAATTAAAACCAAGTTTCTTTGTGGATTGTCTTGGTCTAAGGCTTACAGAATACGCTATAGGACAATAATGAGACTTATACATGCTAAACTCACAAACCACTATGAAAGGGTTTGGGATTATTCCAGTGAGTTAATACGTTTAAATGCTAATAACACTGTCCAAGTGGGTGTCACTATCAACCCAGATCAAACCACATACTTCCACAAGATGTATATATGTTTTAAAGGAGTCAAAGAATGTTGGAAAATAAGGTTCATAGGGTAATTGGTCTATATGTATCTTTCTTGAAAGAGTCATGTAAAGGATAATTAGTCACTATAATAGGAAGGAATGCAAACAACCAAATGTATCCCATTGTTTGGGATACATATGTGGTGGTAATTATGGTGTTTAACTAGGGTTATGCATTTTATAGTTTGAAGCCCGTAATATTTTTTTTTAATAAATTTAAACTTAAGATGAAAGCAGTGGTTTTTGATGGTTGGAAACAATGGTGTAGCGTAGTGCAATTGAGGAAGGGAAAGGAAAGATGGTGGGTAGGGTGGGTGGGTATGATGGGGACATTTCTAAATTTTGTATTAAAATAAATTGTAATTAAATATAAAAAGTGATAAAATATAATTATAAGGATATAAAAGTTATTTTATATAGGTCATAGACCAACCACGTAAGAAATTGAAATACACAGACTATCTTAATGAATAAATGGTTAGGAACAAAAATTATGAACAACTAATCTTATCTTATCTTATATACTTATAAAGCATGCATTTTTCCTTGATTGTCATGCATTTGAAACCCCCCACAATAATTTGCTAAAACCTTATGCATTTGAAACCCCCAAATCTTTTCACCTTCTTAATAATTAATCACACATAATCAATGGTAATTCATATGAGATAATAATTTGCTAAAACCTCATGTATTTGTATGGTACTAAAACATGTTTGAGTTTTTGGGTTTTAGACTTTAGTAAATTGGTAATCCGTTTGATACCTTGGATTTGAAGCTATCTTATTCGAATTACCCAAAACAAGAGATAAATTAATAATATATGCTCATGCATGTTTTGTACAAGCCCCAATCAAAATACAATATATCATGATCATAAAATTAAGTGTCTTTTATTCCATTTTTGGCTTTATAACAAAAGTTTGTTTACGTGGCGAAAGAAAGAAAACTTGAAGATGAATATTTAGGTTGGATGTTTATATAAGATTTGTTTTAAATATATAATATAGATATAAATACACAAATGTGTCTCAAATACAGCTCATCACAAATTTAATATTAAACTACAATATAACTCAAAGTGGTTTTGCAAATATAATGTTTATAATATAATATAATATATTATAAGAATACCATATAGTAGACGAATCCCATATGTTGTGCAGAAATTTAGTTGCACAGATAATATATTATAATTATATTCCATTTAAAATATGTTAGGGTCATTTGGTTATTACATTGTTGTATTAGACATTATAGTCTCATATATTTTGAATGACTCTTACAAAAATGATGTCTGTAATTTGAATATAACGTAATATCTTATGATGTTTATTGAATGATATTATCTTCGATTGAGCACTTTTTAATTGGAATCAACTTTATTATAGTTAAAAACTTTGGCTCCGTTTTTTCTTTTCATTAGTTCTAGAATATGATTTTTTATATTAACTTAAAATATGTCACTATCTTAAAATAGATCGAGAATGAGATTTTTTATATTTACTTAAAATACGGTACCATTTTCTATTCAATAGTAAAACTAACAAAAGTCGTTAAATATGTATTTTTATGAGGTTCAACATAAATAGACGACCACATATGAGAATCCATATGTAATCAATCATCAACTAATTACATTAGATACTAATGTGTACATAAAAATTACATTTAAAATTTTAAACTAATAGTAAAAAAATTTCATTAATTATTATGATAAAAAATTTGTAAATCAAAAAATATACATGCTATTTAATCGCATACAAGTTTTATGTATGGCTTATTCACAATACATTAAACCATATTAAACTACATAATTATTCCACTGCGCATCGTGCGGGCATTCGCCTAGTAATTTATATAATTTTGGCTAGTTTTTATTGTTGTTACTATTTTATATTGAATTTTCAAAGATTTATCACTTTCATTTTCTTGCATCACTGACCCATAACATAATAATTTGTAAATTCTCACAATCAATCACGATCAACCTAAAAGTCAAATAAAATTGTACTAAAAAGAAATATGAATAAAGCACAAATGTACAAGAATGTCAAATGAATCCCCAAAAAATAAGGAAACCCATCTTCAAGTTCATATAACCACGAAAAATGAACTAAAAAATTATAATTTACATATCCTTTGGTTTAGAAAATATGTTGGTGCTCAATTC
Source organism: Lactuca sativa (assembly GCF_002870075.4). Taxonomy (NCBI): domain Eukaryota; kingdom Viridiplantae; phylum Streptophyta; class Magnoliopsida; order Asterales; family Asteraceae; genus Lactuca; species Lactuca sativa. The sequence continues at coordinate 147,962,951 of NC_056631.2, forward strand.
CTACAAAATTCTAAGCATGCCAATTTTACATAGACTTAGTGGGTAAACGAGCAACAAGATGCATTGTAATCCATTTTTGGATGTCGAAACTAATTCTTTTAAAACCATCCAATAGATAGCGGGTTCATAACATTATTATACATGACTCATTGGACTCTGTTGAGTAGCTCCACAACATCTAATGCACAGAAATTGAAAGTATCAAATGTAAAAGGTATGAACATATGTTGATTTTCCATACACCGTTTCTCATGTTTTGCCATTTTTCTTGAGGTAGATTTTAAAGTAGCATGCCCCACAATGAAAACCTTACTCCCTAAGCCCACAATAAAGGAAACCTCGGTTATATCCATATGTGCATTCTTCCCTCCATCCCATCCAAAAATTAAAAACATTAGTCGGTCTAAATGTTTGTCTAAGTGTTGATCTTCCTTCCAGCTGGTCAGTCAGAAAGTTCACATGTGCTTCTTTTCAGGCAGAAACTCCAGCATGCCTAAATATGTCGAAAAGATTAAAATCTCCAAACATATCATACAATTATTACCCAAATCATACCAACATTCTCATATGCAAATCCACATAATTTATGAAAAGGTTAAATACAAGAAATAGCAATGTATTTTCATTGCTTTGTTTATTATATATAGCATTAAAGAGTTCCCTCAATTAATCGGGAAATCTGGCTGCTTTTCAGGCATGGCATCTTGGATAGCTGCTACATGCTTGTATGCTTCATTCAATCTGGAGAGAAGAGGGAATTCACTCTTCACAAACAAGTAACGATTGTAAGCATCACAAACATAATTTAAAATGCTGGCTTTCAATTATGTGATTATGTAAAAATATTCGAATTTATTAATTCAAAACTGGAAAAAAAATTCAACCAAATTAATGATGTATGTGAACTAAGCCTACCATGTCAAAGTTGAATCGTTGTGATAAACCAATGATTTGTGGAGCCAGAAAAACATCAGCCTGCATAAGTTGCGACAATTTTAAATAATATTTTAATCAGAATGTATAGATTACACAAATAAAGCTACAAATAGAGATATGAGACCTGGCTGTTATATAAGAAAACAAAAGAAAAACAAAAAATAAAAACATTTTTTTGATAAAATGAGAGATGTAGATAGAAAGGAAATTCAGGAGGAAACATGCATCCAACTTTGTGTTTAGATTTTCTGCATAATATCTAGAAAAACTAAATATTAACAAATAATGACGATAAATACCATATATTTCGTTGTTAATACTACAAAAGTCACTAAGTTTACACGAAAATTCGATTTTGAACTTGCATTTTTGTCTCAAATTGTACACTATGTTTCCAGTTTGTTACAATTCTAAAAACTTGATCGGTCAACCCGGTTGCCTAATGATGTGGCATGGCATGCTAATGTGTCAAAATTGAAAAAAAAAATTACACAATAGACACCAAGTTATTTGCAAGAACCAAAATTCATGAATATATACAACGAATGGTCCCTTGGTAATTAAAGTGACCCCCGGACATTTGTGTTCCGGGTATCACATTAGATTATCTGACTGTGCATTCCACACCTCCAAACTCATTTTAAAGTTGCATATTTAATGAAAAATACGGTAATAATATAACTAATACATATTTATATATAACATTATGGTTTGAATGTAAAAAACCTTGTATTTATACAAAAAAATATGGTTTTTAAATGAAAAAAATATATTTATACAGTTTCAAACGTAAAAACACACACACACACACACACACATATATATATATATATATATATATATATATATATATATATATATATATATATAGTTTCAAATGAAAAATGGGAACAAAATTGAAAAAAAATAATACTCGATTTGAAACAAAAAAAGAATGTCAAAATTGAAAAAAAAAAAAAAAAAAGTTTAAAACTTAGGGTCAAAATTGAAAAAAAAAAAAAAAAAAAAAAAAAAAAACTTAGTGTTTTTTGTTTAATTTTTTTTTTTTTCGATTCTAACATGTCAGCATGTCAAGCCAGCATGACACATTATCATGCCACGTAGTAGGCAGCCGGGTTGACCGGTCAAGTGATCAGAATCATAACAAATTGGAAACTCAGTGACTTTTTTGGTATTTATCCTTTTATTTTTTGCATAATAGGCTTATAATCTCGATATATGAGCATATGCAAAAATAGAAAGAAACACTACAAGGGACATTTCATCTCCAGTCGCATACTTTCCAGCATAATCTTTTAGTAATTTCTCCAAAGCTGCACGAGTTTAAAGAAAATTAAAACCATTGATAGTATAAATAATGTCATTTTTACAACCAATCCTATATTTGAAATGAAAATTCATATCATAAGTAGTAAGATCAAATTGTAAGAAAGAAAAGTCAAGTAAAAAATTTACCTGTAAAGCCTTTTCCAGCTTGCTTTTGGACCCATTGAATTTTTGCTTCTGGGCCAACATTTTCTCCTATATAGTTCTGTTTGGATAACAAAACAAACACAAGAATAAATGAATCGATTTTTTGTGACATGTTTATGAACCAACAAAAACATATAGTTTTTTACTCACCAAGACAGGTAACATCACAAGAGGTTGTATGCTCGAAGAAACAATATTTGCAACCTATATAAATGAAATAAGATCTTTGATTAAAACTCTGGCCCACTCTTTAATAATAATAAAATTAATAACATTATAAGAAACCAAGCGATATTAATTATTACCTGATAATTTATTGCCTTTTTTGCAAGGTCGTGAGGTAGCAACGGGTGACTAGGATACTTCTCTTCGAGGTACTGTATCATAGGAAGAATAAACATGAAGTAAATAAAAAAAGAAAAAGAAAAAGAGAAAAGGTCTTCCTAAAACAATATGAAAAATCTTGAAAATAAGTAAAAACGGGTTTCATAAATAAGATTCTGAAGTTACTAACCAATATAATTGCAAGAGAATCAGCAAGCACTATATCACCATCCATTAGAGCAGGTACGTATCCAATAGGATTAATCTTTAAAAACTCTACACTTAGAAATAGCAAAATACTTTCACTAATTTGTTTATTATAGTATCCTATTTTCATTTCTTTCTACTACTAAAATATAGTTTAAAAAATCAACCAAACTATAACAATGACATTGAAATACGAAATTAAGGGAAGTATGTCTCTATTTCTTGACACTTAAAAATATTAAATGCAAGAAATACACACATACTATCATTTATTTTTATTACAGCAGACAGGGTATAGCTTAAAAATCTACATAGTTATAGCAATGTCATTGAATACAAATCAATTTTTACTGCTATAACTGAGTAGATTTTTCAGAGTATAATGTCATGATAAGAAAAAGATTGTAAGTACAATGCTATAATTTGTAGGTTTCGCAAAATAAATGAAAGCACATTGCAAAAATACAAATAAATGAAAGTAAGATGGTATAGTACACAAATAAAAGAAAGTATGCTGCTATTTAATCACAATTAAAAAAAAGGTAAAATGCAAGAAATGGCAATATACTTCCATTGATAACTTTAGCATCCTACTTTCATTTGTTTCTATTACAACAGTACAATTTAGAATGTCTACTAATTATAACAATGTCACTGATATTACAAAGCACTTTCACTAAATAAATAGGTAGATTTTTTGAGGTATAATGTCTTGATAAGAAAAATATGAAAGTTAATGCTAAGTTGCTAACAACTAGTTTTGCCAAACATACCCTTAAACTTCTCCTAAAAATCCTTCTAATCGACATTTAACAAAAATTTCATCAATGTTAACTTTTTTAAGAGCATATTGCATACACTATACATGTTTTTTTTACAGTAAATTACTAAAATCGTCCCTATGGTTTGGTTAAAATTGCACGTTTGGTCCCTAACTTTTCTTTTGCACTTGGATCGTCCATGTGGTTTGATTTTGTTGCATTTTTCGTCCCTTACATACATAAAATTAGGGACCAAACGTGCAATTTTGACCAAACCACAGAGACGAAAAATGCAACAAAATCAAACCACATGGACGATCCGAATGCAAAATGAAAGTTAGGGACCAAATGTGCAATTTTAACCAAACCATAAGGACGATTTCAGTAATTTACTCTTTTTAATATCCAAAATTTGTAAACTAGGTCAATGTTTGATAATCCGTATGGACACTTGGACATGCCTACATGGCATGAATATTATTGATCTTTACTCTATCTTTTTATTTTATCATATGAAAAAATAAAAATGTTCTGTTTGATTTACTATAAAAACTTTAGTATTTAATTTGACAGGTCAGAGTAAATAAGACCTTCTAAACTTCAGTTTCATTATACCCCATCTATTGATATAATAGTTTCCACTTTCCACTTGTGCCCTTTTGCTTTTTTTTTAGTTTTGTTTTATACTCTTATTATTTTCAATGTATTTTTTTTTGTGATATAATATAAAAATTATAGGTTGTATAAATAAATAAGTTAAAAATGGAAATTAAACAATTTGAAAACTTTATGGATAGCGGATATATATATATATATATATATATATATATATATATATATATATATATATATATATATATATATATATATATATATATATATATATATATATATATATATATATATATATATAAACTTCATTGAAAGCTTTAATTATAATAAGTGTAATTTACTTTGTCTTAGATAACTTTAGCATTTGATCAATTCTCACATTTTTTTATGAAACTATGTGTAACATGCTGATTTGGATTAGGAGTCTTGAACTGAAAGAAATAAGTTTGTTACCAGGGCTGTGCTGCTCGTTTTTTAACAGATTAATGGCCTTGTATTCATAATCAAGTCCTGTTGGCAACCCACAATCATAAACAATCAAATCAATTATCTGAAATTCAAATGCTAATTAGTAAGACAATATATCCAAATTCAAAGACACATAATCAGTGAAATAACGAGCAAAACCTTTTAAGTTGAGGGCAATGCGAACACGGAAAGAGCAACTGCTCATGAAAAACGAATAGAGTAGCAGCTTCTTTGGGGACTCTTCACCATTACTCGTCTACAAATCGATCAAAATGTGATTATGGTTGTTAGATGGAAAGAATGAAAGGGGAAGAGGGAGGGACGAACACCCACCATTTCGAACAGAAGCTTAAATGCCGATGGCCAATTCTATCACTAGCAAGCAGGAAGATTCAGGAACCCTAGAGGACGATGATCGAAGAACGCAGATTTTGGACAAAGGAGAATTGCAGCGGAGGTTCGACGTTTCGTCAACGTGTTTTGTAAAAGGTAGCAAAGTCAACATAGTGTTTCTATATAGTTGATTGTTTGACTGGATTTTTTTTTCTAGAAAATTAAAAATAACCAAAAAAAAACTCAAAATTACAAATGTAGCCCTGAAAATTGCAGATGGATTAAGCCAATCTGCGATTTTAGCATTCCATCTACAAACATACAAATCGATAAAACACAGTCGTATTTTAGCAACTTGCACGTTTGCAGATATTTTTTTAGTTTTTTTTTTCGTATAAATACCCTCATCTCCGACTAAAATCGTAGATGAACTAAATTTATCTGCGATTTCCTCTCATCTCACTGGTATTTTGCGTTTTTTTAATTTTATTTTTTTTATTTTTATTAAAAAATTTGATAGGGTTTGTCTATGAAACAACCTTATTATATATAAAGTTTTACAAAAAATTATCACTTTAGAAATCCTATCAATTTCGTAGTAAAAGAAAACGCAAAATCACAGGTGGGATGAGATGAGGGTTCTTATACGGAAAAAATATAAAAATAACTAAAAAAACCATTTGCGAACATAAAAGTCGCTAAAGCACGGTTGCGCTTTAGAGAGTTGCACGTTCGCAGATTGAATGCTATAATCGCAGAAGAACTTAATTTATTTGCAATTTTCATGGATATATTTGTAGTTTGGTTTTTCTTTTTACTATTTTCTACAAAGTAATTAAGGGATTAGACTATATTTGTAATTTTCTCTTTTTGTTATAGAGAATTGGATGACATATTCATCATTAGTCATGTAGTAGTTTCTTATAGTGTCATAGTATGACCCATGGATGACGTATGGGTCATTGGTCATGTGGTAGTTGCTTATTTGTCATGGTATGAACCAAGGATGACATATGGGTCATTAGTCATGTGGTAGTTTCTTATAGTGTCATAATATGACCCATGGATAATGTGTGGATCGTTGGTCATGTGGTAGTTGTTTATAGTGTCATGATATGACCTATAGACGACATATGGGTCATTGGTCATGTGGTAGTTGCTTATAGTGCCATAGTATGACCCATGGATAACATATGGGTCATTGGTCATGTGGTAGTTGCTTATAGTGTCATGGTATGACCTATGGATGACATATGGGTCATCGGTCATGTGGTAGTTGCTTATAGTGTCATGGTATGACCCATGGACGATGTATGGATCATTGGTCATGTTGTAGTTGCTTATAGTGTCATGGTATGACTTATTAATGACATATGGGTCATTGGTCATGTGGTAGATGCTTATAGTGTCATGGTATGACCCATGGATAACATAGGGGTCATTGGTCATGTGGTAGTTGCTTATAGTGTCATGGTATGACCCATTGATGATATACGGGTCATTGTCCATGTGGTAGGTTCTTATAGTGTCATGGTATGACCCATAGATGGCACATGGATCATTGGTCATTTGGTAGTTCCTTATAGTGTTATGGTATGACCCATGGATAACATATGGGTCACTAATCATGTTATAGTTGCTTATAGTGTCATGGTATCCCATAGATGACATATGGGTCATTAGTCATGTGGTAGTTGCTTATAGTCTCATAGTATGACCCATGGACGACATATCGTCATTTTTCATGTGGTAGTTGCTTATAGTGTCATTGTATGACCAATGGATGGCATATGGGTCATTGGTCATGTGGTAGTTACTTATAGTGTCATGGTTTGACATATGGGTCGTTGGTCATGTAGTAGTTGAAGGGTTTTGAGCATTCTAACACTCCTAAGGTATAAATGCAACCTTAGAAACCTTGGATCTATGTTTTACTAAGATACATGCAAATTTGATTATCTAAGGTTCTTAACCTAACTAGCATGGCATAGGGAACTTGAAACATAAAAGCTAGTAGAAGAACATACCTTTTTGTTGCTTGGATTCCTTGAGAACCTTGTAAGCCTAGCACCTCAACTCTGATGCCTCAAATATCTCACATAACACCATAACACTTGGAATAACCTTGAGATAAGTATACTTATCACTCAAAATTGGTTAGCCCTCTTGTTCTTCACTTAGTAGTCGGTTTCGCTTGCCATGGAGCTTCTTATATAGTGTCCTACATGTAGGGTTACTCCATGTAAACCCTAATGTGAATGGCGTTTCATATTCCATGATCCACAAGTTTATAACCTCCATAGAGTATCCATGGAGCACCTTATGGGTTTTAGCCCAATTCATATAAACCATGGATCATTAGCCCACTATGCAAGAATAGATGATTTGCCCAATCAACCCCATATATTTAATTAGTCTCCTTTTGATCACTTAATTAATTCCAAATTAATTTGTGATCAATACTAATTAAATCATATTATTAATATATTAGAACTTATAATATATTAATAAACCTTAAGTGTCTTTTCTCTCATTTAGTCTATCCAAGTGTTGCAATGCCATGCAACCCAAATGGACCATGTCAACCGGGTCAAGTAGATTCCAAAAATAGTTATGAACTTAGACATCTAATCCAACAGTCTCCCACTTGGATAAGTCTAATAACTATAACTGCAGGAATGACTTCAGGAACCAATCAGCAATCGTAGCTCTTTCAAGGTCTCGCAGAACTGAGATGATGATGATACGCCATTTAAGATAAGTGATCATATAATCCTCTGTTCTGGATATCAGCCGGACAAATACATGGAACAATGTCTTACTTATTGTCCAGCAGTTTGTTTCCAGATTTCCGATTTGTTTTATATAGAACTTAATCGAACACATCAATTTAGTTCTGACTGGGCCCGGTACATAGGTCACAACAAAATCATTGAGGGGCCCAGATATCGCTTCTAATCCAAGAAGGAACATATAAACTTCAACTCATATGCTTGTTCTACTACTTGTTGAATCATACACAAAGGCACATTTTATAACATCGAGTTACCAATGCGTTTATGTGCAATCAATGTATAACCAACTCATAGTCAACAACTCATATCTCTAGGTTTGAAGACTTATATGATATTACCGTCTCACGATCACTCTAGATAAATTCCATGAAGTGATACAAGTGAGCGTCGGTTAAATCCAATACTCAGAACTTATAAGCATTCATGAGTGTTGTAGCAACTTTTTCTATTTCCAACATCTTACACATCTACAAGCGAACTCATGACAGTCTTGATTCATATGTACTTCCGACATATGACCGACTGTGGAAAGTTTGAATAATATGATTTTTACCATAACATAATTATTCTGGAAGTCAAAACATACAAAATGAAATGATAGTAAACGATTGACATAAGATACCAACACTTTACTTATAAATAAACAACATCTTTTATTTATCATCAAATGTCAATTACACTTTACAAATTTCAAAGCTATCTAACTTCTAAAACTAATATCATCCTTTAGCCATATGTGCTTCGCATGCTAAAGATGCTTAACCCTACCCAGTCCCTTCATAAGGGGATCTGCTGGGTTCTCATCCGATGATACCCTCTTTGCCACGAGGAGTCCTTCTTCTATTCGATGTCTGATGAAATGGTATTTTCTGTCGATGTGTCTGGATCTTCCGTGATCCCTTGGTTCCTTGGCTAAGGTAACTACACTTTCACTATCATATAAAATCTCCATAGGCACCTTTATAGCTGGTACAACTCCACAGTCTCCAATGAAGTTCTTTAGCCATATAGCCTCCTTTGCATCCTCGCTTGCTGCTATATACTCAGATTCGCAAGTTGAATCAACCACTGTCTCCTCCTTGGAACTTTTCCAAGTAATTGCTCCTCTATTTAAGGTAAAGGCCCATCATGACTGAGAACAGAAATTATCCCTATCAATCTGGAAGCTAGCATCACTATACCCCACTACTCTCAAGTCATCACTCCCACCGAGGGTAAGGACCCGATCCTTAGTCCTTTGAAGGTACTTAAGAATGTTCTTTACCGCAGTCTAGTGAGCCTTGCCAGGGCTCCCCTGATATCTACTGACCATGCTCAACGCAAAGGGCACATCAGGATGAGTACAAGTCATAACATACATGATCGAGCCTACAGTAGAAGCATATGGTACTCGACTCATCTCAGCTATCTCTGCCTCTGTACTCGGGCTTTGAGTCTTACTGAATCTGGTGTTACTCTGGATCGGTAACTCTCCTTTCTTGGAATTCTACATGTTGAACCTATTCAACACCTTATCCAAGTAGGTACTCTAACTAAGTCCAATTAGTCTCTACTCTTGTCTCTCAATATCCTTATCCCTAGGATATAGGCAGCTTCACCAAGGTCCTTCATAGTGAAACACTTCCTAAGCAAGGACTTCACTTCCTGTAGATTTGGGATGTCATTTCCTATGAGTAACATGTCATCCACATACAATACAAAAAAGCTAACTATACTCCCACTAGCCTTGACATATACACAAGATTCATCTTCGCTCCTCGAAAAGCCAAACTCTTTGACTTTCTCATCGAAACAAAGATTCCATCCGCGAGGTGCTTGTTTCAATCCATAAATGGATTTCTCAAGCTTACACACTCTATTAGGATACTCTGTGCTGACAAAACCCTCTGGCTGGCTCATGTAAAAATCCTCAACCAACTTTCCATTAAGGAAATCGGTTTTGACGTCCATTTTCCATATTTCATAATCATGGAATGCAACAATGACTAACGTAACCATAATAGACTTAATCTTTGCTACTAGGCAGTAGGTCTCATCATAATCAACTCCCAGAGTTTGAGAAAAGTCATTTGCAACCAGTCGCGCCTTATAAGTGTGTACATTATCATCCATGTCGGTCTTCTTCTTGAAGATCCATTTGCACCTAACAGTCTTACGACCTGGTACATTGTCAACCAAGTTCCAAACTTGATTGTCATACATGGAATGTATCTCGCTGTCCATAGCCTCTTTACATTTAGGAGCCTCAAGGCCTACCATGGCTTCCGTGTAGCTGTTAGGTTCATCCAGACTTACCAGTATGATATCGCTAATAAATGTATCACCTTCCACAGTAATATGGAAACCATAGTAATGCTCAGATGCATTCCTAATCCTCGTGGAACGCTTCAGAGGTACAGACTCGTCAGTCGGATCAACTGGAGTTTCCTCCTCAGGTTGGTTGCTAGGGTTCGAGGTTCCTTCACCACTTGACTCTTGAATTTCTTCAGGGTCAATTTGCCTCCCATTATTTCCTTGGCTTATGAACTCTCTCTCGCGAAAGACTCCTCTCCTTGCTACGAAGACCACATTATCACTGGATCTGTAGAAGAGGTAACCAAAGGATTTCTGTGGATAACCGATGACAATACACCTCTCACTTCGAGGTTCGAGCTTATCATGAGTCTCGCGCCTCATGAAAGCCTCACAACCCCAAATCTTGATGTGGTCTAGATTGGGAACTTTTCCAGTCCACATCTCGTGAGGTGTTTTTGCAACCTTCTATGTAGGGACTAGATTAAGAATATGGGCGGCAGTCTCTTAGGCATACCCCCAAAATGAGATCGGTAGCGAAGCTCGACTCATCATGGAACGAACCTTGTCCAACATGGTTCGATTACGCTTCTCGGCTACACCATTAAGTTGTGGTGTTCTTGGAGGTGTCAATTGTGAGATAATCCCACATTCCTTAAGATAGCCAAGGAACTATGTACTAAGATACTCTCCTCCTCGATCGGATCGGAGCATCTTAATGTTCCTGCCCAACTGATTCTCCACTTCCTGTTTAAACTCTATGAACTTGTCAAAGGTTTCTGACTTATGCTTGATTAAATAAACATATCCATATCTACTATAATCATCCGTAAAAGCCACATTGAAGTGGTTAGCATCCATTGTGGCGGTTCTGAAGGGTCCACACACATCAGTATGTATGAGGTCCAACAAAACCTCACCCCTAGCATAAGTACTAGTGAAGGGTGATTTTGTCATTTTTCCAAGTAAACAAGATTCACAACTATCATCCAACTTTAGGTCAAATGACTCCAATACTCCATCCTTTTAGAGTTGTCCTATGCGTTTCTTGCTTACATGTCCAAGATGACAATTCCATAATGATGCTTTATCCAAGCTCTCGGAAGAATCAATACACAACACATTATTTCCTAGGTTGTCTACAACCGACATAGTTTCATACACACCATCACAATGTAATGCTTTAAAATAAAGAACATTATTAATGAAAGCTTTAATACCACCACATTCATTATCAAACGAAAAGGTAAACCCTTGTTTATACAAACCATGAAAGGAAATAATATTTCTCGCCATTTCAGACGAGTAACAACATTTATTCAAATCTAATGTTTACCCGCTACTTAGCAACAAAGAATAAACTCCAATCTTGGTGACATGTGAAGCTTTCTTATTCCCCATGATTAAGTTTATCTTCCCATGCTCCACATTCTCATTTCTTCTTAGTCCCTGCAAATCAGAACATATGTGAATACCACAACCTGTATCAAGGACCTAAGAGTTAGAATATGGTGAGTTATTAGACAATATAGTGTAAATACATGCGTGGTTGGGTTTCACATTCCCATCCTTAACATCTTGCAGGTACTTTGGGAAGTTTTGCTTCCAGTGTGACATTTCATGGCAATAGAATCATTCAGCCTCTTTAGGGTTGGCAGGAGGAGTGATAGAACCTTTCTTGGTTCCACTTGAAGAGATGCCATCTAGGGACTTTCCCTTGGTACTCTTCGAAGAGCTCTTCCTTTTCTTCCCTTTACCTTGCCCGATTGCCAAGACATGGGCCACGGTAGGAGTAGGAGTGGTAACAACCAATTTACCTTTAAGACCACTTCCAGCGGTCTTCAAAAGTTCTTGAAGTTTGATGAGTGTAACTTCCTCCTTGTTCATGTGGTATGTCATTCATAATTGATCAAAACAAGAAGGTAAGGAGTGCAAAATGATGTCAATTGTCAACTCCTCGAGGAAGTTCACATTCAATTTCAGCAAACGGTCCACATACCTTTGCATTTTCTTTAAGTTGTCCGTGATGTGTTCACCATCCTTCATCCGGGTTGTTATCATGGAGGAGATGATTTCATACCTCTCTTGACGAGCACTTTGATGGTAGCGGTCCATCAAATCCTGGTGCATCTCAAAAGGGTAATAGTCTTCATAGGACTTTTGGAGCTCGGCTGTCATCGTGGCCAACATGATACATGCCACTTTGGTGGCATCTCTCTCATGAGTTCGGAATTCAGCGATCTCCTCAAGTATAGCAGACGACTGATCAAGTCTCTTCAGCTCCTTGTCGAGGACATATTACTTGTCCTCGTAATGAGTGACCATCCTGATGTTTCAGGTCCAATCCATAAAGTTGGAACCATTGAAGATGACTCTCCCACAAAGGTTCATGAGAGAGAAGGAGCTGGTAGGGTTTGAGCTAAAAGTAGCATTGTTGGAAGACAACTGAAAAAGAAAAAAGACAAGTTTAGATTAGATATAAAGATAGCCCTTAATAAGACACCCAAATGTAATATTAAGGCTAGGACCCAACACAATATTTTATACCATAGAAGAGGGATGCCGTAATCCAAGCTATAAAATATTTGAAGGTAGGTGGCTGACGATTCACCAGTTTCCACCATGAAAAACAAAATAAATTATTAGGTTTTAATTGGTTTTGAAACTCCTAGATTCATTTGAGATTCATTGAACTTTTAAATGACATGTTTTAATCTAGAGTGTGCCCTTCAAGTTTTGTGACTGAGATTCCGAGGATCACAAAACAAGGTGTGAAGTAACCATGCAAATTACTTGGTACTCTTAATGTTTATCACTCAACTGATGTGTCGGTTAACCACACGTGCTCCACCGATCTATGATAAACCTTAAGTCACCCTTTGCCTACCTTTTTAAGTCCAGGTTAGTATGCCGGTTAACCACACACGCTCCACTAACGACTTAAGCAAAGTACGAAGTGTAATTTCATGCGTTAGCACCTTATTCACATTTTCCTAAAGTAACTAAGATTGAGAATTTATTAAAAAACATTTAGTTACTTTACAATCATCATACTTCTAATGAGGATTATAGTCATTGTCCTACCCGTTAGGCTAACGACCCACCACCAGTCAAGGAAGCGGTGGGTGAGAGTGAACACCCATTAAGCTGCCATTTTATAGGCAACAACCATATACCCCCCCTTATAGACGGCCTTCGTGAATAAGGCCTACTAACGGTAAAACGACTTGTTCTTATATATATATATATATATATATATATATATATATATATATATATATATATATTATTAACTTATAATATTATAAAGTATAAGGGTTGAATTATAACTTTTAAAATTATAGGGGTTGGAACTAAAGCTTTTAAAGTGACTTTACATGTTCCAAAACTTGAGGGCAAGTTTTGTAACTTTCAAAACTTTTCATCTTTCATAACTTATGAGTTAATGGTTAATTAAAATGAGAGATTTTTCATTTTATGTAACCTATGTATTTATTAATGGACTTTAAAAGAATGACTTTTGGTAATCCATAACTTGAGGACAAATTATGGATTTCATTAAAACACATAAAGATCAAGAATTAAACTATCAAAATAGTTGCAAATAATTCCTATGATCTTCTAAACTCGTAAGTGTATGAACATTCAAATCAACAATTTCAAGAATCATAAAAACACATACAAAACTTGAAATTTTTGATAACAGCCATTGTAAATGGATTAGCGTAACCATTACACCATCTTAAAAAAAATTTATAAGACCAAAATATTTTAGGACAATGTTTCTAGTCCATTTCCAGTAGAAAAACTAGAAAACCTGCATTCAGGGCCTCCTACTCATTAAGCGCAAGAGCCTACTCGACGAGTAGGATGAGTTAACAAATGGACTCATCGAGTCCCCCATGGACGCGGCGAATTCACTCAGCGGATTGCAGAATTTTGAGTTTTTCCAACAAGTTTGCATCAAGTATCAAGAAAACAAGCCTAGGCTCTGATACCACTGAAGGGTTTTGAGCATTCTAACACTCCTAATGTGTACATGCAACCCTAGAAACCTTGGATCTATGTTTTACTAAGATACATGTAAATTTGATTTTCCAAGGTTCATAACCTAACTAGCATGGCATGGGGAGCTTGAAGCATAAAAGCTAGTAGAAGAACATACCTTTTTGTTGCTTGGATTCCTTGAGAACCGTGTGAGCCTAGCACCTCAAGTGTGATGCCTCAAATGTCTCACTCAACACCACAACACTTGGAATAACCTTGAGAGAAGTATACTTATCACTCAAAATCAACTAGCCCTCTTTTTCTTCACTTAGTAGCCGATTTTGCTTTCCATGGAGCTTTTTATATAATGTGCTACATGTAGGGTTACTCTAGGTAAACCCTAATATGCATGGCTTTTCATATTCCATGATCCATGGGTTTATAACCTCCATGGACTATCCATGGATTGCATATGGTACGTTGGTCATGTTATAGTTTCTTATAGTGTCAAGGTATGACACATGGATGAAATATTGGTCATTGGTTATGTGGTAGTTGCTTATAGTGTCATGCTATGACTCTTTGATGACGTATGGCTCATTGGTCATGTCGTAGTTGCTTATAGTGTCATGGTATGACCCATGGATAACATATGGGTCATTGGTCATGTGGTAATTCCTTAGAATGTCATGGTATGACCCATGGATGACATATGGGTCATTGATCATGTTATAGTTGCTTATAGTGTCATGGTGTGACCCATGGAGGACATATGGGTCATTGGTCATGTGGTAGTTGCTTATAGTGCTATGGTATAACCCACGGGAGATATTGTTGGATTAGTGTCTAAGTCCATAACTATTTTGGTATGTACTTGACCCGATGGTGCATGGTCCTTTTGGGTTGCCTTCACCAAAGCAACTTGATAGGATGAATTATGGAGAGAAAGGATTAATTATGATTTATTAATATATTATGAGAATAATATATTAAAGGAGAAATCATATTGTTTAATTAATATTAGTCAAGAATTAATAAGAATTAAGTTTGTGGCTAAAAGACATTAATTAAACTTAAGGGACTAGAACTGTCAATTGTGTGATAGTTGAATATTGGGCTAATGGACTCCATATTAGAGGGGTGGACGAACTCTATGGGGAAACCCATTAGAAATCGTCCTAGGCCTCTAAGGAGGGAGTCCATGGGTTGCTTAGGGCCTAAGCATCCAAATTAGGGTTTCCTTGTTAGATAACCCTAATAGCCTCACTATTTAAAGGACCCTTGAGACTCAAAAACATGGTGAACTTATTCCTTAGGGTTTCCACACGTTTTGGGCAGCCTCCCCTCTCCTTATTCCTCATCCTCTTGCTTTTGGTGTTTGTGAACCATTAGAGGGGTGACATTTGTGACTCTAAGCTTTCTAAAGTCATTACAAGGAGGATTTGAGATTGTTATTGCTACATAACAATCAAGGTAAGATCTAAACCCCATTCATAAGTTAATTTGATTAATTGTATGCTAGAACTAGGGTTTAAAGTCTTGGATGAATTGCATATACAATAGAGAAACCTAGGTCCAAGCATTAGGGTTTGCATGAGCACATAGGATGTTCTTATGGCTAAAACCCAGTGGTATCAGAGCCTTGATTGGTTTCTGTTGTATGTGATGCTATGTTGAATTATTTACTGAAAAATGATTTTTTGGCCTCTGCCCGACCTGACTCGGCGAGTTAGTGGATGAACTCGGCGAGTCTGTCTGACTCGGCGAGTCCAGTCCCTGACTCGGTGAGTCCAAGGGTCAGACAGAGGGAATATCGGGATTTCTTGCTCTTTTGCTGAAGGATTAATACCAAAAATGTATTTTTATGATAAAATCCGATTTTTATTATATTTGGGTGATTATCCTTCATAAAACAAAAGATAATTTCAAATCTTTTGAATAATAATTTCCTTATATGATAAATATGGATTATTTAAATTAATTGGTAATTATCTTATGGGATTAGGTCAAATATAGATAATGACAAAAATTAATTGTTTAATTTCTATTATTTGTTATTTGATCCTTGTGTTGTGAAAAAAAGTTTCAATTGTGCCCATTTAAGTTTTATGGTTTAAATTTGACCTTAAAGGTTTTGTTTTGAAATTTAAATAGTTGAAACCATAATGTTTTGAAATGTTTCAAAACTTGCCCTCAAGTTTTGGAATTTAAAAGTTGATTAAAAGTTTAATTTAGAAATGTTAAATTCTAAAACCCTAGTATTGTTTTGAAAAGTTCATATCACACCCTTATGGTTCTATTAATTAATTAAAGTGTATAATTATTAAATTAGACCACCTAGTATTTTAAAAGTGTAAAATACACCCTATACTATATATATCATTAAAAGTCTAATATTATATATGTATGAGTAAAGTGTCAAGTCTTACCGTTAGTAGGCCTTATTCACGAAGCTGGTCTATAAGGGGTGTTTAAGGAAATTGCCTATAAAATGGCGATTGAATGGGTATCCACTCTTACCCACCGCACTCTTGACTAGTGGAGGGTCGTTAGCCGAACGGGTAGGATAGGATAGAAACCTTCCATTATAAGTATAATGAAGTACAAAAGTAACTAAATGCTTTCATAAAACTCCCAATCTTAGTTACTTTAGGCAAAAGTGAATTGATGCAATCCCATGAAATTACACTTTGTGCCCTTGCGAAGACGTTAGTGGAGCGTGTGTGCTTAACCGGCACACTAAATGGTTCTAAGCAAAGGTAGCAAAGGGTGACTCAATGTTTGTCATAGTTCGGTGGAGCGTGTGTGGTTAACCGGCACATCGAATAGAGGATTGAAACATGTGGGGGCACCATGTAAGTTTGCATGGTTATTCACACCCGCTTTGTGATCCTCGGTATCCCAGTCACAAACTAGAGGGGCATATCGAGATTTAAACATGCCATTGAAAATTTCAATGAATCTCAAAAGATCTAGGAATTTTCAATAGATTTAAAACTTAAATTTCTTTTTCGTTTTTCATGGTGGAAATTAGTGAATCGTCATTCACTTACCTTCAAATATTCTGCAACTAGATTACAACATTCCTTTTCTAGGTTGTAGTGTGTTGTGTTGGATCCTAGCCTCGATGTTTCATTTGGGTGTCACATCGAGGATTCTAGTCAACTAACTTGAATTTGTTTTCTCCTATTTTGTAGATGTCAAAGTATGACAACTATGGTATTCCCAAATCCCGTGGAACAAGCTTTCCACATGAAGATGATATTCCACGATTCGATCGAGGAACAAGAGATCATGCTTCACTTCCTCCACCTCCTCCAATTATTCTCCCTAATCCACAAGTTTGAAGGCTTGAAAAGTTCAAGCTCACTCAAGCCCTTTTGGCAAGTAAACATGAAGAAGGAAAGTTGGTGTGTGCACACGTCCTAGAGATGAAGTCACACATTGATAGGTTAAGAATGTTGGGATCCGTTATCTGTGAGGAGCTGGCTGTTGACTTGGTTCTTCAGTCACTTCCTAACTCATATAGTGAGTTTGTAAGAAAGTACTATATGATAAACCACGACATGACCCTTATAGATCTCACCTACATGCTTATTGCTGCTGAATCAACAATGATTTGGCGCACTGGAAAAGCAAAGTTGATTGGTGAATCTGCCTTCCAAACCTCTATGGATATAGGCAATGGCAACAAAAGACATGCCATGATCGAAAAGTTTGATCATAAGAGAAAGGCAAAGTGTAAAGTAGTTCCATGTGCTGTTCCAAAAGAGTCAACTTGCTTTTATTGCCAAGAGAAGGGGCATTGGAGACGAAGCTGCCCTATTTACCTAAGAGATCTAAGAGATGGGAGAGTCAAAACGTATGGCTCTACTTTAGGTAAAATCCATTAACTAACTCTTTTAAGTTCCTATTCTAGATTCTTAATACATGATGTGATAAGATTACAATTGATGTTTTATAGGATCAAAGAAAAGGAGAGGAAGCTTTAGGGAAGAAGTGAGCGGAATCTAATCGTGAAGAAATGGATGTCGATCGCATTGCTTGAAGATTGGATTCTTGAGCTACTACTTAGAGTTAGAAAAGATTGCTAAGAAAAATGTATTAACATAGTTTTTCGATGAGTTGCATTGTAAGGACAAATTTTTCCGCAATAAAATAAAATTTTGTTTTATATTATTTATTTATCCTTACAATGGCATGCATGAAAAATTGATGTTTGAAGATTTCTATTATTAGCAATAATGAATTTGATTCTTAATTATGTTATTTGTGGAAATATCGAGAATTTACCAAATAGGGAGAGTTTCTCATCGCCCAAGTTTCAATTGGACAGAAACTTGGAATCATGCAACATGTATGATGAATAAAAAACTTTCACATTTGGAAATTAGACTAATTCGTTGACAAAGTGTCAAGTGAAGGACTAAGAGATCGAGTACACAAAGTTGTGTGTTGATCAAGTCCACCACAAGAGTAACAAAGATATTTGTCATGATTTACTAAAAGTTTTAGTAAATATGATTATACTTATAAGATTAAGTGTAATTCTGAATTTATTAAAAGAGTTTAAGTCAATAGCAGAACGAATAAGAAGAATCAAGTAGGCAGAAAGATAAAAGTTTCTCTATTCTAAGAAGAAGGGAGAATACCTTTTATTATGTTTTATGATAGGTCTTAATGATTAAGAACCATATCTCAATTGATCCTCTAAGTGAGTCTTAGTACAATTGTATGTCTGAGAAGAGGAATCAAGAATTGAAGAAATGGTTAAATCAAGAAGTCAATCATACTTCGTTCCAAAACAAGTCTTAGAGTTAAGATTGTGACATTGAGTGACAAGTCTTAAGAAGGTTTATAACATTCATCAAATGTAGAATTTGGAAAAAGGTTTTTCTTATTCTTGCACATTTGGAATTGGTAAGTTGTGATGTCTTGGATTAGACAAAGACCAACGAGGACCAATTTTGTGAAGTGTTTTGTCTTGATAATAGCTACACTAACTCTTGAATATGTGTTTGTCAAGAAATATTTATTGACAAGAGAATCTTATATGTCAAGGAGTCAGTGGGAGTCTTAATTGTCTTGAAAGGGTCAAGAACAAATCAAAATAAACCTTATCGAACATCACTAGCGCACGACTTGAGGTTTACAACCTATCGTGTTGACACTATCTTGTTTCTGTGCCGTTCCAATCGAGTTAATTATGCATATGAGTTCTATGAGTTCTCATTTGAACGCATAAAAGCCAAGCACCTTGATCAATGAAAAGTACATTGATAGGAAAGGGTGAGCTGCTGAACTACTTGGAAGACATGGTGAGCACTCGTGTTACCATAAGGCAAGAAATCAAGATTGAGAAGGTTCGGTCCATATGAGTTTGAATTTGTCGTAAACTTTGGTTTGACAAATTCACATGGATAGGAACACATACACCATTTAAATCTAAGTGTCATAAGATTCCCTCCTTCATGAAAATGACTGTGAGGAAATGCTTTCACTAAGAGAGATTTTAAGAAGATAGTGATTGTGAAAATTGGATTCTCGAATTCGATTATGGTTACGTTATCCCTTTTCATGATTCGAATTGTGAGATTTGGCAATTAGTCTGAATTGTTTAGACACACATGTGAGCTATTTAAGGCAAAAGTGTATAAGTTTGAGAAGCTTAAATAAAAGGATTATCAAAGCATTAGGTATTAGAAATATGAACTTAAGAAATTCAATAGGTATTGTTTTTTGGAAGTTAAGCTATTTTCTGAATACATGTCAAAGCTAGTGGGAGCATAAGTGTTATGCTTATATGACAATAATCATCATGATAGTGGGAGCATAAATGTTGTGCTTGTATTATTATTAATGTAAGTATTGCAAGTTAGCAATATTAATTATAGAAAACAAGAGTTATACCTTGCAAAGTCGTAAGGATTGAAAAGTTGTTTTGCTATAATTAAAGGAGAGAATATTGTACTTCGTTTCAAAATCTAAAGCTTAGATTGAGAAATTTTAATAAATTTAGTCAAAGGATACATAGTGTGTTCTTAAATTTCGATTATGATTACGGTATCCCTCTTCATAGTTCGAATTGTGAGAACGTGACACATTAAATGTTATGGCAGAAGATTGATAAAGTATCATATATTTATGTAAGACATTATGCATCGTGTCCCATACGCTTCTGGTATAGGATCGATTGCAAGGGTTATAATATTTAACCATTCTAAAATTTTCCAAATGTCTAGCGCATTTAGAGGGAAAATGGACAAGAATCGGTTTTGACTAAGATAATTAAACAACTATCAAAGGACGATCCAAAGTTCGCCGAGGATTGGTCGCTTGTGAGTAGTTGGAAGTATAGTATTGGATGGACCATATCGACATTATTATGAATATATAAGATTCTATTAAGAATGGGTTGTCATATGGAAAATATGGAAATGGTTCCATATTAGGAGTTGGATATTGAGAGTCTATGTCTAGATTAGAAAATTTTATGCAAAAGGATGTTCAAGGAATGTACTTTGAGTGAGAGACATCACGTCTATGGAATTGTATTGTAGCAATCTCAGATAGAGGACTTTGTAATTTCATTGGAAATAGTCATTGTGACTTTTGTACTATGACATTATGAAAGGATCATTGCATAAAATGTTAGAATCTAGCATATTCTATAAGTGGTAAGAATTTAATATTCTTTCACTTGTGAAAAGGATTAGCAATTGTGAAATGAGTATGATTGGAAATGTGTTCATTTGATCTATTTCACAAAGCAAGAACCGTAGGTAAACATTGTGTGCATGCTAAGAGCATGGGACAAGTGTTCTAATAATTCAAGTAAGAAGTTGATTACCCGAAACAACAAATAATAAGTAATCATTATGGTGATAGATAAAAGATGTTTTATTTATACTCAAAAGTTTGGGGCCATATGGGATTAGTATTATTCTTGTGTTTCACTTTGCATGTTTTGACTTCTTGAATAATTTAATTGGTTCAGAACAGTCAAATTATTCGAACGGACCACAGTCGTTCATATGTTGGAAGTAGGTATGAATGAAGACTGTCGTGAATTGGTGTGTGGATTGTAGGGGTGAGCAAAACCGAACCCGGAAACCGAAAAACCGACAAAACCGAAACCAAAAAACCGAAACCGTAATAGAAACCGACGGTTTGGGTTTGATTTTTTTTAAAAACCGAAATATTGGGTCGGTTTCGGTTTTATAAAATACAAAACCGAGAAAAACCGACCCAAACCGAATTTTATGAAATATATATATTCTGCGGTTTATATATGTATATATTTGTTTCCGTTGACTTCTAAGCAAAAAAACAAACTTGGTGTAGTGGTTAAGGCGCTGCAGCATTCTTCTAGGTGTCCCAAGTTCGAAACTTGTTGCCTACGTTTCATTTGTTTTATTTATTTTGGATGTCCTTTAAAAACTATCCCACATCGTCCATGTGTTCAAACTAACCTGCATATCTTCTCTTATATAAAACATGTTGATTCTAACTTCATTCCCACATCACCCCTTGTAACAAAAATCGATCATCCTTACTTCTATAAAAGGATTATCATCTTTCAAAGAATTACTTGGGATTTCTATTGGGTTTGTGTTTAAACCCAAAAACGAACCGAAAAAACCGAGAAACCGAACCCGTCGGTTTTGGGCTAGGTTGGGTTCTAAATTTCTTAAAACCGATAAGTCGGTTTCGGGTTCGGTTTTAGGTCAAAACCGACCCAAACTGACCCATGCTCAGTCCTAGTGGATTGTCTAAAGTGTATTAGACATAAGCAATTGTTTGTTGCAACGTTCATGAGTGCTTATGAATATAATTTGAGCATTGGATTAAACCCGCGCTCACTTGGATCACTTCATGAATTGTATCACGAGTAATTGGTGAGACGGTAACATCTTATATTCTTGAAACCGAGATGTGTGAGTTGTATCTTGCGAGTCGGTTGCACATTGATAATATGTAAACGCACTAGTAACTTGGTGTTATAAAACATATTGTTGTGTGTAATTCGGTAAGTGAGTGCAAGAGAGCATTGAGTCAAAGTTTATCCGTTCCTTTAATCCAAAGTAGGATAAAAGCGATATCTTTGGGCCCTTGATGATTTAGTGATGGCACCTAAGCGCTTGGCCGAGCCGGGACTAATTTGATGTGATCAATTGTAGTCTGTTGTCAATCGTCATAAATCAGAAGTCCGGAAATAGTATAGAGAGAATGATTAGAATTCATGTCTTATATCTATACGATATCTAGAATGGAGGAATATATGATCCCTTATCTAAAGGACACGCGTATTTGATAAGATCAGAGTTGACAGCGGCTTTGGAAAGCTACGATTGCAGATCAGGATCTGAAGTCATACGCATAATAGTTATTAGACTTATCCAAGTGGGAGACTGTTGGATTAGTGTCTAAGTCCATAACTATTTTGGTATGTACTTGACTCGATGGTGCATGGTCCTTTTGGGTTGCCTTCACCAAAGCAACTTGATAGAATGAATTATGGAGAGAAAAGATTAATTATAATTTATTAATATATTATGAGAATAATATATTAAAGGAGAAATCATATTGTTTAATTAATATTAGTCAAGAACTAATAAGAATTAAATTTGTGGCTAAAAGACATTAATTAAACTTAAGGGACTAGAACTGTCAATTGTGTGATAGTTGAATATTGGGCTAATGGACTCCATATTAGAGGGGTGGACGAATTCTATGGGGAAACCCATTAGAAATCGTCCTAGGCCTCTAAGGAGGGAGTCCATGGGTTGCTTAGGGCCTAAGCATCCAAATTAGGGTTTCCTTGTTAGATAACCCTAATAGCCTCACTATTTAAAGGACCCTTGAGACTCAAAAACATGGTGAACTTATTCCTTAGGGTTTCCACACATTTTGGGCAGCCTCCCCTCTCCTTATTCTTCAGCCTCTTGCTCTTGGTGTTTGTGAACCATTAGAGGAGTGACATTTGTGACTCTAAGCTTTCTAAAGTCATTACAAGGAGGATTTGAGATTGTTATTGCTACATAACAATCAAGGTAAGATCTAAACCTCATTCATAATTTAATTTGATTAATTGTATGCTAGAACTAGGGTTTAAAGTCTTTGATGAATTTTATGTACAATAGAGAAACCTAGATCTAAGCATTAGGGTGTGCATGAGCACATAGGATGTTCTTATGGCTAAAACCCATCAGATATATCATCATTGGTCATGTGGTAGTTGTTAATTGTGTCGCGGTAAGACCCATGGATGATATATAGGTCATTGGTCATGTGGTAGTTGCGTTTAGTGTCATGGTATCGTCAATAGATGACATATGGGTCATTGGACATGTTGTAGTTGCATATAGTGTCATGGCATGACGTATGGATTACATATGGGTAACTGGTTATGTCGTAATTGCTTATAGTGTCATGGTATAACCCATGGATGACATATAGGTCATTGGTCATGTTACGGTTTCATATACCATGACCCACGAATGACATATGGGTCACTGGTAATGTGGTAGTTGCTTATGGTGTCCCGGTATGACCCATGGATAACGTATTGATCATTAGGCATGTGGTAGTTGCTTATATTGCCATGCTATGACCCATGGATGATATATGGTTCAATGGTCATATGGTAGTTCCTTATAGTGTCATGGTATGACACATGGATGGCATACGGGCCATTGGTCATGTGGTAGTTGTGTAAAGCGTCATGGTTTGACACGTCGATGACATAGAGGTCAATGATCATGTCATAGTTGGTTATAGTGTCTTGGTATGAAACATGGAAGACATATGGATCATTGGGTCACTGATCATGTTATAGTTGTTGATAGTTTCATGGTGTGACTCATGAATGACATATTGGTCATTGGTGATGTGGTAGTTGCTTATAGTATCATGATATGAACCATGAATGACATATCATCATTGGTCATGTGGTACTTGCTTATACTGTTATGGTATGACCCATGGGTGACATATGGGCTTTGGTTATGTGCTATTTGCTTATAGTGTCATGGTATGACCCATGGATTACATATGGTGCATTGGTCATATTATAGTTGCTTATAGTGTCAAGGTATGACCCATGGATGACATATGGGTCATTGGCTATGTGTTAGTTGCTTATAGTGACATGGTATGACCCATGGATAAGGTATGGATCATTGGTCATTTCGTAGTTGCTTATAGTGTCATGGTGTGACCCATGGATAACATATGGGTCATTGGTCATGTGGTAGTCGCTTATAGTGTCCTAGTATGACCCATGGATGACATATGGGACATTGGTCATGTAGTAGTTGCATATAGTGTCACATATGACCCATGGACAATGCATGGATCATTGGTGATGTGGTAGTTGCTTATAGTGTCATGGTATGACGCATGGATGACATATGGGTCAATGGTTATGTGGTAGCGGCTTATAGTGTCATGGTATGACCCATGGATGATATATGGGTCATTGGTCATGTGGCAGTTGCTTATAGTGTCATGGTATGACCTATTGATGACATATGGGTCATTGGCCATGTGGTAGGTTCTTTTAGTGTCATGGTATGACCCATGGTTGACATATGTATCATTGGTCATGTGGTAGTACCTTATAGTGTCATGGTATGACCCATGGATGACAAATGGGTCACTGGTCATGTTATAGTTGCTTATAGTGTCATGCTATGACCATGGATGACATATGGGACATTGATCATGTTGTAGTTGCTTATAGTGTCATGGTATAACGCATAGACCACATATGATCATTTTTCATGTGATAGTTGCTTATAGTGTCATGGTATGACCTATGGATGACATATGGCTCATTGGTTATGTGGTAGTTGCTTATAGTGTCATGGTTTGACCTGTGGATGACATATGCTTCATTGGTCATGTAGTAGTTGCTTATAGTTTCATGGTATGTCCTATTGCTCATATATGGGTCATTGGTCATGTGGTGGTTGCTTATAGTGGCATGGTATGACCCACGGATGGCATATGGATCATTGGTCTTGTGATAATGCGTTAGAGTGTCATGGTATGACCTATGGATGACATATGGGTCACTGATCATGTTATAGTTGCTTATAGTGTTATGGTGTGATCCATGGATGACATATGGGTCATTGCTCATGTGGTATGTAACATCCCGAAATCTAGGTAAAGCTATTAAACCCTTCCATTTTGTCAAGCTGTCAAGAGTGGTCCCTTGAGAGAATTCTTGTAGCAAATGAGTACGTTGGGCGTATTGCAGAGTACGCTGCGCATACTAATGCTCTTAATTTGGACGCGAACTCGCTTGGGTACGCTGGGCGTACCTAGGGTTACGCTGGGCGTAATGGGTCCAGATGCAAACCCTAAATGTTTCGCTTGTGCACTATTTAAAGGATGCTAAGGCTCATTTCTCAGCGTCCATATCAGAGAGTGAAACCCTAAGAGAGAGCCTTCCGTCGTCCATAGCTTGAGTCTGTGTATTTTGGAGATAAAAGTGTTTTGGTGTGTTAGTGAAGAAGAAGGAGAAGAGCTTGTGGAGGCCAGAGCTTGAAGTGCAAGGTTGGATCTCAGATCTTTAGAGAAAGGATCTTCATCTAGAGGTATAAAGTTCAAAACTTTCCTCCTTATTTGGTTTGATGTTGCATGGACCATTTCTAGGTTAAAAGTCCCAAAGGTGGAGACTTTATGAATGTAATGTGCTCCATGGACCTAGATCTGTCCCATTTCAATTGTATTTGTGTTATAGATCCATAAAGTTTCCATCTTGGTCGTTGATATGAGGTCATGCTTGAGTTATGAGCTCTCTAGAGTTGGGAAATGGAATATTATGAGTGATAGTGACTTGTCCAGCCATGCAAAGGCTTAAAGTCACCAACTTTATGGATTAAGAGGCTTATAAGTGGTCAGATCTAGAAGTTGGACGTGGATCTTAACTGTTTAAGACCCCAAAAGCTTAGAGTCTGAAACCGGGAGTTACGTGGGGCGTAATCTCAGTACGCAGGGCGTAAGGGGTCGCGCACCCTGTTTCTGTGAAGACACCGGGTACGCCCAACGTACATGTTTGGTACGCGCAACATAACCCGGAGAGTTGACTTTTGTTGACTTTTAGGGTTTGGTCAACTTTAGGGTCTTGGAGCCATGAGAGGGGTAAAATGGTCTTTTACCCTTATGAGAGTACTAAGAGAGGGAATAGTGTAGCCTTGAGAGATGCATTGATTAGAGTATTTATTTCATATGATTAGGCGAAGGCTAGATCAGATTTTACCGAGTTCGAGATTACCGAGTTACCGGAGGTGAGTCTTCTCACTATACTTTACCTAGAGTGGTAATTAGAGTTATATGACAAAGTATATTGCATGCTGTTTATGTGATTGAGATGCGTTTCATTATTTCTATGTGATTTATGATGTGTATGTTCCAGAGTTAGAACCGGAAGGTTCACAGAGTTAGGACCAGAGGGTCCACAGAGTTAAGACCAGAGGGTCCACAGAGTTATAGCTTCGAGTGGCTAATATGTGTTATATGTGGTATTTTGGGAAACTCATCAAGCATTTATGCTTACAGTGTTGTGTTATGTGTTTCAGGTACCAGTGAGGATCGCGGGAAGGCGCCGGCATGATCAGTACACACACGAGGAGTTTTTATGTATTCTGATCTTGGGATTGTGTTTCTATGGTTGTTATATGATACAATGACATTTTTATAATATTTATGAATGAAAGTATGTTTTTGGAAAATGTAAAAATTGTTTTGAAAATTTGGGTGTTACAAGTTGGTATCAGAGCCTTGGTTTAAGGGATTCGGGTGCACCTTCGGGGGTATCTGAACTCAAACTGAGGATTTGAGAGATTTTCAAAATAAAATTCACAATATTTTCTCAAAGAGTAAATTTTTTTTGAAAGAGCAGAGCAGAGCAGTGTGTACGATCAGCCAGCGCCTGAACGGTGATTTCCTAAAATACCCTTTACATTATGAGTTATGAGAAATGTTATGATATGATATGCATGCTAGAATAGGCTAAGTACTCTTATTAGGACTAGAGTGGCTGATTGGTCATGCCTTAGCCTAGGGTTTTTGCTCGTAGATGCTTGAGAGCGAATAGATAGCAACGAGGAGCTATGAGAGATCTGCTAGAGAGTAGACTATGCATAGTGAGAGTAAAGTACTTGGGACTTGGGATCCTAGGAGGAGAGCTTGGGATGAATATTGATGCGGTGTGGATGGTAGTATTGGGCCCGTACTACTTAAGACAACGGAGCAGTGCGCAGCCCAAGTAAGAATCCTTGGGGTACCAGGGAACGAGTAGGGTCGAGACATCGAGTGCGTGTATGTTCGAGAGAGTCACATATATGTTTTATGTTGTATTTCAGAGACATCATGGTTGGGACGCGCCACAGACCGGGGACCAGCGGGGTGAGCGATAAGGAGCTCCACCAGATGATTCATGAGGAGGTGGATGCAGCCATCCGTGTAGAGATTCCAGAGATGTTTGGGTCTATCAAGACCACTCTAATGGAGACTTTCGATGAGAGGTACGCGGCGGTTACTGAGGCTGTAACTACCGCAGTTGTTGCTGCTGCCAGACCTTAGGGTGGCGATTCGTTGCTGTTCCTGGAGTTCAGCAACACGAAGCCACCAGAGTTTGATGGGACGTAGGATCCGATTGCTGCGATGAGATGGGTTTCTTATATTGAGGGATGCTTCTATACTTGTTCATGTCCAGAGCATCTGAGGGTTCGGTTCGCGCTGAACCAGCTTCGCTTGGGAGCGAAGGACTGGTGGAAGTTTGTGACAACACACTTTTCATCTATTGAGCTTGCCTCGGTGACCTGGGAGAGGTTCACCGGTATGTTTCGTGATGAGTACGTTCCCCCGGTGGAGAGGGAGTGTTTGGCCTAGGAGTTTCTGACCCTCAAGCAGGGTACTGAGTCTGTTACTGTGATCACCAGGGTGTTCCACGAGAGGGCGATGTTCTGCCTTGAGCACGTGTCTACCGAGCAGGCACGTATGCGTCGGTATTTGAGTATTCTGAGGAGGGACATATGAGAGTTCGTGGCGAACTCGTCATATCGTACATTTTCCAAGCTTCAGGCAAATGCTCATATGAGGGAGATAGAGCTAGAGACTCTGGTTAGGGAGGAAGCGAAGTCTCAGGGGAGGGATCGGAGACCGGCTCAGTCCCAGCCAGCAGCCAAGCGGGCTAAGCCCGCCGATTCGATATCAGGGAACCATTAGGGTCTTACTTATGGCAAGTGCGGAAAGGGTCACGAGGGAGTGTGTTGAGCAGGGTCTTGCTACAAGTGTGGCAAGGAGGGGCATATGATACAATGGCATTTTTATAATATTTATGAATGAAAGTATGTTTTTGGAAAATGTAAATATTGTTTTGAAAATTTGGGTGTTACATGGTAGTTGCTTTTAGTGTCATGGTATAACCCATGGGCGACATATCGTCATTAGTCATGTGGTAGTTGCTAATAGTGTCGTGGTATGACCCATTGATGATATATGGGTCATTGGTTATGTGGTAGTTGCTTATAGTGTCATGGTATGACCCATAGATGACATATCGGTCATTGGACATGTTGTAGTTGCTTATAGTGTCATGGTATGACCTATGGATGACATATTGGTCATTGGTTATGTGGTAGTTGCTTATAGTGTCATGGTATGACCCATGAATGACATATATGTATTTGGTCATGTGGTAGTTTCTTATAGTGTCCTGGTATGACACAAGGATGACATATGGGCCACTGATCATGTGGTAGTTGCTTATAGTGTCATGGTACCGATAGATAACGTATTGATCATTGGTCATGTGGTAGTTTCTTATAGTGTCATGGTTTGACCCAGGGATGACATATGGGTCATTGGGAATGTGTTGATTCCTTATAGTTTCATGGTGTAACCCATGGATGACATATGCGTCATTAGTCATGTGATAGTTACGTATAGTGTCATGGTATGACTCGTCGATGACATAGAGGTCATTGGTCATGTCATAGTTTCTTATAATGTATTCGTATGAAACATGGATGACGTATGGATCATTGGTTGTCATGGTATGACCCATAAATGACATATGGGTCACTGGTGATGTTATAGTTGCTTATAATGTCAAGGTATGACCCATGGATGACATATAGGTCATTGGTTATGTGGTAGTTGCTTATAGTGTCATGGTAGGACCCATGGATGACGTATGGCTCATGGTGTTCGGTTTTAAGCACTATAACACTCCTATGGTGTAAATGCATCCCTAGATGATTTGGATCTATGTTTTTCTAATTATACATGCGTTTGATTTTTCCAAAGCATACATCCTAACTAGCATACATTAGAGAATATACCACATAAAACTCATAGTTAGATGAATACCTCTTATGTAGTTTGTAGTTCTTAGCCTTTGAAAGCTTTAGCACCTCAAGTGTGATGCCTCTGATGTGTCACAAACACCAAATGCAAGAGGAGGCTTGAGAGAATAGGCTATTTAGCAGAAAAATAGGTTATCACTCTCTTAGAATGAATGGGCAACCGATTTTGGGGCTAGTGGCTTGCTTTTGTTGGGTTACAAAGGCTAGGGTTGCATGCATGCAAACCCCTAATGCACCATGACCCTTCATATTACTTATGCTCCATGGGTTAAACCTCCATGGACTATCATATTGGTTTAGCCCATCCTAATTAACAATGGATCATTGGCCCACACTATAAGAATCATTGATTTACTTAATCAGTCCCCGTATATTTAATTAGTCTCTTTTGATCGCTAAATTAATTCCAAATTAATTCTTGATCAATACTAATTATATAATATGATTTCTCAATTAATATATTATACTTATAATATATTAATAAATCACAAATAACCTTATTCTGAAAAGTTCATCGTATTAAATTGCACTAGTGAAGGCAAACCAAAAGGACCATGCTACTATCGGGTCAAGTACATCCCAATTATAGTTATATGCTTAGATACCTAATCCAACAATCTCCCACTTGGATAAATCTAATTACTATAACTGCCAATGTAATTTCAAGATCCAATTAGCAATTGTAGCTTTCAAAAGCCGTTGTCGAACTCTGGGCTAGTAAGTGACTCACCCTTTAGATAAGGGATCATATATTCCTATGTTCTTCAAGATATCACGCAGACAAATATATGGAACATAGTCATACTTATTGTACTGCAATTTGTTTCCCGATTTCTAATTTGTCTCGCATATAACATAACTGAACACATCAATTTAGTTTTGACCGGGCCCGACACATAAGTCAAAACAAAATCATCGAGGGGCCCAACATATCGCTTTTAATCCTCTTAGGATAAAAGGAACATATAAACTTTGACATTATATGCTTTTAATAACTACTCATTAAATCATGCACACCGATACATTTTATGACGTCAAGTTACTGATGCATTTTCGTATCATCAATGCACAACCAACTCGTAATCAACAACTCATATATCTTGGTTTGAAGACTATATGATATTATCGTCTCACAATCACTCGTGATAAATTCCATGAAGTAATTCATGTGAGCATGAGTTTAATCCAATACTCAAATCTTATTTCAGGAGCACTCATGAATGGTATAGAAAACTTTTGCTATGTCTAACGCCTTAGACAATCTACAAGTCAACTCATGAAAGTCTAGCCTCATAACCTACTTCCAAAGTATGATCGACTGTGGATAGTTTGAATAATCTTATTATTCTAAAAGTCAAAACATGCAAAACTGAAACAATCATAAATAATTGACACAAGACAGTAACTTTACTTAAAGTTAAACTCCTTTTATTCAATCATCAAATGTCAATTACAATTTAGCTATTATAAGTTTCTAAATATTTATCTAATCACTAAAACTAATATCATCCATTAGCCCAATGCCCCTTGCATGCTGCAAGTGCCTAACCCTACTTAGACCCTTCGTAAGGGGATCTGCCGGGTTGTCCTCTTCAGATATCCTCTTCATTACGAGGCGTCCTTCTTCTACTTGATGTCTTATGAAGTGGTACTTTCTATCGATATGCCTGGATCTACCATGATCTTTTGGTTCCTTGGTTAAGGCAACCGCCCCTTCATTATCGCAGAAAACTTCCACAGGCTCCTTTATGGATGGCACAACTCCAAGGTCTCCGATGAAGTTCTTCAACCATATCGCCTCTTTCGATGCTTCGCTCACTGCTATGTACTCTGATTCACATGCTGAATCAGCCACAGTCTCCTGCTTGGAACTCTTCCATGTTACTGCTCTTCCATTTAGGGTAAACACCCAACCTGACTGAGAGCGCAAATTATCTCTGTCGGTCTGAAATCCGGCGTCACAATACCCTGTCACTCTCAAGTCATCACTCCCCCCGAGGGTAAGGACCCAGTCCTTAGTCCTCCGTAGGTACTTGAGAATGTTCTATACTGCAGTCTAGTGAGCTTTACCAAGATTCCCTTAATATCTACTGTCACACCCTGAAACCTAAGGCGGAAACGTTCCAGGGCGGAGGACGTCATGTAGTATCGCAACCAATGTACATAGTAAGCGTAGTAAACACAACCATTACATTACATAGAATATTTACATTGTCTGAAAACAAAGTGTTACAAGTGTTATACATATATATCATATGAACAAAAGTTAAGACGAGTCTTCTATACGCTCCGTCTTCTCCAAAAGATCGTAGGGTACGTGTCTAATGT
This sequence comes from Lactuca sativa, assembly GCF_002870075.4. NCBI lineage: Eukaryota > Viridiplantae > Streptophyta > Magnoliopsida > Asterales > Asteraceae > Lactuca > Lactuca sativa. The sequence goes on from NC_056631.2 coordinate 147,994,850, forward strand.
GGACCTGAGAATACAAGCAGTTTAAAAATCAGCATAAAGCTGGTGAGTTCATAAGCGGTTTGTTTTTGAAAATGAACAAGTTTCCTTTGGTTTTCTGAAAAAGTCATTATCCAAGAAAATCCCATATTTTCTTATAAGTAAAGTTTAGTTATCCATTTGTTACATAGTTTGGTTAAGAGCAGTTATGTTATCCCAGGAAAAACCCTTATTTTCGTAAAAGTCATGGTTGGTTATCGATCCGAAATGAAGTGTACAAGTATCTACCATATTTAATGTGTTTGTGTAAAGTTTCCTGAAAGCCTGGTTATCCTTGGAAAAGTACATTAGTTTTAACACGTATATAAAACTAATAAATAAATAGAAAAGTTTTCATAATCTTGATTACGAGTTCCATAACCATACTACAGACTAGATAAGGCTCGGAACGGGGCCAGTATCCTTTTATGATTTTTGTCATCCTTGAACCTTTCGGTTCGGCTGTAGCTAGCAGCCAGGTGCAGGGTAGTCAATCCCGTATAGATCTATATACTCAAGTCACGCTCTCCCTCCAGGAGATTCTAGTTGCAGGGATAGTCCTCCACTCTCGAATCTAGGGGAAGTGTTACAAAGGACGTGTCTCCAATCTTAAGATTAATGAATTTAAAACTGAAATTACTAATATGAAAAATTCTGTTTTATTAATCCTTTACTCTCGTATCTAGGGGGAGTACTATCATGTCCTTCACTCTCGTATCTAGGGGAGTGTTATCAAGGACGGTTCTAATATTCTAAGTTTAATGTTATTAGTCCTTCACTCTCGTATCTAGGGGGAGTGTTACCAAGGTCATTTTTAAAGTTCTAAACTCATACTTTTAATAGTAATAATGTGGAAGTCATTGATGAAATGTAAAATATAACATTTTATAACGGAATTCACAAACGGTTTGAAAACTAACTCTGCAAGTTAAAACGGTTGGTTAATACGGATTTCAGTGTTAAAAGCATACAAAATATGAAACATTTCAATTTAAAATAATTAGTTTGGGTACAAGATTTCCTTGTACTTTTGCTTGTATTCCCCCCCTGAAAACATTGAAAAACACGGAAAAAGGTGTAGGGGTATGAACTCACCAATCGAGTAATGTGTCGGTTTGGATGCTAAACGTTAGTTTGGGGCTTTAAAACGCGCGAGGTTCCTATGTAATATTAAAAGATACACATTTGTATCTAATTAGACCCTGAACCACTAATCAAATATGAATAAACACTTCGAGACGCGAAAACACTTCATTACAAGTGTTTGGAGTGACCCGGGTGGCATCTATGGATGTGTATGGCTTGAATAGAGGTTTGCTCCTCAAGAGTAAACTCCTAATGGAGTTTTCGGCCTAATGACCAACTCCCCATCCGTTTATGGCCGTAAAATCATGGTGGGGGTGTTCTTGGGTGCCTAATGGTCTTACAACTCTTGTGGGGTAATGCTAGGCTTAGTTTTAAGGCATTGGATTGGAATTTCAACAACATAAGGACCATTTGAGGAGTTTATGGCAGTAAACTAGGAGTTTACGGACATAAACTCTTATGTACCCATTCAAAGTGTGTTTTGGTGGTCCTAGGTCAATCACAAGTGTTTCTAGCTCAATATACAAGTCATAGGATGAAGTTAAGGCACCGTTTGACCCATTTATAGGAGTTTACGGCCCAGGAACCTTTCCTTGTGGGGTTTACGGCCGTGAACTCCTAAGGGAGTGGTTTTCTTGATGATTAAGGCCCCTAACACAATGGTGGTTGGTTCTAGACTTTATTCCAAGGCTTAGGAGGTGTTTAAGGGGCATTTTAACACCTAAAAGGTGTTTACAGCCTATGAAAGGGTCTTTACGGTCCAGGAATGTGCTTGGGCCATAAACTCATGTTTACCCCTTAAATGATGATTTTTTGGTGTTCCAAGTCTGGTCTTGTAAGTCCCTAAGTCATATCTAAGCTCCAATGGTGGTTTGGAAGGGTTTTAAGGCTCAAAACCCCATTTGTATGTGTTTGCGACCTAAGGCTGTTCCAGGGTCGTAAACACATGTTTATGGTCCTATTTCATAATCTAAACACGAATTTGAAGGCTAAAGATGTTAATCTATGAGCTAGGATAGTTATCTTACCGATTTGGAGCTTGAATTGGATGGTTTTTGGATCAAGAACTTGGATTCAAGGAGAGAGAGTAGAGAGAGAGTGAAAAAGATTCAAATGAGGCTCACTCTACTTTATATATGGTTTGAGTTTGAGGCTCGGTGGAAATCTACCCGATACTGACGTTAGACGGGGATTTTGGTCGTACCCGATTTAATTGTTGTAACCCGATGTGGTCGAAACTAAATTTTTTTCCAAATAATAATTTGGGGCATTCTCATGTTTTTCTAATGGGTTTGGATACTTACGAGGTCATAATAAACGTCTTAAATTAATGACCTAATCCAAAAGTCAACGGAAAAATCGGAACTACTAACGGTTTTATCAACAGAAACGGAATATCGTGACAGAATAAATTTCGGGTTGTCACATCTACTGACCATGATCAAAGCAAAGGCCGCATCAGGGCGAGTACAAGTCATAGCATACATGATCGAGCCAAACATGGAAGCATATATTACTTGATTCATCTCTACTATCTCAGCCTCTGTACTCGGACTCTTACTTAGTTTTGTATTGCTTTGGATAGGTAAGTCACCTTTCTTGGAGTTCTCCATGCTGAAATGCTTCAACACCTTGTCCAAGTAGGTACTTTGACTAAGTCCTATTAGTCTTTTACTCCTGTTTCTCAATATCCTTATCCCTCGAATATAGGCAGCTTCTCCAAGGTCCTTCATAGCGAAACACTTCCCAAGCCAGGACTTAATTTCCTATAAGGTTGGAATGTCGTTTCCTATGATAAGTATGTCATCTACATACAATACCAGAAAGATAACTATACTCCCACTTGCTTTGACATATACTCATGCCTCATATTCACTTCTCGAAAAACCAAACTCTTTGACTTTCTCATCAAAACAAAGATTCCATCTGCGAGATGCTTGTTTCAATCCATAAATGGATTTCTCAAGCTTACACACTCTATTAGGGTACTTTGCATTGACAAAACCCTCTGGATGACATATGTAAACATCTTCAGCCAACTTTCCATTAAGGAAGGCGGTTTTGACATTCATTTGCCATATTTCATAGTCATGAAATGCAGCTATGGCTGGCATAACCCTTATAGATTTAATCTTTGCTACTGGTGAGAAGGTCTCATCATAGTCAACTCCCTGAGTTTGAGTAAAGCCCTTTGCAACCAGTTGCGCCTTATATGTGTGTCATACATGGACTAAATCTTGCTGTCCATTGCCTCTTTCCATTCGCACCCGACTGAATCTTGTTGTCCATTGCCTCTTTCCAGTTGCGCCTTATATGTGTGTCATACAAGATCTGATCCATTTCCACCTGTCTGTCTTACGACCCGATACATTGTCAACCAAGTTCCAAACTTGATTGTCTTACATGGTCTAAATCTCACTATTCATTGCCTCTTTCCATTTAGCAAACTCGGGGCCTGCCATGGCTTCCTTTTCGTTGTTAGGTTCATCCAGATTTATCAATGTACTATCACTGATAAATTTATCGCCTACAACTGTTATATGAAAACCATATAACACAAGTGGAACACTAACTCTACTGAAACATCTTAAAGGTACGGACTCGTCAATTGGTTCAACAGGAGTTTCCTCCTCGGGTTGAGCACTAGTGTTTGAGGTTCCTTCATTAATTAACTCTTGAAGCTCTACAAGGTCAATTTGCCTCCCACTGTCCTCTTCGCATATGATTTCTCTTTCTCAGAAAAACCCTCTCCTCGCGATGAATACAACATTGTCACTCAGTATATAGAAGAGATATCCAAAGGACTTATGTGGGTAGCCGATGAAAATACATTGCTCACTACGAGGTTCGAGCTTGTCGTGAGTCTCGAGTTTCACGAAAGCCTCGCAACCCCAAACTTTGATGTGATCCAACGAGGGAACCTTCCTTGTCCACATCTCGTGAGGTGTTTTGGCAACCTTCTTAGTAGGCACTAGATTAAGGATATAGATGGCAGCCACTATGGCACACCCCCAGAATGAGATAGGTAATGAAGCTCGACTCATCATGGAACGAACCATGTCCATCAAGGTTCGATTGCGCCTCTCAGCCACACCATTAAGATGTGGTGTCCTTGTTGGCGTCAGCTGTGAAACAATTCCACATTCCTTAAGATAGTCTAGGAACTAGATACTAAGATACTCTCATCCTCGATCGGATCGTAGCATATTTATCTTTCTGCCCAATTGATTCCCCACTTCCTGCTTAAACTCTTTGAACTTTTCAAAGGTTTCTAACTTATGCTTCATTAAGTGGATATAGCTATATCTGTTGTAATCATCATTAAAAGTCACATATAAGCGGTTTGCATTCCTTTTGGCGGTTCTGATGGGTCCACACACATTAGTGTGTATGAGATCCAACAGACCTTTACCCCTTTCATAAGTACCAATGAAGGGTGACTTGGTCATCTTTCCAAGAAAACAAGATTCACAAGTGTCATCCGACCTCAAGTCGAATGACTCCAAAACTCCATCCTTTTGGAGTTGGGCTATGAGCTTCTTTTTGACATGTCCAAGACAACAATGCTACAAGCATGCGTTGTCCAAAACATTGGATGAATCAATATTAAACACATTATTTCCTAAGTTATCTACAACCATCACAATTTCATATATACCATTACAAGGTAATGCTTCAAAATAAAATGTACCATTATAATAAGCATTGATACTACCAATTTCATTATTAAAAGAAAAGGTAAAACCTTGTTTATACAAACTATGAAAGGAAGTAATATTTCTTGCCATACCCGACGGGTAACAACAACTATTCATTCTAATTCTAACCTGCTACTAAGCAATAAAGAATAAACTCTAATCTTGGTGACAGGCGACATTTTCCTATTTTCCATGATTAAGTTTATCTTCCCGTTCTCCATATCCCTACTTCTTTTTAGTCCCTGCAAATCAGAACAAATGTGAAATCCACAACCTGTATCAAGGACCCAAGAATTAGCATGTGAAGAGTTATTAGAAAGAATTATGTAAATACCTGCGAAGCTGGGCTTTATCTTCCCATCCTTAATGTCCTGCAAGTATTTGGGGAAACTTCATGTCCAATGACCTTTTTCATGACAATGGAAGCACTCTGCATCCTTTGGATTGGTAGAGGGATTAGCAGAACCAGCTTTGGTCCCACTTGAGGAGGATCCATCAAGAGACTTTCCCTTGCGGCTCTTAGAATGAGCCTTCCTCTTCTTCCCTTTCCCATGTCCAATTGCCAGAACAGGAGCAACAACAGTAGGAGTAAGTACAACCGACTTGCCTTTCAAGTTACTTTCTACAGTTCTTAGAAGGCTTTGAAGCTTGCTAAGAGTGAACTCCTCCTTGTTCATATGATAGGTCATACGGAATTGATCATAACAAGAAGTTAAAGAGTGTAGAATGATATCTATTGCCAACTCTTCATCAAAATTGACATTCAATTTCAGCAAGCGGTCCACATATCTCTGCATCTTTTACAAGTGGGCTGTGATGGACTCTCCATCCTTCATTTTGGTTGTGATCATGGAGGCAATGATCTCATACCTTTCTTGCCGAGCACTTTGATGGTACCTTTACATAAAATATTGGTGTATTTCAAAGGGCCAAAAGTCCTCATAGGGCTTTTGTATCCCATCATTCATGGTAGCAATCATATTGCATGACACCTTATCGCGTCCTTCTCATGAACCCTATATTCAACGATTTGTTCGGGAGTAGTAGTTTGTTCATCAATCTCCTTAAGCTCTTTGTCGAGAACATATTCTTTGTCCTCGTAGCGAAGGGCCATACGAATGTTTCTTATCTAATCATTAAAGTTTGACCCATCGAAGATAGTTCTCCCAACCAAGTTTATGAGGGAGAATGAGCTAAAGGGTTGGAGCCTGAAACATTTTTTGGAATAGACATCTAAAAAGAAAAAGAACAAATTTTTTATTAGATGAGAGTCCTTAATATTACGCCCAAATGAAATATTAAGGCTATGACCCAACACAATATTTTACAATTTAGAAGAGGGATGCTGTAATCCAAATGCAAAATATTTAAAGGTAAGTAAATGATGATTTACCAATTTCCACCATGGAAAACGAAATTGATAATTAAGTTTTAATTGGACTGAAATTCCTAGATTCTTTTGAGATTGATTGAACTTTTCAATGGTATGTTTAAATCTTGATTATTCCCTTCAAGTTTGTGACTGGGATGCCGAGGATCACAAACAAGGTGTGAATAACCATGCAAATGTGCTTGGTACTCTTAATGTTCAAATCATCTAATCAATGTGCCAGTTAACCACACACGCTCCATTGATCTATGATTAAGATCAAGCTACCCTTTTCCACCTATGTTAGTCCCAAATTAGTGTGTCGGTTAACCACACACGCTCCACTAACGACTTAACAAGGTGCAAAGTGCAATTTCATGGAATAACACCATTTTTACATTTTTCCTAAAGTAACTAAGATTGGGAATTTAATAAAAAGGTTTAGTTACTTTATAATTATCATTATACTTTTAACGATAGCTAATGTCCTATCCTACCCGTTTGGCTAACGACCCTCCACCAGTCAAGGAAGCGGAGGGTGAGAGTGGACACCCACTAAACCACCATTTTATATGCAGTAACCTTATACCTCCTTATAGTCCGGCTTCGTGAATGAGGCCTACTAACGGTAAGACTAACTTGTCTTATATATATGTATATATATATATATATATATATATATATATATATAATTAAACTTATAATATTTTAATAGTGTAAGCGTTGAATTTTAAACTTTAAAAATTCTAAGGTTTGGGGTTAAATGTTTCATTAGTGAGACATTACAAATTTCAAAAATTGAGGGCACGTTTTGTAACTCTTCAAAACTTTTTGTTTCCATAACTTATGAAACTTATGAGTTTTAATGTTCATGAATTAGACTCTTCATATAACTTGAGGAAAAGTTACAAAACTCACTTCAAGAAAAATTTTAGATCAATTTCAACTAACAATATTATCATATAATATACCATTGATCTAATCTAACTCATATAGCAAGACAATTCATATCAAATAATACAAATAATTATCTTATTATCTTAAAACTTGACAATCGTCCTTTAATTGGATGAGGAGCATCATTACCAAATCAGAAAATACATTTTTTATGATTACAAAGCAGTTTGTGATAATGATCCTAGTCCAAATCTGGCCAGAAACTCGAAATTCTGCAACCATAAGCCTCTACTCGACGAGTGAATGAACTGGACTTGTCGAGTTGCCCTTTTAATGAGTGGACTTGTCGAGTCAGTCAGTGGACTCGGCGAGTTCATCAGTCAAAGGCCAGAAAATCGATTTTTTCAGCTTTGAAAAATTACCAAGCATCAAATACAATAGAAAACAATCCTAGCCTCTGATACCACTGTTGGGTTTTAAGCACCATAACATTCCTATGGTGGACATGCAAACCTAGATGCTTTGGATCTATGTTTTCTCTAATTATACATGCATTTTATTTTTCCAAATCATACATCCGAACTAGCATACAATAGAGGATATACCATATAAAACTCATAATTAGATGAATACCTCTTATGTAGTTTGTAGTTCTTGGCCTTTGAAAGCTTTAGCACCTCAAGTGTGATGCCTCTAATGTGTCACAAACACCAAATGCAATATGAGGCTTGAGATAATAGGCCAGTTGGCAAAAAAATCAATTATCACTCTCTTAGAATGAATAGGCAACCGATTTTGGGGGTAGAGGGTTGCTTTTGTAGTGTTACAAACACTAGGGTTTCATCCATGCAAACCCTAATGCACCATGACCCTTCATATTACTTAGGCTCCATGGGTTAAACCTCCATGGAATATCTTATTGGTTTAGCCCATCCTAATTAACCATGGATCATTGGCCCACACTATAACAATACTTGATTTACTTAATCAGTCCCCACATATTTTATCAGTCTCTTTTGATCACTAAATTAATTTCAGATTAATTCTTGATCAATACTAATTAAATAATATGATTTCTCAATTAATATATTATACTTATAATATATTAATAAATCACAAATAACCTTATTCTCAAAAGTCCATCCTATCAAACTGCACTGGTGAAGGCAACCCAAAAGGACCATGCTACTATCGGGTCAAGTACGTCCTAGTTATAGTTGTGGGTTTAGACACCTAGTCCAAAACATGGGTCATTTGGTAGTTGCTTATAGTGTCATGGCATGACCCATGGATGACATATGAGTCATTGGTCATGTGGTAGTTATTATACTGTCAAGGTATAACCAATTGGTCATGTGGTAGTTGCTTATAGTGTCATGGTATAATCGTTGGATGACATATGGGTCACTGGTCATGTGGTAGTTGCTTATAGTGTCATGGTATGACCCATGGATGATGTATTGATCACTGGTCGTGTGGTAGTTCATTATAGTGTCATGGTATGATCCATTGATGACATATGGGTCACTAGAAATGTGGTAGTTGCGTAAAGTGTCATGATATGACCCGTCGATGACATAGAGGTCATTGGTCATGTCATAGTTGCTTATAGTGTCTTGGCATGAAACATGGATGACATATGGATCATTGGTTGTCATGGTATGACCCATAAATTACATATGAGTCACTGATCATCTTATAGATGCTTATAGTGTCATGGTGTGACCCATGGATGACATATGGGTCATTGGTCATGTGGTAGTTTCTTATAGTGTCATGGTATAACCCATGGACCACATATCGCCATTGATTATGTGAAAGTTGCTAATAGTGTCGTGGTATGACCCATGGAAGATATATGGGTCATTTGTCATGTGGTAGTTGCTTATAGTATCATGGTAGGACACATAGATGACATATGGATCATTGGACATGCTGTAGTTGCTTATAGTGTCATGGTATGACCTGTGGATGACATATGGGTCATTAGTTATGTGGTAGTTGCTTATAGTGTCATGGTAAGACCCATGGATGACATATAGGTCATTGGTCATGTGGTAGTTTCTTATAATATTATGGTATGGCCCATGGATGTCATATGGGTCACTGGTCACGTGGTAGTTGCTTATAGTGTCGTGGTATGACCCATGGTATTGATCATTAGTCATGTGGTAGATGCTTATAGTGTCATGGTATGACCCATGGATGGCATATGGGTAATTGGTGATGTGGTAGTTCCTTATAGTGTGATGGTATGACCCATGGATGTCAAATGGGTCATTAGTCATGTGGTATTTGCGTGAAGTGTCATGGTATTACCCGTCGATGACATAGAGATCATTGGTCATGTCATAGTTGCTTATAGTATCTTGGTATGACACATGGATGATATATGGATCATTGATTGTCATGGTATAACCCATAAATGACATATGGGCCACTGATCATGTTATAGTTGCTTATAGTTTCATGTATGACATATGGGTCATTGGTCATGTGGTAGTTGCTTATAGTGTTAAGATATGATTCATGGACGACATATCATCATTGGGCATGTGGTAGTTGCTTATACAATTATGGTATGACCCATGGATGACGTATGGGTCATTGGTCATGTGCTAGTTGCTTATAGTTTCATGGTATGACCCATGGATTACATATGGTTCACTGGTCATGTTGTAGTTTCTTATAGTGTCAAGGTATGACCTATTGGATTAGTGGTTATATGGTAGTTGCTTATAGTGTCATGGTATGACCCATGGATGACGTATGGCTCATGGGTCATGTGGTATTTGCTTATAGTGTCATAGCATGACCCATGGATGACATATGGGTCATTGGTCATGTGGTAGTTACTTATAGTGTCATGGTATGACCAAGGGTGACATATGGGTCGTTGGTCATGTGGTATTTTCTTATAGTGTCATGGTATGACCCATGGATAACATATGGGTCATTGGTCATGTGGTAGATTCTTGTAGTGTCATGGTATGACCCATCAATGACATATGGGTCATTGTTCATGTGGTAATTGCTTATAGTGTCATGGTATGACCCATGAATGACATATGGGTCGTTGGTCATGTGATAGTTTGTTATAGTTTCATGGTATGACTGATGTATGACATTTGGGTCATTGGTCATGTTCATTTGGAGGTCGTGGCTCATTAATTTGGAATGTTCTAAATATTGATCAGTATAATTGAAAAGGGCATAAAAACAAACATTTTCATAATGAATTACAAATTTTAAATCCATTATTGAAATTTAATCAAACCAAATGATTTTTTTACTTTAGTTAATTTAAAACAATATAGATAAAGAAATTTAATAACAAACAATATAATTTAACTTCTTTTTGGTGATTTGAACCATATATATAATGAAAATCTCATATCCGATTTATCGTCGATTACATGGCTAATATTTTTCATATGAAGTTATACACATAATAAGATCATATCAATAATAGATTAAAAGTAAATAACATTAATTCCAACCCTAAATCGACATCATTGAAGAACTGTGATTAGGAACTCCTTCTTTGTCTTGATGTTTCTAGCCAAGATTATCATATAATCTATTAAATGTTGATTCTGATCTCTCGTGTTTGGCTTCACCACACCCATCTCGTATTCTACTTCCCTTATATCGTCGGAGAGTTCCTCCTTCAGTAGAACATTTAGAACTTCGTTGATCTTTGTCTCGCCATTCAAAAATCATCGGAGAAGAGCCTCCATTAATCTCTTTCTTGATTCCAAACTTTATAGGTCTTCTCAAATGGTGGCAATTGAATCTTCATTAAAGGTTACGTTTGATGCAATATCAACCATTAATTTCGTTTACAGCGGTAGCTTTTTAATTACTATTGAATTTAGAGAAGATTGTTTACAAAAGGAATTGTTATTATTTTATATATGGGTAAACCGAGTGTTAATATGGGTAGATAACTAGTGGACGACATTATTTTATATTATTTATGTATATTCACTCCTCCATCTAATACCCATATATATTAATTACTAGAGACCTTTCAATATCAGCCATTTATTCCTATAAAATCCCATACATACACATATTATCTACCACCACATCTTATACATATTACTTCATTCCAACCTAAAGGATTCTTCATCCAATTCTAACAATTCTTCAGATATCCTATATGAAGGTGTGACCCCATAGGATCACATATTATTAGCAATATCACTACATAATGATTCTTAGGCATATAGATTCAACAATCTCCCATTTGCACGAGATTCATTATAGACTGACAAAGACAGTAGCTGACGTCTAGCAACGAGCTACTGCCCCTAACAATATATGAAGTGTGTCATTTCATTAACAATCAATTCGAGGTGCTCTAAGTAACAACTGTTACTAAGGTGTGGTATCATTTATTCATTTGTCTTAGACATCATGTCGAACATGAGATATGGATCGCAATCAATCTCGTTTACTGTTCAACTTTAACTAAGGCCTTAGATGTCATGCTCTCAGAGAATAAGAGGGACAAATCCCAACTTGACTACATATGCCTATCAATGTAGTTCATGTCATACCCAACGATGGCCTTTATGACTGCATTTTACGAAACAACTATGAACCATGTCTATGATAGGTTATGAGCATTCTAACACTCCTATGGTGTACATGCAACCCTATAAACCTTGGATCTATGTTTTCTCTATTATACATGCAAATATTCAATATTCCAAGGTTTTATCCTAACTAGCATAATATGAAGCAACTATACTACAAAAGCCTAGTTGGATAACATACCTTTTTATTGAGCTTGAAGTCTTGAACTTTAAGAGCTTATCCCCAATACTGTGGAAGCCTCAAGTGGAATCACAAATCACTAAAAACACCTTGGAATACTTGAGAGAATAGTAAGCACACTAGAAATTGGCCCACTCTTGTTTTCTCTCACACTAATGCCATTTCATGTGCCAAAGACCGCTTTATATAGTATGGAGGATTAGGGTTACATTCATGTAAACCCTAATAGCCATGACCTTTCATTTCCATAGGATCCATGGGTTAAAAATTCCATGGACTATCCATGCAAGCTTAGCCCAACCTAAATGAACTTGGCCCATCCTATATATAAGAGTCCATATTTAATTAGTTCCTTTTTGATCACCAAATTAATTCTAAATTAAATATTGATCAATACTAATTAAATAATATGATTCCATATTGATATATTAGAACTTATAATATATTAATATAAATCATAAACATACTATTTTCAAAGACTATCCATATAAATTGTTTCGGTGAAGTGCAATCCAAATGGACCATGCTACTCTCGGGTCGAATACATACCAATAGTAGTTATGGGCTTAGACATCTAATCCAACAGTCTAAGCACAACAATCCCTACACTTCAAGTCCCAAATACGCATCTCAAGTCTAAGAATAAAAAGATCATCTTGACTACATACGCCTATCAATGCAGTTCATGTCATACCTAGCGATGGCCTTTATGAAATCCTTTTACAAAACAACATTGAACCATGTCTAAGCACAACAATCCCTACACCTCAAGTCCTTTAGAATGTTCCTATAAGTCACACAATGACTTGTTATCAGATTATACTCGTATCATTCGACATACTCTAAGCATACGACTTATTTGGCCTTTATGCATAATCATGACTTATATGATTAATCCAATTGCATAAGCATACAAAATACAATCATATTATCTAGTTAAAAAACATTTGCACTAGGATTATGGCTAAAATCATGTCATGTGGTTTTTGACAAGATGACCCTCTCATAGTCCTTTATCTTAAGCTCCTTTAAGATCCTTGACAATTAATGCAATTTTACTTAATCTTCTAAGTTGCTATGATCTATCTATATAGATCCTTATTCCATGAATTAATATGTCGACTATATATAACATTAGGAATGTTATTGTGCTCCCAATAGCTTTGTAGAAAACACTAGAATCATATTGATTTATAATCAAATCACACTATGTAATTATCTTATAAGAAAGAAGATTCTTACTTTGAGGTGTTCGCTTAAATCTGAAAAAGATTTTCAATCATGTATGTTTTCTCCCTTGAAAATGCACTGCCTCTTTATAGTCAAAATATATCGAGGAAGATCAATCAAATCCATACTTGATAATCATACATGAAGGCATCTCTATGTGTTTTATTAGCTTCTGATCAACCATTGACATAATTCAACAACAAATGAAAACCTGCTAGTTCCAAATTATGAAGCATTTATTTTGTGGTTCTTAAGCTCTTAAAGTTCCATATAGCTCCCACTTAGAAAAAGAAATTTCTAATCACTTGTCTTATGGAATGAAAATTAGTGGGATTAGTAGAAGCTTCATCCTAAACAATCATTTAGGATATTCTACATAAATGCAATTAGTAGATACTAGAGTGGTTAAGCGTATTGTCTAACATGAGCTCTATAACTCTATTCCTTTTAGATAAGGATAAACCATTTCATCATTATCCTAATATAACCATCTAATCCACTTGTTTGGTTGGAAAATATATATGTTCAATATATATTTGTTGCAGTGAACACAATTCCAAATTTTTTATAAAGTAAATAGTTCTTTTAAAACATCATATAATAGATTGCAAGGTCTATTTATATCCTCTTCAAAAACTTGTACTATCGACATTCAGCTAGTGGCTAGGTGACCCTATCCCATTAGAGAATACGAAGGCTACCTCAAATATCAAAAGAGAGATTCAAGTGACCAGGTGATCATGTGCCACAAGAGACATACTAATGACAAGTGAGTGTTTTTTTCAGAATGAGTTGAGAATCAATTCCACAACTCCTAAGGTGTTCCAAGAAGACTCGGTTTACAAAACTCATTTTCTTTATCACATTGAAAGCTTAATGATGATCTCATTAATGTGTATTTCAATCTTCACTTATGAAAAATTTGATCAAATCAAAAGGTTTCATCAATAACGAATAAAAGTCGTCAGTGAAATTGAATAAACATCTATCACCCAATCTATTTATTCTTGAAAAGATTACATAAATCACTTATGTATAACTCTTTGTCAAGCCTTTTGTTCTTTAATTACTAATAAATAAAGACACTTGTGAATCATCTTCCCATATAAATATGATTCACATATATCAAATGAATCAAGCTCATTTGCCTTCAAAATTTCCATCCTTTTGAAGTTGGTATATATATTTCTTATTATATATGAGTGCATAATCTCTTAGACTTCCTTTTATTCAATGCTTGAATAGACTTGAAACTATTTCTAGTATGCTGATTAAATATCTGCTTTACTTGATGAGACATCTGATATGTTTCATAATTATCCAAGACTTTCTGCAAGTCATGGTTAATTTCTTCAGTATGTTGTGAGACACATCATCATCATCACAATAATACTTACATCAAAGCATCATGATCACACTAACTGGTTGCAGAGGTTATTCAGGTATTCGATCTTTCAGTATATATAAATTCTATTTATTTTAAAGGTAGAACCTCAAGATATTATACCATTTACAGAAATTATAACCATCAAATGTTACTGTCTCTTGAAACTCAATAAGAGAGAGGTTTTGCAGGGCGTAAAATTATTAACAGTTATCAATAGAATTCAACAAAGTTTTATTTACTATTTTCAATATTTAGTCTTTAAAAATTAATAACTTATCTTGTTTCTTAAAACATTAATTTATTAAAGTCTAGGATCCAAGTAACAAAACAAGTAAATCGTTAGGCGACCTGTATCACATAAACTTAATCAAACTCGGTAGGTAGCGATTATCAACTGCATACGATATGTAATTCCTAGATTATGGGATCCTAAATAACTATTGTTTAGCTTGGCATGTTTATCCCATCTATGCCTCAAAACTCTTATGCTTAGGCGACATTTATCACATAAGAAATTCATCATATCATCCCTTTAAAAAACATGTGAGTTCTATTTCACAAATGGTTAGGTGACTTTTCTATCACAAACAAATACGAAAACACATTGACTATTTTTGACAACCCAAATGAATATGGTGACCAAAAAATCCATATGAACTGCACAAAAATCCCAAGTGAGTTTTAAATGGATTGCATAGATTTGAAGTTTTGTAAATAAGGGTTTATATATGTTTTACAATTATAGCTTATAAATCATGGTCTCATGATTATTGCATGCATCCACCAATTCATGTACCCTTTTGTAAAATTCATATCACTTGTTATGAGTTTCTTTAGGTGCCAAATAAAAATTTCATTTTTTTTGCCATTGACCGCGATCAATTATAAACTAAAATCCGGTATTTTAAAGTTTAGTTGTAAATTGGTTTTAAGAACCGGTAACAATCTTAATAAAACTTTATTTTATGCATAAGACTTGGAGTTTTGGAAGAGTTATAAAATCACTATTTTAAATCCCCTTTTAACAATCAAAAACTTATGACTTCATGAATTTATAGAATGAACTCATTTTATTTTATAAACTCAATTTTATGCATCTTATGATAAAAGTCATATTTTGATAAACCAAAACTCATATTTTGATAAAACCAAAACTTGGGTGATGATACTTATGTTTTAAATCTCATTTAGCATGCATAAAACATAATATCAACATGTTGCGTTATGTTTAAAATACCAATATCATATATTAAGTTTCGACGCAAAAAATAATCAGTAGTTTTATTATTTGCCGTTATAACGCTATAAACCGATTTTAGTCTTTTTAATAAAAAAATCCTTATTTATTATAAAGACATGGAGTTTATATAAAGTTTAAAAATATTTTAAATCATTTCAAATATTTCAAAGTTGGGTATTTTTAAGTTTTACAATAAAACTATTTTCAACAAAATTGAGTTTTAACCGGTAACCGGTAAAACGTTTTTATAAATATCCATTTTATAAACATCTTATGTTATCTTTTAAATATTTTTTAATCAAACTCCAAGTGATATTATCTTATGAAAATAATGTTATTTGACATGTAAAAACTATTTTCACACATAAAACATAACATGCATTATAATGTGTATAAACCAAGCCATATATAGTAATAATTTTTGTGAGTCATCAAAAAAATTATTAAGTCTTTCCTAAAGGAATTAAAGGACACTTCAAAAGGTCTTCAATGTGGTAATTTCTTATCTTGTTACATTTAAAATAAATACAACTAGTCTAACTAATTTATTATATCAAATCAACAAATGAAAATACCTATTTATCTATTACATCTTATGAGTAAATAAATATCAACCAAACACAACACAAAGGTCCAAATGACTTCTTTATACACTACAACATATCAAACTAGGCGAATAACTGCGCGTTGCGCAGAAACACCTATATATGTGAAGTCTTTACAAATATATGTTTTTTTTTAAATATAACAATAATGTTGTTGTTAAATTTGATATAATGATTTTTATACTAAATTGATATAATATGTTGATTATTTTGAATTATATGATAATATATACATCTATTATAACTTCACAATCTCAATCTTTTGAATGACTTCTACCCTCGAGTTACACATGAATAAAATTAAATATAGTATATGATTTAATGTTATTTATAGTTGTTATTGTTAATTAACTTTTTAAAATTTATTTTCTTAATGTTTTAAATTCTATCATTATAATTATTTAAAAAATCAAACATTATTTTTGATTTTAAAGATAACAATATAATCATTTATATAGAGTTATTTTTAATTATTGTTTTTGTAAGTTATTTGAAACTACTTATTTGGAAACTTTAAACGATTATAAAAATATCTTTAGGAAATATTTTAGTTAAATTGAGATTACAATTTAGTTTTTGCATTTATCACTGCAATTTATTACTTTTAACTATTTACAAAATATTCTTTGGTTTTTAAGTGGAACTGAAATTTATATTTAAGTTGGCACTGTATTGTTATATTTAAGTTAACAATTTAAGTATTTTGTCAAAACTGTTCAAAAGTTGTAGTTTTAAACTGATACTGGTTTATATACAACAACATATTAAATCTAATAAATTAAGTATAATATGTGAAAAGTTAAAGACATAAGTTTTTAAATATAAGTAAAGATATTATTTTAAAATTGAAACTTAGTTTATTTATGACTACACTTTAGGTTTGATATTTATTTAACCTTATTAACCAACTTATAATCATTATTAGAAAGACACTACAATTTATCACTTTTAACTATTTACATAATATTCTTTAGGTTATTTAAGTTAAACTAAAATTTATATTTAAGTTGACTCTATAATGTTATATTTAAATTAATAATTTAAGTATTTTATACAAATTGTTTCAAAATTATATCTTTAAAATGACAATGATTTACATCCAACAATATATTAAAACAAATAAATTAAGTATAATATGTTAAAAGTTAAAAAATATAACTTTATAAGTAGAAGTAAATATATTATTTTAATATTGAGATTTAGTTTATATATGATTACACTTTAGGTTTGATATTTATTTAACCAAATTAACCAAATTATAATTATTATTAGAAAAAATTGAAAAGTCATGAGAGTTTCAAATGAATGTGGTGAAAGGAAAAATACATGGGAGTTTCAAATGAATGTGGTGAAAATATATGTTTTTAAGCTACTTATTTGAAAACTTTTAACAATTATAAAAATATATTTAGAAAATATTTTAGTTAAATTGAGATTACAATTTAGTTTTTGCATTTCGCACTACAATTTATCACCTTTAACTATTCACAAAATATTCATTGGGTTTTTTAAGTGAAACTAAAATTTATATTTAAGTTGACACTGTAATATTATATTTAAATTAACAATTTAAGTATTTTGTCCAAATTGTTCAAAAGTTTTAGCTTTAAACTGATAATGGTTTACATAGAATAACATATTAAATTTAATAAATTAAATTTAATATGTTAATAGTTTAAGTCATAACTTTGTAAGTAGAAGTAAAAATATTATTTTAATATTGAAATTTAGTTTATTTATGGTTACACTTTAGGTTTGATATTTATTTAATGTTATTAACCAAATTATAATCATTATTAGAAATACATTACAATTTATCACTTTAAATTATTTACAAAATATTTTTTGTGTTGTTTAAGTTAAACTAAAATTTATATTTAAGTTGACCACGTAATATGATATTTAAATTAATAATTTAAGTATTTTATACAAATTGTTCAAAATTTATAGCTCTAAAATGATAATGGTTTACATCCAACAATATATTAAAATTAATTAATTAAGTATAATATGTTAAAAGTTAAAAAATATAACTTTATATGTAGAAGTAAAGATATTTTTTAATATTGAAATTTAGTTTATATATGATTACACTTTAGGTTTAATATTTATTTAACCTTATTAACAAACTTATAATCGTTTATTCGAAAGTTGTAGCTTTAAAATGATAATGATTTACATACAACAACATATTAGATCTAATAAATTAAGTATAATATGTTAAAAGTTAAAAACATAACTTTATAAATAGAAAAAATATGTTCTTTTATTATTGAAATTTAGTTTATATATGATTACACTTTAAGTTTTATATTTATTTAACCTTATTAACCAACTTATAATCATTATTAGAAAGAAATTGAAAAGTCATGGAAGTTTCAAATGAATGTGATGAAAGGAAAAATGAATGAGAGTTTCAAATGAATGTGGTGAAAGGAAAAATGCTAGCTTTATAAGTATATAATGATATTACAACAAACAACTCTTTGTATTTTCTAAGGCAACTTTTATATAACCATAATGCATGAAAAATTATTATATATAAAAATAAACAATTTTAATTAAGAAGTTGCCAAAGAAGAAATTTTTCTTAACAAAAAGAAATTTATGCTTGTTTTCCAAAAACCAAAGATTATCAAACAAAAAAATCATTCTGACATATAAATTATGGCTCTGATACCACTGTTGGGTTTTGATACCAAATAAAAGTTTGTTGTTCATAAAAACTGGCAATGGGAGACTTTAAAAATAACAAGTTTAATTTTAGTTCATAACAAAACCGAACCAACATGGATCCATTTATAGAGGTTGGAATAAAATAAAACCAACCATAGGATGTTTTAGAGATAACCTTTGAAGTCTTTAAACCCACTTGCTTTTTGGGGTATTGATGAAGATAATAAAAGATCAAAGTGTTTGATTGTAACGCCCGTAGATCAGGGCTAGTCAATTTAGAGACGATAGACGTCAAAAATGACTTTTTGATAGAAGATTATTTAGATGGATTAATCTTAACCAATTTGTAGCATATGTCACAAGGTTTCCGTGCATATAAAAAACGCCAAAATCTGAGTTATAACGAAGAAGTTATGACCTATCGAAGTTTCGCGACAGAATCGGCACGACACAGCGCGACGTAAAAAGTGAATTTACGTTAGAGTGATATTTAGCCTTATCAATCTAAATGAAAGTCGTATAATACGTTAAACCATGAGCGTGCATAAAAAGAACGCCCAAATCTGACTTCGTATGAGGAAGTTATGATTTTTCTAAGTTTCGACTTAGCGGTATGCAGCCCGAAATACTCGATTTGAGATCGAGCGGTTTTTAGCCGAAACAATCTAAACGAGAATCGAAGATCTCGTTGTTGGTATCGAAGCGATGAAAAGTTAGGCGAGAACGGACGTCAAACAAAGAAGTTATGAATTTATAACGAAGTTTTCCTGTCCGGGCCTACTAAAAATAAATAATAAAAATAAAGTCAAAATTAGCCAACGAAGTCTAAACAAAAGTTGTAGAGCGTAGTCTCACCTATGCGTGGATATAAAGAACGTTGAAAATGGAGTTCGTATGAAGAAGATATGAATTTTCGAAGTTTATTAAAGAATTAATAATTAAATTTAATTATTAAATCCCGGCATTATCCGAAGGGGAGTCACCGGGCATATCCGAAGTACGCCCAGCGTACTGCTGTACGCCCCGCGTACAGCGAAGCATGACGACCTTCGCACTCGAGTTCTTCGGATGACGCATGCAGTGACGATTTCGGACCAGTACGCCCCACGTACAGGCGTACGCCTCGCGTACTCTAAGGCTCCAGCCTCCTATAAATAGGATGCGAGGGTTCCAGGCTTATTTGCTCATTTCTCCTCGTTTTTGTGCCGAACCTCTGCGTGTAAACCCCCGAAGCCATCCCGACACCCCAGATCTCATATCCAAGTTAAGAAGGAAGTTTTACGCTCCCGAGATCCCGTGAAGTGCGATTCCCGAGCCGAAGCTCTGCCCGCGAGAAGTCCGGTTTTTGTGGAGATCTTCCAGATCTACCGAAGAATACTACTTCTGCAAGTCGTAGTGCTATCCGATCATCTTCTGATCAAGTGAGTGTATACTACCTTTCATAAACACGATAATAATACAAGTATGGTTTGAGTGTATTAAGTATATTGTTGTTTATATGTGTGGGTGTATAGTCCCTTTCATAAACACGGGTATAATACAAGTATTGTTTGAATGTATTAAGTATATGTTTGGGAAAGTGTGTGGTTACTTTATTCTAACACACAAATATGAAGTATTTGTTATAAAATACGTGTTATGTGTTTATATATTGTTGTTTATTTGAGATGAGTATGAAATGAATGTTTTATATAGTTTTTAAATGAGTTAAACTGTATATGTATTTAATATCTACAAATATGTTGGGTAGAACATGGGTAGATGAGATAGTTGGTATGTGATAAAATGATGAGGTATGAAAGATGATTAAGAATGATATTGGTAGATGCATCAAATAAAGAATGTCATAAACTAGCAGATGCGCTTGCAAATAATATCGGTAGATGCACCAAGTAGTGAATGTCGTGATCTTGGTAGATGCGCCAAATAGAGATTGTCATAACAATAGCAGATGCGCTTATAGGATAATCTTGGAAGATGCGTTATAGGATAATCTTGGCAGATGCACTATAGGATAATCTTGGCAGATGCGCTTATAAGAAAATGTCGGCAGATGCGCCTAAAAGAGAATGTCATAAACCTGGCAGTCGCGCCTCATAGTGTATGACATAATCCTGACAGAGGCGCTTAAAGGATAATGTTGGCAGATGTGCCTTATGTAGCAATGGAAGTTTGTGCTAATTCCTTAGGTAAATCCTTAGGAATGAATGAATGACGGGTAGTTGAATTCCTAGGGTAAAATCCTAAGAAAGATAATAGGGATGAGTAATTAAGTTGATTGTTTGATGGTTGAATATAATAATTATATTATTGTGGGTTGAAAACCCTATATGCTCACCAGGCTCCCAAGCCTGACCCACTCAGTTTTCTTTGCCTTACAGGTAATGGCACAAGAGTATAAGTTGGTGGACTTGACGAGAGATTTTGGATTATAGGCCAGTAGTTATGAATAACTGTTGTAAGGTCTATTTATTATTGTTTATGCTTTTTGGTCTGTATCGGAACATGACATCCCGAGGTTTTATTATTTAATGAAAATACATTCTCTTTGAGAAACGTTTTGATAAATGGTTATCATATTTTTTTTTGGGAACAAATTCCGCAACCGTTTTCTTTAAACGATCACTCTGATTTATAAAACAAAGCATAAACAAATCGGTCTTTTCTGGCCGTGAAAATGGGGATGTCACAGTTGGTATCAGAGCATTAGTTTAAGCGAACTAGGAATTTGTAGGAAATTTCTAGACTTAAACTTAGAATGCTAAGTAATGATTATGAAGAGTGTGTCTAAAATATGTTAGGTAGTACACCTAAATTGACACAAGCACTAGTTTATTTTAGGAATGATGCCTAAAATGCTTTTAAGTTCTAAATGTTTTGTGTGATAGCTATATTGATGCTATTATTTGTTCGGATCTATGGTCTGTTGCCGACCGGATCTGGAAACCTTATGTGTTTAGGATTCTAAGCGTATGGATACGATATTAGAACTAGCATGTAAACGTTTCGGAGTGATAAGGATGATTTGAATATCTATCATGAATGAGGGTCTAATTTCACTTATTCGGTGTATAGATCAAAAATGGTGAGAACAAGAAGTGGAGTTGGAAATGCTGATGAAAACAGGAATCAACCACCAGTGATTGAGCAAATACCTGTCGTAGCAGCAACACCTGAGCCGATAACAATGACTGGTGTACAAATGATGATTCAAACAATGTTGGATCGTCAAATGGAGGAGACTAGGCGGTTGCTTCAACAGAATCGTGAAGAACTGTCAATTCGTGTGGAAGAGCCCGAATTAAATGAAGGGCACTCGGAAGGTGGAAACTTCAGTGGGTCTATTGGTCAAGCCAACCCACCGATAGTTAGGCAAAACAACCATGATGGAAGGAATGATGGAATGGGATGCAAGTACAAGGACTTTCTAACTTGCAAACCATCGACCTTCAATGGAAAGGAGGATCCGATTGGAGTTATGGATTGGATCTCCGAAATGGAGTTAGCCTTCATGACTTGTGGCTGCAGAGGCAAGTTGCAAACTATCTATGTAGTGCGTCAATTCCGAGGTGGAGCCGTTCATTGGTGGAACACTCTAGGGAAGACTTTAAGCCCTAATGAGCCACTGCAATTGACATGGGCAGAGTTCTTGGTGCAGTTCAAGCGCAAGTTCTGCTCGGCTCAAAATATGTTGGCGTTGGAGAATAAGTTTCTGATATTGAAGAAAGGCAGCATGTCAATGGATGAATACACTAATGCCTTCACAGACAAGATGGAGTTTGCTTTGCGCATCGTCCCAGACGAACTGAAAAAAGTCGACTGGTATGCAAAGGGACTCCCTTGGGAGTATGCGGTGCCAGTGCATCAGGCGCCTACTCTAGAGGCAGCTATTTGGGCTTCCAAGTCTGTTGAGAATATGATCATAGGGAGGACCGCCAGCAAGGTTGAAGTTGGCGAGAAGAGAAAGTTGGAAGGAACTTCCGGTTCTAATGAGAAAAGAAAATTCTCGAAGTCTGGAAGAGGAGGAAGAGATGAAGCAAGGTGGTGCGATAAGTGCAAGAAGAAGCACTCAGGAAAATGTGGCGTGGAGGTGACATGTTTCAAGTGTGGGAAGCATGGGCACTACGATGATGAATGTATATTCAACAAAAAGGTGTGTTACGAATGTAACGAAGAGGGGCACTTCAAGCAAGACTGCCCAAGGAAAAATCAAGCAGCAAGGCTAGAGGCACCGCCAAAGCCAAAGGCAGGAGCATTTCAAATGATCCTTGATGAAGCAGATGACAATGCAAGGGATCAGGAATGAGGATTTTATATCCAAAGATTAAGTTATGAAGTAGCAGTGTGAATAGTAACTTATGGTGTAGCCTATTAGAGGCATAGTATATGGTGAACTTGAACTTTTGTGTAATAGTTTCAAGAAAGTAATATAAACCCTAGTTTTGCTAACTGATGTGTTGAATGATTGTTTGATTTTCTTGTATGGTGACTTGGTCGACTGCAGGACAATACTTGGGACGAGTATGAGTAGGTGTGAAAGTTAGTAGATGCATATACTACCGGAAGCACGGGACTCGCACTTGGATCAGGGAAAGTCACAAGGTTACCAAGAAGCTAGTGATTGATTCCATTTTATTCTGGTATGTCATTACCGTTGTTTTGGTAGTGACTAGTAAGATGTTTCTTGTTTTGAACCTAGTGGTCATATTTAAATTTGAGTTCGACTACGAGGAGTATGTTACGTGGTCTAGAGGACCAAGTTAGATGTAACATCTGACTTAAGTCAGAAGGTTGAAGTTAATGCGATTGATAGTGTCGTGCTCGTTGTTAAATGAAGTTTGTAGGTAGAAATGCTACATGCTGAAATGTGATTATATGACATTAGAATATGAAGGAAGGTATATTCCATTTTGGAATTTAACTCTAAGAGACCTGAGTCTAAGCATTGCATCATTCGATGAGAGGTCAGTAGAGCACGACCCATCGGTTTGTTACAATAGATAAAGGAAAGTATTTATCCTGAGAAGAAGAAGGAGTCCATAATAACAACTTATTTGGTAACTCGAGGGTTACGATTGAAAGTACAACCTAGTACGATAAGCAGATGCAAGATTTGGGCATCTTCTGCGATCAAGAAATCCATAGAGTTAAATACTCTTTCGAGGAAACATAGAATTTACGGTTATTACCTAGGATGAAAAGATAGTGTATGGAATCATTGTACAAGTTCTATTTTCGTTGATGATTACGGGACGTAATCATCCTAAGGGGGAGATAATTGTAACGCCCGTAGATCAGGGCTAGTCAATTTAGAGACGATAGGCGTCAAAAATGACTTTTTGATAGAAGATTATTTAGAAGGATTAATATTAACCAATTTGTAGCATATGTCAGAAGGTTTCCGTGCATATAAAGAACGCCAAAATCCGAGTTATAACGAAGAAGTTATGACCTGTCGAAGTTTCGCGAGAGAATCGGCACGACACAGCGCGACGTAAAAAGTGAATTTACGTTAGAGTGATATTCAGCCTTAGCAATCTAAATGAAAGTCGTATAATACGTTAAACCATGAGCGTGCATAAAAAGAACGCCCAAATCTGACTTCGTATGAGGAAGTTATGATTTTTCTAAGTTTCGACTTAGCGGTATGCAGCCCAAAATACTTGATTTGAGATCGAGCGGTTTTTAGCCGAAACAATCTAAACGAGAATCGAAGATCTCGTTGTTGGTATCGAAGCGATGAAAAGTTAGGCGAGAACGGACGTCAAACGAAGAAGTTATGAATTTATAACGAAGTTTTCCCGTCCGGGCCTACTAAAAATAAATAATAAAAATAAATTCAAAATTAGCCAACGAATCTAAACGAAAGTTGTAGAGCGTAGTCTCACCTACGCGTGGATATAAAGAACATCGAAAATGGAGTTCGTATGAAGAAGATATGAATTTTCGAAGTTTATTAAAGAATTAATAATTAAATTTAATTATTAAATCCCAACATTATCCGAAGGGGATTCACCGGGCATATCCGAAGTACGCCCAGCGTACTGCTGTACGCCCCGCGTACAGCGAAGCATGACGACCTTCGCATTCGAGTTCTTCGGATGACGCATGCAGTGACGATTTCGGACTAGTACGCCCCGCGTACAGGCGTACGCCCCGCGTACTCCGAGGCTCCAGCCTCCTATAAATAGGATGCGAGGGTTCCGGGCTTATTTGCTCATTTCTCCTCGTTTTTGTGCCGAAGCTCTGCGTGTAAACCCCCGAAGCCATCCCGACACCCCGGATCTCATATCCAAGTTAAGAAGGAAGTTTTACGCTCCCGAGATCCCGTGAAGTGCGATTCCCGAGCCGAAGCTCTGCCCGCGAGAAGTCCGGTTTTTGTGGAGATCTTCCAGATCTACCGAAGAATACTACTTCTGCAAGTCGTAGTGCTGTCCGATCATCTTCTGATCAAGTGAGTGTATACTACCTTTCATAAACACGATAATAATACAAGTATGGTTTGAGTGTATTAAGTATATTGTTGTTTATATGTGTGGGTGTATAGTCCCTTTCATAAACACGGGTATAATACAAGTATTGTTTGAATGTATTAAGTATATGTTTGGGAAAGTGTGTGGTTACTTTATTCTAACACACAAATATGAAGTATTTGTTATAAAATACGTGTTATGTGTTTATATATTGTTGTTTATTTGAGATGAGTATGAAATGAATGTTTTATATAGTTTTTAAATGAGTTAAACTGTATATGTATTTAATATCTACAAATATGTTGGGTAGAACATGGGTAGATGAGATAGTTGGTATGTGATAAAATGATGAGGTATGAAAGATGATTAAGAATGATATTGGTAGATGCATCAAATAAAGAATGTCATAAACTAGCAGATGCGCTTGCAAATAATATCGGTAGATGCACCAAGTAGTGAATGTCGTGATCTTGGCAGATGCGCCAAATAGAGGTTGTCATAACAATAGCAGATGCGCTTATAGGATAATCTTGGCAGATGCACTATAGGATAATCTTGGCAGATGCGCTTATAAGAAAATGTCGGCTGATGCGCCTAAAAGAGAATGTCATAAACCTGGCAGTCGCGCCTCATAGTGTATGACGTAATCCTGGCAGAGGCGCTTAAAGGATAATGTTGGCAGATGCGCCTTATGTAGCAATGGAAGTTTGTGCTAATTCCTTAGGTAAATCCTTAGGAATGAATGAATGACGGGTAGTTGAATTCCTAGGGTAAAATCCTAAGAAAGATAATAGGGATGAGTAATTAAGTTGATTGTTTGATGGTTGAATATAATAATTATATTATTGTGGGTTGAAAACCCTATATGCTCACCAGGCTCCCAAGCCTGACCCACTCAGTTTTCTTTGCATTACAGTTAATGGCACAAGAGTATAAGTTGGTGGACTTGACGAGAGATTTTGGATTATAGGCCAGTAGTTATGAATAACTGTTGTAAGGTCTATTTATTATTGTTTATGCTTTTTGGTCTGTATCGGAACATAATATCCCGAGGTTTTATTATTTAATGAAAATACATTCTCTTTGAGAAACGTTTTGATAAATGGTTATCATATTTTATTTTGGGAACAAATTCCGCAACCGTTTTCTTTAAACGATCACTCTTATTTATAAAACAGAGCATAAACAAATCGGTCTTTTCTGGCCGTGAAAATGGGGATGTCACATTGATCTTCTCTACAAGTATCCACCATCAAGAGTAAGGCACTTGGAATGCTAGTTCCTTCTTGTATTCTTGAGTGTCTAAAGGCTATAATTGCTTAACTCAATTAAGCACTAAAGAGAACAACTCAAGAGGTCTTCTAAACCACCAAACTAACTTCTAAAGAGAAAGAGGGAGATGAATAGAAAACCCACAATTTTAGAGAGAAATAAAGGAAGAAGAGCTTTAGTATTGCTAAAATACAAGCCTCATGCATCTCTTATATAGGCCATGAAAAGTAAGGCCTAACCATTAAAATAACCAAAAGTAATGGTAGCATTTAGAAGAATGGGAGACAAAAGATGGAAGGTTGAAAAGCAACCTCCCACACCATCATTATTCCTTTTAAAAAGTAAGATTTTTTGTTTTTTTTTAAACTCCAAGTTTATAAAATATAAAATGTCTTTAGGTAAAAGACAAAAGAATCCAACTAGTCTAAAATATTGTGCATGACTTATTAATTCATATCATATGAAATAATAACTAGTAATACTCTTTTATAATTATTATCTTCACAAAACAATAATGATTCCCTAATTAAAATACAAGAATTGATATTATTTATTAATAATCATATTAATAATAAATATACAAAATGTGTCAACTTGATAAATGTGTGACCCTATAGGATCATATATTATTAGCAATATCACTCCATAATGATTCTTGAGCATATAGATTCAACATTTTATTCTATATATGTTCTTCAAACATTATATTAGATACTTTGATGTTGTTAAAATCTATTTTAATTTTTTATTCTATGTTGTTCTAACATTTTTATGTCAATCTTGTATAATTTGTTATTATTATTCATATTACAACCATATATCGATAAAAAATTTAAAAAGAGAAAATATGAAATTGATAAAGAAAAATATAAATACAAATATAGTTTGAGTTGATTTGTTTTGACAAAAAACCCTTTGTAATCCAACATTAATGATTGTATTTACAAGGCCAACTAGGTCATTATGTCATTAATTAATGGGTTATTGATACGCCATAGATAATTGCACTGGTTGTTTACTTAAAAAAGTTTTTTTTAACAATGTGTTTTGATAAAAATACCCTTAGTAATCACATATTTAGAATTATTTCAAGGGTAATTTGGTCTTTTTGCAGTCTACATCTTTTAGGCGCCACGAGGTTTCCGACGCCGGATGCCATTATGTCCTTTCAATTCTTCAAACCCTTCTGAACATCTGCAACCTGCCCGAAGATCAAACTTCTGACTATCAAAGAAAACCCCAAAATCGTCGATAGAGAATCACTCTCAAAATCGATTTTCCACAAGGTTATTGAAAGTTGTACTTAGTCCACAATCAGTTCCTTAAAGTAGGGGTTTTTTTTATCTTGTTATACACCATATCCCACATTTTACCTGTTTTTTCTTAAAAATTGATATCAATTTATGCAATGTGTATTTTGTAAGTAGAATGTCGAATACAAGATGTTGTAATTCGTTGGATGATCTACTAGTAGAGATTTTGACTCAGATTATTGTATTGTTAGGGTTAGAATCTGCAAAAGACATAATATCTACAAGAATTTGGTAATTCTCACTACGCATTAACTTATGAATGTATATTTGTTGAAATACAACTTGATTTATTAGTTTTTAACTATATATTTCAATTTCTAAAGTTCGAAAAAGATGTATTCAACGGGGGAAGAAAGTGAAGTGTTCAAAGAAGCATCCCTCGAAATGTTTCAAGGGATGGGTCGCAAAGATCTTAAGGCTGATGTATTTATACACAAATGTGCAGCGCATAAATACCCTGATGTTATGTCTAGACAAAGAGCGGTATGTGTAATCTAGGTAATTTTATGTAATTTGATTTAATTTAGTTTTGGTGTCATTGGTCTTAATATTGGTTTTTTTTTATCTGTTAACAGGAGGAGTGCTTTTGTAATGACAATTTTGATTTTGGTATGAGTTTGTTGGGTGAGACAGCAGATGAGCATCGTCTCGAGGCAATTTATTTGCTTGGGATGATCCGCATATCAAGAGGGCCTTCTGAGAGTGATGGAGGTATGAATAGTATGTACATTGCAATTTATATATAGTTAATTAACACATATTTATAGGTTGTGCAATATATTTGTCACATAAATCTTTAATTTTAGTATTAATGTGAAAGACTGGATTTTAAAATATTTAGTGTCGTGTCTTATAATTTTCAGTACTTATTGAAACTGCTACATTGGATTGATAGTTTTTTAGTGTATACTTGTAGGTAAGCAACCGCTTGATTCACATTTCATTTTTGGTCTGGAAGATGGATTATTCTGAAGTTGTTCTGAAAGTGTATGGGAATTTTGGAGAGTGTAGATGTTGTTCATAAACTTACAACGGATAACATCACATTCGAATGTGACAGGGAGGATCATTCCATTGATGGGGGCATTATATGTTGGATTAGATGAGGATGACGACTTACAGAGATTTTGTTGTGTCGTTGGTACGTAGAGTGTGGTAAACTTTGTAGGATTATTAGGTATTTCGTTGATCATCATGAATTATCAGAAGATAGTTTGTAATACTCTTTGTATTGTACATATATATTTATAAATTAGTTTGTAATACTCTTTGTATTGTACATATATTTCTAAATGGATGCATAAATATCTTTTGGAAGACAAAAAGAAATATGGTTTTAATTATTAAGTGTTAATGACTTTTAATAATGTTTATATTAGTTTTGTTAAATTTAATTGGTGTGTTATAATTATCAATTCAGTCATACATGTTAATTTCGTGTATGTTACTTTATTGAAAATGGGTATATTTTGTATACAAATTTATTTTGTTTATGTTTTTATTTTGTTAATAAATACTATATTAAAGTTTTTATGTTTGTTATGACCTATAATTATGTATTCAATTTCGTTAATAATTTCATGTATGTTGCTATATTTATCATTTTCAAATATTGAATGATATCTACCAAATACTTTGACCTAGTATCTAGTAAATCACTTGATACACATCTGTTATATGGTGTGGCTATTCGAAATGCATACAACCACTTTGAAATAACAAGTGGCAAAGGCATAAACGGTAGGGAAGCAATTAAACACGTTCAAGTTAAGTCATAGTTATGAGATCATATATACCAAATTTTTGCTACACTGGAATCATGTAAGAAAAACTCCATGTTTTGAGTTAGCGACATAAACATTTACTTCAAGTGACGATATATGACATTTGGACACTTTGTTCGTGTCTATGACGTATATTTGTCACCTTTTTATGTATAGTAACTAATGCTTCGAACTCAATCATATATGGTCACTCCTCTCAATTAATAAGTAGCTGAACGTTCCGCAAAAAACTTTTAGTTCACTTTAGCTACTTAGCTATTAGACGGTGTGACAATTTGGTTTCAAATAGTGACTCGATGGAGACCTTCAGTTACTTAAAATACCGTATGAGTAGTTGTTCATTTTTGGCATCGAGTGACCAAAGCTCATTTTTTGTAGTAGTACCTCTTTCAAGTTCTATATGACTAAGTCCTTACATGAGAAGATGAAATAAATGCTCAGTGGGTGCAGTGGGGAGATCATCAGTGAGTTGAAAGCACATACGGTTTTGACTATCAAGATAGAAAATACCATTATCTACTTCTTGAATGAACATGTACTAAGTTGGTTCAAAACCCATTGGCATTTCGTTATTGATGTAGCGAGTTCCATATGGAAGAAGATACTTAGTATTATTGGATCTTTTGGGAGCACCTGTTATCCTTGAAGTGGATGGTCTAGAAGGACCAACTGATGGCACAAAATTTAGCTTCTTGACTTTGTTGAGAAGTAGCTGAATTGCTAACTTCACTTCCTGAGCATGAATATCTTTATGTTTTTCGATAAGTTCCCGAATTTGTATCCACTTAATATAGCCAAATTTCACCTTGGGAAAAAAATATAACCTCAGTGTACTCATACTCAGTCTTCTTTCTAACCAACTGAAGCTTCAGTGACTTGTTCCTTGGTTTAGTGCATCTTACCCTGATGATAGGATCAGGATTTGATCTATGAGCCAGAACATCTCCAAACTTCTTTTTGTTGATCCTGACATTCAGCTCTGAAACTCTGTGTTGTTTCTCCACATTTGTAACACTCATGTTTCTAGCCTAGGCATTAATACTAAGGTGATAGTCTAGGTTAACCTTTGTAACTCATTTTGAAGAAATGAAAAAGGAATTATGTGAATTCTATGTGTTTTATGTGTTTTATGCTTAATTACTAGGGTTTAATTAATTAAGAATAAAAATGAGCGTCAAAAAATAAATATTAGATAAAGACGATATCTTTACATAACGTTATAGTGGTCAAAACAAGGATTTCGGGGATATAAAGAATACCAAAATCCAAGTTATAACGAAGAAGTTATGACTTGTCGAAGTTTCGCTACAAAACCGGCACGACGCTAAATGTCGTAAAAAGTGAGTTTTTGATAAACTACTTTTTAGCCTTAGTGATCTAAACAAAAGTCGTAGTATTCGTTAAACCGAGAAGTTCGATAAAAAGAACGCCCAAATCTGACTTCGTATGAAGAAGTTGTGATTTTTCGAAGTTTCAGCTAAGCAGTAGACAGCTAAAAACTCGAATTTTAGATCGAGAGATTTTTAGCCGACACAACCTCAACTAGAATCGAAGGTCTCGTCATTAGTAGCACAACGGTAAAAAGTCTGACGAAAATGGACGTCTGATAACTAAGTTATGAATTTTTAACGAATTTCCTGTCCCAGTATTAAAAATAATAATATAAAAATTAAATTCAAAATTAGCCAACGAAATCTAAAGGAAAGTTGTAGAGCGTAATTTTACCTACACGTGCATATAAAGAACGTCAAAAACGGAGCTCGTATGCGAAAGTTATGGATTTTAGAAGTTTTTGCACACAAACCGAGAAAATTCGCATGGGTAGACTTCGGCCACGTCACCCTCGCCCAAAACGCGCCACGTATCCGAGCTGTTGACCTTATCCGAAGTGGTCCATTAGGAGTCCGACGCGTGTCGACTTCCCTCGCGTGAACAGTAGCTGCGTGGCGAATTCTGATTCGACCGAAGGGAGGCCCAATCCGAAGCTCACAGCTGGACCGAGCCTCCCACCGCCTAGCCTCCGAACCTCGAAGATAGACCAGTAGACCTCGATCCAATCACAGACTGCCAGCATGTCCTTTTCATGCGCAGCCCACGTGCAAGCCACCCCCTGCGAACTCTGGATCTGCGACGCGTGGCTTCTCTCCTGACCGTCCGATCAGAAGGCTCACCCCTATAAATAAGAGGGTATGAGACCTCCCGGATATATTTTGGAATCTTGTCATTTTTAGCCCCTAAACCCATATTTCTTTCATCTTAACATCCCCCAAAGCCCCGGTATCAATTATAAGCCTCGTAATACTCCACGAAGTGCCCGAGAAGCCCGTAAAATTTATCTTTTCGGTTTCGAAGCCCGACCTTCGCAAAGCCCGATTTCTCAATAAAACTCTCGGTTTTATTAGAAACGATCGTTTTAAGCAACGAATTGCTGCCCGATTATCATCAAATCATGTGTGTGTATAGTCACTTTCATTTTACACATAGATATGAAGTATTTTATATAAATACATGTTATGTGTATATATATTGATTGTTTATTTGAGACAATTGTTGAATTGATGTTTTATACAAGTTTTAAACTGTATATGCTTTTTATCTACAAAATATGTTGGGTAGAACATGGGTAGATGAAATAGTTGATGTGTGTTAAAATGGTGAGAGGCCTCGATATTGTTGTTGTTGTTGTAGTCATCTAGCGGAGTATAGATGACGACCACGGACCCTTCTAGACAGTCCAGTGGAAAACTAGCAGGTTCGCAACTTGTAGGTGTTGATGAACTAAATGTTCATTGGTGTACTCCATCCCCCTCATGGTTTCCTTTAGGACATGTATGGCTGAGGAAACCCCTTAGCAGTAGTGTCCATCCCGATGATATTCTTTAGGCTAGGTCCCTTGTGATAGGTGTTTAGGGACGTAAAGTGAGGACAACGAGAATGGGTAATCAGGGTTATTGTTGATTGGTGAACTTAATAAGTATATTATTAATGTGGGTTGAAAACCCTATATGCTTACCAGGCTCCCAAGCCTGACCCACTCAGTTTTTATGATTTCAAGTAGTGGACCCCGAGCATAGTCGGAGGACGAGGAGAGATTTTTGGATTATAGGCCAGTAGTTGTAAATAACTGTTGAAAGGCTTATAATGTCTTGTTTATGCTTTTGATCTGTATCGGAACATGACATCCCGAGGTTTTGATATGAAATGAAACTATACATTTCTTAAGGAAAGATTTTGATAAACTTTTATCATGTTTTGTTTTGGGGACCAATTCCGCAACATCTTTTAAAAAGATTTATCTGATTTTATTATAAAAAGCATAAATTAAATCGGTCTTTTCTGGCCGAGAAATTAGGGGATGTCACAACATTATTGTTGAACAACTGGATATTCTTGTTTTTTACATTAATGCCTTGAACATATGCATTTTCATCAGCTGAAGCAAGAGCATGAGAAAACTTAAGGGACCGTCGTTCTTCTTTTCTAGCCTCTTTTCTAGCTTGAATGACATCATTATTCTCTATCGCAAATTCTCTGACTTCCTCGACAGTTATATCCCATTATTCAGCTAAGGCATTTAGATCAACAATAAGCTTACTTTTCTTTGAAAGAGAAGGTGTTGAAGGATCACCGGCAGTAGAAGAGCTTCTAGCTTCAATTTCACGAGCTCCCATGAAAATGAAGCCTTCCTTTTTCCAAGATTAACCTAATCATCATCACACTCAATGTCATTGTTAACTCCTTGAGCAATCTCCCCCTCAAAATATGAATCAGGGTTGACGACACTCAAAAGAACAGTAGGAACAATAGCTTATGCCATAAATATCAGATCAACCAAACCCTTCATAGTCATCAATCTCAGATTGATCACCAGTGTTTGAGATAGGTTGATCAGCATCTGGGATATCACTTTCTTGTTCATCCACAAAAATTTCCTTTTCAACACTTCGTAATTCAGACATATCAAGCTGATATGGAGTTGATGCAATCATCACAATTTACATTTGCTGATTAGGGCTCTTTTGATTATTCTCCCTCTTTTTAGTAGCATCAGATTGGGGAGGAGATCCAGGAGGTGGTGAAGGAGTGCAAGGAGGAGGATGAAATGGTGGAGGAGGTTGCAGAGGAGGATTTGATGATGGAGGTGGTGGTGGAGGAAGATTATCACCTAGAGAGTTGTGGTTGGGTGGCATCAATAACGATATCATCATTATCAACCAAGGTCATAAAATGTTTCAAATCAACCACATCCTTTTCAATTCTAGTGAGACTTTCTCCCAATGACTAAGTTAACTACACTAGTAGAGAGAGTTGAGAGAGCACAGTAGTTTGGAAGTTGGAGTTGGATTCCCCTGATAAAATATAGTAGTTTGAAGAAATGTTGGCATAGGAGGAACATGTTCAACTTGATGAGATGGAGACACCAGTCTTGGAGAGATCACATCTTGAATTAGTAGATTGTCAGTTTCCACTTGAGGTGGAGTTGATTCATGTTGTACAACATCATCTGCAGAGGGGTTAGATGAAGAAGTAGTTGAAAATCAAATGTGCTTGTTCATTCTTGGAGGAGAGTTCATTCCCTGAATAGAGTCTTATATATTAGTAACAAACTCATCTTCTTCAACATCAGCGTCTTCTTCATCATCTTCTTCAGAATCAAAGGATTCAATAGTATAGGCGTTCGTAATCTAATTAGACATTCTCTAAGTAATATGGTTTTCTCCATCAATAGTAGAAGCATTGATGATCTTGAAGTCAAGGCAGGAATTGGAATGATGATCCCATGATTATCAATTTACCCTTCATCACGATTCAAGATCAAACCAAGCCATCGAGGATAAGGGACATACACTTGCCTCTAGCTTGTTTCCAGTGATACAATCAATCAACTGATCAAGAAAAAGTTGAGAAAAATCCAATCTTTTGTTACACACCATGGAGTATAAAATTATTTTCTTAAAAAAGATTCAGTTGATCAAGGCTTCTAGTCTTTTTTCCAAGACATTTACCAATAACTCTTGATAAATACTTCCACCCTACACCAAAACATTGATGAAGAGTATATTTGGATGGATAACGTGAGGTGCCCTGAAGAGAAAAATTGTACCCTAGAGTTGCACGAATCGATTTGCACTTTCCTTTGGAAGGATTCTTAGAGTATTTTCTGATCAAGGAAGATGAAGAGCAGTTTGAAAGGATTCCATATCAATGGTAACCTAGATTAACCATATAAAATGGTTCCAGTAATGGTTTGAGCATTGGAATCAACAGAACAAGAATAGTAGAACTTACAAACTTGCTTAGGGTAGAATGGATTTAGGAAATCTCAGAAAGCATATCGAAGAGGGTAGCTCTTGACGTAGTTGACAAAATCTTCAATTCCTATGGAGACGAAGTATTTTTGGATGACATCAGAGAAGTCTACATTGTTTGCTTGGATAACAATAGGGGAATCATGGGCATGAGGATCTTTGACGACATTAGCATTAGGATCAAACTCATACAAAGGCTTTGACATTATGAGAGCTTTGAGGAAGATGATGGTTGAAAGAAACATTTTCGAGAGAGAAAGCCAATTGCTTGAATAGCTTGTAAGATTGACCTTAGAGATAGGTTTCCTAATTTATACAAAAATGATTCTTCCCTTTTACGTAATAAAGATTGAAGAGACCGACACCATAAAATTTCACATCCCAAGATATTGATAGAATTTTTAATTGCCATCCAAAAAGTTACCATTGAGATAAGGAATATATATCACTGCAACAAAACATCAATGTCAAATCTATCAGCATGACCAATTAGTATATCAAAGTTGCAGCTGGTAATCAAGTAAGTTTGTTATGTCTTCTGATATTATAGGTTTGAACTACCATTCACTGACCTAGTATATCATATGATGACTCATTAATCACTTTCATTATAAGAAAAAAGGGTAAGACTGGTACGATGCATGTGATCAGCTGTAGTGTTTTAGCTTAACCATCAACATAGATTTTTCAAGATCTCATCATCTTTTGGTACATTATGCTGAAACATAAATCTTTAAAGAAGAAATATGGAGAGAATGAATTATTAAGGTCATGCTGAGGTGGAATTGGCATGAATCATCAACAATGATAAACCATCAGCAAGAAGTGGTTTACTCCTTGCATCATAGAGTTAGTTGCATTCTAGAATTGTCACACCCCTAACTGAGGCGGGAGGAACACGTCGGGCTGTACGACTAAGTTCAAGGATCACATGTAAACTGAATATATAGCACAAGTACAACGATACAAAAAATATCATTTATATTTCATCATTAAGTTTGAATACAGGGTTCTTACATATAATAATAGTAAAGTAGTTTCCTTAAACCAGTAAGCAGATAACAAAAACTAGATATCTAGGTCGTCTGTAATCCATGACCTATCTTCTGGCTGAACGTTTGTCTAATGAACTCCTAAGAATACATGTAACTTTGAGGGTCAACACAAAGGTTGGTGAGAGTCACAGGTTTGCTGTAATAATGATACTTTTAATATGATACAAAAATTATTGCCTTTGTTATAAGTAAAACCGTGGTTGGAAAAGTTTGCTAAAGCAAGGAATCTAAACTGTGGTTTCTAGATAATGAAATCTTGTTAAATTTTATAGTGACAAAGTTGTATAGATAAATGGGTATACAGATGTACTGGTAAATTTAGCTGCCAAGGTTGTACGATACTATTTTAAACAGTTGATAAATCTTAATAAAGTTGTACGGATAAATAGATAAACGACAAGTATACTTGATAAGCATACATGTAAAAGTGTACGATACTTGTTTAAATAGTTGATAAATCTTAGGGTAGTGTACACCAGAACATATATGAGCCTAATATACAAGTTTTATAACTTTTATAAATATAAAACCTATATACATACATATATATATATATATATATATATATATATATAGAGAGAGAGAGAGAGAGAGTTAGGTTCAAATGTTTTTAGTAAGTATTGTGTGCCTAAATGCACCAATGAGAATTCAGGAAATAATTAAATCACTAATAAATAATAAAAGGGTATAAGAGTAATCTACACTATAATTAATTATGGTAAAAGAAAACAAAATCAATCAATATCCCACTAATTTAGGTTATCAGTTTGATGTAACACCACCACCGATTCTTCCTACTTCTCTAAAAATCATCGATCTGTCTTCACAGACCCAAAAACCCTTATCCTTTCCTTATTTCGACACCACCAGAGTAGTAGCACCACCCCACAGCACTATAGAACCACCAACTTTATGGATTGGAGAAGAGAATGGGTGGACTACGATGGCGCCAACAACCGACGTTTCTACAACTTCTGAACTAGCCCCGACGGTACATCAAACAGAGACTTTCGCTAGGGACACGATGATCTCCTATTTCTGAGGTGAGTTCGCGGCGTCGAATGCAATTATTGACGCATTATGTGGCCATCTGTCTCGGTTAGAAGGCGGTGTGAGTACGAGTCAGTATTCGCCGATGAAAGTGCAACATCATGAAATTCCAAAAGAGTTACCCAACGATAGAAATAGAAATCAAGGTGTTGAGGCAGTTGACAATGATTTTACCAGACTTAATTCACCTATAAGTGAGATAAAGATAACAGATACAGGTAAAAACGAGTATACTTTAGCCCTTTTTTCTTAAACACTAATTAATGAAGCAACCTATTTTAATTCGCATCAGAAGAACAATGAGGATATTTGTTTTTTTTATACTTGAAGCTTTTGATTCTCTATTATTTTTATATGTGTGCACAAAAGGTGTTTATGGAAATCCCTGAAAGAGAATCTGGCCATGTTGTATGTATTCTGTCAAAACTCTCAGAATGCTTATTATCCTGTCACAATTTGATTTCAATCTTCTTATTTGTCAAGATAGGGAAAGTAAAAAACATTGTTAGAGAGGAAAATTAAAAAACATTCCGGTAGAATATGTTATCATTCTCTATTATATCGTTTCCGATAGAATATGTTACAAATTCTTTAAGAATATTCAAAACCATTATGCAAGAATAGTTTATTTTGTAAGAATATTTATTGTTGTATTAATGCATTGAATCGCTTAATTTTTGAAACTTGATTATCTTTTCATTATGGATTTAGGTTTTGAAGAGGCTAACATTGATGTGGATAAGGAAGAAAACATATAGAACGAGAGTGTATTATACCAGAATGTGTTATGCTACAATGTATAAAGTTGTCACACCCCGAAAACCAGAGGCGGAAACATTTCCGGGGTTGACTCCACGTTGAGTATCAAATCCAATGTACATAGTAAGTAAAGTGAAACAAACATTACATTACATATTAAAAGTTTTACAATTTGTTTCAAAAGACACAGTTTATACAGTTGTGATACATAAGATAGATATAAACAAAATGAACGAGCCTTGCACGCACACGATCCTGAACCAAGTAAGTCTTCGGGTACTTGTACTATCGATGACCTGAGAACACAAGCAGTTTGAAAATCAGCATAACGCTGGTGAGTTCATAAGTAGTTTTGTGAAAATGTTTATGTTTCCTTTCTGTTTCTGAAAATGTAACACACGCCAAGAAAATCCCATATTTTCTTAAAGTTGGTTGTTGTTTCATAAAAGTAAGGTATGGTTTAGTTATCCAATTCATTGTTTTATGTCTTTAATGTATCAGTGTATTCCCAGGAAAGTCCCATACTTTCCTGAAGGGTGGTTATTGTAAAAGATGTAATGTTATTCAGTTGGTTACTCTTTTCTGATTATGTGAATGTTACCCAGGAATGCCCCATGCTTTCCTGTATGTTGGTTTTCAATGTAAAAGATGTATTTTGTTAGACCTGGTTATGTACAAGACTTCCTAGGAAGGTCCCATACCGTCCTGAATGTTGGTTATCATTTGTAAAAGATGTAAACTGAATCCTGGTTATCTGTAAAATGTAGTATGTGGTTCATTATTACTATAAGTAAATCTCTGTTATCCTAGTTGCGAGTTCCATAACCATACTAAAGACTGAACCTGTGGCAATAAGTAGTCCACAGCCTTGTGGCAATAAGTAGTCCACAATCCTTATGACTTTCGTCACCCTTGAACCATTTTGGTTTGGCTGTAGCTAGCAGCCAGGTGTGGGGTAGTCAGCCCCGTATAGATCTATACACTCAAGTCATGCTCTCTAAATTCCAGAGATTCTGGTTACGGGTGTAGTCCTCCACTCGCGTATCTCTGAGGAGTGTTTGCCGAGGACGTGTCTCCAATCATACGGAATAACAAATTTACTAGTAATAATAGGATAATCCTCCATTTACATATCTCTATGGAATGTTACCGAGGACAAGACAGTGTACGAAATATATTAATCATGTGTTATAAGTCATGCTTTTAACTGATAAAATGTGGAAATCATTTGTGAAATATATAAAACATAACAGTTTATAAACTCATTTCACAATAAATGTTTAAGTAATCTGCTTATTCAACTTGTTATCAGTTGTGTAATCAATATTAAAAGCATATAAAATGTGAAGTACACACATGAAAATAAGTTTTGAGTACAAGAAAACCCTTGTACTTTGCTTGTGTTCCCCCCTGAAAACAGTGAAAAACAGTGAAAAAGGGGTAGGGGTATGAACTCACCGGACTCGAAAATGTGTCGGTTTTGGATACTAGACGTTGATTCGGGGATTGTTTACTTGCGATGACCCTATGTAAAATAAAATAATGTCCATATATATACTATTAGGGATACATTCACTAATCATATGGAACATTACACTCCAACGAGGTTAAACACCTCAAAATGAGCGTTTGGAGTGACCCGGGTGACATCTTCGGACGTGTAAAGGCACTAGGGACTTGGGACTTGAGTTTACTCTCCATAAGTAAACATTTAAATGAGTTTACAACTACAAAACACACCCACACATGAGTTTACGGCCGTAAACTCATGTTGGTGTGATTTTGATGGTCTAAGGGCTTTAATGGACATGGGGATTGCTAGAATGGATTATCTAAAATGCCTTGGAACACTTGGAAATGAATTTACAACATTTAAAAGGGAGTTTACGGCCATACTCTTAGAGTTTATGGCCGTAAACTCGCCCATGGCCAAGAATGGTTAATTTGAACTATATAGGACAATCACATGTGATTCTAACTAATTTTCTAAGCATTGTTATGAATTTAGGTTACCATTTAACACACTTATTGGAGTTTATGGCCTAGAGGTATGTTCTAAGGCCGTAAACTCTCCTTTACCCATGAAAAAGATAGTTTTTGATGCTTAAAACAATCACATGTGATTCTAGAAATTTATACAAGCCATTTGAGTGTATTTGATGCATCATTAACATGGTTTTATGAGTTTACGGCCAAGGGTGAGTTCCTAGGCTGTAAACTCCTATAAATGACATTTTTAATATGTTTCAAACCTTTAAACTTTTTTTAGATGCATCTAGATTTTACCACAAGGCCATTGGTTGAGTTTGAAAGCATTTTGACATGTTTTAAGGCACTAAATCCCCATTTAAGAGGATTTTACGGCCCAAGAACATACCTTGGCCGTAAAATCTCTTTTGTCCCTCATAATTCATGTTTTAATTGTTTTAAGTCTAGATTTGCAAGCCTTATAGTCATATCTAAGTCCCAACTTTGATTTGGAAGGGTAATTTGGCTTAAAAACCCCTTTTAATGGAGTTTACGGCCCAAGCTTGCTCCTTGGCCGTAAAATCATGTTCTTGGTCCCAAAACTCAATTAACTCATCAATTTGAAGGCTAAAGATGTTGAATAACATGCTAGGGAGGTTACCTTAAAGATTTGAAGCCTTAAACTTGAGATTTGGACCTTAATTCTAGCTTGAGGAGAGAGGTTGTGAAAGTTTAGTGAGAAATTGCCCAAAGGCTTCAAATGAAGTCTTAAAACACTTTATATAGTGTTCGGGAATTGGACACGACGGAATTCTACCCGATACTGACGTTAAGTGAGGCTTTTGGTCATACCCGACTAAATTGTCGTGACTCGATATGGCCGATTCTATAATTATTCCGATCACTAAAGTGGGGTGTTTAAATGATTTCTAAACGTATTAAGACACCCATTAAGTCATTTTAGGTCAATATAAATTAATGACTTAATAAAATGGCGAAATTGGAAACGAAATTGAAAATGACGTCTGATTGATCGGATTGGATTACAAGTTGTGGTACAAGAAGTGACATGAAATTTCGGGTTGTTACAAAAGTATTGCTTAAAAATAATATTCTTTCAGAATAGATTAGTGTTTTTGTTAGATTTTGATGTTTTTTTTTATTTTTTCTTTCAGAATATTGTTATTATTCAATGAATCACAATCATATAATGTAATTATTTGTTATATTATTAGTTCAAGAATTGATTTGTGTATTCTTTCATAATGTGTTTACTAGTTTATGGTTGACATTCTGTCATTCTGGCAGAATAAAATCGAAAAATATATTTACTAGTTTATGGTTGACATTTTATCATTCTGACAGAATAAAATCGGATTTTTAAATTTGAATTAATTTAAAATATTCAGATTTAAAAAAAAGGAATTAATCATCCCTAAAAATCCGAAATTTTCCTTTTTTTAATATAGGTTAATTGACTAAAATTCCCTTATGTTGAAATTTGTGTGATTATTACGTGGTAGTTCTTTCATCACAAATTCCATTGTAGTTAATCCCTAGCAAAATCCGTGGTGATGAATCCCCAACAAATTTCTTGGTGATGAATCCCTAGCAAATGTCACGGTGGTGATTCCCTAGTAAATTTTGTGGTGATGAATACCTAGCAAATTCCGTGGTGGTGATTCCCTAGCAAATTTCGTGGTGATGAATCCCTAGCAATTTCTGTGGTGGTGATTCCCTAGCAAATTACGTGGTGGTGAATCTTTAGGAAATTCTGTGGTTATGGATCCCTAGCAAATTTGGTGGTGATGAATCCCTAGCAACTTCCGTGGTGATTACTCTCTAGCCAATTCCATGGTCATGAATCCCTAGCAATTTTTGTGGTCTATATTATATGGTAGATTCCATAGCAAAGATTCCATATCGATGGATGGATAATCGATTTATAAATTAAATCCAAATTATTTTGAAGTAATATATGAAAAACAAAAATAACAAAAAAATCAAATAACATTATATCATAAAATAATATAATAATTATTTATTACATGGAAAATGCAAAGTGACTACTCTAAAATAAATACTTTGCAATAAACATATCAACACTTTATGACCTACAAGTGTTGTTGTTCTGTAATAGCATTAATAAGATCCATTGCCGTTTTAAGTTGTTTTTCAAGTTGCTTGACTCTTACATTGTTTTGTTCTTCTTGGGCCTTCATTATTTCTTTAAGCTCTTTGTTTTGCTCTTTTTGTTTAGCAACAAGCTCCCTCATTTCTTCCATTTTATCATTTTTTTTCCGGAATGTAATACACCTGACTGTGAGACGAAGGTCATGTTTAACATAAATTGAATATATAAATACTACATAACATAAACATTTCTTTTATTAATAATATATTACATTTTCATTTGAAGTACAAGTACGACATTTTCGAAATACAACTTAACTAACTCTCAGTTTTGAACAATGGAGAAAATTCAATATCTGAGCAACCAAATTTAGCAATATAGTATTTTAGGAAGATTAGAGGTACAGTGTAGGCTTAAATGTTCGTTTTAGAGTCTTGTTTGTCTTTGAGATGAGCGGAAATCATAAGGACATCATTTGGATTGATTGTTAGGAAGTCAAAATCCAAGATTGTGAACGTCTTCTGGGTGTTCTGAATGATGTATTGGTTGTATAGAAGGCAATTTTGTCCAAATTTACTTATTACTTTCATTCCACAACCATTGATTTGTGTGATTATTCGTCTTGACAACACTTCTTCTCCAGGAAGACCATTGGTGGCATAGAACGTACGTAAACGTTCTCATTCTGCTTGGACAAGAATCTTCTAATCATTGTTCAGATGCAATGGAGTGAACTTAACATAGAACCTTGCATAAGTAGATCTTGGTAGGTCAAGTTGATTAGAGTCTGAGATAGGAAGATCATAGCTTATACATGGAACCAAGTGATGTTCATAAAAGATTCCTTCTGGATAGAGTGGTGGGATTTAGAGTAAAGGATTTGGAGAACCTTTTTGAGCTTGAATTTGGAGGATTTCTTCACCAAAATTGTTGATTTGGTCTTATGGCCATCCCTCAGACTTTCTTCACGACTTCATTGGGCTGATCAGATCAAATGAGAGTCCCTTCCCTTTTTCCTTGATTGGAGCTCCAGGGGTGATTTAAATGAACTGTTGGGTAGCTGGAGGCACAATCACTTCAAAAATTGGCAAGACCAATTATGTGCAGGAAGATCATCTTCTTTCTTGATTGGGGAACCTTGATCAATTTCCACAATTTTTTGATAGGGGATTGGTAGAAGCCGTAGTTGTGTTACTCGGAGCACGTTAGCATTTAGTTTCATTTTTTATTTATCCATCTCCCTACTATATTTGAATGAATCGGCTAGATTGGATGGCCAAGAGCATGAATAACATTTCTTTTTTCTTCATCAGAAAGGATATTTTTGAATGAAGGTGGCTCTATTTGATTTAATAACTTTGAAAGAATAATACAACTTAGTTGGATACATAGATAAGAGAACAAGCTCTTGTCTGTCTGAGTAGATTTGTTGGAGTGTCAGTGCCTAGAATCGCAGACTAGAAATCTCGTTTGATTTTGGATGGATAACAAATTTCCAAAAGTCTTGCCAAAAGACTTCAGGCAAATGAATGGTGTTGGATCAGCCGGTGAAGATGCTGTAGACCACATAAAACTAGTCTTTGCTCATTGATTTATACTCCATGCTTTCCTGAAAATTCTTTCATCACGATATCCATAAGAATACTCCACATCCCATGAACTGATGACTTCTTGAAGTCTTTGGATTTGTATGCCCCTTTGAACCCAATTTGATTCAAGAACCCTTGAAATTCTTCTGTAGTAGGTTCAACCGCACTAGATTTGGGGAAACCCCAATTTCCTTGAGAAAGTTTCTTTAATGATAAGAACGATCATGTCATCAGTGAGGTAGCATTCCAACACATCATTGTCGATCTTGACATACTAAAAAGCTTTATATAGAAGTCGAAATGGACAATTAGGGTTTTGAATTTTGGTGAGAGGAATAGCAATGGGATGGTGGGAGATGAACTCGATCCTCACTCGAACGAACTCGTCATAATCAAGTGGGTTCAAAGAAATAAGTTGTGTGGTGTCTCTCATAATAGGTTTAGAAGAAGAGGTGGAAAAATCCTTTTGAGGATCTCTTCTTTAAGGGAGACTTGGTAGTGTTTGATGCCATTGATGAGTTTGAAGCTTTGAAGATGATGATCGCAGAGTTCAGAGAAAGGTTCTAAGTAAAATAAAGAGAGATAAAAAGCATAAAGAGGAAAAGGTTTGGATTCAAAATCCTTTTATAGTTAGGTTTGTTTTGGGTTGGGTACTAAGAATCAATAATGACACCCAACATGGAATAAATATTGGGTACTCGATTACCCCCAAGATGATAGTAAAACCTAAGGTAAAAGGACATTTATTTGTGCAAAAAGGGTAATTGTCGATTCGATACAGAGATAAACACTCAGTCAATTTCTTATTTTTCATGCCAAAGTCTGTTTATTTGAATTAAAAGATAATCACATAACTGTTGGATGGAAATTATTGACATTTCATTAACCATGTTTAAATGAAAACCTTAGAATTGTGAATTATTCATTTATGAGGTCAGAATAATAAAATCCTGAGAGATACCATACATAAGATGCTTCCTAGAAAAGGAAAATGAACAAATAATGTTTGATATTAATCCAAGAAGTGTCACAAATTCTAAGAT
Source organism: Lactuca sativa (assembly GCF_002870075.4). Classification (NCBI taxonomy): domain Eukaryota; kingdom Viridiplantae; phylum Streptophyta; class Magnoliopsida; order Asterales; family Asteraceae; genus Lactuca; species Lactuca sativa. Next base: position 148,039,587 of record NC_056631.2, read on the forward strand.
GGATATCAGTGAAAAAAGTTACATGGAAGATCTTGGATATCTTAAGGTTTGAAAGAGATTTGAGAAATTCCAAGAGCTAAAGAAATAGAAATCTGAAAGAGGAAAGAACGAAACCACATTACCATTTTGGATTTGAACTCTGAGATGAAATTTTGGATTGAATTTGCTTGACCAAACTGCCACAAGTAGAAAGAATTAGATGAAATTTTGGATTGAATTTCCAAAAAGAAATGAATTTAGCCTGAAGATATTTGGCTTTCCAATGTTTCTATCAGAGAGTGCAAACTCTTTAAAAAACTAAGGATCAAGTAGCATAATTCCCATTTTGTTTAGAAAACTATTGAATTTGGTCTCGTCAAATCCTTTGTAAAGGCATTAGTGGTCTCATAATTAGTTGCAAAAAAATGAGCTCAATGTTACAATTTAAAACATGATCTTCAATAAAATGGTACTGAATATCAATGTGCTTAGTCATAGAGTGTTAGATTGGATTATGAGAAATCACGATGGACTTTGAGAATCACAGTAAATCAGAATCTACTAAAATTGGAAACCATAATCTAACAACTGAGATTTCATCTATAGAACTGATAATGTCTAACTTGTAGCAGTGATGTATTCCACTTCAGCTGCTGAAAGTGCGATGCAGTTCTGCTTATTGGACGACCACCTTACCAACCTTCCACGCAGGAATTGACATCCACTAGATGTTCTCTTTTGATCAATTTGCAGGCCACCATAATTAGAATCCGAATAAACTTGCAACGAAAAGCTTTCATTTGTAGGGTACCAAATTCCGACGCTTTTTAGACCTTGGAGATATTAAAAAATTTGCTTCATAGCCAATAAGTGAGACATTTTTAGATCAGCTTAGAACCTAGCACATAGGCATGTTGAGAACATGATGTATGGGTGACTAGTAGTGAGGTAAATCAATGATCTTATCATTCCCCTATACTTCTTCTAATCAACGACTTCAACAGATGCATCAAGAAAGATCTTTTCTCCAAATCCCATTGGAACTTTTGTAGAGGTATAAGTGTCCATTAAATACATTTTCAGAAGTTTAAAAATGCATTTCTCTTGGTGAATGAAGACTCTTTAATTTGTTTGTTTGAATTATTATCCGAGGAAGAAACTTATCTCACAATTCATACTCGTTTGGGAATCAGCTAACCATCGGCTAAGCAAATTCGGCAACCATCGTCATATCAGTTGACCTAACGATGATGTCATCGAAATATATCTGAATCAACATGAGATATTTCCCACAATTCTTTGGAAGAAGGTAGGATCAAGAACTACTCATTTAAAACCAGATCACTTTAGAAAACACGAGTCTCATACCATGCACGAGGAGCTTACTTAAGGCCATACACAACTTTTTGGAGTTTGCAGAAATAGTTTGGATACGCTAAGTTGACAAAACCAGGAGACTTTTAAAGGTAGACTTTACTGTCGAGTTCACCGTTGAGTAAGTAACTTTTGATATCAATCTGGTAAACCTTGAAGGCCTTGTGAACTGCATATGCAAGAAAGATATGAATGCCATTAAAACGAGCAACATGTGCAAAGGACTTGTCATAATCTAGACCTTCCATCTGTGGGAATACTTTGTCCACCAATCTTGCTTTTTTTTAGGATATGAATCCTGCACTATCGAGCTTATTTCAGAAAACCCAACGAGTTTCAATAATTAGGTGATCCCGAGGAGGATGGAAAAGAGTCAATACTTGATTTCTATCAAACTCAGCTAGCTTTTCCTACATAGCTATAATCCAATCAAAATATTCTAAGGAATCCTTGATGAATTTAGGCTCAACCACTGAAATAAATTCAGATAAGTGACATTTATTTTGAATATTAGTGGCAAAGCGAGTTTGAACACCATCGTTTAAATTTCTGATCACTTGATTGGGGGGATGATCCTTTGTACAAATATTTAATCTCGAAAGTTCTTGTGAAATAGATGTTCCAACATTAATTATAGGGTTGTGTTGCTCCCCCTGAACGGTTTGAATTGAAGATGATGCTCCCACTGAACTTCTGAACCAAAGATTTTTGTGTCATCATGATTCGGAAAGGCAAAGAAGTTCGGATCATCATCGTTGTTCGAAATTTGATCAATTTCATCAAATTGATCTACTTCATCTTGAAAACCATCAACATTTGATTCAAGGGTTGGATTACTTACTTGCACTTGAGATACATAAGTATAAGCATTATCCCCCTCAACCTAAGATGTGAATACTTCATAATAAAATAGAGGAAAAGTGGTCTTCGAGACAAATTTAGTTTGAGAGACAAGATGAGGTAAAGTTGGGGAGGATCTTGATCGAGATTCTAAATCAAGAGTTGTTTCTATAGGTGTAAATAGACTTTCAAAGTCAACTTCATGTATGACTTGAGGATATGGAGAACCAGGAGGTGGAGCATCAAACTCGTTGATGTGGGTTCTAAAATGAGTTCTTTCTAGGAATCGAATGAAGTTGTTATCAAAAGTTTTGTCAGAGCTTTCTTCAATAACATGGGTATGATAATTAAGGATGTGGTAAGATTTTGATTTAGCAAAGTATCCCAAAAGGATAGATTCATTTGATTTCGGTTGAAACTTTATGAGTTGATCATGGTTATTCTTGATGAATAATCTACATCTAAAGATTTGTAGAAATAAGATAATGGGCTTCAGACCATTCATAGCTTCATAAGGTGTCATGTTGAGTCATCGTGTAGCACCGTAAAAATTCAAACAATTTTTCGCATTTTAAAAACCATGTATTTTCATTTACATCCACATTTTAAAATATTGTATCACCACTATCTCAATACAAAACCCCCAAGATCAAAACATATGAACTCCAGTGTGCGTGTGTACGAGTCATGTCAGCGCCTTCCCGCGATCATCACTGGTACCTGAAACACCACACATAACACTGTAAGCATAAATGCTTAGTGAGTTCCCCAAAATACCACATAAACACATATCAGCCACCCGAGGTTGTAACTCTGTTGACCCCCTAGTCGAATATCTCTGTGGGACCCTCTTGGTCCCATAACTCTGTGGACCCACTGGTCCTAATTCTATAAACTCTGAATCATGCATATCACATATCACAATAAATCACAACACATAATATCATACAAATACACTGGCATATAACTCTAGAATACTCTGTAACATAACTCTGTTACCACACTAGGTAAAGTATAGTGAGAAGACTCACCTCAGATGTCTCGGTATATCTCTGACTCAGTAGAAATATGATCTAGCCTCCGCCTAATCACACAAAGTAAATATTCTCATAAATATAACTCTTGAGACTAGACTCAACCCTCTCTAGGTGAAATACCATTTTACCCCTCTATCAGCTCAAAGGCCACATTGTTGACCAAACCCTAAAAGTCAACAAAAGTCAACGGTCAAACTTTGAATCGACTTGTCGAGTGCACTTAGGCGACTCGGAAAGTCTACACATGTCTACTGACTCTCTTAGTCCCTCTTGGGACGTCGAGTCCCTCCCCTTACTCGACGAGTCACACCTGGCATGAATTGCGGGGCCACCCCGACTCAACTCGCCGAGTCTTAAGAACAACTTGGAGAGTTCCGCCTTGAACTTCAGTCCCCTAACACTCCCTGACTCACAGAGTTATTTCTGCAACTCGGTAAGTCTACTCACTGAGTGATTTACGGGAAACCCTCACCCTACTCGCCGATTCTGATCTTCGGACTCGGCGAGTTCATGCCATGCACAAACTCCATAGACCTCCTAAGGTCAGATCTGTTCCTTTAATCCATAGATCTGACCTTCCCAAGCATGATAATCACGTAAAGTTCAGACCTTGACACTCATATAACATCTAAATGGTCTAACTTGGTGATTTAGCCCCAAAAATGACATCCTAAGCTCATGGCTCCCAAAATAACTCATAAAGCTCCAATAGTTAAGGTCTTTGGACCTCTTTGGGTCTAGGTCCAAAGAATAGACTCGAGAAGGGACCAATTGCTCCACTTATGCATCCTCTAAAGGGGGTTAGAAAACCCTAACTCTAAGAATCAACACCAAAACTGAAGAAGGTCCGAATAAATACCTCAATATGAACTCTATGAACTCTGAAGTCACCAAAATCGCACCTCCTTCAGCCTCCTCTTGCCTTGGTCACCTCTTTCTTGCAAATACACCAACAAAAAGATCAAGAATGGCCTCTCCTTCCTCACAAACGCTCTAGATCTCTTAGTGTTTCTCTCTGGGGTTTGGTAGCCGCAAATGACGGCCCTAAGGGCCTTTAAATAGGTCCCAAACCCAGGAAATTAGGGTTTCATTAAACAGCATGGACTCGCCGAGTCCACTCATGAACTCGCCGAGTCCGGCTGTGAACCCGGATACTAATCCGCGACCATACTCGGCGAGTCTAAACACCAACTCGCCGAGTCCCCTCTCAATCTCCAAAAATAAAGGAATAATTAATATACCTGGGAATCTGGGTGTTACACATCGATTGATGACAGTTTTCAAACTGAAGGAGTGGAAAACCTCAGAACATTTCTATAGAATCCAGATCATTCATGTATCAGAAATTCAGATGAGCAAGTCTTCAATGCCATAGCCAACTGACATCAGAAACGAACTTAATGAGAAAACACACCTGAGGTTTTCTACCAATCATATTGATATCCAGAGGATACATGTTTTTGTTCTGATCTGATTTGATGAGACATTCTTTTCAATCTTCTATCCTTACGTAGTTATGCTTCTTGCAGAACTCAACTCTCCGATTTCCATCAGTAAGTTGGGCTACACTTATCAGATTGTGTTTGAGATCAACCACATTTTGCTACATCTGAGACAGAGAAGCTTCCATTGGTCAAGATGTCATAACCTCGAATATGAGAATTTTTGTTGTTACCATAATTAACATAAGCAGCTTTTGGAGTCAACTTGAGATCACGTAGAAAATCTCCCTGCCTAGTCAAGTGCATGGAACAAGAACTACACTTATACCATATTGTATCTTGTTCTGAAGCACAAAAATCTTTCGAAATCAATGAGTTTTAGAGTTTTTAGCATAGGCTTTGGACATGGATTTGGATTTATGAACAACTAGGATCTACTATTGCTCTTTCCCAGATTCTTTTGGGAAAATGCACATTTTCAGGGTCCTTTCATTAATCCAAAAATCATATTCCACTTTTGGTGGCTTATAGATGATGTTTTTGGAAATGACGGTTTTCCGAGAAGATTTTGGAGGAACTGTTTTCCTAGATTCATTTGGAATGACATTTTCTTTTACTTTCCATACATATTTCCTAGTTTATTTATTCAAAAGATCTTTCTCATGAGGATTCTGAATGTCCTTTCCCTCACATACAAATCTCACAGGAACCTTTGATTTCGGAATCTGTTTTTGTTTGAAAATTTTGCCTTCCAAGGTAGTTGTGAATGATGGAGCGGGTATTTTTCGAGGTGAATCACTTTTCTTTGGAGAGGTGGCAACAACAGTTTTTTTTATCTTTTTAAATAGATCCACAATTATTAACAAGAATAAATGGATGTTTGAGAATTTTAACAGGTTCAAACGTATTATAATTCCTAGTAGTTGGACTAACTACTAGTTGTGACACATTCTTGATGGACTTTTCTAGGAACCTAGAACACCATCTCAACCTAGTCTCTTTCTCTAATGCCTTTCTGACTTCTACCCTCGGAAGAACAATATTATTTTTATTCAGCCAAAGTTTCTTCCTAGAGTTATATGCTGACTTAGAGGATTGTTCGACAGATGGATTCTTGAAATTGGGTTCTATCGGAACTAAGGTAGACTTGGAAATAACTTTGGAGTTCGAAACGGAGGAATCGGAAAAAGAGTTGTCATCATACCTAATTTCTTCATTAACATTACTATCTAGAGATGCCCAAAATGAGTTATCATTCTCGATGGGTCTATCGATGTCATGTACGAATACCTAAAGAATAATTTCCTCGATAACAAAATTGTGTGGAGGGATTGAGTTTGGAAAGTAAATTCAATTTAATCCTTTGTTATGCATAATTTCCTTTAATTGATTCAAGTCCAAGGATATCAGATGTGGAAGTTGTGTGGAATCAGGATATGTGACAGTGGTTGGTTTGAAATCATGGATCAGGGATTCATATCCTCTAATAAAGAGGGTATCGCCAGTGGAGAACCCAACAGATCCCGTTACGAAGGGACTGAGTAGGGTTAAGCACTTGCAGCACGTTAGGAGCATTAGGCTAAAGGATGATATTAGTTTTAGTGATTAGATAGCCTTTAGAAACTTGTAATAAATAAATTGTAATTAACATTTGATGATTAAATAAAGGATTATTACTTTTAAGTAAAGTTATTGTCTTGCGCAAATTATTTACCATTGTTTCACTTTGCATGTTTTGACTTCCTAAATAGTAAGATTATTTAAACTATCCACAGTCGATCATACGTTGGAAGTAAGTATGAAAGAGGACTGTCATGAATTGGCTTGTAGATTTTCTAAGCATTTAGACATAGAAAAAGTTTGCTGCAACGTTCATGATTTCTCTTGAAATAAGATTTGAGTATTGGATTACACCGGCACTCACATGAATCACTTCATGGAATTTAATCATGAGTGATTGTGAGACGATAATATCATATAGTCTTTAAACCTAGATATATGAGTTATTGCTTACGAGTTGGTTGCGCATTGATAATGCGTAAACGTATCAGTAACTTGATGTTATAAAAAGTATTATTGTGTACGATTTGATGAGTAAATAGTACACACATATAAGTCGAAGTTAATATATTCCTTTTATCCTATAAGGGTAAAAGCGATATCTTGGGCCCCTCGATGATTTGGTTTGACTTATGTGTCGGGCCCGGTCAGGACTGAATTGATGTGTTTAATAAAGTTCTATGTCAGACAGATCAGAGATCGAGAAACAAACTACAGGACAATAAATATGGCTATGTTCCATGTAATTGTCCACACAATATCTTGAGAACGGAGGACCATACGATCCCTTATCTAAAGGACATGTCAGAGTTCGACAACGACTTTTGAGATCTATGACTGCTAATCGGATTTTGAATTCGTACTTGTATTTATAGTTATTAGACTTATCCAACTGGGAGACTGTTGGATTAGGTGTCTAAGCCCATAACTATATTTGGTACATACTTAACCCAGTTGTAGCATGGTCCTTTTGGGTTGCCTTCACCAAAGCAACTTGACTGGATGAATAATGGAGAAAGAGGTTATTATGGTTTATTAATATATTATATGAATAATATATTAAATTAGAAATCATATTGTTTAATTAATATTGGTCAAGAATTAATTTTATTGTCAAAAGAGATTAATTAAATCAAGGGAACTGATACTGTAATTATAAGATAGTTACAAAATTGAGCTTAGGATCCATAAGGAAGCAATGGACAAATTCTATGTGAGAGTCCACATAGAAATCGTCCAAGGAGGCCTTCTGGAAGGATCCTTTGTGCTGCTTAAGGACTAAGCAACTGGATTAGGGTTTTGACTAAAACCCTAACTGCTCACCTATATATAGAACCCCTTGGCATCCAATTTTTGGCGACCACAACCCTAGAAAGATTCCTAGTGCCGAAGATAGCCTCTCCCTCTCTCTCTCTAATATTCTCCAATTGCTTTGGTATTTGTGATCTATTAGAGGCATCACATTTGAGGTGCTAGGTTCTCAAAAGCTCAAGGATCTTCAAGCTTCAATTGAAAGGTACCATTCTTACGTGTTATTTATGTTGATTTCGATTTTGGTATGCTAGTTTTAGGGTTTACAAGATTTGGATGATTATTGCATGTACAATTAGAAAAACCTAGATACAAAGCTATAGGGTTTCCATGTGCACCATATGATTGATGTTTTGCTCATAACCTAACACATCTGATTTTGCCTGCTAATTGTTTGCTAAAATGCTTGAATCAAATATTTCAGCTAATTTTTTTGTAATCTTTGAAGTATCATATCTCTCTCCTACTAGCTTGGAATGATTTGAAGTTTTTTTATGCATGTTCTCCTTTTTGTTAGATACAAGTTTGGTTCCGAAGTCATTTTAATTGGATTAATATTGGATGAGTTACAGTCCTTCAAACATTAGATGTTACACCTATATTTTTAGCACTTCTACTTTGTTTAGAAAACTTGTGTGATCTTTGAACTGTCATATGTACCACATTCTTTCTTGTAATAATATGACCTTTTTTGTAACATCTGAACTCCCATGTATATTATTTATGTGTTTAATGTTGAGGTTTATTGAGTTACTCGACGAGTTGTGAGTCCAACTCGTCGAGTAGAGTCGAGTTGACAGTGTGGGATTAATGAATGGACTTGACGAGTCAAAGACCCGACTCGCCGAGTTGGTGCTGGGTAGAGAAACCCTAATTTCCTGGGGTTGGGGCCTATATAAGAGAACTTATGCCCTCATTTCTGCCTCCCCACCTGCCAAACCTTCCTGTGTAAAACCCTAAACGTGTGTAGTGACCTATGAGAGTCTTAGAAGCTAAACTTGGAGTAACCTAGTGCATCTCTTGAGGAGAATAGGAGATTATCCAACAAGGAAGCAATAGAATCAGTTGGTTCTGGTGTATCTTCAAGCAAGGACTTCAGTGGGAGGTAAAAGCTTGCACCTTTCTCATTTATTTGCCTAGATCTCATGAGTATGGAAGATTAGGGTTTCTTCCACCTTTTGATAGGACTTTGAGCATATAGAGTTATGATGTAGTTTAAACCTTAGATCTGGACCTTGTGAGGTCCCTAGAGTGCAAAGGCCCCAACTTTATTCATCCACATGAGGGTTATTGTGCTTAACACCTTGTGAGAGCATGTTTTGGTATGTTGGAGCAAAATTACCATGCATGAACGTAAAGATCAAAGCTTTACGTGACAACTGAGTCTTGAGATGCTAGATCTAGAGTTTGGAGTGGTAGATCTGCTTAGAATCGCCTGAATGAGGAATGATTTTGAATGGACTCGCTGAGTCGATGAGCCTACTCGACGAGTCGGTGAGGGTTTGTCCCGATGAGCTTGATCATGCGATAATTCGACGAGTTGGGGGTCAACTCGATGAGCTGAGCTGGACCTTCACGAGACTTCTGAGGAAACGATTGGACTCGACAAGTCATATGGGTACACTTAGCGAGTCGGGTCAAACATGGAATGTTGACTCGAGTTTGACTTCTATTGACTTTAGGGTTGGTCAAACATGAGTAATGGAGACCATGGAGGGGTAAAATGGTCTTTTATCCACTTCAAGAGTTAGAGAGAGAAATAATAGATTTCGGTTATTAGAGTCTTGTAAAGAAGTATTAATTAGAGATATTCATCATTTGTGTTAGGCGGAGGCTAGTTTGAGATTCGAGTGCAAGGTTATTTGCTCACTTGCTTGTGAGGTGAGTCTTTTCACTATACATACCTAAAGTGGTAATATGAGTTGTATGTGACCGGAGGGTCTTATGTGTTATTTGATTACTGTGATATCTTGCACTATTTCGATGTGATTTATACTGTGTATTATTCTGAGTTACTGAGTAGGACCGGAGGGTCCACCCAAGTTATGGGACTAAAGGGTCCCACTAAGACACTGAACCGGAGGGTCCATACCGAGATGTGAGACCGGAGGGTCCTCATCGAGACGCATGAGACTGGAGGGTCCATGCTGAGTTGTAGCCTTGAGTGGCTTATTATTTATGCATGTGGTATTTTGGGGAACTCACTAAGCTTCGTGCTTACCGTGTTATGTGTTATGTGTTTTAGGTACTTCTCAGGATCACGGGAAGGCGCCGACTTGATTGTACACACACATCAGAGATTAAGTTATGATTGAGGAGATCCTGGAGTTTTAATATATAGAGTTTTGATTATGAGATTTGATGATTTGACATTGTGACATTTTGAGATTTTATTATTGTGATAAATGTGTTTTTAAATTGAAAAAAATGGTTTGAAAATCTACGTTGTTACATTTTTCCAACATATTGTCCTCTGTGTTAGCTACAATGTAGGCTCTAGAATCATTGTAATAAGATTAAGTCGATTATTTGGATCAAGTGACTCGAGGAATACTTGGTCAAGTGACTAGAGTATTACATTCTGTTAGAATAAACTAAAAGTATTTAATGTCTAACACATTCTATTAGAGTTTATAGTTTTGTTCTTTTAGAATTTACTAAAAGTTTTAATATTTTAAAGTTGATTATGTTTTCTTTGTGGATATAGATTTTGAACAGGCTGTCATTGATATGGAAAAAGAAGAAAACATGGAAAATAAGAGTATTCTAGCAGAATGTATTCTACCAGAATGTATAAAGTGTTTCTTAACAATAATATTCTTTCAGAATAGATTAATATTTTTGTTAGATTTTGATGTTTTTATTTTTATTTTTTTTAACCACTCTTAGTTTTAATCTTTAAGAATAAACGTAAGTATTATTCTTTACGAATTAATGTAATTAGTGATTCTTACAGAATTAAATTCGTATTCTTTTGAAAATGTTATTTTTTATAATATGTTATATAATTCTTTAAGCATGTCAATTATGAAAACTATATTGAATGAACCATATTCTACAAGAATAAAATTGAAAATATATTTACTAGTTTATGTTTGACTCTTTGTCATTATGACAGAATAAAATATGTTAGTATTAGAAATTATAATAGAATTAAATTTGAATATATTTAAAAAATCAGATTAAAAAAAAGAAATTAATTATCCCTTAAAATCCGAAAATTTCATTTTTTAATATAGGTTAATTGACCAAAACACTATTTTGCTGAAATTTTGTGTGATTATATGGTACATGTTACCTTGTTGTAATATCGTAGATCCTCAGATGATGACCATTGATTTTATTCATTCACTAGGTGTGAGACCCATGTATTACATGAGTTTATTTAAAAAAAAATTAAATATAAAATTTTAACAATTTGAAAACTTTAAATTTATAAGAAAAATAAATTTTTTTTTGAATTATTAAAATTAATGAGACTTTAATGCATTAGATACATTACATATATAAATAATTTTCTAATAAATACCTTACATATATATATATATATATATATATATATATATATATATATATATATATATATATATATATATATATATATTACCTTATATATTAAATGTGGATTTTAATTTAATAAAATCAAAAATACAATAAAATGACAAGTGGAAAATAGAAAATTTTAAAATTTCTAGAAAATGTCATGTGTCCAAATGAATGAAAAGAGGACATATGGCAAAGTCATTTTTATTTATTAGGGTAAGATTGGTCCAGAATTGTGCTTATGAAACATAATAGATGTAAGAAACAAAATCAATAAAATATATATATATATATATATATATATATATATATATATATATATATATATATACACATAGGCTTTTTCTAGAAAGAGTTATTGATGAAGAGAAAGAAAAAGTGCAGTTGCTTTCTTTGAGTTGAACCACAATATATATATGATGCATAACATTTGTCCGTGAAAACGATTTAATTAAAACATCGTATTTTGGCCCACCGAATATAAGGATTAGAGATTTATGCTTGCCACAAATAGCGGTATCAAATGGCCAATGAAAGAATAATTGGTCGAAAATAATGCTCAAAAGGACAACACATCAATGTTTTATTAAAGGCAAATGTAATTATGTGAAGCAACATCATACTATTGTGGCTAAGAAACGAGTGAACAAAGGTTGGTTTAGGTCGTGGCGTCGTCAATCGCCACATAAAAGTATTACCTTCGATTTTGTTGAACCACCCATGAATAAATTTGTTCCTATCATAATAAATAATTCATTTGTACTTTGTTTTCATGTTCATTACTCCTTCGAATATTATTTATTGGTATTGAAAAATAATACAAGAGATATTTGATTCTTGTCAAAATAAATAAATAATAAAAAAAAACATTTAAAAAAATTTATATATGCAATAATATTATTTTATCAATTTCCGATAAAATTCTAATATTTTGGGTAAAATATACTGTTTAATCCCAACTTTTATTTTTTAAAAAGAAAAATCATCGTTATTTAATTTTGTAAGATAATTTGTCATTTTTCAATTGAATATATATATATATATATATATATATATATATATATATATATATATATATATATATATATATATATATATATATATATATACATTAAGGGTGTGCATTAAACCGTACAAACCGCATAAATCTCCCGCACCGCATAATGCGGTTTTTGATGCTCGTGGTGCGGTTTGCGGTTTGTAGTTTTCATAAACCGCACTATGCGGTGCAGTTTACGGTATATAGTTACCAAACCGCGGTTCAAACCGCACTGCAATATACCATATATATATATATATATATATATATATATATATATATATATATATATATATATATATATATATATATATATATATATATATATATATATATATATATATATATATATAAACCCCCACACACACAACTCGCTAGAAGTTTACGACTTTCAATACCATTAATAACGTTTATGAGATTTCGATTGATAAACATAAGTCAAAATGGGAAACCAACAATATCAAAAATATGTGTTTACACTTTACAGGACCATAAGTTCATATTATAATTTTAAAATATTGTAAAATATTTTGATGTTATGCATAAAGAAAATGCTTATATAGACAATTAATATTTTCTTCATACCACACACTTATTATGTTTAAAACTAAACTTAATATTTATGTTTATGAAACCGCATAAACAGCAAAACCGCCCACACAAAACCGCACTATATAACGCGGTTTATAACCTTTGCAGTGCAGTCTGCGGTTCCTGAAAATAACAAACCGCATATACGGTGCGGTTTGCGGTTTTGAGGATAAACCGTACCAAACCGCACCGCGAATATATATATATATATATATATATATATATATATATATATATATATATATATATATATATATATATATATATATATATATATATAAGGATTTTTTTCTCCTTAATCTGGGTAAAATATAACATAACTTTTCTGTTTAAAAATAAAAGTTAGAATTACACTGTAAACTAATCCAAAATATTAAGATTTTATTGAAGATTTCTTAATTTTCTAATTAATAAAACAAATTAATTTTTTATACGAATACGCAATAAAAATTCAATTTAGAACTAGGCTTTCCTTATTTCATCTAGCGGATTAATAACTGTGGTATAATACATGTTAGTTGGATAAATTATATATATATATATATATATATATATATATATATATATATATATATATATATATATATATGTATATATATTGAATCTTTGATTTTCCCGGTCTCAATGAAAATTTCGATTCGACAATGCAAATGAGATCCGAAGCTTCATACCTTAAATTCAACACAACCAGTTAGGAGTTCTCCGGGAACGGATCTCGGAAGAACCCTCCGATGGTTAAATTAATCGATGATCATAATTCGATTTTGACTAGGATAAGAGAGAGGGGGAGAGATAGATAGATAGATAGATAGATAGATAGATAGATAGATAGATAGATAGATCGATAGAGAGAGATAGTTTAGCTTACCCTGAGGTGTATGTTTATGATATGTATATATAGTCGAATATATATCTTTACCTTAGGGAACAAGGTATCGGTTGTGATACTCTTGTCTTGGGATGGGGAATATATCTGACAACTATTCATTATGAAGGACTGCAAAGTTGGACCTTTTGTCTTTGGGAAGTAACGCCTTGGTTGGCCCAAGCTGAATCAATTGCGCTAAGGATGAACCTGATTGGCCGAAGCGGAACCACTTGTACTGAGGATGAATTTGGTTGGTTGAGGCCAACCACTTGGTCGCGGTTGAACCTGATTGGCTGAAGTCGAAGCACTTGTGCTGAGGATGAAACTGGTTGACCGAGGCCAAACCTGATTGGATGAAGCATGTTTGATGAACCAAGTTTGACCGTATTTGGAAAAAGGTCTGATCAGGGATATATTTCATCAAGTCCCACAAGTCTGAAGTAGGAGCGAATCGATGTCTGGTCCTGCTTTAGTCTTATACTAGCCGCGTATGCAATCAAATGTCCTCATGCGCATATGAAAGAGATTAGAGTTATGATATAATCTGTTCATGACTTTGTGTCATCACAAAGTTCAAATAAATCAAATGTATCAAATATAGCCAGTTGTGTCGAAAAACTAATCATAGATCGTGTCGCCTTGAGAAGGGAACTGCCCATTAAGTCCCCCAAGCCCGGAGTAGGAACTAATTGACTTATGATCCTGCTACGGCTTATACTATGCTAAATTTAGTACAAAATGTGTACAAACCAAAGTGTCCCAAATTTAGCTTAACCATGGTGTCAAAACCATGGTGGCTTGTGTTTGGTCAAACCATGGTGTAAGAACAGTGGTGACTTATCCTTAGCCAAACCATGGTGGCTTTATTATATCGAACCATGGTACTAAGCCGATGGTGACTTGCTATGTCGAACCATAGTGATTAGCGATGGTGGCTTTGTTTAGTAGGTTAAACCAATATATACGAGTCATGATGACCTAACATAGCCGAACCATGGTGTAAAAACCATGGTGGCTTGTTGATTAGTCGAACCATGATGTTCAATTAATGGTGACCTAACATAATCAGACCATGGTGTATGAACCATGGTGGCTCACTATATATATTTTCACATCGTCTTCAACAAGGTGCAATATGTTCATGGAGTGTAACTGTGACAACCCAAAAATTTCCATTAGTTTTAACGTCGAAATTAATTACGTCAAAAATTAGCCAAATTTATCCCAAAAATATTTTTGACCGGAATTAAACCCGTTGGAATATTTTAAACAATATTCGTCAAGCGAACTAAAATTAAGGTGGTATAATTTTAAAATGTTGCCGTGTTTAACGGTAGTCGTTAAAAACCCCGTTCGCTTTGGTGTCAGGTGAACCCCAACCAGGCCATAAGCTCCACCCTATATAAGGGTTGAGTGGGTTTCACTCCCACCCTTTTTCCCCACCTTAGACACACACTCTCTCTCTATTTTCTCTCTCTACAAAACGGGTTTTGGTCAAAAATCACCCCTTCGAGCTTCAAATCGGTAAGTTAACCTTCCTAGCTCATTGTTTATCTTATCTAGCTTGCAAATTCGTGGCTTAATCATCCCAAAACCCCAAGAAAATGAGTTTACGGTCTTGGGAGCATCCCAAAACCGTAAACCCTTGGAAGTGGGTTTTCATGCCCAAAAACCCTCCCAAACACTTCTAATGCTTAGCAATGACTTAGAGGCTTACACGAAAGGACTTAGAACACCAAAAACTTGCATTTTGGGGAGTAAACATGAGTTTACGGTCTAAGAACATCCTTAGACCGTAAACCCATATTCATGGACCATAAAACCCTTTTAAGGTGTTAAACTACTCCTCAAACACCTCCAAAAGCTTCCACGAGTGCCTAGAGCCTTGTAATCCTTCGTTTGATACACCAAAACATAGGATTCATGGACAAAATGAGTTTACTACCATAAAATCATGTGTTTAAGGTAGTAAACTCCCCAAGAACATCTTCTTAGACCGTAAACACCTTTACAAGGTGTTTAAGTGCCCTAAACACCTTCCTAAGTTCCTAAAAGTGACTAGAACCTTACATGCATGAGTTAGAACCACCAAACAACAAAATAAATGGACCAACATGAGTTTACTACCGTAAACTCATGTGTTTACAGTCGTAAACTCCTCAAGAGTGGTCAATGGACCATAAACTCCCTAAAATGGTCCATTTGGAGCTTAAACCACTTCCTATGCCCTAGAATTGAACCTAGCCTAATTCCACAAGTGTTATAAGACCTTAATGCATCAAAGAACACACCACCCATGAGTTTATAGCCGTAAACTCATGGGAAAAATGTCTTAGGGCCGTAAAATCTATAAAGAGTTTACTCTTGAAGAGTAAACTCCCTATCTAGGCCATACATACCCTTAGATGTTACCCGGGACACTCCTAGCACTTAACCAAAGTGTTTTCCGCATTTTAGGATGTGTATACGTGTTTAATTAGTATTATATTTACTAATTGTATGTAAGCATATGTCATCATATGTTAATAGGTCACTAAGTGTGTTCAAGTCTTTACTTGACACCGAGCACCCAACCAGCACTTTCGTTCGATCCGCTTACAACATGTGAGTTCATACTCCTGAATTAACCTTTTAAATGTTTTTACATGCTTTTATGGGGGGGGGGGGGAGGAATACAAGTTAAAACATGCCAGTTATCATATCAATCACATGTGATTGATAACCCACATGCACAAGGATTTATTACACTGTCAACTGTTTTACCAAGTATGATACTGTAAATGGTTTTCCAAAACACCGTAAAAATTAAAACAATTTTTCGTATTTTCAAACACATTTTTACAAACTCATTCATTCATAAAATGTCATAGTATCATGTCTTTGTTTCACAAAATATCTCCCAAGATCAAAATACATAAAATCCCATGTGTGTACGAATCAAGCCGGCGTCTTCCCGCGGTCATCACTGGTACCTGAAACACATAACACATAACACTGTAAGCATAAGCTTAGTGAGTTCCCCAAAATACCACTCTAACTCATAATAGCCACTTGAGGCTGAAACTCTGTCGACCCTCTGGTCAATGTGTCTCAGTGGGGCCCTCCAGCCCCAACTCTCTGTGGGCCCTCTGGCCCTAACTCTAGGGACCCGAAAGTCCCAACTCTATAACTTTGAATCATGCATATCACATATCACAATAAATCACAACACATAAATAACATACAAATACACTGGCATATAACTCTATAGTACTCTGTCACATTACTCTGTTACCACACTAGGTAAAGTATAGTGAGAAGACTCACCTCAGGCGTCTCGGTAAATCTCTGACTCGATGGAAAAATATTGCCTAGCCTCCGCCTATTCACATAAATAAATATAACTCTCGAGACTAGGCTCAACCTCCATTGGCACCCTCAGAAGGGTAAAAGACTATTTTACCCCCTCTTGTCACAAGGACTCCATTGATGACCAAACCCTAAAAGTCAACAAAAGTCAACGGTCACACTTTGACTCTACTCGCCGAGTGCACCCTAGTGACTCGGCGAGTTCACATATGTCCTCTAACTCTTTGTCCCACTTGACACGCCGAGTCCCTCCCTATGCTCGACGAGTCATACCTGACATGAATCGCGGGGCCACCCCGACTCAACTCGCCGAGTCTCAAGAACAACTCGGCGAGTACCGCCTTGAACTCCAGTCCTCTAACCCCCTCCTGACTCACTGAGTCATCCCCCAACTCGGCAAGTCTACTCACTGAGCAATTTACGTGAAACCCTAACCCTACTCGCCGAGTCTCAAGAACAACTCGACGAGTTCATGCCATGCACACACTCTACTGACCTCCTGAGGTCAGATCTGTTTCCCCAAACCATAGATCTGGCCTCCCCAAGCATGAATGTCACATAAAGTTTGAAACTTGATGCTTGTATAACCACAACAAGGCATCAAAAGGAGATTTAGTCCCAAAAATGGCAACCTAAGTCCAATAACCCTAAACCGGTCCATAAAGCTCCAAGGGTCAAGGTCTTTGGACCTCTTTGAGTCCAGATCCATGGCACAAACTCGAAGAGGGACCATTTGCTCCACATAATCACTCTCCAAAGGGGTTAGAAAACTCTAACTCTAATGATCAACACCAAAACTGAAGGAGGTTCGAACTATTACCTCAAAATGAAGTCTCTGAACTCTGAAACTGCTTGAATCGCACCTCCTCTTTGCTCTTGTCACCTTCTTCTTGCTAAACCAAGGGTACAAGGATCAAAAAGTGACTTCTTCTCCCTCACAACGATTTGGCTCACTTAGGGTTCTCTCAAGGGACTAGTAGCCGCAACGGGAGGCTATAAGTGCCCTTAAATAGGCTCCAAACCCGGGGGATTAGGGTTTCATTAAACAGTGTGGACTCGCCGAGTCCGGACGTGAACCCGGATGAACATCCACGACCCTACCCGGCGAGTCTTGGCTCCAACTCGCCGAGTTCCTCCACAAACTCCAAAATAATTAAATAAAATAATATACCTGGGAAATCAGGATGTTACATACTTGTTCAAATCCTTTTCCCAAATTGTCTCCGCGCTGTATGTTTTACTTCAAATTCAGTTACAACAGCATTTTAAACAAAGGTTTTCTTTACTTATATTGTTTTATCAAAGTTATAATCAAAACTTGTTTATGAAAGATTTTCAAGGGTTTCTAAGGGTTTTCAAACTTATTTTAGCAAAGAATACCAAGTCATGATTTTCTTAAGTGTAAAGGTTTTCCAAAGTTTTCATCAAAGTTTTCTTCCATGTTTTTATACTTCTACTTCGTTAGATACTACTACTTTGTTATGCCTCTATTTCGTTAAATGCTCCTACTTAGTTAAACGCTTCTACTTTGTTAACGCTCCTACTTAGTTAAACGCTTCTACTTTGTTAACGCTTCTACTTCGTTTAACGCTTCTACTTTGTTAACGCTTCTACTTCGTGAAATGCTTCTACTTTATTAACGCTTCTACTTTATTAACGCTTCTACTTTGTTAACGCTTCTACTTCGTGAAACGCTCCTACTTTGTTAATGCCACTACTTCGTTAAACGCTTCTACTTAGTTAAATACTTCTACATCGTTAAATGCATGCCTGTACTTGTATAGTTATATAAATGATGTTTAAAGGACTTAGGAAGGCTAGTTCGTCCTATTTCATTTTCCTCGTTGGGATGTGTTCTGGTGGGTATCGGATATTCGTCCGAAGGTCGTTTAAACATTAATTATATATCATGTATACATGTATAGACATGAAGGTTTACATCGATCAGTTCAGTAGTGAGTCTCTACCGTTAGTCCAACACCTCTAATAGAATTCAGATTACGAGATGCATCTTCAAGACATGGATCTCCCCGTCGTCGAGTTGGTAACCAGAGTCTCCTGTAGGGAGAGCGGGCATTGTGTGTATAGATCTATACGGGACTGACACCCCCGCACCCTGACTGCTAGCTACAGTCCACGACCTACCAAGCCAAGGGGTGACAAATGCCATATTTACACCGACGCTTGCAGGGTGTCGTGTACTCTAGTGTCGATCAGTATGGTTACGAGTATCTCCATGTTTACCTTATAATTCATGGCCTTAAGGTAACGATAATTAACACTGTATGCTGGAAACACACTCTTAGAATTACTCTTTGTTTTAGACCTTGCTAGTTGTATCTTTCATTTGATACTGTCTGGGTCTGTGTCTCCTTGTTTTAGACCTTGATAGCTGTATCTTTCATTTGATACTGTCTGGGGTCTGTGTTTCTTTGTTTTAGACCTTGCTAGTTGTATCGTACATTTGATATCGTCTGGGGTCTGTGTCTCCTTTTGTTAGATTGAGCCAAGCATGTCGTTCACTCGATACTCTCCCGGAGTCTATGATTTCTTTGCCTTGGTCAGCAGTATTTTCTGCTGAGGCATATGTTATTTTCCCTTGTATTTTACTAGTGATATTCTCCTACTTTCTTTAAAGTCAAATACCGTATTTTGGGTAATGATAGTATTTCAGGGAAAATTTCTCTTTAAAACATAACACTGTCGAGTCTTGGTAGAAGACTGCTTTTAATTAGAAAATATAGGATTTTCTGGAAAGGACTCTAATACACTGTAGACTCTAAACTACTACTTTTATAAAGTTATTTTGAATAAAATGCTTAGTTACACAAATGACACTAAATACTTATGAACTCACCAGCATTTATAAAAATGCTGATACTCGCTTTCAAAATAACTTGTATTCTCAGGTCAGCAATAGATAGGTACATCCCATGAGCTTTTGGTGAAGACAGTTTAGTACTAAGCTGCACCTATATTATTACTTGTATTACTTTAATGTCCCTATGAAATGTAACTTATGTAAAACTATTACTATTAATGCAATGGTTGTTGTACTTTGATTACTATACTGCATATGTTGTGATACTTGACATGACTTCATCCACCCCAAAACGTTTCCACCGTTCCGGTTTTGGGGTGTGACAGATTGGTATCAGAGCATTGTTTATAGTCAGCTAAGTATATCAATTCATAAAAGATATACAGCCTATAAATACATAGGGATAAAACACTCTGACCAAGAATTATACTTTAAAATATAACCATATTTTACCAAAGTATAAGACCATCCAGAATCTAAACACTCGAACACAAGTATCACAAGAAGAACAAGAATAAAAGTCTTTGGATGTTGAGCATTACCGTCAAACCTGGGCAGTTATGTAATCGTAAGCTGGAATAAATGTAACTTGATCAACTATATTTATTCGAGATGCGACGAACATGTGCTTAGGAGTGATAGTGTTGTTGCAACAAGTCTGAAACTTACCAACTAGGAATGCTAGAGCCAAACATAAACTTTAAAATACTATGGGAGTATTTTGGGAATACTAAAAGACTCACATTAATCCCAGAATCATATTCAGAAGATAAGAAACAAACAAGAAATTAAAATACCATAGGGGTATTTTAGGATCCATAGATAACCTTGTGTGAGGAACTAAAAAGATCCTTATTGATATACCTACAATTACAGAGGGTATACTCCCAAGGTTATATATAATAAGGATCCCATAGGCTAAGAATGCGTGGTTTCGCTCTACTTCCTTTTCCTCGTTAGGATGTGGATATAGAGTAGTATCACATATTCGAAGGCCTACCGGATCTAAGCTATATATGATTTGTGTACCCTATGTAATCGTAGCAGGACTCGATATGGATCACCTAGTGAAATGTTAATATTCTCTTAGGATTCTTTAGACATTTCCATTCTCGCACGAACCCTGTAGAAAACCCTATCCACTTCAGTATTCGGCAGAAGAGTTGATTCAGACCCCGAAGAGGTTCATTGAGAAGATTTCCAGTTCGGAAATAAATGAACTAGATCGAGACTATTGAAATCACCAAGTGCCTATATTTTTTTAGGGACATCGGTGAGAAATTCGCCTAAACTTCCGAGATTTCCAGTCATCCATCATGAAGTGATGACACCCAGAGTCGGATTCGGAAGTAAGGCAGAGTAGAAATTCAATATGTCTATAGGAGAAGAGAACCCTAGGTAACTACCCGAAGGAAACCAACGCCGGTCCTGGTCAAAGATACGAGGTAGACAGAGGGAGCCAATACATGGAACCCAAGAAGTGCCCTTTCCTTGTGTTCATCACGCTAATACACCTATAAAATAATACAATTTAGTGAGTTAGTGATTTCAATACTTACACTATGTGTTAGGTAAATCGCCTTTTCCCGTTGCAAGTAATACGATTAGAGCGGATCCCCGCACCTATATTGAGGTTGTTTAGCCATAAGTCTTCATGAGCCTTTCTTCCCGCGGTCCTCGTTCCAAACAGTTCTCAAATCTTTCCAAGCCGGAGAGTGAACCTTTCCCAGTATAAAGGTAACTTAGTAGGAACGACTCCCATCTTATGGATTTTTCCGATACTCATACTCCTACCTTGAATACCCGGACTACATCATAGGGATGTAGGTCGACACTCAGACAACCAATATCCGAGGCACGGGAAAAATTTATGCCTAATATAGTAAGGATAGATATGTCCAGGGTTAACCATCGTCTCTCATCAGCTTGTGTTCCTTTCAGTGTAGGGAAAAACCATGCCTCCAAGCAAGCGTAACCCATCCGCTGGCAAGAAACCGACTCTCCTATTCAATGAAGCTACGTTCTAGGCTGCAGTCTCGGCAGCCGTATCAGCTGTCATGGCTCAACTGAATGCTAACAATGCCAATGTTAGCAAGAGCCCTATCGGGAATTTCGATCCTAGTAATGGACAACAGCAGCCAACCTCTGTATACCCAGCCACCTAAGAACCTCAACCAAATCCACTGAAGAGAAAGTTCAAGATTGAGGAGGGAAGTACCTCGGCTCAAGGACCTTCCGAAGGGCAACGAGCTGAGACAATCAATACACCTTTCGATCCTTCCCTCCCGACTTCAAGGAGACCATACCTAGGAAACCTTCCCCACTGCAGCAAGTGTAGCTACCATCATCATGGTATATGTCGTGAACTCTTTTGTGCTAGGTGCAACATGAAGGGGCATACTGCTTGTGTCTGCAGAACCCCGGTTGAGTTTATTACATCAACCACCAATGTGGCGGCCAATCCAGTTTGCCGTCTATGTGGTGAGATTTGACACTTCAAGAAGGACTATCCAACCAAAGGAAACAACAAGGACACAGGAGGAGTCTAACTCTAATGCTTAGGGAGAAGCATCAAGGAACCCGGTAGATTTTTGGTACGTCTCTCAATCTCAAATAACTAACCGAAAACATTAAAAGGCTAATTCTAAATGTAATTACTTCCCCATTAAGGCGAAAGTCGCAGCACCGTTATAAAATTTAAAATTTCATCAGGTAAAACTATAATGGCTAGATATATACGTTACGACCATGTATAATTGAGATGGATAGACCTAGAGTGAGTGAATGCCGCCTCATTTCCTGTTCCTCGTTTGGTTGTGGATTTAGGGCGGAGTCGCTCAGTCAACAGTTCTCCCCACCTTAATTATACATGACTAGTATATGTTAGGCGATTATAGAAATGCCTCGTGAGAATCCATTCATGAAAAGGTACTCTACTCAGAAACACTCAGGATCCTCTACAGTTCCGCGTCGACTCTATCGGTCCAAGTATCTGTGACAGTGAGACATGGGACGAAACCCGAGACGCCAAGAACTTGTGTGCCCATTCAGCACATGACTCTATCGACCCTCATTCTATGTCATGTCGATGTATGCCAACTTCGACGCCTCTATCAATCATGGTTTGACTTCGTGCAACCATGTGTAACTCCCTAGTGCTGTGTAAAAAGAACTTTCACCGTAGCCATTTCGGCAGATAAAGGTTCTTCCGTACCTAAACAAAATAAAAATAATAAAGACTAATGTGATCCGTCAGTCGTCACTCTTATTTCAAACCTTTCGAAGTACCCAGGAGAAGGGTACCGCGCCCTGTTAACAAACCCTTCTTAGACAGAAAGAAACCGAAGTGAAAGACACTGCAGGTATTCCAGAAGATGATAACCACAAGAAGCGTACTCCGTAGATCCCCCAGAAAGACCCTTCGCACCTCGCAATCAGGTTCGTGAATCCAGAAGATGGAACTCATGGGACTGACCACTATAACTGAGTATATGCATAAGGGTGGTATATAACTGAGATCAAAAAGATTTAAGATGTGTGCTTCCTCCCTACTCCCTGTTCCTGGTTGGGTTGTGGGTCTGGGTGGAGTCGCAGAACTGAACATCTGGCCGACCTCAATTATATACGACTTTCATACACCAAGTATTAGTGGTTAAGCCAAGTATGAGCTCTACCACGAACCTCATAGTAAAACCCTTCATCCTATTCCATAGAATAGGAACTAGAGTCAAGAGAACCACTGCGGGTTGAGCTACTATAGTGACCACAAATCCGAAATTTGTTGTCATCCCGGTTAAGCCAACTTAGTAGCTAACACCCTCGGTTGGTATGGAAATCTGAGTCGTAAGAGTCAAGGACATTGAGTACGACCATCCACTCACACTTAATCCCATGAATTAAGCATCTCAGCGGATATCCCGGAAATCCAGAAGCTGCAATAAGTTAAACTCTGAGAAGAGTGGATGAAGAGATTAAAGTTCCGAGTGATGGAACCTTATACTCACTAGATTTGACCTTGATCGAGAAAACTCAGAACCTTCGGAAGAGTAGTTGCAGAAGATGCTCGCACTACTCAGGCACTTCTTCTACCCTGTTACCGATGAGTAGTTCCTAGGACACTCCACCTCCTTACGTGAGAGAAGTCACCGTCGCACTGTAGACGATAGACTGCATTCTCCGAAGTGAATACTAGAATGCTAAGAACCACAGGATAACCTCCGCAACCAGAATACTTGAATAAAGTGTGAAAGTAGGTTATGTTAAGCCTTATAACCCAGATCCTGAAGAGATTATAGACTTGACGCCAGTCTAGGTGTTAGTCGATGGGTTATACAAGAGCACGCGCTTTCTGCAACTAAAATAAACCAACTCCTTAGAGAATAGGGCATGCCTTAGAGATTCATCGGACTACTAGGTGTTCCACGAATACTATCTCGCGCAGGAATAGTAGAAACACCTCCCGAGACAGTCCAACACTTTGGAAAATCTCTAAGGATTGAGTTAGCCCGGAGCAGATCCTGCTATTCATGAAACAGCAAGGCAAGAAAGAGCATGATCCTTTCCCGTTAAGGATCATATTGTGAAAGTGCTAACTAGACGATAATGTAAAGTTTAAAAAGCACTCGTCTGGTGAAACCCTATCTCCCCGACCCTGAGGGTTTCCGTTAGAAATATCTCAAGAATCAGAAGTGTAGGTTCATTTTGCACAAGATTGAGATAGACACTCTGCAGCAAACAGATACCCGTAGACACGTAATCCATCCGATGATCTAGAAAACCTCGGAGAGCCAATCAACAGGGAACACGAATCCAAGGACAACCCGAGCTTTCTAAGAAACAACCAGAAGGACTACACTCCCAGTATGAGAGAACGGTTGGAACTTCGGAATGGCAATCACGCCAGTGATGATCTCGCCATTGAAGTACACTATGTTCTAAGTACCGAAAAGCTCTACCCTTCCGAGAGCTTAGGACCATCCGAGATTCTTTACGGAGATTGGTCCAACCCTCGTCAGACCACGACTACTTTCAGAAATTCCACAAGTTTCACCCCAGATCAATCCACTTCTTAGACTTGATAAGTGTTTCCCCGACGTCACTCCTTGTATCCCACTCATCTTGATAGAAACCATTGGGAACCCTAACTTCGTAGACAAACCTGTAGGAATCGCTAACTGCACGAGACGGAATCCGCATCCCGTAAGTGAAGGTTTGTTAAGAATAACAAGCAAAGGCCAAAGTTCACTTGGGAGTGCGAGGACCAACCAAATAGGAAGTACCCTCATACCTCTACTCGATCATTCGTACCCACATCCTTGCCTAAACCTGAATTTCGGGACGAAATTCCCTCTAACGGGGGGATGATGTGACAACCCAAAAATTTTCGTTAGTTTTAACGTCGAAATTAATTACGTCAAAAATTAGCCAAATTTATCCCAAAAATAATTTTGACCGGAATTAAACCCATTGGAATATGTTAAATAATATTCGTCAAGTGAACCAAAATTAAGGTGGTATAATTTTAAAATGTTGCCGTGTTTAACGGTAATTAAAAACCCCGTTCGCGGTTGGTGTCAGGTGAACCCCAACTAGGCCATAAGCTCCACCCTATATAAGGGTTGAGTGGGTTTCACTCCCACTCTTTTCCCAACCTTAGACTCACTCTCTCTACAAAACGGGTTTTGGTCAAAAATCGCCCAGTCGAGCTTCAAATCGGTAAGTTAACCTTCCTAGCTCGTTGTTTATCTTATCTAGCTTGCAAATTCGTGGTTTAATCATCCCAAAACCGTAAACCCTTGGAAGTGGGTTTTCATGCCCAAAAACCCTCCCAAACACTTCTAATGCTTAGCAATGACTTAGAGGCTTACACGAAAGGACTTAGAACACCAAAAACTTGCATTTTGGGGAGTAAACATGAGTTTACGGTCTAAGAACATCCTTAGACCATAAACCCATATTCATGGACCATAAACACCTTTAAAGGTGTTAAACTACCCCTCAAACACCTCCAAAAGCTTCCACGAGTGCCTAGAGCCTTGTAATCCTTCGTTTGATACACCAAAACATAGGATTCATGGACAAAATGAGTTTACTACCGTAAAATCATGTGTTTAAGGTATTAAACTCCCCAAGAACATCTTCTTAGACCGTAAACACCTTTCCAAGGTGTTTAAGTGCCCTAAACACCTTCCTAAGTTCCTAAAAGTGACTAGAACCTTACATGCATGAGTTAGAACCACCAAACAACAAAATAAATGGACCAACATGAGTTTACTACCGTAAACTCATGTGTTTACAGTCGTAAACTCCTCAAGAGTGGTCAATGGACGATAAACTCCCTAAAATGGTCCATTTGGAGCTTAAACCACTTCCTATGCCCTAGAATTGAACCTAGCCTAATTCCACAAGTGTTATAAGACCTTAATGCATCAAAGAACACACCACCCATGAGTTTACAGCCGTAAACTCATGGGAAAAATGTCTTAGGGCCGTAAAATCTATAAAGAGTTTACTCTTGAAGAGTAAACTCCCTATCTAGGCCATACATACCCTTAGATGTTACCCGGGAAACTCCTAGCACTTGACCAAAGTGTTTTCCGCATTTTAGGATGCGTATACGTGTTTAATTAGTATTATATTTACTAATTGTATGTAAACATATGTCATCATATGTTAATAGGTCACTAAGTGTGTTCAAGTCTTTACTTGACACCGAGCACCCAACTGGCACTTTCGTTAGATCCTCTTACAACAGGTGAGTTCATACCCCTGAATTAACCTTTTAAATGTTTTTACATGCTTTTATGGGGGGAGGGGGAAATACAAGTTAAAACATGCCAGTTATCATATCAATCACATGTGATTGATAACCCGCATGCACAAGGATTTATTACAATGTCAACTATTTTACCAAGTATGATACTGTAAATGGTTTTCCAAAACATCTTTACCTGTTCAAATCCTTTTCTCAAATTGTCTCTCGCGCTGTATGTTTTATTTCAAATTCAGTTACAACAGCATTTTAAACAAAGGTTTTCTTTACTTATATTGTTTTATCAAAGTTATAATCAAAACTTGTTTATGAAAGATTTTCAAGGGTTTCTAAAGGTTTTCAAACTTATTTTACCAAAGAATACCATGTCATGATTTTCTTAAGTGTAAAGGTTTTCGAAAGTTTTCATCAAAGTTTTCTTCCATGTTTTTATACTTCTACTTCGTTAGATACTACTACTTTATTATGCCTCTATTTCGTTAAATGCTCCTACTTAGTTAAACACTTCTACTTTGTTAACGCTCCTACTTAGTTAAACGCATCTACTTTGTTAACGCTCCTAGTTAGTTAAACGCTTCTACTTTGTTAACGCTTCTACTTCATTTAACGCTTCTACTTTGTTAACGCTTCTACTTCGTGAAATGGTTCTACTTTATTAACGCTTCTACTTTATTAATGCTTCTACTTTATTAGCGCTTCTACTTTGTTAACGCTTCTACTTCGTGAAACGCTCCTACTTTGTTAATACTACTACTTCGTTAAACGCTTCTACTTAGTTAAATACTTCTACATCGTTAAATGCATGCATGTACCTGTATAGTTATATAAATGATGTTTAAAGGACTTAGGAAGGCTAGTTCTCCATATTTCCTTTTCCTCATTGGGATGTAGTCTGGTTGGTATCGGATATCCGTCCGAAGGTTGTTTAAACGTTAATTATATATCATGTATACATGTATAGACATGAAGGTTTACATCGATCAGTTCAATTGTGAGTCTCTACCGTTAGTCCAACGCCTCTAATAGAATTCAGATTATGAGATGCATCTTCAAGACACGGATCTCCCCGTCTTCGAGTTGGTAACCAAAGTCTCCTGTAAGGAGAGCGGTCATTGTGTGTATAGATCTATACGGGACTGACACCCCCGCACCCTGACTGCTAGCTACAGTCCACGGCCTGCCAAACCAAGGAGTGACAAATGTCATATTTACACTGACGCTTGCAGGGCGTCAAGTACTCTAGTGTCGATCAGTATGGTTACGAGTATCTCCATGTTTACCTTATAATTCATGGCCTTAAGGTAACGATAATTAACACTGTATGCTGGAAACACACTCTTAGAATTACTCTTTGTTTTAGACCTTGATAGTTGTATCTTTCATTTGATACTGTTTGGGGTCTGTGTCTCCTTGTTTTAGACCTTGCTAGTTGTATCTTTCATTTGATAATATCTGGGGTCTGTGTTTCTTTGTTTTAGACCTTGCTAGCTGTATCGTACAATTGATACCGTCTGGGGTCTGTGTCTCCTTTTGTTAGACCGAGCCAGGTATGTCGTTCACTCGATACTCTCCCGGAGTCTATGATTTCTTTGCCTTGGTCAGCAGTATTTTCTGCTGAGGCATATGTTATTTTCCCTTGTATTTTACTAGTGATATTCTCCTACTTTCTTTAAAGTCAAATACCGTATTTTGGGTAATGATAGTATTTCAGGGAAAATTTCTCTTTAAAACTTAACACTGTCGAGTCTTGGTAGAAGACTGCTTTTAACTAGAAAATATAGGATTTTCTGGAAAGGACTCTAATACACTGTAGACTCTAAACTACTACTTTTATAAAGTTATTTTGAATAAAATGCTTAGTTACACAAATGACACTAAATACTTATGAACTCACCAGCATTTATAAAAATGTTGATACTCGCTTTCAAAATAACTTGTATTCTTAGGTCAGCAATAGACAGGTACATCCCAGGAGCTTTTGGTGAAGACAGTTTAGTACCAAGCTGCACCTATATTATTACTTGTATTACTTTAATGTCTCTATGAAATATAACTTATGTAAAACTATTACTATTAATGCAATGGTTGTTGTACTTTGTTTACTATACTGCATATGTTGTGATACTTGACATGACGTCATCCACCCCAGAACGTTTCCGCCGTTCCGATTTTGGGGTGTCACAGTAACAGGGAGTTTTTGCATCAAACTTAGACTTCCTAAATTGAGATTTTTTTTCTTTTGGAAAATGTATTGGACACTCAAGGGTGGCCAACTAATTTTTCAATGGGTGTGTTAATCGACTCGAAGACAAAAAAGTTACTAAATATGGAGCCCCACATTCCTTTTAATTAATTTTGAATTAAGAAGTCTTTGCTTATTCCTTTCTATCGTGATTTTCAAGATATGAAGCACCAACTTCTAACGATGGATATTAACAGAGACGATACTTTTCTTTTTCTTCTTCTTCTTTGTTTGTGGTTAAGAACCAGAGCTCGGCGATGCAGAAGAAAGTTGGATCAGTGCCTCCATTGACGACATCAATATGGTGTGTTACTGGTTCTGATTTTTTTAGGGAAGGGAGATAGTTTTGGGTGGTTCATTAACATGAGGTGGTTTGAAGGTGATGATAGATGTCAACGGTAAAGTTGTTGTTGTTGGTGGTCACACGTGGTGACGAAGCAACAGGTGGTAATAGGAGGCTTGCAGGTGTCGGGTTTCTTCGGTAGGAAGAGGCAGTCAAAAAACAAGAATTGATGGTTAACTGAAGATCTTGTGGTTCCTATAGGTGGCAACTAACTGAGAAAATAGTGAGCGGACAGTTATTGTGGTGCTTTGTTAATGGAGACGGCATCTCGGAGGTGCTTTGTCGAAGTGTCAGCGCTTAGAGATCATGATGATGGCTACAAAACGCTTCTCTTCTTATTTCTTTGAAGGATTTGATTAGGGAAGGCTTTATTTGATCTCCATCTTCAATATATTGAATTCCTTATCTTGCATTTCATCTCATGACAGATAAAATTTCTGACAAACCAAAATTTCTACCTTGTACAACCTTTCAACTCAATCAAATTCAGACTTAATCCTGCTATCTTTTGGCATTGTTTAAGGTTTGTTTGAGTGTTCTAAGCCTGGTACATCCAAGGAATGAGTGATAGGAAGTGTTCGCTGAAGTTCAAAACCACCAAACTAGCCATAAACTCCTTCATGAGGAGTTTACGGCCACACCTTATGAGTTTATGGCCGTTAACTCATGGTGGCCGTAAACTCATGGCCTTAAAGATGATACTTCTTCACTCTTCCCTCATACTTCACCATTTCAAGTCAAGGAACCCGATTTCTCTCTCAAGTGTCATAAGGATCTTCATTTTTATCTTAAAAAATGTAAGTTGTTTCATCCTTTGATTAGTTGATACATCTCATTAACTAGTATCACCCTTTGATTTCATCCATTAACTTCATCTTTTGGGTTTGATCTTCAAGAACACCAAGAACACACACTAGTGTTTTTGGGCCGAAATCAACTCTTTTAGCTTCCATATTGTAAGTATCACTTACCTATACTTGTTATCTAGTTGAAACACTTGATTTGCACCTTGAAAACATCCATTTCCCATAAAGAATAGGTGTTTACGGCCAAGAGCATCTCCCTTGGCTGTAAACCCTTGTTAAAGGTGCATTGTTGGCCATAAACTCCCTAAAATCTAAGCATTGAACCTAGAACACTTCCTTGATTCTTGAAAGGACTTTAAAACACCATTTGGCACAAGAGTTCATGAGTTTGCGGCCGTAAACACATAGGGCTGTAAACCCTATGTCTGTGAACTCATAAGGTCGTGAACACCTTGGCCGTGAACATCAAGTGTAACCGTAAACCCCCTTATACACAATCATTTGTGATTTACACCCTTCCATTCAAGTGTAACCTAGTCCATAAGGTGTTTCCCTTACCTGATTAGTTGTATAAACACTAATTATATAGATATAGGTATCATCATATGCTTATTAGGATCCGCGTGTGCCCGAGATTTCACTTAGCACTCAAAATTCTTTTCCGATCTTTCAGTCAAACCACTCACTACAGGTGAGTTCATACTCCTTAATTTACCTTTTAAATAATGTTAAATGCTTTTATGGGGGGAATACAAGTTGAAACATTGTAGTTATTATATCAATCACATGTGATTAATAACTAGAACAATCATATAGATTTCTTATACTTTAAAACTGTGTTGTCAAACATCTATTTCAAAACATCTTTATTAAAATCTTTTCATGCTAAAACTAGTTATCAGACTCTTTTAACTTATATATTGTCAAAAATCATGTCTATATAGATATAGATATATAAGTAAGGTTGAAAGGACTTAGGACTGATAACTCGCTTTATTTCATGTTCCTTGTTTGGTTGTGGACTTAGTGTATTAGGTTGCTTGTCCGAGTTTCGTTTGAACCTCAGTTATATATTATGTATATGTATATAGATATAAAAGAATTGATCTCAGTTCAACACCTTTATGTAGCAAGGGTGTATAAAACACACTCAGTCATTGAAATAACATTACTAGTAAACTATAATAGGTATAGTTTAGGAGATTACTACTCACTATTTATAGTACAATGAAACATACAAGAGTCAATTCATACATGAGTCAGTTTGTCACACCCCAAAACCAAGAATGGCGGAAACGTTCTGGGGCGGAGGACGTCATGTACAATATCACAACAATGAAAAGTAGTAAACAAGCAACAACATCATCCATTGCATTAATAATATAATTTTAATACAAATATGTTCTGTCAAATTATAATAGACACTAAAGAATAATCAAAATGAAAGATGAGTCTTGAACGAGCTCCATCTTCTCTAAACCTTGCATCGGTACCTGTCTATTGATGACCTGAGGATACAACTAATTTTGAAAGCGAGTATCAGCTTTAAAGCTGGTGAGATCATAAGTATTTTAGTGTCTTAATTTGTAGGTAAGTATTTATATGTATACGAATTGTAAGTATTGAAAATGTATATGAACTGTAAGTATAAAAATGTTTTGTGAAACAACTGTAAATGTTTGAAAACCCCTAGAAATCCCTATGATTCCTAGTATTATATAAGGGTGTCTTCTACCAAGACCTAACTGCTCTGAATGTAGCCTTCTACCAAGACCTAACTGCTCTGAATGTAGCCTTCTACCAAGACCTAATTGCTCTGAATATAGTCTTCTACCAAGACCCGACTGTTCTGAATGTAGTCTTCTACCAAGACTTAACTGCTCTAAATGTTCGTTTCTTGTAAAAGTGTGTAATTTTCCCAAGTGTAACTATCATTAACAAAATATAGTTTTTACATTCAATGTTTAAGTGAAAAGATCACTAGATATATGTAAAGGGAAAATTAATGTAGTACTGTAGTGTAGTGCTATAAGAACTACTCCTGTACTAACTACCTTAAACCGGATTTATATTAAGGCATCATGTGATTAATTGTACCATACTATCGACTGGGTAACAACGACAAATGTAGGTCGTAAAAAGGTATGAAGTTTGGCACCCGCAGACCTGTAGGTCCGGCTGTAGCTAGCAGCAAGGTGTAGGATAGTCAATCTAGTATAGATCTATACGCAAACTCACGCTCTCCCTCCAAGAGACTCTGGCTACAACTCGGGCCATGAAATTTAAGGCATGCTCCGATACAATGGATCACAATTATGTCAACGTATTCATGTATATGTAATGTACTGAACTGTTCTACGTGTGCTAGTTGTATTGTGTGTTCTCTCTCTCTATCTAGCATGAATAGTAATGTAGTGAAATGTTCTAGATGTAATGTATGTTCTCTCTATCTAGCAAGTATTGACTCATGAATGAACTGACTCATTGTATGATATCGCGTTCTAGTAATAGTTCTAGTATCTTCCTAAACTACCCATATTGTAGCTTACTAGTAGTTTAATTGGTACGTATGAACATGGATGTATACCCTTGCTACCTAAGGGAATTGGATGAACTGGAAGGACCTTTATGACTATATATGTACATATGATATATAACTAATATTTAAATAACCTTCGGACGGATACCCGATGTCCCACCAGACCACATCTCAAGCGCGAAAAGGAAATAGGGTGGATAGCCTTACTAAGTCTTTTAAACATTTCTTATATATCTATACATATATAGGCATGCAATTGATAATATAAAAGCATAAAATAATTTTTGTAAAACCTTTGAACATAATTATTATCTAAGAAAAGATCGACTTGATGTCAATCTATAAAACGGTTTGAAGGCATGGGTTTGATAAAACAGTTTAGTATAAAGAAACATTTGTTTGAAACACAATTGTAAATAAGTTTGAAATGAAACATACAGAGTAAAAGGTACAGTGTAATAAGGAGTTTTAAACACATAAAGTGTTTATGAAAAACATTTGAAGGAAACTGTTTGGTAAAACGGCTAATGAGTAGCTAATCATTTGAATGCTGCTTATTAATCACATGTGATTGATATAATAACTAGCATGATTCTACTTGTATCCCCCCATAAAACATTGAAAAACAGTTAAAACATTGATTAAGGGGTATGAACTCACCTGTTGTGGGTGATACGGATGAACTGAAGAGGTAGGACTGCTAGGTGTCAAGTGAAGACTTTAGACACACATAATGGTCCTAATTACATATGAAGACATATGTATATAAAAAATTAGTGATTATAACACTAATTAAACATGTATAAACATCCTAATGCGAGGCAAACACTTTGGTCAAGTGCTAGGAGGCTAATGGGTTGCAACAAAGGAGTGCAAGACCTCATAAGGAAGTTTATGGTCCAAAGACCATGTGTGTTGGAGTTTACGGCCCAGGGGAGTAAACTCCTGGCCGTAAACTCTCCATTGGGGCACTAAATGAAGCTCAAAGCTATTATAACTTAAGTGGTGAAGTGCTTCAAGGCTTACTAGAGTGTTAGGGCTTCCTTTTAACTCCTTTGAGGAGTTCACGGCCTTGGGACCATATCCCTTGGAGATTACAGCCGTAATCTCCCTTGGGAGGGTGTTTGTGGTGTTTTCAAGTCCCTAATTTAACTAGGAACTAAACTATGCTAGTGTACAAGGCTTTAGAAGAGTTTATAGCACCATTTGGCTCTATTGTTTGGAGTTCACGGCCCTGGAACTTCATGGGCCGTGAACACCTTACTCTTGGTGTTCTAAAGGTGTTTGCTAGTCCTAAACACATTAGGGTAAAGTGCTATGCTAGTCTCTTGGCTTAAGGAAGACATTTAGGGCATTTTGACACCTTAAAATGGAGTTCACGGCCCAAGAACATCCTTGGCCGTGAACTCACTTTCAACCCTTGATTCTTAATGTTTTAGATGCCTAAACCAGCTATGGGTAGTCTTAAGGTTCATTTCCAAGGTTTGGAGGGACATTGGGCACACTTTGGCCCTTATAAAAGAGTTTACTCTCCAAGTGTTCTTGGGCGGTAAACTCTCAAATCTTGGGGTTTTGATCCGATTTTGATGTTATTAGGCACAATCTAAGCTATATATTACAACTAGATAGAAGTACAGTATGACTCTAAGATTCGATATTGGAGCGAAGTATGATTGACTTCTTGATTTAACCATTTCCACAATTCCTGATTCCTCTTCTTAGACATACAAATGTACTATGACTCACTTAGAGGATCAATTGAGATATGGTTCTTAATCATTAAGACTTTATCATAAAACACAACAAAAGGTACTCTCCCTTCTTCTTAGAACAGAGAAACTTTTATCTTTCTGCCTTCTTGATTCTTCTTATTCGTTCTGCCATTTATTGAAACCTTCAATCAGCTCAGAATTACACTTAATCTTATAAGCATAATCATATTTACTAAACTTTAGTAAACCATGACGAATATCTTTATCACTCTTGTGGTGGACTTGCTCAGCGCACAACTAAGTGTACCTAATCCCTAGCCCTTCACTTGACTCTTTGTCAAGGAATTAGTCTAATTTCCAAATATGAAAGTTTTTCATTCATCAGACAATGCAGGTTGCATGATTCCAAGTTTCTGTCCAATTGAAACTTGGGCGATGAGAAACTCTCCCTATTTGGTAAATCCTCGACATTTCCACAAATAACATAATTAAGAATCAAATCCATTATTGCTAATAGTGGAAACATTCAAACATCAATTTTTTCATACATGCCATTGCAAGGATAAATAAATAAGACAAAAAAACAAATTTTATTTTATTGCATAAAAATTTTGTCCTTACAATGCAATTCAACTGAAAAACTATGCTATTACATATTCCTAAGCAATCTATTCTAACTCCAAGTAGTAGCTCAAAAATCCAATCTTCAAACAATGCGATCGAAATCCATTTTCTTCATGATTAGATTCAGCTCACTTCTTCCCTTAAGCTTCCTCTCTTTTCTTCGATCCTAAAATACATCAAAATGTAATATTATCACTGATGGGTTTTGAGCATTCTAACACTTCCTAAGTGTACATGCAACCCTAATAAACCTTGGATCTATTTTTGTCTAAGATACATGCAAATAATTATTTTTCCAAGATTCATATCCTAACTAGCATGGCATGGGAAACATGAATCAAATAAAGCTAGTAGAAATACTTACCTTGTAGTTGTAGTTGATTCCTTGGAGTTTTAGAGCCTAGCACCAATAGTGTGGATGTCTCAAATGGAAATCACAAATCACCACAAACTTGGAACTTTGAGAGAATAGTCACTACTATCTTGAAATCGGCCCTCACCTCAACAAGTGTCAACTAGTATAATTTCAAGAGCCAAGACCTCCTTTATATAGTGTGGTGGATTAGGGTTACATCCATGTAAACCCTAATACCCATGTCTCTTCATTTCCATGAGATCCATGGGTTAAAGCTCCATGGAGTATCCATGGACTTCTTCCATGCAAGCCTAGCCCATTCCAAATAAGCATAAGCCCACACTATATAAATATAGAAGCCCATATTTAATTAGTAATATCTTTGATCACTAAATTAATCCTAGATTAATTATAGATCACTACTAATTAAATAATATGATCTTATATTAATATATTAGAACTTATAATATATTAATAAATCATAACTTGTACTATTCTCAAATATTATCCATAAATTGTTCGGGTGAAGTGCAACCCAAATGGACCATGCCGGGTCGGGTCAAGTACATACCAAATATAGTTATGGGCTTAGACACTATATCCAACAGTCTCCCACTTGGATAAGTCTAGTAACTATATTTGCAAGTATAACTTCAGGAACCGATCAGCAATCGTAGCTCTTTAAACTCTGTTGAACTAGAACGCGCCATTTAGATAAATGATCATATAATCCTCGGTTCTAGATATCAGCCGGACAAATACATGGAACATTGTCTTGCTTATTGTCCAACATTTGTTTCCCGATTTCCGATTTGTTTGACATAGAACTCAACTGAACACATCAATGTAGTTCTGACCGGGCCCGGTACATAGGTCAAAACAAAATCATCGAGGGGCCCAGATATCAGCTTCTAAACCAAGAAGGAACAGATAAACTTCGACTCATATGTTTGTTCTACCACTCATTGAATTACACACAAAGGCACATTTTATAACATCGAGTTACCAATGCGTTTTCATACAATCAATGCATAACCAACTCGTAAGTAACCAATCATATCTCTAGGTTTGAAGACTTATATGATATTACCGTCTCACGATCACTCGAGATAAAATTCCATGAAGTGATTCCAGTGAGCGTGGGTTGACTCCAATGCTCAGAACTTATGAGCACTCATGATTGTTGTAGCCATGTCCAACACCTTGGACCTCTGCAACCAATCATGACAGTCTTGATTCATACCTACTTCCGACATATGACCGACCGTGGAGGTTTGAATAATATGATATACCAAACATAATTATTCTGGAAGTCAAAACATGCAAAAGAAATATAGTAAACGATCGACAAGAGATAGCAACACTTTACTCATAAATAAAACACCTTTTATTCATCATCAAATGTCAATTACACTTTACAAATTTCATAATTTATCTAACTACTAAAACTTATATCATCCTTTAGCCCTATGCTCCGAGCATGCTGGAGATGCTTAACCCTACTCAGTCCCTTCATGAGGGGATCTGCTGGGTTCTCATCCGATGATACCCTCTTCGCCACGAGGAGTCCTTCTTCGATTCGATGTCTGATAAAATGGTATTTTCTGTCGATGTGTCTGGATCTCCCGTGATCCCTTGGTTCCTTGGCTAAGGCAACCGCACTATTGCTATCACAGAAAATCTTCATTGGCTCTTTTATAGCTGGTACAACTCCAAGGTCTCCAATGAAGTTCTTTAGCCATATCGCCTCCTTTGCTGCCTCGCTTGCTGCTATATACTCTGATTCACAAGTGGAATCAGCCACTGTCTCCTGCTTGGAACTCTTCCAAGAAATTGCTCCTCCGTTTAAGGTAAAGACCCAGCCCGACTGAGAGCAGAAATTATCCCTATCAGTCTGGAAGCTAGCATCACTATACCCTACAGCTCTCAAGTCATCACTCCCACTGAAGGTAAGGACCCAGTCCTTAGTCCTTCGCAGGTACTTGTGGATATTCTTTACCGCAGTCCAGTGTTCCTTGCCAGGGTTCTCCTGATACCTGCTAACCATGCTCAAAGCAAAGGCTACATCAGGTCGAGTACACGTCATAGCATACATGATCGATCCTACAGCTGAAGCATAAGGAAGTCGACTCATTTCTGCTATCTCAGCCTCAGTACTAGGGCTTTGTGACTTACTCAACCTGGCGTTACACTGAATGGGTAACTCACCTTTCTTGGAGTTATGCATGTTGAATCTTTTCAACACTTTGTCCAAGTAGGTACTTTGACTAAATCCAATTAGTCTTTTACTCCTGTTTCTCAAAATCTTTATCCCTAGGATATAGGCAGCTTCACCAAGGTCCTTCATAGCGAAACACTTCCCAAGCCAGGACTTTACTTCCTGCAGGGTTGGGATGTCATTTCCTATGAGTAGTATGTCATCCACATACAGTACCAAAAAACTGACTATGCTCCCACTAGCCTTGATATAGACGCAAGATTCATCTTCACTCCTTGAAAAGCCAAATTCCTTGACTTTCTCATCAAAGCAAAGATTCCACCTGCGAGGTGCTTGCTTCAATCCATAAATGGATTTCTCAAGCTTACACACTCTATTAGGGTACTCGTTGCTGACAAAACCCTCTGGCTGACTCATGTAAACATCTTCAGCCAACTTTCCATTAAAGAAAGCGGTTTTGACATCCATTTGCCAAATTTCATAGTCATGAAATGCAGCTCTGGCCAACAGAACCCGAATAGACTTAATCTTGGCTACTGGAGAAAAGGTCTCATCATAGTCCACTCCAGGAATTTTAGAGAAGCCCTTTGCAACCAGTCTAGCCTTATAAGTGTGTACATTACCATCCATGTCGGTCTTCTTCTTGAAGACCCATTTGCACCCTACAGTCTTACGACCAGGTACATTCTCAACCAAGTTCCAAACTTGATTGTCATACATGGATTGTATCTCGCTATCCATGGCCTCTTTCCATTTAGCAGCCTCAGGGCCTGCCATGGCTTCCGTGTAGCTGTTAGGTTCATCCAGACCTACTAGTGTCTCATCACTAATAAGTGTCTCACCTTCCGCAGTAATATGGAAGCCATAATAATGCTCAGGTGCATTCCTAACTCTCGTGGAACGCCTAAGAGGTACAGGCACATCAGCTGGCTCAACAGGAGTTTCCTCCTCAAGTTGAGGGCTAGTGTTTGAAGTTCCCTCACCGCTTGACTCTTGAATTTCTTCAAGATCAATTTGCCTCCCACTGTCTCCTTGGCTTATAAATTATCTCTCTCGAAAAACTCCTCTTCTTGCTACAAAGACCACATTATCACTAGGTCTGTAGAAGAGGTAACCAAAGGATTGCTGTGGGTAGCCGATGAAAATACACCTCTCGCTTCGAGGTTCGAGCTTATCATGAGTCTCGCGTCTCACGAAAGCCTCGCAACCCCAAATCTTGATGTGGTCTAGCTTAGGTACTTTACCAGTCCACATCTCGTGAGGAGTTTTGGCAACTTTCTTTGTAGGGACTAGATTAAGAATATGGGCGGCAGTCTCTAAGTCATACCCCCAGAATGAGGTTGGTAGCGTAGCTCGACTCATCATGGAACGAACCATATCCAACAAGGTTCGATTACGCCTCTCAGCCACACCATTCAACTGTGGTGTCCTGGGAGGTGTCAATTGTGAGACAATCCCACATTCCCTAAGATAGTCGAGGAACTCTGAACTAAGATACTCACCTCCTCGATTGGATCGAAGCATCTTAATGTTCCTGCCCAATTGATTCTCGACTTCCTGTTTAAATTCCTTAAACCTCTCGAAAGTCTCTGACTTATGCTTGATTAAGTAGACATATCCATATCTACTGTAATCATCAGTAAAAGTCAAATAATAACGATTAGCATCCCTTGTGGCATGTTTGAATGGTCCACACACATCCATGTGTACAAGGTCCAACAAACCTTCACCCCTCTCACACGAGCCTGTGAAGGGTGACTTTGTCATTTTTCCAAGTAAGCATGATTCGCAACTATCATCTGACTTTAGGTCAAACGACTCCAAGACTCCATCCTTTTGGAGTTGGCCTATGCGTTTCTTGCTTATATGTCCAAGATGACAATGCCATAATGATGCTTTATCCAAGTTATTATGATTAGTAGAATCAATACACAAAACATTATTTCCTAAGTTATCTACAACAGATACAGCTTCATACACACCATCACAAGGTAATGCTTTAAAATAAAAAACATTATTATAGAAAACATCAATAGAACCAACTTCATTATTAAATGAAAAGGTAAACCCTTGTTTGTACAAAGCATGAAAGGAAATAATATTTCTTGCCATTCCTGGCGAATAACAACATTTATTCAAATCTAAATTAAACCCACTACTTAGCGATAAAGTATAAACTCCAATCTTGGTGACAGGTGAAGCTTTCCTATTCCCCATGATCAAGTTTATTCTTCCTTGCTCCACATTCTCACTTCTTCTTAGTCCCTGCAAGTCACAACAAATATGAATACCACAACCGGTATCAAGGACCCAAGATTTAGAATGGGGTGAGTTATTAGAAATGATAGTGTAAATACCTGCATGGTTGGGTTTGACTTTCCCATCCTTCACATCCTGCTGGTACTTTGGGCAGTTCCGCTTCCAATGAGACTTTTCATGGCAATAGAAGCATTCAGCCTCTTTTGGGTCAGAAGAAGGAGTGATGAAACCTTTCTTGGTTCCACTTGAAGAAGAGCCATCAAGGGTCCGAGCCTTGGTACCCTTCGAGGATCTCTTTCTCTTCCTCCATCGACTTTTCCCAATTGCCAAAACCGGAGTTGAGTTTGGAGTAGGAGTGATAGCAACCGACTTCCCCTTAAGACCTGATTCTGCGGTCTTGAGAAGTCCCTCAAGTTTGCTGAGTGTGACCTCTTCCTTATTCATGTGATATGTCATGCGGAATTGATCATAGCACGATGGTAAGGAGTGCAAAATGATATCTATTGCAAGATCCTCAGGGAAGTTCACATTAAGCTTTAGCAAATGATCCACATATCTTTGCATTTTCTGCATGTGGCTCATGACGGATTCCCCGTCCTTCATCATGGTTGTTATCATGGAGCAGATGATTTCATACCTCTCTTGTCTTGCACTTTGATGGTATCTTTCCATCAAATCTTGGTGCATTTCATAAGGGTAGAAATCCTCATAAGACTTTTGGAGTTCCGCTGTCATCGTGGCCATCATGATGCAAGCCACTTTCGTAGCATCCATTTCATGTGCCCGAAAGTCAGCGATCTCCTGAGGAGTTGCAGTGGTCTCATCAATTTCCTTAAGCTCCTTGT
Organism: Lactuca sativa; assembly: GCF_002870075.4. Classification (NCBI taxonomy): domain Eukaryota; kingdom Viridiplantae; phylum Streptophyta; class Magnoliopsida; order Asterales; family Asteraceae; genus Lactuca; species Lactuca sativa. The sequence continues at coordinate 148,080,055 of NC_056631.2, forward strand.
CAAGGACATATTCTTTGTCCTCGTAGCGGGTAATCATCCTGATGTTTCTGATCCACTCATTGAAGTTGGATCCATCAAAGGTGACTTTCCCACACAAGTTCATAAGGGTAAAGGAGCCATTAGGATTAGAGCCAGAAGCAGCATTGTTTGAAGACATCTGAAAAGAAGAGAACAAGATTAGTTTAGATATAAGAGAGTCCTTAATAAAACACCCAAATGTAATATTAAGGCTAGGATCCAATCACAATATAATATAACTTAGCAGAGGTATGCCGTAATCTAAGCTATACCATATTTGAAAGGTAGGTGAATGACGATTCACCAATTTCCACCACGAAAACCGAAATGTTTAAATATTAGGTTTTTGATTGGTTCTTAGAAATTCCTAGATTCTTTGAGATTCAATGAACTTTTCAAAGGCATGTTTCAATCTCGAGTGTGCCCTCCAAGTTTTGTGACTGGGATACCGAGGATCACAAAATGAGGTGTGAAGTAACCATGCAAATCACTTGGTACCCTTAAGGTTTATCACTCAATCGATGTGCCGGTAAACCACACACGCTCCATCGATACTATAATAAACCCTAAGTCACCCTTTACCTACCTTGTTAAGTCTAAGTTAGTGTGCCGGTTAACCACACACGCTCCACCAACGACTTAATCAAAGTGTAAAGTGTGATTTCATGGATTAGCACCTTATTCACATTTTTCCTAAAGTAACTAAGATTGGGAATTTAATAAAACATTTAGTTACTTTATAATATTCATCATACTTTTAATGAGAATTTATAAGTCCTTGTCTTACCCGTTCGGCTAACGACCCTCCACCAGTCAAGCAAGCGGTGGGTGAGAGTGGACACCCATTAAGTCACCATTTTATAGGCAACAACCTTATACCCACCTTATAGACCGGCTTCGTGAATGAGGCGTACTAGCGGTAAGACGACTTTGCTCTTATACATATATATATATATATATATATATATATATATATATATATATATATATATATATATAATTATTAAATCATAATAATATAAGTATAAGGGTTGAATTTTAACTTTTAAAATTCTAAGGGTTGGAACTAAAGTTTTAACTTGACTTTACTTGTTCCAAAACTTGAGGGCAAGTTTTATAAACTTTCAAAACTTTTCATTTCTTGTAACTTATGAGTTTAATAGAGTAATAAAATGAAGACTCTTCATTTTTCTAACTCTTGTGTTCTTTTAATGGTTTTTAAATTCAAGTGACTTTTGGTTTTCCATAACTTGAGGACAAGTTATGGACTCCATTAAAACACATTATGATCAAGAATTAAACTACCACATAGGTTACAAATTATTCCTATGATCATCTAAACATCATAAGATCAAGAACATGAATATGAACACTTTCATGAATCAAAAATTACACATAAAACTTTGTAATTTTGATAACAAGTTGTTGTAAATGGATTAGCAAAGACATTACACCATCTAAAACAAGTTTTCAAGTACCAAAACAGTTTAGGATAATGTTTCTAGTCCATTTTCGACTTTTTCAACTATTTTGCATCAAGTATAAAACAAACAAACCTGGCTCTGATACCACTGATGGGTTTTGAGCATTCTAACACTTCCTAAGTGTACATGCAACCCTAATAAACCTTGGATCTATGTTTGTCTAAGATACATGCAAATAATTATTTTTCCAAGGTTCATATCCTAACTAGCATGGCATGGGGAACATGAGTCAAATAAAGCTAGTAGAAATACTTACCTTGTAGTTGTAGTTGATTCCTTGGAGTTTTAGAGCCTAGCACCAATAGTGTGGATGCCTCAAATGGAAATCACAAATCACCACAAACTTGGAACTTTGAGAGAATAGTCACTACTATCTTGAAATCAGCCCTCACCTCAACAAGTGTCAACTAGTATAATTTCAAGAGCCAAGACCTCCTTTATATAGTGTGGTGGATTAGGGTTACATCCATATAAACCCTAATACCCATGTCTCTTCATTTCCATGAGATCCATGGGTTAAAGCTCCATGGAGTATCCATGGACTTCTTCCATGCAAGCCTAGCCCATTCCAAATAAGCATAAGCCCACACTATATAAATATAGAAGCCCATATTTAATTAGTAATATCTTTGATCACTAAATTAATCCTAGATTAATTATAGATCACTACTAATTAAATAATATGATCTTATATTAATATATTAGAACTTATAATATATTAATAAATCATAACTTGTACTATTCTCAAATATTATCCATAAATTGTTTGGGTGAAGTGCAACCCAAATGGACCATACCGGGTCGGGTCAAGTACATACCAAATATAGTTATGGGCTTAGACACTATATCCAACAATCACATCATGAATTAAGAATGTAGAATAGGAACTTAAAAGAGCTAGATAGTGGATTTCATACCTGAAGAAGAGTCATAACACTAGACTCTCCCATCTTTTAGATCTTAGGTAGATAGGGCAGCTTCGTCTCCAATGCCCCTTCTCTTGACAATAAAAGAGAATTGGCTCCTTTGGCAAAGAACATGGTACAATCTCATACTTAGTCCTTTCTGGATTTCCAATGTTGCCAGTGTCCATTGAAGTTTGGGAGTTTGATTCACCAAACAACTTTGCTTGATCAACACGCCAAATCATCGCTGATTCAGCAGCTATAAGGAAATAGGTCAAATAGATGAGGGTCATATCGTGGTCCATCATATAGTACTCTCGAACGAACTCACTATATGATTCAGGAAGTGACTGAAGAACCCAATCAACAGCCAACTCACCTGAAATCTCGACACCCAACATCCTTAACTTGTCAATGTGTGACTTCATCTCTAAGACGTGTGCACACATAGGTTTCCCATCTCCGTGTTTACTTGCCAAAAGGGCTTGAGTTAGCTTGAACTTTTCAAGCCTTTGAACTTGTGGGTTAGGGAGAATAATTGGAGGAGGTAGAGGAAGTGAAGCATGATCTCTGGTTCCTCGATCATATCGTGGAATATCATCTTCATTTGGAAGACTTGTTCCATGGGATTTAGGAAGACCATTGTTAGATTTAGACATCTACAAAACGGGCGAAATTCAAGTCAAGTTGATTAGAATCCTTGATGTAACACCCAAATGAAACATCAAGGCTAGGATCCAACACAATACTCTACAACCTAGAAGAGGGATGTCGTAATCTAGTTGCAGAATATTTGAAGGTAGGTAAATGACGATTTACCAATTTCCACCATGAAAACAAAAAAAAATTAAGTTTTACATGAATTGAAACTCCTAGATCTTTTGAGATTCATTGAACTTTTCAATGACATGTTTAATCTCGAATATGCCCTTCCAGTTTGCGACTGGGATGCCGAGGATCACAAACAAGGTGTGAATAACCATGCGAATCATGTGGTGCACTCAATGCTACTATCACCTAATCAATGTGCCGGTTAGCCACACAGGCTCCGTTGATCTATGATAAACATCGAGTCACCCTTCGCTACCAATGTCAACCCCAAATTAGTGTGCCGGTTAACCACACACACTCCACTAACGTTTGACAAGGGTACGAAGTGTAATTCCATGGATTAGCATACAATTTCACATTTTGCCTAAAGTAACTATGATTTGGGAATTTGTAAAAGCATGTAGTTACTTTGTACTTCATTAGACTTATAATGGAAGGTTTCTGTCCTATCCTACCCATTCGGCTGACTACCCTCCACTAGTCAAGAGTGCGGTGAGTAAGAGTGGATACCCATTCAGTCGCCATTTTATAGGCAATTTTCTTAAACACCCCTTATAGACCAGCTTCGTGAATGAGGCCTACTAACGGTAAGACTGACTCTATACTCATATATATATATATATATATATATATATATATATATATATATATATATATATATATATATATATATATATATATTAGACTTTTAATGTTACATATATATAGTATAGGGTGTATTTTACACTTTTAAAATACTAGGTGGTTTTATTAACTTTCTCTTTTTAATTAAACTTTTAATTAACTTAACAAAACCATGTGGGTGTAATTTGAACTTTTCAAAATACTAGGGTTTTAGAATTTAAATAATACACGATTAAACTACTAACCAAAATTTTAAATTCCAAAACTTGAGGGCAAGTTTTGAAACAATTCAAAACATTAGAGTTTAACTATTTAAATTTCAAAAACAAAACTTTTAAGTTCAAATTTAAACTATAAAACTTAAAGGGAGTAATTTGAAACTATTCAAACTTTGTCAAGAACATTCTAGATCAACAATTCAAATAAGGCAATTATCTAATTTTGACATAGTCCAAATTTTTGCGAGATAATACACCAAATAATTCAAATAATTAAATCTAATCATATAAGGAAGTAATTATTCAATTAATATGAAATTATCTTTTATTTTGGCAAGGATAATCACCCAATATCATAAAAATCCGATTTCTATCAATAAAAACGTTTTTGTAATTATCCCACAACAAAAATAGGCAAGAAACCCGAAAAATCCTCCATCTGACCCTCTGACTCGTCAAGTTAGACTTGGACTCGTCGAGTTCACAATGGACTCGGCGAGTCAAGTCGAAAAACCTCAAAAAATCGATTTTCAGCCAAAATTCGATCAAATAAGCATCAAATTCACTAGCAAACAACCCTAGGCTCTGATACCACTGATGGGTTTCGAGCAATACATCATTCCTATGGTGTACATGCAAACCCTAATAACTTTTGGATCTATTTTGTCTAATGAACATGCAATTAAATATCCAAAGCTATAAACCCTAGATCTATCATATAGAAACTGAAATAAGGGTTTAGTAATTACCCTTGATTGTTATATAGCAGTAACAATCAATTCCTTGCTTTGATTGGCTTCAGAAAGCTTAGTGCCTCAAGTGTTGCACCTCTAATGGAGTCACAAACACCACTAAGCAATTGGATGAAGGAGAGAAGAGAGAGGAGGCACCAAAAATGGCTAGAAACCCTAAAGGAACACTTAGCCACGTTTTTGGGACATAGGGGTCCTTTATATACATGTAGGCTATAAGGGTTTTCAACTAGGAAACCCTAATCTGATTGCTTAGGCCCTAAGCAACCCATAGACTCCTTTAACATATCCCTTGGACGAATTCCTTATGGCTTTCCCATAGAATTCATTCAACCTATATATTATTAGGTGATCCATAGCCCAATTGTAATTATCTTATAATTACAACTCCAGTCCCCTAAGTTTAATTAATCTCTTTTAACCACAAAATTAATTCTTAATTAATTCTTGACTAATATTAATTAAACATTATGATTTCTCCTTTAATATATTATTCTTATAATATATTAATAAATCATAATTAATCCTTTCGCTCCTTAATTCATCCTATATATTGCTATGGTGAAGGCAACCTAAAAGGACCATGCTCATAATCGGGTCAAGTACATATCAAAATAGTTATGGACTGAGACTCTAATCCAACAACCTACTCCCCATCCTGTCTCAAACTCAAAAACTCATGAGCCAAACGTTCCCGCTCAACCCGTGAAATGTATCGGACGCGGAACATATCCCGGAACTGCTCCCAAGTAACAACAAATCTCTGCTCATCAGAGTACGACCCTATCGTCAGCCTCCACCAGTCCTTGGCCCCGAGCCTGAGCAGGTTCGGGCACATCTGACCGTCCGGTCAGTAGGACGTGAACATGTAAATAAACATCCTTCCACATCGGAAACCCACCTCATAGCCTTGATGGGGTCCCGAGTCCCATCAAAAGTAGGGGTTTCGTGTTATCGAAGTCCCTGAACTGGAAGCCCCGACCGGCTCCCACTCCACCTTTTGCCGCTGCTACAGCTGATGCAGCTGCAATGGCAGCCGTCTCCGCAAGGGCTGCGTATCTGTCATCAGTGTACTCCATCATGGCGAACTTAATAGTCCCAAACAATTCCGGAATTAGACCCCAGACAATCTCGACCACCTCCTTGCGGATGATCTCCCTGACTCGATCCTCTGCCAACACTGGCTCCTCCTGGCCGATAACCTCAGGGGCTATTGGGGTCTCCTGATCACCCTGACCTGATCCCGATCCGGATCCTGACACAACACGCCTCGTAACCACCATACTGAAAATATAACGGGAAGATATCAGATAATGCGCACAAATAACTGGGGACTAACTCTCGACCAAACCCTAGGGGTTGTGACTTCCTTGATACGCATATGGGTCCTATGCTTTAAGTAGTACGGGCCCATGCTACCTTCCACACCTACCCATATCTGTCTCAAGTATCACCACAACACCCTACAATATACATAAACATAGCGAGCGCCCAATCCTCACTCCTAGAGGACGGCTAAATATCTCATAGCTGACCTACTGGTCCCACACAACCCACCCATCCATGAAATTTCCACAAACCCTGTAGCACTAATGTATGCTAGCCATACATAACGTTGGACCCTATAGTCTTTCGAATATCCAATCCTACCCTAATCCCTAATCAATAAGAATAGAAGATAAGGCCAAATCAAACATTCTCAGGCTATAAGATCTTAATAATATAAAGTCGTGATGCATACATAAGCAACTATAGTAATGATGTCAATCTCATATAAGGAAAACCCTAGGCTAGCAGGCATCATGTAATCAGGTAATTCTATCATGCAATTCCTGAAGATCCCTAGCCTAGTACTAGCATGTTGTTCTGACATATCATATAATCAAATAACTGTATGGTATTTTGGGGTTTACTTACTAGCTCTGGCTGATCGTACACTCTGCATCCTCTTTTACTTATTTTGAAAACCATTTAGAAATTATTATGAAAATCCTTCCTTGATTTGAGACTGGATTCACAAGAGTGTTCCGCCAATTCACTCAAATCAAGGCTCTGATACCAACTTGTAACACCCATAAAAATTCAGGTCAATTTTAAACTTTTCAAAGAAATTTAAAACCAATAGTTATTACAAATTTGTTTCCAAAATAGTCTATATCTGAGTTTTCCCAGAAACCATAACAAAATGTGAGGAGTTGTAAGATCACGCCTTTACCTTGCCGCGATCCCCTAATATACCTGAAACAATAAACTAAAACTGTAAGCCCAAAAGCTTAGTGAGTTCCCTCAAAATACCCATACCCACAACAATACACATATAACCATAAACAACATACTATGGATCCACTCAACCATCAGGTTGGAATACCCCAGGCCCGCAACCAACAGGTTGTAATGCCAACATACTATGGGTCCAATCATCCTCGGGATGGAATAATCTAGGCCCACAACCAACAGGTTGGAATGCCTACACACTATGAGTCTAATCATCCTCGGGATGGAATGCTCATGGCCCAAAACCAATAGGTTGGAATGCCCAGGTCTATTGGCTTTCGCACAAAGCAGATAAGCCTTAGCCGCCAAACAAACATGTGCACATATATAATAGATAATCACATGACAGTCTATAAACAAACAAACTGATCTAACAGGTCATAACAGCATAGCAACATCCTATCTATCAGGATACTGATCTAACGGATCATAGCAACATATAACATCCTATTTAGCAGGATAATGATCTAACAGATCATACCACATAGCACACAATACCATCCTATCTACCAGGATACCGATCTAACCGGTCATACCACATACCATATAGTATTATCCTACCCTCTAAGATACCGATCTAACAGATCATACTAGCATACATAACCATATAACAATCCAAAGGGCCAGCGTTGGTGCCTTAGACCCTTGAGTATAGTGAGGATAACTCACCTCACAACTGCCAATTGAAAATAGAAAGCTCAACTCTTGGATCACCACCACAAACTCCACCATCTATAACCAACCCAAGATACCTTCAAAAGTCACATAGTCCATCCTAGGTTATAGCTAAGGCCAAAGGTCAACAGTCCATGTTGACCTGACTCGTCGAGTGTATCCACCCACTCGCTAAGTCCATGCATAGCTTGTCAACTTGTCGAGTCCCCTGAGCGACTCGTCAAGTACCTAGTGTTTGTGGCCGATAACTCTCTTGCTAACCCGTCGAGTTCCCTTACAACTCCCTGAGTTCGTGCATGTCCAAGGGTCAGGAAGACCCTAGCTGACTTGCCGAGTCATTCGACTGACTCGCCGAGCCCAATGCAATCTTCAACGGACTCGCCGAGTTACTTATCCGACTCGCCGAGCCCACAACCATCTTCATCGGACTCGTCGAGTCGACCATGCCACTCGTCGAGTCCCTTTAGACCTTCATCCATACATATGCTTTTTAAGCCATGCAAAGGCTCCAAATTACAGAGCCAACCTTCCTAGGCATGCTTATCACGTAAAGTTGCAAACTTTACATGCATGCAAAGCTTTAAGGCCCTAAAATGACAAAACAAAGCTTCCAATGAAATCTAACACTTGAGGGAAGGCTCATACTTGCCAAAGCTGATAACTTTATGGATCTAGAGGCCAAGGGAAATCCAAATCTAAAGTTGCAACCCCAGATCTTGACTTAAACATAAGAAACCTTTCCTAAAACCCACCCAAAGCGAGATTAAAGATGAGATGAGCCAATGAGATAGCCTAATACCTTCCAGAGAGTGTCAACTAAAGTAGATCTTTCTTCCAAGCTTTATCACACCAAAGAAACACACACACACACACGATCTCTCTTCCAAGCTTTATCACACCAAAGAAACACACACACACACACGATTTAGGGTTTAAGGGTGCCAAGGAGCTATAAAGGGGAGGCTGGGGGAGGCCAATGATCCTTTAAATAGGGTGCAATACCCCGAAATTTAGGGTTTCATCTGTCAGCTCCTACTCGTCGAGTCCCTTCTTGGACTCGACGAGTAGATCACTAAAACACGTCGACCAACCCACTGCTATTCGACGAGTAGGGCAACCAGCTCGTCGAATAGACCCTGAAATCAAGAATTTTTTTTTATATAAATCAATACCTGAAAATCGAGACGTTACATTGGTTATGGGTTTCATCCAAACTCGAATAGCTAAAAACCGAGCTGAACCTATAATATTAATAAGTATCTCCAATGTAATACAATATTAAATATATGATATGTAATTATATTTGGATTTGGAAATTTAAAAGGTAATTATTTTGAATTAAATTGGATACTCAATCTTCTACCGTATTAATAAGCTTATAAATATTGAATTGTTTGCTTTTTTATAATAGCACACTTTATGTTTTTAGTTTTTATAGCAAAATATTTTTTATTTTTATCTCATTTTCAATAATTATGATTAACCAATATTAATTATTAACCGACAAAATCCGTTAGCCAAAACTAATATTAATCGATATCCGTTGTCTACCAAAATAAATTAATCATTTATGGATAGGTTTTATCCCAAAAAAAAACAAAACCAACACCCCAACATATGTTAACAATGTTAACAACTTCGCCAACCAAATATGTTGTCAAATCAAATCTAATTCCAAATCCAATTCCACATATTAAAATTTTGTTACTCCTAAAAACATATTTTTCTAACTAAAAAAAGTAGCAAACAAATATAGTTTCTTGCTTTTATTTAAAAAAAATCCAAAAATATATCTTGGATTAGAATGAGAGGTTCCTAAAACGCAGTTCTCGTTTATTATAAATGGCCCACACTCAACTGAACAGATTCCCAAAGCAAAAGGCTTTCATTGATTATTTATTGCACATCATCTGTTTGCTTTTTTCCTTCAAAGAAAATGGGAACAGAAGGCTCTCCGCGTGATCCTCTTCTTCTTTCCATCAAAGAAGATCAAAACGGCTTCGCTTACATCAACAAAACATCATCTTTACTAAAATCTACCAAATGGGTTCTAAAATCTGCAATGTGGTTAATCTTCATTTCCTGGGTTAGTTTCCTGTTCTTAGTTCCATCAGACTCGGTGAAGCAATTATACACGAAACTGGTTAAGGCTACTTCTGGAACTCTTTTTGGAACTACAGGTAAGCATCGAATTTTAGAGCTTCATCCTCTTTTTATTCATTTATATTTAGGAATTCACATAAATTTTAAGTTATCCCGAAAATTATAAATTACAGGAAGCATCTTTCTGATATACAGTGGTCCAATACTTGTCATTGCGTTTCTTGCTATAATTTACCTCGGGATATCTGCGGAAAACGAGGTTCAAGAGTAAGAAGTTTCGTTAAACGTTTAGGGTACTTCAAATACGTTGATCAATGATTATCTTCTCTTCTAAGCTTGTGTTATGATTCTGTTGATGTAGGAAAAAGACAAAACACGCAAGTTTTCGCTTATGGACATTCCCGATTATCGTTGATGGACCTTTCGGGGTTGTTACTGCAGCGGAATTGATTGGAATTCTGTTGTTTGCTGTGTATCTCATCTGGGCTATTATCGCTTATACGTTTCAGAACATCAGTCTCTTGCCCTTGTTTGAGATCACCGATGCAGGCAAAAGGTACACACTACGCTTTATATCGGTATTTTTTATTGGGTTTTAAACATTTGTTCTTTCCTAAGGTAGCTCCATTTTTTTATTCTCAAAGTTTCTGAATACTTTAATACTACTTAAGTCTATGCTTTACCCATCCCAATAAAATTTGAAGAAATTAAATTAGAGGTTGGAAGAAATTCATGTCTTTTGCACAGACCACCACGACCAAGTCCATGTCTTATCTTTTTTGATAGGACGAAAGATCGGAGGACATTTATATCTTTTGCACAGGCCACGAGACACAGAGCAAGTACATGTCCTATATAATAGGACAAAAGATTAGAGGACATTTATGTCTTTTGCACATGTCTTATGTCTCACGAGACACAGAGCAAGTTCATGTCCTTTCTTTTTTGCTATGACAAAAGATCGGAGAACATTTATGTCTTTTGTCCAGACTACGAGACAGAGTGCAAGTTCTTGTCCCACCTTTTTGAATAAGACAAAAGATTGCAATCTAATACATGTCAAACACAGTAGAAGATAGTTTTGTCTGAACTTTCCATGGCTTTAATTTTATTTACTTTGTATATTTTTATTTTGTAGCTTGTTAAATTTAATCACTTACATTTCGTTTTTGATTTTATAAACTTTCAGGAATCTTATATTGCTAGAACTAACAGGACTACGCCTAGGGTTTATCGGATTGATTTGCATGGCATTTTTATTTCTACCGGTTGCAAGGGGATCCATTCTTCTACGACTTATAGATATCCCTTTTGAGCATGCAGCTCGATATCATGTATGGTTGGGGCATCTTACAATGATACTCTTCACTCTTCATGGCCTATTTTTTGTGATTCCATGGGCAATCAATGGTCGTCTCATAAAAGAAGTGAGTAGTTATCTACTTCTCTAATGAACTAATCATTTTCTTTTAAAAAAAACTCAATAAAATGAAAACATTAACAAAACGGTAATAATTTTCGCAGCTTACAGCTTGGCAAAATGTTGGTGTTGCTAATCTTCCAGGAGTCATTAGTCTAGTAGCGGGTCTTTTTATGTGGGTGACATCACTTCCACCTGTCAGAAGGAGAATAAACTTTGAATTATTTTTCTACACGCATCAGTTATACGTTGTTTTTGTTGTCTTTTTGGCAATGCATGTTGGGGATTTCATTTTCAGTATTGCTGCTGCTGGAATATTTCTCTTTATGCTCGATCGGTTTCTTAGATTCTTTCAATCACGAAAAACCGTGGACATATTATCTGCTAAATGTCTTCCATCCGGAACTGTGGAACTTGTTATTTCAAAACCAGAAGGTAATTGCTATTTGACAATGTTAAAATTTTCTTACATTTTATCTAACTTGTAATCTATTGGAATATATAGGGTTACAATACAATGCCCTTAGTTGGGTTTTTCTTCAAGTTCGAGAGTTATCATGGTTACAATGGCATCCTTTTAGTGTCTCATCTAGTCCTCTAGATGGAAAACATCATATTGCTGTTCTCATAAAAGTTCTTGGAGATTGGACAGAGAAACTAAGGGGACATATCTCAAGTGTTCCCGAGGAGGAGCAGGGTGAAACTGATGACCTCCTTCACCCAAATTTCACACTAAAGGCATCCATAGAGGGACCTTATGGGCACGAGTCACCATACCACTTAACGTACATGCTCTCCTCCATATACATAGGATATAATATGATAGAACAAGTTGTAGTGTGTTTGACATGCATTAGAGGACTGTGACTGATGTCAGTAAGACAAAAGTTGTAATTTTTGTCCACCCAAAACGGCGAAACAAGGTGTCGTTGGTGCAAAAGACGTAAATAGTTTCCTCATCCTCATATAAAAAGGGAAAACTCCATAAATGTCCTTATATTTAGCATCATAATCGATTTAGTATTTATATTTTTTTTATTCAATTAAGTCTCAAAAACCGGAAGTTGTATGCACTTTGACCCTTCTACCCGGTCAACAGGTCATCCACTTTCAAAATTTACATTTTTGGCCCGGATATTAAGTTTTATTACAAAATAGGTCCAAAATTTACACTTTTGGCCCAGATTTCAAGTAAGATTTTTATATAAAAAAAGAAGGTTTTTATGTGAAAATATGTTTTTATAAAGTAAAAAAAAAACATATTCAAAACAAAATTTGGAAAAAAAAACCATGTAAATAAACTAAATTCAGGATGAATTTGTAACAAAATTTGAAATTTGGGCCAAAAGTGTAAATTTTGGACCAAATTTATAATAAAATATAAATTCTAGGCCAAAAGTGTAACTTTTAAAAGTGGGATGACCTGTTGACCGGGTAAGAGGGTCAAAATGAATACAATTGTCGGTTTTTAGGACTTAATTGAATAAAAAAACTATAATGACTAAATCGATTATGATGCAGACATCTATGGAGTTTTCCCAAAAAATAACCCTAGAATGATTGTCGGGTCTTATCTTGTCCCGTGTAACAAAAATAGCCATATTTCATAAAATGAACATGGTATACAAGTCGCTAACTTGTAAATCAAATACTTTTTGTTAATTTATTGATGTATGACTCTTCTTGCTTTTAGGTATGAAAACCTTATTTTAGTTGCTGGTGGCATTGGAATTTCACCATTTGTGGCTATCATGAGTGATATTCTTAATCGAATTCGGGACTCTAAACCTTGTTTGCCTAGACATGTGTTGATAGTTTGGGCAGTCAAAAAATCCGATGAGCTTCCGCTTCTGCATTCACTTGACATGAACTCACTCTGCCCATATTTCTACAATACACTAAATCTTGAGATTCAAACCTACGTCACTAGGGAATCAGAACCCCCATTGGTACGTTTGTTGGGCCCACTTTGTTACCTAGTACAATACATAACATGTTATATATTAGACTGAGACTAATGTCAATGGGACAAAAGTATCAAGTATTTGTCCCACCCAAGAAGGTGGGACTCGGACTCGGACTCGGTCTCGATCTATTATCTGTGAAAAGGACGTAAATGCCCTCTTTATTCTCAAAGTTGAAGATAGCCCTACAAAGTTTGTCCAATCTTATCATGTCGTGTGCAATAAACACAAATTTTAAACTTTGGTATCGCTTGATATGGCGAGATCAAAAAATGAAACATTCCATTGTAATGCAAAAAAAATAAAATAAAATAAAAAAAATTGTTTTTTTGTGTGATGGAATGAAATCCTTCCATTTTGTTAATTTTATTTCTTAACAAGGGCTTTTTTTTTCCATGGAATGGAAAGAAAAAATGTAATATAACCCTTTTTTGTTTATAAAATTTTGTAATATACGCATCAAATTTTTTTTTTTTAATCGTGATTTAATTTGAATTATAATTTTATTTTCTAAAAGGAACTAGAAAATATATTTTTATTATAATCTTTTTTGGTTTAAGTGATCTTTCATTATGTTTAATTATCTAGTTTTGTAAACATACACATACAATGAAGCAATATACAGAATCATGTCAAAACTATATCTTATATTTATATAATATATAAAAAAAAATTCATATGAAAATGCATTGTATACCTAAAGGCTAACCACACTTGATCATGCAATGTAATAACTAATAACACATTCCATTACCTTCCTTATAAGATTACTTTGGCTATTTGTTTCCTTCGTTCATTTCATTCCATCCAACCAAACAGACCCTTAACTTAGTTTTTTCTTCAATTTTCTTTCGGCCAACATCCCAAATTCTAAACTTTGAACTTTAACTACAGGAAGAGGGTAAAGTACCCGAGTATGTGAACTCTTCTGTCTTCCCTACTCCTAGCCATGGTGGCATGTCTAGTTTGGTTGGAACCGGAAGCATAATATGGTCTGGAGCTTACATGGTGGTCTCCACACTCGGTTTCATTGTTCTCCTCGCGATGCTAGACATGTTTTACATCAATCCTTACAAGATATCATATTGGTGGTACAAAGGGCTTCTATTCACCATATGCATGGCTGCAAGTATTATTCTCTTTGGAGGCTTCGTGATCGGTTTATGGCATCTTTGGGATAAAAAAACCTCAGTCGAAAAAAACAAAAACTCCGAAGATGAAAAGAAAATTGGTGGCTTACAATATTACGAGTCTAATGTGCACAAGAATTCTTCACGTCGCGATTTTGTCAATAACATAAAATATGGTCAAAGACCGGACTTCAAAGGTAAATATTACCAAATTTGCTGACTTAAAATAAATTTGTTGACATTCTTTTTGTAAATACAGAAATATTTGGAAACATGGCTGAGCGATGGGGGAATGTTGATATTGGGGTGATGGTGTGTGGGCCTACAGCACTTCAAACAAGCATTGCTAAAGAGTGTAGATCAAAGAATTTTGGGCGGATTAGTGGTGAGCCGATCTTCCATTTCAACAGCCATAGTTTCGATCTCTAAGTATTGTAAGAAGATGGTTGCTATACATATGGCTTAATTTGGACTCGGCCTTCTGAGTAATGCAAATATTACCAAATTTCAATGCTATATACAACTTCCAATGCATTGGAGATATGGAGATTTGTAACTTTATGGTCGAAACTTGGCTGTTTCTGTATATATAAAATGAAGAAAGTATAAAATTAGAAAGACTAGGATCCATACTAGTATAGTGAGACTAGGATCCATACTAGTAATAGTGTAAGTTGAGTTAAGGTGCTTTCATGTTATGCCATTATAATGTAAATTTTGATGCCAATATATGAATATGTTATATACTTGCCTTTTTACCCTTAAGACATAAGTGAGGTCTTAAGTTTAAGCATGAACATCCTCTTCCTTGGTTTTGAGACATTGCGATTTACAAGTTGGTTGGTTGTAGAACTGGTTGATGAGATGTCAGAAAGATTGTGTTTACCCATTTTGTTTAATACTAGATTCTGGAACAACCAAAAAACACAAATACACTTTAACCTAAAATACAATGTTTACTAACGATGGCAAAACTATATCTAAATTGCAACGTCCCAAATAGTCTCCAAATTTTGAATAACTTGTCTTGAGCTAATGCATGATTAGGATATAGGAAATACTAATATCCCACAAAATTTATCATAGTTAAATAATAGCAGGTTTTGTATGATCCAATTGTTATTATGCATTTGCATTTTGTTAGTAATACAAAACGTCCATATCTTGAAAACTAACAAAGTTTCCATAAAAATATCATACGTATTAATTACATGTTCTTAAGGCGCACCTAATATGATCATGAATCATGATTATTGTATGAAGGTGGGATCGTATTAATGTCGGACATTTGTCAAACCTTTTAGGATAAATTACACGAATGGTCCCTACGGTTGGGGTAACGTGCGCACTTATCCCTTACATTTTTATTTAACTCAGAAGGTCCCTATAATATGTTCTTTTACGTCTTTAGTCCCTTACCGACTGAAATTCACCATATTGCCCTTAATGATATTTTTTTAAAGTCTTATTATTATTATTATTATTATTATTATTATTAAAAAATGATAACTAGCCTTGTGATCCCAAACAACCTCCTATCCTTGCCTTTTCTCTCCCGTGCAAACCCAAGCCTTTTATGAGTTAGTTGCTTGGGCCTTGGAGTATCCGGGCTTCTCAGGTTTTTTATTTGATATATTTATCTAATAATTAGTTGGTTAGGTTCAAATATGTCGCCCAATTAGTGATGTCTCTATATTTCTTTCGTTCACTTAATACTTTTTTGTACATCTAGAGACTAGAGTCGGACCCATATATATATATATATATATATATATATATATATATATATATATATATATATATATATATATATATATATATATATATATATATATATATATATATATATATATATATAGGGGTGAGCATTTGGACCGGACCGGTTATGGAGAATTTTGTTGACCATGGACCGGACCGGATGAGTCGTGTCCGTGTCCGTGTCCGGGTCCAGGTCCGGGTTTTCCGGTTTTTGGACTTGTTTGGACCGGTACAACTTTAATTGCATAGAGTATAATAAGTAATCTACGTTGATGTATAATATTATAACTTGCAAAATTAATATGTTTCCGTTTCATGCCTAACTAATCTACATTGATGTATAATATTATAACTTGCAATTTGCAAAAATTTATTTTCCAAATAAAAGCAACTAACATATAAATCAAGTTCACCAACAAAAGTTAAACAATTTTAAGACAAACATACAAAAGTATTACCGTAACAACAAAAATCATAGTTTAAACTTTAAAATCAATCAAACTAACAAATTTCATAAACTCATAATCTAATCTTCCATTGGCCTCTTCCCCATATCATTGTCATCCATATGTAACATATTTAAAGCTTGTGCAATCTCTACATAAACACAAATGAAAATGTTGTTAGTATTTAATAAAAAGTAATAATTGTATAAAAAAAGAATAAAGATTATAATTTTTTTTACCTAAAGCTATATCATCATCGTTCAAGATGTCACCAACGTTGTCAACTATCGGATTTGTGAACTTTATCACCCAATCTTGGGTGCATAACAAAGCTTCAACTATCAATGTCGATAAACTAGTTTGATACTCACTTACAACTCTACCATAAGTGCTAAACGCGGACTCGGAATTATAGTATAAAATAATACTAAAAAGCTGAACTATTTCATCTTTGATAGCTCTACTTTGAAGGATTGTAACTCAATGAATATAATACCAAAATAAACAAAATTATAGTCTAAATTCATCTACAAATTGTAAACTAAATGTTGGAAAAAAACGTAGATCAATCCGACTTAAAATGAATGAGTTATGGGTGTTTAAAAAACGTCACAGATTATAAAATCTTGCTAAAAAGCTGAATTTTTTCAACTTTGATAGCTCTACTTTAAAGGATTGTAGCTCAGTGAATATAATACCAAAATAAACAAAATTATAGTCTAAACTCATCTACAAACTGTAAAATAAATATTGGAAAAAATCGGAGGTCAATCCGACGTAAAACGAATGAGTTATGGGTGTTTAAAAAACGTCACAGCTTACAAAATGTCGCTGAAAAGCTGAATTTTTTCAGCTTTGATAGCTCTACTTTGAAGGATTGTAACACGGTGAATATAATACCAAAATAAACAAAATTATAGTCTAAATTCATCTACAAAATGTAAACTAAATGTTGGAAAAAACCGCAGGTCAATCCGACTTAAAACGAATGAGTTATGTGCGTTTAAAAAACGTCACAAAAATCTTAATCATGTCCAACCGGTTCTAAACCCGGTAAAAACCGGACCGGACCGGGAAAAAAACCGGACCGGACCGGCGAGAAATCTTAGAACCGAGAACCGGCCCGGGGGTCCAAAAAAACAGTCCGGTCCGGTCCACCGGTCCAAATGCTCACCCATATATATATATATATATATATATATATATATATATATATATATATAGACGGTCTAATTTTGTGAGACCGTGAGACACATTTTTTTATTTTTTTATTTTTTTTAGTTAATTCAAGTTCCGAAAATAATATTTAAAAAAAGAATTTTTGGATTTTTCCATTTATTTTGCATTTTAAAATTATTTTTAGATTTGGTCTCACGGTCTCAAAAAATTAGAATGGTCTCAAATAAACCTGAACATATATATATATATATATATATATATATATATATATATATATATATATATATATATATATATATATATATATATATATATATATATATATATATATATATATGAGGGTTCAATTGAGAAAAAAAAAGGTTGAGAATGGGGGAATCATTCAGAGCCACTCATTTATTTTTGTCGCAAAAGCCTCCTTCGTACCAGTGGAAATGGGAAAGGAATAAACATGTTTTCCAACAAAACATGTTTCCTTAAACTATGGTAATAATTACCTTAATATATAAAAAACATCGTTTTTTCGTTTTTTTTTTTAATTTTTAAGAAGCTATTTTTATCGAAAAATGATTTTAAATATACCAAAATTCAAGAGTTTTTATTCCCTACAAATAGACATCCATATTGATGTAGTTTCAAAATAAAGTAAATTTTTTTTTTTTTTTATATTTTCAGCTATCGTTATTCATAAGTGAATAAAAATGCATCAGATTTTTGCTACAATACATTCGTTATTCACTTATGAATATAAATATATAATTAATTTTTTTTTTTACAGTTTAAGGATCATTCATATATGAATATAGCATATAATAAATATAGTATATTCATATTTAAATATTAGACGATGCATTCACTTGTAAATATTACATAGTTTATTCACTTGTGAATATTAGATGATATATTCACTTATCAATATTAGATAATATTTTCATATCTGAATATTACGTAGTACGACATGGTATATCACATTTGAATATTACATAGTATATCCACTTGTGAATATTAGATGATATATTCATTTATGAATATTACACAGTATATTCACATATGATTATTACAAGGTATTTTCACAAATATATATAGTTTTTATATATTATTCACATATGAATAACATACAACATTGCATATTTGTTTTTTTTGTTTTAATAATCATATACTGATTCAGGTGAGAAAACATATTCATATATGAATATAACGTGGTAATTTAGTTTATGCATTTCATCAAACAGTTGGAGTGCATACAATTTAACTTTTTTAAAAATGTTAAAACATGATACTTTGACTATTTAAATCTTACAAAATAGTAGATTGATAGAGAATTATATGAAATTTTTCAAAAAAAAAAAAAGATTTGATCTTTTTCTAACCTCAATTTTGAAGTTTTAATTGATAATCGATGTTGAATGAATGATATGAAGTGGATTTTTTGTTGATTATCGATGATGCTGATCTAATGACGCTGGGAGTATAATTAATCGTAGATGTTGAAGATCTGATCGTATGCAAGCATAACTGAAGGTTGGATTAAAAGAACCAAAAACGAATTTTTGTTGTTAACTGTTGAATCGTGTTGATAAACATGTTATTGACGAAGATCGATGATTGATTAGCACTGGATGATGTTAACGATGGTTTAATTGAAGAAATCTGGATGATTGTTGAAGGTTGGAGAAGAAATTTGGATGATGAACGATGAATGGGTTTGAACTGTAATCTAATTCTCTACAGATACGTCTTTGAGATTGAAGGTTGTTATCATATTTACAAGTTTGCCACCGTGTCTTTTTATGCTTAGATTAAATGAGTGGCTGAGAATGATTCCCCCATTCTCAACCTTTTTTATTTTCTCAATTGAACCCACCTATATATATATATATATATATATATATATATATATATATATATATATATATATATATATATATATATATATGTATATATAATGTATATATATAGCATAGAAAAAAAAAGACTAGAAAAACCTAATAAATGCTTAAATCTTGTACTTACGAGTTATGGTGTACATATGAACATAACACATATCGGTGAAGGGATGTGAAAAAACCGATGAAAACTAAAAATAAATTAGAAATTAGAGCCGAAAAATCAAACTATTCCTAAAATTGTTAGTATGGAGTTATTGCTCTTTAGGGCATCCACAATGAATTGAACTTTATATAGTTCAATGGAGTGACACATCAGCATTCACTATTCCATACAACTTTATTTATTTTTATCCCACAATGCATTAAACTTTACAAGTTCAATGGAACATATTAAAAAAAATTATTTAAAGATTTAAAGACTTTCCTTTTTCCCATTGAAGAGTTCAATGGCCATTGAGCTCCAAATCCATTGAATGCCAAGGTGACATTTCACAATGGTAGAGTTGTATCAATTGAATGACAACTAAGCATGACACCTCATTCAACTCTTCCATTAAACTCTCCACTGTGGATGCTCTTAGAAACTAAAAATTTCAATTCGGTTCCGTTTTAAGAAAAAAATCAAGAAAGCCAAACTGAACCCTTTTGTTGTTAACATACATCAAATATGTATAATGTATAATATTTATTAGTTAACTGTGAGAGATTTTGATTGTATCTCCTAGAAAAACATAAGTAATTACTGAAAGTCACTAAAACAGAAAAATCATAAAACCAACAACCGAATTGTTTAAGCTTTTGTACTACTTCGACAATGGGAATTTTATCTTATCCTCATACTCTTATTTATAGATAAAACATTCTTATGCAGAAAGTAAAGACATGCTAAAAGGCAAGACTTAACCTTACTATGAATCAGTGTATGACAAATACATAATCGTACACTGATACAATAATACATATTTTATCAAATGAAGAATAAGTACAACTTTGATTCAAGGCACACCGAGGCTATGTCTTCTCATCTTTTGGGATCTTCTCCTTAGCTTCGCCAAACAACGAGTTCGCTCTTTTACGTACTAATGGCATGGTGGATGATATTAAGACGATGAGGACAATGAAGCCATCCAATGGCAGGGTGGATGGTATTGATATGAATTTGGAAGGCGCTTCAAACTGCAAGACTGGAGATGATGGATTGTGACCGGTTCTGACTGGTTGCGAACGATCGCAACTCATCACAATAGCTTTTGATCCCTGCTATTTGGTATGAACCATTGGGAAGATTCAGAGTCATTGCGATCAGTACAATGGATGTGAACGAACACGATTCGGAGAGACCGTTAGCAAGGCGTTGCATTCACACTAAGTCTGTTGCGAACGAGTGGATGTCTTCAGAGTCCCTTGCGAGCAGTTGCGATCTGTTGTGAACCATTCCGACCAATCAGAACACATAGGAGTGGTTTGGGGTAGATACGAATGGGATTCATTACGATACGTTGCGATTGGGTCCGACCAATTGGAACGCGTCGGATTCACATGTTATTGGGGTGCGATTTGCTTGTGCTCAGTTGCGATTCTTAGAGGCTGTTTGAGTTCCGATACACATACATGGAATCCTAAAAACGTAAAAGTGGGGCTGTTAACACAACCTTATAGCATGTTTGGATGCTCGAGGAGTTGCATCGGGAGACATCGGGAGCTCAGGAGACTTCTTAGACAAGGGAGAGAGTATGCGAGCAACGCTCAGGGGTGTAGAATGAGACTATTTTGTTATTATTAATAGTTGAGAAATGAAGTTTCTAGAACCTCTTGAAAGAGGTGGACAAAAATCTCTACGGGAATACCTAAGAGATTTTGTCTAAGGGAGTTCAAGTGCCGCCTTTCCACTTCCCAAGACATCACTTTCCACGACTTTACATTACCAGCATTTATTTATTCTTTTATATGTAGCATTTAATAAGCCTTTATAAGGCATGATTATTAGGGTGTCTTTTAGTTTCTTTGCCGTTATTTTTTAATGCTATATAAAGCGAATGACTATCATTTGTAGTGACTGAATGTTGAATGTTGAAGTTTATAAAATTGAACTGTTCATTTTCGAGTTGGTGCGTATAATTCAAAACCGATCTTTATTGGGATGTATCTCTTAATACTGATTTCGATCTAAAACCAATAGGTCTTGGTTTGTTTTCATCTAATTTCAAGCTATATGTAACGCCCTGTTTTGAATCGTTTACTAATGTTGGGCGGTGACCTAGAGATCAGGTATCATAAGGCCTAGGGCCTTTGGAAAAGAGAGATTTAGATCCATTTGGGTGTGGGTAATGTAGTTTAGATGATTCGGAAGTTTGGTTTGTGTTTTGGAGACAAGGGATATATATTGGTAAAGTGTTAGTTCAAGCTTTTATGGAAATTAGATTTTTAGTTCAGTAAGCTTTAAGGAAAGTATAAGTTGATAGTAGCGTAGAGCTTCTCGTTACCTTTCTATAGATATAAAGATTGTTCGAAACAATCTTATAATGAAGAAGTTATGCCCTTCGAAAGTTGTTAGGGTTTAAGGCTAACCATATACATAGGGAGTATGTTGGGCGTACTAGGGAGAATGAGCGTGGGCATTAGTAGGAATAAGTTGGGCGTACTAAGAGTACGCATGGCGTACTCAAGTTACATGAAAACCTTAATTTAAGACATTGGACCCCATTTAAGCTCCTTAACTCAACACCAAACCCTATTATCCTCAGCCTCCATCCCTTTAAAACCTAGATTCAAAACCCTAAGAGCTTGTGGTGATTTTTGAGCTTGGGAAGGGATTTGTGGGTGTTTTGTAGTGAAAAAGAAGAAGAGGAACACTTGGAGGAGTGGCTTGAGATTATAGATACATGATTACCTTCTCATTTTCAAGCTTTTTAAGGTAAAAAAGCTCATACTTTGATGATTATTTATAGCGTCATGGTAATACCTATGGATGAAATGTGGGTCATGGTTCATGTGGTAGTTGCTTATACAGTGTCATGGTAACACCCATGGATGACATATGGGTCATGGATCAAGTTATAGTTGCTTATAGTCTCATGGAAACACCCATGGATGACATATAGGTCATTTTTCGACATGTCGTAGTTGGTTATAATGTCATGGTAACACCCATGGATGACATATGGGTCATGGGACATGTGGTAGTTGCTTATATAGTGTCATGAATCATGGTAACACTCATGGATAACATATGGGTTATAGGTGTGGTAGTAACACCTATGGATGACATATGGGTAATGGATGTGATGGTAACACCCATTGATAACATATGGGTCATGGATTAAGTTGTAGTTGCTTATAATGTCATGGTAAGACCCATGGATGATATATGTTTCATTGGTCGACATTGATGGTTGGTTATAGTGTCATGGCAACACCCATGGATGACATATGGGTCATGGATCAAGTTTTAGTGGCTTACAGTGTCATGGTAACACCCACGGATGACATATGAGTCATTGGTAGATATGTGGTAGCTGGTTATAATGTCATGGTAATAACCATGGATGACATACGTGTCATGGGTCATGTGGAAGTTACTTACAAAGTGCCATGGTAACACCCAATGATGACATATGGGTCATGGGTGTGATAGTAACAACCATGGTTGGCATATTGGTTATGAATCATGTTGTAATTGCTTATAGTGTCATGGTAACACCCATGGACGACATATGGGTCATGGATCAAAATGTGGTATTTGGTTATAGTGTCTAGGTAACACCCATGGATGACATATGGGTCATGAGTCATGTGGTAGTTGCTTATATAGTGTCATGGTCACACCCATCGATGACATATAGGTCATGGGTGTGATGATAATACCTATAGATAACATATGGGTCATGGATGTGATGGTAACACCCATGGATGACATATGGGTCATGGATCAAGTTGTAGTTGCTTATAGTGTCATGTTAACACCCATGGATGACATATAGGTGCTTGATCGACATGTGGTAGTTGGTTATAGTGTCATGGTAACATCCATGGATGACATATGGGTCATGGGTTATATGGTTATTGCTTATATAATGTCATGGTAATACCCATGGATGACATATGCATCATGGGTGTGAGGGTAACTCCCATGGATAACATATAGGTCCTGGGTGTGATTGAACGCCCATGGATGACATATGGGTCATGGGTGTGATGGTAACACCTATGGATGTCATATTGGGTCATGGATCAAGTTGTAGTTGATTATAGTGTCATGGTAACATCCAATGATAACATATGGGTCATGGGGCGACAAGTGGTAGTTGGTTATAGTGTCATGGTAACACCCACGGATGACATATGGGTTATGAGTCATGTTGTATTTGCGTATATAGTTTCATGGTAACACCGATGGATGGCATATGGGTTATTGGTGTAATGGTAACACCTATGGATGGCATATGGGTTATGGGTGTCATGGTAACACCCATCGATGACGTATGGGTTATGGATCATGTTATAGTTGGTTATAGTGTCATGGTAATGCCCATGGATGACATATGGGTCATTGGTGTACATATGGTAGTTGGTTATAGTGTCATGGTAATACCGATGGATGATATTGAAGGGTTTTGAGCATTCTAACACTCCTATGGTGTATATGCAACCCTAGATGCTTTGGATCTATGTTTTCTCTAATATACATGCAAGCTTTGTTTTTCCAAAGCATCATCATAACATGCATACAATGGAGTATCTTTACTACAAAATTCTAGTTAGATGACATACCTTTTGTTGTAGTTGGAAACCTTGGACCTTTAAGATGTTAGCACTAATAGTATGAATGCCTCAAATGGAATCACAACACGCCTTTGGACAAATGATGACCTTTGAGATAATATACTTGCACCAAAATCGGCTCCATGCTCTCTAAGAACACTACTGTATCTAGTAGTCAATTTTGGATGCTAAGGGGCTTCTTATATAGTGTGGCAAGATTATGATTACACCATGTAAACCCTAATATGCATGACCTTCCATATTCCTTAGGCTCCATGGGTTTAAACCCCCATGGATCATCCATGGGATTAAATCAGGGATCATTGGCCCGCAACAGAAGAATGAATGATTTACCAATCAATCCCCATATATATCTAATTAGTCTCTTTCGATCACTAAATTAATACCAAATTAATTCTTGATCAATACTAATTAAATAATATGATTTCATGTTAATATATTAGAACTTATAATATATTATAAATAACCTCTTCTCAAAAGTCCATCCTATCAAATTGTCCTGGCGATATGCAACCTAAATAGACCATGCTACTTCAAGTACATACCAATTATAGTTATGGACTTAAACACTAATCCAACAGTCTCCATGTAACACCCGGTTTCCCAGATATATTAATTTATGTTATATTTCTTTATTTATGAGTGGTGATTCGACGAGTTGGTGCTTAAACTCGTCGAGTCTGGTCGCGACTGGATGACGTGGTTAATGAGGGGACTCGACGAGTCAGGGGAGTGACTTGCCGAGTCAGAGCTAATGAAAGAAACCCTAATTTCTCTGGTTTGGGACCTATTTAAAGGCCCTTATGGCCTTCATTTGCGACTACCAGTCAATAGAGAGAAACCCTAGAGTGCTTGGGCGTTTTGAGAGAGAAAGGAACCCATTCTTGACCTTTGTGGTGTTTATTAGCAAGAAGAAGGAGTTCCTAGACAAGAGGAAGCAAATTAGGTTGCTATTCTGTGGATTGAAGCCAAGATCATCGCATTTGAGGTAGTAATTCGGCTCTTCTTCTGTTTTATGATGAATATATGGATTTAGGGTTTCTAGGGCCCATTGTTAGGTTGAATTGATGTCCAAATAGTCCCTTTTTGGTGATGAGGCTTTGGATCTGGATCCATAGAGGTCTAGAGAGCCATACTCATCAAGCTTTATGAAGAGCAATGGAGGTTATGACCTTGGGTTATGGTATTTGGGGCTAAATCATCATATATGGTCATTTAGATGATGCATGTGCATCAAGATAGATACTTTACGTGATTATTGTGATTGGAAGGTTAGATATAAGGATTAGAGGAATAGATCTGACCTCAAAAGGTTGTTTAAGGTTGTGCATAAAATGAACTCGCCGAGTCCATGAACAGACTCGACGAGTCGGAGCGGGTTGTCCCGTGACTCAGATTAGTGGATGACTCGCCGAGGTGGGAGAATGACTCGGTGAGTCGGAAAGGATGCAAAGGACTCGAGTTCACGTATGGACTCGACGAGTCTATACGAAACTCGACGAGTCGGGTCAAGGTTGACCGTTGACCAACGTTGACCAGGGTTCACTAGTGTTGACATAATAGTGTTAGTCAAACTAAGTCAGGAAAGTATTAATTAGAGATGTATTCATGATATAGAAGGACGATAGGTCGGGGAACCGAGCTCGGGTGATTATCCGACATCAGCGAGGTGAGTCTTCTCACTATGCCATACCCGATGAGGTAATTATGTGCGACCGGAAGGTCTTAGTTGTATGATGTTTATGTGATGCATGTTATATATGTGATATGTTATGATGATATGGACCGGAAGGTCAATAGGGTATGGACCGGAAGGTCAACAGAGTATGGACCGGAAGGTCATCAGTGTTATGGGATGTAAATCCCCTGAGACACTTGGATCGTAAGATCCTATAGAGTTATGGCCTGGAAAGGCGTATGTGTTGTATGTGGTATTTTGGGGAACTCACTAAGAATTTACGCTTACCGTTTGTGTGTTATGTGTTTCAGGTACCAATGATGATCGTGGGAAGGCGCCAGCATCATCAATACACACTTGTAGATGATGTGCTTTTGAGATCTTGGGATATGGATTATGTATTGTGTTTTTGTGAAAATATTGGATACATGATTTTGTGATGATTTGGAATGAAATGTTTTTATTAAAAATTTAAGGAAAAATTGTTGAAATTTATTGGTGTTACAAATTGGTATCAGAGCCTTGGTTTGAGGGATTCAGATTCACCTTCAGGTGTATTTGAAGTCAAACTGAGGATTTGAGAAAGATTTTCATTAAATAAACAATTTTTCTAAAGAGTAAAAGAATTTCGAAGTTATGCAAGGAAGCACTGTGTACGATCAGCCAGCGCCCGAACGGTGATTTCCCAAAATTACCCTTACATTATGTGTTATGAGCTATATTGAAATGTGTTATGCATGCTAGAGTAGGCTAGTTATTCATATTAGGACTAGAGTGGCCTGATTTGTGATGCCTTAGCCTAGGAAGATTTCTGCTGCCATGGGATGCTTTAGAATGAGTAGGTAGCAGTGATACGCTATGGGAGTCTACCGAAGGGTAGTTTATGTGTGTAAAGAGATAGAGTACTTGTGACTTGGGATCCTTGGAGGATGACTTGGGATGAATGATGGTGCGGTGTGGAAGGTAGTATTGGGCCCGTACTACTGGAAACACCGGATCAGTGTGCAGTCCAAGTAGGAATCCTTAGGGTACTAGGAATCAAGTAGGGTTGGGTTATCGAGTGCGAGTATACTCGAGAGAGTCCCTGATATTTTTTATGTTGTATTTCAGAGACATCATGGTTGGGACGTGCCACAGACCAGGGACCAGTGAGGGAGGCGTGAGCGATGAGGAGCTCCGCCAGATGATTCATGAGGAGGTGGCTACTGCCATCCGATCTGAGATTCTAGAGATGTTCGGGTCTATTAAGACCACACTGATTGAGACCTTTGATGAGAGGTACACTGCTCTTACTGATGCTGCTGTTGCTGCGGCCACTGCTGCTGTCGCTGCCGCCAGAGTTTGATGGGACGCAGGACCCGATTGCTGCGATGAGATGGATATCTGACATTGAGGGATGCTTCTACACCTGTTCGTGTCTAGAGAATCTGAGGGTTCAGTTTGCACTGAACCAACTTCGCTTGGGAGCGAAGGACTGGTGGAAGTTTGTGACTGCGCATCTTAGTTCTGCGGTGACCTGGGAAAGGTTCACCACCATGTTCAGAGATGAGTATGTTCCCCCGGTGGAAAGGGAACGTTTGGATCAGGAGTTCTTGACCCTCAAGCAAGGTACTGAGTCAGTTACTGTGATTACCAGGATGTTTCATGAGAGGGCGATGTTCTGCCCTGAGCACGTGTCGACCGAGTAGGCACGTATGAGCCGATATCTGAGCGTTCTGAGGAGAGACATTCGTGAGTTCGCGGCGAACTCATCATCCCGGACATTTACTGAGCTCTAGGAAAATGCACGGAAGAGGGAGATTGAGCTGGAGATTCAGGCCAGGGAGGAGGCCAAGTCTCAGAGCAGGGACCATCGACCGGCACAGTCTCAGCCGGCGGCTAAGCGGGGAAAGGCCGCTGATTCGAGATCTGGGGGACAGAAGGGCCGCACCTGCGGGAAGTGCGGCGAGGGTCATGATGGGGTTTGCAGATCTAGTGCTTGCTACAAGTGTGGCAAGGAGGGGCATATCGCCAAGGATTGCCCCAAGGGGTTCATGTTTTTGCTTTCATTGCAACCAGATCGGACATCGGAGGGCCGAGTGTCCGCAGTTGAGGGGGACAACACAGGGGACGCCGCAGGAATCCACTCCTGCTGCTACGCGAGCTATTGAGGGTCGGCCGGTGAAGGCCGAGGCGCCGAAGGCGCGAGGGAGAGCGTTCCAACTGACAGCGGAGGAGGTCCATGCAGCACCCGACGTTGTGGCTGGTATGTATTCTATTCATATTTATTTATGCTATAATGAGATTTTGTGTTTATATTATGTTATGCATAAGTACTTTTCTTGTGAATTCTGTACCTGCTTTGGTGTTATTTGACTCGGGTGCGAGTCGGTCTTTTGTGTCATTAGCATTTAGTAGGCACATCAGTATCCAACAAGAGGTGATGAGTCGACCTTTGCGTGTTTCTATAGCTGATGAGCGAGCAATGTATGCCACAGATGTGATTCAGGGGTGTGTACTGGAGATCTTCGGTGTTGGGTTTCCGATAGATCTGGTCCCGATTGCTATGGGGGACGTATGTGTTATTGTGGGCATGGATTGGTTGAGCCGATTTGGGGCAGTAATACACTGCGAGTAGTAGCTGGTGATGATCCGAGATCCTTGTGGGGAAGTGTTGACAGTTTATGGAGAGGGGACTCGTAGTGGGTCGGTATTCTGTTCGGCTGCCAGGGCGAGGCAGAGTTTGCAGCATGGCTGCAAGGGGTTCGTGGCCTATGTGATGGATACACGGGAGGCCTCTGGGAGGCAAAGTTTGTTTGATGATGTCCCGATAGTGCGTGAGTTCCCGAACGTATTTCACGAGGAGTTGTCGGGTGTGCCTCCCATGAGGCAGGTGGAGTTTCACATTGATTTGATTCCCGGGGCCGCACCTATCGCTAAGGTGCCTTATCGCTTAGCACCGCCGGAGATGCTGGAGTTATCCTCACAGCTACAGGAGCTGTTGGGAAAGGGGTTTATTCGTCCGAGCAGCTCGCCTTGGGGAGCGCCAGTTCTCTTCATTAGGAAGAAAGATGGTTCACAACGGATGTGTATCGATTATTGGGAGTTGAACAAGTTAATGGTTGAGAAACGTTATTTGTTGCCGAGGATTTTGATTAGATGCAGGGGGAATCTTGGTTCTCCAAGATTGATATGAGGTCTAGATATCATCAGATGAGGATGCGTGATGAGGATATCTAGAAAACGACGTTCATGACGCGTTACTAGCATTATAAGTTCGTGGTGATGCCTTTTGGGCTCACCAATGCACCAACAACATTCATAGATCTCATGAACAGAGTATGTAGGCCGATGCTGGATCGATCGATGATTGTGTTCGTTGATGATATTCTGGTGTATTCTAGATCCCGGGAGCAGCATGAGGAGTACTTGAGAGAGGTTATTGAGGTGTTGAGATCGGAGAGGCTTTATGCCAAATTCTCCAAGTGTGATTTCTGGTTACGGGAGGTCCAGTTCCTGGGGAATCTTGTTAATCAAGATGGGATATTGGTTGATCCAGCCAAGATTGAGGCAGTGATGAGTTGGGAAGTGCCAAAGTTCGCTACCGAGATCAGGAGTTTTCTGGGGTTGGCCGGTTATTAACGGAGATTCATTCAGGATTTCTCCAAGATTGCAGTGCCACTCACTAGGTTGACCCGGAAGGGTGTTGCCTTCTCATGGAGTCCAGAGCAGCAGATCTCATTTAAGACTCTTCGCCAAAAGTTGTGCGAAGCCCCGATGTTATCCCTTCTAGAGGGAGTTGATGATTTTGTGGTTTACTGTGATGCATCGATGTCTGGGTTAGGTGCAGGGCTTATGCAGAGCGGGCATGTGATAGCGTATGCTTCGGGTCAGCTGAAGCCTCATGAGGTGAGGTATCCCACTCATGATCTGGAGCTGGGGGCAGTAGTGTTCGCCCTTAAGATCTGGCACAACTATCTGTATGGGGTTCGGTGTACCATATACAGGGACCACAAGAGTTTGAAGTATTTGATGGACCAGCCCAACTTGAACAAGAGGCAGAGGAGATGGTTGGATGTGGTAAAGGATTATGATTGTGAGATCCTGTACCACCCGGGCAAGGCGAATGTGGTAGCTGATGCCCTGAGTCGGAGGGCAGAGAGTGCCCTGATCCGAGGTATGTGTATGAGGATGACTGTGTTGACTCCGGTGTTGGATGCCATCCGAAAGGCCCAGGCCGAGGCTGTGAGACCGGAGAACCGTAAGAAAGAGCGGGTGATTGGGCAAGTATCTGAGTTTGTGACTGATAGCCAAGGGCTTATGACATTGTAGGGTCGTATTTGGGTGCCGTTTATTGGTGGGGCACGAAGCATCTTGATGGAGGAGGCACATCGATCGAGGTTCTCGATCCATCTGGGGGCCACCAAGATGTATTTAGATCTGAAGAGAGATTATTGGTGACCATGCATGAAGAGGGATGCAGCGTGGGTTGTAGAGAGGTGCTTGATCTGTCGTCAGTTTAAGGCTGAGCACCAGCGCCCGCATGGTAAGTTGCAGCCACTCAAGGTTCCCTAGTGGAAGTGAGAACAAATCTCTATGGATTTCATCACCAAGTTACCCAGAACCCCGAGGGGTGTCGATGCGATTTGGGTGATAGTGGATCGACTGACGAAGAGTGCCCACTTCCTTTCTATCAGTGAGAGCTCTTCTGCAGATAAGTTGGCAAAGATGTATGTGAGGGAGATAGTGTCTCGGCATGGGGTACCGATTTCGATTGTGTCATATCGGGATGTACGTTTTACTTCCAGGTTCTAGAAGAAATTTCATGAGGAGCTGGGTACGAGATTGCATTTCAGCACTGCCTATCACCCTCAGTCCGATGGTCAGAGTGAGTGAACTATTCAGACGCTTGAGGACATGCTTCGTGCATGTGTATTGGATTTTGGAGGGAGTTGGGACATGTATCTACCTTTGGCTGAGTTTTCCTATAACAACAGCCATCATTCGAGCATCGGTATGCCTCCTTTTAAGTTCTTATATGGGAGGAGGTGTTGGACTCCCATTTGTTGGGGAGAAGTAGGGCAGCGGGTGATGGGTAGCATAGAGATAGTACTACAGACCACCGAGCAGATTCAGCAGGTCAGACAGAGGTTGTTGACAGCCTCGAGCCGTCAGAAGAGTTATGCGGACAGACGACGATCAGAGCTCGAGTTTCAGGTGGGTGATTTTGTTCTCCTTAAAGTCTCACCTTGGAAAGGTGTGATTCAATTCAAAAATAGAGGCAAGTTGGGGCCTCGGTATATTGGTCCTTTCAGGGTGACCGCTAGGGTGGGCAGGGTAGCGTATCGTTTGGAGCTACCTGCGGAGTTGAGTCAGATCCATGATACCATCCACGTGTCTCAATTGAGGAAGTGTATCACCGATGATTCGGCAGTGGTTCCATTAGAGGACATTCAGGCAGATTCGAGCCTGAACTATGTTGAGAGGCCGATCGCAATTCGGGATAGGAGGATCAAGGTTTTGAGAAACAAGGAGGTGTCATTGGTTCTGGTCCAGTGGCAACATCGGAAGGGGTCCGAACTAACTTGGGAGCCGGAGTTAGAGATGCGTGAGCAGTATCCAGAGTTATTTGTTGAGCGAGACTTCGAGGGCGAAGTCTGATTCTAGTGGGGGAGAATTGTAACACCCAGTTTCCCAGGTATATTAACTTCTATTATATTTATTTATTTATGAGTGGTGACTCGACGAGTTGGTGCTTAGACTCGTCGAGTCTGGTCATGACTGCATGACGTGGTTAATGAGGGGACTCACCGAGTCAGGGGAGTGACTCGCCGAGTCAGAGCTGACGAAAGAAACCCTAATTTCTCGAGTTTGGGACCTATTTAAAGGCCCTTATGGCCTTCATTTGCGGCTACCAGTCCATAGAGAGAAACCCTAGAGTGCTTAGGCGTTTTAAGAGAGAAAGGAAGCCATTCTTGACCTTTGTGGTGTTGATTAGCAAGAAGAAGGAGTTCCTAGCCAAGAGGAAGCAATGGAGATTGCTATTATGTGGATTAAAGCCAAGAACATCGCATTTGAGGTAGTAATTCGGCTCTTCTTCTGTTTTATGATGAATATATGGATTCAGGGTTTCTTGGGCCCTTTGTTAGGTTGAATTGATGTCAAAATAGTCCCTTTCTGGTGACGAGGCATTGGATCTGGATCCATAGAGGTCCAGAGAGCCTTACTCATCAAGCTTTATGAAGAGCAATGGAGGTTATGACCTTGGGTTATGGTATTTGGGGCTAAATCATCATATATGGTTATTTAGATGATGCGTGTGCATCAAGATAGATACTTTAGTTGATTATTGAGCTTGGGAAGGTTAGATCTAAGGATTAGAGGAATAGATCTGACCTTAGAAGGCTGTTTGAGGTTGTGCATAAAATGAACTCGCCGAGTCCATGAACATACTCGATGAGTCGGAGCGGGTTGTCCCGTGACTCAGATCAGTGGATGACTTGCCGAGTTGGGAGAATGACTCGGTGAGTCAGAAAGGATGCAAAGGACTCGAGTTCACGTATGGACTCGATGAGTCTATGCGAGACTCAACGAGTCGGGTCAAGGTTGACTGTTGACTAGCGTTGACCAGGGTTGACTAGTGTTGACTTAATAGTTTTAGTCAAACTAAGTCAGGAAAATATTAATTATAGATGTATTCATGATATAGGAGGACAATAGGTCGAGGAATCGAGCTCGAGTGATTATCCGACATCAGCGAGGTGATTCTTCTCACTGTGCCATACCCGATGGGGTAATTATATGTGACCGGAAGGTCTTAGTTGTATGATGTTTATGTGATGCATGTTATATATGTGATATGTTATGATGATATGGACCGGAAGGTCAATAGAGTATGGACCGGAAGGTCAACAGAGTATGGACCGGAAGGTCATCAGAGTTATGGGATGGAAATCCCCTGAGACATTTGGATCGTAAGATCTTATAGAGTTATGGCCTGGAAAGGCGTATGTGTTGTATGTGGTATTTTGGGGAACTCACTAAGCATTTACGCTTTCCGTTTATGTGTTATGTGTTTCAGGTACCAATGATGATCGTGGGAAGGCGCCGGCATGATCAGTACACACTTGCAGATGATGTGCTTTTGAGATCTTGGGATATGGATTATGTATTGTGTTTTTGTGAAAATATTGGATACATGATTTTGTGATGATTTGGAATGAAATGTTTTTATTAAAAGTTGAAGGAAAAATTGTTGAAATTTATCGGTGTTACACTCCAACTTGTATAAGTCTAATAACTATTATTGCAAGTATGACTCCACAACCCGACTAGCAATCGTAGCTCTTAAAAGCCACCGTCGAACTCTGACCTAGTAAATGATGCATCCATTAGATAAGGGATCATATATTCCTCCATTCTAGATATCATATGGAGTGAGACATGGATTATAATCATTCTCTTTATCCATCTGTTGTTTTCCGATTTCCAATTTATGACGACCGACTAATTGAACAAATCAAATCAGTCCAGGCTTGGCCAAGCACTTAGGATTGTCATCACTAAATCATCGAGGGGCCCACATATATTGCTTTTATCCCACATGGGGTAAAAGGAACGGATAAAATTTGACTCAAATGCTTTCTTGTACTTACTCATCAAATTACTCACAACAATATGTTTTATAAGACCAAGTTACTGGTGCGTTTACATATGTCACTGTGCAACCGACTTGCAACTAAACTCACACGTCTTGGTTTCAAGAATACAAGATATTATCGTCTCACAATCACTCATGATAAAATCCATGAAGTGATTTAGATGAGCATGGGTTGAATCCAATACTCTAATCTTATTCTAGAAGCACTCATGAACACTGTAGTAACCTTGTGCTATGACTAAAACACCTCTATAGACCCATTCATGACAGTCTTATCTCAATACCTACTTCCAAAGTATGATCGATTGTGGATGGTTTGAATAACCTAGTTATTCGGGAAGTCAAAACATGCAAAGTGAAACACAAAAATAGTACTAATCCTATATGGTCCCAAAACTTTTGAGTGCCATATGGATTACTCATTATTCATTGTATAAAGTTTCAAATAATCAGCTTAATACTTGAATTAAAACAATAGTTGTCCCATGCTCCAAGCATGCACACTATGTTTATCTATGATCCCTTACTTTGTGAACTCGATCAATTGATAGTATTTCAATGATGCTCATTTCACAATTCCAAATCCATATAGTAAATGTAAGAATATTAGATTCTTGACATTTACTGTAATCTGTTGGATTCTAACTTATATGCTATGATCCTCTGGTAATGGCTATGCACAAAAGTCACAGAGACTTAGCAACAGACATTACAAAGCATTCCAACAGAGAGCAATTCCATGGAAACTAAGTCTCAAATTCAAAGTACATTCCTTTGAACATTCTTCTTGCATTAAGTTCCTAACTTTCTCATCTATTCTTTAACTCACAGTATGGAAACTTTCCATATTTTCCATACGACAACTAATTATTAATTGACTCCTGTTTATTCATAATAATGTCAATATGGTCCATCCATTACTATACTTCTAACCGTCCTTAAGCGACCAATCCTTGGCGAACCTTAGA
Source organism: Lactuca sativa (assembly GCF_002870075.4). Lineage (NCBI taxonomy): Eukaryota > Viridiplantae > Streptophyta > Magnoliopsida > Asterales > Asteraceae > Lactuca > Lactuca sativa. The sequence continues at coordinate 148,114,792 of NC_056631.2, forward strand.
TTGTCCTTAACAGTTGCTTAACCACTTTAGTCATAACCATTTCTAGTCCTTTTTCCCTTTTAATGCCCTAGGTGTTTGGAAAATTTTGAACGGATAAATATTATAGAACATGTAATCGATCCTATACCCGAAGCATATTGGACACGATTTATAAAGACATGATACTTGACCAGTCTTTTGCTACAATATTTTTGTTTGCCACGTTCTTAAAATTCGAATTATGAAGAGGGATGCCGTAATCATAATCAAATTTTAAGAACGAAATTAACATTTCCATATATAAATTTCCTTATGTGGAACTATTCTAACATAGCATTCATATATATTTTTGACTAAATTGATTTAAATCTCAATATAAGCTTTTAGAATTGAAATGAAGTATGAATTCCTCTCCCTTAATTATATCAAAATGGCATTTTCAAACTCTGCAACTTTGCGAATTGAAACTTTTGTTTTGTATAATTAACATTTCTAATTTGCAACACTTACCATAATAATTATGCTCCCAATAGCACAATAATTATTAACTTACCATCATAACACTTATGCTCCCACTAGCTTTGACATGTACCCATAAATTAGTTAGACTTCTAGAAATCAATACTTATTGACTTCCTTACCAAAGTTTAGATTTCTGAGACAAGATGCTTCGATAAGACTTTATCTAGGCTTCGCAAACTCATACGTATTTCCTTAGATAGCTCACATGTGTGTCTTAACAATTTTAGAACTTACAACAGTAAGTCTCAAATGTTTAGACCCTTTGCCGTATCTCACAATTCAAATTATGAAGAGGGATGTTGTAATCATAATTGAATTTGAGAATGCAAATATCACAATTTTATTTCCTTAAAATCTACTTAGTGAAAGCGTTTCCTCACAATCATTTTCATGAAATGGAGAGAACCCTTATGAAACTTAGATTTTATGGTGTATGTGTTCCTATCCATGTGAATTTGTCATAACCATAATGATAAGAGAAGGTTAGTGACAAATCCAAACTTATATGGACTAAGCTTGTTCAATCTTAAATTCTTGCCACCTGGTAGCACAAGGGCCTGCCATTGCTTCCAAGTTGTTATGCAAACAACTGAGAACACATAGAACTCACATGCATAGTCAACTTTAACTGGAATGGGCACAAAAACAAGAATATGTCAACACGACATGTTACAAACCTCAAGTCACGTGCTAGTGTTTACAATAGGTTTACTTTTGATTAGTTCTTGAAACTTCCAAGATTTTTAAGACTCCCACTAACCTCTTGACATATAAGATTCACTTTGTCAAGAAATATTCTTGAAAAACAAATATTCAAGTCTTAGTTGGGTTTCATATCAAGACAAATACTTCACACAGTTAGCCTTAGTTGGTCTTTGTTTTATCCAAAACATCACAACTTGCCAATTTCAAATGTACAAGAGTAAGAAACATTTTACACTACATCTGACAAGTGTTATAAACCTTTCTTAAGATTATGTCACTCAAGTTATAATCTTGGAGTATGACTCTAAGAATTGATATTGGAACGAAGTATGACTCATCTTCTTCATTTAATCATTTCAACAACTCATGATTCCTCTTCTTAGCCGTACAAACACACTAAGATGTCCTTAAAGGATCCATTGTGATATGGTTTTCATAATCATTAAGATGATCATAAAACATGATACTAAAGTACTCTCGCATCTTTTCAGATTGGAGATACTTTTATCTTTGTGCGAAATTTCAGATGATGATAAAAGATGATACCAAATTACTCGGCGAGTCCACTATCCAGAAAGCAGAAAATCGATTTTTTAAGCTTTTGAAAGCAAGTAGCATCAAGTATATTGGAAAACAACCCTAGGCTCTGATACCACTGAAGGGTTTTGAGCATTCTAACACTCATATGGTGTATATGCAACCCTAGATGCTTTGGATCTGTGTTTTCTCTAATATACATGCAAACTTTGTTTTTCAAAGCATCATCTTAACTAGCATACAATGGAGTATCTTTACAACGAAATTCTAGTTAGATGACATACCTTTTGTTGTAGTTGGAAACCTTGGACCTTTGAGAACTTAGCACCAATAGTATGAATGCCTCAAATGGAATCACAACACACCTTTGGACAAAGGATGACTTTTGAGATAATATAGTTGCACCAAAATTGGCTCCATGCTCTCTAAGAGCACTAGTGTATCTAGTAGTCAATTTTGGATGCTAAGGGGCTTCTTATATAGTGTGGCAAGATTAGGATTACACCATGTAAACCCTAATGTGCATGACCTTGCATATTCCTTAGGCTCCATGGGTTTAAACCCCCATGGATCATCCATGGGTTTGTTACATTGGTTTAGCCCAACCTAAAGAATCAAGGATCATTGGCCGATACCATAAGAATGAATGATTTACCAATCAACCCCTATATATTTAATTAGTCTCTTTGGATCACTAAATTAATTCCAAATTAATTGTTGATCCATACTAATTAAATAATATGTTTTCATGTGAATATATTAGAACATATAATATCTTAACAAATCATAAATAACCTCTTCTCAAAAGTCCATCCTATCAAATTGTCCCAGTGATATATAACCTAAATGGACCATGCTACTCTCGGGTCAAGTACATGTCGATTATAGTTATGGACTTAGACACTAATCCAATAGACATATGGGTCATGGGTGTGATAGTAACACTCATGGATGACATATGGGTTATGGGTGTGCTGGTAACACGCATGGATGAAAATTGGGTCATGGATTAAGTTTTAGTTGCTTATAGTGTCATGGTAATACCCATGGATGACATATGGGTCATGGGTCATGTGGTAGTTGCTCATATAGGGTCATCGTAACACCCATGGATGACATATGGGTCAAGGATCAAGTTGTAGTTGCTTATAGTGTCGTAGTAACACCCATGGATGACATTGGGTCATGGGTCGAAATGTGATAGTTGGTTATAGTGTCATGGTAACACCCATGGATCACATATGGGTCATGGGTTGAAATGTGTTAGTTGCTTATATAGTGTTATTGTACTACTCATTGATGGCATATGGGTCATAGGTGTGATGGTAACACCCATGGATGATATATGGGTCGTGGGTGTGATGGTAACACCCATGGATGAAGATTGGTTATGCATTAAGTTTTAGTTCCTTACAGTGACATGGTAACACCCATGGATGACATATGTGTCATGGGTCATGTGGCAGTTGCTTATATAGTGTCATGGTAACACCCAAGGATGACATATGGGTCATGCGTGTGACGGTAACACCCATGGATGACATATGGGTAATGGATCAAGTTGTAGTTGCTTATAGTGTAATGGTAACACCCATGGATGACATATTAGTCATTGGTGGACATGTGGTAGTTGGTTATAGTGTCATGGTAACAACCATGGATGACATATGGGTCATTGATCATGTGTTAGTTGCTTATATAGTGTCATGGTAACACCCATGGATGACATATGGGTCAAGGGTGTGATGGTAACACCATGGATAACATATGGGTCATGGATCAAGTTGTAATTGGTTATAGTGTCATGGTAAAACCCATGTACGACATATGGGTCATGGGTAGACATGTGGTAGTTGGTTATATTGTCAAGGTGACACCCATGGATGACATATGGGTTGTGGGTCGACATGTGGTTGTTGCTTATATAGTGTCATTGTAACACCCAAGGATGAGATGTAGGTCATGGATGTGATGGTTACACCTATGGATGACGTATGAGTCATGGATCAAGTTGTAGTTTATTATAGTGTCATGGTAACACCCATGGATGACATATGGGTCATTGGTCGACATGTGGTAGTTGGTTATAGTGTCACGGTAACACCTATGGATGACATATGGGTCATGGATCAAGTTGTAGTTGCTTATAGATTCATGATAACACCCATGGATCACATTGGGTAATGGGTCAACATGTGGTAGTTGGTTATAGTGTCATGGTAACACCTATAGATGACATATGGGTCACAGGTCGACATGTGGTTGTTGCTTATTGATGTGCACAAAAGTACCCACTAATTTTAATATTTATAACCTAACAAACTTAAACTAACTATGCACTTATAGGCAGTGTACCTAGTCGGATTACAGTATAGCCTTGGTAAGTCGGGTGTCGATCATAGGGAACGGTGTTACTAATTAATTGACTTACTATTAAATTAACCTAATTATTAACAAGTTTAAAAGGGGGTTTTATCTGATTTTACAAGATCAGACGAACTTAACTCAAATTCAATAAGTAAAAACACACTCTTGTCTAGTTTGAATCCACTTCTTCCTTATGGCTAGCTACTGTTTATGGATTATCAAGTTGGTTTTAATTGTATTAGTAATTTAGTTCTAACTTTACCAATAATTAACTAATTCATGTCAAACTGTGCATCTTCACACACAATTAAACACAGAACTAATTATGAATGTAAATATGCCATATAAGATTTGTTATATAAACGCAATTATAGTCACAATACACGCTCTCTAGCACAGCTAAGCTTATTTACTCTAATTACTAACTAAGATTGGTCAATCCTAGCTGTAACAATTCAATGCTCACTAAATCATTAGGTAAACAAGTTCATGCAGTTAATGGCCACTAAGCTACACAGAACATGCAATCAAGCAATTAGAGAAACAAACATAAGCATGCTAGGTAATACAAATCAAACACAAGCAATTTTACCAACTAAACTAATCCATAAAATTGAGCTATTCATAAGTTAGAAGCTTCATCTAGCTAAACAAGAGTAGCTAGATTCAGCTGCTCATCATAGCAACTAACAAACTAACACAAATTGGAGTGATATAAAACATGCTCTTAATTAACAAAAATAAACTAAATTATGGACCTTCACTCTTTTTGGTGTTGAAAGCCTCTTTCCAGAACTTTTCTCTGCTCAAAATCGTCTTCTGGAACTCCTCTTTCTTGCCAAAAGTTCCCTCTATTTGTAATGGTCAAGGATTTATATAGTTGCTGATATCCATAAATTCACGTCGTGAATAATAAGATATTCACGTCGTGAGTTGTAGATAACTGTGCCCGTCAATGATTCCTTCACCTGCGTACATATCTTATAGAACCAACTCTCACGTCGTAAATCCTTTAATTCTCACATCGTGAGAACGTTTTTTTCCAGATTTTCTTCTCTTTTAATCTTTTAATTCCCAAAGTTTCTTTCTTTAACGCTTTTAGTCCCTTTTCTTCAAAATGTCTTCTTTTTGGCTGCAAATAACATTTAAGCTCATAAGTACCATTATTCTAAACAAATTACCAACTTATTAATAAAAATGTACTTAAATATTGCCTAAAAATAAGTATAAATATGGCAATATCAAAATACCCCACACTTAGCCTTTGCTTGCCCTCAAGCAAATTTAAACTTAACCCTTGATTACTAACATCACATAGAACAATCCGACTCCAGCTCAACCATTATGCCAAGACCTCAACGCATGCATTTGTGTCTAAAATTTTCCTAAAGTACCCCCCATACTTTAAATACTCAAAATCTTCATAAACACTCGCCCACTTTTTCCGAACAATGCTCATTTTATGCAACCCTCCGAATCCATCTGCAGAAAACCTCCTTATCCTCAATGTATTTTTAGTTGAGCAACCTAAGCATACATAATCTAGAATTACAATCTATGATACAACTATGGAGCTCTTTTGGAATTCTTCACTTCCTTGATAATTTGATCTTTGATTTCTTTGAATTCACCACCTTATTTGATTTGAATTCTTGGTATCTTCAACTTTTTGAATTTCTTGGAATTTTGATCTTTTGATCTTCACTTTATTTGCTCCAAAATTCTTTCAACTTTTCTCGTAATTCTTTTTTTTTCTTTACATGTACCTCACTTTTTTCACTCAAAACCTACATGCTTGAGTAGAGGCGCTCAACCTCAACCTTTATTGGTTAATGATAATAATTTTCCTGGATACATTTTAGGTTTAGGCTGCTAAACATATTGCATCCCTCAAACCAAACGGGATTATGTTTTTGTTCCATGATTTCACTAAAATAAGGGAGGCCACAAATGCAATATAACGTATATTGGCTCAACTAAACATTTGAACTTTTATCGGATCATCCAATATAACACTAGCAACTACAATTCAAATTATTATTACTAGATTCAATTATTTCAATTTTCAAATTTTAAATTTTTACTATCAAATTCTATCATTATCTAGCAATTTACTTTTTCTACCCCTACCCCACACTTATTTCATACAATGCCCTCATTGTATGCATAAAATAAATCAAAATTAAAGAAAAGGGAGAAAAAGGAACAGACTCCCCTAGGATAATGGCGTAAACATCTCCAAAAGTGTGGAAAACGTGCATTTTGAAATGGACTCTTGAGAAATCGAAACGTGGATCTGGAACTCGCGAAATAAGAATGTACCGGTAAAACATGAAATCGAGCCTTCAATCGTCTTCAAATGTGGTATAAATCTCCAAAAGTAGAATGACCAACATGGGAAAGCATACGCCACATTTTATGGTGGTAAAAATGATCCAAAATAATCATGAGAATAATGACAAGAAGAATAGCATCAACCCATAGAAGACTAAAATGTCAAGGGCCTTGAACTTGTAAAAATCTCATATTCACGACCTGAGTTTGAGACAATTCACGACGTGAAATCGTAACTACGCGTATTCTGAGAACCTCCTGATAACTAACTCACAACGTGAATAATAAAAGTTCACGTCGTGAAAACCGGACAGTCAGAAAAACATTGCCAATTCTTCTTCTAATGTCTTAATGTATTAAGACTCTTCTAATTTCATCAGTTTATGACTCTTTCGCTAACTCTCCACTCTCTTAACTCACCCCACACTTACTTTAAAATTATGGATCTCGACTCTCGGCTTTAAACACTCGCTATCCTCTTTAGCGCTCCTAGCAATTTATGAGAAACAACCAACAATGAAGAATAAAAGTAACATAATATTCAAAGTAGTTCTTACAATCCCATAAAAACAAACTGAAAACAAATCAAACAAAATAAAAATAAATCACGATCAATCATCCTCCTCATCATCATGTGCTCCACTGGTTCCAGCTCCGTCACCTCCGCGTCCGCCAAACTCCGACCATCGTGGGAAAATCGGGTAATGATACCTTAAATGAGGCGGCTGCTCCACCCCAAGATGGCGGACAACATTCTCCATAGTTCCACCTATCCAATTGACACTCAACGATAACTGGTCAAAGTAACCATCCATATCACTCCCAAAAGGCGTACCAACCATGGAAGCAGGTGGGTGTATTGGCTGCCTGCGGTCTCCCCTTCCTCTCACATTCCTGCGCCTAGGTCTCAGCTCTGGCGCAGGTTGGTCGGCCAGCTGATCATCATCATCAACATCATCACCCTCACCATCTGATGGTAATATGCCCCAATGTGACCCAAAATTTCTGACCACCCGCATAGTTTCCAAATACCTCATGCCAAAATCATGCTCGTCCACACACGTCATGGATCTAGTAATATCAGGAACAACCAAATGATACGATCGGGCCAAACGGGTAACAAAATGCCCTCCACAAACGGGGCTCCCAGGGCGCGAACTCGCGGCAGACCCGACCAGAAAACGGGCTAGAAAATACGGGATGTTGCAACAGACACAAGGCTGTAAGATGCACCATAAGAAGAATAAGTTCTGTTTAGTCACTTTGTCTCCATGCCTCTTATGGTTGATGGATAATGTGATGAACCGGTGGAGTAAGCGATGGATCCGGGACCGAATACTGCTCTCGGGAGACACTCCGGAATTAAACATTCCGGATGCAATATTATGCCAGAAAGAATACCCCGTGACACCCTCTGCATAACCTCTAGCAGCCCCACTAAAAAACATGCCAAACTCGGGAGTCATAGCCTCCTGTCGATCATATAGTCCGACTCTCCAAGCAAATTCAACCAGGCTGCACTCCTGGTACTCACCCCCCAAACGAAATACCAACGCCTATGGTCAATGTGGATGTTGAACAGTTTCCTGAAATGTCACCGTTGCAAAAAACTCAACACAAAATTCCTTGTAGACCCGCTATTGTACCCGGAACAGATTATGCCAACCAGAACAGGTAAACGAATACCCATCTCCGATAAATATCTTTGTCAAAAACGGGCCCACCCGGTCTATGAGCCCTACTTCCCTCAACCGTGTCCAATTGATTGTTGGAGCAACTGCGATTTCTCTGTTGTAGAGCCACCCCAATCTGTTGTTCCAACGGGTCAAGACATCTCGGGACATTGTTGCGGGAAAATTGTAAAACGGGTGCAAACCCGCAACGCCAGCTGGAATCTCTCTTCTTGGAGCCATTCCTGCAAAAACAAGGAAAAACCACAGCCAAACTCGGGTTGCCTCTCGAGAAGCGCTTCTTTTTCTTGGAGTCTTGAGCTGGACTCCGTGCCTCCTACGTTGAGTCCTCGGAAGAATCCACCACTAGGATCTTTTGTTCCTTGAATCGCCTCTTGTAAGCTTGAACTCGCCTTTTGTATGCCTTCTTTGAATTCTCTTTTTTAGCTTTCACCTCTTCTTCAAGCTTGCGTTTGGTCCCTTTAGTTTCTTCCTTGCACTCCATAGCATCCTCCTCCTCTTTCACCACCGGCTTTGTCACTCTTGAAGTGACCTCCTTTTCATCACTTGTCATCTCATCATCTTCTTTTCTCACCCAAGAAGGTGGACTCTTGTAAGCTATGACTTCAACCAAAAATGGAACAGATGCTCTTGGTTTTGTTCTTTTGACTTGATGAACTGCCTTAATCTCTTCTTCCATAAGCTTTTCCAGTTATTCAAGTTCATTATCTTCATTGATTGTGAACAACTCTTCTTGAACATGTTCTTTTGGAAAGCCATCTTCTATCCCCAAAACTTCTTTTCCATCACCAACCCTCAAGGTGAGCTTAGACTCGCGAATATCAACCAAAGCTCTAGCAGTGTTAAGCAATGGACGACCAAGGATAATTGGAACATCGGGGATCTTCCTTCATATCCAATACTACAAAATCTATTGGAAAAACAAATTTTCCAATTTTCACCAAAATATCCTCCACGATGTCCCGGGGTTGTGTCACTGAACGGTTTGCCACATGAATAGTCATTTTTGTAGCCTTCATCTTCTGAATTTCTAACTTCTGATAAAATGAAAAAGGCATCAAATTAATTCTAGCCCCAGAATCGGCTAAAGCATTAACCTTCATTTTGTTGCCAAATTCACACGGAAGAGTGATGCGTCCGGGATCTCCCATCTTCTTCAGTGTCTCTCCCAACACAGCTTTTGAGCTTTGTTCACTTAGAACTACCTTAGAATGCTTCTTTAATTGCTTGCGAGTGTCTATCAAATCTTGCAGTAATTTCTGATGCTCGGGAATTTTGGATAAGGATTCGACAAAGGGAGTATTAATCGGGATCCCCTTCACATGCTTGACAAACTCTCTATGCTCTCTTTCCAGTGGACTAAGGTTAGCTTAGAAAGGAAAAGGCAAAGGTGGCTGATAAACCGAACCAATTACATAATTTTTCTGTTCATGACGGGCCCACGTCGTGAACTTATATGGTTCACGTCGTGAATTCTGGAGTTCAGCAGTTTCATGATCTCCGAGCTTGGTCTTCTTCAGCTTTGGATCGGGCTTCTGTGGTTCTTCTTCCAATGCCTCCAGGAAATCAGAGATGACTTCTTCTTCAGTGTCTATGGCCATTACATGAGATTGGGCCTTCGTTTCAGTATTTTTCGGGGATAACTTCTCATGAACTAGAGTGGCTAGTCGACCAACTTGTACTTCAAGGTTATGGATGGAGGCTTGCTGATTCTTTATTAAAGTTTGCTGTTCCATAATAGCAGAATCAGTGGCATCGTGTCTCTTTTCCGAAGCTTCCATAAACTTCATCAACATAGTCTCTAGATCAGGTTTCTTCTCGGCTGGTGGCTGCTCCTTTTGATAGAAGCCCCAACCTGTCTGCCTATACTTCTCTTCTTTTTGCTTCTTATACTCTTCATATGGCAGCCACTCCTTCTTCGGTTTCCTCCAGTCCTCATCAAACTTATCCCCACTTGAGTAGCACACTTGAGATTTTCTGTTCCCAAACTCATCTGAATTGCAGTCCTTGGTCAAGTGTGGACCACTACTATAACATCCTGGAATATCAAGAGTAGAGTTGAAAGGCTAAAAGTGTAAATGGGAAAGGGCAACTCGACGAGTCCATGAGTGGACTCGGCGAGTAGGGTCGCAACTCTAGTCGCGTGTTAAGTGACCAACTCGGTGAGTAGCATGGATGGACTCGGCGAGTTGGTGCTGAGTGGAGAAAACCCTAATTTCGAGGTTTGAGCCCTATATAAAGAACATCATATCTTCTCCCCAGCCTCTTTACCATTCCTTGAGTTCCAGAAGCCCTAAATTCATGAGGAGACCCCATTGTTGAGTGAATTTGAGCTTGGAGAAGGATCTTTGGTGCTTTAAGCTTGAAGATTGGAGGCATGTATCAGGAAGCTTGGGGAGATCAGGAATATACAGTTGGTTGGGCTCATTCCATGGGTAAGGAACTATTTCCTTAAGCTATTTTCTTCATGGGTTCATGTGTGGTGGTTGATATGACATCTAAGTTGAGATAGAAGCTTGGATCTGAGGATGCTACTTCAGATCTAAGCTTGTGATGGTCCTAGATGTCATAAAGTCCCGATTCTTGAGTGTTTGGTGAAGCTCTTTTGTCCCAAACCCTAGCCCTAGAGTGTAAAATGCCTAGATCTCTTTGGATCCACGTAAAGTTTGCCACTTTACGTGATGGATGGCTTGTAAAAGAGTAGATCTATGGTTTAGAGCTTCTGCATGGCTTGGAAAGCCTCTGTATGGTTTCATATCTAGGGGTACTCGGCGAGTCACAAGGGTGTACTCGACGAGTTGCTTGAAGATAGGCCGGAACTCGATGAGTTGGAAGAAAAACTCGGCGAGTTGGTTGAATATCGTCAGGAACTCGGCGAGTTGGAAGAAAAACTCGGCGAGTTGGTTGCAGATTGCCTTGGACTCAGCGAGTCTGTTCTTGGACTCGGCGAGTCTGGTCGTGAGGTCCTAACCTTTCTTCTGGTTGAGCTGTGAATCGGTGAGTCAAGGGATGACTCGGTGAGTTGAGTGTGAAAGGACTCAGAGTTGTTGGACTCGGCGAGTCTCGGGGTGACTCGGCGAGTTGAGTCACGGATTGGCGAAGTTTTGTGCATGGGGACTCGGCGAGTCATCAGGTTGACTCAGAGAGTAGAGTCAGTCAGGGGTTGATTTTGACTTTGACCAAGGGTTGACCAGTTGATTTCCAGGGGCATTTTGGTAATTATTGGCTTTTGTTTTGAGTTCAAAGTTTTGGTGTTGGCCAGTGTTGGAGATCGTATCAGTGATCAGAGCAGCTTGGGTTTATCTGTTCAGTCGGCAGTTGTGAGGTGAGTTATCCTCACTATATCAACAGGGTCTATGGCACCAAGGTCGACCCTTTTATCAGATTGTGATCCGGGTATCGTTGTTATGTTTTGTTTGTTGTGTTGCATGCTGGTAGTTAGGATGGTATATGTTAGAGACCTGGTTATGGTCGGTATCCTGGTTAGGATGATGTTATGCTATGTGATCTGTTAGATCGGTTTGATTGGATGTGATATGATATATGATTGAATGTTTATATGCACATGGTTGTTGGACTGGCGTTGGGTTGAGGCGGGACCTGCTTTGTGCTGTAGGCCAACATACCCAGGGCGGACCGGTTATCCCGAAGGCCCAACGAGCGGTCCGGATAGGCTGTAGGCCCCAAGAGGGCGGACCAGACGTGCCGAGGCTTAGAGAGTGGACCAAGCCGACTGAAGGCCTAGTGCGGGCGGACCAGTCATACTATAGACTCAGAGAGTGGACCAGGTGGATTGAAGGCCTGGTGCGGGCGGACCAATCACACTGTAGACTCGATGTATGTGGTTAGACTCGAAGGGTGGACCAGGTGGACTGAAGGCCGGTGCGGCGGACCAGTCACATAGTAGACCCGAAGTGCATGGCTGTTCTGTGTTCTGTTATGATATGGCATGTTATGCGTGTATGGTATATGTGGTTGGTATTTTGGGGATATCTCACTAAGCTTTCGGGCTTATAGTTGTGGTTTAACGTTTTTCAGGTTCTTCAGGAGACCATGGCAAGGCAAAGGCGTAATCGTACCGCTCCTCATGATTATATTTTGTGATGTGCTTCTGGGAATACTCTGAAATAATTGTATTGAAAACCTTTTTGTAATAATTTCATGAAATCGGGTTGTTTTTGAAAAGTTTAAATTGGTTGGAATTTTATGGTCGTTACAAGTTGGTATCAGAGCTTTGGTTTTAGTGAATTGGAGGAACATTTGTGTGAATCCAGTCTCAAATCGAGGAGGGTTTTCAAAAGAGAATTTAAAATGGTTTTCAAAATAAGTAAAGGAGGACGCGGTATGATCAGCTGGAGCCAGTAAGTAACCCCAAAATACCATACATGATATTTGTTTTGAGCTTTGATAGAACAACATGCTAGTACTAGGCTAGGGATCTTCAGGATTTCATGATAATGTTGCCTGATTTATGATGCCTGTTAGCCTAGGGTTTCCTTTGTGGGAGATTTCCAGTGTTCCTCTAGGAGTGAGGGTTGAGTGCTTGTTATGTATGTTCTTCACTAGGGTGTTGTGGTATAATTGATAGAAATATGGGTAGGTGTGGAATGTAGTATGGGCCCGTACTACTGAAAGCACAGGACCCATACGCGTATCAAAGAAACCATGACCTCCAGGGTTGGGCTGGGAGTTGGTTCCCGGGTTTGTGGGGAGTATCAGAGATCTTGTGGTGTTTTCAGTATGGAGGTTCTGAGGCATGCTGGGAGTGGATCCGGGTCACGATCGGGAGCAGGAGAGAGAGTTCAGGGCGGGTCAGTACAGCCCGAGGTTATTGGTCAGGTGAGCACGTGCGAGTTGGATGCGAGGATTCGTGAGATCCTGCATGATGAGGTTGCTGCGTTGTTCCGGGCGGAGTTGCCGGAACTATTTGGGTCGATCAAGACCGCCATGGTTGAGTATTTTGATGAGCGCTATGCGGCCCTCACAGAGACGGCTGCCGTGGCGGCTATAGCGGCTGTAGCAACGGCAGGGGGAGGAGCTAGTCAGGGTTTTCAATATCGGGACTTCGATAATACAAAGCCTCCTACCTTCGATGGAGTCCAGTACCCGATTGTTGCTATGAGATGGTTGTCGGATGTGGAGGGGTGTTTCTTCATGTGTTCGTGCCCTGCTGATCAGAGAGTGAGGTGTGCTCTGAACCTGTTAAGGCTCGGGGCGAAGGATTGGTGGAGATTGACCATAGGGTCGTATTCGGATGCGCACAGAGCTGCGGTTTCATGGGATCAGTTTCGGGAGATGTTCGGTACTCGTTATGTGCCGTGGGTTGAGAGAGAGAGGTTGGCTCAGGAGTTCCTAGAGCTGAAGCAGGATTCAGAGTCGGTGACGGAGATCACCAGGATGTTCATTGAGAGGGCGATGTTTTTCCCCGAGTTTGCTTCGGAGCAGGCTCAGATGACCCGATATCTGAGTATGCTCAAGAGGGATATCAGGCAGTTTGTGTCTACGCAGAGGTGCGAGACCTTGTTAGAGTTGCAGGAGGCCGCAACGCGGCGTGAGTCGGAGATTGAGTTGCAGTTGCAAGAGCAGAGGAAGGCTCCGGTGCAGTCACAGCCGGCGCCGAAACGGTCCAAGACCGTTGATTGTAGATTGGGGGATCAGAGCAGCCACACTTGTGGGAAGTGTGGGAAGGGTCACACCGGGGTTTGTAGGTCCGGTGGTGCATGTCGCAAGTGCGGAAAGGAGGGGCACTATGCGAGGGATTGTCGGCAGGCAGCCCCGGGTCGGGATTTGAGGATTTGTTATCATTGTCATCAGGTTGGACACTTGAGGGTCAACTGTCCACAGCTTGCTGCAGGACCGGTACAGGCTCCAGCAGCGGCCACATTGAGGATCACGGGCGGAGGTCAGGGTGGAGCAGAGCCCCCAAGGGCTCAGGGTCGTGCTTTTCAGCTCACAGCAAAGGAGGTCAGAGCAGTACCGGATGCAGCTGCGGGTAGGTTTCTTTCTTGATGTCTTGTTATATTATGATTATTGTGGGGTATTGTATATCTGCTAGTCTCGTTGTGTGGTTTCTTATTGTATTCGTTGTTCCTTGAGGGTTATGGTAGGGTTAAGGGTTTGGTGTTGGGAATTTCATTTGTTATCGTTCATGAGGGTTATTAGTGGGAATTTGGCTTTTAGTCCGAATGTCGGTTATCATCTGCAGTCTGTGGAGTGGTTGCTGAAGGTCGGGTTTCTTTCGAGCTGAGATGATTTGTGTTGATATGTGATTTTTTGAAGGTTGCTCGTTCTAGTGGGAATCAGTTTGCGTGTAAGTGTTTGTGTTGTGTAGGGTTGTTGAGGGAGGTCGGTGATGGCGACCGATGGTTGATAGTCAGTGCTCTAAGTGGGGGAGAATTGGAAAATTCTCCGGAAGGTCGATGGTTATGAGAGGTTGCTTAGCTGCTTGGGATTCAGCAGTGGTTTTGTTAGCCAAGAGTATAGGCTGGTATGAGTAAGTGACAGGTATGCGGGGCGAGATACAGACCAAGGGTGATTGATTGTTGAAGGCCTGGGATCGGGCCGGGATTGAGTATGTAGGGTGGAGATAGAGTTCGGAACCCCTAGAGGGCTAGAACAATATGCATGGGAGAGTTTTCCTGGAGGGATAATTCGGGATGTTGGATGCTGGTTCAGCGGTCCGGATAGACTTAAGGCCGGTGGGCGTACCAGTCAGGCTGAAGGCTTAGAGAACGGTCCAGACATGCTGAAGGCCCTGGAGGGCGGTCCAGACCTGCTGAAGGTTCCGAGAGTGGTCCAGATGGGCTGCAGGCCTGGAAAGGCGGTCCAGTCATGCTGAAGACTCTATTTGTGTTGAGAGATCGGTAAGAGGAAATGGATTGAGTATGTCGCGGCGTGTTAGCGTCAGAAGGTCTGGCCCCGGGTATTGATCATGGTGAGTGAAAGGTAGAGCATGGACTTGAGAGTCCTTGCGAGTGGATTGAGAGCATGTGTGGTGCATGGGATAGCGGTTATGCTATAAGAGAATGGTGTAGTATTGGGTGAACACCGTGGCACTTGTCATAGTGACAAGGCGGCCAAGTGGATTTCCTTGGTAAGGAAAGGGAAAGGAATGGAGCTCCGAGAAGGAGTGTAAGTTCACGGAAGGGAAAGCAGTAGTGCAGAGTTATGATCGGGGTGTTCCAATCATGGTTGATGAGCAGTGTGTCTACGGTTGTGGTATGGAATCACATCCGGGTTGAATGTTTGCTGAGGCTTGGAAGGAATGCAGGAATGGTATCGTGGATTTCCAGTTTGATTTCGATCAAGGATTTATGTATATGGTGGAAATTCATCCTGGGGGATGTTTGGAGGTGTTGTCAGTGTATCGGGTTTTCCCAACCCGAAGATGCTAGAGCCAGTTCAGCATGGGTATGCGATTGTAGTGGAGAAACTCATGGGAGTTGCTCTGAGGCTGAAGGATGTGTCATCCTGTTAGCATGGAATGGATAAAGTTGGGCTCAGACTGGGAATTCCGGTGGTTCATGGTTATTTCTAGCTCGTTGAGTCAAGTGATTGTGTGATTTGGAGCGGGTGAAGTATCATGGAATGATACTTAATTGATAAGTTGGTAAGTGTGGTTGTCAGAGGGCGAGGCCAGTGGCCGGCTTGAAGCGGTGCTCAGAACACCGCGGGAAGGAAAATTGGGTTTGGGTTTCGGTGGTTGTGCTTTGAGGAACCTGGTCTGGTTAATGCCAGGTGGTGCATTGTGAGAGTAGTTCTAGAGTCGTGTTGCTGCAGGATTCGAGGACGAAGCCTAATTTAAGTGGGGGAGAATTGTAACATCTCGGAATATCAAGAGTAGAGTTGAAGGGCTAAAAGTGTAAATATGAAAAGGCAACTCGGCGAGTCCACGAGTGGACTCGGCGAGTAGGGTCGCGACTCTAGTCGCGTGTTAAGTGACCAACTCGGCGAGTAGCATGGATGGACTTGGCGAGTTGGTGCTGAGTGGAGAAAACCCTAATTTCGAGGGTTGAGCCCTATATAAAGAACATCCTATCTTCTCCCCAGCCTCTTTACCATTCCTTGAGTTCCAGAAGCCCTAAATTCGTGAGGAGACCCCATTGTTGAGTGAATTAGAGCTAGGAGCAGGATCTTTGGTGCTTTAAGCTTGAAGATTGGAGGCTTGTATCAGGAAGCTTGGGGTGATCATGAATCTACAGTTGGTTGGGCTCATTCCATGGGTAAGGAACCATTTCCTTAAGCTATTTTCTTCATGGGTCCATGTGTGGTGGTTGATATGACATATAAATTGAGATAGAAGCTTGGATCTGAGGATGCTACTTCAGATCTAAGCTTGTGATGGTCCTATATGTCATAAAGTCCCGATTCTTGAGTGTTTGGTGAAGCTCTTTTGTCCCAAACCCTAGCCCTAGAGTGGAAAATGCCTCGATCTCTTTGGATCCACGTAAAGTTTGCCACTTTACGTGATGGATGGCTTGTAAAAGAGTAGATCTATGGTTTAGAGCTTCTGCATGGCTTGGAAAGCCTCTGTATGGTTTCTGATCTAGGGGTACTCGGCGAGTCACAAGGGTGTACTCAACGAGTTGCTTGAAGATAGGCCGGAACTCGATGAGTTGGAAGAACAACTCGGCGAGTTGGTTGAATATCGTCAGGAACTCGGCGAGTTGGAAGAAAAACTCGGCGAGTTGGTTGCAGATAGCCTTGGACTCAGCGAGTCTGTTCTTGGACTCGGCGAGTCTGGTCGTGAGGTCCTAACCTTTCTTCTGGTTGAGCTGTGAATCGGTGAGTCAAGGGATGACTCAGTGAGTCGAGTGTGAAAGGACTCAGAGTTGTTGGACTCGGCGAGTCTCGGGGTGACTCGGCGAGTTGAGTCGTGGATTGGGGAAGTTTTGTGCATGGGGACTCGGCGAGTCATCGGGTTGACTCGGAGAGTAGAGTCAGTCAGGGGTTGACTTTGACTTTGACTTTGACCAAGGGTTGACCAGTTGATTTCTAGGGGCATTTTTGTAATTGTTGGCTTTTGTTTTGAGTTCAGAGTTTTGGTGTTGGCCAGTGTTGGAGATCCTATCAGTGGTCGGAGCAGCTTGGGTTTATCTGTTCAGTCAGCAGTTGCGAGGTGAGTTATCCTCACTATATCGACAGGGTCTACGGCACCAAGGCCGGCCCTTTTATCGGATTGTGATCCGGGTATCGTTGTTATGTTTTGTTTGTTGTGTTGCATCCTGGTAGTTAGGATGGTATATGTTAGAGACCTGGTTAAGGTCAGTATCCTGGTATATAGGATGATGCTATGCTAGTGACTGGTTAGGTCAGTATCCTGGTTAGGATAATGTTATGCTATGTGATCTGTTAGATCGGTTTGATTGGATGTGATATGATATATGATTAAATGTTTATGTGCACATGGTTGTTGGATTGGGCTTGGGTTGAGGCGGGACCTGCTTTGTGGTGTAGGCCAACATACCTAGGGCGGACAGGTTATCCAGAAGGCCCAGCGAGCGGTCCGGATAGGTTGTAGGCCCCAAAAGGGCGGACCAGACGTGCCGAGGCTCGGAGAGTGGACCAGGCCGACTGAAGGCCCAGTGCGGGCGAACCAGTCATACTGTAGACTCAGAGAGTGGACCAGGTGGATTGAAGGCCCAGTGCGGGCGGACCAATCACACTGTAGACTCGATTTATGTGGTTAGACTCGGAGGGTGGACCAGGTGGACTAAAGGCCGGTGTGGCGGACCACTCACACAGTAGACCCGAAGTGCATGGCTGTTCTGTGTTCTGTTATGATATGGCATGTTATGCGTGTATGGTATATGTGGTTGGTATTTTGGGGATATCTCACTAAGCTTTCGGGCTTACAGTTGTGGTTTAATGTTTTTCAGGTTCTTCAGAAGACCATGGCAAGGCAAATGCGTGATCGTACCGCTCCTCATGATTATATTTTGTGATGTGATTCTGGGAATACTATGAAATAATTGTATTGAAAACCTTTTTGTAATAATTTCATGAAATCGGGTTGTTTTTGAAAAGTTTAAATTGGTTGGAATTTTATGGTCGTTACAACTACATCTCTCGCAACCCACTCTTATGGCATGTATTGACTGGTCCATTTGTGTTATCCTTCGATCCAAATTATTCAGCATAGCCATCATAGCTGCTATTTCTTCAGTTTGGGCCCCTCCACCGCCTTTGATTCCATCTTGCCTAGGGTTGTGGTATTCGCGAGAGTGCTCCGCGAATTCTTCAATTAGCTCCTTAACCTCCCTTGGATTTTTCTTTGTCAAAGGTCCTTCAGAGTGAAGGAGTTGTCTCGTAATAACTTTGAACCCATCATAGAAAATCGACATCTCTTGTTTCACATTTAGATCATGTTGAGGGCAATTTCTGAGCAAGCCCTTTTACCGCTCCCATGCTTCGTATAATGACTCCCCCGGCTGTTGCTCAAAGTTGGCTATTGCCTTCTTGAGTTTTGCTATCTTGGATGGCGGGCAAAACTAGTCCAGGAATTGCTCACGCTTTTGAGCCTAAGTGGTAATTGTACCTGGTGGAAGTGACTTTAACCACTCCTTAGCAGCTCCTTTGAAAGTAATTGGAAGCATCCTAAGCAAGACGGTGTTCTGTTGACATTTGGGACATTGAAGTAATCCGCAATGTCGTTGACTTCATTTAGATGCTTAAAAGCATCCTCATGATTTTTCCCAAAAAATGGGATATCCTTCAGTGCAGTCAATATGTGCCCCTTCAACTCAAATGTGGCAGTGGCAGGTATTGCGGGTTGGACTAAACAGGGACCCACATCTTCTCGGATCCGCTTCTTGTAAGCTCCCATGGACATCTCTTCAATTTCTGCCATCTCGTTCCTTGGCTCGTTCTCGGGTTCGCTCGTATGTTCTTCAAATTCCGGCTCGGTATCGTATTCGGATTCGGTTTGTACAGGTGTTTGATCCAAGTGCTCAAAATTTCTCTTGTGCCCCGCGGATGAAGTTGACTCTCCTGTCTTCTTTCCCGACTTCCTTGAAAAAGCTGACTTTAGTTCTTGTAAGGGCATCTTTTTCTTGTGAATTGCAAACTCGGGATCTTCAAGTGGTGGCACTAAGGGTGTGTTTGAGCCTCTGGTCATGAACTCCTGCAACTTGCTAAACTAAAAACGTAAAACTGAACTAAAATACGAAAATACTAAAAACTGAAATTGCAGCTTTCACGTCGTGACTTTATTAAAACTCACGTCGTGAATTCTGTGACAGAGATAGAAAACAATTTTTTTTTGTTATATGCTAATCAACTAAGCTAAGCTAATAAACATAAATAAATAACCAATAACCTTTTTGCAGATCTAATGCAACTAAATAAACTAATAAACGTGCCGTTCCCCGACAATAGCGCCAAAAACTTGATGTGCACAAAAGTACCCACTAATTTTAATATTTATAACCTAACAAACTTAAACTAACTATGCACTTATAGGCAGTGTACCTAGTCGGATTACAGTATAGCTTGGGTAAGTCGGGTGTCGATCACAGGGAACGGTGCTACTAATTAATTTACTTACTATTAAATTAACCTAATGATGTGCACAAATAGTACCCACTAATTTTTATATTTATAACCTAACAAACTTAGACTAACTATGCACTAATAGGCAGTGTACCTAGTCAGATAACAGTATAGCTTAGGTAAGTCGGGTGTCGATCACAGGGAACGATGGTGAATTAATTTAAAATATTTGATTATAGGTTACAGGTCACACGAAAATAATAAAGAAAATGGTTTAATAAATCTCAAACTTGCAATTAACAACTCTCGATAAACTAACAGGAAAACAAATCTCTTCAGGTACTTTGGTTTAGATAAATTACACCTTAAAAACATAGACAATTGCATACACAAATTCATTTATTCATGTTCACCGATTCCTAAAATGATTAGATTTGCGTTCACTATAACTAATCCTTTAGCAAACAAGTCAATTTAAACAGTGATCACTTGATTAAACTAACATGCTTCCTAGTGTTCAGTTCGTATCAAGCAAGACTTGTAAATATAGTTAATCGAATTACTAATTCAATTTAACCTCTTGTTGATGGTCATCAAACAAGGCTCACACATTAACTTACTTATTCCTAAGTTAATCCTAGTTTAACATTCGTTATTCCTAGACTTATAATCTCGATGGTCATCAAAATCATAAGAGACAAGCAATCAAGCAAATGTTCATACAACTCAATTCACTTAACAATTAACAGCAAATAATCATCATTAATACGTAAGGATCTTTTAACAAGCTTGGCAAGATAAATTAAACATAAATAAACACTTCAATATAGCAATTAGTCTAATAATCAAAGCTTCATTCAATCATAAACACAAGTAAAAGATTTTTACACCCAAATCAGAAAATAAATACAGAATAGTAACTCAATGGAATGCTAAACATGGTCACGTTAGCAACCCATATGATTACCGACACGTATCCGCTCTCCAACCCTTCCGATCTCTGCTCCCATTAGCTTAACGGCCTTCCAGCCGCCTTCTAGACCCTCAAAACGGCTTAACAGAAGTTTAATATCGACTCAATTAAGTTGGGAGTCGAATCCCCCTTTCTGGTTAGCAGAAAATCGACTTTTATAACCTTTGTAGCCGACTTACGTATGTTGGGCGTAAGTCGGATTACGCTGGGCGTACTAAGGATTTCTACGCAATTGAGTTTATCCGGTGCCAGTCATTACACGGGGCGCACCCTTAAGTTACGCTGGGCGTAATTCAATTTGCTCGCTACGCTTAGCGTAGAAGTGTATTACGCGGGGCGTAATAGTTCCTCCAACATTTTTAATTACTTTTAGCTTCTAAGCCCGATTTCCACTTCAGTCTTTTCTTTTGTGCTTTATCGTCAACGAATAACTGCAAATCATAATTCAAAGCATTATGAGTACTTTTTAGTTCTAAAAGAGTATAATAAAGGCCAAAATATTAAGATATAATGCATAAAAATATATATAAAAATACACATATCAAAATACCCCACACTTAGCCTTTGCTTGCCCCCAAGCAAATTTTCTTTTATTTTACCAATATCGCATGAAACAATCCATTTAAAACTCAGCCATTATGTCAAGACCGCAACACATGCATTTGTGTCTAAAATTTTCCTAAAGTACCCCCCATACTTTAAATACTCACAATCTTCATAAACACTTGCCCACTTTTTCCGAACAATGCTCATTTTATGCAACCCTCCGAATCCATCCGCAGAAAACCTCCTTATCCTCCAGGTATTTTTAATTGAGCAACCTAAGCATACATAATCTAGAATTACAATTTTTCGATACCACTATGGAGCTCTTTTGGAATTCTTCAATTCTTTGACATTTGATCTTTGATTTCTTTGAATTCACCACCTTTGTTGATTTGATTTCTGGTATCTTCAACTTTTTGAAATTTCTTGGAATTTTGATCTTTTGATCTTCACTTTATTTGCTCCAAAATTCTTCAAACTTTTTCTCGTAATTCTCTCTCTCTCTCTCTCTCTCTCTCTCTCTCTCTCTCTCTCTCTTTTTAACATGTACCTCTCTTTTTTCACTCAAAACCTACATGCTCAACCTTTGTTGGTTAATGGTAATAATTTTCCTGGATACATTTCAGGTTTAGGCTGCTAAACATATTTCATCCCTCAAACCAAGCGGGGTTATGTTTTTGTTCCGTGATTTCACTAAAATAAGGGAGGCCACAAATGCACTATAACATATATTGGCTCAACTAAACATTTGAGCTCTCATGGGATCATGTGACAACCCGAAAAACTTCTCGCATGCACTCTTCAATTCTTTCCAATATTAGACTTATTTTACTATATAGTAGTACCCTTTAGAGTCTAATGAAGCGTTCTAAATGCGATATAATTAAGGTAGGAGTGTTAAAAAGGGTTAACTCGAAGTGTAGGAATCAAAACCGGGCCAAACACTCCAACACATGGAGTGTGCGGCCACACACTCTTGTTTGCGGCCTCACACCTTCCCAACCGCACACTCCACCTATATATGCCACACTTAGATCATTCTTGAACACTTCCTTCACTTCTTCAAGCATAGAACACGAAAATCCTCTCAAGTATCATCCATTCTCCTTGAAGATCTTCATAAAAGGTACCAAGAACACCAAGAACACCAAGATCATCATCTGGCCGCACACATGGCAGCACACACCATCTGGCAGCACACATGGCGACACACATGTGCTGGCAGCACACTAGGCCGCACACCTGGCCGCACACACACATATAGTGTGTATTTTGGCCATACACCCTCTTGTACAGCCTTATAAACCCTCATACAATCATTTATGATTATAACACTTCATTATAAGTGTTTACTAGTCCCTAAGGTGGTCCCAAAATCATCAATTAGTTGTTCATAACACTAATTAAATCCATATATGTGCCTATATATGCTAAATAGGATTCACGCGTGTACTCAAGTCACCACTTGGCACCTAGCGTCTAATCCAACATTGTCATTAGAACCACTCACTACAGGTGAGTTTATACCCCTTTAATTAACCTTTGAAATACTTTTAAATGTTTTTAATACTTTTATGGGGGGGAATACAAGTTGAATACTTATAGTTAATACATCAATCACATGTGATTAAGAACTAGAAAACCAATGATTTTATCACTGTTCAAACTGTTTATCAAACTACTTTACTTCAAAATGTTTTACAAACTCTTTTACATATCAAATACTTTTATTTAAACTTTGTTATACTTCTTATAAATTGCATGCCCATATATGTATAGATATATAAGCAATGTTTAAAGGGCTTAGGAAGGCCATCCGCCCTATTTCCTTTTTCTCGATTTGGATGTGGTCTGGTGGGATTTCGGTTAGCCGTCCGAAGTTCATTTCAATATTAATTATATATCAAATTTACATATATATACATAAAAGTACTTCCATATTCATGTGTATTAGTCACATCATTAATAAGTTACCATCGGGGTAACATAGGATCATACTACTACAATTTCTAGATCAATGAGTCAGTTCATTCATGAGTTAATACTTATTACTAAGAGTACATATACAACTATACTAGGACAAGAACATATACAACGATACTAGGACAAGTAACATTACATTACATATACATGAATACGTTAACAATTGTCATCCACTATATGGGAGCATGCCTTAATTGTCATGACCCAAGTTGTAGCCAGAGTCTCTTGAAGGGAGAGCGTGAGTTTGCGTATATATCTATACTGGATTGACTATCCTACACCTTGCTGCTAGCTACAGCCGGACCGGCAGGTCTGCGGGTGCCAAACGTCATACCTTATTTTTCGACTATACGTTGTCGTTAAATATCACAAGTAAGCTCAAGGATGTATGGTCAGTCTTGGGAATGGCATAGCCTGATCAACTATGCTGGTCCGAGGAGTGATTAGCATATGCCCTAGAATGGTTGTGATATGTTAACAAGTCTAAAAACTTACCAACAATACCACAAGAAGATCAGTAGAACCTAACCTTAAAATACTAT
This sequence comes from Lactuca sativa, assembly GCF_002870075.4. NCBI lineage: Eukaryota > Viridiplantae > Streptophyta > Magnoliopsida > Asterales > Asteraceae > Lactuca > Lactuca sativa. The sequence continues at coordinate 148,138,461 of NC_056631.2, forward strand.
AGGTGTATTTTGTACTACTAGCTACGCATATACTATATTCTCATACCTCTCTTCTCGCATAGATATCATGGCTGGATTCCATCACGGCGACCCATACTTTCCAGATGAAGGCAATGCAGGCTGGATCGAAGAAGAAGAGCCTGAAGATGAGCATCCAATCCCTTTGGATGATCACCTCGTAGAAGGCTTTTCTGATGGATCCGACTCAGAGCCTGAAGTCAACAATCTACCTCCCATAGGTCAAGCCCCAAACAACGATCCCCGACCAGCATTTCCAGGTCCCATTCCCTTGTGGGTGAAAAAACTTGAATCGCTGGAGCGAAGAATAGGGTCAACCTTTACCTTACTTTGGGGACCGAAGCTTTTACAACGTTAGCGAAGGTGGTTCTGCGGATAGAGCTCTGCCTGTCATGGTGCGTAGAATTGCTCGAAATGTCGAGCAAGGTCGAGCAGCCATCGACCGAGTCATGGAAATTGATGCCAACTCAGGCGTTAATACCGTCCGCATTCGACACCTAGAAGAAGCACTCGAAGGGACGAGGAGAACCAATGACGCACTGCGACAACAAATAACCACCGAAGTCGCAGAACTTCGAGTTCGCCAAAGAGCTCACGAACGACACCTCCGAGAAGTGGTTCGCAAACTGGCAGATATGAGGATTCGCCCTAGGAATTCTTGTCTTCGTTAGAAGATGTCTAGTACATCTTTGTCTTTTGATTTAGGAATAGCCTTTAGTATCTGGACTTTTGGTAACGCTTGTCTGTAAAATATTTCTAACTCTCAGTACACTAACTAGGAATCTAGTAACTGTCAAACTTTTCCGTATGGTATGATGTAAGACCTACTGTTAGGTCAAATTTTCCCCGGAACCCATTACATCAATAATACCAGTAATATTGACAGCTAACTAATCTGTGAGAAAATCTTTGCACTTGCGTTTTCCTACTACTCTTCCTTATTGTGAATTCAATTCGTACACTCATTCAACTGTTGGACTATGGCTATTTAGTCCATGTGTCACTCTCAACTTGCTTACAATTGATTCTTACCATTGTATATGTCTTTATAAACTTATAGCTGAAAGATGCCTCCTCGCAAATCTCCCCGGAATAACCCTGCACCTCCACCACCTCCTCCTCCGGTCATCGATACTGCAACCCTGAATGCTGCAGTAGCTGCAGCAGTGGCAACTGCCATGGCTCAATATCACTCAACTAACAACAGCCAAGGTGGAACCCCTGTTGAATCTACTCATGCTGAGATCCATGTGCGCACGAGAGAATGCTCCTACAAGGATTTCACCAACTGTAAGCCAAAGTCCTTTTATGGAACCGGCGGAGTCATCGCCCTCTCGCTATGGTTCGAGAATACTGAATCGGTCTTCGAAATTTGTTCATGCCCTACGGCGAGCAAGGTTAAATATGCCGCCTGCACCTTTGAAGGAAAAGCTATGACGTGGTGGAACGGCCATGTTAAAGCTCTAACTCTCGTCGGAGCCAACGACATGGGCTGGGAAACAATGAAAGACCTGATGATAGAGGAGTATTGCCCGAGGGGCGAAATCTAGAAATTGGAACAGGAACTTTGGAGCCTGACCATGAAGGGCACCGACGTGGTCGCTTATACCGCCAGATTTAGCGAACTGGTGGCTCTCTGCCCCAATATGGTTCCCACTGAAGGGAAGAAGATCGAGAGGTACATCTGGGGGTTGGTGCCTCCATATCAAGGAAATATTCTATCATCAAACCCCGCTACTTTCGACAGTGCCAAGCGGCTGGCACAACAACTCATTGACCATGGAGTCAAAACCCCTGCAACCACAACAACCCTAGCCTTCTCAGAACCCTCCAAACCCACTGACACAAAGCGGAAACTCTGGGATGAAAGGAAGAAGACGAAACGAGCTGCCAAAAAGCAGCAAATTGTGGTAGTGCATGCCGCAATAACGCCTGATGCTGCTGCTGCTACTGCTCCGGTGGGACAGTGCTGGAAGTTTGCCCAAGTGCAACAAATGCAACTACCACCACAATGGCCCCTGCCATGAAATGCAGTGCTCTAACTGCCACAGGAAAGGACACACAGTCCGTTTCTGTATATCTCCGGCGAGACCGATCGCCCAAGTCCCCGACTCTGGCGTGAGCCCGACCTGCTATGGATGTGGCGAAGCAGGCCACTATAAGAGGGACTGCCCCAAAGCAAAGAATGCTGGTGGAGCAGGAAGGGTACTAGCTATAGGCCACAGGGAAGCAGTTGCTGACCCGACAGTGGTGACTCGTATGTTCCTCCTCGATAACTCCTATGCATGCATTCTATTCGATAGTGGAGCAGAGTGAAGCTTCGTGAACCATAAATTTGCTCACATACTTAAACATCAACCACACACACTTAAAGAACAATTCACGGTAGAAATGGCTAATGGGAAAACTGAAAGCACCAAGAGCATATACTTAGGTTGCACCTTAACTCTAGATAACCATTCATTTCCAATCGACCTCATGCCGGTTTCCATTAAAAGTTTCGACGTTATCATCGGCATGGATTGGTTGAGTCTTCATCGCGCCGACATCATGTGCTTCGAGAAAGCAATCCGTCTAAACCTCCCATCTAGCGAAACTCTTATCGTCTACGGCGACAAACCCAGTACAAGTCTTCGTATTATCTCCAGTATCCACGCACAGAAATACCTACGTAAGGAATATCGCGCATTCCTTGCTCACATTATCGATACAAGCCTAGAAACGAAACAACTAAAGAACATCCCAGTAGTGAGCGACTTCCCCGCCATTTACCCAGAAGAACTACCAGGTTTACTTCCGCAACGACAGGTCGAGTTCAGAATCGACTTAGTTCCAGGAGCTACCCCGGTAGCCAAGTCGCCCTACCGATTAGCACCAGCAGAGATGCATGAATTATCTGGTCAGCTTAACGAACTGCTCAGCAAGGGCTTCATAAGACCAAGCTTCTCGCCTTGGGGAGCACCAGTCTTGTTTGTTAAGAAGAAAGACGGATCATTCCGTATGTGTATCGACTATACGGAACTCAACAAACTGACGGTCAAAAATCGTTACCCTTTGCCTCGCATAGACGATCTATTTGACCAACTGCAAGGGGAGAACTACTTTTCCAAAATTGATCTGAGATCCGGATATCACTAGTTACGAATACTAGAGGAGGATGTTCCAAGGACAGCCTTCCGGACTCGTTACGGACACTACGAGTTCGTGGTGATGCCATTCGGACTGACCAATGTGCCCGCAGTCTTCATGGATCTGATGAATCGAGTATGCCGACCTTACTTGGATCAGTTCGTAATTGTTTTCATCGATGACATTCTGATATACTCCCAGAGTAAGGAAGAGCATGGCAATCACCTACGACAAGTTTTAAGAACTTTACGAACGGAGAAGCTCTATGCGAAGTTCTCAAAATGTGAATTTTGGATCCGAAGAGTCGAATTCTTAGGAAATGTGGTAAGCGAAGAGGGAATCCACGTGGACCCATCCAAAATTAAGGCTATTGAGAACTGGTCAGCACCAAAGACGCCTACATAAATTCGTCAATTTCTAGGTCTTGCTGGCTACTACCACAGATTCATACAGAACTTCTCCAGTATTGCGAAACCTCTTACAACACTGACCCAGAAGGGCGTGGCCTTTGACTGGGAAGAGAAACAAGAGAGAGCATTTCAAACGCTCAAACGATATTTGTACACCGCACCAATACTATCCCTACCCGAAGGGATAGAAGACTTCGTAATCTATTGCGATGCGTCAAACCAAGGGCTCGGTTGTGTCCTGATGCAACGGGGTAAGGTCATCGCCTATGCCTCGAGACAACTAAAGACGCATGAAGTCAACTACACCACACATGATCTTGAGCTGGGGGTAGTTGTGTTTGCCCTGAAGATCTGGAGACATTACTTGTATGGCACAAAAAGCACTATTTTTACTGACCACAAGAGTTTACAACACATATTCGATCAGAAGGAGCTCAACATGAGACAACGATGGTGGTTCGAGCTACTCAATGAATACGAATGCGACATTCGTTATCATCCGGGTAAAGCCAACGTAGTAGCGGACGCTCTAAGTCGGAAGGAATATTCTGGTCGAAGACTCAAGTCGTTGACAATGACTATCCATTCACACTTGTCTAAACAAATTCTGGCGGCTCAACTTGAATCTATGAAACCTGAACATGTGGCGAGTGAATCCCTCAGAGGAATGGATAAGAACTTAGAAGCCAAGAGTGGCGGAGCCCTATATTTCATGAACCGGATCTGGACCCCGAAGCACGGTGGTTTCCGAGACTTGTTCATGACCGAGGCGCACAACACTCGGTATTCCGTCCACCCAGGTTCAGATAAGATGTATCTGGATCTTAAAAAGCTATACTGGTGGCCTAATATGAAAGCAGAGATTGCTACCTTCGTAAGTAAATGCCTTACTTGCACAAAGGTCAAGGTCGAGTACCAGAAACCCTCTGGTTTACTGAAACAACCAGAGATCCCAGAATGGAAGTGGGAGCGGATCACTATGGATTTCATAACCAAGTTGCCCTAGACAATGGGTGGACTTGATACCATATGGGTCATCGTCGATAGATTGACCAAGTCTGCACACTTCCTGCCTATCAAAGAAACTGACAAGATGGAGAAACTTACGAGAACATACATTAGGGAAATCGTGCGACTACATGGTGTTCCTATATCCATTATCTCCGATAGAGATAGTAGGTTCACCTCAAGATTCTGGCAATCGTTGCAACATTCCCTAGGGACAAGGCTAGACATGAGCACAGCCTACCATCCACAGACCGACGGACAAAGTGAGAGGACCATCCAAACACTAGAAGATATGTTGAGAGCCTGTGTGATTGACTTTGGAAAGGCATGGGACACTCATTTACCCCTTGTCGAGTTTTCCTATAATAACAGTTATCACACGAGCATCAAGGTTGTTCCATTTGAAGCCCTCTACAGCCGAAAGTACAGATCCCCTCTGCGCTGGGCTGAGGTGGGTGATACCCAACTTGCTAGGGGGAAAACTTCGGATAGTTCTCTCACAGGTCCGGAAATCATTCGGGAAACGACAGAGAAAATCGTACAGATCCGTGAACGATTGAAAGCCTCTAGAGACCGACAGAAGAGCTACGCTGATAAACGAAGAAAACCTTTGGAATTTTAGGTGGGAGACCGAGTCCTTCTCAAGGTCTCACCCTGGAAGGGCTTGATACGCTTCGGAAAGCGTGGAAAGCTAAATCCAAGGTACATTGGGCCTTTCGAGATTCTTGCAAGAATCGACGCAGTGGCTTAGAAACTCAATCTACCGAACGAACTTCGTAACATACATTCTACATTCCACGTTTCCAATTTGAAAAAGTGTCTATCCGACGAGACTCTTGTAGTCCCACTCGACGAGATCGAGATCAACGAGAGCCTCAACTTCGTGGAAGAACCCGTAGAAGTCATGGACCGTGAGGTCATGCAGACGAAGCAAAGCCGTATCCCGATTGTGAAGGTTCGTTGGAACGCCAAGCGCGGGCCGGAATTCACTTGGGAACGCGAGGATCAGATGAAACTGAAATATCCTCATCTTTTTACTTAGTTATTTGTAATAAGCTAGTAACTTAAACTCAAATTTCGGGACAAAATTCCCTTAACAGGGGGATGATGTGACAACCCGAAAAACTTCTCGCATGCACTCTTCAATTCTTTCCATTATTAGACTTATTTTACTATATAGTAGTACCCTTTAGAGTCTAATGAAGCGTTCTAAATGCGATATAATTAAGGTACGAGTGTTAAAAAGGGTTAACTCGAAGTGTAGGAATCAAAACCGGGCCAAACACTCCAACACATGGAGTATGCGGCCACATACTTGAGTGTGCAGCCACACACTCTTGTTTGTGGCCTCACACCTTCCCAACTGCACACTCCACCTATATATGCCACACTTAGATCATTCTTGAACACTTCCTTCACTTCTTCAAGCATAGAAAACGAAAATCCTCTCAAGTATCATCCATTCTCCTTGAAGATCTTCATAAAAGGTACCAAGAACACCAAGATCATCATCTGGCCGCACACATGGCAGCACACACCATCTGGCAGCACACATGGCCGCACACATGTGTTGGCAGCACACTAGGCCACACACCTGGCCGCACACACACATATAGTGTGTATTTTGGCCATACACCCTCTTGTATAGCCTTATAAAACCTCATACAATCATTTATGATTATAACACTTCATTATAAGTGTTTCCTAGTCCCTAAGGTGGTCCCAAAATCATCAATTAGTTGTTCATAACACTAATTAAATCCATATATGTGCCTATATATGCTAAATAGGATTCGCGCGTGTACTCAAGTCACCACTTGGCACCTAGCGTCTAATCCAACATTGTTATCAGAACCACTCACTACAGGTGAGTTTATACCCGTTTAATTAACCTTTGAAATACTTTTAAATATTTTTAATACTTTTATGGGGGAAATACAAGTTGAATACTTATAGTTATTACATCAATCACATGTGATTAATATCTAGAAAACCAATGATTTTATCACTGTTCAAACTGTTTATCAAACTACTTTACTTCAAAATGTTTTACAAACTCTTTTACTTATCAAATACTTTTATTTAAACTTTGTTATACTTCTTGTAAATTGCATGCCCATATATGTATAGATATATAAGCAATGTTTAAAGGGCTTAGGAAGGCCATCCGCCCTATTTCCTTTTTCTCGATTTGGATGTGGTCTGGTGGGATTTCGGGTAGCCGTCCGAAGGTCGTTTCAATATTAATTATATATCAAATGTACGTATATAGACATAAAAGTACTTCCATATTCATGCGTATTAGTCACATCATTAATAAGTTACCATCAGGGTAACACAGGATCATACTACTACAATTTCTAGATCAATGAGTCAGTTCATTCATGAGTCAATACTTATTACTAAGAGTACATATACAACTATACTAGGACGAGAACATATAACGATACTAGGACAAGTAACATTACATTACATATACATGAATACGTTAACAATTGTGATCCACTGTATGGGAGCATGCCTTAATTGTCATGACCCGAGTTGTAGCTAGAGTCTCTTGAAGGGAGAGCGTAAGTTTGCATATAGATCTATACTGGATTGACTATCCTACACCTTGCTGCTAGCTACAGCCGGACCGGCAGGTCTGCGGGTGCCAAACGTCATACCTTATTTTTCGACTATAAGTTGTCGTTATTAGAAGTCTATAGTATGGTGCAATTTATCACATGATACCTTAATATAAATCCGGTTTAAGATAGTTAGAACAGCAGTAGTTCCTATCATACAACACTACAGTACTACAATAATTTACCCATTACGTATATTTAGTGATTATTTCACTTAAACGCTAATGTACAAACTATATTTTGTTAAATGATAGTTACACTTGGGAAATTACACACTTTTACAACAAACGAGCATACAAAACAGTTAAGCCTTGGTAAAAGGCTACTTTAATAGAAAATATAGGTTTTTCTGAGAGATTCAAACTTTTTCAAACACTTACAAACATTTACATACATTTTACAAATTTACACTTGAGACATGTTCAAACGTCTTGATAACAAACACCGACACTAAAATACTTATGAACTCACCAGCTTAATGCTGATAAACTCTTTCAAAATAACTTGTATTCTCAGGTCATCAGTAGACAGGTACCGGGGCCAGCTTTTGAGAAGATGGAGCGCATCCAAGACTCATCTTATTATTTTGATTTACATTATATTTTTGGTGTCTATAACTGTACAGAACACGCTTGTATTAAAATTATATATTTAATGCAATGGATGATGTTGTTTGCTTATTTACTTTTACTGCGTTGTGATACTTTACATGACGTCCTCCGCGCCAGAACGTTTCCGCCGTTCTTGGTTTTGGGGTGTGACAGATCATTTCATACAATATTAGCAAAATTTAAATTATCACTAGATTTTTCTAAATTAAACTATTATTTCAAGTTTTTAAAATTTTAAATTTCCTAAATCTAGCAATTTCCTAACTATTATTTCATTTTTCTCTTTTAATTTTAATTTACTTTTACCGACCCCCTACCCCACACTTATTTCATACAATGCCCTCATTGTATGCTAAAATGAATTAAGAACATAAAAAGGGAGAAAAAGGAACAGACTCCCCTAGGTAGTTGTGGCGAGATCAAATGAGGCTGCTACAAGTTGCTTCAAATATTGCTGAAAGACTGAAAACTGGAACTGCTGCTTCTGAATTTGCCGAAAAATAAAATCAAGACGGCCGACTTAAAAAATGTGGTGCAAAAGATTGCAAACAAATGCAATGTATAGTAACCATGACGTGGGAAAGTGTCGACCACGTCGTCTCGTCACTACTAGAAAAACAGCCTTTTACGACGCTCATTGCGTGTCGTAAAAGGCTCAGACGACGCGCAAATGCGCGTCAAGGAAGGCCCTATCATAAAGGAAAACGACGCGCTTTTGCGCGTCGTCTATAGACGGCGCGCATTTACGACGCTCATTTATGACGCGCGTTTACGACATGCAATGAGTATCAAGAAAGGCCCTGTCATAAAGGAGGACGAGACTCATTCGCGTGTCGTAACCTTACGACGCGCATGTTAATGACACACAATGGGTATCAAGAAAGCCCCTGTCAAGAAAGGCCATGTCATAAATGAAGATGACACATATTTTTGCGTATCATAATTTTAAATGTTTAAAAAAATATTATTTATAGATTTACTAATTTTCAAATTAAATAATACATTAAATATCTCATAATACAAAATAAAATACCATAAATAACAAAGATAATTCATTTCACTAATATGTCAAATACAAATAATTATTCCAATAGTGAGTAAATGTTATAAAAAAAGGAACTCATTTATATACAATTGCATTCTAGCTTAATATGTGCCAACAACTCTCTGTGTGTTTACTTTTGCTTGAGTCTCGTTTCCTCCAAAGCTTCTAGCCATGCCAAAATATGATCTCTTAGGGTTCTTGTCCAAATCAAGTAAAACATTGCTAGCTTAAATTCATCAAGTCCTTGGCGTGAAGTCTTAGATAGAAGCTTAACTACAATCTCCAATCCTTCTAGCAGACCTTAAAGATCATTATCGGCCATGTAGCAGGATCAACCTGCAATCTCTTATTACTTGCAGCATCTTCTGCCTGTTTGACCAAGGCTGTACCTTCAGCAGCAACATGCTGCATTGCGTCAAAAAGATAAAAACATATGATCACAAATACAAATAACTGCATTCTACTTTAAAAAAAAAATAGAATCCAACTCCTAAATCACAAACCTTTTTAAACATACTAGAGATAGGATCTAATCCATGGGGTATTTTTGGAAAATAGTCTAAACATTCTTGACAGATCATCAACCTGAAAGTGAAGGGTAGAAAGGGAATTGAAGCTTGGTGATGCTCATGCTGGACTTCAAACGCCAAGCCAGGTAGGTGATGCTCATGCTGGCAATTGAAGCTTGGAATTGCTTTTCCAACTGTACGTACACATACACATGAGATGAGAATAAGAAACTATTGTATTTGATTAGGTTTAGCTAATAATAAGCTAAGGAAGGGGAATGTGCTAAGAAGTTATTATGTATAGAATGAGAAAGAATAATAACCAAAAATCCTGTCTTAGACTTATTAGCTTTTCACCTATTTGTCTTTCTTCCTAAAAATATTCATTTCATCTGAATAAATATTCTGAAACTTGGTTTATTGAAAGCAAGTATTAAATGGTCATGGTCATGGTCATGGTCATGGTCATGGTCATGTAATGTAGTAGTAGTCTTATTCAGTCTGGAAAATTGCAAATTTTGTCCCACTGCCACCCAGTCGAAGAGTAAAGACATAAATGCCCTTCCTCATAAAGCTTGTGTTATTATGATTATGCTTAAAGTAAAAGACAGAACAGAAAGAATGGGAATGGAGGTTGAGTACCTTATGAAGTAATAGTAGAAGAAATCAGCATAAAGAGCTGTTCATATTAAGCCAGAGAAACAGGCTGAAAACAAACAAAACAAAAGTCAAATGAAATACATGTATAGACAATAAGAATAAGAGAAAGGCTTTAACTTACATATCCATCCATTGAAACGGGGCTGTGTGAGATACCGACAAATCCAGTTGAGAATATACAATGCATGGTATGCCCTAACAATACAATGCAAACAAACAAATTTTCATTCATATCATCCTATTTTCTAAATGATTATTATACTATTTTTCATCATTTAAGAAACCATTTTTCATGGTTATCCAGCTTCATAATGATATCATGCCAAAATATAGAAGGGAGAATACCCAAGAAAGAAAACATATTGACCGGTCAAATTGTCAACATTTCCACTTTGCTGTAGCAGAACCAACTGTGGGAGAATAGCAATAGCTTCCAAATAGATAGAAAATGCCCAACATATCTGCACATTCCTAATAATATTAAAACTATACAACCTTATCTGTTGCTACATTTTTATATCTTTATAACACTCCAATTAAGCTAAGCTTTTTTTTTGAGGAGGGCATTCAGGTCTTTTGGACAAGATCCAGTCCATGTTCCTCTCATATTTTCTTAATAATTAATATAACTGCGCTTATTCTCATATATAATTTTTTAATGATTAATTGATTATAACATGTTTCAGCACAAAGACAATGAATTAACTTAACTGTAGTATGCTTATAATTCTAGCACAAGGTGAAATCTTTATAACATTGGGTGGGTCCACACTGATATTCAAACATAAAACAAGAGCAACACATCCTGTTTTCTTCTGCAGTTAAAAAAAACATCATTTTAGAGCTAACTATAAAGAACTACACTACCAACTGACCAATTTTGATATACATTTACAAGTTACCAATTTCAACCTATAATCCAACTGACCAATTTTGCTATACATTTACGAGTTACCTATTTCTACCTAATATTCAACGCGACCATTGTTCAATCGACAGAAAATTGTTCATAATATATTACAAAGTTTAAGTTTTTCATAATGATAAAATAGATTATTCCACTATGAAGTATAACTCTTGTATTCTGTAAGTCAAATTTAAAATTATTTCCATATATTTTTATCATTTCTATCAGTTTGTGATGCCTACCATATATTAACATGCATGGTGTAAGTTTAATCAGCAAGCAAAGATAAATTTCCTAAAATAATGAGACAAAAAACAATATATACATATGATCATCATAAATTAAAAACAATAAATACCTTCTGCCATATATGAAAGAGAACAAGATAAACAAGATAAGTATCGCCACTTTCCGTTGCCTTAGTGAGGGCTGTATCTTCTTCCCCAATGCCTAGTAACAGAGGAACCTGGAAAAGTGATATTCAATTATATTATATACTATATCATTCATTCAATTTTGCATATATTGAATTTTTCAACTTCATATATAAGTAATAAACCCTAAACCTGCTTTGAGGAGAGAGGTTCATGTTCAACAAGCATAGCAGCTAATTTTCTCCTGCTAGTCTGATCTGCATGAGTAGCAACAGCAGCATAAGAAATGCTTCTGCACAATTTTAACTGAAAAATCCCAAAAAAGTTAGCCATTGACATTTTTTAGTGTACTTTAATCCTATAAAATTTTGAACAAACCTTATCAAGTAAAATTTCAAGGAAAGTAGCATCAGGAACTGTTGATGATACTGAGACATTTTTTAGTGTACTCAGAATCCCAGATTCCATTCCATCATTCCACTGTTCAAAAACATGGAAAACCTAACAACACATGAAACAAAAAATGTTATTGGATTAAATAGATAAAATTAAAAAGATTCCAATTTGTGACACTCACTGTTTTAGCTGCTTGTGATGGCAAAATTGTGGATGATAATTTTAGCAATGATTGAAGGTAGCCAAGGAAAGAACGATTTTCAGCTACTCTAAATTCAGTAATAAAGAAATAATGAAGGCCAGGGTAAACATTGCATAACATCTTGCTAAGAGGACTATTAGTCAAACGTTGGTCAACTGTTGACTTTAATTGTTCCATTGACCCGGTGGAATCATGACAAAATACTTCAATCAACTTACTTAATCCATATACTAAGGAGAACAAGTTGGAGGTGATCAATAACAGAAAAGGGCCTGCACGAAAGTGAAAATGGTATTTGAATTTGAGGGAGGGGTAGTTTAGTAATTAAGAAAGAGAAAGAGTAGTGAACCAGCCTTTGGGAAACTTGCAGTGAGGGGGACTGTAAAACTATCTCAAATTACATGGATGACATGCTTGATGGATCCCACTTCTGACTATTATGCATGTATATGTTTTTCACATATCTATATATGTATATGCATGTACACATCTATATTCACACGTATTCACATATATGTATCTGTATACTACTCTGTTTTGACTTGGAAGAATACTAAACAATTCTAAACAATTTTTAGTTATACAGAAAGATCACATATGATATAGTAGCCTGAAATGGAAGGTACGGTACGTGGTTTCACGAGCAACTAAAGATATGTCGGGCATTCTTAGTTATACTTATCTACACTTCTGTGGAGAAAGTCAGTTTAAGCCCCTGTGCACCTGCATTGAATATCCTAGTGAATTACTCATGTTTCAAAAGAATAATTGAATGGAATAAATGATCATTACATAATATCTGCATGTGTTTCTTGTTGTTTCATATCACCAATTGTTCTGATGATATAAAACAGAGTCACATGGTGTACCTTAAAGAGATTTAGTTCTAGTAAATTACTGAAGGTTCAAATATCACCCATCCATACCATATACAAACGGATGCAAAATGAATGACATTTACAGTTGCTAAAACTTTCCGCTCTGAGACTAACGCACTACTATAATCAATAGCATAGGAGAAAATTTATACCGACCATTTATCTTCTTAAAAATATCTCAGTTAGTTCCAAAAAACTATATTCTCGTCTCTCTTAAATACTTAATAATCAATTAGGTAAAGCAACAGAAACCGTAACGAATTAAACGCAAATTAAACAATTCCGTAATTGAAATCAAGGAAACAGGGAAATCTCAACCGTATTCTCTGCATCTTACGTAAAAGCACTACAAACATTGAACACAGAATCGTTGATCAATATCAATAATTAATGTATTGAGATGTTATTAATCTAGAAAATCGACATAAACAAGGAGCAAAACTGATATGAATTGGAAAATTGAAGATTTTATAGTGCCTTATATGTATGTTACGAGCCCTTTCGCATGCGATGATCCAGCACAACAAAAAAAAGTCTCCAAAAGCACAAAAAATAATCGAACCCCAATAGAAAATCAGAAATTGGAATCTTTACCATCCCCTTTCTCATGCGATGATCCAGCACAACCCATACTGAAAACTCTGGTAATCTCCCTGTAAACATCTCCATCGAGTAACGTTATATCGATATTGGTATAGTTTCCTAAGATAAGAATAAGAAGATCCCAAAAACGATTTTATTCAAAATCTCGAGAATAGTCTGGGTCTACGATAAAGAAGCTATACATTGAAAACTAATGAATGATTACTGGATAAAAGGAGACATATTAGGAGGAAAAAGTTAAACCTTCACATAGGAGATGAGAGAAAGCAAAACCAATTACCTTTTGAACATCATTTAGGGATTCGTCTACCGAGTCCGACCTATCGTCTTCTTCTTTGTAAGATCGAAAAATGTTAGATGAGATGGAGGTGGGATTAGAAGCGAATCTAAGGGATTGAACCCACCCAGTGCCATTTTCCTTCCCCTAAACCACCGTCGCTCGTAAGCATAGATCCCAAGGCGAGGAATCCCCAACGCTCCATGCACCAACGAAAGCAAGATCAATTCTCGTATGAGGACGAAGCCCTAGGGTTTTTTCGAAGAAAGTGGAGACGGCGGAATCGAGATCAAAGTTGTGCGATTTGAGGAAGAAGGAGGCTTCTTCTTTGCTAGCAGAAGTAATATCTGAGAACGCTGCGATCATTTCTTGGTGGCAATTAATCTAATTTTGACTTTCAATCTTCAGTGAATTTACTAGTGGTGGTAGCTTTCTAGCTAGCTTTGAGTTTTTCTTCTAACTGAGAGAAATTGAACACGAGTGCAGGTGGGGCCCAGACGTTAGGGCTTGCTGACTCACTCCAGCCACGCTCAATAGCCAATGAGATCAATGGAGACGAAGAGAAAGCACGCAAGAAAGCATCACTCCCCATGTGAAGATCAAGAAATAGCGATTTCAACAGTGTGAAGTTCTTTATGCCAAGCTGGCGGTTGAGCAGCCGTATAGCGGTGTCGAAGTTTTTGGCCACCGCATGTTCAGCCGCAAGAGATGATTTCTGTACCCTAGCACGTCCTAGAGAGAAGGGAGGTGGTAATGTCTTAGGGTTTGTAGAGAGAAGCTCTAGAGCAAAAAGTGAAGAAGCGGGCACTTCAAAATTTTAGAATCGCAAAGGATTTCATTTTCCACCTTTAAAAATGCGCGTTAGATAAAAGAAATATAAAGCGACATTTCTAGAGGACGCGCATTTAAAATAAGTGCCCTCCGTGCTTTTTTTGTTGGACATTAATTAGAAGGCGCACAAAAATGCGTGTCCACTATCCTTCAAATTTTGGAAGGCTGACATTATTTTTAAGATCACACAAAAATGCGTATCGTAAATCGGCGAGTGTCATTGTTTGCGCGTCATTAAAGGGTATTTTTATTGTAGTGCGTCAAGAATGACATCCTCTTCTCTCGCGATGAAAAATCTTCCACAACATAGGAAAGTGTCAACCATGTCATGGCAGCCGGGATGATACTTCTTCCTCACGTCGAAATAGAACTCTATGGTGTGGGAACAGCTCATCCATATCATAATAGTCAAAATATCGTAAAAATGCCAATCTTATAAACAATCGCTCACGAAATCAATATGCACCCCACACTTATGAAAATTTGTGGGTCTTGACTATAATCTTCGAACTCTCACACGACTCTCTCTAGCAACAGTCGGACCTAGTTGCTGAACTTACTGCCAGCTTTCTAAGGGCGAAAATTCTGCAGAAATCTAAACAACCAAAGAGCATCAACATGGAAAACAAAAGTAAAACAAACTAAATTAAAGTTTAATTACATACCAAATAAAAATACTAAACTAAAAATAACACAAAAAACACAAAAATAAAAAGGATCACTCATCATCTCCATCATGATGCTGCTGTGTCCCAGATGTACCGACCCCATCATGTTGTGGCTGGAATGGTGGTGGGTAGGGAACCGAATACTGAAACCCCTGGTGGGCAAAGAATGCGTTCAACGCATCCCCATACCACTGTTGTTGCCTGTCCACATGTGCAACATACTCATTAAGGTTCTGGACCCTCATGTCAAGACGGTCAATGCCCTGAGCTAGGTAGCGCATATCAATATCCGGCTCAGGTCCCTGCTGCGCTCCCGAGGAGCAGGTCTATGCCGCTTGACCCGTCTCGGCTGTGGCTCGGCGGCACCCTCCTCGTCCGCCACATCATCTGCTCGTACTCGCAAGACACCATCTTCGCCTCGCTCCAATACACGCATCGACTCCAACAGCTGAATGCTCATCGGCCTCATATCGTGGAACACCATCGATCTCGTGATCTCATGTGTCAGCAACTGATATGATCGGGCTAACTGCGTGATAAAATGCCCTCCGCAAATCGGGCTATCCTCCCAAAGTCCCCTGGCCCTCCGTCCCAAATATGCAGCTAAAGCAACTAGAAGGTTCAGGTGCCTCCCTGGAGTAACAAGTGCCCATAGGAAATACAAGTCTGTCGAAGGCACTCTCTCACTGTTCTTGTGATGCGTGAGAGTCATGGAAATCAACCGGTGCATAAATATATAGGTAGTAGACCGTATCATCCTACCCTATGCAGTAGATGGCGTATAAACTCCTCCCGTAATCTCGGCCCAAAAAGTGTTCTCGTTATAGTCGTTTGGGCGCTCCGTAAGACAATCAACAAGGAATGCCGGGAAGTGGACACTCCTCGTCTCATCCGTTGTGTAAATACCCACTCGAGTCGCAAGTTCTATGACACTGCATTCCCGACTCACTCCCCCCAGTCTGAAGGCAAAAGCTGTTCTGTCATCGGGTGCCTTCCTAGGATCATAGGAAACTGTAGCGTAGAACTCCAGCAAAAATTCCCGATAAACAGGCTCCTGGATCCTGAACAATCGTGCCCATCCCTGACACACGAACAAATCCACACCACTCGCATCCGAGTGCGTGTATTGCAAAAATTCCTGGATCAGTGCAGCTAGTCCAGTCTGGGTCGCCAAGTCCCAATCAAATGAGGGTGCTATGTCGATCTCCTTGGTGAGCAGCAAACTCAAACTGTTGACATATCGTGCCCGGGTTGCATCGTTCAGCGTTTGCGGAAATTGTAAGAAACGATGATCGGTCACATCCTCGGGTGGGTTAGTCCGTTGAGTTCTTCGGGCCATAATCTGCACAAATAAACACAAACACAAAACCAAACAAAATATAGCAGTATTAACAAATTTTTAAACCAAAAAAATGGTTCTTGGTATGGTCTGTACGCTGGGCGTACATCCAGCGTACGCTGGGCGTACGTCCAGGTTCACGAGTCTGTGTTCGGCTTGTTCTATAATCAATACTCATGATGACAGAGCTTTCAATTTACGTATATACACAGACAGTGTAGTAGAGAAAACGGGACCATATCTAACATATAACTGCAAGGTCCTAGGCAGTAGGAAAAATCGGAACCTCCTTTAAAAATCAATCCACTGTAATCCCTTATCTATTCAAAATTAGTAAACACTTAACAGGGAATCTGCATAGAGCAGTCAAAAATCGAAGTCAATAGGGTTATGCTTGGCGTCCGTCCCTGAGCTTAAATCAATGGGTGTGGGACGGGATTAAGACCAAATTAAGTCCTAGGGTTTAGTTAATTGATAGAAATCGGTCCATTCAAGTGGTAATCAGAACATATATTTGTGAAATCGGCCCTAATTCAAGAACCCTATAAACCCTAGATTTTGAACAAAGGCATTTTTCAGCTTATTCCATTGATTGAAACATAAATCCATAACATTGAGTACCCAAAAAACATACCTGTATGTCGAATTTTACAGGAAAAGACAAAAAATCGAGATTCTTGGAGATAAGTTGCCGTCACAGCGTATGCTTAGGAAAGAATTGTGAAAAAGTAACAAAAAAGTCAAGGGTCAAAAGATATAACCTGGTTGCTAATTTACGCTGGGCGTAACCCCAGCTCCATGAAAAGTCCATCCGCGATCCGGGGTTTATTACGCTTGGCGTAAGTAAACTTACGTTGGGCGCAATTTTAAATGAAAAATTTTCCTTTTCTTTTAGTTAAACTTTATGTCCTTTTCTTTTAACTATTTAATTAAGGGACTCTACAACTTAATTATGTTTTTTTTTAATTGTTTCAATAGCTGATGACTTCCCAAAGAGTGACATAAAAAAAAAACTGAGACGTCATAATCACTTATCTTTGTCAAGATCAAACAACAACGGTTGATCAAAAACCTTTGCATGCAAGAATTGGTTTGCGAAAACACCCACTTTCGGGACCCGTTAAAATATTTCCTTTGTTTTCTTTGCACCTTTAACTAAAAGAGGAACAAGAATTGACCTAACTAGTCAAGAACTACAAGTACTCGGTCTTCCACTTAACCACCACAATACGCCTTGCTATACTATGCCTTATGGATTGAGTTGGACAAATCAACAAAGTAGTAGGTTAAGCAGGTCAAGAATTCCCTAATCGCTTTCATCCTCGAAACCCATGCAAAAAGTAAAGTCAAACAATGTGTACAATCCCAAATTCCTGCAAATAACAACAAAAACCTTCCCGACAAGTGAAATGATATCAACGAAAATCAAACTAAAAATAAAAACTAACTAAAAACAAATAACGAATAATCAAATAAACTAAATTAATGACAAGCCGTTCCCCGACAACGGCGCCAAAAACTTGATGTGCACAAATAGTACCCACTAATTTTAATATTTATAACCTAACAAACTTAGACTAACTATGCACTAATAGGCAGTGTACCTAGTCAGATTACAGTATAGCTTAGGTAAGTCGTGTGTCGATCACAGGGAACGGTGGTGAATTAATTTAAAATATTTGATTATAGGTTACAGGTCACACGAAAATAATAAAGAAAATGGTTTAATAAATCTCAAACTAGCAATTAACAACTCTCGATAAACTAACAGGAAAACAAATCTCTTCAGGTACTTTGGTTTAGATAAATTACACCTTAAAAACATAGACAATTACATACACGAATTCATTTATTCATGTTCATCGATTCCTAAAATGATTAGATTCGCGTTCACTATAACTAATCCTTTAGCAAACAAGTTAATTTAAACAGTGATCAGTTGATTAAACTAACATGCTTCCTAGTGTTCAGTTCGTATCAAGCAAGACTTCTAAATATAGTTAATAAAATTACTAATTCAATTTAACCTCTTGTTGATGGTTATCAAACAAGGCTCACACATTAACTTACTTATTCCCAAGTTAATCCTAGTTTCACATTCGTTATTCCTAGATTTATAATCTCGATGGTCATCAAAATCATAAGAGACAAGCAATCAAGCAAATGTTCATACAACTCAATTCACTTAACAATTAACAGCAAATAATCATCATTAATACGTAAAGATCTTTTAACAAGCTTGGCAAGATAAATTAAACATAAATAAACAATTCAATATAGCAATTAGTCAAATAATCAAAGCTTCATTCAATCATAAACACAAGTAAAAGGTTTTTACACCCAAATCAGAAAATAAATACAGAATAGTAACTGAATGGAATGCTAAACATGGTCACGTTACCAACCCATATGATTACCGACACGTATCCGCTCTCCAACCCTTCCGATCTCTGCTCCCGTTAGCTTAACGACCTTCCGGCCGCCTTCTAGACCCTCAAAACGGCTTAACAGAAGTTTAATATCGACTCAGTTAAGTTGGAAGTCGAATCCCCCTTTCTGGTTAGCTGAAAATCGACTTTTATAACCTTTGTAGCCGACTTACATACGCTGGGCGTAAGTCGGATTACGCTGGGCGTACTAAGGATTTCTACGCGATTGAGTTTATCCGGTGCCAGCCACTACGCGGGGCGTACCCTTAAGTTACGCTGGGCGTTATTCAATTTGGTCGCTACGCTTAGTGTAGAAGTGTATTACGCGGGGCGTAATTGTTCCTCCAGCATTTTTAATTACTTTTAGCTTCTAAGCCCGGTTTCCGCTTCAGTCTTTTATTTTGTGCTTTATCGTCAACGAATAGCTGCAAATCATAATTAAAAGCATTATGAGTACTTTTTAGTTCTAAAAGAAAATAATAAAGGCCAAAATATTAAGA
This sequence comes from Lactuca sativa, assembly GCF_002870075.4. Classification (NCBI taxonomy): domain Eukaryota; kingdom Viridiplantae; phylum Streptophyta; class Magnoliopsida; order Asterales; family Asteraceae; genus Lactuca; species Lactuca sativa. The sequence continues at coordinate 148,157,882 of NC_056631.2, forward strand.
TATAATGCATAAAAATATATATAAAGATACACATATCACCTAATTATTAACAAGTTTAAAAGGGGGTTTTATCTGATTTTACAAGATCAGACGAACTTAACTCAAATTCAATAAGTAAAAACACACTCTTGTCTAGTTTGAATCCACTTCTTCCTTATGGCTAGCTAATGATTATGGATTATCAAGTTGGTTTTGATTGTATGAGTAATTTAGTTCTAACTTTACCAATAATTAACTAATTCATGTCAAACTATGCATGTTCACACACAATTAAACACAGAACTAATTATGAATGTAAATATGCAATATAAGATTTGTTATATAAACGCAATTATAGTCACAATACACGCTCTCTAGCACAGCTAAGCTTATTTACTATAATTACTAACTAAGGTTGGTTAATCCTAGCTCTAACAATTCAATTTTCACTAAATCATTAGGTAAACAAGTTCATGCGGTTAACGGTCACTAAGCTACACAGAACATGCAATCAAGCTATTAGAGAAACAAACATAAGCATGCTAGGTAATACAAATCAAACACAAGCAATTTTGCCAACTAAACTAATCCATAAAATTGAGCTATTTATAAGTTAGAAGCTTCATCTAGCTAAACAAGAGTAGCTAGATTCAGCTGTTCATCATAGCAACTAACAAACTAACATAAATTGAAGTGATATAAAACATGTTCTTAATTAACAAAAATAAACTAAATTATGGACCTTCACTCTTTTTGGTGTTGAAAGCCTCTTCCCAGAACTTTTCTATGCTCAAAATCGTCTTCTGGAACTCCTCTTTCTTGCCAAAAGTTCCCTCTATTCGTAATGGTCAAGGATTTATATAGTTGCTGATATCCATAAATTAAAGTCATGAATAATAAGATATTCACGTCGTGAGTTGTAGATAACCGTGTCTGTCAAGGATTCCTTCACCCGCGTACATATCTTCTAGAACCAACTCTCACGTCGTTAATCCTTTAATTCTCACGTCGTGAGAATGTTTTTTTCTAGATTTTCTTCTCTTTTAATCTTTTAATTCCCAAAGTTTCTTTCGTAAACGCTTTTAGTCCCTTTTCTTCAAAATGTCTTCTTTTTGGCTGCAAATAACATTTAAGCTCATAAGTACCATTATTCTAAACAAATTACCAACTTATTAATAAAAATGTACTTAAATATTGCCTAAAAATAAGTATAAATATGGCAATATCACTTATATAGTGTCATGGTAACACCTATTGGTGATATATGGGTCATGGGTGTGATGGTAACACCTATTGTAACATCCGGATTCCAAGGTATATTATTTTACTTATTTATTTTTGAAGTTTATTGCACAACTCGACGAGTTGGTGATACAACTCGCCGAGTAGTGTCGGGTGTGGCCACGTGGGATTAATGATCTACTCGACGAGTCCGAGAGACGAATCGTCGAGTAGACGCTGTGAGAAGAAACCCTAAATCCCCGGGTTTGGGGTCTATATAAGGTCACTTATAGCCTCATTTGCGGCTCCCTATTTGCTTCCCTTCCCTGAGAAAAACCCCTAATCGCCCCTTGAGCTTTTGAGAGAGTATTGAGCCATTATTTGAGATATTTAATGCATTTTTGGTAGAGAAGAGGAGGAATTCAAGCTAGGATTGTGAAGAGGCTGTTAGATCTATTGCTAAACATCCAGGAGCTTCTGTAGAAGGTATAAAGTTTGTATCTTTTTCATTAGTATGGGTAGATCTCATGATGTTAGAGTTTAGGGCTTCTTTTCCATCTTATTTTGGGACCTTGAAGGTTTTGAGCACATTTTTAGTAATGGACATCAGATCTGGACCTTGTAAGGTACCTAGAGTCGAAAGTCCCCTGCTTTATTCAGCCATGATAGCTCTTGAATGAGAAACTTCTTCTCAAGCATGTTATTGTCCCTTCTAGCCCTATAGTGTCTTGCATGAACGTAAAGCTTGTGGCTTTACGTGATATTCAGGCCTTGAGAGCTTAGATCTAGAGTGTGAGAGGGTTTCCTGACTTGAAATCGTCTGAATACTATTTGGGTCTGAATGGACTCGCCGAGTTGATGAGCCGAGTAGACGGGTCGGTTAGGGTTTGTCCCGATGATCTGGACGATGTGATAGCTCGGCGAGTTACGGGTTAAGTCGAGATGGACTTTCATGAGACTACTGAGAAATGTTGGGACTCGAGTTGTGCATTTGTCTGTGTGATATATGCTATATTATGTGTTACTAAGACCGGACCGGAAGGTCCAATGAGCTGTGAGACCGGAGGGTCCTCACTGAGACTTGACCAGAGGGTCCAATGAGCCATGGGACTGGAGGGTCCCACCGAGATACATAGACCGAAGGGTCTAATAGAGTTACAACCTCAAGTGGCTAATGTGCTGTATGTGGTATTTTGGGGAACTCACTAAGCTTCGTGCTTACCGTGTTATGTGTTATGTGTTTCAGGTACCTCTCAGGATCACGGGAAAGCGCCGGCATGATTATACACACACATCAGAGTTTGAGTTGTGATTGAGAGGATCCTGGAGTTTTATATATATACAGTTTCTGACTATGGGTTTTGATGTTTTGACATTGTGAAGTTTTGAGATTTTGTTACTATGATAATTGTGTTTATTTTTAAATTGAAAAATTTGGTTTGAAAAATTTACGTCTTTACAAGTTGGTATCAGAACCTTGGTTTGAGGGATTCGGATGCACCTTCGGGTATGTCTAAACTCGAACTGAGGATTTGAGAAAAAATTTCAAGAAAAATAGTTTTTCTAAAATGAGTAAGAGTTTCTATGAGAAAAACGAGAAAAAGAAGTGTGTACAATCAGCCATAGCCCGAATGGTGATTTCCCAAAATACCCTTACTTTCTATGTTATGAGATATTTATGAGATATTATGAGATATATTATACATGCTAGAGATTAGGCTAGGTAATTCATATTTTAGGACTAGAGTGGACTGATTTGTGATGCCTTAGCCTAGGAGTTACTGCTACCTGTGATTTGCTTTGAGTACGAGTATGTAGCAGAGATGAGCTTATGCGAGGTTTACTAAGAGAGTAGTCTGTGTTCGGACAGATATAGAGTACTCGGGATCTGGGACCCTAGTAGGAGGACTTGGGGTGAATACAAATGCGGTGTGGAAGGTAGTATTGGGCCCGTACTACTGGAAACACTGGATCGGTGAGCAATCTAAGTAAGAATCCTTAGGATGCTAAGGAACAAGTAGGAGCGAGTGATCGAGTGTGAGTATACTCGAGCGAGTCTCTAACTATTTTGTGTTGTGTTTCAAAGACATCATGGTGGGTACGCGCCATATCCCTGAGAGCAGTGGAGTTACCGATGATAAGATTCATGGGATGAGTCACGATGAGGTGGCCGCAGCCATCTGATAGGCTATTCCAGATATGTTTGGGTCCATCAAGACCACCTTGATCGAGACGTTTGATGAGCGATATGCTGTTGTTACGGAGGTGGCTGCTGCTGCTACAGCCATCACAGTTGTCGCTGCTGCGAGACTACAGGGGGTGACTCGTTGCTGTACCGGGAGTTTAGCAACACGAAGCCACGAGAGTTTGATGGGACTCAGGATCGGATTCCCACGATGCGATGGATCTCTGATATCGAGGGGTGTTTCTACACTTTTTCATTTCTAGAGCATTTGAGGGTATGGTTCACGCTGAACAAGCTTCGCGGGGGCAAAGGATTGGTGGAAGTTTGTGACAGCTAGTTACACTTCTGTAGAGCTCACTGCAATGACATGGGAGAGGTTTATTGTGATGTTTCGAGATGAGTATCTTCCCCCGATGGAGAGGGAACAGTTGGCCCAAGTTTTTCTGTCCCTTAAGCAGAGGACAGAGTCAGTGACAGTGACTACGAGGATGTTCCATGAGTGGGCGTTCTTCTGCCCTGAGCACATGTCTACCGACCAGGCACGTATGAGTCGGTATTTGAACATTCTAAGGAGGGATGTTCGCGAGTTCGTGGCGAACTCGACTTATCGGACATTTGCTGAGCTTCAGGAAAATGACCGAAAGAGGGAGATTAAGCTGGAGACGCAGGTCAAGGAGGAGGCGGAGTCTCAGGGGAGGGATCGACGACCGACACAGTCTCAGCCGGAAGCCAAGCGAGCAAAGCCCACTGATTCGAGATCTGGAGACCAAAAGGGCTATGCTTGTGGGAAGTGCGGCAAGAGTCATGTGGGGGTGTGTCGAGCGGGTGTTTGCTATAAGCGTGGCAAAGAGGCGCATATTGTGAGGGATTGCCCCAAGGGGTTTGCAGTCTGTTTTCACTACAACCAGACCGGCCATCGGAAGCCCGAGTGCCCACAACTACTATAGGGATCAGCACAGAGATCTGTCCCTGCTACTATACGAGCTATACAGAGTAGGCCAGCAAAGGTTGAGGCAACAGAGGAGGTTCGCGCGACACCTAATGTCATGGCCAATAGGTATTCGTTTACTTATTCTATTTTGAGTTATTTTTGCTTATACTGTGATATGTTTAGGTACTTTTCTTGTGAGTTATGTACCTGTCTTGGTGTTATTCGACTCGGGTGCGAGTCGATCCTTCGTATCTTTAACATTTAGTCACCACATCAGTATCCAACGAGAGGCGTTGAGTCGACCTCTGAGAGTTTCTATAGCCGATGATCATGAGATGTTTGCTATTGATGTGATCTGAGGATGCGTGCTCGAGAATTTTGGTGCTGAGTTTCGGATAGGTCTGGTACCTATCGCGATGCGTGAGGTCTGTGTCATTGTAGGCATGGACTGGTTGAGTCGATTCAGAGCTGTGATCGACTGCGAGCATCAGCTGGTGACCATTTGAGACCCTAGTGGGGGAGTGCTTACAGTATATAGAGAGGGTACCCAATCTGGGTCAACATTCTACTCGGCTGCTAGGGCAAGGCATAGTCTACAACAAGGTTGCAGGGGTTTTGTAGTTTATGTGATGGATATGAGGATTGCTACTGAGAGACCGAGGTCTATCGCTGAGGTTCCGATAGTGAGTGAGTTCCTACATGTTTTTCCCAAGGAGTTATCGGGTGAGCCTCCTGAGAGGCAGGTGGAGTTCCGGATTGATTTGGTTCCGGGAGCGGTGCCTATCACCAAGACACCTTATTGCCTTATGCCGCCTGTGATGCAGGAGTTATCCTCACAGCTCAAGGAGCTGTTAGGGAAGGGCTTTATCCGACCGAGGAGCTCGCCGTGGGGAGCTCTGATCCTTTTTGTCAAGAAAAAGGATGGTTCACACCAGATGTGCATTGATTACTGGGGAGTTGAACAAGCTAACGGTCAAGAACCGTTATCCATTTTTGAGGATTGACGATCTGTTCAATCAGTTGCAGGGTGCGTCTTGGTTTTCTAAGTTCGATTTGAGGTCTGGATATCATCATATGAGAGTCCGTGAAGAAGATATCCAGAAGACGACCTTTATGACTCGTTATGGGCATTACGATTTTGTGGTGATGCCTTTTGGACTCACCAACACACCGACAGCGTTAATGGATCTCATGAACCGAGTGTGTAGGCCTATGTTGGACCAATCGATGATCGTGTTCATCGATGATATCTTGGTGTATTCGAGAACTAGAGAACAGCATGAGGAGCATTTGAGAGAGATTCTTGGAGTATTAAGATCGGAGAGGCTTTATGCCAAATTCTCCAAGTGTGATTTCTGGTCACGAGAGGTCCACTTCCTGGGACACCTCGTTAATTAGAATGGGATTTTGGTCGATCCGGCCAAGATTGAGGCCATTATGAGATGGGAGGTGCCGAGATCAAGAGTTTTCTAGGATTGGTCGGCTACTATCGGAGATTTATCAGATATTTCTCCAAGATTATCTTCCCCCTCACCATGTTGACCCGGAAGGGCATTACTTTTATTTGGGGTCCCGAGCAGCAGACCTCATTTGAGACTCCTCACCAGAAGTTGTGCAAAGCCCCGGTGTTAGCCCTTCCCAAGGGAGTGGAGGACTTTATGGTTTACTGTGATGCATCTATATCCGGGTTGGGTGCGGTGCTGATGTAGAGATGGCATGTGATAGAAAACGCATCGAGGCAGTTGAAGCCTCATAAGACGAGATATCCCACCCATGATCGACAGCTAGGGGCGGTGGTGTTCGCCCTCAAGATCTGGCACCATTATTTGTACGGGGTTTGGTGTACCATATAAACAGACCACAAGAGCCTGAAGTATCTCATGGACTATCCCAACCTAAATACGCGATAGAGGATGTGTTGAAAGAATATAACTGTGAGATCCTGTATCATCCAGGCAAGGCTAACGTTGTAGCCGACGCCCTGAGCTGCAGAGCAAAAAGTGCCCCGATCCGTGATGTGTGTATGAGGATGAAGGTGATGACTCTAGTCTTAGACACCATTCAAGAGGCCTAGGCGGAGGCCATGATACCGAAGAACCGCAATAGGGAGTGGGTGATTGGGAAGGTGTCCGAGTTTGTGATGGATAGCCTAGGGCTTATGACTTTCCGAGGGTGGATTTGGGTGCCCTATACGGGTGGATCTCGGCGTATAATGATGGAGGAGGTGCATAGATCGAGATTCTCGATCCATCCCGGGGACACTAAGATGTATTTGGACCTGAATAGAGATTACTGATGGCCGTGTATGAAGAGGGATGCTGGTTGGGTGGTTGAGAGGTGCTTGAACTACCGTCGGGTCAACGCAGAGCACCAGCGTCCACATGGTCCATTGTAGCCTCTAGAGATTCCCAGTGGAAGTGGGAACAGATCTCGATGGACTTTATCACCAAGTTACCAAGGACTGTGCGTGGAGTTGACACGATTTGTGTGATTGTGGATCAACTGACGAAGAGTTCTCACTTCCTTGCTATTAGAGAGAGCTCTTCTATAGAGAGATTGGCCGAGATCTATGTGAGAGAGGTGGTAGCACGGCGTGGGGTGCTGATCTCGATAGTTTGAGATCGAGACGTGCATTTCACTTCCAGGTTTTGGAAGAAATTTCATGAGGAGTTGGGCACGTGCTTTCATTTCAGCACTGCATATCACCCGCAGATGGATTGGCAGAGCGAGCAGACAATTCAGATGCTTGAGGACATGTTGTGCTCATGTGTGATGGACTTCGGAAGAAGTTGGGACACCTACATACCACTAGCTGAGTTTCCTTACAATAACATTCGAGTATTAGTATGCCTCCCTTTGAGCTTTTGTATGGGAAGAGGTGTTGGACTCCCATTTGCTGGGTAGAAGTGGGACAAAGAGTGAAGGGTGGCACGGAGATAGTGCTGAAGATGACTGAGCAGATTCAACAGGTCAGGTAGAGGTTGCTAACGGCACAGAGTTGCCAGAAGATTTATGCCAACAGGCGATGATACAACCTAGAATTTCAGGTCGAAGATTTTGTGCTCCTGAAGGTATCCCCATGGAAAGGGTGTTGGATAAGGTGTCTAAGTCCATAACTATTTCGGGTGTGTACTTGACCCGACCCGGCATGGTCCATTTGGGTTGCATGGCACCATGCAATTGGATAGACTAAATGAGAGGAATAACACTTGGAGATTATTAATATATTATAAGTTCTAATATATTAATAATATTATTTGATTAGTTGATCAAAGAATTAATTTGGAATTAATTAAGTGATCAAAGGATAACTAATTAAATATATGGGTTGATTATGTAAATCATTCATATCTTGTATAGTGGGCTAAGAGGCTCCATGGATTATCAAGTTGGGTTCTACCCATAGGATGCTCCATGGATGCTCCATGGGAGTTACAAACCCATGGGTCATGGAAATGAAGAGTCATGACACATTAGGGTTTACATGGTGTAACCCTAGATGTGTCAACACTATATAAGGATCCCATTCTCCACCAAAATCGGCTAGACATAAGAAACTAGAGGGCTTGGCCGATTTTGAGAAGTGTGTATTATCTCAAAGGTCTTTCCAAGAGCATTTGGTGTTGTGTGAAGCATTTGAGGCATCACACTTGGGGTGCTAGGCTCACAAGGTTTCAAGGAACATAAGCAACAACAAGGTAAGTTATTCTATCTTTCATTCTAGTTAAAATTGTTCCCCATGTATGCTAGATAGGAATATAACCTTGGAAATCCAACTTTGCATGATAATTAGACAAACATAGATCCAAGGTTATTAGGGTTGCATGTACACTTAGGAAGTGTTAGAATGCTCAAAACCCATCAAAGGGGTGATCCAATTCAGGAAGTGGGGTAACCTAGGACCCCGATACATTGGTCCTTTCAGAGTAACCACCAGAGTGGGTAGAGTAGCCTACCAGTTGGAGCTACCTGCAGAGTTGAGTCAGATCCATAACACCTTCCATGTCTCCCAGTTGAGGAAGTGTGTAGCCGATGATACGATAGTGGTTCCATTGGAGGACATTTAGGTAGATGCGAGCCTGAATTATATTGAGAGGCCAATCGTGATTTTGGATCGAAAGGTGAAGGTTCTGAGGAACAAGGAAGTGCCCCTGGTTCAGGTTTAGTGGCAACATCGGAAATGGTCTGAATTGACTTGGGAGCTGGAGTCAGAGATGCTGGAGCAACGTCCAGAATTTTTTGGGGAGCATGGCTTCGAGGGCGAAGTTTGATTCTAGTGGGGGAGAATTGTAACATCCAGATTACCAGGTATATTATTTTACTTATTTATTTTTGAAGTTTATTAAGCAACTTGATGACTTGGTGCTATAACTTGCCAAGGAGAGTCAGGTGTGGCCACGTGGGATTAATGATCTACTCGACGAGTCTCAGAGTCGACTCGCCGAGTAGGCATTGTGTGAGGAAATCTAAAATTCCCGGGTTTCGGGCCTATATAAGGTCACCTATAGCCTCATTTTCGGCTCCCCATCTGCTTCCTTTCCCTGAGAGAAACCCAAATCGCCACTTGAGCTTTAGAGAGAGTATTGAGGCACTATTTGAGATCATTGGTGCATTTTTGGTAGAAAAGAGGATCATTTCAAGCAAGGATCATGAAGAGGCTGTTAGATTTGTTGCTAAACATCCATGAGCTTCTGTTGAAGGTATAAAGTTTGTATTTTTTTCATTAGTATGGGTAGAGTTCATGATGTTAGAGTTTAGGGCTTCTTTTCCATCTTATTTTGGGACCTTGAAGGTTTTGAGCACCTTTTTAGTAATGAACATCAGATCTGGACCTTGTAAGGTCCCTAGAGTCGAAAGTCTCCTGCTTTATTCAGCCATGATAGCTCCTTGAATGAGAAACTTCTTCTCAAGCATGTTATTGGCCCTTCTAGCCCTATGGGGCCATGCATGAATGTAAAGCTCGTGGCTTTACATGATATTCAAGCCTTCAGAGCTTAGATCTAGAGTGTGAGAGGGTTTCCTGCCTTGAAATCATCTGAATTGCATTTGGGTCTGAATGGACTCGCCGAGTTGATGAGCCGACTCGACGGGTCGGTTAGGGTTTGTCCCGATGAGCTGGACGATGTGATAGCTCGGCAAGCTAGAGGTTACGTCGTGCTGGACTTTCATGAGACTACTAAGAAATGTTGGGAATCGACGAGTCGCACGAGTGCACTTGGCGATTCAGGTCAACTTGGACTGTTGACTCGACTTTGACTTCTGTTGGCTTTAAGGTTGGTCAAAATGGAGCGATGGAGATCAGGGAGGGGTAAAATGGTCTTTTACCCATTCCTAGGGCTAGAGTGAAAGAGAGAACAACTTTTGGTGTATTTGAGTATGAGTAGAGTATTGATTAGAGTTAATTATCCTATGTAGTAGGCGGAGGCTAGATCGAGGTTTCCGAGTACGAGACTTTTACTTGCTAGCTGACGAGGTGAGTCTTCTTAATATACTTTATCTAGAGTGGTATTTATGTGTGACCAGAGGGTCTTATGTGCTTACTTGAGTTATACATTTGTTTGTGTGATATATATGATATATTATGTGTTACTGAGACCGGACCGGAGGGTCCAATGAGCTGTGAGACCGGAGGGTCCTCACTGAGACCGAACCAGAAGGTCCAAAGAGCCATGAGACTGGAGCGTCCCACCGAGACACATAGACCGGAGGGTCTTACAGAGTTACAACCTCGAGTGGCTAATGTGTTGCATGTGGTATTTTAGGGAACTCACTAAGTTTCATTCTTACCATGTTTTGTGTTATGTGTTTCAGGTACCTCTCAGGATCATGGGAAGGCGTTGTCAAGACTTGTACACACACATCAGAGTTTGAGTTATGATTGAGAGGATCCTGGAGTTTTATATATACAGTTTCTGACCGAACCAGAGGGTCCAACGAGCTATGAGACCGGAGGGTCCTCATTGAGACCGAACCAGAGGGTACAATGAGCCATGGGACTGGAGGGTCCCACCGAGACGCATAGACCGGAGGGTCTTATAGAGTTACAGCCTCAAGTGGCTAAAGTGTTGTATGTGGTATTTTGGGGAACTCACTAAGCTTCGTGCTTACCTTGTTATGTGTTATGTGTTTCAGGTACCTCTCAGGATCACAGGAAGGTGCCGACATGATTATACACACACATCAGAGTTTGAGTTATGATTGAGAGAATCCTGGAGTTTTATATATACAGTTTCTGACAATGGGTTTTGATGTTTTGACATTGTTACTTTTTGCGATTTTGTTACTATGATTATTGAGTTTTATTTTTAAATTGAAAATTTTGGTTTGAAAAATTTACGTTGTTACACCTATGGATGACATATGGGTTATGGATAAAGTTGTATTTGGTTATAGTGTCTTGGTAACACCCATGGATGATATACGAGTCATTGGTCGACATGTGGTTGTTTGATATAGTCGCATGGTAACACCCATGGATGACATATGGGTCATTGGTCGCGTGGTAGTTACTTGTATAGTTTCATGGTAACACTTATGGGAGATATTTGGGTCAAGGGTGTGATGGTAACATCCATGGATGACATATGGGTCATGGATTAAGTTGTAGTTGCTTATAGTGTCATGGTAACACCCATGGATGACATTGGGTCATGGGTCGACATGTGATACTTGGTTATAGTGTCATGGTAACACCCATAGATGATATATGGGTCATGGGTGTGATTGTAACACCCATGGATGACACATGGGTCATGGATCAAGTTGCAGTTGCTTATAGTGTCATGATAACACCCATGGATGACATATGGGTCATGGTTCGACATTTGGTAGTTGGTTATTGTGTAATGGTAACATGAATGGATGACATATGGGTCATGGGTCATGTGGTAGTTGCTTATATAGTGTCATGGTAACACTCATGGATTACATATGGATGACAGGTGTGATGCTAACACCCGTGGATGACATATGGGTTATGGTTGTGATGGTAACACCCATGGATGGCATATGGGCTATGAATCAAGTTATAGTTGCTTATATCATCATGGTAACACCCATGGATTCCCTATGGGTCATTGGTCTACATTGTTGGATTAGTGTCTAAGTCCATAACTATAATTGGTATAGTCCATTTGGGTTGCATGGTATCATGCATTTGGATAGACTAAAATGTGAGAAATAACACTTAAGGTTTATTAATATCAATAAGATTATTTAATTAGTATTGATCAAGAATTAATCTAGAATTAATTAAGTGATCAAAAGAAGACTAATTAAATATATGGGTTGATTGTGTAAATCATCCATAATTATATAGTGGGCTAATGCTCCATGGATTATCAAGTTGGGCTAAAACCCATAGGATGCTCCATGGTGTATTTGAACCCATGCATCCAAGGAAATGGAAAGCCATGAAAATTAGGGTTTACCCTAATTGTGACTAACTATATAATGATCTTATTATTGAAGAAATCGGCCACTAGTGCAACAAGTGAGGGCAAAACCAATTTTGGAAGTGTTCTATTTTCTCTCTAAGTTAGTCCAAATGCATTTGATGTTGTGTGAACCATTTGAGGTATCACACTTGGCGCACTAGGCTCTCAAGCTACATGGAATCAATCACCAACAAAGAGGTATATCACTCTACTAGATTTTATATTATTTGTACTTCATAATATGCAAGTTAGGATAATAACTTGAAAAAATTGTTATTTGCATGTATAATAGAGAGAACATATATCCAATGTATTTAGGGTTGCATACACACCATAAGAGTGTTAAAATGCTCAAAACCTATCAGTGGTATCAGAGCCAAGGCTTGTTTTCACTTATACTTGATGCAAATTGGCTGAAATCGAATTTTGGTGCTGTCTGCACAGTAGACTCGCCGAGTCCATGAAGGGACTCGACGAGTCCAAGTGTAAACTCATCCAACTCACTGAGTTTGTTCATGCACTCGACGAGTTGGACCCCCAAACACCATATCTTCGAGTTTTGGTTTTGGAATTGGTCTAGAATCATTACCTTTGACTGTTTTGGAGTTATAAATCCTATATTTTAAGTGGTAATGATTATGCTAAACCAATTTCAATGATATAATCAAAGTTTCAAGTTTTATATGTGTTTATGTAATTCTTGAAAAATGTTGATTATGAATGTTCATGCTTATGATTTTTGGAAGATCATAGGAATTATGTGCAAATTGTTTGTTAGTATAATTATTGATCTCAATGAAATTGTATGGAGTCCATAACTTGTCCTCAAATTATGGATTACCAAGGCTTTTATGTTTCCTTGATTTATAAGTGTGACAACCAGATATTTCAACTCTTTGTAACGACCAAAATGGGTCAAGTATTGTAACCACTTCTGAATAATAATAATTTACTTTCATAATAAAATGTACAAATAAGTTCTATTTAATTTCCTTCTATGATTAAATGTCTTTGAACCATGATCGTACGTGAAAAGAACGCCCAAATCCGACTTCATATAGCGAAGTTATGATTTTTCCAAGTTCGGCTTAGCAACAGACAGCTAAAAACTCGAATCGGAAATCGAGCGACTTTTGGCCGGAATGACCTAAACGAGAATCGAAGGTCTCGTCAATGGTATTCCAGCGGTAAAAAGTCTGGCAAAAACCGACATCAGATAAAGAAGTTATGAATTTTCTAAGAAATTCCTTAAACACGATGAATTTTTAATAAATAATAAAAATATAATTTTGGAATTTGCCGACGGAGTCTAAACGAAAGTTGTAGAGCGTAGTCTCACCTACGCGAGGATATAAAGACCATCGAAAACGGAGTTCGTATGAAGAAGATATGAATTTTTGAAGTTTATTAAATAAATTAATTATTTATTTAATTCAAAATTCGGATATTATCCGAAGGGGAGTCAGCATCCTCCTCCGAGGTACGCGCTGCGTACCCCTGTACGCTCCGCGTAACCGAGGGGATTGGCCTCTGATCGTCCACGTCGCACTATCCGAAGAAACCAACCCATCCGACCCGTCCGAAGCCCCGACCCGTCCGACCCGACGTCCCATCCGACCCGGCGTCCCATCCGACCCGCGTACCCAGCAACCCGTCCCATCCGAACCGAGGCAGTCGAGGCCTCGGTCACGCATGACGTACGCGTACGCGCTGCGTACAAGCGTACGCCCCGCGTACCGAGGCAGACCAGCCTTTCTATAAATAGGATGCGAGGGTTTCCAAAGAAAGGGTTCATTTCTCTTCTCTCTCTCTCTCAACATTGCCTCGTTTTCCGTGTCCGTTCAAACCCGAAGCTCTGGTCTTTTTGGCTCAAGTCCCGAAGGTCGATTTTGCTCCCGAGATTCCCGAGAATCTCGAGGAAAATCCGTTTCCCGAGGCGAAATTCTGCCCGGTTTTCCATCTCGCTATCTCCAAAACTTTCAAGTGAGTTTCATACCCCTTAATCAACTGTTTTAATTATTCTAAATACTTTTATATGCTTTCAAGGGGGGATTACAAGTAAAACACACGAGTATTATCGTGTGTTACATAAAGAAACTCTTTTATATACTGTTATATATTCAAATCACATGCGATTTATAAACATTTAAAGGAACTTTTATATATATATAACATATGTCACAATAGCATTTTACCTTTTAAAATATAATGTTGTTGTAATGCATGTATAAACTAAACTGTTCTTAGATTTTTCTTGTCTATCCTAGACTCTACACCAAAAATCTATACTTTCATAAATAAGTGATTCCTTTTCTCAATATTTCTAAACAAACAAGACACGCTTTTTGGAAACTATAATAGGTATAGTTTTACGAACAGATTTCTAACTCTTATGTACTAGAAACACATATTTCAAGAAGTTTACTTTCGTATACAAGAACAAACGTAACATTTTAACAAGCAGATCTGTTTTTATACCACGGTTTTGTGAGACACTAACTTCATGTACGTTCGAGTACACATTTCAAGTCCTGTATTATATACCAGAATCCCTTGGAGGGGGAGCATGGTGTTTTTGTATAGATCTATACGGGCTTGACAACCCGCGCCCTGACTGTTAGCTGCAGTCCACCGTTTGGGGTGACAAACGTCATAACATTCCAACGCCTGAAGAACGTTGTGTATAGGCATTCAGAGTCAATAGTATGGTTATAAAACTCACAAGGGGTATTAAAAATGCATTGATTTACAAGGTTTTCAAACTCATTGGTTATTTTACATTTACATACATTTTGGAAACAAACATTAGTCTTGAGTGAAGGCTACTTTTATACTAGTAGAAAATATAGGATTTTCTAAACACAAACAAACAGAGATAAAACATTTCATTTCATTCAAACATTGTCACTTAAATACTTATGAAATTCACCAGCTTAAATGCTGATCTACTCTTTCAAAATTACTTGTATGTCCCAGGAAATCAGTAATTCCAGGTATTCTTTTCGCTTTTGATGATGGGATGCTGCGGCGCCAGTTTAATCTCGTATTTTGACATCATATTGTAATTGGGTTTTTGAACATGTAACTTTTGACTAATGTAAACTTTCAATTATATATATGATGGTTGTATTGCTTTCTTTACTATGTATTCATTTGTTACGCTACCACATGAAGTCATCCGCCCCCGAACGTTTCCGCCGTTCAGGTTTGGGGGTGTGATAGATTGGTATCAGAGCAATGTTTATAGTGAACTAAGTATATCGAACCACATAAGATATACAAACTATAAATGCTTAAGGGACTAATACTCTCTGACAAAACAAATTTTCTTTTAACACTTAAACAGCATTTCGTTCAACTTAAATTGATAGTTCATTTAAGTACAATTACATGCATACCGCAAACTATTTTCATGTTATACAACTATACAAGTATTTAGACAAGTTGACACTACGATTGAGACTCGATATATGTAATCAGATTTTGGACAAATATAACATGATCAACTATATTTGCCCAAGATTGGACCAACGTATATCGAGGAATGATCGTAGTAAGCAACAAGTCAAAACCTTACCAAACCATTACAAGAATCAAACACAAGAACTTAAATACTATAGGAGTATTTGCTATCTAAACTAGTTAAACTTACATGTTTTACATGTTCCGACTTTATTCAATTCTTATAACCCCATTTCTCGTACAGTCAAATGGCTGGATTTCACCACCCTGGCGACCCCTACTTTCCCAACCAAGGCAACGGAGGATGGATCGAAGATGATCCCGAAGAGGACGAGGAACCCATAGAAGTGGGTGATGACTCCGGTACCGACTCAGAGCCGGAAGTTATCGATCCACCACCCATTCAGCCTCCCATCTTCGTAAGGAACTTTCAAGGACCGACTCCCGTCTGGGGAAGTCACCTCCACCATTGGAGCCAACAGCAAAACCTACGCCCTCCCTATGGCATGTGCCGGGACTTCTATGATGTCCGCGGCGGAGGTTCGGCTAATCGAGCACTCCCGGTAATGGTGGGTAAGTTAGCCAATCAGTCCTATCAGTCTGGAGTACAAGCTAGTCGACTCCGGGATATCAACGTGGAAGTGCAGGTTCACACTTCTGACATCCGTAGGCTGGACAAGATGCAAGACAACGCCCAATTCCAAGCTGAAGCGTTTCAAGCGCAAATGATTGCAGCCCTCGCCGAACTAAGGGAACAACAAGCCGCTTTCGATAGGCGTCTAATGGAGTCAAAGCAATCAGATACGGAGTCAAGCTCCAAGCGCAACCTTCGACGCAAGTAGTGCTTGTCAAGGACTCAAATTTTGTTATAGCTTAGGACCTCGGCTAAAAGTCTTTAAATTTCTCGAACTTTGTAATCGGAGACCCTTATAGGGGTCAAATTTTCATGATCGTTGTAACAACTTTTATATTAATATAAGTGGCACTATTACTACTATGTTGAGTATTTCGTTCGAACCTTGAATGGTCTTTGTGAACCCAAATACTTGTTTCATACCTTCAGTCTTACGAATAAACTTTCATTCTTCTATTTTAAGACTCATACTATCATCTGTTGTTGAACTATAGCGATTTAGTTCATGAGACACATACATTTTCCATTCTATGAAATTCTTATCCTTGTCTTTTCAATCTATAGTTGAAGGATGCCTCCGCGTAGGAATCCGAGGCGAAACAATGGTGAGGAAGCACCTATACCACCTCCACCACCCCAATTTGATGCTGTAATGTTTCAAGCAGCAGTCACCGCAACGGTGGCAGCTGCCATGTCACAGATCAATAACTCAAGTGCTAATGGCTTGGGATCTGGCACACACCCATCCAACCATGGCGAGAGTCATGGACCACCTCGAGAATGCACCTATAAGGACTTCACTAATGCCAAGCCCCAGATGTTTTATGGTACTGGTGGTGTGATGGCCCTGAGGCAGTGGATTGAAAGGACGGAGGCAGTCTTTGAAATCTGCTCCTGCCCCAAGCACAGCAAGGTCAAATTTGCAACTTTCACCCTTCTCGATAAAGCTTTAACTTGGTGGAATGGCCACGTTAAAGTACTTACCCTAATCGTGGCAAACTCCATAAGCTGGGAGAGCTTGAAGGCCATGATGATGAGAGAATACTGCCCACGGGGAGAAATTCAAAAGCTTGAACACGAGCTATGGACTCTCGGAATGGTGGGTACCGACATCGCTACTTATACCAACAGATTCTGCGAACTGGCAATCCTTTGTCCTGATATGATTGCTCCCGAGAGCAAGAAGATAGAAAGGTACATCTGGGGACTGACGCCCCAAATGCGATCAAGCGTGTTAGCTTCTAAACCGGACACCTTTGAAAGTGCTAAGGAACTGGAACAATCTCTGATCGACTACGGAGGTCATCAGAACTCAACCACTGCTGCACCAGCACCACAGAAAGGAAACAACAACAACAACAACTACAACAACAATGGCAGGAAGAGAGCGTGGATTAAAGGGAAGGGTGGGTCTTCCCAAGAATCCGTAAAGAAACAACTGGTGTCAGTAAATGCTGCCATTGTACCTGCTACAGCCCCTATAAATACCTACCCAACAAAGCCTTATATAGGCAACCTCCCAAAATGCACCAAATGCAATTACCACCACCATGGACCTTGTCGAGATATGCAGTGCGCCAACTGCAACAGGAAAGGACACACAGCCCGTTTCTGCAAGGAACCCGCAAAGCCGATCACTCAAGTTCCCGGTGCGGGTGTAGGGCAGGCTTGCTACGGTTGTGGCGAGGTGGGCCACTACATGAGAAACTGTCCTAAGGCAGCAGGCACCGGAGGTGTAGGACGAGTTTTGGCAATAGGCCACGACGAAGCTGTAGCTGACCCAACTATAGTTGCTGGTACGTTCCTTCTCGATAATTCATACGCATGCATATTATTCGATAGTGGAGCGGAGAGAAGCTTCGTGAGTCAAAACTTTATTCATTTACTTAAACCTAAACCTAGCAAGTTAGAAAAATCATTCACTATAGAGATGGCCAATGGAAAAACCGAAAACACAAATTGCATATACATGGGCTGTATGTTATCATTAGACGGCCATTCTTTCCCAATCAATCTCATGCCGGTTCAAATTAAAAGTTTCGACGTCATAGTCGGCATGGATTGGTTGAGTCTTCTTCGCGCCGACATCATGTGCTTTGAGAAAGCAGTCCGTCTTAACCTCCCTAACAACGAAACATTAGTTATCTACGGCGACAAATCTAGTGCAAACCTTCGCATCATTTCGTGCATCCAAGCTCGAAAGTGCTTGCGGAAGGATTGTCGAGCATTCCTAGCGCACATCGTCGATACAAGTCAAGAACTGAAGGACGTCAAGAGCATCTCGGTAGTACGCGACTTTCCCGATATCTTTCCAGAAGAACTACCAGGATTACCACCGCAACGCCAAGTCGAGTTCAGAATCGACTTAATTCCAGGAGCTACCCCAGTAGCGAAGTCGCCTTATCGTCTTGCACCAGCAGAGATGCAGGAACTTTCCAGTCAGCTTAATGAACTCCTTCACAAAGGATTCATAAGACCAAGTTTCTCACCTTGGGGAGCACCGGTCTTGTTTGTAAAGAAGAAAGACGGATCGTTCCGTATGTGCATCGACTACAGAGAGCTGAACAAACTAACTGTCAAGAACCGCTATCCTCTACCCCGTATTGACGACCTATTCGATCAACTTCAAGGGGCGAACTACTTCTCCAAAATAGACCTGCGATCCGGATATCACCAATTACGAGTTCTAGAGGGGGACATTCCAAAGATAGCCTTCCGAACTCGTTATGGACACTATGAATTCGTGGTGATGCCATTTGGATTAACCAATGCACCAGCAGTATTTATGGACCTAATGAATAGGGTATGCCGCCCTTACTTGGATCAGTTTGTCATCGTCTTTATCGATGATATACTTATCTACTCTCGAAGTGAGGAAGAGCATAGTCAACACCTACGAAAAGTCCTAGAAACACTGCGAACAGAGAAACTCTATGCGAAGTTCTCTAAGTGCGAATTTTGGATTCGAAGAGTCGAATTTTTAGGTCACGTTGTTAGCGAGGAAGGTATACACGTGGACCCCTCCAAAATTAAGGCTATTGAGAACTGGTCGGCACCAAAGACACCTACAGAAATTCGTCAATTTCTAGGTCTAGCTGGCTACTATCGCAGATTCATAAAGAACTTTTCGAGCATTGCGAAACCTCTTACTTCATTAACCCAGAAAGGTGTGGCCTTTGACTGGGAAGCGAAACAAGAGAAGGCATTCCAGACACTAAAGCAGGCCTTGTGCACCGCACCGATACTATCCCTCCCCGAAAGGATAGAAGACTTCGTAGTGTATTGCGATGCTTCAAAACAAGGACTTGGATGTGTTCTTATGCAGAGAGGGAAGGTTATCGCTTATGCCTCCCGACAGCTTAAGACACACGAAGTGAACTATACGACACACGACCTCGAGTTAGGAGCAGTGGTATTTGCTCTGAAGATCTGGAGGCACTACTTATACGGAACAAAGAGTACTATATTCACCGATCACAAGAGCCTTCAACACATTTTCGATCAGAAAGAACTCAACATGCGCCAACGACGATGGGTCGAATTACTAAATGACTACGAATGCAAAATTCGTTATCATCCTGGCAAGGCCAACGTAGTAGCCGACGCCCTCAGTCGAAAGGAATACACTGGTCGGAGGGTCAAATCTCTGACCATGACTATCCATTCCCACTTATCCACACAAATTAAGGAAGCACAAATGGAAGCTTTGCAACCTGAAAATGTGGCAGGTGAATCCCTGCGAGGAATGGAGAAGAATTTAGAAGTCAAGGGTGGCGGAGCCTACTATCTCATGGACCGAATCTGGACCCCAAATCATGGTGGTTTCAGAAACGTAGTCATGACCGAGGCTCACAACTCAAGATATTCCGTCCACCCGGGTTCAGATAAAATGTATCTGGATCTTAAGAAACTGTACTGGTGGCCTAACATGAAAGCAGAAATTGCTACCTTCGTGAGTAAATGTCTTACATGCGCTAAGGTTAAGGTCGAGTATCAGAAACCGTCAGGACTACTACAACAACCAGAGATACCGGAATGGAAATCGGAGCGGATTACTATGGACTTCATAACCAAGTTACCCAAGACGACAAGTGGACTCGATACCATATGGGTCATTGTCGACAGATTGACCAAATCCGCACATTTCCTACCCATCAAGGAGACTGACAAAATGGAGAAGCTTACAAGAACTTACTTAAGGGAAGTAGTGCGACTGTATGGTGTTCTGATATCCATTATCTCCGATCGAGATAGTAGATTCACTTCAAGATTCTGGCAGTCACTACAAAGTTCCCTGGGAACTAGGCTAGACATGAGTACAGCCTACCACCCACAGACAGACGGACAAAGTGAGAGAACAATACAAACTTTAGAAGACATGCTGAGAGCCTGCGTGATTGACTTTGGAAAGGCATGGGATATTCATTTACCCTTTGTCGAATTTTCATACAACAATAGTTATCATACAAGCATAAAGGCTGCTCCGTTTGAAGCCCTCTATGGTCGAAAGTGCAGATCCCCTCTGTGCTGGACTGAAGTTGGCGATACCCAGTTAGCTAGAGGAAGAGTTCCTGAAAGCACTCTCACAGGTCCGGAGATCATACGTGAAACAACAGAGAAGATCGTTCAGATTCGTGAACGATTGAAAGCCTCAAGAGACCGACAGAAAAGCTACGCTGACCAAAGGAGGAAACCTTTGGAATTCCAGGTAGGGGACCACGTCTTATTAAAGGTCTCACCGTGGAAGGGTTTAATACGATTTGGAAAACGTGGGAAACTAAATCCAAGATACATAGGGCCTTTCAAGATTCTTGCCAGAATCGGCCCTGTGGCTTACAAGCTTAACCTACCGCGCGAACTTAGTAACATCCACCCAACCTTCCACGTCTCAAACTTGAAAAAGTGCCTGTCCGACGAGACTCTTGTTATTCCACTCGACGAGATCGAGATCAACGAGAGCCTCAACTTTGTGGAAGAACCAATAGAAATCATGGACCGAGAGGTCAAACAAACAAAACAAAGTCGCATAACCATCGTGAAGGTTCGCTGGAACGCCAAGCGGGGACCCGAATTCACATGGGAACGCGAAGATCAGATGAAACAAAAGTACCCTCATCTCTTTCATGTTCACTAGTATCTTTACTACTTTAAATTTCGGGACGAAATTCTCTCTAACGGGGGGATGATGTGACAACCCGATATTTCAACTCTTTGTAACGACCAAAATGGGTCAAGTATTGTAACCACTTCTGAATAATAATAATTTACTTTCATAATAAAATGTACAAATAAGTTCTATTTAATTTCCTTCTATGATTAAATGTCTTTGAACCATGATCGTACGTGAAAAGAACGCCCAAATCCGACTTCATATAGCGAAGTTATGATTTTTCCAAGTTCGGCTTAGCAACAGACAACTAAAAACTCGAATCGGAAATCGAGCGACTTTTGGCCGGAATGACCTAAACGAGAATCGAAGGTCTCGTCAATGGTATTCCAGCGGTAAAAAGTCTGGCAAAAACCGACATCAGATAAAGAAGTTATGAATTTTCTAAGAAATTCCTTAAACACGATGGATTTTTAATAAATAATAAAAATATAATTTTGGAATTTGCCGACGGAGTCTAAACGAAAGTTGTAGAGCGTAGTCTCACCTACGCGAGGATATAAAGACCATCGAAAACGGAGTTCGTATGAAGAAGATATGAATTTTTGAAGTTTATTAAATAAATTAATTATTTATTTAATTCAAAATTCGGATATTATCCGAAGGGGAGTCAGCATCCTCCTCCGAGGTACGCGCTGCGTACCCCTGTACGCTCCGCGTAACCGAGGGGATTGGCCTCTGATCGTCCACGTCGCACTATCCGAAGAAACCAACCCATCCGACCCGTCCGAAGCCCCGACCCGTCCGACCCGACGTCCCATCCGACCCGGCGTCCCATCCGACCCGCGTACCCAGCAACCCGTCCCATCCGAACCGAGGCAGTCGAGGCCTCGGTCACGCATGACGTACGCGTACGCGCTGCGTACAAGCGTACGCCCCGCATACCGAGGCAAACCAGCCTTTCTATAAATAGGATGCGAGGGTTTCCAAAGAAAGGGTTCATTTCTCTTCTCTCTCTCTCAACATTGCCTCGTTTTCCGTGTCCGTTCAAACCCAAAGCTCTGGTCTTTTTGGCTCAAGTCCCGAAGGTCGATTTTGCTCCCGAGATTCCCGAGAATCCCGAGGAAAATCCGTTTCCCGAGGCGAAACTCTGCCCGGTTTTCCATCTCGCTATCTCCAAAACTTTCAAGTGAGTTTCATACCCCTTAATCAACCGTTTTAATTATTCTAAATACTTTTATATGCTTTCAAGGGGGGATTACAAGTAAAACACACGAGTATTATCGTGTGTTACATAAAGAAACTCTTTTATATACTGTTATATATTCAAATCACATGCGATTTATAAACATTTAAAGGAACTTTTATATATATATAACATATGTCACAATAGCATTTTACCTTTTAAAATATAATGTTGTTGTAATGCATGTATAAACTAAACTGTTCTTAGATTTTTCTTGTCTATCCTAGACTCTACACCAAAAATCTATACTTTCATAAATAAGTGATTCCTTTTCTCAATATTTCTAAACAAACAAGACACGCTTTTTGGAAACTATAATAGGTATAGTTTTACGAACAGATTTCTAACTCTTATGTACTAGAAACACATATTTCAAGAAGTTTACTTTCGTATACAAGAACAAACGTAACATTTTAACAAGCAGATCTGTTTTTATACCACGGTTTTGTGAGACACTAACTTCATGTACGTTTGAGTACACATTTCAAGTCCTGTATTATATACCAGAATCCCTTGGAGGGGGAGCGTGGTGTTTGTGTATAGATCTATACGGGCTTGACAACCCGCGCCCTGACTGTTAGCTGCAGTCCACCGTTTGGGGTGACAAACGTCATAACATTCAACGCCTGAAGAACGTTGTGTATAGGCATTCAGAGTCAATAGTATGGTTATAAAACTCACAAGGGGTATTAAAAATGCATTGATTTACAAGGTTTTCAAACTCATTGGTTATTTTACATTTACATACATTTTGGAAACAAACATTAGTCTTGAGTGAAGGCTACTTTTATACTAGTAGAAAATATAGGATTTTCTAAACACAAACAAACAGAGATAAAACATTTCATTTCATTCAAACATTGTCACTTAAATACTTATGAAATTCACCAGCTTAAATGCTGATCTACTCTTTCAAAATTACTTGTATGTCCCAGGAAATCAGTAATTCCAGGTATTCTTTTCGCTTTTGATGAAGGGATGCTGCGGCGCCAGTTTAATCTCGTATTTTGACATCATATTGTAATTGGGTTTTTGAACATGTAACTTTTGACTAATGTAAACTTTAAATTATATATATGATGGTTATATTGCTTTCTTTACTATGTATTCATTTGTTACGCTACCACATGAAGTCATCCGCCCCCGAACGTTTCCGCCGTTCAGGTTTGGGGGTGTGACAATAAGTTAGTTTAGATTAATGAAAAAAAGTTGTGTTTTAGTTGTTTTCAATCCAAATTAATCTAGAGTTAGTTCATAAAATATGTTTTTGTAACTTGTCTTCAAGTTATATGAAAATTCATATTTATGAATCTTAAAACTCATAAAAGTGTCATAGGTTACATAAAAATGAAGAGTCTTTTTTATTAAATAGTATTATGACTCCATAACTTGTGCTCAAGTTATGTCACTTCTTTAAAAGATGACATTATAGAATAAGGAGTTATATAAAATGAAGAGTCTTCATTTTAATGAACCATTAAACTCATAAGTTATGAATTGAAGAGTCTTGAAATAGTTTGAAAACTTGCCCTCAAGTTTTAAAATTTGTAAAGTCACTCCTATGTACACTTTAATTCCAAACCCTAGAATTTTAAAAGGTTAAAATTCAAACTTTATGGACTTCATTAAATTAATTAAAGTGTTTAATTAAAAGAGTTAATAATTCCATAAAGACATGGTTTAAGTTTAATTAAATTAATAGTATATTTTAATTAATAAATTAAACCACCAAGTATTTTAAGTGTTTAAAATACACCCTTATACTATTATTATAATTTTAATTATATAGATATGTATAAGATAAAGTCAATCTTACCATTAGTATGTCACACCCCAAAACCACGAACGGCGGAAACGTTCAGGGGTGGAGGACGTCATGTACAGTATCACAACAGTGTAATATAATAAACAAGCAACAACATCATCCATTGCATTATAAGTAAAGTTTTAATACATGTGTGTTCTTTCAGTGTAGTAAGACACCAAAAAATATACAAGCAAAATAAAAGACGAGACTTGTCTGCTCCGTCTTCTCAAAACCTAGCCTCCGTACCTGTCTACTGGTGACCTGAGAATACAAGTTATTTTGAAAGCGAGTATCAGCTTTAAAGCTGGTGAATTCATAAGTATATAAGTGTCATTGCCTTGTTTGTGAAAATCTGTTATGAAGGCCATGTAAATCGTTAAATGAAAATGTTGATGTAAGTATGAAATCCCTAGAAAAACCCTTATTTTCTATAAGTATGAAATGTAGTCTTCTACCAAGACCCGAATGTTTTGTATGTATGAAGTGTAGTCTTCTACCAAGACCCGAATGTTTTGTAAGTATGAAGTGCAGTCTTCTACCAAGACCCGAATGTTTTGTAAGTATGAAGTGCAGTCTTCTACCAAGACCCGAATTTTCTGTTTGTAAAATGATAGTTTTTCCTTTGTGTAGACTAGTACTAAAAGTGCTTAGTCTAACTCATCGTTTATGTGAATGTGTCACAAAATCAAGTAAACAGGAAAAATATAATATTGTAAGTGTTGTCACTGGGTACTAGGACCAACACAACATCGCATTAAGCGAAATGTACAACCTAATGAACATCCGAAGATTGTCCAATTGTCCTCTGTAGCAGCAGCAGGTGGGTGGAAGGGTTAGTCCCAAATCGATTTCCTAATATAAGTAGTAACCTTAGACCTCCGAAGATGGTCATCGACCACTGGTGCTAAACAGTGGGGTTCGGAATGGTAAGTCCCGTCTAGTTATTCCCATTGAACCGGGATAAGAAAGAAAATTTACATAGTAAGTACTACTAAATCATCCTCATAGTCCTAAGTACAAGTATCCAGGTAAGTGAATACAGGATAATGCACCTATGTAAAAGTGTTCTTGTATGGTGTTCATGTATGTGTGTCCATGTAACAGGTAAGTATATGTAAACATATTCATGTATCAAGTAAACATCTGTAAGTACTCATGTATCAGGTAATGTACTAGTATAGACTCATGAATGAACTGACTCTTGTGTGACTCCTTGTAATAGAAGTAATGTTTGATATCTTCCCATTATCCCTATGATAATCTACTGTAATATAACTAGTTGATCATGTAAGTTTACACACTCTTACTACTCAAGGGTTTGAGAAACTAAATGAAAGATGCAAACTATAACATCAATACATATATAAGAATATAAGTGTATATGCATAGTTTAGTTCAAGAATGTAAAAATGGTTTTGTAAGACATCTTATGGGTTTTGAACAATAAATAACAGTGACTTGATGTCATTTGAATAAACATTTCAAAAGTAAAACATTTGGTAACAATGTGCTTTTAAGATGTAAAACCATTTCATGCATCACATTTTGTAGCATGTGAAATCTGTTAACTGACAAACACAGTTATAAAATACATGTCAATGATTTAATAACATGTTTGTTTCTACTTGTATTCCCCCCCCCCCCCCATTAAAGCATTTAAAATCATTGAAAACATTGATTAGGGGTATGAACTCACCTGCAGTAAGTGACCGGAATTGAACGGACTGTTATCGTACGGAAGGATCGGGCAAGAGCTTGGTGTCAAGTGAAGACTTAGACACACACAAAGATCCTAATTACATATGAAAACATATGTATATAAATAATTAGGGATTAAATCACTAAATATACAAGTATAAACATTTAAACGCGAAGAAAACACTTTTGGTCAAGTGCTAGGAGGCTAATGGGTTGCAACAAAGGAGTGCAATGCCCCTAATGGAAGTTTAAGGTCTAATGACCATACTCATTGGAGTTTACGGCCCAGGGGAGTAAGCTCCTGGCCGTAAACTCTCAACCAAGGCTTGAAATGGTGCTTAGAATTACTACAACTCTAGTGGGAAATGTTTCAAGGCTTATACAAGTGTTTGGGCACCATATTGACTCCTTTGGGGAGTTTACAGCCCAAAGACCCTTTTCCCTTGGAGTTTACGGCCGTAAACTCCCTTGGGAGGGTTCTTATGGTGCTTTCAACTCTCTATAATAACTAGGAACAATTCTAGGCTTTAGTACTTGGCTTTAAGAGCGTTTATGGCACCATTTGGTACCATTTAATGGAGTTTACAGCCTTGGAACCTTTTGGGCCGTAAACTCCCTCACACATGGGGTTAGAAATGTTTTAGCTAGTCCATAACTCACTTAGGTAGATGCCCAAAATGTCTCTTGGCTTAAGGAAGTGCTTAGGGTGTCCTTTGACCCCTTTATGGGAGTTTACGGCCCAAGAACCACTCTTGGCCGTAAACTCTTCAATACTTGTGATTTTCTTATGTTTCCTAGGTCCTAAACACATTAGGGTATTTGTCTAAAATAGATTCCAAGCCTTTGGGGGTGATTAGGGCACTCTTAGCCCTTGAAAAAGGGGTTTACGGCCCAAGAGCATATCCTTGGCCGTAAACTCCTAAAACTATATGGTTTTGATTGATTTCTAGTCTCAAATGTTCATACATATCATCCTAAGCTAGTTACCTAACAAGGAAATGGGACTAAACGGCCTTAGAGCTTGATTTTTGGAGTTTACTCCCCAAGAATGTTCTTGGGCGGTAAACTCCCGGATCTCATGTATTTGACATGTAAATAATGTTATTAAGCGTATAACAAGTATTAAAACACATCTAGGAAAGTAGACTCATAATCTGGGATGAAAACCCGAAGATCCGTGAGAGAGAAATTGGCTTTTCTCTAATTGGAATTCAACTAATGAACCAATTTGGTTCAGAATTCTATTTATATCCTGAGATTTTTGGCAGAAAATATTTCTATTCTCGGAATGGATTCTAATGACCTGGAGTAATGGAATTATAGTGTTGCGCAAAATCCTAGTGCATCCACTCTCCTAATATCTCTTTAGGTGTAAAACCCTGAAAACTGCCAAACTTATACCATAAGTCTGAATTTTCACTGTAACTTGTCTACTTTTATTGGCTTGATATGGTTTGATCAAAATGGAAATTTCGGGTTGTCACATCATCCCCCTATTAAAGGGAATTTCGTCCCGAAATTAGAATTTAGGCAAGGAAGTATGCACGAATGATCGAGTCGTGAGGAGGAAACTTCCTAATCGATTGGTTCTAGCGTACTTAAGTGAAATCGGGCTCTCGGTTGGCATTCCAATGAACCTTCACTAACTGGCGACGGCGTTGCTTCGTCCGCTTGACCTCTCGGTCGAGGGTCACTATGGTTCTAATACGAAGGCGAGGATTTCGACGAGTGGACTTTGCAAGAGTCCTAACGGAAAGGTATGGTTTCACGATCGAGATGTGAAGAGTAGAAAGTACGTTACTGAGTTCACGGAGTAGGTCTAGTCTGTGCGAGGCACAAGACCGATTCTGATAAGAATCTCAGAGGTCCTGCCTAAATTGGATTTAGCTTTCCACGCTTTACGAAGCGTATTAAGACATTCCCAGAGTGAGTTATCCTAAAGAACTTGGTCACTAACTTGGAATCTCAAAGGTTCCTTTTCATGCATAATTTCCCACTCAAAGGCCATCCCTTGCTGGGTCAAAGTCGTACGAGTTTCTGTAGCTTGCGAGGAGTTCTGAATGAACTAAGGCGGTAGGTCGGTAAGACCTAGAATATGGGGAAAGACTTTCGGCGTCTCTGGTGTTGATAAATGCTCAACGGTTCTGGCAAACTGAAGAAGTCTCAAAATTTCTCACATTACTAACAGGGTGTCATAGAAATTTGACTCTTCAATTTCAAAACTCGTGCATAGAGAACTTCACAAGAAGTTCCTCTGGAGGTAATGTTCTCATGGGTTCCTTCTTACTACCAGGGTAGATAAGTAGGTCATTACATGGAAAAATGACGAACTGATCCAAGTAAGAAAGACGTACCCTATACATCTAACTCGTGAAAACTATGGGCGTACTGGTCCTATCCGAAGGGTATCACTACGGACTCGAAGTGTCCGCTTCGAATTCGGAAGATAGTCTTCCAGACATCCTTCCCTAACACCTCGAACTGGTGATATTCGGATCTCAGGTCCTTTCCTGGAAGTAATTCTTTCCTTGTGTTTGCTCAACCATTTCATCTATGCGAGGCAGAGATAATGATTTCTAATGAAAATCTTGACGGAGTCCTCGATATCTGAGGTACATACGATGCAATCCGTTGATCTCTGGAAGAATATGACCGGGGTTCTCCAGGGTGAGAAGCCTAGTCTTCTAATTCTATTTCCGCACAGTTTGCTAAGTTGTTTGTACTGTTCTGGTATCCCCGTGGGTGTTTAAACTATAGGGTGATCTGTTTACGGAAGTCGTACTGGGTTCTAAGTTTCTTCACATGACGATGCGATTACTCGTATACTTAGGCAGTTCTCCGTCCTGAAGTGTCACACCCCAAAACCAAGAACGGCGGAAACGTTCTGGGGCGGAGGACGTCATGTATAGTATCACAACACAGTAAATGTAAATAAGTAAACAACATCATCCATTGCATTAAATATATAATTTCAATACAAGCGTGTTCTGTGCAGTTATAGACACCAAAAATATTGTAACACAAAATAATATGAGATGAGTCTTGAATGCACTCCATTTTCTCAAAAGCTGGCATCGGTACCTGTCTACTGATGACCTGAGAATACAAGTTATTTTGAAAGAGTTTATCAGCATTAAGCTGGTGAGTTCAAAAGTATTTTAGTGTCAATGTTTGTTGTCAAAAACGTTTGAACCTGTCTCAATGTATAAGTTTGTAAAAATGTAAGTAAGTGTTTGAAAGTGTTTGTAAAAGTTTGATTCTCTCAGAAAATCCTATATTTTCTATTAAAGTAACCTTCTACCAAGGCTTAACTATTTTGTATACTCGTTTGTTGTAAAAGTGTGTAATTTCCCAAGGATAACTATCATTTAATAAAATATAGTTTTTACATTAATGTTTAAGTGAGATTATCACTAAAATATGTAATGGGTAAATCATTGTAGTATTGTAGTTTTGTATAATAAGAACTACTGTTGTACTAACTAACTACTACCTTAAACCGGATTTATATTAAGATATAATGTGATAAATTGCACCATGCTATCGACTGGTAACAACGACATAATGAATGGTCGAAATAAAGAAATGACGTTTGGCACCCGCAGACCTGCAAGTCCGGCTGTAGCTAGCAGCAAGGTGTAGGATAGTCAATCCAGTATAGATCTATACGCAAACTCACGTTCTCCCTCCAAGAGAATTCTGGCTACAACTCGGGCCATGACATTTAAGGCATGCTCCGACACAGTGGATCACAATTGTTAACGTATTCCTGTATATGTAATGTTTCTCGTTCTAGTATAGATGTATATGTTCTTGTTTCTAGTATAGCTGTATATGTACATGTTTCTAGTATAGTTCTATATGTTCATGTTTCTAGTATAGCTGTATACGTACTTGTTTCTAGTATAGCTGTATATGTTCCTATGTTACCCCGATGGTAACTAACTATTGATGTACTGATAAGTATGAATATGGAAGTACTTTTATGTCTATACATGTATATATGATATATAAGTAATATGGAAACGACCTTCGGATGGTCACCCGAAATCCCACCAGACCACATCCAAATCGAGAAAAAGGAAATAGGGCGGATGGCCTTCCTAAGCCCTTTAAACATTATTTATATATCTATACATATATGGGCATGCAATTGATAATATAAAAGCATAAATAAGTTTTCATAAGACATTTTAAAGCATAAATATAATTTCAAGAGAAGATCGACTTGATGTCAATCTATAAAACAATTTGAAGGCATAAGTTGATAAAACAGTTTAAGTATAAGAAACATTTGTTTGAAATCGCAGTTTGTAAATAAGTTTGGATAGTAAAAGAGTTTGTAAAACATTTCAAAGTAAAGCAGTTTGATAAACAGTTTGAACAGTGGTAAAAATCATTGTTTTCCTAGTTATTAATCACATGTGATTAAATGCAATCACATGTGATTGAAGCAATAACTATAAGTATTTGACTTGTATTCCCCCCATAAAGTATTTAAAACATTTAAAATCATTTCAAAGGTTGATTAAAGGGGTATGAACTCACTTGTGGTGAGCTGTACGAATTGCAGTGTCGGATACCGTGCTAGGTGGCAAACGGAGACTTGTTTACACGCACGAGCCTAGTTATCATATAATAAGCATATATATAACTAATTAGCCAAATAATAACTTAATAAATAAGTTAATACACTTAGGAACAAGCAAACACTTTTCATAAGTGTTAAAGGTCCTAATGGTTGCATCTAAGTTGCTACGGGACAAGGCAAGAGGGTTTGAAGCATCAAATGGCCTTGCATAAGAGTTCACCACCCAACAAACCCCACCCTTTGGAGTTTACGGCCGTAAACTCATGGGTTTATGGCCGTGAACTCCTCACTTGGTGGTTTTGGGTGTTTTAAGGTGTTATCTTGGTCCTAGAACACTCCTAGCTTTGTTGGAATAATACATGAAGTAGTTTAAGGCCCTAGAATGCTCCATAGGGGAGTTTACGGCCTATAGTCCATATCCCCTAGAGTTTACGGCTGTAAACTCCTATGCGGTGTTGTATTTTAATTCATTTGAGGCACTTGCACATCAAGGATAGCTTCCATGATTTTATCTAAGGCTAAAGGGGACATGAGGCACACATTTATGCCTTCACTTGGAGTTTACAGCCCAAGTGATGTTCCTTGGCCGTAAACTCCCTTTTAGGGATGTTCTTGATGTAGTTAAATCCCCATTCAAGTCCTAGGTGTTCAAGGGTAATTGTCTTAAGGCCTTAGGGGTGTTTGGAGTGCTTTTAACCCTTGGAAAAGGGGTTTACGGCCCAAGAGATGTTCTTGGCCATAAACTCCTATAAACTTATGATTTTGAAGTGTTTTGATGTCTAAAATTGGTACAAGCATTTGATGGTTAATGTCCTTAAGCTTTAGGGGTAGTTTAGGGCACATTTAGCCCTTGAAAAGGGGTTTACGGCCCAAGAAAAGTCCTTGGCCGTAAACTCCCATTACTTGTTGATTTTGGATGCTTTCTAGTCTCTTATGATCATATACTAAGTCCTTAATAAGTTGCTTAACAAGATAATGGGTCTAGGAAGCCTTAAAGTTCCATTTTGGAGTTTACTCCCCAAGAACGTTCTTGGGCGGTAAACTCCTGGATCTTGCAATCTAAACATGTAATTGATGTTATAAAGCATTTAACAAGTATTGAAACACATTTAGTAAAGTAGACTCACAATCTGGGATGAAAACCCGAAGATCCGTCAGAGAGAAATGGCTTTTCTCTAATTGGAATTGTGAATAATGAATTAATTTAATTCAGAAAACTATTTATAGTCCTGGAATATTTTGGCAGAAAATATTTTTATTCCTGATATTGGACTGTAACAATATGAAACTTGGAATGTTCAAATTTCACAAGTCCAGGAGCATCCACTCTCCTGATATCTCCTTAAACATAAACCCTAATGTACACAAACTTGTTCGGAAAAGGATGAAAATCACTGAAACTGGGCTAGCTTCTATTGAATAGATAATGTTCGTACAAATGGAAATTTCGGGTTGTCACATCATCCCCCTGTTAGAGGGAATTTCATCCCGAAATTAGAATTTAAGCAAATAAGAGTTACAAACAATTAAGCGAAAAGATGAGGGTATTTCAGCTTCATCTGATCTTCGCGTTCCCAAGTGAATTTCGGTCCTCGCTTGGCGTTCCAGCGAACCTTCACGATAGGGATACGGCTTTGTTTCGTCTGCTTGACCTCACGGTCCATGATCTCTACAGGTTCTTCCACGAAGTTGAGGCTCTCGTTGATCTTGATCTCGTCGATTGAAATTACAAGAGTCTCGTCGGACAGACACTTTTTGAAGTTAGACACGTGGAATGTAGAATGTACGTTACAAAGTGTGTCGGGTAGGTCGAGTTTGTAAGCTACGGGGCCGACTCTTGCAAGAATCTCGAAATGCCCTATGTACCTCGGATTAAGCTTCCCACGCTTGCCGAAGCGTATCAAGCCCTTCCAGGGTGAGACTTTGAGAAGGACTCGGTCTCCCACCTCAAATTCCAAAGGTTTTCTTTGTTTATCGGTGTAGCTCTTCTGTCGGTCTCTAGAGGCTTTCAATCGTTCACGGATCTGAACGATTTTCTTTGTCGTTTCCCGAATGATTTCCAGACCGGTGAGAGTACTGTCGGAAGCTTGCCCTCTTGCTAATTGGGTATCACCCACCTCAGCCCAGCACAAAGGGGATCTGCACTTTCGGCCGTAGAGAGCTTCGAATGGAGCAGCCTTGATGCTCGTGTGATAACTGTTATTATAGGAAAATTCGACAAGGGGTAAATGAGTATCCCATGCCTTCCCAAAATCAATTACATAGGCTCACAACATATCTTCCAGTGTTTGGATGGTCCTCTCACTCTGTCCGTCGGTCTGTGGATGGTAGGCTGTGCTCATGTCCAGCCTTGTTCCTAGGGAATGTTGTAGTGATTGCCAAAATCTTGAGGTGAACCTACTATCTCTATCGGAGATAATAGAAATAGGTACACCGTGTAGCCGTACAATTTCCCTAATGTATGTTCTCGTAAGTTTCTCCATCTTGTCGGTTTCTTTGATAGGTAGGAAGTGTGCAGACTTGGTCAATCTATCAACGATGACCCATATGGTGTCAAGTCCACCCGTTGTCTTGGGCAACTTGGTTATGAAATCCATAGTGATCCGCTCCCACTTCCACTCTGGGATCTCTAGTTGTTGCAGTAAACCAGAGGGCTTCTGGTACTCGACCTTAACCTTTGCGCAAGTAAGGCATTTACTTACGAAGGTAGCAATGTCTGCTTTCATATTAGGCCACCAGTATAGCTTTTTAAGATCCAGATACATCTTATCTAAACCTGGGTGGACGGAATACCGAGTGTTGTGCGCCTCGGTCATGACCAAGTCTCGGAAACCATCGTGTTTCGGTGTCCAGATCCGGTTCATGAAATATAAAGTTCCGTCACCCTTGGCTTCTAAATTCTTGTCCATTCCTCTAAGGGATTCACTCGACATATTTTCAGGTTTCATGGCCTCAAGTTGAGCCGCCTGAATTTGCTTAGACAAGTGTGAGTGGATGGTTATTGATAATGACTTGACTTTGCGACCAGAATATTCCTTCCGACTTAGGGCGTCTGCTACTACGTTGGCATTACCAGGATGATAACGAATATCGCATTTGTAATCACTGAGTAGCTCGACCCACCGTCGTTGTCTCATGTTTAGCTCCTTCTGATCGAAAATATGTTGTAAACTCTTGTGGTCGGTAAAGATAGTGCTCTTCGTTCCATACAAGTAACGTCTCCAGATCTTCAGAGCAAACACTACTGCCCCTAGTTCAAGATCGTGGGTCGTGTAGTTAACCTCGTGTGTCTTCAACTGTCTCGAGGCGTAGGCGATGACCTTACCTCGCTGCATCAGAACACATCCGAGTCCTTGATTGGATGCATCGCAATAGACTACGAAGTCTTCTATCCCTTCGGGAAGGGATAGTATTGGTGCGGTGCACAAGGCTCGTTTGAGCGTTCGGAACGCTCTTTCTTGTTTCTCTTCCCAGTCAAAGGCCACGCCTTTCTGGGTCAGGGTCGTAAGAGGTTTCGCTATTCGGGAGAAGTTCTGAATGAATCTGCGGTAGTAGCCAGCGAGACCTAGAAATTGACGAATTTCTGTAGCCGTCTTTGGCGCTGGCCAGTTCTCAATGGCTTTTATTTTGGATGGGTCCACGTGGATTCCCTCTTCGCTTACCACGTGTCCTAAGAATTCGACTCTTCGGATCCAAAATTCACATTTCGAGAACTTCACATAAAGTTTCTCTTTTTGTAATGTCTCTAGAACTTGTCGCAGGTGATCGCCATGCTCTTTCTTACTTCTGGAGTAGATCAGGATGTCGTCAATGAAGACGATGATGAACTGATCCAAGTAAGGTCGACATACTCTATTCATCAGATCCATGAAGACTGCAGGCGCATTGGTCAATCCGAATGGCATCACCACGAACTCGTAGTGTCCGTAACGAGTTCGGAAGGCTGTCTTCAGCACATCCTCCTCTAGCACTCGTAACTGGTGATATCCGGATCTCAGATCAATCTTGGAAAAATAGTTTGCCCCTTGCAGTTGGTCGAATAGATCATCTATGCGCGGCAGAGGGTAACGATTCTTGATCGTCAATTTGTTGAGTTCTCTGTAGTCAATGCACATACGGAATGATCTGTCCTTCTTCTTAACGAACAAGACCAATGCTCCCCAAGGGGAGAAACTTGGTCTTATAAAGCCCTTGCTGAGCAGTTCGTTAAGTTGACCAGAAAGTTCCTGCATCTCGGTTGGTGCTAAACGGTAGGGCGACTTGGCTACTGGGGTAGCTCCTGGGACTAAGTCGATTCTGAACTCGACTTGTCGCCGCGGAGGTAACCCGGGTAGTCCTTTTGGGAAAATGTCGGGGAAGTCACTCACTACTGGGATGTTCTTTAGTTCTTTCGTTTCTAGGTTCGTGTCGACGACGTGAGCAAGAAATGCGTGGTATTCTTTGCGCAGATATTTCTGTGCTTGAATACTAGATATAATGCGAAGACTCGCACCAGGTTTGTCGCCGTAGACTATAAGAGTTTCATTAGACGGGAGGTTTAGACGGACTACTTTCTCGTAGCACCTGATGTCGGCGCCATGAAGACTTAACGTATCCATGTCGATAATAACGTCGAAACTTTTTATTGAGACCGGCATAAGGTCGATTGGGATTGAATGGTTATCTAAGGTTAGGAGACAACCTAAGTATATGCTATTAGTACTTTCAGTTTTCCCATTGGCCATTTCTACTGTGAATTGTTCATTAAGTGCGTGTGGTTGTTGCTTAAGCATGCGAGCAAATTTGTGGTTTATGAAGCTTCGCTCCGCTCCACTATCGAATAGAATGCATGCATAGGAGTTATCAAGGAGGAACGTACCAGTCACCACTGTCGGGTCAGCAACTGCTTCCCCGTGGCCTATAGCTAGTACCCTCCCTGCTCCCCCAGCATTCCTCGCCTTGGGGCAGTCCTTTTAAAGTGGCCTGCTTCACCACATCCATAGCAAATTGGGCTCGCGCCTGAGCCAGGAACTTGGGAGATCGGTTG
Organism: Lactuca sativa; assembly: GCF_002870075.4. Lineage (NCBI taxonomy): Eukaryota > Viridiplantae > Streptophyta > Magnoliopsida > Asterales > Asteraceae > Lactuca > Lactuca sativa. Next base: position 148,193,205 of record NC_056631.2, read on the forward strand.
TGCCGGGAACTTACAGAAACGGACGGTGTGTCCTTTTCTGTTGCAGTTAGAACACTGCATTTCACGGAAGGCGCCGTTGTGGTGGAAGTTGCATTTGTTGCACTTCGGCAAACTTCCAACATACTGCTTCCCCGGAGCAGTAACAGCAGTAGGGGTTACCGCGGCATGCACTGCCACGATTTGTTGTTTCTTTGCAGCTCGCTCCTTCTTCTTCTCATCCCAGAACTTCCGCTTAGTACCAGCGGGTTTGGAGGGTTCTGGGATGGCTAGGGTGGTTGTGGTTGCAGGGGTTTTGACTGCATGGCCAATGAGTCTCTGTGCCAAACGCTTGGCACTGTCGAAGGTAGCGGGGTTCGATGCTAAGACATTCCCCTAGTACGGAGGCATTAGCCCCCATACTTACCGTTCGATCTTTTTCCCTTCAGTGGGAACCATATTGGGGCAGAGGGCCACCAGTTCGCTAAATCGGGCAGTATAAGCGATCACATTGGTGCCCTTCATGGTCAGGTTCCAGAGTTCATGTTCCAACTTCTGGATTTCGCCCCTCGGGCAGTATTCCTCAGCCATGAGGTCCTTCATCGTTTCCCAGCCCATGTCGTTAGCCACGACGAGTGTTAGGGCTTTAACGTGGCCGTTCCACCACGTTACGGCTTTCCCTTCAAAGGTGCATGCGGCATATTTCACTTTGCACGCAGCAGGGCATGAACAGATTTCGAAGACTGATTCAGTCTTCTCGAACCATTGCGAGAGGGAAATGACTCCGCCGGTGCCATAGAAAGGCTTCGGCTTGCAGTTTGTGAAATCCTTGTAGGAGCACTCTCTCGAGCGCACAGGGATTTCGATCGGAATAGATTCAACAGGGGTTCCACCTCTGCTGGCATCTGATGGATGATACTGAGCCATGACAGTTGCCACTGCTGCAACTACGGCATCATTTAGGGCTGCCGTATCGATGACCGGAGGCGGTGTAGGCGGTGGAGGTGCAGGATTATTCCTATTCCTGGGAGATTTGCGAGGAGGCATCTTTCAGCTATAAGTTTATAAAGATAAGAAAGATGGTAAGAATCAATTTGTAAGCAATGTGAGAGTGACACATGGACTAACTAACCATAGCCCAACAGTTGAATGAGTGTTTGAAATCTCAAAAAGAAATATTAGTTGGAATACACAAATGTACAGATTTTTCTCACAGATTAGATAGATTTCAATAGTACGGGTATTACTGATGTAATAAGTTCAAGGAAAATCGACCTAATAGTAGGTCTTACATCATACCACAAGGACAAGACTGAAAGTCCTAGATTCCTAATTAGAGTATCGAAAGTTAGGAATATTTTACAGACAAGTGCTACTTAGAGCACATGAGTTCAAGGCTATTCCTAAATCAAAAGACAAAGATGTACTAGACATCATCTAATGACGATGGGAATTTCTCGGGCGAGCCCTGAGGTCGGACACTTGGCGAAACACCTCTTGAAGGTGTCGATCCTGAACTCTCCGACGAGCTCGAAGTTCTACGACTTCAGCACGGGAGGCAGCCAGCTGTTGCTGCAGGGTTTTGTTGGTTCTCCGGGTCCGTTCCATGTCTTCTTCAAGACGGCGGAAGCGGACAGTATTGACACCTGAGTTGGCATCAATCTCCATGACCCGGTCGATGGCTGCTCGACCTTGCTCGACATTACGAGCTATTCTGCGGATAATGACAGGCAGAGCTCTGTCAGCAGAGCCACCATCGCTGACGTTGTAAAAGGTTCGGTCCCCAAAGTATGGTAAGGGTTGACCCTGTTCATCACTCCAGCGATTCAAGTCGTTTGCCCACATGGGAGTAGGACCTGGAAACGCTGGTCGAGGGTTGTTGTTCGGGGCTTGACCTACAAGCGGTAGGTTGTTGACTTCAGGCTCGGAGTCAGATCCATCAGAAAAGCCTTCTGCAAGGTGATCATCCAAAGCGATTGGATGCTCGTCTTCGAGCTCTTCATCGATCCACCTGGCATTGCCTTCATTTGGAAAGTACGGGTCGCCATGATGGAATCCAACCATTTAGATCTACGCGAGAAGAGAGGTATAACAATATAGTATACGTGTAACTAGTAGCACAAAATACTCCTATAGTATTTTAAGTTTAAGTTCTACTGATCTTCTTGTGGTATTGTTGGTAAGTTTTTAGACTTGTTAACATATCACAACCATTCTAGGGCATATGCTAATCACTCCTACGACCAGCATAGTTGATCAGGCTATGCCATTCCCAGGACTGACCATACATCCCCGAGCTCACTTGTGATATTTAACAATCGTAATACTTTTGTTCTTGTCATTGTGACACTGATTTTAGTATGAATGCAGACTAGTATACTTAATTAAATATTTTAATATTTAAAGTATAGACTCTTGGTCAGAGTGTTTTAATCCCTTTTGGGTTTATAGTTTAGTATATCTTTTATAGGTTGATATACTTGATTCACTATAACCAATGCTCTGATACCAATCTGTCACACCCCAAAACCAAGAACGGCGGAAACGTTCTGGGGCAGAGGACGTCATGTATAGTATCACAACACAGTAAATGTAAATAAGTAAACAACATCATCCATTGCATTAAATATATAATTTCAATACAAGCGTGTTCTGTGCAGTTATAGACACCAAAAATAATGTAACACAAAATAATATGAGATGAGTCTTGAATGCACTCCATTTTCTCAAAAGCTGGCATCAGTACCTGTCTACTGATGACCTGAGAATACAAGTTATTTTGAAAGAGTTTATCAGCATTAAGCTGGTGAGTTCATAAGTATTTTAGTGTCAATGTTTGTTGTCAAAAACGTTTGAACCTGTCTCAATGTATAAGTTTGTAAAAATGTAAGTAAGTGTTTGAAAGTGTTTGTAAAAGTTTGATTCTCTCAGAAAATCCTATATTTTCTATTAAAGTAACCTTCTACCAAGGCTTAACTATTTTGTATACTCGTTTGTTGTAAAAGTGTGTAATTTCCCAAGGATAACTATCATTTAATAAAATATAGTTTTTACATTAATGTTTAAGTGAGATTATCACTAAAATATGTAATGGGTAAATCATTGTAGTACTGTAGTTTTGTATAATAAGAACTACTGTTGTACTAACTAACTACTACCTTAAACCGGATTTATATAAAGGTATAATGTGATAAATTGCACCATGCTATCGACTGGTAATAACGACATAATGAATGGTCGAAATAAAGAAATGACGTTTGGCACCCGCAGACCTGCAAGTCCGGCTGTAGCTAGCAGCAAGGTGTAGGATAGTCAATCCAGTATAGATCTATACGCAAACTCACGTTCTCCCTCCAAGAGAATTCTGGCTACAACTTGGGCCATGACATTTAAGGCATGCTCCGACACAGTGGATCACAATTGTTAACGTATTCCTGTATATGTAATGTTTCTCGTTCTAGTATAGATGTATATGTTCTTGTTTCTAGTATAGCTGTATATGTACATGTTTCTAGTATAGTTGTATATGTTCATGTTTCTAGTATAGCTGTATACGTACTTGTTTCTAGTATAGCTGTATATGTTCCTATGTTACCCCGATGGTAACTATTGATGTACTGATAAGTATGAATATGGAAGTACTTTTATGTCTATACATGTATATATGATATATAAGTAATATGGAAACGACCTTCGGATGGTCACCCGAAATCCCACCAGACCACATCCAAATCGAGAAAAAGGAAATAGGGCGGATGGCCTTCCTAAGCCCTTTAAACATTATTTATATATCTATACATATATGGGCATGCAATTGATAATATAAAAGCATAAATAAGTTTTCATAAGACATTTTAAAGCATAAATATAATTTCAAGAGAAGATCGACTTGATGTCAATCTATAAAACAATTTGAAGGCATAAGTTGATAAAACAGTTTAAGTATAAGAAACATTTGTTTGAAATCGCAGTTTGTAAATAAGTTTGGATAGTAAAAGAGTTTGTAAAACATTTCAAAGTAAAGCAGTTTGATAAACAGTTTGAACAGTGGTAAAAATCATTGTTTTCCTAGTTATTAATCACATGTGATTAAATGCAATCACATGTGATTGAAGCAATAACTATAAGTATTTGACTTGTATTCCCCCCATAAAGTATTTAAAACATTTAAAATCATTTCAAAGGTTGATTAAAGGGGTATGAACTCACTTGTGGTGAGCTGTACGAATTGCAGTGTCGGATACCGTGCTAGGTGGCAAACGGAGACTTGTTTACACGCACGAGCCTAGTTATCATATAATAAGCATATATATAACTAATTAGCCAAATAATAACTTAATAAATAAGTTAATACACTTAGGAACAAGCAAACACTTTTCATAAGTGTTAAAGGTCCTAATGGTTGCATCTAAGTTGCTACGGGACAAGGCAAGAGGGTTTGAAGCATCAAATGGCCTTGCATAAGAGTTCACCACCCAACAAACCCCACCCTTTGGAGTTTACGGCCGTAAACTCATGGGTTTATGGCCGTGAACTCCTCACTTGGTGGTTTTTGGTGTTTTAAGGTGTTATCTTGGTCCTAGAACACTCCTAGCTTTGTTGGAATAATACATGAAGTAGTTTAAGGCCCTAGAATGCTCCATAGGGGAGTTTATGGCCTATAGTCCATATCCCCTAGAGTTTACGGCCGTAAACTCCTATGGGGTGTTGGATTTTATTTCATTTGAGGCACCTGCACATCAAGGATAGCTTCCATGATTTTATCTAAGGCTAAAGGGGACAAGAGGCACACATTTATGCCTTCACTTGGAGTTTACGGCCCAAGTGATGTTCCTTGGCCGTAAACTCCCTTTAAGGGATGTTCTTGATGTAGTTAAATCCCCATTCAAGTCCTAGGTGTTCAAGGGTAATTGTCTTAAGGCCTTAGGGGTGTTTGGAGTGCTTTTAACCCTTGGAAAAGGGGTTTACGGCCCAAGAGATGTTCTTGGCCGTAAACTCCTATAAACTTATGATTTTGAAGTGTTTTGATGCCTAAAATAGGTACAAGCATTTCAGGGTTAAAGTCCTTAAGCTTTAGGGGTAGTTTAGGGCACATTTAGCCCTTGAAAAGGGGTTTACGGCCCAAGAAAAGTCCTTGGCCGTAAACTCCCATTACTTGTTGATTTTGGATGCTTTCTAGTCTCTTATGATCATATACTAAGTCCTTAATAAGTTGCTTAACAAGATAATGGGTCTAGGAAGCCTTAAAGTTCCATTTTGGAGTTTACTCCCCAAGAACGTTCTTGGGCGGTAAACTCCTGGATCTTGCAATCTAAACATGTAATTGATGTTATAAAGCATTTAACAAGTATTGAAACACATTTAGTAAAGTAGACTCACAATCTGGGATGAAAACCCGAAGATCCGTCAGAGAGAAATGGCTTTTCGCTAATTGGAATTGTGAATAATGAATTAATTTAATTCAGAAAACTATTTATAGTCCTGGAATATTTTGGCAGAAAATATTTTTATTCCTGATATTGGACTGTAACAATATGAAACTTGGAATGTTCAAATTTCACAAGTCCAGGAGCATCCACTCTCCTGATATCTCCTTAAACATAAACCCTAATGTACACAAACTTGTTCGGGAAAGGATGAAAATCACTAAAACTGGGCTAGCTTCTATTGAATAGATAATGTTTGTACAAATGGAAATTTCGGGTTGTCACATGAAGTCCATTTTAGAATTTATACAGGGCTTCATGATCACAATCTCGTGCATACGAGTCGTATATAATTAAGATTGAAAAGGTAGTCGAATAACTGATTCTTCCTTACCCTCACATCCCAATGAGGAAAAGAGTTAAGGCGAAATCATTAATCCTAAACCTGTAGAACCTTGATTATATAATACTCTTATGTATACATTCCTCAGTGATAGATCATCCGCATGAATTCCTGGATTTGAACTTGACGTACTGCACAAGTAATTCTGTGGGGATTCCTTCGGAAGGGAAAAGAACTATAAGGTACTCCTTGTATGAGTACTTCGGTGTTCTGATATGATGGCTTTGATAAAAGACGTTTACTGAGAAAGAGATGTACTTATGAAGCTAGTATTGCGAGGATCGAATTGAATCGAGTCGTATGATAAAGTCGAAAACATATGAAAACTAAATACGTTAGACTTTAACATAAGGCGTTACAGACAAAACACAACAGTGCAACCATTAATAGAGTTACTTAACTTAGGATTTACTACAAGGAGGTGCAGATGTCGTAGCTGTGTTCTTATTCGCCCCTCGAAGCGATTTGTTCTTCCTTTTGGCCCAAAACTTCCGGCTGTTACTCTTGGCCTCGGCACTCGAGGTACCGTGGTAGTTTGTTGGTCGTTGCGGGGCTGGGTTGTTACTTGGATTGGAATGATTGATAGCGATCCTGCTAACACTTGTGTTGTTAGCGTTCAGGTGGGTTATAACAGCTGACACGGCAGCCGAGACTGCAGCTTGAAAGGTAGCTGCATCAATCTGAAGAGTTGGTGTTTGGTTGATGGGCTGATTGTTTTTCTTGGGATTCATGATTCTGTTACACCGAAAGGAAAATGAATTTGTGAGCGAAAATGGTTGAATCTAAACGTAGTTCGATTGCTGATGTAAGGAATAGAAGTATGTTCTCTAAGGTTCGACCTACATCCCTATGATGCAGTCGTAGCAAACATCGAAAGTAAGTTCATGTAATGGTCTCAAGATGTTTGTCGTTCTTGCTGAGGTATCGTGGTTGGTGAATAATAAGATCCAACCACTAAAAGAGACTTGGAAATGTCTCCTGAGATAAATCATTATAGTTCAATGACTTGACTAAATCATGTTTCAGATAGACTCCTAATGAAAGAATGATAAGAGTACTTGAATGAAGAATGACACCGAAGTTAGCCGGCTGTCAATATCTTTGACATTCACGATGTAAAGATTCTGGAAAAATGACCTTGTAAAGGTCTTACATCATATCCACAGAAGATAGTTCCTGACAGCATAAAGACTAACTAAAATACTTATGGTATAAGATAATTTCATAGAAAATGCCACATCGGGCATAGAAAGAAAAACACGATTCCTTTTTATAAGGAAAATAAAGTAACGCGTCTATTACTGGCGATGGTCATCCTCCTGGTGAACTCTCAGTTCAGCCAGTTGACGTTCTACAACAAGTAGGTATCTTTCGTACACTCTCTGGTGTACCCGAAGTTCCATGACTTCGGCTCGTGATTCAGCCAGTGCTTGTAGCAGGGTTTCATGGTCTCTCTCAGACCTCTCACGAGCATGCTCAAGGCGACTGGTGCGAATCATGTGCATTCCTCCATTTGTATTAACTTCTGTGATACGTTGTAGAGCTGTCCTGCCCTAAATTTCGTTTCGGGCAACTCTTCGGATCAGAATTGGCATGATCCTGTCTGCTGAGCCCCCATTGCTCAGGTCATAGAAGCTTCGGTCACCATTAATTGGCATGGGCTGGTCTTGTCCTTGGCTCCAAGTTTCCAAACATTCCACCCACTCAGGCGTCGGGCCTTGAAAAGCCGGACGAGGGTTAGGAATCGGAAAGGGAGCTGCCTGGGGTAGGTTCTCAACCTCGGGTTCGGGGATGGCATCGTCTGAAAGGTCGTCAGCATGGTGATCATTCAGAGGGATTGGATGATCATCATCTGGTTCTTCTCCAAACCAACCAGCAATTACTTCGTTTGGAAGGAACAGGTTCTCGTCGGGATGGAATCCAGCCATGTTATCTATGCGAGAAAAGGGATATAAGAAATAGCTAAAATAGACGAACTAACTAAGCTAATTACAGTAAGATCAAATACCCATATGGTATTTCTTTATGGTTGTGTTGGTAAGTTTTTAGACTTGTTGCCATATCACAACCATTCTTGGGCATATTCCAATCACTCCTCAGACCAGCATAGTTGATCAGGCTATGCCATTCCCAAGACTGAGCATATATCCCCAGGCTTACTTGTGATATTCAACAATCGTAATACTTTTGTTCTTGTCGTTGTGACACTGATTTTAGTATGAATGCAGGCACGTATACTTACTTAAATATTTTATTAATTAAAAGTATAACTCTGAGGCAGAGTGTTTTAATCCCATGTATTTATAGTTAGTATATCTTTTATGGGTTGATATACTTAATTCACTATAAACAATGCTCTGATACCAATTTGTCACACCCCAAAACCACGAACGGCGGAAACGTTCAGGGGTGGAGGACGTCATGTACAGTATCACAACAGTGTAATATAATAAACAAGCAACAACATCATCCATTGCATTATAAGTAAAGTTTTAATACATGTGTGTTCTTTCAGTGTAGTCAGACACCAAAAAATATACAAGCAAAATAAAAGACGAGACTTGTCTGCTCCGTCTTCTCAAAACCTGGCCTCTGTACCTGTCTACTGGTGACCTGAGAATACAAGTTATTTTGAAAGCGAGTATCAGCTTTAAAGCTGGTGAATTCATAAGTATATAAGTGTCATTGCCTTGTTTGTGAAAATCTGTTATGAAGGCCATGTAAATCGTTAAATGAAAATGTTGATGTAAGTATGAAATCCCTAGAAAAACCCTTATTTTCTATAAGTATGAAATGTAGTCTTCTACCAAGACCCGAATGTTCTGTATGTATGAAGTGTAGTCTTCTACCAAGACCCAAATGTTTTGTAAGTATGAAGTGCAGTCTTCTACCAAGACCCGAATGTTTTGTAAGTATGAAGTGCAGTCTTCTACCAAGACCCGAATGTTCTGTTTGTAAAATGATAGTTTTTCCTTTGTGTAGAATAGTACTAAAAGTGCTTAGTCTAACTCATCGTTTATGTGAATGTGTCACAAAATCAAGTAAACAGGAAAAATATAATATTGTAAGTGTTGTCCCTGGGTACTAGGACCAACACAACATCGCATTAAGCGAAATGTACAACCTAATGAACATCCGAAGATTGTCCAATTGTCCTCTATAGCAGCAGCAGGTGGGTGGAAGGGTTAGTCCCAAATCGATTTCCTAATATAAGTAGTAACCTTAGACCTCCGAAGATAGTCATCGACCATTGGTGCTAAACAGTGGGGTTCAGAATGGTAAGTCCCGTCTAGTTATTCCCATTGAACCGGGATAAGAAAGACAATTTACACAGTAAGTATACTAAATCATCCTCATAGTCCTAAGTACAAGTATCCAGGTAAGTGAATACAGGATAATGCACCTATATAAAAGTGTTCCTGTATGGTGTTCATGTATGTGTGTCCATGTAACAGGTAAGTATATGTAAACATATTCATGTATCAAGTAAACATCTGTACGTACTCATGTATCAGGTAATGTACTAGTATAGACTCATGAATGAACTGACTCTTGTGTGACTCCTTGTAATAGAAGTAATGTTTGATATCTTCCCATTATCCCTATGATAATCTACTGTAATATAACTAGTTGATCATGTAAGTTTACACACTCTTACTACTCAAGGGTGTGAGAAACTAAATGAAAGATGCAAGCTATAACATCAATACATATATAAGAATATAAGTGTATATGCATAGTTTAGTTCAAGAATGTAAAAATGGTTTTGTAAGACATCTTATGGGTTTTGAACAATAAATAACAGTGACTTGATGTCATTTGAATAAACATTTCAAAAGTAAAACATTTGGTAACAATGTGCTTTTAAGATGTAAAACCATTTCATGCATCACATTTTGTAGCATGTGAAATCTGTTAACTGACAAACACAATTATAAAATACATATCAATGATTTAATAACATGTTTGTTTCTACTTGTATTCCCCCCCCCCCCCCCCCCATTAAAGCATTTAAAATCATTTAAAACATTGATTAGGGGTATGAACTCACCTGCAGTAAGTGACCGGAATTGAACGGACTGTTATCGTACGGAAGGATCGAGCAAGAGCTTGGTGTCAAGTGAAGACTTAGACACACACAAAGATCCTAATTACATATGAAAACATATGTATATAAATAATTAGGGATTAAATCACTAATTATACAAGTATAAACATTTAAACGCGAAGAAAACACTTTTGGTCAAGTTCTAGGAGGCTAATGGGTTGCAACAAAGGAGTGCAATTCCCCTAATGGAAGTTTAAGGTCTAATGACCATACTCATTGGAGTTTACGGCCCAGGGGAGTAAGCTCCTGGCCGTAAACTCTCAACCAAGGCTTGAAATGGTGCTTAGAATTACTACAACTCTAGTGGGAATTGTTTCAAGGCTTATACAAGTGTTTGGGCACCATATTGACTCCTTTGGGGAGTTTACGGCCCAAAGACCCTTTTCCCTTGGAGTTTACGGCCGTAAACTCCCTTGGGAGGGTTCTTATGGTGCTTTCAAGTCTCTATAATAACTAGGAACAATTCTAGGCTTTAGTACTTGGCTTTAAGAGGGTTTATGGTACCATTTGGTACCATTTAATGGAGTTTACGGCCTTGGAAACTTTTGGGCTGTAAACTCCCTCACACATGGGGTTCTAAATGTTTTAGCTAGTCCATAACTCACTTAGGTACATGCCCAAAATGTCTCTTGGCTTAACGAAGTGCTTAGGGTGTCCTTTGACCCCTTTATGGGAGTTTACGGCCCAAGAACCACTCTTGGCCATAAACTCTTCAATACTTGTGCTTTTCTTATGTTTCCTAGGTCCTAAACACATTAGGGTATTTGTCTAAAATAGATTCCAAGCCTTTGGGGGTGATTAGGGCACTCTTAGCCCTTGAAAAAGGGGTTTACGGCCCAAGAGCATATCCTTGGCCGTAAACTCCTAAAACTATATGGTTTTGATTGATTTCTAGTCTCAAATGTTCATACATATCATCCTAAGCTAGTTACCTAACAAGGAAATGGGACTAAACGGCCTTAGAGCTTGATTTTTGGAGTTTACTCCCCAAGAACGTTCTTGGGCGGTAAACTCCCGGATCTCATGTATTTGACATGTAAATAATGTTATTAAGCATATAACAAGTATTAAAACACATCTAGGAAAGTAGACTCACAATCTGGGATGAAAACCCGAAGATCCGTGAGAGAGAAATCGGCTTTTCTCTAATTGGAATGCAACTAATGAACCAATTTGGTTCAGAATTCTATTTATAGTCCTGAGATTTTTGGCAGAAAATATTTCTATTCTCGGAATGGATTCTAATGACCTAGAGTAATGGAATTACAGTGTTGCTCAAAATCCTAGTGCATCCACTCTCCTAATATCTCTTTAGGTGTAAAACCCTGAAAACTGCCAAACTTATACCATAAGTCTGAATTTTCACTGTAACTTGTCTACTTCTATTGGCTTGATATGGTTTGTTCAGAATGGAAATTTCGGGTTGTCGGCCTTATTCACGAAGCCGATCTATAAGGGGGGTATAAGGTTACTGCCTATAAAATGGCGGTTTAATGGGTGTACAGTCTCACGCACCGCTTCCTTGACTGGTGGAGGGTCGTTAGCCGAACGGGTAAGAAAGGACTATAATTCTCCCTTCATTAAAAGTATAATGATAAATACTAAGTAACTAAATACTTATAAATTCTCAATCTTAGTTACTTAGGAAAATGTGAAATAGGTGCTAACCAATGAAATTACACTTTGTACCTTACCAAGTCGTTAATAGAGCGTGTGTGGCTAACCGGCATGCTAACAAGGACTAGTAAGAGCGGCAAAGGGTAACTTGGCTTTATTATAGATCGGTGGAGCTATGTGGTTAACCAACACATCGATTAGGTGATAAAGTTAAGGGTACCAAGTCAATTTTCATGGTTATTCACACCTTGTTTGTGATCCTCAGCATCCCAGTCACAAACTTGAGAAGGCACAATCGAGATTCAAACATGCCATTGAAAAGTTCAATGTATCTCAAAAGATCTAGGAGTTTCAAATCCAATTAAAACTTAATTAAATTTCGTTTTTCATGGTGGAAATTGGTAAATTGTCATTTACCTACCTTCAACTATTTTATAACTTGGATTACGGCATCCCTCTTCCAGTTATAAATAGGTTGTTGGGTCCTAGCCTTAATATTTCATATTGGGTGTTATATTAAGGATTTTAAATCAACTAACTTGAATTTCTCCCTTGTAGATGTCTAGTTTAGACAATTATGGTCTTCCCAAATCTTTAGGAACAAGCTTCCTAATGAAGATGATATCCCAAAAGGCAATCAAGGTGAAAGGCTAATCCCTTTATCGAGCACTAATGGGACTGGAAATCATACTTCATTTCCTCCACCTCCCTCAATAAATCTCCCTATCCCACAAGTTTCAAGACTTGATAAGTTCTAATTCACTCAATCCCTATTGGCAATCAAATTCTATATGTGCTTACATCTTAGAGGTTAAGCCACATGTTGACAAGTCGGGAGAGTTGGTTGTCAAAGTCTTGAGGAAAGTTGGCTATTGACTGGGTTCTTTAGTGACTTCCTGATAACAGACAATGACATGACCCTTAATAATCTTACCTATTTGCTTGAGGATGCTGAATCAACAATGATTTGGAGCATTGGTAAAGCAAATTAGATTGGAAGATCTACTTCCCAAACCTATTTGGACATTAACATTTGTGACATTGGAAGTCCAAAAAAACCTTTCTCTTCCCAATTGAAAAGGGATTGGCCATGGTCAAGTCATTTTGACCCAATGGTAAAGAGAAAGGCTAAGTCTATGACAGTCCTGTGTGCCATTTCCAAAGTGTCCATATGTTTTCTTTTTCCAATAGGAGGGGCATTGGTTGCGAAGCTGCCGAATTTACCTGAAACCTCATAAGGATTGTAATGTCAAAAGTTTGACTCTACTTCTAGTAAAGTCCGTTATCTAACTCTATTAAGTCATTTTGGAGATTCTCAATACATGATGTAATGTAATTACATTATGATGTTTTTGAAGAATCAAAGGAAGCTTAAGGAAAAGGTGTGTTGATTCTGATCGCATGATTCGATGGCCATAATTTTGAGTCACTGCATAGGAATTATGAGATATTGCTTAGGAATAGATAACAACAAAGTTTTCATATGTATTTACATTGTAAGGATATGTTTTTCCGCAAGTTTTAAAATACAAGAAAAAAAATTTTGTTTTATTTGTTTTAAGTATCCTTACAATGGCATTTGTGAAAAATTGTTGTTTATATGATTCCATTGATAGCAATATTGGAAAATGAATTTGATTCTTTCGTTTGTGGTAGTGTCATAATATATCAGATAGGGAAAGATTCTCATCACCCAAGTTTCAGTTGGATAGCAACTTGGAATCATGCAAATTGTATTGTGTGATGAATGAGAATTTTCATCTTTCGTAAATTAAGACTAATTCCTTGTTCACATTCGCATGTGAGTCAAGCGAAGGACTAAAGGATCGGGTACATTAGGTTGTGCACTTGTGAGGTCCACCACAAAGGTTGATAAGATTATTCGTTATGATTTACTAAAGCTTAGTAAGTATGATTATGCTTACACGTTTAAATCTAATTCTGAAACATTGGAAAAGTTTCAATGTATGGCAGAATGAATAAGAAGAATCAAATAAGGCATAAAGATAAAAGTTTCTCCAATCTGAAGAGATGGGAGAGTACTTGTGTATCTTGTTTTATGATTATCTTAGTGATTATGGAACCATATCACAATTGATCCTCTAAGGAGTAGTGCATTTGTTTGCCTAAGGAGAGGAATCGTGAATTGTTGAAATGGTTAAATCAAAAGATAAATCATACTTCGTTCTAAAAACAAATCCTGGATTTATACTCCAAAATTGTAACTTGAGTGACATAGTCATTAGAAAGTTTTTAACACTTGTCAAATGTAGAGTAAGATGTTTCCTATTCTTGTACATTTGAGATTGGTAAGTTATGATGTTTTGGATAAGACAAAGACCAACTAATACCAATTGTGAGAAGTGTTTAACATGATAAGAATCCGCACTAACTCTTGAATATTTGTTTTATCAAGGAATGGTTCTTGACAAAGAGAATCTTATATGCCAAGAAGTCAGTGGGAGTCTTAAACATGTTGAGATATTTTCAAGTACTAATCAAGAGGATTGTTAATCACTAGCCCACGACTTGAGGTTTGTAACCTATCATGTTGACATATTCTTATTTTTGTGTTTATTCCAGTTAAAAGTTAACTATGCTTATGAGTTCTGTGAGTTCTCAATTGTTTGCATAACAACCTGGAAGAAATGGTAGGCCCTTGTGCTGCCGGGTGGCAAGAAATTAAGATTGAATAAGTTCAGTCCATATGTGTTTGCATTTGCCACTAACCTTGTCTTGTGATTATGGTTATGACAAATTCACATGGATAGGAACACTTACACCGTAAACTCTAAGTTTCATAAGGTTTCTCTTCGATTCATGAAAATGATGGGGAGGAAACTCTTTCACTAAGTAGATTTTAAGTAGATAGCAATTGTGAGAATGACACAAGTGAGCTATCTAAGGAAAGGTGTATGATTTTGATAAAGTCTTATCAAAGCAATTGCGTATAAGAAATCTGAACTTTGGTAAGAAAGTCAATAAAGTATTGATTTCTAAAAGTCCAACTGATCTCTGGATACATGTCAATGCTAGTGGGAGTATAAGTGTTATGCTAGTAAGATAATAATCATTATGCTAGTGGGAACATGATTATTATGTTAAGTGTTGCAAGTTAGCAATATTATTTATAGAAAACACAAGTTTCAAATCGCCTTGAAAAAGTTGGTTTGCTATAATTAAGGGAGAGGATTTTATACTTCATTCCAATTCTACAAGCTTAGATTGAGATTTTAATCTACTTTAGTCAAGGATATATATATATAAGAATGTTATGTTGGAATGGTTCAACAAAGGGAAATTCTATATATGTTGCATTCTCAAAATTCGATTATGATTACGGCATACCTCTTCATAGTTCGAATTGTGAGAATATGGCAAATAAATATTTTATAGTATGAATCGTGTCCTATATGCTACGGGTATAGGTTCAATTACATGTGCTATAATCCGTTCTAAATTTTCCAAATGCCTACAACATTAAGATGGAAAAAGGAATAGAACTGGAAATGACTTAAATGATTAAGCAAATTGTCGAGGACAATCTGAGGTTTACCAAAGATTGGTTACTCATGGACAATTAGAAGTATAGAGTAAGGACCATATTGACATATTTTGAAAAGAGGAAACTCTTGTTCAGAAGTGATGGTCAAAATGGTAATATGGAATTGTTTGCATAGGTGGAAGTTATTCTTTGAATCTGTGTAAGATTAGAGAACTTAATGCAAGAAGGATGTTCAAAGGAATGTACTTTGAATTTGAGACTTCGTTTCCATGGAATTGATCTCCATTGGAATTCTTTGTAATGTTTGTTGCTAAGTCTTTGTGATTTTTGGGTATAGTCATTACAGGAGGATCATTGCATATAAGTTTAGAATTTAACAGATTACAGTAAATGACAAGAGGATTGGGATTGTGAAATGAGCATCATTGAAATATTGTCAATCGATCTGTTTCACAAAGAGAGGACCATATATAAACATATTGTGCATACTTGGAGTATGGAATATCTATCGTTTAGACAAACATAGTGTGCATGCCTGGAGCATGGCATCACTATTGTTTTAATTCAAGTATTAATTTGATTAATCGAAACATGAATAATGAGTAATCCATATGGTGCTTAGATAAAGGTGTTTTATTTACACTCAAAGTGTTGAGGCCATACAAGATTAGTATTATTTTTGTGTTTTACTTTGCATGTTTTGACTTCCTGAATAACTAGGTCATTCTTCCCGAATAACTAAGTTATTCAAATCGTCCACAACAATCATATGTTGGAAGTAGATATGAATCAAGACTATCATGAACTGGGTTTGTAGATGTCTAAATTGTTTATACATAGAAAAAGTTGCTACAACATTAATGAGTGCTCATAAGTTCTGAGTATTGGATTCAACCCACGCTCATTTGAATCACTTCATGGATTTTATCACAAGTGAATCATGAGACGATAATATCTTATATCCGTCAAACCTAAAGATATGAGATGTTGACTATGAGTTGGTTATACATTGATTGCATGAAAACGCATTAGTAACTCGATGTTATAAAACGTGCCTTTGTGTATGATTCAACAAGTAGTGAGTACAAGCATATGGGTCAAAGTTTATCCATTCCTTTTACCCTCAAAGGGATAAAAGTGATATCTGTGGGCCCCTCGATGATTTAGTGATGACAAAATGTAAGTGCTCGGCTGGGCCTGGACTTATTTGATTTGTTCAATTAGTCAGTCGTCATAAATCGGAAATCGGGAAACAACAAATGGACAGAGAGAATGATTATAATCCATGTCTCAGTCCATATGATTTCAAGAATGGAGGAATATATGATCACTTATCTAATGGACGCATCATTAATTTGTTCAGAGTTCGATAGTGGCTTTTGAGAGCTACGATTGGTAGTCGGGTTATGAATTCATACTTGCAATAATAGTTTTAGACTTATCCAAGTGGGAGACTGTTGGATTAGTGTCTAAGTCCATAACTATAATTGGTATATACTTGACCCGACCCGGCATGGTCCATTTGGGTTGCATGGCATCACGCATTTGGATAGACTAAAATGAGACAAATAACACTTAAGGTTTATTAATATATTATAAGTTTTAATATATTAATAAGATTATTTAATTAGTATTGATCAAGAATTAATCTAGAATTAATTAAGTGATCAAAAGAAGACTAATTAAATATATGGGTTGATTGTGTAAATCATCCATACTTATATAGTAGGCTAATGCTCCATGGATTATCAAGTTGGGCTAAAACCCATAGGATGCTCCATTGACGCTCCATGGTGTATTTGAACCCATGGATCCAAGGAAATGGAAAGCCATGACAATTAGGGGTTACCCTAATTGTGAGAAACTATATAATGATCTTATTATTGAAGAAATCGGCCACTAGTGAAACTGATGGGTTTTGGCCATATGAACATTCCTATGTGCACATGCAAACCCTAATGCTTAGATCTAGGTTTCTATAGTTAAACATGCATTGAATCCAAGACTTCTAATGGCTAATTGAGTATAAGAATAATACAAAATCAGATCTAGAAGTTTACCTTTGAATCTCTTGTTTGATCTTGTTGTCTTGGAGCTCTAGAGTCACAATTATCACTCCTGTAATGGCTTACAAACACCAACTACCAAGGAGGATGATTTGAGAGAGAGGAGAGGGACTAGAAATTGGCCAGGGTTTCTTTGCTTTTGCAGAGGTGCCGATTTCCCTTGCCCTAGGGGTCTATTTATACTTGTAAGGCTCCTAGGGTTTCACCCTTAAACCCTAGTTGGATAATCTTCCCTTAAAGCAATCCAAATCCTTTCTATGATAAGTCCTTGGACGAATTTGAGGCTATCCCAAGCCCTAGAATTCTTCCAACCTCTATCCCTTAAGGATTTACAGCCCAAAGTGCAACTATCAAACAATTGACAGTTTATACCCTCTTATTTAATTAATCTCTTTAAGTCACCAAATTAATTTATGACTTATATTAATCAAATAACAATATTATTTATTCCTTATATTATTCTCATAATATATTAATAATATTTATTCTCTCATAATAAATCATCTCGTCAAGTTGCTATGGTGAAGGCAACCCAAAAGGATCATGCACAATCGGGTCAAATACTTGCCTAATATAGTTGCAGCCTTAGACACTATTCCAACAGTCTCCCACTTGGATAAGTCTAGTAACTATATGCACAAGTACAATTCGATTTACAATCGTAGCTCTCGAAGACACTGTCAAACTCTGATCTAATCAATCTTGTCCTTAAGATAAGGGATCGTACAGTCCTCTGTTAGATATCATGCTGACAATTCTATGGAATAATTAGTCTAGCATTTTGGTTTCTAGATCTCCGATTTATTTGACATAGAACTTAATCGAACACATCAATTCAGTTCTGACCGGGCCTGGCACATAAGTCAAATCAAATCATCGAGTGGCCAAGGTATCGCTTTTATCCTCTTGGGATAAAAGTTACAGATAAACTTCGACTTATATGCATTTAGTTATTCATTAACCAACTATACACAACAATGCGTTTTATAACACCGAGTTACTGATGCATTTTCGCATTATCAATGTATAACCAATTAACAAATAACAAACCATATATCTAGGTTTTAAGACTATATGATATTATCGTCTTGCGATCACCCTTTTATATCATATTCCATAAGGTGATTCCAGCAAGTGCGGGTTTGTTCCAATGCTCAAAACTAGTTCCTAAGCACTCATGAATGTTGCAGCAACCCTTTGCTATGTCTAAAACCATTTAGACAATCTACACACCAATTCATGACAATCTTCATTCATATCTACTTCCAACATATGAACGATTGTGGACAATTTGAATAATTCGATTATTCTTAATAAACTCAATTATTCTGGAAGTCAAAACATGCAAAATTGAAACAATAGTTAAACAATTAACACAAGACAGTAACATTACTCATAAATAATATTCCTTTATTTAATCATCAAATGTTAATTACATTTATCTATTACATGTTTCTACTACTATCTAATCTATTCTAATATCACCCTTCAGCCCAATACTCCTAGCATGCTGTAAGTGCTTAACCCTACTCAGTCCCTTCGTAAGCGGATCTGCTGGGTTATCTTCTGATGATACCCTCTTCACCACGAGTTGTCCTTCTTCTACACGATGTCTAATAAAGTGATATTTTCTGTCGATATGTCGAGATCTACCATGATCCCTTGGTTCCTTGGTCAAGGCAACCGCTCCTTCATTATCACAGAAAATCTCCATGGGTCCTTTATGGCGGGTACAACTCCAAGATCACCGATGAAGTTCTTTAACCATATTGCCTCCTTCGACGCTTCGCTCGCTGCAATGTACTCTGATTCGCACGTTGAATCAGCTACAGTTTCCTGCTTGGAACTTTTCCAAGTCACTGCTCCTCCATTCAGGGTAAAGACCCAGCCCGACTGCGAACGGTAGTTATCCCTGTCGGTATAAAAGTTGGCGTCACTATACCCTCGCACCTTTAAGTCATCACTCCCTCCGAGGACTAAGAACCATTCCTTCATCCTCCGAAGGTACTTAAGGATATTATTAACCTCAACCCAATGAGCTCTGCCAGGATTCCCTTGATATCTGCTAACCATGCTCAAAGCAAAGGCTACATCAGGGCGAGTACAAGTCATAGCATACATGATTGAGCCAACTGCGGAAGCGTATGGAACTCTGCTCATTTCAGCTATCTCAGCTTCGGTACTCGGACTTTGAGTCTTACTCAACTTGACATTACTTTGTATCGGTAATTCTCCCTTCTTTGAGTTTTCCATACTAAAACATTTTAGTACCTTCTCTAAGTAAGTGTTCTGACTAAGTCCTATTAGTCTCTTACTTCTTTCTCTTACTATCCTTATTCCCAAAATGTAAGAAGCCTCTCCGAGGTCCTTCATAGCAAAGCACTTCCCGAGCCAGGACTTAACCTCCTGCAGAGTCGGGATGTCGTTTCCTATGAGTAATATGTCATCGACAGATAGAACGAGAAAGCTAACTATGCTCCTACTGGCTTTGACATATACACACAATTCATCTTCGCTTCGTACAAATCCAAACTCTTTGACTTTCTCATCGAAGCAAAGATTCCATCTGCGAGATGCTTGCTTAAGTCCATAAATAGACTTCTCAAGCTTACACACTCTGTTCGGATGCTTCGGATCCACAAACCCCTCTGGCTGAAATGCGGTCTTGACATCCATTTGCCAAATCTCATAATCATGAAATGCGGCAATAGCTAGCATCACTCTAATAGATTTTATCTTCGCAACTGGTGAGAAGGTCTCGTCATAGTCAACTCCGGGAGTTTGAGTAAAGCCCTTCGCGACCAATCGTACTTTATATGTGTGTACGTTTCCATCCACGTCGGTCTTCTTCTTGAAGATCCATTTGCACCCAACGGTCTTACGTCCGGGCACATTATCAACCAAATTACAAACTTAGTTATCATACATGGATTGGATCTCGCTATCCATTGCCTCTTTCCATTTTGCAGACTCCGGGCCTTCCATGGCTTCCTTATAGCTATTAGGTTCATCAAGGTTTATTAGTGTACCATCACTAATATATGTGTCCCCTTCGGTAGTAATATGAAAACCATAAAATTGGGGTTGAACTCTAACTCTTTCGGAACGTCTAAGAGGTAAGGACTCATCAATCGGTTCAACCAGAGTTTCCTCCTCGGGTTGAGTGCCAGTGGTAGAGGTTCCTTCATCTATCGACTCTTGAATCTCTTCAAGCTCGATTTGCCTCCCACTGTCTCCTTGGCTTATGAGTTCTCGTTCTCAGAAAACTCCTCTCCTCGCAATGAAGACAACATTGTCCTTCGGTCTATAGAAGAGATATCCAAAGGATTTCTGCAGGTAGCCGATGAAAATGCATCGCTCACTACGAGGTTCGAGCTTGTCGTGAGTATCTCATCTTACGAAAGCCTCGCAACCCCAAACCTTGATATGTGCCAACGAGGGAGCTTTCCCTCTCCACATCTCGTGAGGTGTTTTGGCAACCTTTTTGGTAGGGACTCGGTTAAGGGTATGGGCGGAAGTCTCTAAGGCATACCCCCCAAAAAGAGATTGATAGTGAAGCATGACTCATCATAGAGCGAACCATATCCAATAAGTTTCGATTATGCCTTTCTGCCACACCATTCAACTGCGGTGTCCTAGGAGCCATCAATTGTGAAACTATTCCACACTCCTTGAGATAATCGTGGAATTCAAGACTTAGGTACTCTCCTCCTCGGTCGGATCGAAGCATCTTGATTTTCCTGCCCAATTGATTCTCCACTTCATTCTTGAACTCTTTGAACTTTTCAAAAGTTTCTGACTTTTGCTTGATTAAATAGATATACCCATATCTACTATAGTCATCGGTAAAAGTCACGTAGAAGCGGTTCCCATCCTTCGTGGTTGATCTAAACGGTCCACATACATCGGTATGTATTAGGTCCAATAGACCCTCACCCCTTTCGCAAGAACCAGCGAAGGGTGACTTAGTCATCTTTCCAAGCAAAAAAGACTCGCATGTGTCATCTTCCCAAAGGTCGAATGACTCCAACACTCCATCCTTTTGGAGTTGGGCTATGCGTTTCTTGTTGACATGTCCAAGATGACAATGCCACAAGGATGCTTAATCCATACTATTGGAAGAATCTATGTTCAAAACATCATTTCCTAAGTTATCAACAATCATAACAGTTTCATAAATTCCATTACACGGTATTTCTTCAAAATAAAACACACCATTTTGATAAGCCAAAATAGAACCATTCTCATTATTAAAAGAAAACCTAAAACCTTGTCTAAACAAACCATGAAATGAATTGATGTTTCTAGCCATTTCTGGCGAATAGCAACAATTGTTCAAATCTAAAGATAAACCATTCCTAAGCACTAAAGAATACACTCCAATCTTGGTCACAGGCGACGATCTTCTGTTCCCCATGATTAGATTAATCCTTCCATGCTCTACATCCCTATTTCTTCTTAGTCCCTGCCCACTAGAACAAATGTGGTAACCACAACCGGTATCAAGAACCCAAGAAATAGCATGAGATGAATCGTTAGATTTAATTGTGTATATACCTGCGAAAGATGGCTTGATCTTTCCTTCATTGATGGCTTGCAGGTACTCTGGGCAGCTTCTCTTCCAATGTCCTATCTTGTGGCAGTGGTGGCACTCTGCCTCCTTTGGGTTAGGGCAGGGCTTAGCAGGATCAACTTTGGTCCCACTAGAAGAGGCACCATCTCGGGGCTTAACCTTGCGATGGTTCTTAGATGAAGCCTTCCTCTTCTTTCCCCTTCCTTGTCCAATAGCCAAAACAGGAGCAGCGGGTGGATTGGGAGTTGGTGCAACAGACTTATCCTTGAAGTTGCTCTCAGCGACCCTCAAGAGACCTTGGAGTTTGCTTAGGGTGACCTCCTCTTTGTTCATGTGGTAGGTCATCCTAAATTGAATGTAGCTTGGAGGCAAAGAGTGAAGCACCATGTCGATCGCCAAGTCTTCCCCAAAGTCAACATTCAACTTGCAAAGACGGTCGACATACCTTTGCATCTTTTGCAGGTGCACGGTAAGAGACTCTCCATGACCCATTTTAGCGGAAATCATGTTAGTGAAAATCTCATAACGCTCTTGTCTCGTGTTTTGGTGTATCTCTACAATAAGTCTTGGTGCATCTCGTACGGGTACATGTCCTCATAGGACTTTTGGAATTTGGAGTTCATAGTGGCTATCATGATGCAATGAACCTTCGTTGCATCACACTCGTGAGTTTCAAAAGCGGTCATTTCAGTCGGAGTAGCGATTTTAGGGTTGAT
Source organism: Lactuca sativa (assembly GCF_002870075.4). Taxonomy (NCBI): domain Eukaryota; kingdom Viridiplantae; phylum Streptophyta; class Magnoliopsida; order Asterales; family Asteraceae; genus Lactuca; species Lactuca sativa. Next base: position 148,215,595 of record NC_056631.2, read on the forward strand.
TTTCTCAAGCTTCTCATCGAGGACATACTCCTTATCCTCATAGCGAGCAATTGTGCAAATGTATCTTATCCATTCACTAAAGTTCGTCCCATCGAAGGTGACCTTTTGACAAAGGCTCATCAATGTGAGTGAACTAGCAGCAGCGTTGTTTGCGTTCGACATCTACAAATAGAAAGGACAAAGATAGATTAGAATATGAATCCCAAATTAACACCGAATAAGAAAAATTAGGGCTAGGACCCAACAATAATATTTACATATTAGAAAAGGGATGCCGTAATCTAATATGCAAACAATTTGAAGGTAAGTGAATGACGATTCACTAATTCTCCACCATGAAAACCTAACTTTAAGTTCTAAATGAATTTGAGAATTCCTAGATTTAGATGAGATTCATTGAAACATTTCAATGGCATGTTTAAATCTCGATATGCCCCTCTTTTTTGTGACTGGGATACCGAGGATCACAAAGCGGGTGTGAATTACCATGCAAATTCACATGGTGCCTTAATTGTAACGATCACCTATTCGATGTGCCGTTAAACCACACACGCTCCATCGAACTATGATAAACAATGAATCACCCTTTGCCACCTTTTCTTAGAACCAATTAGTGTGCCGGTAAACCACACACGCTCCACTAACTTCTTAGCAAGGGTGCAAAGTGTAATTTCATGGGATTGCATCAATTCACTTTTCCTAAAGTAACTAAGATTGGGAAATTTTTGAAAAACATGTAGTTACTTTGTATTTCATATTAGACTTTTAATGAGAGGATGAGGTTGCCCTATCCCACTCGTTCGGCCAACGACCCTCCACCGATCAAGCAAGCGGTGGGTGTGAGTGTACACCCATTGAGCGCCATTTTATAGGCCGCAACCTTATACCCACCTTATAGATCGGCTTAGTGAATGAGGCCTATTAACGGTAAGACTAGCATTTTATTTATACATATACATACATACATATATATATATATATATATATATATATATATATATATATATTAATCTTGTAATATTATATTAGTATAGGTTGTATTTTAAACTTGTAAAATTCTAGGGTTTGAAATTTAAATTGACTAAATTAAAACTTTTAATCACAAAACATAAATTTCAAAACTTGAGGACAAGTTTTAAACATTTAAAACATGGAGGATCAAATAACAAATAATCTTAATTGACAATTAATTCCAGAATTATCCATATTTGATTTATTTAAGATTTCTTGCATAATAATTTACCAATTTAATCAAAATAATTAATTAATTATCACATAAGGAAATTAAATATTTTATTAATTGATAAATATCTTTAATTAGATCAAGATTATAGTCATATATATCAAAAAATCGGATTAGGGTTGATCTAATATGATAAAGGCAGGTTTCCATAAGATAAATATCAAAAAATCCCGAATTTGGCCCTTCCTGACGCTTGGACTCGCCGAGTACCCAACTGGACTCGCCGAGTCAGGCCAACTCGCCGAGTCCACTATGGGACTCGCCGAGTCCATGACTCAGAAACACAAATTTTGAATTTTGCAAGTAAGATTCAAACAAACAAGCAACAATTTAATAGAAACCAATCTAGGCTCTGATACCACTGATGGGTTTTGGCCATATGAACATTCCTATGTGCACATGCAAACCCTAATGCTTGGATCTACATTTCTCTAATTAAACATGCATTGAATCCAAGACTTCTAATGGCTAACTGAGTATAAGAACAATACAAAATCAGATCTAGAAGTTTACTTTTGAATCTCTTGTTTGATCTTGTTGTCTTGGAGCTCTAGAGTCACAATTGTCACTCCTCTAATGGCTTACAAACACCAACTAGCAAGGAGGATGATTTGAGAGAGAGGAGAGGGATTAGAAATCAGCCAGGGTTTCTTTGCTTTTGCAGAGGTGCCGATTTCCCTTGCCCTAGGGGTCTATTTATACTTGTTAGGCTCCTAGGGTTTCACCCTTAAACCCTAGTTGGATAATCTTCCCTTAAAGCAATCCAAATCCTTTCCTTGATAAGTCCTTGGACGAATTTGAGGCTATCCCAAGCCCTAGAATTCGTCCAACCTCTATCCCATAAGGATTTACAGCCCAAAGTGCAACTATCAAACAATTGACAGTTTATACCCTCTTATTTAATTAATCTCTTTAAGTCACCAAATTAATTTATGACTTATATTAATCAAATAACAATATTATTTATTCCTAATATTATTCTCATAATATATTAATAATATTTATTCTCTCATAATAAATCATCCCGTCAAGTTGCTATGGTGAAGGCAACCCAAAAGGACCATGCACAATCGGGTCAAATACTTGCCTAATATAGTTGCAGCCTTAGACACTATTCCAACAGAAACAAGTGAGGGAAAAACCGATTTTAGATATGTTCTATTTTCTCTCTAAGTTAGTCCAAATGCATTTGATGTTGTGTGAACCATTTGATGTGTCACACTTGGGGCATTAGGCTCTCAAGCTACATTGAAGCAAGCACCAACAAAGAGGTTTGTCATTCTACTAGATTTTATATTATTTGTACTTCATAATATGCAAGTTAGGATAATACCTTAGAAAAATAGATATTTTCAAGTATAATAGAGAAAACATTGATCCAAGGTATTTAGGATTGCATGTACACCATAAGAGTATTAGAATGCTCAAAACCCATCATACATGTGGTAGGTGGTTATAGTGTCATGGTAACACCCATGGATGACATATGGGTCATCGGTGTGATGGTAACACCCATGGATGACATATGGATCACATATAAAGTTGTGGTTGCTTATAGTGTCATGGTAACACCCATGGATGACATATAGACCATTGGTCGACATGTGGTAGTTGGCTATAGTGTCATGGTAACAACCATGGATGACATATGGGTCATGGGTCATGTGGCAGTTGCTTGTCATGGTAATGCCCATGGGTGACATATGGGTTATGGGTGTGATAGTAGCATCCATGGATGACATATGGGTCATCGTTGTGATGGTAACACCCATGGATGACAATTGGGTCATGGATTAAGTTGTAGTTGATTATAGTGTCATGGTAACACCCATGGATGACATATGGGTCATGGATCATGTGGTAGTTGCTCATATAGTGTCATGGTAACATCCATGGATGACATATGGGTCATGGGTGTGATGGTAACACGTATGGATGACATATGGGTCATGGAACAAGTTGTAGTTGCTTATAGTGTCATGGTAACACCAATGGATGACATTGGGTCATGGGTCAATATGTAATAGTTGGTTATAGTGTCATGGTAACACCCATGGATGACATATGGGTCATGGGTCGACATATGGTAGTTGCTTATATAGTGTCATGGTAATGCCCACGGATGACGTATAGGTCATAGGTGTGATGGTAACACCCATGGATGACATATGGGTTATGAATTAAGTTGTAGTGGCTTAGAGTGTTATGGTAACACCCATGGATGATATATGAGTCATTGTTCGACATGTGGTAGTTGGTTATAGTGTCATGGTAACACCCATGGATAACATATGGGTCACGGGTCGACATGTGTTAGTTGCTTATATAGTGTCATGGTAATACCTATGGATGACATATGGGTAATGGGTGTGATGGTAACACCCATGTATGACACATGGGTCATGGATAAAGTTGTAATTGATTATAGTATCATGGTAACACCCATGGATGACGTATGTGTCATTGGTTGACATGGGGTAGTTGGTTATACTGGCATGGTAATACCCATGGATGACATATGAGTCATGGGTCATCGTGGTAGTATGGTAATACTCATGGATGACATATGGATATTGGTCATGTGGTAGTTACTTATAATGTCATGGTAACACACATGGATGACATATGGGTCATTGGTTAATGTGGTACTTGCAAGATGAAAAAGGCATATGTCAATTGTGCTGGTTGTGTTTTAAGATAGATTTTTTTTTTTTAATTCTGATTTTGGACAAAACTACACTCACTAGTTAAATATGAGTCATTGTATGTACGAGGTCAATTAGGTCATTTTATAGTCAAAATCCTATAGGTGCCATAATTTTTCTGACGAATCACGTCGTATTTTAGTCACTTGCAATCAACCCCAATTTCGAAATTCCGATTGTCAAAAAACCCTAAAATTGTTTTTAGAGAATTTTTATCATAGTCGAGGTATAATATTATGGAAGCCAGTACTTCTTCGAAGATGCAACCTAGAAAACGAAGCAAATCGTTAACTAACATTCCATTGGAAGTGATTGAGAAGATAATAGTCGAGGTGGAAAAACATTTCAGTAGTCGACGCTTTCAATATGAAGAGTTTGTAAGTTTTGTCTTCGATCATTCTGTTACACGTGTATATTTGATTTGTGCTTATAGTTATGGGCCAATATTGTGTTTCGTTTGTAGTTGCAGAATCTTGAACAAGGCAGAAAAACGAAAGAAATATATAAATAGATACTAATAAAATCATTTTGAGTACTAATTTATTATTTCGAATAATAAATCCTTCTCTCTCTCTCTCTCTCTCTCTCTCTCCACTAGTCATCTTGCCAAGTTGCATGAGTGAAGGCAACCTAAAAGGATCATGTTACTATCAAATCAAGTACATACCAATTATAGCTATGGGCTTAGACAACTAATTCAACAATCTCCCACTTGGCTAAGTCTAATAACTATGATTTCTAGTATGACTTCAAAATTTGATCAACAATCGTAGCTTTCAAAAGTCACTGTCGAAATCTGATCTAATCAATGACGCGTCCTTTAGATAAGCGATCAAATATCCCACCGTTCTACAAGATATCGTATGGACATGAAACATGTATTATAATCATTCTCTTTGTCCAAGGTTTGTTTCCTGATTTCAGATTATTGACAACTAACTAACTGAACACATCAGATCAGTCTAGGCTTGGCCAAGCGCTTAAGGTGTCATCACTAAATCATCGAGGGGCCCATATATATGTCTTTTATCCCATATATGGTAAAAGGAACGGATAAACTTCAACTCATATTCTTGTACGATTTACTCATTAAATCATACACAACAATTCATTTTATAACATCAATTCACTGATGCGTTTATGTATTATCAATGCACAACCTACTTATAAACAACAACTCATACGCCTCCGTTTCAAGAATATATGATATTATCGTCTCAAAATTACTCATGATAAAAACCATGAAGTAATACTTGAGCGTGTGTTTATGTAATACTCAAACACTTATTTCAAGAGTACTCATGAACACTATAGCAAACATTTGCTATCTCTAAGAACTTAGACAATCTACAGTCGAATTCATGACAGTCTTAATTCACTACTTACTTCCAAAGGTATGATCGACTGTGGATGTTTGAATAACCTAGTTATTTGGGAAGTTAAACAGAAGAATAACCTAATCCAATATGGTCTCAAAACTTTTGAATATAAATAAAACACTTATTATTTAATCACCATATTAATCAGACCTTATTCATTATATAATGTTTTGAGTAATCAACTTAATACTTGAACTAAAACAACAATCATGCCATGCTCCAAGCATGCACACTATGTTTATGTATGGTCATTCCTTTGTGAAATAGATCAATCGAATACATTTCCAATGATGCTTATTTCATAATTCCAAATCCTTATTACAAGTGTAAGAATACCAAATTCTTGCCACTACGAGAATCTGTTAGAGTCTAAGCTTACATGTAATGATCCTTTTGTAATGTCAAGGCACCAAAGTCATAGAGACTTGACCAATGATATTACAAAACATTCCATTGGAGATTTGTTATAAAAACAATTCCATGAAAATGAAGTCTCACATTCAAAAAGCATTCATTGAACATCGTTCCCGCATTAAAGTTTTTAACTCACACACAAATCCTAATATCCAACTCCCATAATGGAAACACTTCCATTTTTTCATATGACTATCAATTCTGAACAAGAGTTACATCTACTCAGAACAAGTCAATATAGTTCTTCAAAAGATTTATACTATACTCCCAACCATCCACAAACAACCAATCTTTGGTAAACCTTTGATTGTCCTCAACATTTGTTCAACAACTTTAGTCATATCTGGTTCTAGTCCTTTTCCCTCTTAATGCGCTCGACATTTGGAAAAATCGGAACATGCGAATATTATAGCACATGAAATCGAACCTATACCCAAAGCATATGGGATCCGATACACAATGTCTTACATAGAGACTTGATACTTGATCAGTCTCTTGCTACAATATTTCCATATATTGAATTTACTATGTTGAATCATTTCAACATGATATTCATAAATGTCCATGACTAAATTTTATTGCAATTTCAATCTAAGCTTTGAGATTTGAAATGATGTATAAATTCCCTCTCCCTTAAGCCTTACTATAGTAAGCAATTTCCAAATTCTGCAACTTTGCAAATTTAGAACTTTGTTTCCTACAAATAGAATTGCTAACTTGCAACACCTTACATAATAATCATGCTCCCACTAGTAAAACAATTATGTCCTCACCAGCATAACAATTAGGCCCCCACTAGCTTTGACATATACTCATAAATCAGCTGGACTTTTAGAAATCAATTCCTATTGACTGTCTTACCAAAGTTTAGATTTTTGATACGTGGTGCTTCGATAAGTCTTTATCTAGACTTCTCAAGCTCATACACATTTCATTAGATATCTTATGTTTGTGTCTAAACCCTTTAAGAACTTACAACGATAAGTCCTGAATGCTCAAACTATTTGCCATTTTTCACAATTCGAACTATGCAAAGGGATGTCGTAATCATACTCAAATTTGAGAACGCAATTATCACAACTGCTAACTCTAAACATTTAAAATCTACCAGTGAAAGCGTTTTCTCACGATCATTTTCATGAAGAAGAGAGAAACCCCTTATCACTAAGATTTTATGGTGTATGTGTTCATATCCATGTGAATTTGTCATTTCTAACCACTATCATAAGATACATATACAAACTCATATGAACTAAACTTGCTTAAACTTAATTTCTTGCCATCTGGTAGAACAAGGGCCTACCAGTGCTTCCAAGTCATTGAGCAACTCACCCATACTGATCAATGAGCTTTCATTGATCATGGTGCTTTGCCTTGTGCAATCAAATAAGAACTCATAGAAATCACATGCATAGTCAACTCAACTGGAATGGGCACGTAAACAAGAATATGTCAACACAATAGGTACCAAACAGTCCCCACATTGTTTAATTAATCTAATTAATCCCAAAATTAATTCTGATTAACTTTTGATCAATTATTAATTAAATATTATGATTTCTATTATTCTCATAATATATTAACAAATCATTTATTCCAATTTATTAATCAAATAATAAATCAACCTTCTCTCTAATATAATCATGTCCAATTGCCAGCTTTGAGGGTAACACAAAATGACTGTGCTACTATCAGTTCTAGTTAATACCTATTATAGTTATGTGTCCTAAGATAAGTGATCAAATATTCCAACAGTCTCCTACTTGGTTAAGTCTAATAACTATAACTACCAGTATAACTATCAAATTGATCATCTAATTTTAGCTTCAAAAAGCCGTTGTCAAACTCTGATCCATTCAGTAATGTGTCCTAAGATAAGTGATCAAATATTCCTCTATTCTACAAGATATCGTATACACACGAGACATGGATTGTAATCAATCTTGATGTCCAGGTTTTTGTTTCTTGATTTTTGATTTGTGATGACGACATTAGACTACTAATCGAAAACATCAATTTAGTTTTAGCTAGGCCTAGCACTTATAAGTGAACACCAAATCACTTAGGGACCCAATGATATCACTTTTTCCCATTAGGGAAAAAGGAATAGATAAACTTCGACTTATATGCTTGTACTATTTACTCATCGAATCACGCACAACAATACATTTTATAACATCAAGTTATTGATGTATTTACGTATTATCAATGCACAACCGACTTGTAAAAAACAACTCATATATCTCCATTTCAAGAATATAAGATATTCTCATCTCAAAATTACTCGTGATAAAATCCATGAAGTAATTCTGTAAGCGTATGTTTATCCAATACTTAAAATCCCCATTTTCAAGTACTTATGGACATTACAGCAAACTATTATTGTATCAAAACCCTTTAGGCAATCTAAAAACCATTTCATGACGTTCCTCATTCCCTACTTACTTCCAAAAGTACAAGTGACTGTGGAATTTCGAATAATCAAATTATTTAGGAAGTAAAACATGCAAAGGGAAACACAATGATAACCTAATTAATTATGGTCTCAAAACTATTGAATATAGATAAAACTTTTACTATTTAATCACCATATTAATTAATACTTTATCCAATGTATAATGTTTCGAGTATTCTACTAACCACTTGAATTAAACATCAATCATGCCATGTTATGAACATGCATACTATCTTTCGTTATGGTCCTTCCTTTGTGAATTGATTAACTGAATACTATTCCAACGATGCTCATTTCACAATTCCAAATTCTTGTTACTACTAAATGTGTTAGAATTCCATCCTCACATGCATTGTCCTTTTTGTGATGTCGAGGCTTTAGAATTATAGAGACATTGCCAACGATATTACAAAATGTTCCATTGGAACTTTTGTTACTAAAAAACCATTCCACGGTTACGAACGTTCAAATTCAAGTCACATTCCTTGCACATCTTCATTTCATTAAAGTTCCGAAATCGCATGTAGATTTTAATAATCAACTCCTTCCATATTCCCATATGATCATCAGTTTTAACCAAGAATCATCTCAATCCAAAACATGTCATTATGGTCCTTCCAACCAATACTATACTTCCAACTGTCCATAAGCAACAAATCCTTCAATAAACCTTAGAATGTTCTTGACAGTTGTTTCATAGCTTTAGTCTCACAAAGTTCTAGTCTTTTTTCCCTCTCAATGTCCAAGGCAATTTGGAAAAATTAGAACAAGTGCATATTACAACATAATAAATCGATCCTATACCTGAAGCATATAGGACTCGATTTATTATGTCTTACATAATGACCTTGTATCTCTTGCTATAATATTTTCATATATCGAATTTCCTATGTTGAATAATTTCAGCATGATATTCATATATGTTCAAGACTAAGATGCATTAAATCCTTCAATAAAGACCTTTATATTTGAAACTAAGTTTGAGTGCCCTCTCCTTAAGCCTTACTATAGCAAAACAATTTTTTGCAACTTGCAAATTTGTAAACTTTATTTCCTACAAATAGGATTATCAACTTACAATACTTAGCATAACAGTTATTCTCCCACTAGAAAAACATTTATGCTCCCACTAGCTATGATATGTACCAAGAAATCAACTCGACTTCTAGAAATCAAAACTCTTGACTTTCTTGCTGAAGTGCAGATTTCTGATATGTAATGCATCGACAAGTCTTCAACTCTACTTCTTAAGCTTATACACTTTTCATAAGATAGCATATGTGTGTGTTCAAACCCTTTTAGGACTTATAACCATATGTCCCGAAGGTTCAAACAATTCCTTTCCATGTCTCATAATTTGAATTATGAAAAGGGATGTCATAATCATATTGCAAATTTGAGAATGTAATTATCACAACTACTAACCATATGATACCTATCAGATCTTTAAAATCTATTAACGAAAGTGTCTCCTCACAATCGTTCATGATTTAGAGTGAAACCTCTTGCCACCTAGATTTTATGGTGTATAAGTTCCCATCCATGTGAATCTATCATTTCCAACCTACAACCATAGGATAAGGTTAACGAAAAAACCAAACTCAAATCCAACTTTCCTTTCATGGACTGAACTTTGCTTATTCTAAATTTTTTTCCATCTGGTAGCACAAGAGCCTACCAGTGCTTCCATGTTGTTAAGCTGCTCATCCATGCTATCAATATACCATCAATGACCAACGTGCTCTGCCTTTTACAGTCAATTGAGAACCATATAACAAGAATTGCTAACTCAACTAGAAGGTGCACATAAACAAGAATGTGTCAACCTAACACGATAGGTTATCAACATCAGGTTGTGTACTAGTGATAACTAAAAGGTTTATACTCGATTGACTCCTAAAACTTTTTAAGATCAATAAGACTCCCACTGACTTGGTGAAATATAAGTTTCTCTCTAAAGGAACATTCCTTGATGAGCCAAAACAAATATTAAAAAGTTAATGTGGAATCCTGACAAGAAACACTTCATAGAATTGGTTTTAGTTTATCCTTTATTTTATCCAAAACACCATAACTTCCAATTCCAAATGTGCTAGACTAAGAAACATTGTTACTCCATATTTCATGAGGTTTTATAAACCTACTTAGTACGAAATAAGTTTTCAATATATGATTCGAAGTAACTGGATCATGGCTCTAAAACTTGATTAGAAAATGAAGTGTGACTCATATTTTCGTTTGAACCATTTCAACAATATCTGATTCCTCTTCTTAGTCAAACAATTGCACTAAGATGTTCTTCGAGGATCAATTGTGATGTAGTTCTACAAGTATTAAGATGATCACAAAACATGATACTAAAGTACTCTCTTTTCCTTTCAGATTGGAGAAACTTTTATCTTTCTACGTAATTGATTCCTCTTATTCGTTTTGCTACTCTCTGAAACTTTTTCAAAGCATTAGAATTATGTTAATATTATAAACACAACCATATTTACTGAAACATCAATAAATCATGAAGAATAGAGTTATTATAATTTTTGGTGGATCTGAAAAGTCTATACCAACATGAACTAAATCCATTATTCCTTCACTATGACTCAGATAAAACATATGACCAATGAACTGGTCATAGTTTCCCAATGATCAAGATTCTCATGCATCACACAATTTGAATGGCATGACTCCAAGTTTCAATCCAATTGAAACTTGGGTGATGAGAAATCTTTATCACCTAGTTAATTGTGACATTTCCACAAATAAAACAACAACAATCAAATCCATAATTAATATTGCTAATAATAGAAATGTAACCAGAACTTTCATAGATGCCATTATAAAGTAAACTAACTATCAAAACAAAATTTTCATTTATATTAATAATAAACGAAAAATTGGAACTTGTCCTTCAATGCATAAAATGAAAACAATGTTTCTAGATATTTCCTAAGAAATCCATTAAATTATCCTAACGCCCAAGTAACATCTCCAATATCTGATCATCAAACCATGTGACCAAAATACATCTCTCACGATCATAATCAACTCACCCTTCTTAAGCTTCCTTCTTTCTCTTAGATCCTGCAATACCATCAAAATGTGATCATCACGTCGTGTATTAACAGTCTATGAATAGGAAAATGTTAAAAATAATGGATATACCTGAAGTAGAGTCATACGACTTGACTTTACCATCTTTAAGATCTTTCAGGTAATTTGGGCAGCTACATAACCAATGTCACTTCAATTGGCAATAGAAACACATGGAATCTTTAGGATTAGCACATGGAACTATCACAGAACTAGCCTTTCTCTTTACCATACGATCAAACAATTTGACCTTCGCCGATCTCTTTTCATTGGGAAGAGAAATCTGTTCTGAACCACCATTCCCACCATTTTCCAAATCCATGGAAACTTTGGAATTAGATCCTTCAGACACTTTGCTTCACTTGTGCTCTTAATCATTTCTGCTTCTACAACAAAACATATGTGTCAGATCAATTAGGGCCACATCGATGTCGCTTATATAAAAGTTCTTTATGAACTGTTCATATAACTTAGGAAGTGAAAGGAGAACCCATTCAATGGCTTGCTCCCTATATAAAATGACACTCGATCTTTCCAATTTTTCAATGTACGATTTCATTTTCAGAACATGCATACACACATAATTTCCATCTTTATGTTTGCATGCGAATAGGGCTTGAGTATTTTTGTATCTTTCAACTCGTGACATGGGGAGAGTTAATGGATGAGGAGGAGGAAGAGTTGGAGAAGCATGATACCCATTTCCATCATTGTTCGAAGAAAGGGAAGACACTTTCACCTTCATCAGAATGTGGAGGATCATCTTCAGAAGGTAGAGGAAGACCATTATTGTCTTGACTTGACATATATATATATATATATATATATATATATATATATATATATATATATATATATATATAATAGGAGAAAAGAGAATTCAAGTTAGTCGATTTTCATACTTAATTATTAACCCATAAATTTAAATTAAGGCTAGGATCCATATTTTCGATTCAAACTTTGAAGAAGGATGCCATAATCAAATTCAAATCTATTTTGGGTAGGTAAGGTTTTTACCAGTTTCAATCTTATGAAACGCCTAGATCTTTTGAGATTCATTGAATCTAATCAATGGCATGTTTAATCTTCATTATGCTCTCACTTTTATGACTGGGATGCCGAGGATCACTAATGAGACGCAAATAACCATACAAATTAGCCTGGTACTCTCGACGTGATTTATCGTCTCATTTTAATGTGTCAGATAGCCACACACGCACCATTAATCAACGATAATTATTCGAGATGCCCATTACCACCCTTTCCCCATTAGTGTGTCGGTTAACCACACACGCTCCACTAACGATTTATAAAGTGTAATGTGCAATTTCAAGGATTAGCATAGAAATTCACATTTTTTCTAAAGTAACTAAGAGTAGTATTTAAAATAGTTTATGTTACTTTATATTATTATACTTTTAATGAAGTTATGTCCTATCAAACCCGTTTGACTAACGACCCTCCACCATACAAGAGAGCGGTGGGTAAGAATGGATAACTAATGGTGGTTATTTTATAGGCTGCTTCCTTAAACTCCCTTTATAGTATGGCTTCCTGAATGAGACTTACTAGCGGTTTAACTGACTATTCTTATACATATACTATATATTTAAACTTTTAACTATATACATAGTATAAGGTGTATTTTAAAACATTTTAAAATAGCAAGGGTTTAATCTTTTAATAAATTAAACTTTTAATTTAATTAAATTTAAGCCATTTATGAATTTATTAATTATCTTTTAATTAATCACTTTTAATTAAATTAATAATAAGATCCATAAGGATGTATTTTAAACTTTTTAAAATACTAGGGTTTATAATAAATTTTAAAATTAAGGTAATTTAAATTTAAGATAAACCAAATATTATTTGACGTTTATAATTAAGTTCCATAAATATACAAATTAATTATCTAAGTACTTATAAATTCAATCATTTTAATCCCAAAATAATAAATCAAGTCAAACACCAATCTCCTAAAATCTAGGCTTTTAATCTATCATACAAGATACACCAAAATCGGATGTGGGGATAAAATATGGCAAGTAGATAAAAAAAGTTGTTAAGGCAGATTAGGCAGAAAATCACGTCTAGACCGAGGTCACGACGTGAGCTGTGACAAAACCAAACCGAGTTTCTTTTTTGATTTATCAATGTTCAAATACAAGAAAGACAACCCTCGGCTATGATACCACTGATGGTTTTTTGGGGTTTCAAGTACAATGCCATAAGCGGAAATAATCAAAAACAATTTAATTTAATTATCGCACATGCAACCTAGTTCGATCTATGTCTTTTAAGTAAAGTAACATACTATGAACCCTAGACAACAAAATATTTTTTTATGAACTAACAAACTCATAAGAATAAGAAATACTAACCTTAAAGATTGTTGTAGCAACCAACCTTGATTTCTTCTTCTAAAACTTTGGTAGCAAGCGCCACAAGTTTCTCACCTCTAATGGCTCACACCCAAGGCAAGCAACTTAGGATTATGGATAAAGGAGACGAGAATTTCGGTAAGAAGTCTTCCCAAGGAGTAAGTAATGAAATTGTGAGGGTTTAAGGCCCTTTATATGTAGCATAGAGCCAGAGTTAGGATTTAAGGGTGGAAACCCTAATTCCTTTGCTTGGTGACCAAGCAGCTCACATGCCTCCATCCAAGAGCCTTTGGACCAAATTTCTAGGCCTTACCTGAAGATTTCATCCAACCTCTCTTAAGGAGGTCTAGAGCCTTTTCCTCAACAATCAATAAATTTCCAAACAACCTTTAAACTATTTAATAAATCCAATTAATCCCAAAATTAATTCTAATTAATTTCTGATTAATTATTAATTAATTATTATGATTTCAAATTAATATATTATTCTCATAATATATTAAAAAATCATTTATTCAAATTTATTAATCAAATAGTAGATCAACCTTCTCTCCAGCATAATCCTGTCCAATTGCCAGCTTTGAGGGCAACCCAAAAGGATCGTGCTACTATCAATTCTAGTTAACACCAATTATTGTTATGTGCTTAGATACCTAATCCAACATCAAATACCTCAGGATCTTATGGTCCATGTAAATAGTATAGTGGACCCCAAAGATGTAATGTCGCCATATCTCGAGGGCAAAAACCACAGACCCCAACTCCAAATCATGTGTCAGATAATTTGTCTCTGCATCAGGACTACACCAAACCCATGATCGGCTCATCACAGTAAACCACAAAATCCTCAACACCCTTGTAACGCCCGTGTTTCTGGGCTTGCCATTTTTAGCAATGTAATTGTCTAGGTTAACCTTTGTAACCCCAATTTGAAATAATAAAATGTATTATTTGTGAATTATTTGAATTATGTGATTTATGTGTGTATTTTCTTAATTTTTAAAATTTAATGAATTAAGAATAAAATAAGCGTCAAAATTAAAGTGTGAGATAAGCCCGATATCTTTGCATAAAGTTGTAGTGGTTGAAACAAGGATTCTGGAGATATAAGGAATGCCAAAATCCGAGTTGTAACGAAGAAGTTATGACCTGATGAAGTTTCGCGACAAAACCGGCACGATGCCGAGTGACATAAAATATGAATTTAAGATAGAGCGATATTTACCCTTAGCGATCTAAACGAAAGTCGTATATTTCGTTAAACCGAGAGCGTGCATAAAAGGAACGCCCAAATCTGACTTCGTATGAGGAAGTTATGATTTTTCTAAGTTTCGACTTAGCAGTATGCAGCCCGAATACTCGATTTGAGATCGAGCGGTTTTTAGCCGAAACAATCCAAACGAGAATCAAAGATCTCGTTGTTAGTAGCAAAACGATGAAAAGATAGGCGAGAACGGACGTCGGACGAAGAAGTTATGATTTTATAACGAAGTTTTCCTGTCCGGGCCTTCTATAAATAAATAATAAAAAATAATGTCAAAATTAGCCGACGGAGTCTAAATGAAAGTTGTAGAGTATGGTCTGACCTTCGCGTGGATATAAAGAACGTCGAAAACCGAGCTTGTATGCGAAAGTTACGCAATTTAGAAGTTCGACGGGTCAATTACGCCCCGCGTAATTTGAGTACGCACAGCGTACTCAGTCGGATGCAACTTGTCTGACCAATACTCGAGTGCCACCAGTCAATGCACGCAGTGAAGTCAAAGTACGCCCCGCTTAACACAAGTACGCCCCGCGTACTGAGTACGCCCTGTGTAATTTGAGATTACACCCCGCGTAATCCCAGACCCTCAGCCTATAAATAGAACTCGAAATCAGCCATTTTCTCTTGTTCAAACTCTTCCTTCTCTCTAAGTTTTGCCTCATTTTGTGTGCCGTTTGTACCCCGAAGCCCCATTAATATTCCCGAGCCCCGAAGCAAGATTCGAAGCCCCGAGGATCCCGAAGAGCGTTATTCCCGAGTAGAAGCTCTGCCCGCGAGGAGTTTGATTTTGGTGAAGATCTTCCAGATCTATCGAAGTATACTACTTCTATAAGCCGTAGTGCTGTCGGATCATCTTCTGATCAAGTGAGTGTGTAGTTATTTTCATTCCAACGTAATATTATGAAGTATTTAATATAAAATACGTGCTACGTGTAAATATTTTGTGGTTATATGTGTGAATGTATATTCACTCTCTTCTATCTCATAGATCTGATATATTCTCTATGAAATACGTGTTATGTGTGTATGCCTCATCTGTTATGTTGAATATGTATTGATTAAAGCATGCTATACAGGTTTTTAAACAGTGTATAAAAATGTATATTTTTATCTACTAATATGTTGGGTAGAACATGGGTAGATAATTGGTGTGAAATAAACAGATGAGAGGCCTCGGTGTTATTGGTGTTATTCTAGTCATTCAGCAGAGTATGGATGACGACCACAGATTATTCTAGACTATCCTGTGGAACACTAGCAGGCTCATTACTTGTAGGTGTTGTGAACAACGTGTTCACCGGTGTACTCTATCCCCCACATGGTTGCCTTTAGGATACTTATTCTTGAGGAAGCCCCTCTGCAGTAATGTCCGTCCCGATGAAAATCCTGAATTAGGTTCCTTATAATAGAAGTTATTTTAGGGACGTAAAGTGAGGATAACCGGAATGGGTAATCGGGTTTATTGTGGATTGTTGAAATTAAATATAATTATTGTGGGTTGAAAACCCTATATGATCACCAGGCTCCCAAGCCTGACCCACTCAGTTTATTTGTATTACAGGAAGTGGCGCAAGAGCTTAAGATGGGCGAATCATCAAGTTGTTTTTGTTTACAAGTCTGTATATGTATATATTTGTTGAACGACTTGTAATGTTATCGTTTATGCTTTATGATCTGTATCGGAACATGACATCCCGACTTTTGATTATGAAATGAAATCATATTTCTTTATGAAATGTTTTGATAAATATCTATTTTATCATGTTTTGTTTTTTGGGAACAAATTCCGCATCTCTTTTAAAACTAAAAGGATTTACTCTGAAAATGTTTAAAAAGAATAAATGAAATCGGTCTTTTCTGGCGGAGATTTTGGGGATGTCACAGTTGGTATCAGAGCATTAGTTTAAGCGAACTATGAATTTGTAGGATTTCTTGACTTAAACTTAGTATGCTAAGTGGAGATTGTGAGATGTGTGTCTGATAAATTTTAGACACGAGCACTAGTTTATTTTAGGAAAGTTGCCTAAAATGCTTTTATGTGCTAAATGTTATATATTGCCATATATGATATTGTTTGTTCGGATCTACGGTTTGTTGCCAACCGGATCTGAAGGTTTATGTGTTTAGGATTCTAAGAGTATGTATACGATATTAGAACTAGCATGTAATCGTTTGGAGTAATAAGGTGAAATTATTCGGTGTGTAAATCAAAAATGGTGAGAACAAGAAGCGGAGTTGGAAATGCTGATGAAAACATGAATCAACCGCCTATAAATCAACAAGTACCTGTTGTAGCTGATGCACCTGAGCCGATAACAATGGTTGGGTTACAAATGATGATTCAAATGATGTTGGATCGTCAGATGGAAGAAACAAGACGCCTGCTTAGGCAGAATCGTGAAGAACCGTCAATTCAAGCGGAAGAGCCCGAGGAGAATGGAGGGCAGTCTGAAGGAGAAAACTTTAGTGGGATCATTGGTCAAGACGAACAACCAGTCGTTAGACGCAATAACCAGTATAGAGGAAATGATGGTCGTGGGTGCAAGTATAAGGATTTCATGGCATCCAAACCACCATGTCTATCCGGAAGCCCGACGCCGGTACAAGTTATGGACTGGGTCTCTGAAATGGAGACTATGTTTGAAAGTTGTGAATGCAGCAACAGGCAGAAGACCGCTCTTGCGATCCCTCTGCTAAAATCTGGTGTGTTGAGTTGGTGGAAGTTGTTAGCTGACTCTATGCCTAAGGGAGAAGCAAGCAAAATGTCTTGGGAAGACTTTGTGGAACAGCTCAAATTGCAATACTGCTCCGAACAGGACCTTCTGGAAATCAGTAATGAGTTTCAGAATTTGAAGAAAGGGAAATTGAGCGTTACTGAATACGCTGCAAGTTTCATGGAAAAGATGAAGTTTATCCCATATTTGGTGCCTACAGAACTCTCTAAGGTCAACAAGTTTGCCCTTGGACTACCAGCGGACTATGGTCCAATGGTTAAGCAAGCAACCACATTGAAAGCCGCCATCTGGGCTGCTAGAAATGTTGAGACCCATATCAGGGAAAAAGGTATGGAAAGGTCAGAGGTGGGTGAGAAAAGGAAAATCGATGGATTTTCAGGGTCCAGCAAGAAAAGTAAATTCTCGAAGTCTAGTTCGAGAGGAAGTGGAGGAAAGGTAGAGGCGAAATGGTGCGACAAGTGCAAGAAGAAGCATCATGGGAAGTGTGGCGGGGAAACCACATGCTTCAAATATGGAAAGCCAGGGCATTATGCCAACGACTGCACCTTCACCAAGAATGTTTGTTATGGTTGTGGTGAGGAGGGGCACCTCTCAAGGGATTGTCGGAAAAAGAAGGAAGCAGCAAGACCCAACATTCCGCCAAAGCCAAAGGCGAGAGCATTCCAGATGACATTGGAAGCTGCTAAAGATGAAGTTGATGTCGCTTCAGGTACCTTTCTCGTTAACAAATTGCCTGCCCAAATTTTATTTGATTCTGGAGCCAACTACTCCTTTATATCGCATGAATTTGGTAGAAGACTAGCTTTGCCTGTTGTTAGACTAGATAATGCTTTATTAGTCGAAGTTGCTAGTGGCAAGTTTGTACCTGTTAGCCATCGTATGAAAAACATCTTAATTGACTTGAATGGGAATAAGCTCCACGAGGAATTATTGCCTATCGAACTTAATGGTTTCGACATCGTGTTGGGAATGGATTGGCTTAGCGCCAATGATGCCGAAATTCTATGCAAGAAGAAAATAGTGAAAGTGAACCCGCCTGGGAAGGAATCGTTTATGGTGTATGGAGATAAACGCAGAGTAAATTCTGGAATCATTTCTCTAATGAAAGCCATAAAATGTTTGACCAAGGGGTGTACATCATATTTAGCATTCGTGATCGATGCTAAGAAGGAAAAGAAGGTGATGCAAAATATTCCTGTTGTGTGTGATTATCCGGAAGTATTTCCCGAAGATCTTCCTGGATTACCGCCCGATCGACAAGTAGAATTTCGTATCGACTTGTTGCCCGGAACAACGCCAATTGCAAAAGCACCTTATCGATTAGCACCGACGGATATGAAGGAGCTGATGATGCAACTTCAGGAGTTATTGGACACAGGTTTCATTAGACCTAGTTCATCACCCTGGGGAGCACCGGTGTTATTCGTAAAGAAGAAAGATGGAAGCATGAGGATGTGCATTGATTACCGAGAGCTGAATAAGGCAACAATAAAGAATAGATATCTGTTGCTAAGGATTGATGACCTATTCGATCAACTACAAGTTTCAAGTTATTTTTCAAAGATCGACCTAAGGTCAGGATATCATCAGCTGAAAGTAAGGGAGCAGGATATAGAGAAGACCGCATTCAGAACACGATATGGACACTACGAGTTCTTGGTTATGTCGTTTGGACTGACCAATGCTCCAGCAACATTCATGGATTTAATGAACAGGGTTTGTAATTCGTTCCTTGATAAATCTGTGATAGTGTTCATTGATGACATTCTGATTTACTCGAAAAGCCAGGAGGAATATGGCAGAAACGTGCGAGAAGTGTTAGAAGTCTTGAAGAAGGAGAAGCTGTATGCGAAGTTCTCCAAATGTGATTTTTGGATTCGAGAAGTCCAATTCTTGGGTCACATGGTCAACCAAGAAGGGATAACGGTTGATCCAGCGAAAATCGAAGCTGTGATGAAGTGGGAACAACCGAAAAGTCCCACGGAGATCCGAAGCTTTTTAGGATTAGCCGGATATTTCCGAAGAATTATCCAAGGCTTTTCTTCGATCGCTAGTCCATTAACAGCTTTGACCCACAAAGGAGCTACTTATGCTTGGAATGATAAGCATAAAGAAGCATTCGAGAAGCTAAAGAAGAAACTATGCGAGGCACCGATACTTTCTCTACCCAATGGAGTTGAAGACTTCGTGGTTTATAGCGATGCGTCTGGGGTTGGATTGGGCTGTGTTTTGACCCAAAGGGATAAGGTGATCGCGTATGCGTCTCGACGGCTGAAAAAGCATGAAAAGAACTACCCGACTCATGATTTGGAGTTGGCAGCGGTAGTTTTCGCTCTGAAAATATGGAGGCATTACCTCTATGGCACGAAGTGCAAACTTTTCACTGATCATAAGAGTCTCCAATATATCTTTAGTCAGAAAGAATTGAATATGAGGCAACGATGCTGGCTAGAATTACTTAAAGACTACGACTGTGAGATACTTTACCACCCCGGTAAAGCCAATATTGTTGCTGATGCTCTCAGTCGGAAAGTCAATCTTGAAAGGAGAAGGCCAAGAGCGTTGAGAATTGAAGTTGTCTCGACTATTTTGGAAAGTATAAAGAAAGCTCAAAGCGAAGCTTCTGAGAAGATTGACCGGAAGGAGGAACGTTTGGGCAAAACGTTGGTGTTCGGTGTAAACAGTCACGGACTGAAGGTGTTCCAAGAGTGGATTTGGATACCTAAGATAGGAGGATTCAGAGATCTTCTGATGGAAGAAGCTCACAAAACCATGTACTCGATTCATCCCGGTAGCACAAAAATGTATAGGGACCTGAAACCCTATTATTGGTGGCCGACGATGAAGCTCGACATTGCGAAGTATGTGGCCGAGTTTGTGACTTGTGCGAGAGTAAAGACACAACATCAGAAACCATACGGTAGTTTAGAACCTTTGCCTGTGCCTATGGGCAATTGGGAGGACATCACGATAGATTTTGTCACTACACTACCCAGAACAAAAAGTGGTCACGACATGATTTGGGTGGTCGTTGATCGATTCACTAAGAGTGCGCATTTCATAGCAGCCAATGAGAAATAGTCTATGGAAAAGCTTGCAAATTCTTACGTGAAGGAAATTGTGAGGCTTCACGGTGTTCCGCTAACGATTGTGCCGGATCGTGATAGCCGTTTCACCTCGCGATTTTGGAAAAGTCTACAAGACGAATTGGGTACCAAGTTGTGTTTAAGTACAGCTTACCATCCGCAGATTGATGGTCAGAGCGAACGGACGATACAAACACTTGAAGATATGCTGAGAGCGTGTACCTTGGAATTCCTAGGTAATTGGGATGAACATTTACCTTTGGTAGAATTTTCCTATAATAATAGTTTTCACTCGAGCATCAAGATGGCACCTTATCAAGCATTGTATGGACAGAAGTGTCGTACGCCGTCTTGTTGGCTTGAGGCTGGGGAAAAACAGTTTATGGGGCCGGAGATAGTCCATCAAACTACTGAAAAGTTGAAAATAATTAGGGAAAAAATGTTAGCAGCTCAGGACCGTCAAAAGAGCTATGCTGACAAAAAGCGAAGACCGATGACTTTTGAAGTTGGAGATTCGGTTTTCCTTAAAGTCTCGCCGTGGAAGGGACTTATAAGATTTGGTAAAAGGGGAAAGTTAAGTCCAAGGTTTATTGGACCGTTTAAAGTTCTTCAGAGAATTGGGAACCAAGCTTACAAGCTCGAACTACCAGAAGAACTGAATGGAATTCATAACACTTTTCATGTGTGTTACTTGAGGAAATTCACAGAAGAAGTTCCCGACATAATTCCACTTTCAGATTTGAGGATCGATGAGAACAAAAGGTTGATTGAGGAACCAGAGGCAATCGTTGACCGAAAGACTAAGAAATTGCGACGTAAGATGGTTGAGTTAGTGCTTGTCCGATGGAAACACACGAATGGGCCAAATCTCACCTGGGAGACGGAGAGTAACATGATGAGTCGCTATCCGTATTTGTTTGCTGATGTGTGATTCCGGGGACGGAATCATTCTAAGGTGGAGAGAATTGTAACGCCCGTGATTCTGGGCTTGCCATTTTTAGCAATGTAATAGTCTAGGTTAACCTTTGTAACCCCAATTTGAAATAATAAAATGTATTATTTGTGAATTATTTGAATTATATGATTTATGTGTGTATTTCCTTAACTTTTATAATTTAATGAATTAATAATAAAATAAGCGTCAAAATTAAAGTGTGAGATAAGCCCGATATCTTTGCATAAAGTTGTAGTGGTTGAAACAAGGATTCCGGAGATATAAGGAATGCCAAAATCCGAGTTATAACGAAGAAGTTATGACCTGTCGAAGTTTGGCGACAGAACTGGCACGACGCCGAGTGACGTAAAATATGAATTGAAGATAGAGTGATATTTAGCCTTAGCAATCTAAACGAAAGTCGTAGATTTCGTTAAACCGAGAGCGTGCATAAAAGGAACGCCCAAATCTGACTTCGTATGAGGAAGTTATGATTTTTCTAAGTTTCGACATAGCAGTATGCAGCCCGAATACTCGATTTGAGATCGAGCGGTTTTTAGCCGAAACAATCTAAACGATAATCGAAGATCTCGTTGTTAGTAGCGAAACAATGAAAAGATAGGCGAGAACGGACGTCGGACGAAGAAGTTATGATTTTATAACGAAGTTTTCCTGTCCGGGCCTTCTAAAAATAAATAATAAAAAATAATGTCAAAATTAGCCGACGGAGTCTAAATGAAAGTTGTAGAGTATGGTCTGACCTTCGCGTGGATACAAAGAACGTCGAAAACCGAGCTCGTATGCGAAAGTTACGCAATTTAGAATTTCGACGAGTCAATTACGCCCCGCGTAATTTGAGTACGCCCAGCGTACTCAGTCGGATGCAACTTGTCTGACGAATACTCGAGTGCCACCAGTCGACGCACGTAGTGAAGTCAAAGTACGCCCCGCGTAACTCGAGTACGCCCCGTGTACTGAGTACGCCCTGTGTAATTTGAGATTATGCCCCGCGTAATCCCAGACCCTAAGCCTATAAATAGAGCTCGAAATCAGCCATTTTCTCTTTTTCAAACTCTTGCTTCTCTCTAAGTTTTGCCTCATTTTGTGTGCCGTTTGTACCCCGAAACCCCAGTAATATTCCCGAGCCCCGAAGCAAGATCCGAAGCCCCGAGGATCCCGAAGAGCGTTATTCCCGAGCCGAAGCTCTGCCCGCGAGGAGTTCGATTTTGGTGAAGATCTTCCAGATCTATCGAAGTATACTACTTCTATAAGCCGTAGTGCTGTCAGATCATCTTCTGATCAAGTGAGTGTGTAGTTATTTTCATTCCAACGCAATATTATGAAGTATTTAATATAAAATACGTGCTACGTGGAAATATTTTGTGGTTATATGTGTGAATATATATTCACTCTCTTCTATCTCATCGATCTGATATATTCTCTATGAAATACGTGTTATGTGTGTATGCCTCATTTGTTATGTGGAATATGTATTGATTAAAGCATGCTATACAGGTTTTTAAACAATGTATAAAAATGTATATTTTTATCTACTAATATGTTGGGTAGAACATGGGTAGATAATTGGTGTGAAATAAACAGATGAGAGGCCTCAGTGTTATTGGTGTTATTCTCGTCATTCAGCAGAGTATGGATGACGACCACAGACTATTCTAGATTGTCCTGTGGAACACTAGCAGGCTCATTACCTGTAGGTGTTGTGAACGACGTGTTCACCGGTGTACTCTATCCCCCACATGGTTGCCTTTAGGATACTTATTCTTGAGGAAGCCCCTCTGCAGTAATGTCCATCCCGATGAAAATCTTGAATTAGGTTCCTTATAATAGAAGTTATTTTAGGGACGTAAAGTGAGGATAACGGGAATGGGTAATCGGGTTTATTGTGGATTGTTGAAATTAAATATAATTATTGTGGGTTGAAAACCCTATATGATCACCAGGCTCCCAAGCCTGACCCACTCAGTTTATTTGTATTACAGGAAGTGGCGCAAGAGCTTAAGATGGGCGAATCATCAAGTTGTTTTTGTTTACAAGTCTGTATATGTATATATTTGTTGAACGACTTGTAATGTTATCGTTTATGCTTTATGATCTGTATCGGAACATGACATCCCGACTTTTGATTATGAAATGAAATCATATTTCTTTATGAAATGTTTTGATAAATATCTATTTTATCATGTTTTGTTTTTTGGGAACAAATTCCGCATCTCTTTTAAAACTAAAAGGATTTACTCTGAAAATGTTTAAAAAGCATAAATGAAATCGGTCTTTTATGGCCGAGATTTTGGGGATGTCACAACCCTCCAACAGGTTCATAGTCGGTCCCTCACACAATCTTTGTCTTAGGGTCTCAAAAGTTGTCTACTGCTCATTCCTCCCAGCTAAAAGAGACAATCTTCTTCGTCAATTAAGTTACATGAACTGCTATCTTGGCAAAGTCCTGAATGAATCTCCGATAGTAACCTTCCAATCCAAGGAAACTCTGAATCTCAAATGGAGACCTCGGTACTTCCCATCTCATAACGGACTCGAGATTGGCCGAATCAACCAGAATATCGTTCTATTTGAAAAAGTGCCCCATAAACTACACCTCACAAAACTAGAACTTACACTTGGAGAACTTCACACATAACCTCTCCCTCCTTAGAGTCTCCAATACCTCCCTTAAGTACTCCTCATGCAGCTCCTGGTTCTTGGATAGACCAGGACGTCATCAATAAATACAATCATAAACCAATCCAACATCAGACTATATATGTGGTTCATGAGGTCCATGAATGTAGCTGGAGCTTTGGTAAGCCCAAAGAGCGTCATCATGAACTTGTAATTACCATAACAAGTCTGGAAGGCAGTTTTCTGCACATTATCCTCTCTGACCCTCATCTGATGATAACCCGAACATAGATCGATATTGGAAAACCAAGATGCACCTTGAAGTCGGTCAAACATGTCATTAATCCTCGGGAGTGGATAAGGGTTCTTCACCATCACCTTATTCAGCTCGTGGTAGTCAATACACATCTGATGCGACCAATCATATTTCTTTACAAATAGGATCGGTGCTCCCTAAGGCGAACAAGTCGGTTGAATGGACCCTTTGTCTAACTGCTCCTGCAGTTGTGTAGGCAACTCCTGCATATTTGTAGGAGCTAACCGATATGGTGCTTTGGCTATTGGGGCCGCACTGGAACCAACTCAATCCTAAACTCCACCTGCCACTCTAGAGGCATTCCAGGGAAATACTCTAGAAAGACATCCGGGTACTCCTGTACAATCGACACATCATACAAAATCGCCTTACCCTTATCCCGAGTATACATAACATGGGCAACATACCTGGAACAACCCTGATGAAGATAGTGTTTGGCCCTAGCTGCTAAATATAGATTCGGACCACGCTTAGCTCTCTCACCCTGAACCACTAACCCTCCCCCACTAGGGGTCCGAATACGTCCAATCTGATGCTCTCAATCGCTAACCGCCTCGTTGGGGCTCAACAGTCCATCCTTACAATAACATTGTTCCCACGCAAAGGAATAGGAACCACATCAATCAGATACTACTCGTTGAACATCTCTAGAGCACAATCCCGATGAACCCTTGATACATGAACAGATCGATCATCCATAATATTAACCTCTAATGGACAATCCAGCTCCCCCGGAGCTCCAACTAACATTATGTTGAGCGTAAAAGATACAAAACATCGGGTAGCTCCCGAATCAAACAATATCAAGGAAGAGATACCGTTCATGAGGAACGATCGTATAACAAAACACACAAACATAAGTAGAAAAATCAACATAAGTAAAGAGATAAGGAGAAGACACATACCCGACACAACATCAGGCACTGGACGAGCCTCCTCGACTGTCAGCTAAAAAACTTTGTTCCTCACAACAGGTGCATCCGCCTTGACCTGGCAGCCATCAGTAATCCGTAGAGTCGCTGGAGCGGGTACTACTACTGGTCCTGCTGTTCCCAAACTCAGACAATTGGGATTCTTATAGCCCCTCTGATTGTAATGGAAGCAAATCAAATCAAATACCAGGTTGGTGGTGGTAGTAGTAGTACACTCCCTACTAATATGACCCATCTGACTACACTTGAAGTGGCCATAACAACCCACCCTACACGCCCCATCATGCGTCTTTCTACACTTGCTACAGTGACTCCCGCCCTACTGGCCTCTCGATCTCGAATCAAATACCTTCAGCCTCTTTCCCGAACTTCCTGAACTCTAAGCCTAATCAGGCTTCCTCTTCCTCTAAATCACTAGATCAATATCCCTCTCTCTGGCTCTCGCAATCATATACTCCAGTGTCCTGTAATTAGATCCGCTCACAAAATGCCAGATGTCACTCTTCAAAATCTCATGGTATATCGCCTTCTTCGTCTCCTCATCGACTATATACCGTGGAACAAACAACGCCCTCTCGCGGAACGTCGTGATGATCTCAGTCACCGTCTAAGTAGTACGGTGAAGGTCCTGGAACACCCTTGCTAACTTTTTCACCTCAATCACTCGTGGAAACTCAACTCGAAATCTCATCACAAAATCATCCCATGTCATCGAATTAACCCACCTCATCCCGTACGGTGCGTCGAACCTCCTACCACCAATCTCGAGCTCTGTCTTTCAGAAGACAAGGAACAAATATGACCTTTACCCCATTTTGATAACGGCTAGTGTGGAAAGCATTAGCGACATCTGCTAATGATCGTCTGCTCGCAATCGGTTCCTTCTCCCCGAAGTACTCCGGATCCCCGCATACCCGGAACTCACGGAAGGTCAATGTGCAAGCTCCCATCAATGCAACCATCTCAAAATAGAAAGAGCTCAAGTACTCCTCCAAAACCTCCATGATACCATCCTTGATCGTGTCCGAGATCAAAGGAGTCTACTAAAGTATGATGCGGGTAATCCCAGACAAAATGAACTCCCGCATCTGCTCATCTAACCATCCAGCTCCAGACCCAGAACCAGAACCACTGCCAGAACCTCCTCGTGTGGCTACCATACTGAAAGTAGACCATACAAACCATTAGAACATACATACATATGCATCGAGGAGTTTCATGCTCTATAAGCTTCCAGGTAAAATTGCAACTTTCCATGTCTCGAGTACACATCCTCTGCTTCCAGTAGTACGGGCCCATACTATCTTCCACATATATTCATAATTTCCTCAAGAACCGCTCCGAATCCTCCAAGTCACATTCTTATCTATACATACAACCATCAACAAGACAAGGTTCCCAATGCTAAATCTCTTCATAGACATTTCCTAGGGCAATCACCACACCTACGTCCCAAAAATAATGAAATAACAAAAAATTGGTTTTAGATTAATAAATCCTTTATACATTTCATTCTCATAAGACCAGGGTAATCAGGATTTATCAAAACTCAACAAATCAGAGTAAATCACATAATGTGGAAACATGTGGTGTATGTTCTGCAATCATCCCGAGCTCTTCCATTTGAAAATAGAACTACCTAAAACACAAACTGAAAACCCTAAGTACAATGCTTAGTGGGTTCCCCAAAATACCACATAACATACAACCATAGGGCTCCCCATGGTCTTTACTTGGAATACCACGGGCTCCCCCATGGTCTGATATCCAAGTGTCATGGGCTCCCTCATGGTCTGATATCTAAGTGCCATGGGATGCCCCCATGGTCTTTCTTGTAAGTATCATAGAAACAACTAGCATTCCATATAACAAGTAACGGGCTGACATTGGTGCCTTCAACACATCGATATAGTGAGAAGACTTGCCTCACACTGCTGAATCCTACAGATAAATCTCTGGTTGCTGGCTGACCGATCCCCAAACTACCAATAACAAAGCAACACCAAATTAACAATTAGGTTTCAACCCATAAACATAAATCCATTACTAGGGTAAATGACCAATTTACCCCTTACCCAATTTGTATCAAGACTTAGGCCCAAAGCTAATAATCCAAAAGGCCCAAATACCCATAACTACCTAAGGCCCAAACCATGGCCCAATTTCCAAATTGCGCCCAAAATCATTGTAGGCCTCCCAAAATAATTAACAGCCCAAAACCTAATGGCCCAACAGGGCTCAAGACAACTAAGCCCAAAAGGTTGCCCAAACCGAACCCCAACATTCAAAATCCCTCCTGACTGAGTATGCCCCGCGTACTTTGTCGGTACGATAAGCGTACGCCCAACAAACCCAGTATGCCCCACGTACGAGGAGGTATGTCCCTCGTACTGACCCTGCCCACAACGACTGTGACAACCCAAGTGTTCCCGTTACATTTTCCCCGTTGCCGTTAACGGAATATTCCACTGTATAAAAGTTCCGTTAGTTAGAGGGCGTTAATTTAATAAACATTCCATTTGTTTATAATTAAAATGCCGTTAAGTCGTGATAAAAGGAGATGAAAACACAAGACACACATTTCCATTAAATTGGAAAATGTCAAGTTTTATTATTACGACCACTAAATCGGGTGCGACCAAAAGCCCCGTTTAACGACAATATCGGGTAAAATACCACTGAGCCCCGACTCAAAACCCTATATAAGGGTGAGTGGAGTCCATTGGAGACTTTTTACACTCTCTCTCTCTAAACTCTCTCGCTAGACCCGTTTTCGTCCCGAATCCACAACCAAACGCTTCCAAATTGTAAGTTCGCTTACCCTAGCTTATTCTAAACATTATGATTCATGTTTATAGCCCAAAAATCGGACTTAGAAGCACTGGAAAAGGAGTTTACGACCTAAGCTCCTCCTTAGGCCGTAAACACCTAAAACAAGGCCAAAATGACCCAACCTTGTCCCCAATGGCTAGGAAATAAATTGAGGTATTAGCTTAGGAGTGTTTAAACACTAAAATGCAGGGATTTAGGACTCAAAGAAGAGTTTACGGCCCAAGCACAAGCTTAGGCCGTAAACCCCTCAAAACTTTGTTAAAATGCCTCCAAAACACTCCCAAACCACACTAGGGCTTAACACATAAATTAAGGGCTTATTCCTTTGAGTTTAGAACACTTGAACACATCAAAATGAAGGATAAAAAGGAGTTTATGGCCCAGGTCTATACCAAGGCCGTAAACTCCCCAAAACATGCCCAAAATGTAGTTTTTGCCCCCCAAATGACCATAGGCTATTTCTATAAAATGCTAGGAAGGATTTAAGGGCTTAAACACAAGGAAATATGGGGTGACTTGGAGTTTACAGCCCAAGCATGTATCTAGGCCGTAAACTCCCCAAAAACTCATTCAAATGTTAGATTTAAACCCCCAAAATAGCATCACACTTCATTAGAAATTGCTAGAAAGGTAATAGGGGCTTAAAACTTCACTTAACTCAATGATTTAGAGTTTACGGCCGTAAACTCCTTTAGGAGTTGTTCCTAGGCCGTAAACTCCATTATAAAGCCCTTAGAAGCCTCAAACCCACTCATGCCTTTTGGGAAAAGTGCTTAGAATAATTCAATGAACAAGCTAGAAGCATAAAACACCCAAGAATATACCCTTGGGAGTTTACGGACGTAAACTCCCTGAGTTAGGCCGTAAACTCCAAGTTGTTCCATGTTAATGCTTTAAACCCATTCACACACTTGATATTTGAGTTTAGCAAAGTTCCACAACTGATAGGAGACCCTTAGCACCCTTAAACGCTACCCGGGACCCCAAACACTTAACCAAAAGTGTTTTCCGCTCCTTTGAGCATGTATATTTGTTTAATTAGTATTAAATATACTAATTGTATGTGAACATATGTTATCATATGTTAAATAGTTCATTGTGTGTGTACAAGTCCTTGCGTGACACCGAACGCCCAAACGGCACTTTCGTCGGACCTACTTACATCAGGTGAGTTCTTACCCCTGAATGAACCTTTTAAATGTTTTTAAATGTTTTTATAGGGGGGTTACAAGTTAAACATGCCGGTTATCATATCAATCACATGTGATTGATAACCCGCATGCACAAGATTTTGCCACTGTACACTGTTTTTACCGAGTAGGACGCTATAACGCTTTTCAATTGTTTTAAAACTCTTACTTATACCTTTTAAACTAAATTCATTCTAAACTGGTTTGTGAAAGATTTTCCAAGATTTTCAAACATATTTTACAAAAGAATACAGTGTGAAATTTCCTGTTCATAAAGGCTTTTCATTAAAATTCCTTTTTACGTATATTTTTACTTGAAGTTATTGCTGATTCGCTTATACTTATTTCATATTCCTACTCTGTAATGCTTCCACTTATACTGATAGATGCTTATACTTGATGGACGCTTATACCTATTCATACTCTTACTTAGAAATACAATTCTACTTCACATATACTTGATATCGACTCTACTTCACTTATACTTGAAACACCCTCGTTTCAATTATCGTCGCCTCTGCTTCGTGATACGTTTATACTTATTCGACATTTCTGCTTCGCTAGCGACCACTTTTGCTTCACTTGTTTAGACGCTACTACTTCACAAGGATCACTTCTACTTGATTTACACACTCAGCTGTAGTTAGACGTATATCTGTGCTTATATAGATACATATAAGTAACGACTGAAAGACTCAGGAAGGCTCATCCGCCCTATTTCCTTTTCTTCGTTTAGATGTGGTCTGGTGGGATCGGGTGGTCGTCCGAAGGTCTTTTGGTTCATTAGTTATATACTATGTATATGAGTATGGAAATACAGGAAATTCTCTAGTCGAGTCAGTTAAGATTCTCTAATCTATTCTACACTTACTTTAGAAACACACTACCCACTGTTTGGAAGTCTCTACCTCTAGTATATCACTTACATTAGAAAGCCACTCACCTCTAAAAACACACTATCCTCTATTTGGGATGCATCTTCAGGACGCGGTCTTCTCTGTCGTCTAGTTGGTAACCAGAGTCTCCTGTAGGGAGAGCAGACATTGTGTGTATAGGCCTATACGGGATTGACAACCCCGCACCCTGACTGCTAGCTACAGTCCCGGCCTACCAAGCCAACGGGTGACAAATGTCACATTATATAGATGCTTGTAGGGCGTCTGGAACTCTAGTCAGTATGGTTACGAGTATCCCGGATTACCTTAGAATTCATGGCTTTAAGGTAACGATATTTTCGTCAGCAATTTACACTGTATGCTGATGTCACTTTTCAGAGTCACACTGTTTTGACCTTGCTAGACGTATCTTTCATTTGATACTGTCTGCGGTCTGTAGTCTTTGTTTTGACCTTGCGAGATGTACCTTTCATTTGGTATCGTCTTCGGTCTATATTCACTGTGTTAGACCTTACCAGTTGTACCTTTTATTTGGTACCTTCTGGGGTCTGTGTCTCCCATTGTTAGACTGAACCAGGTGTGTCGTTAGTTTGATACTCTCCTGGAGTCTATGATTCTTTGCCTTAGTCAGCAGTCCTCACTGCTGAGGCATATGTTATTCCCTGATGTCTCTTGCCTTCTTTAATAATCAAATTCATTATTTTGATAATAATAGCAATTAAGGGAAAACTACTTTACACCACATTACACTGAACAGTCTTGGTAGAAGGCTACTTTTATTAAAGAAAATATAGGATTTTCTGGAAAGAACACTGATGCAGTGAAAACACTTAAACTAGTACTTATTAAAGTTATTTGACTAAATGACACTAAATACTTATGAACTCACCAGCATTTGTAAAAATGTTGATACTCGCTCTTCAAATAACTTGTAATCTCAGGTCAGCAATTAGACAGGTACATCCTCCGGAGCTGCTGATGAAGATGGCTTAAGTACCTTGCTGCACTTTATATATATTTGCTTGTATTACTTTAAATTGTTGTAATGTAACCTTGTAGAACTATTACTATTAATGCAATGTTTTGTTGTACTTTGATTACTATAATGCATGTGTTGTGATACTTACCATGACGTCATCCACCCCAGAAAGTTTCCGCCATTCCGGTTTTGGGGTGTGAAAACGACCTTAGAAAACGTCTTAATCCCTTAAGCCAAGACGTCCAAAAGCTCAGAATAGCTAAATAAAAGTGACATGATCCATAAAGTCGAAGGCTTTAAACCTTTGCATGGCTTAATGAAGACCTATCACCAAAGCTGAATTCCAAAGGTCAAAATCACTCCAAAATTTCTTAAAAACTTCTTAACACCTTAAGAGCTTAGTCCAAACTTCCAGGTCTAATTGAAAGGGACTTCTTAAAGTATAAAGTTCCTAACTTTATGATTTAGCATGACTTAATGGGACCCAAATCAAAACCATAAGTCCCAAGCTTCACCAAAAGACTACCAAATCATCCATGAAAGGTTTATACTCATCAAGATCCAAACTTTATGAATCCATAACCCCAACAAAGGCCAAATATTAAGGTCAATGGTATTTTCGTAACTTCTACTCATAAGAACCACTACAAAGGGACAAAAATCATTACAAAGTGCCACCTAGCTAGATCTACAAGAAAGAGTTGTCAAGGTTGAGACTTTATACCTCCAGAAGTTAGATCTAGGTTAACAAAGCCTAGATCCAAAAGCTCCAAGTCAAGCAACGACTCTTCAAGAAGTTCCTTCTTCATCCTCAAGCACTAAAAACATACATAAATCATTTTGAAGCTAAAAAATCACTCAAATGGGGGCTAAGGGTTGATTTATAGGATTTAGAGGGATGGAGGCTGAAGATATTAGGGTTAAGTTATGAGATAAGGAGCTTAAGTAGGGTCCAAGACCCTAAAATAGGGTTATGGTCTGTTGGAGTACGCCCAACATACTTATGCTACGCCAAACGTACTCCGTAAAGCACCCGCGACCATCCTGATCAGTACACCCAGCATACGCTGAGGTACTCCACATGTACTGCCCTTTTTACTAGTACACTACACGTACACCTATGTATGCCTCACATACCCGACTAAACTTTAATAACTACCAAACTTCCGAAGGCCATAGCTTCGTTATAAGCTCGTTTTTTACGATCCTTATATCCACGGAAAGGTAACGAGAAGCCATACACTTCTATCAACTCAAACCATCTTTAAGACCTTCCGAACAAAAATCAAATTTACAAAAAATCTAAAACTAAAACTTTACTGAAATACCCCTAGTCTCCAAACATGAATCGAACACCCGGATCACTTCAAATACATCACTCGCACCCATATGGGCCTAGATCTCATATTTTCAAAGGCCCTAATCCTTATGATGACCGATATTCAGGCCACAACCTCGAATTAGGAATCGATTCGGAACATGGCGTTACAAGTCTCCCCCACTTAAACTGAATTTCGTCCTCGAAATCAGTGCTTACCATCCCTGGCATGCCAGACAACCTTAGCAACACATCCAAAACCCGAAGTGTACCCCAGCTTTCCCCAAGGCAACCGAAACCAGCCCTGGCAGGGCTCTTCAATCCCAAATATAAACGAATCCTTTCTCCTCCTGAAAATAATCCCTAACAACATAACCACATACGCATAATCTTGAATCTGAAGTCTCGAGATAGTCTGACTCCCTGACAGACCGCCCCTAGTGAACCATTGAAAAATCCCTTCCACTTATCCCCCAACTGACTACTCATCTTTTGATAACTTAAGGTTCGCACTAGAAGACATGATCACATACAACTTATTGTTGCATAACACTTATACTTGACAAAAGGCTCATATAATCCTTCGAGTAAAAGACACATCCCTGCAATGGTTAGACTTAGATGAGAGCTGTGCAACATGGTCAAATCATTTACTCTGAGATTATTTACTCTAAACTGCAAGTACCCTAACATACCCTCCGAAATACAAGCGGCTCAACACTCGAGTTCCAAATCAATAATATCGCTTTGACTTATCTTGTTACCCTTAACAAATAGAACCAATCCAAGACACGATCACACAAGATTGATCTGCCATCAAAACTGAATCCATTCCTTACCCTTTACCCTTCAATTTATGTCCTCGGTATATAGATACCCCAATTCTTATCCCACTGAAAAGAACAATCCTACACATGAACACTTGCAATACCCAACTCGATATCTCACCCAAAACGAACTCGATACTAAACTAATAATCCGAGATCCATGGATCTGCACTTTCATTTCACCAAAACCTTTAGATTCATGACAACCCCTCACTAGACCGAGATATAAAGGTTCCCAACCATTGTTGAGACTACCAGTCTCGCACCTGGTCCAACCACCAGGTTTCTAAGAGTCCAAAACCTTGACCCAGCGGTCTCCACCAGATCTCACCTGTATTGCCATAATCATATGGTCCTCTCCCATGGGTTCCACCCAACAAGAGCTACATGGGCCCGACTCCGCCTCAGACCCCAATGGACCTCAATCTAGAACAGAGAAATACTCCTCGACAATCCTAACCGGTGTGCACAAGGCACAAACTGATGTCCCCTTTGCACTCATGACCACCTCCAATGATAGCCTACCTCAAACTGGTGAATGCTACAATCCCATCACAGTCTTACAACACTTTTAACCAACCATGGTTACCACCCATGGCTTCAACACACCCTAACCATCACAACCCCATACATCTTGAGCTGAAACCTACATCCAACTGCATCCCGTCAGATGTTCGGGACATACTTCAAATTCCGAAGTCCTCAAACTGGACTCAACTACAAGCCTGTTATGCATAATAAAGGAGACGCCATAGCGGTTGGAAGTTTCCTAAATTCCCACTTACACAACCGCAATCTAAACGGCCACTCGGTTCGTCTCTCCTCCTGTCTAGGATATGAAACATGCCCTAGTTCCACAGCCTTCAATTCCTAACTCCTAGAAATCTTGACCGATTCTCCCCCACTTGGATTTGACAAAGCTCTTTCATCTCTTAAATCCTAATGCATTTCCCAACTCATCAACCTTATATAGTATGAACCGCCTATGACATGCAGTAATTTATACTAGCGTTTCATTTCTAGCCTACTTCATGGTCACCCAACTCCTGAAACCTTGAAGAATACTCTTGAAATCTTAACCAGTCTGATATTCCAAATCACTACCCATGATACCATGCCAATTCCTGAGTTCTTATGTCGACGACTAAAACTATAACCCTTTCCCTGAACTGACGACTCTTTATCCCAACTTCCATTCTCAAAGAAACATTAAATTCTAACCGACTATAACCCATACAAATATAAAACTCCCTTGACACTTCCGATGAAAAAACAACTCATGCAACTAACACTACCATCTTCCTACTACCACTCCCCTCCTTTCAACAGCAGTGCTTGAGCCCAAAAGTTCTTCCATAGGTAACCGTTGATCATACAAGAAAAGATGATAAAACAACTGAATATTGACTTCACTGGAGAACTAACCTGCTAACCCTGACAAAAGATCCTCCAAAAAATACCCATGAATTGATCTCGATTAAACTCGGAACAACAACTGAACATGTTGAAACCCACTCAACAAGATACGACCCACTACTGATTCATTAAGACGTTCGGCATGAAGAAAGGAATATCACAATTCTTGATAATAACCTAGACAATTGCAGAAAATCAACCTAAGATAATTCTTACCTGAACCCAAACAAAATTCCAACGCAATACAAATACTGATAACAACCAGAGAGGAAGCAAAGATAACATACCTGCAATATCACCTACTGGAGCACTGGCCTCCCATGCCTGACACTGCAATGACCAAATTATCTCTAATGGGGCTCCTTCCCTATCATTGAAACCATCATAGGTCTGCAAAATAGTTGGAGCAGGTGCACTCACTAATCCTCATCGGACAAACAGCCTTCTTGTGGACCACCTGGTTGTAGTGACAACATAACGGGCTTGCCCCTGAGGACAATTCCTGCTGACATGAGCAACCCTGCCACACTTGTACCAACCCATACCCCTAGAACGGCAAACTCCATCGTGTAGTTTCTCGCACGTGCTGCACTGATCCTGACCCTGCTTTCCCCTCAATCGCTAATCTGAAGTCTTGGGTCACTTCCTGGGACCCTCCCCTGCTTGAACTTGATCTGCCCCCCTCTTCCCCAGGTGCTCCAAATCGGTCTTCTGCTCACAAAAAGATAGAGTGTGATCTCCAACGATAGCCATAACCTCTGCACGAATCATGCCCAAGCGCTCATCCAAGATCTCCAGAATCCTCTCCTTAAATGAACCAAAGATCACAAGAGTCTATTCCAAAATACTACGGGTAATCTCCGACGATATGAATTCCCACATTTGTTCACTAATCGGATCAACACCTGCACCTGAGCCAAAACCAGAACACGAACCTCCTCCCTAAGCGATCGACGCCATACTGAAAACATCTAGCAAAAGATTAGAACATACCCAATAATACTCATCCCACAAGATCCCTAGATTTTCCAAGACTCTCCCCAATTCGAGTATGGATCATGTGCTTCCATTAGTACGAGCCCAATACTACCTTCCACATATATCCACACTTTCCTCAAGAATCATCCTGAATCCACTAAGTCACCTTCTCAACTGATGCAGTAAATACTCACTAAATAGTGCAACAAAGCCCACTGAAGCAATCCCTAGGCTATCCTAGGCTCCCATCCTCACCCTGCCATTAGCTGCTGAAGAACTTCTCATAATGTTACTTAGCTACTTCGTGAAAACGATCATATGTTCACTTATTAACTAACCCACATCACCTAAGAGTTCCAGAAAGCACAAATCAAGAAACATTCGTTCAGTAACACCCCAACCCATCGAATAATCACAAGCATCCAACCCCGCATACTACAACCCATACTAACAAAACTTCCACCATGACTGTCAGTTGCCTTATAAATGCATATTATACACAAAATAGGATCAAATAGATTGTCTAATAAATGACTCTACCATAGGACCACAACAAAACAAGGAACATGAAATAAAGCCAAATCAATTATTCTAGGGCTATAAGATCCTAACCGTATACAATTTTTAAAGCATACACTTAGCAATTACTGATACCATTAGTCATTCCCATTCTAGCATAGCATCCAATACTCCCAAGGCTACAAAGCATCACATAACAGGCCAATCTATCAATGACGAATCAGCACAAACATGCAAGCCTACCAGCTCATACAATAGGCATACAAGGCATATCTCTAAGCGTTCTACCATGCAAAATTAAGTAGATCCTTAGCCCTAACTAACATGCGATTCATAGATTCATAAATCGAATCATATCAGAGAACATGTATTGGTTTTCTGGGAGAAACTTACTTGAGCTCGGCTGACAGCATGCACCACACCCTTTTGTTATTTTAGAAAACACTTTTTCTTAAGAAAATATATTTCTTTTTGAAAAACCTTACCAAATCCTCAATTTGAGTTTAGACAACACCCGAGAGTGTGCCCGAATCCCTCAAACCAAGGCTGATACCAACTTGTAATGTCTCAAAAATAATGATATAAAAATTGTTTTTAGATTAATAAATCATTAATATATTTCATTCTCATAAGACCAGGGTAGTCAAGATATATCAAAAACATCATCAAATCAGAGTAAATCACAGAATGCGGAAGCATGTGGTGTGTGCTCTACAATCATCAAGTGCTCTTCCATTTGAAAATCGAATCACCTAAAACATAAACTAAAAACCGCAAGCACAAAGCTTAGTGATTTCCCCAAAACACCACATAACATACAACCATAGCATATCATGTGACATATATATATATATATATATATATATATATATATATATATATATATATATATAGTTTCCATGGACTCCCCCCATGGTCTTTAACTGGAATGCCTTGGGCTCCCCCCATAGTCTGATATCCAAGTGTCATGCGCTCTCCCATGGTCTTTACCTGGAATGCTATGCGCTCCCCCCTCCCCCCATGGTTTGATATTCAAGTGCCATGGGCTACCCTCATGGCCAGTCATGCATGCATCACAAAGACAACTAGCATTCCACATAACAAGTAATGTGCCGACATTGGTGCCTTTGACCCATGGATATAGTGAGAAGACTCACCTCACACAGCTAAATCCTATGGATAAATCTCTAGCTGCTGGCTGAC
Source organism: Lactuca sativa (assembly GCF_002870075.4). Classification (NCBI taxonomy): domain Eukaryota; kingdom Viridiplantae; phylum Streptophyta; class Magnoliopsida; order Asterales; family Asteraceae; genus Lactuca; species Lactuca sativa. Next base: position 148,253,327 of record NC_056631.2, read on the forward strand.
CGATCCCTGGACTATCAATAACAAAACAACACCTAATTAACAGTTGAGTTTCAATCCATAACCATAAATCCATTACTAGAGTAAATGACTAATTTACCCCTTACCTAGTTTAGACCAAGACTTAGGCCCAAACCTAATATCCAAAAGGCCCAAATACCAAAAACCACCCAAGGCCTAATTTCTAAATTAGGCCCAAACCCATTGTAGGCCTCCCAAAATAACTAACAGCCCGAAACCTGATGGTCCTACAAGACTCAAGACAACTAAGCCCAAAAGGTGGCTCAAACCGAAGCCCAGCATGCAAAATCCCTCCTGATTGAGAATACCCCGCGTACTCAGTGGCTACGCTAAGCGTACGCCCAAGAAACCCAATACGCCCTGCGTACGAGGAGGTACATCCCGCGTACTAACCTAGCACACAACAACCCTAGAAAACGTCTTAATCCCTTAAGCCAAGACATCTAAAAGCTCATAATAGCTAAATATAAGTGACTTGATCCATAAAGTCGAAGGCTTTAAACTTTTGAATGGTTTAATGTATCCCAATCACCAAAAATGAATTCCAAAGGTCAGAAACACTCCAAAATGTGTTACAAACTTCTTAATACCTTAAGACCTTAGTTTAAACTTCCATATCTAATTCAAAAGGACTTCTTAAGTCATAAATTTCCTGACTTTATGACATAGCATGACTTAATGGGACCGAAATCAAAACCCTAAGTCCCAAGCTTCACAAAAAGACCACTAAATCATGCATGGAAGGTCTATACTCATCAAGATCCAAAATTTATGACTCCATAACCCCAACAAAGGCCAAATATAAAGCTCAAAGGTTCTGTAGTAACTTCTACGTACAAGAACCTCCACAAAGGGGCCACAATCATAAAAAAGTGCCACCTAGCTAGATCTACAAGAAAGAGTTGTCAAGGTTGATACTTTATACCTCCATAAGTTAGATCTAGGTGAATGAAGCATGGATCCAAAAGCTCTATGTCAAGCAATAACTCTTCAAGAAGTTCCTTCTTCCTCATCAAGCACCAAAAACACACATAAATCACTTTGAAGCTAAAAGTCACTCAAATGGGGGCTAAGGATCGATTTCTAGGGTTTAGAGGGATGGAGGCTGAAGATATTAGGGTTAGGTTATGAGATAAGGAGCTTAAATAAGGTCCAAGACCCTAAATAGTGTTCTAGTCTGCTAGAGTACGCCCAACATACTTATGTTACGCCCAACGTACTTCGTAGAGCACCTACGATCATCCTGATCAGTATGTCCAACATATGCTGAGGTACACCCCATGTACTACCCTTTTTACTACTAAGCTACGCGTACACCTATGTACACCTGCATACCCGGCTAAACCCTAATAACCACCAAACTTCCGAAGGCCATAACTTCTTCGTTATAAACCCGTTTCCGACGATCCTTATATCCATGCAAAGGTAACGAGAAGCCCTACAATTCTATCAACTCATACCGTCCTTAAGACCTTACGAACAAACATCCAATTTCCACAAAAGCCCGAACTGAAACTTTACCGAAATACCCCTAGGCTCCAAAACACGAACCGAACACCCGGATCACTTCAAATACATCACTCGCGCCCATATGGTCCTAGATCTGACCGGTTCAAAGGACCTAATCCTTATCATGACCGATCTTGAGGATACAACCTCGAATTAGGAATCGATTCGGAACAAGGCATTACAACACCATTCTCCGCCATCAGTTGTAGAAGGAATTCACACTAACACCCTCTAGCTAGCTCACAAATACAATTACATATCACTGACACCAGATAAATTCTTCAAATGGAAGGTCTCACACTACAACGGCTGGACTCAAACAAGAGTTGCGCAATAGAGTTAAAACCTAACCTTCTAAAATTCTTTAGTCTCAGTAGTATGTAAATTAACATATTCGCTTACTAGTTAGCTAAATTTAGCGAGAACTCCAAAAAGCACAAAGCAAGCAGCATTCAATCATTGAGTGTTCAGAATCATACATAACCCAAACAGGCCATCCTATTATTGATTGATCAGTACTTGCATACAAGTCTACAAGCTTATATAACATGCATACAAAGGCATCTCTCCAAGATCCTTAGCGCTAGTCTAGCATGCGATTCACATATTGACAGATCAAGCATATCATAAATCATGTATGGGTATGTTGGGAAAACTTACTTAAGCTCAGTCGTTTGCATGCACCATACCACTTTCTTTTATTAGAAAATCCGTTTGTGTAAAATACTTCTTTTTGAATTTTTTTTTACCAAATCCACAGTTTGAGTTCAGACACACCAAAGAGTATGCTTAAATCCCTCAAACCAAGGCTGTGATAGTAAATTCAATTTTTAAAATAATAAAACCATCATTCAGATCATGTTCATAAAACCATAATGAAATCAGAGTAGATTAATAAATATCGAAATACATCAGATTCATATCAAATGGGAACAATGTAGTGTGTGCAATACAGTCATCCCGAGCTCTTCCCCTTCGAACCAAAAATACCTAAAACATAAATTGAAAAACATAAGCACAAAGCTTAATGAGTTCCCCAAAATAACACATACCTTACATATCTAACATATAACGATGCCAACCCGTCATCGGATCGCGCCCGACATTGAGCCCCTCTCGAAACATGTATATTAGCCATCAGGCCCTACCTCAAAACGGGCCCCGCCCGGTATACATACAAACAAATAAGAACATGCAAGAATAAAAAAGATAAATAGCATACAATATAATCATCAGGCCCTTCCCAACATCGGGCCCCGCACGGTACACATATCAGATATCATACATGCCAAAGTTACAAAGACAACTAGCATCCTAATCATAATAAACTATGGGTCGACATTGGTGTCTTCGACTCGCCAAGAACAGTGAGGAAACTAACCTCAATCTACTAAATCTCTCGGATAAAATCTCGGACTACTAATCCGGAAAAAAACCCCATGTTAATACCATCAAATAATATCAATTTAACACTTGGTCCCCAATCTAAAACTGGAATCTTAGTCCGAAGTCCAATCCTCAGGGTAAAAGTCCATTTTATCCTTTCCTCACTTGCCCTAAAATCCAAGGCCCAATCCTATTAGTCCAACAAGCCTAATAAGGCCCAACTTCCTAATTGGACACAAAACTCATCATGGGACTAATCCAAGAAGGCACAAGGCCTTATAATTCCCCAAAAACAAAGGACTATTGGCCCAACAAGGCCCAAACCCTGAATGTCCAAAATATGGCCCGGTATGTGAAAGTCAACAAATGTCAACCTATTCAGTATACTTGTCGTACTCAGACTTACGCTCAGTGTACTCCTTCCGGGTCCTTTACGTGCAGTGTATGAGCTAGGTACGCCTCATGTACTCCACAAACGACAAACCCAAACCATTAAGCACTTAACCGATTAAGCCATCACATCTAAGTCTCAGATCTAGTCCTAAATGGTGACTTAACACATAAATTTGGAAACTTTACTCCCATGCATGCTTAATGGGACCCAAAACCTAAAGAGAACCATAAGAAGGATCTTAACACATGCATGGACCAACATAACTCATAAAGATTGCATTTTTATGCACAAGGGACCTAAAAGGTGCTAAGATCTAACATCCATGACTTCTGGAGTAGACCATAATCTCAAATATGACTTAAAGGACCCAAAAATGCACAAATAACACCCTAAATTGGAGCTAGCATAAGGAACCATCATGTTAAAAGCTTTATACCTGAAATAACTTACAAATATGAAGTTGATTATGGATTTACAAGCTCAATCCACTCCAAAGAAACCTCTAAGTGTTCTTCTTCCTTTAAATCACTAAAAACACCACCAAAACTCACTTCCAAGCTCCAATATCACAAATGGCAATTAGGGTTTCGAACATAAGGTATAGAGAGATGGAAGCTGGTCATAGGATGCACCCAAAGGAACATAAGTTTCTTAAATAGGGCACAAACCCTAAAAATTAGGGTTTTCCACTGCTTAATTTACGCCCAATGTACTTCTACGTACACCCAGCATACGAGGGTGCATCCACATCCAACCAATAAGCCAGTACGCTCAACGTACTCCTATAGTACGCCCCACATACTGAGCTAGAGACTAAAATGAAATGAATTTTTATATTAAGGGTTAAAAAGAAACATACCAATACATGTGAATGCTACAAAATGAGATTCATAGTTTTGGTTTATGGCCCAACTTATTAATTGGGTTTATTTGATTGGTTAGCACGAGGATTTTCCGGATCACTAGTCTGATCTTTTATTTTAGATATTTAGCAGCTTGAGGTAAGTTTCCTCACTGTGCTTGGCGGGTTGAAGGTACCTATGCCGAACCATGATTTATTATGATTAGAATACTAGTTCTCTGTGTGACTATGCATGTGTAGTATGAGATACGCAAATCTGGTGCGACCCGATGCCAAGCGAGGCCTAATAAGTTTATTATATGCTATTTATCTTAGTGATTCTTACATGTTTTTTATGTTTCTGTATGAATTTCATGTGAGGCCCGATGCCAGGTGAAGCCCATCTCATATTATTGACAGTTTTGTTCCGAGTGGGCTCGACACTAGGCGAGGCTTGATAGGTGTTGGGCATGGCCTATTGTATGTTTGATATGTATAGTACGAGGTATCTTGGGGAACTCACTAAGCTTCATGCTTATAATTTTCAGTTTATGTTTCAGGCACTTCCAGATTGAAGGGGAAGAGCTTAGGATGATCGCATGGCACACCATATTGTTCTGCATTTTATTTGACTCTAATGTAACTGGATGATTATTGACATACTCTGATTTTATTATGATTTTTATGAAAATGTTTTGTATGATGGTTTTATTATTATAAATAATGAAATTTTTGGTCGTAAATTTTGGGACGTTATAGATTTATATTTAATCTTCTGTACCCACCTACAACCTATAGATTCTCTATCGGGGGGCAAATCAGTAATTATCCAAGTTTCGTTTCTTTACAAAGCATCTATTTCCTCATTCATGTCCTTGACCCAATTTGGGTCATTAGCAGCCTCAAAATATGACTCAGGTTCAAGAGTCTTATTTAAATTTGAAACAAAACACTTATTTTCAGAATCAAGAAAGGAATAACTAACATTTCTTTCTATCAGATATTTATACTTTCCCTCTATTTTATAATCATTAAAAATTTGAGGTAATTTAGATTCTCTATTAAATCTCCTACTTCCCTTAGAATGTAAATCAGAAAAAACAAGTAAAGAATGGACATTTCCCTTAGAAAGATTGGGAAAATCTAAGCAATCAACTCAGGCTGCAAAGAAATACTTATGGGAATGCATTCTTGACTCGACCCAGTTACACCAAAAAAGAGGTACCATCCTGGTAAGAACCAGTTGCACTAAGAAAGGGACTAGCACCAACATTGCCACCCTGATTGTTGCTAGCAGAATCTCTCATGAGATGAACATCATCACCTGTATCAGACACAATCAACTCATCATAGGAAAAGGATCCCAAGGAACACAAGAATTAGAGAAATACTCATCAAACAAAGCACCATCAGACCTAGAATCCATTTTGTAAGGAAAGACAGATTCATAGAACTTCACATCCTTAGAAAAGAAATAAGTTCTATTATCAATACTATAAAGCTTATACCTTTTTTTCTCATTGGAATAGTCAATTAAAACACATTTCTCAGATCTTTCATAAAACTTATCAAACACATTAAGCTTAGCAGCAAAAAAAAGACAACCAAAAACTCTAATGTTATCAAAATGTGGAGAACGTTTATAAACCAATTGAAAAGGTGACTTCCTTTTGAGAATAGAAGAGGGAAGTCTATTAATTAAAAAACTGGTTATAAGAACAACATCTCCCCAAAATATTTTAGGTAACCCAGATTGAAAAACAAAGACCTTGAAACATTCAGAAAATGCCTATGTTTTTTTCAACCACACCATTTGTTGTGGTGTATGAACAAAAGACGTTTGATGAATAATTCATTTACTATCAAAAAAAGTTTTTCATTCTAAAATTAACAAACTCAGTTCCATTGTCAGATCTTACAACTTTAATTTTAATATTGAATTGATTTTCAAGAAACAAATAAATTTTTTGAAAACAAGTAAACACTTCTTCTTTATTTTTTAATAGGTATACCTAAGTAGCTCTAGAGAAATTAGCAACCACAGTTAGAAAAAATCTAAAACCCCAAAAGGCAACAAACTTATAAGGGACCCAAACATCAACATGAATAAGCTCCCCTAAACACTTAGTCTTATGTTCACTTAGAGGAACGAACTCTCTAGTTTGTTTAGCTTTATGATATACCTCACAAGGAGGAATAAATTCATTACCAAATTTTAACAAGTCCTTAGAACAATTTAAAGCCTGATTAGCAGGATGTCCAAGTCTACTATGCCAAATCAACTTCGAAACAAAACATGTGACTTAGAAAAACAAGACATACCTATATTTTTATTATTAAGATAGTGGATACCTCAAAATTCGTTACCAGTCTCCTTGGACAGTGAATCCTAAACAACAACCTTATTTTCATCAAAAAAAAACAACTTGGAATTTATTGTCTCTACATAACTTGTAAGCATATAAAAGAGTGACATGAAAATCAGGGACAACAAACACATCAAGAAAAGACATAGAATTAGACAAATGCATATTCCTAATTTTATTAACTACTACAGTTGATCCATCTGGGTGATCAAGTTTAGGATTATGTTTGGAAATATCCACAGTGTCAAAAAGTTGTAATTCGACAGTCATATGTTGACTAGCTCCTAAAACAACAACCCAATTATTATTGCTAGAGAAAACATTATTATAAGTTATACATACCATATTAGCATTCACATCGTATCCTCAAGAAACTATCTTTCAGTTAAGAGAGAGAGAGAGAGAGAGAGAGAGAGAGAGATGATCTTCGAGTATTGATGAGTAGTAAGAAAGTGTTGACCAACCTTATCCACAGAGCAAGTAGAGGAACTATAAAGCTCAATCACATGTGAAGCAACAATAGGAACATTGCTTAAAAACTTATTAATACCGTTAGAATCATTATTAGGTTTAAAAACTTTTGGAAAACCAATTAACTTGTAACATCTCTCAATGGTATGACCTTTGAGACCATAGTGTTTACATTGAAAAACTTGATTTCTTTCTTTAGATTTTCTAGAAACATTGATTTTACGAGCAAAAGCAAAGGACTGAATCCGATTAGAATTCATAGTTGTAGAAACGTGCTTTTGATTAGACTCTTCTCTAGATACAACTGAAAAAGAAATTTTCTCATCAGGTAAAGGGTCAAGAAGTAAAATGTAACTCTTGACCTGAATGAAAGAGTCATCTAAACCACAAAGAAATTGCATAAGCTTCATTAACTTGGAGTGATTACTAAATTGAGTTGCAGCTTCACATGTATAATCAGTTAAATGGGTAAGTCTAGGAAATTCCTTCCAAAGGGCATCAAGTTTGTTAAAATAATCTAAAACACCTCAACCACTTTGAGTAAGATAATTAATACGTTGATGTAGATTAAACACAATTGATCCATCAGCTTTATTACAGATATCAAACAACTCGATTCAAATATCAAGACCAAATTCAGAACAAGCATGTCCAACACATATAGACTCAGACAAGGACCCTAAAATCCAAGAGCAAAAAATTGCATATACTTTATCCCAATTAAAAGACTTAACAAAATCATTCTTCTATTTAATAGTGCCACCAACAAAACCAATTTTATTTCAAGCCTTCAAATCTCTAATCATAGAGCTCCCCCAGATCCTATAATGTTTAGTTTCATGAAGTTTAAAACTAATAATAGTGGTAATTCTGTTATCAAAAGGATGCAAATAATGAGGATCATAAATCAACAAAATCAGTTTTACCAGATGATTCTCTAGTTTATGGAGCAGGAGTAGGACCGGCCATATTAACACAACAAAAAGTAAATCATTTACAAACAGATTAAACAGAGATCCACTAAAAACTCACAGAGATCACACCAAGAATGCATAAAGAAATACCACCAGGATTAACTTGAACAAAGAAGATAAAGCATGGGCGAATTACAGTAATCTCCTATAGCTCTACAAATTGCAAAGTTGTTTCGATAAATCAAAAAGATTTAACATTGAGGCAGAACGGCATCCAAACGCCAAGAATCATCCTCGTTTATAGAACTCGTTTGCACGATTTTAGTGTTGACAGAAGAGGATTGGTGTTGACCATTAGGACAATAATAGTTACCTAAGCATTACTGCCAATCTCTTGTTTACTACTAAACAATGTGACAATGAAGTGGCGGACATGATGACACCACCAACAACGATCTCACAAGAGATGAAGACCTTTAAACATGCAGAAGCGATGATCGAAGATCATAAAAAAAACAACAAGAACGATGAACAGATCCACGGAAACTACAGAAACCCTAGACCGATCAACAAAAAACTTGCAAAGCAATAAACAACCCTAGAACGTTCAAACAAACTAAAAATCTAGACTAGACGTGGAATAACATGAACTTAAGAACGAGACGAACTTCGCTCTGATACCATGAAAAGAACACATAAAGTTGACAACATCAACAATTCTTTTATCGATGATAACGATCAGTTAGTTTTGCAAGATACTTACAACATAAATCCTCACCGCAAACAACTCTCAGTCACTCAAACTAAACCATCCAAGAACAACAATTACGGGAAGAAGACAACATAAACAAACCATAAACAAACCCTAATCGTCTGAGAAAACAACGAGAGCTAAACGTGAGAGACAACAGTACGATATGAGATCTCCCAACACAATCAACACATTATGCATGATGGGTAATACACCGGGTATGGATATAACCCGTGTGTTTCTTATCTTTGAGTGAAAACGCTCCGCAACCAATCTAATAGAAATTGCAAGAAACACCTCCTGTAATAGTTCTTTACAAAAAAAACTATATACACAAATAATAAATAATAATTAAATGAAACATGAATAAAAAGGATATAATAGCAACAAACAATGAAAAGTTTGAACAAGATGTTATATAATTCAACAGAATCTTCTTATTAAAAAATAAGCTCGTTAAATAAGTCTTTAATAAGCTAAATACAAACACACTCTAAATAACCAACTAGATAATTAGATGATAAAAATGTCTATTTTTTTAACACCAAAAACTATTATTTTACAAGCAACAATCGCCGCATGATTAATAGTTGAGATTAAAGGTTGTCAACCATATAACATATCCACCATACAAGTTCTCTAAACATACAAAATTCAAAATCCTTCCTACAACGTCTTTTATTTTCTACCTTCTCTGTTCATTGGAGTGTTGTATAACTTCTTTACAGTTGTTGAATCTCAACGAATCAGCATCCTAAAGTCAATGAAGCACATGCCCTACAAAAAGTTCAAAGTAACCGATCAAACGACAATTATCATCAACCACTCCAATAAGGTGTTGGAACATCCAAGATATGGTGTTGTCCGTTTGATTTCAAATCCAAATTTTGAGCTATAGGTTCTTCATAAAAATTATCCATGGCATTTATGTTCTATTTAAGCAATCAATAAAATAAATTATGAAAAGAACTACAAGTGAAAGTCAAATAAGAATATATGATCATCACATACCCTCACAAGGATCTCTTGCTGTTGCATTGGTTTGTCTCTGAAAATATAGGAAAAATAGTTCACACAATTTAAAATAATGCTCCTGGTTCCATTTTGTATATAACTGTTTTCCATTTATTTGGAGTTTCTATTGCTTTTCGAACATTGTAGCTCGAATCTAGAATATCTCATTTAAAAAAACATTATTAGAGGTCCCCCTACTTAACCTTTTTCAATATCCATCATTGGTTGTGACTCCTTTCGAGGCTCGAGCTGCTTTCTATACAAAAGAATCAAATATTAGAATTAGACAACGTTTCATATTTACATAGGCAGAAACTAAAAAGTTTTGAAATAGAACTTGGGGTTCGTACTTAACCTTTTTCAAAATCTAGCAACTCAAAAAGTAACTTTTCATTAAGGGGCTAGCGAAATAAACAATTTTTTAATTGGGAAGAACCTTTTAAAATCTAGCAACTCAAAAAGTAAATTTTCATTAAGGAGCTAGCGAAATAAATATAATTTATTAATTGGGAAATATGTAATTTATCCATAAAAGGCACAAATTTTATTTAGTCAAATGGCTAGATCATTATTTTCATTTGTCTCGACCATTGTCATGTTGGTGTTCTATTCCCAGCAATATATATTGATACCGATACCATGTGCATACAAAATTGAAAGAATAAAAATATGAAATAAATGATAATACTAAATTGGAACCTAGTTTCTTTCTGACTTTCTTAAAATCAATAATGAACAAAAATGACCCTTCTAACTAACTTTCTTTCTATTTATCATTAGATTTCCAACAACATTCAACTACTAACGATCTTTTCTTGCTTTGACCATTATGCGCATGGCCTTTAGTAACTGAATAACTGATTTATCCCGTTCTCTTATATATTATCTGTCACATACCTAGAACCAAAGAATATAATCACGCGAATACTCTTAATGAGCACCAATGTTGGACGAGAATTATCTTAGCTCTTTTTTTCAGGACGTCTCCATCTATCTCAGTCATTTCATCCAACACTCGTTAAGCATCACAAAAACTAGGAATGATCAGCAGAACAACGTATCTACTTTCAGAATCTGAATCGTCTTAAGAGGCTCTGGTTCCGATTCCTAAAGTTTTGGAATAACTTATGCGGTTTTTATTTTTTCGGAACCGCTAACTGATGGTTAACCCACCAATTGAAAATTGCTCTCATTGTTTTTAAACTTGGTCTTAAAAATTATGTGCGTTCCAAATTGTGTATGTATTATGTAATAGTAGTATACTTAGAAGTTAAAGGACTATTTATGACATTAATGGTAAAAAAATGTGGTTATTTTTGCAATGAAAGATAGTTGCTTTTAAAGAAAGACAACCGTTGGATTAGGCATGTGGTCTTTTTGAGCATTTGGTGTCGGTGGGAATGTGTCGGTCCTCAGTAGCCGCGGTGCATATTAAAGTCGTTTTTATGGGTCCATGACAACCACTAATGCCCTGTCCTTCCAACTTTCTTGACGTCCTATTCATAAATAGTTTTTTCGTAATTATACTATTTTTTTTTAATATATATCTTTGTTTTGACATAACAAGTACTTAATATTATGATTATATTATAATGTTGGTTAATTAAGATGAGTAAATATAATTTGGATTCTTACCAAAAAACCTCTATCGTCTTAATATATATATATATATATATATATATATATATATATATATATATATATATATATATATATATATATATATATATATATATATATATATATATATATATATATATATATATATATATATCACATGTAACATATTTCTTGCAAATGAATCATTGAACAATGGAACAACAATTCCATAAGGTGTTATTACCGAAGAAGTTCAAACATATGATTATTAGATGAACATATGGTAAACCTTACTCATTAACTGGAAACTCAGAGCGTAAGTGCAAAGTAATTATAATTTCAGAATATATATTTTTTTCGCTTTCAATTTAAATTAGCATTGATCGTAGCTTTATAGGATATATTTTTTTCGTCCTAATCTCAGTGGCATTAATGGGGAACACTACCTACTAACGTGAAGTGCAACTCAATTTTAATATCGCGCGAAAGATGTTTTTCCTAAGATTCTATTGTTTTTCATCGATTTAATATTGTCTTTTTGAGCATGTTCCATTAATTACAAGATTCCCCGGCCACGAACCGAAACTTTTAATCACAAAATTCATGTCTAAAATCTCAAAATGGAGAGTTTGTATGTCACAAAAACATGGGCAAGCTAAATTGGTATTTGTAGTTGGTAGGGAAAGCCAATATGTTATGCCCCCACTCACTTGTAATATTGGCATTGCGTGATACATGGATAAGAACAACCATGACATGACTCACATGCTTGCTTATAAGATAGATGTCTAATATCTCTTTGATGATTGTGTTGACTAATAATTTGTGCCAAATAGTGCCTACCAAGAAAAGCAATAAGTTGGTAAACTTAGTACTTATTAGCGATAATTAGCCTAAACCCATGTGTCAGCAAATCAGAAAACACTTCGCTACTCGTAGTGCACAAAACAAAGTTTCCTTAATAAGGTCATTGGTGAATCACTTGTAGTATCAGGTCAGTCAAGTGGTTAATACCAGTGTCATTGGTGACTTATTCCTAATTCCATACTTGTAGGTTGTTGATTCGAATAAAAAAAGGCTAACGTTATTGTTAAGATATTGATGCATTAGCAATATGCCATAGGAACTTTTACCTTGAATCAGATTAATGTTAACTCTTGCAGCTATACATAATCTTTTGATTTACCAAATGGATGTGAAAATTGTATTTTTGAATGGTGACCTGGATGATGAAATTTATATGAAACAACTTGAAGGGTTTGTGATTTCAGGAAATGAACACAAAGTGTGTAAGTTGAAGTAAGGAGAAAATACATATTTTTTTGCCATTTACGAAAATCTTGCCCTTCAAACTTGTTCAATTTATCAAATTTGCTTGTTATAACCTTCACAGAATCGCCACTAGCCATGATCACAAGAATACTTTGATTTTTGTTAGAAAAATATATTACTTCGATTTTTGTTAGAAATATGCTTCTATTTCTATTAGTGATTGGGGATTCAAAGCACTAGAAAATTCTGAGATCATGATTGACACTTTCAAATCGAAGTATTTCGGTGGTACTCCCAAATCCTCAACCGAATAATACTCAGAAGTTTGAGAACAAAAAAATAGAATGAGAAGTATGTTTTTGTCCGTTGTGTTCTTCAACGTATTGTACCATATGAAAACTTTGACCAAAATTTGTTTAAATATGTCTCTTTGTCAAAAACGGTTACACAACAGTTTCTAGCATTCAAAACGACACAAAACGGGCATTCAAATAATGGACAAAAGTATAACCGACGTGTGTCCCAAAAACTATCATTAATAGTCAAACATGACACAAAAACAGTCGTTTTAACCAATGGATAAAACATAGAACCGATGGGTAAAACACCAAACTGCACTTGTTCCGATGCAAGCTTGTTGTCATTCATGGTTGCGAAAACAAGTTCATTGCGACGCAAGCATGTTGCAACACGGGTTGTTCTGATGCGATCCTATATGTCTTGTTCCGATGCAATCCATCAAGCATTGTTTTGATGTGATCGCAAGTGAACAACAACATCCAATCCAATGTGAAAGTTTTGATGTATAACGTTCCAACGAGTTGCGAACGATGGAAACATGCTATCTGATGTGAATGTTCCAAAGTGTTACATTCCAACTAGTTGTGAACGATTGCAATTAAACAATAACTACTTGCGTTGTCGAAATGCATTCACATCACAATCAGTTCCAGTGTTCTGAAATCACATTCACATCATAATCAGGTCCGAGATCAATCTCAATCCGAGATCAATTTCGGTCTGATATCAACTATGTTCTGAGATCTATTTCAATCCGAGAAAAATTATTCTGAGATCAATCTCGGTTCCAATATCAGTTCATTCTGACATTACTTTTTGTTCTAGTTTAAAACCAACTCCGAAAACAATTTAGCCCTTACTTGAAATCTTGAATAAACTTACACAAGCGTGTACTCCACACCTTCCTTACTTGTTTAATATTCATCAAGATTGATTTTAGTCAACAAGTCAATCCATTACACTTAAATAAACTTACAAAGTGTTGCATTCCAGCTAGTTGCGAACGATTGCAATTGAACAATAACTACTTTTGTTGCCGAAGTGCATTCATATCGCAATAAGTTCCAGTGTTCTGAAATCGCATTCACATCATAATCAGGTCCGAGATCAATCTCGTTCCGAGATCAATTTCAGTCTGATATTCTGAGATCTATTTCAATCCGATAAAAACTTATTCCGAGATCAATCTCGGTTTCAATATCAGTTCATTATGAAATTACTTTTTGTTCCAATTTAAAACCAATTCCGAAAACAATTTAGCCCTTACTTGAAATCTTGAATAAACTTACACAAGTGTGTACTCCACACCTTTGTTACTTGTTTAATATTCATCAAGATTGAATTTGGTCAACAAGTCAATCCATTACACTTAAATACTCTTAGTGAAACAATTCACCAATAAACCTCCCCCATTTAAGGGTAATCTTGATTAACTTAAAAACAAAATATAACAACAACAAACTGATGCATAAATGAAATGTCATGACGATTGAATTTCATATTAGTGTATTATTCATTCCAAATATTCGTATATATCAGGGTATCACTAAGGATTGAACCCTTTCTATCTAAGTTAATACATAAAGATAATATACACAAAATTTTACATTCTCCTAATTTCTAACTTGACACTATATTTTACAAGTTTGTGTCCCATCATTCAATAAGCATATCAAAGTCAAGTGCCAACTTCTTGAAGGAACTAAACTTCATGATTATATAGGTAGCTTTTTTGTTCTTGCACCTGCAATTGCAATTTTTCAAATAACTATTAAGAAATAAAATGCCAACCTCCTTTACTTGTAGTACCGATCACATACCTTGGGATGATGATAATAATGTGTTCCAATCTTTAAATATTAAGCTTTCCACATTGAATTCAACATCTAATATTTCATTACATGGGAATTAGGTATCTTAATATAAAAGATTTTATGTGGACTTTAAACCCATCCCTACAGCCGCCTTGTGTACAAGATCTCTGGCTCCTTTTGTTAGATGATCGGCCAAATTTAACCGAGTTCTCACAAACTCAATATATATCACACTAGTCATGATGATCTCATGAATCACGCTATGTCTAACACCTAAATATCTAGACTTCCCGTTATACACTTAACTAGAAGCCGTAGCCATGGTTGTTGCACTATCACATATGATAGAAATGGTAGATATCAATTTGGGCCATTATGGAATTTCATAAATCAAATTTCTTAGCCACCTAGCTTCTTTACCAGTAGCAGATAATGCTACAAACTTAGAATCCATTGTTGAGTTGGTAATGCATGTTTGTTTCTTGGATACCCAAGAAATGGCTCCTCATCCAAAAAGAAACAGCCAACCACTTGTAAATGAGTGATCCTCTAAGTTGTTAATCCAGCTGGCATCAGAATAACCTTCCAAAACAGAAGGATATCCACTATTAGTTAAACCATAATCCATAATCCCTTTCAAGTTCTTAAATACTCTACTCACAACTTACCAATGATGTGAACTAGAATTACTAGTATATATACTAATCCTTCCCACATCATATGTTATAAGAAGCTTAGTACTAATCATGGCATACATCAACCAACTGATAGCCCTTGAGTATTCAAGTTGAGACACTGGAGATCCATTATTTGGATGAAGCTTAAGACTAGGATCTATATAAGTGCAAACAGGTGAAAAATTATCAAAGTTAAAATTTTTCTAAATCTTCTCAATGTAATGAGATTGAGAAATTGAAATCCCATATCATCCACATATAAACAAATCATTACTCCTTTACCAGAAGTATCAAATTTGCTATATACGCACTTGTCAGCTTGGTTTAATGTAAAACCATTAGACAAGACAACATCATCAAAACTTTGATGTCATTGTTTTGGTGCTTGTTTCAAACTATAAAATGATTTCTTCAAATTGCACACTTTGTATTTATTTCTTGGCATCAAAAACCCTTCAGGTTGTTTCATATAAATTTCCTCATCTAAGTCCCCATTTGTAACATCCCAAAATTCAAGACCAAAGATTTCATTTTTAATTAAGTTATTATAAAACCAATTAGTACAGAAACATCCATAATAACATTCCATGTCAAAACCAAAGTGTCAATAATTAAAACATGTTAACATAAAACAATATCAGAGTGTAATTCCAAGGATCTCATGTGTGGAAAACATAGTGTGATGTGTTGAGACCATGCCGACTCCTTTCCTTTTGAAAATGAAGTTCCTGAAACCAAAACTGTAAACTGTAAGCACGAAGTTTAGTGAGTTTCCCCATCATACCACACACCATATAATAACATACTGTCAGGCATACCGGGGTGTCGGACCTACCCCTGTCAGGCATATCTGGGTGCCCGACCTACACTGTTGAGCATACTAGGGTGATCAACCTACCCCTGTTAGGCATAGCGGGGTGCCCAACCTACCCCTGTCAGACATACCGGGGTGTCCGACCTACCCCGGTCAGGCATATCTAGGTGTCCGACCTACCCTCCAGTTTATCTCAACGGGTTCCGGGGACTATTTCACCCCTACCACTACCACATAATAACATATCATGAACATACTGGTAGGCATGCATGGGTACTGTTTACCCCTTCGGTATCTTTCAACCGGTATCTGGAGACTATTTCACCCCTACTACTACTAACACATATATCATAGCATCCTAGCACATAAAGCATATCAAATAGTGTCAAACCTGACAATTATCACAAAGACAATCATCTCAAACATAATCACCCACTGATAGGCCGACATTGATTCCTTAGACCCACCTCTACTAGAAGGTAACTCACCTCATGTTGTTGAACTTCACTGCAAGAAATCCTTAGTTGTTGTCGTGGTAACTCTTCGAGCTATCAATACGAAAATATCACCCAATTAGCAATTGGGTTCTATACATGATCCATAATCCATACTTGGGTAAAATGACCATATTACCCCTGGCCCAACAAGACACATGACTAAGACCCAAGTCTAAAACCAATCAAGCCGAAACTCCAAAATCCATAAAGGCCCACTAATGGCCCACTATTGGCCCAATTTTCCAAATTGGGCCCAAACCCTTACACGCACCTTATTCTAAAGCCCAAAGACTTATTCCTAATCCAAAATATATGTACATAGCTGATCTAACAAAATCCATGCACTTTTAGGCCCATAAGAAAGCCCGAAACCATTGGGCCCACCAAGGCCCAAAAATACCCTTGGCCTAAATAGGCACGTCCAATCCAAAGTCCAAGACTGTAACATTCTCCTGACCAGAAAGCCCAACACACAAGGTCCAAGCCCAAGTCTGCAGCCCAAACAAAACAAGCCTGAAGGCCCACTGACTGACGAACGCAGGGCATACCTCTTTGCTACGCTCTGATGGGTTTTGAGCATTCTAACACTTCCTAAGTGCACATGCAACCCTAATAACCTTGGATCTATGTTTGTCTAATTATCATGCAAAGTTGAATTCCAAGGTTATATTCCTATCTAGCATACATGGGGAACAATTTTTAACTTGAATGAAATATAGAATAACTTACCTTGTTGTTGCTTATGTTCCTTGAAACCTTGTGAGCCTAGCACCCCAAGTGTGATGCCTCAAATGCTTCACATAACACCAAATGCTCTTGGAAAGACTTTTGAGAGAAAACACACTTCTTGAAATCGGCCTAGCCCTCTTGTTTCATATGTAGCCGATTTTGGTGGAGAATGGGATTCTTATATAGTGTTGACACATCTAGGGTTACACCATGTAAACCCTAATGTGTCATGACTCTTCATTTCCATGACCCATGGGTTTGTAACTCCCATGGAGCATCCATGGAGCATCCTATGGGTGGAACCCAACTTGATAATCCATGGAGCCTCTTAGCCCACTATACAAGATATGAATGATTTACATAATCAACCCATATACTTAATTAGTTATCTTTTGATCACTTAATTAATTCTAAATTAATTCTTGATCAAACTAATTAAATAATATTATTAATATATTAGAACTTATAATATATTAATAATCTCCAAGTGTTATTTCTCTCATTTAGTCTATCCAATTGCATGGTGCCATGCAACCCAAATGGACCATGCCGGGTCGGGTCAAGTACTGACCAGAAATAGTTATGGACTTAGACACCTTATCCAACAGTCTCCCGGAACTATAACTTCAGTACTTCAGGAACTGACCGGCAATCGTAGCTCTTTCAAGGTCTCTCGGAACTAAGAAGATGTTGATACGCCATTTAAGATAGGTGATCATATAATCCTCTGTTCTAGATATTAGCCGGACAAATACATGGAGCAATGTCTTACTTATTGTCCAGCAGTTTGTTTCCCGATTTTCGATTTGTTTGACAAAGAACTTAATTGAACACATCAACTTAGTTCTGACCGGGCCCGGCACATAGGTCAAAACAAAATCATCGAGGGGCCCAGATATCAGCTTCTAATCCAAGAAGGAACAGATAAACTTCAACTCATATGTTTGTTCTACCACTCATTGAATTATACACAAAAGCACGTTTTATAACATCAAGTTACCAATGCGTTTTGGTACAATCAATGCATAAACAACTTGTAAGTAACAGATCATATCTCTAGGTTTGAAGACTTATATGATATTACCGTCTCACAATCACTCGAGATAAATTCCATGAAGTGATTCTAGTGAGCGTGGGTTGAGTCCAATGCTCAGAACTTATGAGCACTCATGATTGTTGTAGCGTTGTCCAACACCGTAGACCTCTGCAACCAATCATGACAGTCTTGATTCATACCTACTTCCGACATATGACCGACTGTGGAGGTTTGAATAATATGTTATACCAAACAAAATTATTCTGGAAGTCAAAACATGCAAAAGAAATATAGTAAACGATCGACAAGAGATAGCAACACTTTACTCATAAATAAAACACCTTTTATTCATCATCTAATGTCAATTACACTTTACAAATTTCTAGTTTATCTAACTACTAAATCTAATATCATCCTTCAGCCCTATGCTCCGAGCATGTTGGAGATGCTTAACCTGAGTCAGTCCCTTTGTGAGGGGATCTGCTGGGTTCTCATCCGATGATACCCTATTTGCCACGAGGAGTCCTTCTTTTATCCGATGTCTGATAAAATGGTATTTTCTGTCGATGTGTCTGGATCTCCCGTGATCCCTTGGTTCCTTGACTAAGGCACCAACGCTTTCACTATCACAGAAAATTTCCATTGGCTCTTTAATAGCTAGTACAACTCCAAGGTCTCCAATGAAGTTCTTCAGCCATATCGCCTCCTTTGCCGCCTCGCTAGCTGCAATATACTCTGATTCACAAGTTGAATCAGCCACTGTCTCTTGCTTGGAACTCTTCCAAGAAATTGCTCCTCCGTTTAGGGTAAAGACCCAACCCGACTGAGAGCGGAAATTATCCCTATCAGTCTGGAAGCTAGCATCACTATACCCTACAACTCTCAAGTCATCACTCCCACCGAGGGTAAGGACCCAGTCCTTAGTCCTCCGTAGGTACTTGAGGATATTCTTTACCGCAGTCCAGTGTGCCTTTCCAGGGTTCTCCTGATACCTGCTAACCATGCTCAGTGCAAAGGCTACATCAGGTCGAGTACACGTCATTGCATACATGATCGATCCTACAGCCGAAGCATAAGGTATTCGACTCATTTCTGCTATCCCAGCCTCAGTGCTAGGGCTTTGTGTCTTACTCAATCCGGCGTTACTCTGGATGGGTAACTCTCCTTTCTTGGAGTCCTGCATGCTGAATCTCTTCAGCACCTTATCCAAGTAGGTACTCTGACTAAGTCCAATTAGTCTTTTACTCCGATCTCTCAAGATCCTTATCCCTAGAATATAGGCAGCTTCTCCTAGGTCCTTCATAGAGAAACACTTCCCAAGCCAGGACTTAACTTCCTGCAGAGTTGGGATGTCATTTCCTATGAGTAATATGTCATCCACATACAATACCAAAAAGCTAACTATACTCCCACTAGCCTTGACATACACGCAAGACTCATCTTCACTCCTAGAAAAGCCAAATTCCTTGACCTTTTCATCAAAGCAAAGATTCCATCTGCGAGGTGCTTGCTTTAATCCATAAATGGATTTCTCAAGCTTACACACTCTATTAGGGTACTCGTTGCTGACAAAACCCTCTGGCTGACTCATGTAAACATCTTCAGCCAACTTTCCATTAAGGAAAGCGGTTTTGACATCCATTTGCCATATTTCATAGTCATGAAATGCAGCTATGGCTAACAGAACCCTAATAGACTTAATCTTGGCTACTGGAGAAAAGGTCTCATCATAGTCCACTCCAGGAATTTGAGAGAAGCCCTTTGCAACCAGTCGAGCCTTATAAGTGTGTACTTTACCATCCATGTCGGTCTTCTTCTTGAAGATCCATTTGCACCCTACTGTCTTACGACCTGGTACATTTTCAACCAAGTTCCAAACTTGATTGTCATACATGGACTGTATTTCGTTGTCCATTGCCTCTTTCCACTTGGCTGACTCAGGGCCTGCCATGGCTTCCGCGTAACTGTTAGGTTCATCCAGACCTATCAGTGTCTCATCACTGATAAGTGTATCACCTTCTGCAGTAATGTGGAATCCATAGTAATGCTCAGGAGCATTCCTAACCCTTGTGGACCGCCTTAGAGGTACAGACTTGTCAATTGGCTCAACAGGAGTTTCCTCCCCAAGTTGAGTGCTAGGGTTTGAAGTTCCTTCACCGCTTGACTCTTGAATTTCTTCAAGATCAACTTGCCTCCCACTGTTTCCTTGGCTTATGAACTCTCTCTCTCTCTCTCTCTCTCTCTCTCTCTCTCTCTCTCTAAAGAAAGCCCTCCTAGCTACAAAGACCACATTTTCACTAGGTTTATAGAAGAGGTAACCAAAGGATTGTTGTGGGTAGCCGATGAAAATACACCTCTCGCTTCGAGGTTCGAGCTTATCATGAGTCTCGCATCTCACGAAAGCCTCGCAACCCCAAATCTTGATGTGGTCTAGTTTAGGTACTTTACCAGTCCACATCTCGTGAGGAGTTTTGGCAACTTTCTTTGTAGGGACTAGATTAAGGATATGGGCGACAGTCTCTAAGGCATACCCCCAAAATGAGATTGGTAGCGAAGCTCGACTCATCATGGAACGAACCATATCCAACAAGGTACGATTACGCCTCTCAGCCATACCATTCAACTGTGGTGTCCTGGGAGGTGTCAATTGTGAGACTATCCCACATTCCCTTAGATAGTCATGGAACTCTGAACTAAGATACTCACCACCACGATCGGATCGAAGCATCTTAATGTTCCTGCCCAATTGATTCTCGACTTCCTGTTTAAATTCCTTAAACTTTTCGAAAGTCTCTGACTTATGCTTGATCAAGTAGACATATCCATATCTACTGTAATCATCAGTAAAAGTCAAATAATAACGATTAGCATCCCTTGTGGCATGTTTGAATGGTCCACACACATCCGTGTGTACAAGGTCCAACAAACCTTCACCCTTCTCACACGAGCATGTGAAGGGTGACTTTGTTATTTTTCCAAGTAAGCATGATTCACAACTATCATCTGACTTTAGGTCAAATGACTCCAAGACTCCATCCTTTTGGAGTTGGCCTATACGCTTCTTGCTTATATGTCCAAGACGACAATGCCATAATGATGCTTTATCCAAGTTATTATTAACAGAATCAATACACAATACATTATTTCCTAAGTTATCAACCACAGATACTGTTTCATACACGCCATCACAAGGTAATGCTTTAAAATAAAGAACATTATTAAAGAAAGCATTAATCGAACCAACTTCATTATCAAATGAAAAGGTGAAACCTTGTTTATACAATGCATGAAAGGAAATAATATTTCTTGCCATTTCTGGCGAATAACAACACTTATTCAAATCTAAACTAAACCCACTACTTAGCGATAAAGTATAAACTCCAATCTTGGTGACAGGTAAAGCTTTCCTATTCCCCATGATTAGGTTTATTCTTCCTTGCTCCATATTCTCACTTCTTCTTAGTCCCTGCAAGTCACAACAAATATGAATACCACAACCGGTATCAAGGACCCAAGATTTAGAATGGGGTGAGTTATTAGAAATGATAGTGTAAATACCTGCATGGTTGGGTTTAACTTTCCCATCCTTTACATCTTGCTGGTATTTTGGGCAGTTCCGCTTCCAACATGATTTTTCATGGCAATAGAAGCATTCAGCCTCTTTTGGGTCAGAAGAAGGAGTGATGAAACCTTTCTTTGTTCCACTTGAAGAAGAGCCATCAAGGGTCCGAGCCTTGGTACCCTTTGAAGAGCTCTTTCTCTTCTTCCCTCGACTTTTCCCGATTGCCAAAACCGAAGTGGAGTTTAGAGTAGGAGTGTTAACAACTGACTTCCCCTTAAGACCTGTTTCAGTGGTCTTGAGAAGTCCCTGAAGTTTGCTGAGTGTGACCTCTTCCTTATTCATGTGATATGTCATGCGGAATTGATCTTAGCACGATGGTAAGGAGTGCAAAATGATATCTATTGCAAGCTCCTCAGGGAAGTTGACATTAAGCTTCAGCAATCGATCCACATACCTTTGCATTTTCTGCATGTGGCTTGTGACGGATTCCCCGTCCTTCATCATGGTTGTTATCATGGAGCAGATGATTTCATACCTCTCTTGTCGTGCACTTTGATGGTTTCTTTCCATCAGATCTTGGTGCATTTCATAAGGGTAGAAATCCTCATAGGACTTTTGGAGTTCCGCTGTCATCGTGGCCATCATGATGCATGCCACCTTGGTAGCATCCCTTTCATGTGCCTGAAAGTCAGCGATCTCCTGGGGAGTTGCAGTGGTCTCATCAATCTCCTTAAGCTCCTTGTCAAGGACATATTCTTTGTCCTTGTAGTGGGTAATCATCCTGATGTTTCTGATCCACTCATTGAAGTTGGATCCATCAAAAGTGACTTTCCCACACAAGTTCATAAGGGTAAAGGAGCCATTAGGATTAGAGCCAGAAGCAACATTGTTTGAAGACATCTGAAGGAAGAGGACAAGATTAGTTTAGATATTAAGAGAGTCCTTAATAAAACACCCAAATGTAATATTAAGGCTAGGATCCAATCACAATATATTATAACTTAGAAGAGGTATGTCGTAATCCAAGCTACAACATATTTGAAAGGTAGGTGAATGACGATTCACCAATTTCCACCACGAAAAACGAAATATTAAATATTAGGTTTTTGATTGGTTCTTAGAAATTCCTAGATTCTTTGAGATTCAATGAACTTTTCAAAGGCATGTTTCAATCTCGAGTGTGTCCTCCAAGTTTTGTGACTGGGATACCGAGGATCACAAAACGAGGTGTGAAGTAACCATGCAAATCACTTGGTACCCTTAAAGTTTATCACTCAATCGATGTGTCGGTAAACCACACACGCTCCACCGATACTATAATAAATTTTAAGTCACCCTTTACCTACCTTGTTAAGTCCAAGTTAGTGTGCTGGTTAACCACACACGCTCCACCAACGACTTAAACAAAGTGTAAAGTGTAATTTCATGGATTAGCACCTTATTCATATTTTTCCTAAAGTAACTAAGATTGGGAATTTAATAAAAACATTTAGTTACTTTATAATATTCATCATACTTTTAATGAGAATTTATAAGTCCTTGTCCTACCCGTTCGGCTAACGACCGTCCACCAGTCAAGCGAGTGGTGGGTGAGAGTGGACACCCGTTAAGTTGCCATTTTATAGGCAACAACCTTATACCCACCTTATAGACCGGCTTCGTGAATGAGGCGTACTAGCGGTAAGACGAATTTAATCTTATATATATATATATATATATATATATATATATATATATATATATATATATATATATATATATATATTATTATTAACTTATAATATTATAAGTATAAGGGTAGAATTTTAACTTTTAAAATTCTAAGGGTTGGAACTAAAGTTTTAGCATGACTTTACTTGTTCCAAAACTTGAGGGCAAGTTTTGTAAACTTTCAAAACTTTTCATTTCTTGTAACTTATGAGTTTATTAGAGTTTCAAAAATGAAGACTCTTCATTTTTCTAACTCTTGTGTTCTTTTAATGGTTTTAATTCAAGTGACTTTTGTTTTTCCATAACTTGAGGACAAGTTATGGACTCCATTAAAACACATTATGATCAAGAATTAAACTACCACATAGGTTACAAATAATTCCTATGATCATCTAAGCATCATAAGATCAAGAACATGAACATGAACACTTTCATGAATCAAAGTTACACTTAAAACTTTGTAACTTTGATAACTAGTTGTTGTAAATGGATTAGGAAAGACATTACTCCATCTAAAATCAGTTTTCAAGTACCAAAACAGTTTAGGGTAATGTTTCTAGTCCATTTCCAGCAACTAAAGTCGAAAATCTGCACTCTGTGGCTCCTACTCGCCGAGTGCATGAACCTACTCGGTGAGTAGGTTGAAGATATAAGTGAACTCGGCGAGTCTCCCCATGGACTCAGCGAGTTCATCAGGCAGACAACAAGCTTTTCGACTTTTTTCAACTTTTAAGCACAAATAACAAATAAACAAGCCTAGGCTCTAATACCACTGATGGGTTTTGAGCATTCTAACACTTCCTAAGTGTACATGCAACCCTAATAACCTTGGATCTATGTTTGTCTAATTATCATGCAAAGTTGAATTCCAAGGTTATATTCCTATCTGGCATACATGGGGAACAATTTTTAACTTGAATGAAAGATAGAATAACTTACCTTGTTGCTTATGTTCCTTGAAACCTTGTGAGCCTAGCACCCCAAGTGTGATGCCTCAAATGCTTCACACAACACCAAATGCTCTTGGAAAGACTTTTGAGAGAATACACACTTCTTGAAATCGGCCTAGCCCTCTTGTTTCATATGTAGCCGATTTTGGTGGAGAATGGGATTCTTATATAGTGTTGACACATCTAGGGTTACACCATATAAACCCTAATGTGTCATGACTCTTCATTTCCATGACCCATGGGTTTGTAACTCCCATGGAGCATCCATGGAGCATCCTATGGGTGGAACCCAACTTGATAATCCATGGAGCCTCTTAGCCCACTATACAAGATATGAATGATTTACATAATCAACCCATATACTTAATTAGTTATCTTTTGATCACTTAATTAATTCTAAATTAATTCTTGATCAAACTAATTAAATAATATTATTAATATATTAGAACTTATAATATATTAATAATCTCCAAGTGTTATTTCTCTCATTTAGTCTATCCAATTGCATGGTGCCATGCAACCCAAATGGACCATGTCGGGTCGGGTCAAGTACTGACCAGAAATAGTTATGGACTTAGACACCTTATCCAACACTCTCAACATACTCGATGATATAGATCAGGGCCTCGAGTCAGTACGCGGGGCGTACGTGAATTTACGCGGGGCCTACACGCTGTTTCCTCAAGAATCATATTAGGACTTAATCCGTTAAGTCCTTTGCATCAAAAGTTCCAAGGAACCTCAAATAAGGCTCTTAATGCATAAAGTCGGCACCTTTATACATTAGCATGACTCAAAGGGACCAATGAACAACTTAACCCAATAATACCCATCTAGAACATGCATGGATGGTTTCTAGCCTCAAAGATTATAAGTTTATGGGCTTATAACCTCTAAAATGCTAAGAGTGGAAAATCAAAGCTCCTGAAGTGGTGTCTACCCACTAGATCTTGCTCATGAGGCCAAAAAGGGACCAAAAACCTGCATATTCATAAATAACAACATCTAGTGATAAAGCTCAGAACCTGTTACCTTCTTTGAGCTGAATAGGTAGCAAGAAGTCTCGATCTACAAGTCCTATGTGACAACCCGAAATTTTCATTCGGTCAAACCCTAAAGTTAATCACTTCAAGTTATAAGTCAAGTTCATTTTTATTTGTTTTTAGCAAATTTAAAGTTCGTTTGATTATTTTAATAATTATTCTTTAAACGAACGTGTGAAAGAAAGTGTCGTCTCGAGTCTTGAAATTCCAAAGCCGCAAGTACCACGTAGTTAAGGAATTCCCGGCCAAACTTTTATGTTTGGGCCGAAAATTATTCCAAAACCGTAAACTCATGCCTTAAGCATGAGTTTACTCCCCAAATTACCTCATTTGTTACTTGCAACCTCAAGAGTAAACTCCAAACACTCTCAACTACCATCCCGATTTTCACCCGATTTCCCAAAAACGTAAGTACTTCTTGGCTTGATTTGTTGTTATATGATAACAACTAGTGATTATACATCTTTTCATCCATCCATTTTTGTGTTTTTATTAGATTTCCAAAACACCAAGAACACACACTAGTGTTCTTGGACTTTTAGCTCATTTCAAGCTTCCAACTAGTAAGTATTCCTACCCTAGTGTATTGTAAGGCTTGTTATACATCATTACATCAAGTAAATGTCCCAATAACACCAAGAACAAGGTGTTCACAGTTTTGGGAAGCTCCCAAAACCGTAAACACCAAGTAAGCTGGCAAAGGGTGCCTTAGGGTGCCTTAGTCCTTCACAATGCCTTGGGGACTTGTCTAGATCCTTCCTTGAAGTGTTTATCATATGAAAAGCACCTAAATCTCCCATTTATATTTGTTTATGGTTTGGGGATCTCCCACAACCGTAAACACCCCAAAGTGGGTATAAATGGCCCATACTCCTTCCTTTTGCCTAGAATCTAACCTAGGCTATTACCTTGAAGTGTTTAGGACTTGAAAACATCATAAAACCATGTTCCATAGGAGTTTATGACATCAAACTCATGGAGAAATGGTCCATGGGCCGTAAACTCCATTTAGGAGTGTATTGATGCCACAAAACACTTCCTAAGGCTTAAACATGAAGTAGGAATGCTTGGATTGGCTTAGAAGGCTTCAAACAACAAAAGTTAAAAAAGAGTGTGAGCTTACGGCCGTAAAATCAAGGGTTTACGACCGTAAAATCTTTTGGTTATGACCACAAAACCGTAAACTCCCTAATGGAGTTTTCCTTGAACCCCAAGCACACTAGCCTTTCCCTACAACACTTAGATGCAATCCTTGGGACTTATAACACTTGTATAAGGTGTTTAGCATGTCCTAGGGTGTCTTAACTTTGTTTATTAGTTGTTTAAACACTAATTAGATGCATATATGTGATATTATATGTTAACTAGGATCATAGAGTGTGTTCGAGACTTCACTTGACACTTAACAATCCTACATCTTTAGTTCATCCGTACCACTCACTACAAGTGAGTTCATACCCCTTAATTAACCTTTTAAATATTTTTAAACGTTTATAAATACTTTTAGGGGAGGGGGATACAAGTAAAGTTACAATAGTTATTATCTCAATCACATGTGATTAATAACTATCAACAAGTGAATCTCTTACTTTGAAATTGTTTTACTAAACTGTTTTACTTCAAACTGTCTTAAAAACTCTTTTACATATATAATGATTTTACGAAACTTCTTTTATACTTTTATATTGTCAATTGCATGTCTAGATATGTATAGTTATATAAGTAATGTTTGAAGGACTTAGGAAGGCTAACCCGCCTTATTTCCTTTTCCCCGTTGGGATGTGGCCTGGTAGGATATTGGGTATCCGTCCGAAGGTCGTTTAACTATTAGTTATATATCATGTGTACATATATAGTCATAAAGGTTCTTCCAGTCAATTCCATACCCTGGGTAGCAGGGGTATACTCCCATGTTCATACGTACAAGTTAAATTACTAGTAAACTACAATAGGCGTAGTTTAGGGTTTTACTAATACTAATACTAGAACGATGAATCATACAATGAGTCAGTTCATACATGAGTCATAGTACATAGTGATGAGAAACAAACATAACACATAGTGATGAGAAACAAACATAACACATAGTGATGAGAAACAAACATAACACATAGTGATGAGAAACAAACATAAGACATAGTGATGAGAAACAAACATAATACATAGTAATGAGAAACAAACATAATACATAGTGATGAGAAACAAACATACAGACTAGACAGAGGAAGAACACATACAGCTAGCACATACATTACTTATACATTACATTCAGTTATGTGAGCCATTAAGCGGGTCATGGCACTACCTGCCATGACCGTTTTTGTATCCAGAATCTCCTTAATTGGGGAGCGTATGAGTTTGCGTATAGATCTATACTGGATTGACTATCCTACACCTTGATGCTCGCTATAGTGGGAATTGTAAGTCTACGGGTGCCAAATGTCATTTCTTACGGCGTCTTACATCGTCGTTTTACTATTGAGTCGATAGCAGGGTATAGGCCGATCACATGGTACTTTAAATAACAATTGGTTTAAGGTAGTTAGTACAGTAGTAGTTACTTAATACAACACTACAGTACTATAATATTTTTCCCATTACATTCACTTCGTGAACATTCACACGATGCACAGTAATGTAAAAACTATATTTTTGGTTAATGATAGTCGGATTTGGGAAAATACACACTCTTACTAGAGACACACACAATTACTAGATGTCGTGGTAAAAAGGCTACTTTTATTAGGAAACATAGGGTTTTCTAGGAGTGTTCAAACAAATACAAACTTTACAAGACTTATACATTACATCTTACAAACATCTTACAAATGCTTTCATACAAACTCAGACACTAATATACTTATGATCTCACCGACTTTAAAGTTGATACTCGCTTTCAAAATAACTCGTATTCTCAGGTCACCAGTAGACAGGTACCGGTGCCAGGTTTTTGAGAAGATGGAGCTTGTTCAAGACTCCTCTTTTATTTTGATGTACTTTTTGGTGTCTATATAACTTGACAGAACACACTTGTATGAAATTATATTATTAATGCAATGGATGATGTTGTTGCTTGTTTACTACTTTGCATTGTTGTGATATTCTACATGACGTCCTCCACCCCCGAACGATTCCGTGTTCAGGTTTTGGGGTGTGACATCCTCCCTTAAACCACCACCTTGAATTGAGCTTCCACCTCTTGAAATGCACCAAAAACCACCCAAAATGCACCCACAAAGCTCACAACACTCTTGGATGAAGCTACAAATCGAAATTAGGGTTTAAGGCTCTGAGAATGAAAGAGAGGCATACCCCCTTGGACTCAAGGTGCTTTAAATAGTGAGCCAACCCTAAAAATTAGGGTTTTGGAGATCCTAGACGTACGTTGGGCGTACTCCCTGTATGTTGGGGATATGTCTCTCGCACCCATGTTTCACTTATCCAGCACTACGTTGGGGGTACCCCAGCTTATGCTGGGCGTACTTACTTGTTTTCCACCTTTGCATGCATGCTGACATGCAAGCTTTTCCCATCCAGGGACCAAAACTGCCAAAACCTTCAACCTAACATAACTCCCGCATTCTAGGTCCGTTTCCGACGAAACTTATATCCACAAAAAGGTGGAAAGAAGTCCTATGCTCCTAACCACACACCCAAGCCTTAAGAACTTCCGAATACGACCTAAAATGCAAGATATCCATTTACAGTCATACCCTTGGCTCTCGAAGACACAATTGGATATATGGTTCACTTGAATCATAGCAACAACATCCGAAATGGCTAAATCCTTCCTTTCCCAAAGCTCTAATCCCCATTACAGCTGATGATTGAGCCGCAGCCCGAATTAGTAAGGCAAATCTGAAAACGGGTGTTACACCATTCAAGAATGAAGTTTTCATATCCATTTGGTGAATCACAAGATTATGTATAGCTGCAAGAGCTAACATTAATCTGATAGTGGAAATTCTGGCAACAGGAGCATAAGTATCAAAAAAATCAATACCTTCCTTTTGCCTAAAGCCTTGGATAACCAATATGGCTTTTATACTTATCAATTGAGCCATCTAGCTTCATTTTTCTTTTTAAGATCCACTTACATCCTAATGCCTTGCAAGTAGGAGGTAAATCAAACTATAACTAAGTATTGTTATGCTTGATAGAATCAATCTCATCTTTAATTGCTTCTTTCTAGAAATGAACATCCCTAGAAGCCATATTTTCACTGAAAGTCTTTGGATCCTCCTCAATATTAGAACAATATTGATGTTGAGACACAGTCTCATCCCTTGTTCCTTCAACTAAATATTGTTAATCAGATCCAAAAGATTTAGCTTTTCTAGATCCAGGGCTTCTTCTAAGATCAAGCACAAAACTTGTACCACCAGAAACATCTTCAACTTGAGTTGTACTCTTGCTAAAAGATTGTTGAATCATGTCCCTTTGTCTCAGAATAGATGTAAATCTCTCTTCATCAAAGATAGCCTCTCGAGACTCTATAATAGTGTTCACAGACACATGGTCATTAGATTCTAAAACATAGAATCTATAATCTTTAGAATGCTCAACATATCAAATGAAGATACAATATATACCTCTTTCACCAAATGTTATCCGTTTGGGTTCAGTGAGCCTTACAACTTCTCTATAACCCCAACCTTTGAGTTAACTCACATTTGGTACCTTTTAACACCAAACGTAATAAGGAGTATTCTTATTCCTTTTGTTTGTAGTTATATTCAAAATATAACATGTTGTCAACATAACCTCACCTCATAAATCTTCACTCAAATCTAAATTGGACAACATGGAGTTAACCATTTCTTTCAAAGTCCTATTTTTCCTTTCAGCAATATAACATCCCAAAAGTGTAGGTAAAATTTTTCAGTACTAAAACAAATCCAAAACCATAAGTGTTTACAAAACATAGTTTCCACAAGGCATAAACATAGAGTATCCCAAAATCATAATCTCATTAAAATACAGGATGATGTGCACGCTCACGCCTCCACCTTGCCACGATTATCTGAAGTATCTGAAACAGTAAGCTGAAACTGTAAGCCCAAGCTTAGTGAGTACCCCCAAAGTACCACCACACAACAGATAACATATACAATCATGCATGTTGGGTCCAATCAGTCATCAGAATGGAATACCCTTGGGTCCACAACCTCCTGGTTGGATTATCCTGGCCCACAACCTCCTGATTGAATTACCCTACATACTACATACTTGGGTCCACAACCTCCCGGCTGGATTACCCTGACCCATATCCTCTCGACTAGAATACCTTGGACCACAACCTCCCGATTGGATTGCCCTACATACTACATACTGGGTAAACAACCTCCCTATTGGATTACTCTAGCCCACAACCTCCCGGTTGGATTGCCCTACATACTATATACTGGGTCCAAACCCTAAAAACTACTCTTTCAGTCTCTTCCACGTACACCTAGCGTACCAAGCGTACACCCAACGTACGTGATTGAGTTCCAATTTTCACTTACATGCCACATGTGACCAACTTTGCAAATAATTCTCATGATAAGGGTTGAAATACTAACATTTGGAATTTGAGTTGTTACAATTCTCCCCACTTGAATTAGACTTCGACTTTGAAGTCTGCTGTTGTACACTGATGGAAAATGCATGTTACAACAACAATACTCTAAGCAGGAAAACATTTAACAATTAAATGATTAGGGCACATGTAACCTAAAGGGATCTAAGTCTTTAACATAAAGGCAAAATACTATGAACTATCAAACTACATACCTTTTGATTTGTTATATTAAACAATCAGAAACCCTTCTTCAAAGCTTTTAGAAGCAAGCACCAGAAATCTCGCACCTTTGATGGTTCACACCCAACCCTAGCAACTAGGAGACTTGAGAGAGAGGAGAGGGATGACCGAATTTTAGGCTATCTCTATTGAATGAGTAGTGGTCGAGAATACAAGGCCAATGGTGCCTTTTATAATACAACTTGGAAAGCCTAAATACCCCTTAAATGAATAAAATAATATTAATTCAAAACGTTAATTATCCAACTGCCTATTTATCTGCAAGGAATATTCCAGATACCTGGAATACCATAGAAACTGTCCACCCCTCTCTAGGAAGGATCTAGAACCTCTCTTGTACTACTATTGAACAATTTCACTTTAACCCTTGCACTTTTAATTAATCCGGTTAATCACATAATTAATTCTATTTAATTTCTGATTAATTCTTAATTAAATATTACTATTTCTAATTAGTATATTATTTTCATAATACATTAATAAATTCATTTTTTTCTACTTATTATTCATATAATACATCAATAAATCATTCTCTCTCTCTAAAAGTCATCCTACTCAATTACTAGGTTTGAGAGCAACCTAAAAGGACTTTGCTAATAATTCAAGTATATGCTAGTTTGGTGATTGGTTTAGACATCTAATCCAATAGTATCCCACTTGAATAAGTTTATAACTTCAATTACCAGTAAAGCATCTAAATTAGACAGCAAAGAGTGCTTCCATAGAAAATGTCGAAATCTGAACTAAACAGATATTGGTCCTAAGATAAGTGATCCAATATTCCTCTGTTCTTCTAGATATCATACAGACATGAGATATGGATTGTAATCAATCTCATTGTACAAGTTTTTTTTCCCGATTTCTGATTTGTGATGACGACATAAGACTTCAGATTGAACACATCAACTGACTCTTGGCTAGGCCTAGCACTATAAGTCAACACCAAATCACTGAGGGGCCTAAAGATATCGCTTTCCCCATTAGGGCAAAAGGAACATAGAAACTTTGACTTATATTCTTATATCTTTTACTCACCAAATCATACATGACACTGCATTTTATAACATCATGTTACCGATGTGTTTTCGCAACACCAATGCACAACGGACTTGTAAATTACAACTCATATATCTCCGTTTCAAGAATATAATATATTATCATCTCATAATTAATCGTGATATAATCCATGAAGTAATTCCTTGAGCGTGGGTTTATCCAATACTTAAATCTCCATTTCTAAGTACTCATGAACGTTGTAGCAATACAATTGCTATGTCTAACTCCCTTAGACAATGTACAATCAAATTCATGACCGTCTTAATTTACTACTTATTTTCCCAAGTATGAGCGACTGTGAAATTAGAATAACTAAATTATTCGGGAAGTAAAACATGCTAAACGAAACAAAGAATAAATAATTGATAAGGCGGTAAACAAACTAATAAATAATCTCTATTATTTAATCACCAAAAGCAATTACATTTATTTTGTCACAAGTTTCAAACTAATCATCTAACTACTAAAACTAATATCATCTCTCAAACCAATGCCATTATGTGAGGATATGTAGGATTATCATGTAGAGTTTTGAGCATTCTAACACTCCTAAGGTGTTCATGCATCCTTAGAAACCTTGGATCTATGTTTGACTAAGATACATGCAAAATTGATTTCCAAGGTTCATAATCCTTTCTAGCATACATCAGGAACTTTTAAACATAAAAGTAAGCTAGAAAACATACCTTTTAGTAGTTTGGATTCCTTGAAAACCTTGTGAGCCTAGCACCCCAAGTGTGATGCCTCAAATGTCTCACACAACACCAAATGCTATTGGAATGACTTTTAGAGAAATGAAGAACACTTAGAAATCGGCTAGCCCTCTCCATTCTTTCTAGTGCCCGATTTTGGTGAACTTTATGTTGCTTATATAGTAAGTTACAATTAAGGTTACACCATGTAAACCATAATGTGAATTGACTCTTCATTTCCATGATCCATGGGTTTACACGTCCATGGAGCATCCTATGGGTCTTAGCCCAACTTGATAATCCATGGAGCAATTAGCCCACTATACAAGTATGGATGATTTACACAATCAACCCATATATTTAATTAGTCACCTTTTTTATCACTTAATTAATTCTTGATCATTACTAATTAAATAATACTATTAATATATTAGAATTTATAATATATTAATAAACCTTAAGTTTATTTCTCTCATTTTAGTCTATCCAAATGCATGATGTCATGCAACCCAAATAGACCATGCCAAACCGGGTCAAGTACATACTAGAAATAGTTATGGACTTAGACACTTTATCCAACAGTCTCCCACTTGGATAAGTCTAATAACTATAACTGCAAGTATGACTTCAGGAACCGATCAACAATCGTAGCTCTTTCAAGGTCTCTCGGAACTGAGATGATGATGATATGCCATTTGAGATAAGTGATCATATAATCATCTATTCTAGATATCGGCTGGACAAATACATGGAACAATGTCTTACTTATTATCCAACAGTTTGTTTCTTAATTTCTGATTTGTTTGACAAAGAACTTAATTGAACACATCAATTTAGTTCTGACTCGGCCCGATACATAGGTCAAAACAAAATCATCAAGGGGCCCAGATATCACTTCTAATCCAAGAAGGAACAGATAAACTTCGACTAATATGCTTGCTCCACTATTTGTTGAATCACACACAAAAGCACGTTTTATAACATTGAGTTACCAATGCATTTTCGTACAATCAATGCATAACCAACTCATAGGCAACAAGTCATATCTCAAGGTTTGAAGACTTATATGATATTACCATCTCACGATCACTCGAGATAAATTCCATGAAGTGATACCAGTGAGCGTTGGTTGAGTCCAATACTCAGAACTTATGAGCACTCATGAGTGTTGTAGCTATTTCCAACATCTTAGACCTCTAGAAGCCAACCCATGATAGTCTTAATTCATACCTACTTCCAAAATGTGACCGACTATGCAGAATTTGAATAATATGTAATACATAACATAAATTTTCTGGAAGTCAAAACATGCAAAAGAAGTAATAGTAAACGATTGACAAAAGATAGCAACACTTTACTCATAAATAAACACAACTTTTATTCATCATCAAATGTCAATTAAACTTTACAAATTTCAGATCTATCTAACTACTAAAACTAATATCATCCTTCAGCTCTATGCGCCTCGCATGCTAGAGATGCTTAACCCTACCCAGTCCCTTCGTGAGGGGATCTGTTGGGTTCTCATCCGATGATACCCTCTTTGCCACGAGGAGTCTGTCTTCTATTCGATGTTTGATGAAATGGTATTTTCTGTCGACGTGTCTGGATCACCCATGATCCCTTGGTTCTTTTGCTAAGGCAACTGCACTTTCACTATCACACAAAATTTCCATAGGCTCCTTTAGAGCTGGTACAACTCCAAGGTCTCCAATGAAGTTCTTCAACCATATTGCCTCCTTTGCTGCCTCGCTTGCTGCTATATACTCTGATTCTCAACTTGCATCAGCCACTGTCTCCTGCTTGGAACTTTTCCAAGTAATTGCTCCTCCGTTTAAGGTAAAGACCCAGCCTGACTGAGAGCAGAAATTATCCCTATCAGTTTGGAAGCTAGCATCACTATACCCTACAACTCTCAAGTCATCACACACACCGAGGGTAAGGACCCAGTCCTTAGTCCTCCACAGGTACTTGAGGATATTATTTACCGCAGTCCAGTGAGCCTCGCCAGGATTCCCCTGATATCTACTAACCATGCTCAAAGCAAATGCTACATCAGGACGAGTACAAGTCATAGCATACATGATCGAGCCTATAGCGGAAGCATAAGGTACTCGACTCATTTATGCTATCTCAGCCACGATACTTGGGCTCTGATTCTTACTCAATCTGGCGTTACTATGGATGGGTAACTCTCCTTTCTTGGAATCTTGCATGCTGAACCTCTTTAGCACCTTATCCAAGTAGGTACTCTGACTAAGACCAATTAGTCTTTTACTCCGGTTTCTCAGAATCCTTATCCCTAGAATATAGGCAACTTCTCCTAGGTCTTTCATAGCGAAATACTTCCCAAGCCAGGACTTAACTTCCTGTAGAGTTGGGATGCCATTTCCAATGAGTAGTATGTCATCAACATACACTACCAAAAAGCTAACTGTACTTCCACTAGCCTTGACATATACACAAGATTCAACTTCACTCCTGGAAAAGCCAAAATCTTTGAATTTCTCATCGAAACAAAGATTCCATCTACGAGGTGCTTGTTTCAATCCATAGATGGATTTCTCAAGCTTACACACTCTATTAGGGTATTCTATACCGAAAAAACCCTCTAACTGACACATGTAAACATCTTCAACCAAACTTCCATTAAAGAAGGCGCTTTTGACATCCATTTGTCATATTTCATAATCATGAAATGTAGCAATGGCTAACAGGACCCTAATGGACTTAATCTTTGCTACTAGTGAAAAGGTCTCATCATAATCAACTCCCGGAGTTTGAGAAAAGCCCTTTACAACCAGTCGCACCTTATACGTGTGTATTTTACCATCCATGTCGGTATTCTTCTTGAAGATCCATTTGCACCCAACTGTCTTACGACTTGGTACATTGTCAACCAAGTTCCAAACTTGATTGTCATACATGGACTGTATCTCGCTGTCTGTTGCCTCTTTCCATTTAGCAGACTCGGGGCCTGCCATGGCTTCCGCATAGCTGTTAGGTTCATCCATACTTACCAGTGTCCCATCACTGATAATTTTCTCACCTTCCACAGTAATATGGAAACCATAGTAGTGCTCAGGTGCATTCCTAACCCTTGTGGAACACCTCAGAGGTACAGAATCGTCAATTGGATCAACAGGAGTTTCCTCCTCAGGTTGACTGCTAGGGTTTGAATTTCCTTCACCACTTGACTCTTGAATTTCTTCGAGGTCAATTTGCCTCCGACTGTTTCCTTGGCTTATGAACTCTCTCTCTCTCTCTCTCTCTCTCTCTCAAGACACCCCTCCTTGCTATAAAGACCACATTCTCGCTAGGTCTGTAGAAGATGTAACCAAAGGATTTCTGTGGGTAGCCGATGAATATACACCTCTCACTTCGAAATTCGAGCTTATCGTGAGTCTCACGCCTCACAACCCCAAATCTTGATGTGGTCTACATTAGGAACTTTTCCAGTCCACATCTCATGAGGAGTTTAGGTAACTTTCTTTGTAAGGAGTAGATTAAGGATATGGGTGGCAGTCTCTAAGGCATACCCCCAGAATGAGATTGGTAGCGAATCTCGACTCATCATGGAACAAACCATATCCAATAAGGTTCGATTTCGCCTCTCAGCCACACCATTCAATTGTGGTGTCGATTGTGAGACA
The DNA here is from genome assembly GCF_002870075.4 of Lactuca sativa. Classification (NCBI taxonomy): domain Eukaryota; kingdom Viridiplantae; phylum Streptophyta; class Magnoliopsida; order Asterales; family Asteraceae; genus Lactuca; species Lactuca sativa. The sequence continues at coordinate 148,290,198 of NC_056631.2, forward strand.
ATCCCACATTCCATAAGATAGTCGAGGAACTCTGTACTAGGATACTCACCACCACGATCAGAACGAAGCATCCTAATGTTCCTGCCCAATTGATTCTCGACTTCTTGTTTAAACTCTTTAAACCTTTGAAAAGTCTTTGACTTATGCTTGATTAAGTATACATAACCATATCTACTATAATCATCTATACAAGTCACATAATAACGATTAGCATCCTTTGTGGCAGTTTTGAAGGGTCCACACACATCTGTGTTCACTAGATCCAACAAACCTTCGCCCCTTGCACAAGAACCAGTAAAGGGTGACTTTGTCATTTTTCCAAGTAAGCATGATTCACAACTATCATCTGACTTTAGGTCAAATGACGCCAAGACTCCATCCTTTTGGACTTGGCCTATGGGTTTCTTGCTTACATCTCCAAGATGACAATGCCATAATGATGCTTTATCCAAGTTATTATTAGAAGAAGAATCAATACACAACACATTATTTCCTAGTTTATCTACAACAAACACAACATCATACACATCATCACAAGGTAATGCTATAAAATAAATAACATTATTAAAGAAAACATTTATTCCACCAACTTCATTATCAAAAGAAAAGGTAAACCCTTGTTTGTACAAAGCATGAAAGGAAATAATATTTCTTGCCGTTTCAGGCGAGTAACAACATTTATTCAAATCTAATGTGAACCCACTACTTAACAACAAAGAATAAACTCCAATCTTGGTGACAGGTGAAGCTTTCCTATTCCCCATGATCAAGTTTATCTTTCCATGCTCCACATTCTCACTTCTTCTTAGTCCCTACAAATTAGAACATATGTGAATTCCACATCCTGTATCAAGGACCCAAGATTTAGAATAGGGTGAGTTATTAGACAATATTGTGTAAATACTTGCATGGGTGGGTTTCACTTTCCAATCCTTAATATCTTGCTGGTACTTTGGGCAATTCCACTTCCAATGCAACTTTTCATGGCAATAGAAGCATTCAGCCTCTTTTAGGTCAGAAGAAGGAGTGACGAAACCTTTCTTGGTTCCACTTAAAGAGGAACCACCAAGGGTCTTACCCTTGGTACCCTTTGAAGGGATCTTCTTCTTTTCCCCTCTACTTTTCCCGATTGCTAGGACAGGGGCGGAGGTTGGAGTAGGAGTAGGACTGGTAACAACTGACTTACCTATAAGACCTGTTTTAGCGGTCTTTAGGAGTCCTTGAAGCTTGCTGAGGTTAACTTCCTCTTTGTTCATATGGTATGTCATGTGGAATTGATCATAACACGATGGTAAGGAGAGCAAAATGATATCTATTGCTAACTCCTCAGGGAAGTTCACATTTAGCTTCAGCAAACGGTCCACATACCTTTGCATTTTATGCATGTGGCACGTGATGGTTTCACCATCCTTCATTCAGGTTGTTATCATAGAGGAGATGATTTCATATCGCTTTTGATAAGCACTCTGATGGTAGCGGTCCATCAAATCTTGGTGCATCTCAAAAGGATAGTAGTCCTCATAGGACTTTTGGAGCTTGGCTGTCATAGTGGCCAACATGATGCATGCCACTTTGGTAGCATCTCTTTCATGTGCTTCATATTTAGCGACCTCCTCAGGAGAAGCAGTCGGCTCGGGTACCTTTAGCTCCTTCCCGAGGACATATTCCTTGTCCTCATACCGAGTGACCATCCTAATGTTCTTGATCCAGTCGATAAAGTTGGATGCATCAAAGATGACTCTCCTACAAAGGTTCCTGAGAGAGAAGGAGTCGGTAGGGTTTGAGCTAGATGCAGCATTGTTGGTTGACATCTGAAAGAGAAGAGAACAAGTTTAGATTAGATATCACTACTAGAAAACAGCCCTTTAACGATGCGCAAACAATGACACGCGCTGATAGAGGACAGGCATTTGTGCGTGCCCTAAAAATTAATGTTAGTTTTCGAAAATTTGAAGGATAGAGGACACGCGTTTATTCGTGCCCTAAAATTAGTGTCCAAAAAAAAATTAAAAACACGGAAGGCACCTATCATAAAAAAGTGTGTCGTCTAAAACTGTCGCTTTATAATTTTTTTTCACGGACGCGCGTTCTTCAATTTTTTTAATTGCCAAGTGGGGGGAATGAAATCCCAAAAAAATTGAAAACCCCGCCCTCATACTCTCCTCCTTCTTCTTCGTATTTTGTAAAATCATCTTCCAAAGAAACCCTAAAAGGATTGTGTGGCTGTCGATCTTTCTCCCTGTTTTGAGCTCTGCAGCCATACGGAGGTCAACATTCTTTTCTCCACAAATTTCTGCCCTTGGGTCATCTTTATTTCCCTAATAGCGTGCCCTAAGAATTATAACTATTACTATGGTTTTCAGCCATTCGATGCTTCGTCTCTCCCCCATTCTCCTACACTCCTCCATCTTCTCCGAAGGTTTGCCTTCATGATTCTCTCACCCCACATTCAAGCGATTCTCTCCAAAAAATACTAGGTAAAACTTAATTTCATGATCTTGTGAACAAGAAAGTCAAGTCGTCGCCATCTTCTTCTTCTTCTATACCATAGATATCGTTCATAGTCTCTCTCCTAAAACTGATCGACAGCCTCAAATACCTTAGTCTATGCCAGCTATTCATCCAAATCGCTAGCAAGTGGGTATTCTCTTTCTCTCTCAAATTATCAGTAAATCGATTTATTGTCATCACCTCCGTATACGCGCTGGCTTCCCTTTGTTCCCAATAATCTCTCCAGTCAAATCAGGTACCTATCTCTCTGCTTTCTGAATTCTCCTAGATTGGAAATTCATTGATACTTCGATAGCTTTTAAACAAACAAAACTCAGTTTTTCTCTCAATAATCCCTTGGATTTTTCATTGGTGCTCCCCTTACTGGCTTCGATAACCTCTCTAATTTGTGAGATTTGTTTTTACTTTCTCTCCCCCCTCCCTCTAAGAAGCAAACGCAGCCTCGTCGCCTTCAATCACCCAACGATTGGATTCATATATGACAACGATTTTATGTGTATGAGTTGTAGCAGCGAGCTATATGGCAACTGTAGAGTCTCTCTTGCTTGGATCTGGAACAAGTCACCCTCCATCCTCTGCCTTCAACCCAAAGGCAAAGGCAGCTGCTGCCTTCCCTGAAACTGCTCCTGGCTTAAACCAAGGGCAATCATGTCTTTTGCACAAGATCTGGAACAAGTCACCCTTTTCATCCTCATCATTGAAGTTGAATTGATGAAGTATTTTATGAATCAGATGAAACTTAAATCATTTCATGCTACCACTTTTTAACTAATTGCTTCAAATCCTTTTATTTTTTCAGATATTGTGAGGGTTTCAAGTATGCTGCCAAATCAAGGGTTTAATGAGCTTGATAGACTGCGCCATGAAGTCCAAGTCCCATGGCATCTTCAAATGTTATGTCAAAAATGTTCTTGGGAGTAGGATTAGTGGCTAGAATGGTCTTCCACCAAAGGTACTTGTGTATTTTAATTTAGTCTTTTTCTTATTATGTCTTATTAATCAATAATACTTTGTTTTAAGAGAGAAATACAAGTTCATGGTATATGTGTATGATCATGTAAGCCTTAATTGCATCTATTGCTGATGTGGCTCCTTCTTTTGTTTAATTCATGGTTCAGTAGGTTCCTATCATTTCATCTCACTGTCTGTAATCGCATCCTTTGTTGATGTGGCTCCTTCTTTGTGCTTAGTTGCTGTTATCAGAAGTTGCCACCTCATTCTTAACTACTGTGTTACCTTGTTATTCATGGTTGTTGTCTCTGCATGTTGTCCATTGATGTTGAGTTGTTGACAGAAAAATCTCACAATGTCATTCTGACCTAACACTTATTGTATCTAAATTCAAGTTAAGTGCTATTATCAGAAGCCGTCATCCATGAATCCACTCCTCAAGTTTCTTCTTCCAAATGTTTGTGACCTTTTGGCTGTGGCTGCTTTTGTTATTCATCGTTGTTGATTCCCCATGTTGGCCATTTGATCTTAACAACTTAATCTCATATTATCTCTTCTTAGAAATATGGTTCAGGGATAAAATTTGGAATTTAGACACATACGACCTAACCCTTTTTAACAGATTATAGCTATTTGTCAGTTGTTGAATCATATATGACCTTTCATTTGTGATGTGAAGGCAAAGATTCAGAAAAAAGAGGGGATTCCATGGCATCAACAAATTTTGATCATTGATGGAAAGATCCTCGAGGATGGTAAGACTTTAGCAGATCATCACATCCGAATTGGATCTAGATTGGAGTTGGTTGTGAGTTTGGTAGGACCATAAAGTTGTTGTGTACGATCACCCTATCATGTCCCAAGCCGATGTCTCCTACAGGTATCTACATCGATCATGATTCGAATCTTATTCGATAACTTCTCATTTCAATTGTTCTACACAAATACCTGTGTCGATTGACTTGATTTTCATTTGATCACACATAATTGACTGATCTTTGTGTGTCCGTATTAGTTTACACCAGAGTTTCTTAGGTTTTGTTCATTCATTTCTGTATCTGATTTGGCCAAGTTTATTTTAGGTAAAATCGTGTTATTCAAAAGTGTATTCTTGTCATTTTGTTATTCTCTTCCGGCTTTTACTAATCTGGAACACACAACTAGGATGATTCAAAATCAATCAGTAACTTCAAATTACTTTCATTTATATTACACACTATTAACTTCAGCTCTGTATTTTCCTAAATTCCTATTTATTGACTGAAAATTTAGCTGATTGTCAGTTGTTGAATCATATATGCAAGTTTTTGTTAAGACTTTGACAGGGAAGACAATAAAGTTGGAGGTGGAGATCTCAAAGAACATTGATACTGTGAAGTCAAAGATTCAGGACATAGAGGGGATTCCACTGCATCAACAAATGTCTTCTGCCTATTCTTTCCTCTAAATGGTGTACCACCATACAACATCTCATATAATAAAATACATGAAATAAAAAAAAGAATATAATAAAAAATTAGTTAAAGTATTTAAATGGGTAAAAGAAGGTAATTCAAATAAATGGTGTATATTTTAAAGAAAAATTTTAATTCATGAAAATTAATAAGCTTACCCACTGCCCACCAATCAATAGCACTGGAGTGGCCAGCTCCTGTTATGACTTCCTGAAATATCATCATAATTTCAAAGGGTAAAATAAAGAGACCATAAATAAGTGAAATTACGTAAATGCCCTTTGAGTACTTTTCATACCGGAGAAATGTATTCTTCAGTCCCAACAAATGAATTTGATTGTGTAGAAGGTTCTGCAAAAAATGTTGGTGGTGGTTGGCTTCTAGATTTTCTTCTTTTAAGTTTAGGATGTTTTATAACCTACAAAATTAAAATTAACATACGACAAAAATAAATAAATAAATAAATCCAGAATCTTGTAAGAATATAAGTCATTTTTTTTAAATAGAAAAGGACATACTTGGGATTTACACTGAGTTCTGAATGATAAATCAAAGTCACTCTATAAACATGTCCATCTATTTGAAGTAATATATTCTCTAGTTTCAAGTCCCTATAGATGATCCCTGAATAAAAAAAACCAGAAATTGAATGAAAGATGTAAGGGGTAAAATGGGGTAAAATGTTGGAAAGAGCCTGAAAGATGATGTGACTTTGAAGGTAACATGCGGATTTTTGTTAAGATTTTAACATTGAAAACCATCAGCCTGGAAGTGGAAAGCTCGAACAGTATTTGTTATGTGATGGAAATGATTGAGGACAAAGAGGGAATTCCAGTTAATCAGGTATATAGTTAGTTTTAAAAGACTGATTTACTCTAGCATTTTAATAGTTTTAAGTTATTTTTTTTTATTTTAATCTGCACAGATTGTTGAACTTGGTGATCATCCGTATTTTGTGGGCGTCCAGTTTCATCCCGAGTTCAAATCTCAGCTGGGAAAACCTTCTGCACTTTTCTTAGGTACCACCAACAAAACTATCTATCAACACTTTGACTTTTCAATGTAAGGGTAAGATAGTCATTTAGTCTTTTGACGATTTATATTTTATTGTGCAGGTGTTTCAAACCAAGTTTGCTAAGATAAGCGTGGGTATGAATTTCTCAGTCCTTTCACCTAATTGCTCTCCTCCCAACATATTAAAATTGATGAATGTTTTGATTTTTCTGGCACTAACACTTGGATGACGCTTAATTTGACTTGCTGTTGGAGAGGGTAGTGGAGTGGGTTTGTTGAGTGCTTGTGTGTTTGATGGATGAATTGGTCCTTTCACCTAATTGCCCTACAGCCTCTCATGCAAAGTTCCTGCATTCAGGTTATTCTTTTAGAAAGGAAATTGTCAAAGGAGATTGTCAAAGGAGAATTTAGACATGGGTTTCTTTTAATGTTGTACATGTTTTGTTTTCTTTAATAAATATTATGCAATATTAGCAATGTGTTACATTTACTTACTATTGGAATGATTATTTGTATTTAACATACTAGTGCAATGAATTATCTTTATTGTTTATGGTATTTTATTTTTTATTATGAGACTTTTAACGTGTTATTTAATTTGAAAATTAGTAAATCTATCAAAAATATATAATTTTAAAAACATTTAAAATTATGACACGCATAGATGTGTGTCATCTTCATTTATGACATGACCTTTCTTGACAGGGGCTTTCTTGATACGCATTGCGTGTCATTAACACGCGCGTCGTAAAGTTACGACACGCGAATGCATGTCGTCTTCCTTTATGACAGGGCCTTCCTTGATACGCACTGCGTGTCGTAAACGCACGTCGTAATTGCGCGTCATAAATGAGCGTCGTAAATGTGCCTCGTCTATAGATGACGCGCGGAAGCGCGTCGTCTCTCTTTATGACAGGGCCTTCCTTGACGCGCATTTGCACGTCGTCTGAGCCTTTTATGACGCGCAATGAGCGTCGTAAAAGGCTGTTTTTCTAGTAGTGTATAAAGATAGTCCTTAATAAAACGCCAAAATGTAATATTAAGGCTAGGATCCAATCGCAATATATTATAACTTAGAAGAGGGATGCCGTAATCTAATCTATAACATATTTGAAAGGTAGGCGAATGAGGATTCACCAATTTTCAGCATGAAAAACGAAATATAAATTATTAGGTTTTTAATTGGTTTTTAGAAACTCCTAGATTCTTTTGAGATTCATTGAACTTTTCAATGGCATGTTTCAATATCGAGTGTGCCCTTCATGTTTTGTGACTGGGATACCGAGGATCACGAAACAAGGTCTGAAGTAACCATGCAAATTACTTGGTACCCTTAATGTTTTTCACTCAATCTATGTGCCGGTTAGCTATACGCGCTCCACCGACCTATGAAAAACCTTAAGTCACCCTTTGCCTACCTTGTTAACTCCAAGTTAGTGTGTTGTTTAACCACACACACTCCACTAACGACTCAATCAAATTGCAAAGTGTAATTTCATGGGTTAGCACCTGATTCACATTTTCCTAAAGTAACTAAGATTGGGAATTTATAAAAAAACATTTAGTTACTTTATAATAATCATTATAATTTTAATGAGAATTTTTTAAGTCATTATCCTACCCGTTTAGCAAACGACCCTCCACCGATCAAGGAAGTGGTGGGTGAGAGTGGACACCCATTAAGCTGCCATTTTATAGGTAACAACCTTATACCCCCCTTATAGACCAGTTTCGTGAATAAGGTCTACTAACGGTAAATCGACTTGTTCTTATATATATATATATATATATATATATATATATATATATATATAATTTTAAGGGTTGGAACTAAAGTTTAGTAGATGACTTTACATGTTCCAAAACTTGAGGGCTAGTTTTGTAACTTTACAAAACTTTTCAATTCATAACTTATGAGTTATTGTTTATTAAAAATGAAGACTCTTCATTTTTTGTAACTTATGTGTTCTTTTAATGTATTTATTACAAAGTGACTCTTGGTTATCCATAACTTGAGGACAAGTTATGGACTCCATTAAAACACATCATGATCATAAATTAACTACCAATCAATAGCACATAATTCTTATGATCTTGCAAGAACTCATAAGAACATGAATATTCATATCAAAATTTCAAGAACATATGAAGTCATATAAGCATGGAATTTTGATATTAGCCATTGAAAATGGATTAGAACAACAATTACACCATCTAAAATAAGTTTTAAAACACCAAAACAGTTTAGGGTAATATTTCTAGTACATTTCCAGCAGCAAAAATCAAAAATTTTCACTCTGCCTGGCCAACTCATCGAGTGCAAGAACTGACTCGCCGAGTTGGTTGAAGATACTCTTGGACTCGTCGAGTCCCCCCATGGACTCGGCGATCCCCCTATGCAGACAGTAAGAATTTTGACTTTTTCAGCTATTTTGCATCAAGTATCAAACAAACAAGCCTAGGCTCTGATACCACTGTAGGGTTTTGAGTATTCTAACACTCCTAAGGTGATCATGCAACCCTAACACTCCTAAGGTTTCGACTTTTTCATATATTTTGCATCAAGTATCAAACAAACAAGACTAGGCTCTGAAACCACTGTAGGGTTTTGAGCATTCTAACACTCCTAAGGTGATCATGCAACCCTAGAAACCTTGGATCTATGTTTGACTAAGATACATGCAAAATTGATTTCCAGGGTTCATAATCCAATCTAGCATACATGGGGAACTTTTAAACATAAAAGTAAGCTAGAAAACATACCTTGTAGTAGTTTGGATGTCTTGAAAACCTTGTGAGCCTCATATGTCTCACACGACACCAAATGCCATTGGAATGACTTTGAGAGAAATGAAGAACACTTAGAAATCGGCTAGCCCTCTCTATTCTTTTTAGTGCCCGATTTTGGTGAACTTTATGTTTCTTATATAGTGTGTTACAATTAGGGTTACACCATGTAAACCCTAATGTGACATGAATCTTCATTTCCATGATCCATGGCTTTACACCTCCATGGAGCATCCATGAAGCATCCTATGGGTCTTAGCCTAACTTGATAATCCATGGAGCAATTGGTCCAATATACAAGTATGGATGATTTACACAATCAACCCATATATTTAATTAGTCACCTTTTTGATCACTTAAGTAATTCCAAATTAATTCTTGATCAATACTAATTAAATAATACTATTAATATATTAGAACTTATAATATATTAATAAACCTTAAGTGTTATTTCTCTCATTTTAGTCTATCCAAATGGATGATGCCATGCAACCCAAATGGACCATGCCAAACCGGGTCAAGTACATACCAGTATGGACTTAGACACCTTATCCAACATATCATCTGACAAAAATCTCTTTACTATAAGATGAACTTCATCAAATCTATGTTTGATATAATGGTACTTTCTGTCGTTATGTCTTGACTTGTCATGGTCTCTCGATTATTTAGACAAAGCAACCGCTTCTTCATTATGACAGAAAAGTACCATTGGTTCCTGAATGATTGGAACTACTCCAACATCTCTGATGAAGTTTGTCAACCAAACTGCTTCCTTTGATGCTTCACTTGCTGCTATGTACTCTGATTCGCAAGTAGAATCAGCCATTGTATCTTGCTTAGAACTTTTTCAAGTAACTGCTCCACCATTTAACGTGAACAATCATCCAGACTGAGAGCGAATGTTGTCTTTGTCTGTTTGAAACCTGGCATCACTATACCAATTCACTCTCAACGTATCTGTACGACTAGAATCATGTCCTTTGTCATTCGAAATACTTGAGAATGTTCTTCATTGTTCTCCAATCAGCTCTTTCAGGATTTCCGTGATAGCGACTGACCATGCTCAAAGCAAAGGGCACATCAGGGCGAGTAGATGTCATAGCATACATGATCGAGTCTACAGCTGAAGCATAAGGGACTTGACTCATATAAGCTATATCTTTATCCATACTTTGTCTTTGAGTCTTACTCAAGTTGGCATTGCTTTGAATATGTAGCTATCCTTTCTTGGAATTTTGCATACTAAACTATTTTAGGACCTTGTCCAAGGATGTACTTTGACCAAGTCCAATTAGTCTTTTCTTTCTATCTCTAAAAATTCTTCTCCTAAGAATATAGGCAGCCCCTCCTAGATCCTTCATAGAAAAACACCTTCCAAGCCAAGATTTAACTTCTTGCAAGTTTGGAACATCGTTTCCTATAAGTAGTATACAATACTAGAAAAGTTACTATGCTCCCACTAGCTTTCACATACACATATGACTCATCCACGCTTCTAAAGAAACCAAATTCTTTGACTTTCTCATGCAAGCAAAGATTCTAGGTACGAGCTTGTTTCAATCCATAGGTGGATTTCTCAAGCTTGCACACTCTATTGGGAAACTTTGCATCAACAAAACCCTCTCCATGACTCATGTAAACATCTTCAACCAACTTCCCATTAACGAAAGAGGTTTTAACATCCATATGCCAAATTTCATAATCATAAAAGGCAGCAATGGGGAGCATTATCCTAAAAGATATTATCTTAGCCACTAGTGAGAAGGTCTCATCATAGTCAATCCCTAGGGTTTGAGTAAATCCCGTTGCAATTAGTCTTGCCTTGAATGTGTGGACATTTCCATCCATGTTGGTCTTCTTCTTGAAGATCCATTTGCGAACAACTATTTTTCGACCAAGTACTTAATCAACCAAATTCCAAACTTGGTTGTCATACGTGGACTTGATCTCACTGTCCATTGCCTCTTTCCATTTGGCAACCTCAGGGACTACCATCACTTCCTTGTAGTTAGCTGGTTCTTTCAAATTCACCAGTATACGATCACCGATAAACGTATCATCGTCTGTTGTTATATGGAAACCATAAAACTGAGATGGCATGCTAACTCCACTAGAATGATGAATAGGTAACGAAGTTTCAACTGGTTCAATTGGAATTTCTTCCTCTGGTTGAAAGATAGTGCCTTCAAAGGTTCCTTCATTGGTTGAATCTTGAATATCTTCAAGGTCGATTGTGCTCCTACTATCCTCTTTGCACATGATCTCTCTCTCACAAAAGGCTCCTCTTCGTACTACAAAGACCACGTTTTCACTAAGTTTGTAGAACAAATATCCAAAGAACTTTTGTGGGTAGCCAATTAAAATACACATCTCACTTATTGCTTCTAGTTTGTCATGAGTCTCTCGTCTAACGAAAGCTTCACAGCCCTAGAATTTGATATGTACTAATGAGGGAACTTTCCATATCCACATATCGTGAGGTGTTTTGGCAACCTTCTTAGTAGGGACAATATTGAGGATATGGGCAGCTGTCGCTAAGGCATACCCCTAGAAGGAAATGGGAAGAATGGCTCGAATCATCATGGAACGGACCATGTCCAACAAGGTTTGATTGTGCCTCTCAGCCACACCATTAAGTTGTGGTGTCCTAGGAGGAGTCAATTGTGGACAATTCCATGTTCCTTGAGGTAGTTGTGGAACTCGATACTAATATACTCTCCTCCTCTACCAGATCGGAGCATCTTTATCTTCCTGTCTAATTGATTCTCGACTTTATTTTTAAACTCTTTGAAATTTTCAAAGGTTTCTGATTTATGTTTAATTAAGTAAGTATAATCATATCTACTATAATCATCCATAAATGTTACATAAAATCAATTAACATCACTTATGGTGGATCTGAAGGGCCCACACACATCTGTATGTATGAGGCCCAACAAACCCTCACCTCTTTCACAATATATAGTGAAAGGTAATTTTGTCATCTTGCCTAAAAGAAAAGATTCACATTCATCATTTGATCTTAGTTCAAATGATTTCAATACTCCATCCTTTTGGAGTCGGGAGATGCGTTTCTTGTTAATGTGTCAAAGATGACAATGCCACAAGTATGCCTTGTCTAAACCATTAGATGGATCAATGTGAAATGCACTATTGCCTAAGCTATCACCACAAGTCACTATTTCATACACACCATTACAAGATAAAGTTTCAAATATAAAAACACCATTTTTAAACCAAAATTGAACCATTCAAATCATAAAATGAGGAACAAAAACCTTTTTTCAAAATTGCATGAAATGAAATAATGTTTCACGTCATTTCTGACGAATAACAACAATCTATCAAATCTAAACTAGCATCACTACTAAGCATAAGATGATAAGTTCCAATTTTGGTAACAAGAGAAGATCGCCTATTTCCCATGATTAGATTCATCCTACGACGCTCCACCTCTTCACTTTCTTTTAGCCCCTACAAAATAGAACAAATGTGAAAACCACATCTTGTATCAAGGACCCAAAAATGAGTAAATTGTGAGTTATTAGTTTGAATAGTGTATATACCTGCTGACGATGGCTTCAGCTTCCCATCCTTGATGTCTTGAAAGTACTTAGGGTAGCACCTCTTCCAATGGCCCTTGTCATTGCAATAGTAGCAAATGGCCTCTTTGGGGTCACTAACAGCTGCAATGTCCAAATTGGGCCTTTCCTTTGGCCTTTGCTAGATAACCCGACTTGGGCCTTGTTCTTCTAGTTAAGTTTGGAACACCCTTCATTTTCTTCCCTTTTCCTTTACAAATGGTGAGAATAGGAGCATTAGTGGAAGCGGCTGGATTCTTTCCCTTCATACCCGAGTCAACAGTCATTAACAAGTTGTGGAGTTGGCCACTATGGTTTTTGTGTTATTCAAATGATAAGCCAATATGAACTGATCACAATAACTTGGAAAGGTGTTGAAGTCCATATCAATGGCCGACTCCTCATTAAAATAAACATTGATCCTAATAAGTCATTCCATGTATCTTTGCATTCTCTGCATGTGGCTGTACACAAACTCTCCCTGTTTCATCTTGCAAGCCATGAGGGACTTGACCACTTCATATTTCTCTTGACGAGCTCTCTTGTGGTACTTTTCCACAAAGTCATTATTTACTTCATATGGCAAGTAGTCCACATACAACCTCTATAACCTAGGAGCCATTGTAGCGACCATTATGCAAGCAAATTTTGTTGCACCATTGTAGTGTTTCTTGTAGGAGGCAAGTTGTTCTGCAGTAGCTTTGGCTTCATCGATTTCAATGAGTTTTTCATCAAGGACATACTCTTTGCCCTCGAATCGAAGACCATATTGATATTTCACATCCAACAATTATAGTTGGTGCCATCAAAGGTCACCTTGGAGACTATAGATAGTATGGAGAAACTCGAGTGGTGGGTAGACGACGATGGAGCAGAAGCATCAACAGGAGTAGACATCTATAGAGAAAAAGAATAGTTTTAGTTAGATGATAATAATCCTTAATGTTTTAACCCATAATAAATAATTAAGGCTAGGATCCAAATTAACAATTTAAACCTAAGAAGAGGGATGTCGTATTCTTATTGCGAATTTATGAAGGTAGGTAAAATCTATTTACCAATTTCAAACTATGAAATTCCTAGATCTTTTGTGATTTATTGAATCTATCAATGGCATGTTTAATCTCATGTTATGTTTTTCTATTTGTGACTAGGATACCGAGGATCACAAACAAGATGTCAATAACCATACAAATATGCTTGGCAATCTCGTTGTCATTTATCATCTCATATTAATGAGCCGATTAACCACACACGCTCCATTAATCAATGATAATTTTCGAGATGCGCATTGTTACTCTGTATAGTCATTATTATTGTGCGCGTTAACCATACGCGCCCCACTAACTACTTGTAAAGTATAATGTGCAATTTTATTGATTAGCATAATTTTCACATATTTCCTAAGGTAACTACGAGTGGGATTTTATAAAAAAAGTGTAATTACTTTTATAACATTATACTTATTAATGAGATTATGTCCTATCAAATCCGTTTGGCTAATAACCCTCCACCAAACAAGGAAGCGGTGGGTGAGAGTGGACACCTATTCAACTACCATTTTATAGGCCATTTCCTTATACCCCCTTATAGTTCAGCTTCGTAAATGAGACGTACTAGCGATTTGACTGACTTTGTCTAATACATATAATATATATTAAACTTTTAATTATATATATATATATATATATATATATATATATATATATATATATATATATATATATATATATAGTATCAGGTATATTTTAAAACTTTTCTAACATACTATGTTTATTAAAATTTTGAAATTAAAGAGTTAATTTAATTTAAATAAAACAATTAAGATTTGATGTTAATTATCAGAATTAATCAATATCTATATTAAATATTTACATAATTAAAAATTAATTATATTAATCAGTTAAATAATTAATCAAGTCAAAGATTTATCTCCTAATTTGTAGGTTTTTATTTAATTATCAAATATATAAGAAAACTCAGATTTGGAAGATATAAAAAAAATAATTACCAAATAATAAGCATCCAAAAACAGATTAGGCAGATAAAACCGAAAAAAGTGAATTTTTCTAGATCTCACGCTATCGTGAGATCCAAAAATTGAAAATCTTTTTTATTCAATTCACTAATGTGAAATTAGATTAAAGATAGCCATAGGCTCTGATACCATTTATGGAAAAGGTAGGTTACAACAATAATGATCTAAGCGGAAAAATATTTAACAATTAAATGATTAGGGCACATGCAACCTAAAGGGATCAGTGTCTTTCACATAAAGGCAACATACTATGAACTATCAAACTATAAAAAACCCTAATGAAATTAAAATTTATAAAGGGAGATTACATACCTTTTGATTTGTTATAGTAAAAAAATCAGAAACCCATCTTCAAGGCTTTTGGAAGCAAGCACTAGAAATCTCATGCCATTGATGGTTGACACCCAACCCTAGCAATTAGGAGACTTACAGAGAGAGGAGAGGGATGATAAAATTTTTGGCTATCTCTAGTGAATGAGGAGTGGCCAAAAATCCAAGGCCAAGGATGCCTTATATAGTGCAACTTGGAAACCGTAGATAACCCTTAAATGAATAAAATAATAATATTTCAAATTGGTAATTATCTAGCTTCCTATTTATCTTCAAGGAATATTCCAGATACCCTGGAATACCCTATAAACCATCCACCCCTTCCTAGGAAGGTTCTAGAACCTCTCTTTGTAACACCCCAATTTCCAAATATTTACCTTTTAATCGTTGATATGAGATTTGTTACATTTTGACCCTTAGTGGAATCTTCGTAAATTTTGAAGTTGAGCACGAATGTTGGGCGTAGATGGCCAGAGTGCAAACCCAAATTTTTAGGGTTTGTACCATATTTAAACATCCTTGACTCCCATATCTTATTCCTTTCATCAACCTCCAGCCCAATTTCAACGACTTTGCAAACCATAATCCATTTTAGAGCATTTTTTAGCCTTTTAGTGTGTTTTGGTTTTCTTGAAGAAGGAGAAGGAAGAGAAGATCAGCTTAGCAGAGTGGAACACTTTGGATCCAGGATTGAAACATCATTTGACATCTTTTAGAGGTCACAGGTAGAGTTGGGATTCTAAGTAGAGACCTATTCAGCTATTAGTTAAGAGGTGAGTTTTCCTCACTATACTTATGGGTTGAAGGCACCAATGCCATCCCATCAGATGATGTATCCTAGTATAGAGGATGATGATATGTTATATTGACCAGATATATCGGTATCATGATAAATAGGATGTAGTATGCGGTAGTGATCTGTAGAGTTGCCAGTTTGTCTGATGACTAGTTATATGTTTATCTGTTTGCTGGATATATGTTATATGTTATGTATATATTGACATAGTGGTTGGGTTGAGGTAGTACTGCTTTTTGTAGTAGACAAAAAACCCGGGAGCAAGCCAACCATAAGTGATGGGCTAGTAAGGCAAGCCAGACTTATGTTCTTTGCTCGGGAGTAAGCCAAACATGAGTTGTTGGCTGGAAGGCAAGCTAGACTCATGTTGTAGGCCCTGGGGTAATCCAATATGTTAGTTTTGGACCCAATATTCATGTTGTTATATGTTTGTGTGGAGGTATTCCGGGGAAACCCTCTAAGCTTCCTGCTTATGGTTTTAGTTATTGTTTCAGGTACTTCATATGATCGTGGGAAGGCGAAGACGTAATCGTGCACATCCTTTGGATTTAATTTTATGTTATTCTGGGATACTCTGATTTATGAATTATACTTTTGAAACAATGTTTTTCGTAAACAATTAATGTCTTGGGGTTGTATTTGAAAATTTTAAATTTAATCTGTTTTTTGGGATGTTACAAGTTGGTATCAGAGCCCTGGTTTGAGTGAATTGGATGAACATTCGTGTGAATCCAGTCTCAAGCTAAAGAGATGTAAAAGTTTTCACAATTATTTTCAAAAATTGATTCAAATTGTTTACAAAGGTAACCAAAGAAGGATGAGATGTGTACGATCAACCGAAGCAAGAAAGTGTACCCCAAGATACCCACACTATTATTTGCTTATGATGATTATGAAAGAACTGCAAGTTACTAATAAGTTAAGGATCTTCAAGAATTGCATGATAGAATTGCCTGATGTACGATGTTTGATAGCCTAGGAGGACTTCTTATATGAAATTGACATCATTACTGTAGTTTCTTAGTGTATGCATCATAGTCGTACATAACTAAGATTTTATAGCCGGAGAATGTTTGATTTAGCCTTATTTCATGTTCTTGTCTGATTAAGGGCTTATGTGACATCCCCAAATTCACGGCCAGAAAAGACTGGTTTAATTTATTTTTTAAAATAATATCAGAGTAATCCTTTGATTAAAAGAGTTGCAAAATTTGTTCCCAAAACGTAATACGATAAAATAAGATTTACCAAAGCATTTCTTAAAGAAATGTATTTTCATTATATAACAAAACTCGGAATGTCATGTTCCGATACAGACAAAAGCATAAACGGCACATTATAAGCCTTACAACAGTTATATACACTACAGGCCTATAATCAAAATATCTTGATAAGTCGTCCAACTTATGCTCTCGTGCCACTACCTGTAATGCAAAGAAAACTGAGTGGTTCAGGCTTGGGAGCTTGGTGAACATATAGAAATTTCAACCCACAATAAATAATTATATTAATTTCATCAACCAACAATAACCCAATTACTCATTCCCGTTATCCTCACTTTACGTCCCTAAAATAAATATCACAAGGGACCTAGCTTTAGGATTTTCATCGGGGCGACGTCACATGCTTCGGGGTTTCCTCAACAATATATGTCAAACAAGACAACCATGTGGGGGATGGAGTACAACAAATGAACACCCAAGTTCATTAACACCTACAGGTGGCGAGCCTGCCAGCGTTCCACTAGACTGTCTAGAAAAGTCTATGGTCGTCATCTAAACTCCACTAGATGACTGAATCAACAACAACAACGAGGCCTCTCATCAGTTTATCACACGTCAATTATCTACCCAATTCTACCCAACATTTTTTTAGATAGAAACATGCATATTCATTCAAATTCAACTTATAAACTTGATAAGATATACATTCAATGCTCATTCCAGATAAACAGATCATATATATATATATATATATATATATATATATATATATATATATATATATATATAGCACGTATTCTATATGAGATACTTCATATTTATGTGTTATAAGAAAGGGAATATACCCTCACTCAAAACATATACTTAATACATACAACAATACTTGTATTAAAATCGTGTATATGAAAAGGATTATGCACTCACTTGATAACAAAAATAATTGGACAGCACTACGGCTCTTCAAATAGTAACTCTTCGATGAATTTGGGATATCTTCACATACCGGGCTTCTCGCGGGCAGAGCTTCGGCTCGGAAACTCTTTTCTTCTCGGGATCTTCGGAGCTTCGGGACTCGCTTCGGGTGTCGGGATGATACCGGGGCTTTGGGGGTATAACTTGCACGTAACAAGAGGTAATATGGGTGAGAGGAAAGAAATTGAGCAACAAAACTCGGATGGCCTTGCTTTCTATTTATAGGAGGCTGAAATTCCATGATCACGTCGTGAGCCACTAATGCTCACGTCGTGAGCTCGGTATCATGGCGTTCGTCATCAGGCCACATGCCCTGGAAGATGTCCATCACCTTCTCACTTCGTGAACTATTTGTTCACGTCATGAGCTCTGACACAGGGGTTGAAGTTCGTGCCCCGAACTTCAGAAATTCATATCTTTCGCATACGAGCTCCGTTTTCGACGTTCTTTATATGCATGCGTAGGTGAGATTATTCTCTACAACTCTTGTTTAGAATCTGTCGGCTAATTTTGATTTTAGCATTTATCATATTATTTTTAGTAGTCCGGGACAGGAAAACTCCGTTAGAAATTCATAACTTCTTGATCTGATGTTCGCTTTCGTCTGTCTTTTTACCGTTGCATTACTATCGACGAGATCTTCGATTCTCGTTTAGATTGTTTCGACTAGAAATCACTCGATCTCATATTCAAACTTTTGGTTGGATACTGCTAAGTCGAAACTTCGAAAAATCATAACTTCCTCATACGAAGTTAGATTTAGACGCTCTTCTTATGTACGCTCTCGGCTTAACGTATTCTACGACTTTCGTTTAGATCATTAAGGCTAAATATTGTTCTATTGTAAATTCACTATTTACGTCCTAAAGCGTTCTGTCGAATCCGTTGCGAAACTTCGACACGTCATAACTTCTTCATTATAACTTGGATTTCGGCATTCCTTATCCGGAACCTTTCTCAGGACCACTACAACTTCCTTCATAGATATTGGGCTTATCCAATATTTTATTATTACACTTATTTTTATTCTTAATTCATTTAAGCCACACATTTAAGCATAAAACACATAATACTCAAATAATAAATTTCTATTGTTTCAAAATGAGTGATAAAGGTTAACCTAGACTATTACATCAATATTAATGCGTAGCCTAGAAACACTGGGGTTACAATTCTCTCCTCCTTTAGGATGATTCCGTCCCCGGAATCACACTTCAGCAAACAAATGC
This sequence comes from Lactuca sativa, assembly GCF_002870075.4. Taxonomy (NCBI): domain Eukaryota; kingdom Viridiplantae; phylum Streptophyta; class Magnoliopsida; order Asterales; family Asteraceae; genus Lactuca; species Lactuca sativa. The sequence continues at coordinate 148,309,087 of NC_056631.2, forward strand.
GGATAGCGACTCATCATGTCACTCTCCGTCTCCCATGTGAAATTTGGCCCATTCGTATGTTTCTAACGGACAAGTACTAATTCGACCATCTTGCGTCGCAACTTCTTAGTCTTACGGTCAACAATTGCCTTTGGTTCTTCAATTAACCTCTTATTTTCATCAATTCTTAATTCCGAAAGTGGAATCATGTCGAGAACTTCTCCCATGGACTTCCTCAGAAAACACACATGGAAAGTGTGATGAATTCCATTCAGTTCTTCGGGTAATTCGAGCTTGTAAGCTTGGTTCCCAATCCTTTGAAGAACTTTAGAAGGTCCAATAAATCTTAGACTTAACTTACCCTTTTTACCAAATCTTATAAGTCCCTTCCACGGCGAGACTTTAAGCAAAACCGAATCTGCAACTTCAAAAGTCATCGTTCTTCTTTTCTTGTCAGCATAGCTCTTTGACGATCCTGAGCTGCTAACATTCTCTCCCTAATCACTTTCAACTTTTTAGGAGTCTGATGGGCTATTTCAGATCCCATAAACTACTTTTCCCCAGTCTCAAGCCAACAAGAAGGCGTACGAAACTTCTGTCTGTTCAATGCTTGATAAGGTGCCATCTTTATGCTCGAGTGGAAACTATTATTGTAGGAAAATTCTACTAAAGGTAAATGTTCATCCCAGTTAGCTTGGAATTCCAGGGTACATGCTGTCAGCATATCTTCAAGTGTTTGTATCATTCGTTTTCTCTGACCATCAGTCTATGGATGGTAAGTTGTACTCAAACACAACTTAGTACCCAATTCCTCTTGTAGACTTCTCCAAAACCTTGAGGTGAAACGACTATCATGATCTGATACAATCGTTAATGGAATGCCGTGAAGCCTCACAATTTCTTTCATGTAAGAATTTGCAAGCTTATCCACAGACCATTTCTCATTGGCTGCTATGAAGTGCGCACTCTTAGTGAAGCGATCAACAATCACCCAAATCATGTCGTGACCATTCTTTGTTCTGGGCAGTTTGGTGACAAAATCCATAGCAATGTCTTCCCATTTACCCATACGTACAGATAAATGTTCTAAAACCCCATATGGTTTTCGATGTTGTGCCTTAACCCTTGCACAGGTCACACACTCGGCCACATACTTTGCTACATCAAGCTTCATCGTCGGCCACCAGTAATAGGGTTTTAGGTCCCTATACATTTTAGTGCTGCCAGGATGAATCAACTACATGGTTTTGTGGACTTCTTCCATCAGAAGATCTCTTATTCCTCTGAACTTAGGTACCTAAATCCGATCTTGGAACACCTTCAGTCCGTGACTGTTTATACCGAACACTAACGTTTTACCCAAACGTTCCTCCTAGTGGTCATTCTTCTCTAAAGCTTCTTCTTGAGCTTTCTTTATACTCTGCACTATTGTCGAGACAACTACTATTCTCAATGCTCTTGGCCTCTTTCTCTCAAGATTTACTTTCCGACTGAGAGCATCACCGACAACATTTGCTTTACCAGGGTGGTAAAATATCTCACAGTCGTAGTCCTTAAGTAACTCTAGCCAGCTTCGTTGCCTCATATTCAATTCTTTATGATTAAAGATATATTGAAGACTCTTATGATCAGTGAAAAGGTTGCACTTCGAGCCATAGAGGTACAGCCTCCATATCTTTAGAGCAAATACTACCACTGCTAACTCCAAATCATGAGTGGGGTAGTTCTTTTCATGCTGTTTCATCTGTCGAGACGCATATGCTATCACCTTTTCTCTTTGGGTCAAAACACAACCCAACCCAACACCAGACGTATCGCTATAAACAGTGAATTCTTCAACTCCATCTTCTTTAGCAACTCGAATGCTTCTTTGTGCTTATCACTCCAAGCATAAGTAGCTCCTTTGTGGGTCAAAGCTGTTAGTGGAGTAGCGATCGAAGAAAAGCCTTGGATAAACCTTCGATAATATCCGCCTAACCCCAGAAAACTTCGGATCTCCGTGGGACTTTTCGGTTGTTCCCACTTCATCACAACTTCAATCTTCGCTGGATCAACCATTATCCCTTCTTAGTTGACCATGTGACCCAAGAATTGGACTTCTCAAATCCAAAAATCACATTTGGAGAATTTTTCATACAATTTCTCATTCTTCAAGACTTCCAGCACTTCTCGCAAGTGTTGGCCATGCTCCTCTTGGCTTTTCGAGTAAACCAGAATGTCATCTATGAACACTGTGACATCCCCAAAATCTCGGCCAGAAAAGACCGATTTTCATTTATGCTTTTAAAATAATTTCAGAGTAAATCCTTTTGATTTGAAAGAGTTGCGGAATTTGTTCCCAAAAACAAAACATGATAAAACAATGTTTACCAAAGCATTTCATAAAAGAAATGTATTTTCATTATATAATCAATACTCGGGGTGTCACGTTCCGATACAGACCAATAAGCATAAACGATAACATTACAAGTCATTCAACAGATATATACATATACAAACTTGTAAACAAAACAACTTGATGGTTTGTCCATCTTATGCCCTCGTGCCACTTCCAGTAATACAAATGAAACTGAGTGGGTCAGGCTTGGGAGCCTGGTGAGCATATAGGGTTTTCAACCCACAATATATAATTATATTTAATTTCCACCAACCAACAATAACCTAATTACCCATTCCCGTTATTCTCACTTTATGTCCCTAAGACAACTAACATAAGGGACCTAGTCTAAGAATATTTCATCGGGGCGACAACACATGTTTCGGGGGTTCCTCAGCAATATAAGTCAAATAAGGCAACCATGAGGGGGATGGAGTACAGCGAATGAACACCCAAGTTCATTAACACCTATAGGTGGCGAATCTGCTAATGTTTCCACAAGACTGTCTAGAAAAGTCCGTGGTCGTCATCTAAACTCCGCTAGATGACTAAGTCAAACAACAACGAGGCCTCTCATCTGTTTATTACACACCAACTATCTACCCATGTTCTACACAACATATTAGTAGATAAAATATACATTTTTATACATGGATAAAAAGCTGTATAGCTTGCTTTGATCAATACATATTCCACATAACAAATGAGGCACACACACATAACACGTATTTCATAGAAAACAAATCAGATCCATGAGATAGAAGAGAGTGAATATACAATCACACATATAACACAAAATATACACATAACACGTATTTCGTATAAAATACTTCATAATTATGCGTTAGAAGAAAGTAACCACACACTCACACCTATAAACAACAATACACTTAATACACTCAAACCATACTTGTATTATTATCGTGTTTATGAAAGGTAGTATACACTCACTTGATTAGAAGATGATCGGACAGCACTACGGCTTACAGAAGTAGTAATCCTCAGCAGATCTGGAAGATCTCTACAAAAATCGAACTTCTCGCGGGCAGAGCTTCGGCTCGGGAATCGCACTTCTCAGGATCTCGGGACTTGCTTCAGGGCTCGAGAATAATACCGGGGCTTCGGGGTATTTCTAGTACGCAAATCGATGCAAAACGGGAGAGAGAAGAGAGAAAAATAGCAATTGAGTCGGCTGCCCTCGCTTCCTATTTATAGGAGGCTGGAGCCTCGGAGTACGCGGGGCGTACTGCTCCGAAATCGTCACTGCTTACGTATCCGAAGTGATCGAGTGCGAGTGTTGACATTCCTCGGTGTACGCGGAGCGTACACGAGTATGCAGGGCGTACTTCGGATGTGCCCGATGACTCGTCTTCGGATAATACCGGGATTTAATAATTAAATTTAATTATTAATTATTTAATAAACTTCGAAAATTCATATGTTCTTCATACGAACTCCGTTTTAGACATTCTTTATATCCACGCGAAGGTGAGACTACGCTCTACAACTTTCGTTTAGACTCTGTCGGCTAATTCTAAATTTATTTTTATTATTTATTTTTAATAGGCCGGGACAGAAAAACTTCGTTATAAATTCATAACTTCTTCGTTTGACGTCCGTTCTCGCCTAACTTTTTATCGCTTCGATACCAAAAACGAGATCTTCAATTCCCGTTTAGACTGCTTCGGCTAAAAACCGCTCGATCTCAAATCGAGTATTTCAGGCTGCATACCGCTAAGCTGAAACTTTGATAAATCATAACTTCCTCATACGAAGTCAGATTTGGGCGTTCTATATATATTCGGAAACCTCGTTTCAACTACTACAACATTAACCAAAGATATCAAGTTTATTTTACACTTAAATTTCGACGCTTATTTTTATTCTTAATTAATCCAACCACATAATTAAGCAATTAAGCACAAAACACATAATACTCAAATAATACAATCTTATTATTTCAAAACGGGTTACAAAGGTTAACCTAGACGATTACATTGCTAAAAATGGAAAGCCCGGAAACACAGGCGTTACAATTCTCTCCACCTTAGAATGATTCCGTCCCCGGAATCACACATCAACAAACAAATGTGGGTAGCGACTCAACATGTCACTCTCCGTCTCCCAGGTGAGATTCGGCCCATTCGTGTGTTTCCATCGGACAAGCAGTAACCCAACCATTTTGCGTCGCAACTTCTTAGTCTTTCGGTCAACGATTGCCTCTGGTTCTTCAATCAACCTTTTGTTCTCATCAATTCTCAATTTAGAAATTGGAATTATGTTGGGAACTTCTCCCGTGAACTTCGTCAAATAACACACATGAAAAGTGTTGTGAATTCCATTCAGTTCTTCTGGTAGTTCGAGCTTGTAAGCTTGGTTCCCAATCCTCTGAAGAACTTTAAACGGTCCAATAAACCTTGGACTCAACTTTCCCCTTTTACCAAATCTTATAAGTCCCTTCCATGGCGAGACTTTAAGCAAAACCGAATCTCCAACTTCGAAAGTCATCGGTCTTCGCTTCTTGTCAGCATATCTCTTTTGACGATCTTGAGCTGCTAACATTCTTTCCCTAATTATTTTCAACTTTTCAGCAGTTTGATGGACCATCTCCGGTCCCATAAACTGCTTTTCCCCAGCCTCAAGCCAACAAGACGGCGTACGACACTTCTGTCCATACAAAGCTTGATAAGGTGCCATCTTAATGCTTGAGTGAAAACTATTATTATAGGAAAATTCTACCAATGGTAAATGTTCATCCCAATTACCTAGGAATTCCAAGGTACATGCTCTTAGCATATCTTCAAGTGTTTGTATCGTTCTTTCACTCTGACCATCAGTCTGCGGATGGTAAGTTGTACTTAAACACAACTTGGTACCCAATTCCTCTTGTAGACTCTTCCAAAACCTCGAGGTGAAACGGCTATCACGATCCGACACAATCGGTAACAGAACACCGTGAAGCCTCACAATTTCCTTCACGTAAGAATTCGCAAGCTTCTCCATAGACCATTTCTCCTTGCCTGCTATGAAATGCGCACTCTTAGTGAATCGATCAACGACCACCCAAATCATGTCGTGACCATTCTTTGTTCTGGGTAGTTTAGTGACAAAATCCATAGAAATGTCTTCCCACTTACCCATAGGCACATGCAATGGTTCTAAACTCCCGTACAGTTTCTGATGTTGTGTCTTTACTCTCGCAGAAGTCACACACTCAGCCACATACTTTGCAACATCGAGCTTCATCGTCGGCCACCAGTAGTAGGGTTTCAGGTCCCTATACATTTTAGTGCTACTGGGATGAATTGAGTACATGGTCTTGTGAGCTTCTTCCATCAGAAGATCTCTGACTCCTCCTGTCTTAGGTATCCAAATCCGATCTTGGAACACCTTCAGTCCATGACTGTTTACACCGAACACCAACGTTTTGCCCAAACGTTCCTCCTCTCAGTCATTCTTCTCAGAAGCTTCGCTTTGAGCTTTCTTTATTCTTTCCAAAATAGTCGAGACAACTTCAATTCTCAATGCTCTTTGCCTTTTCCTTTCAAGATTGACTTTCCGACTGAGAGCATCATCAACAACATTAGCTTTACCGGGATGGTAAAGTATCTTGCAGTCGTAGTCTTTAAGTAACTCCAGCCAGCGTCGTTGCCTCATATTTAATTCTTTTTGATTAAAGAGATATTTGAGACTCTTATGATCAGTGAAAAGTTTACACTTCGTGCCATAGAGGTAATGCCTCCATATTTTCAGAGCGAAAACTACCGCTGCCAACTCCAAATCAAGAGTCGGGTAATTCTTTTCTTGCTCCTTCAACTGTCGAGACGCATATGCTATCACCTTTTCTCTTTGGGTCAAAACACAACTTAATCCAACCCCAGACGCATCGCTATAAACAGCGAATTCTTCAACTCCATCGGGTAGAGATAGAATTGGTGCCTCACATAGCCTCTTCTTTAGCTTCTCGAATGCTTCTTTATGCTTATCACTCCAAGAATAAGTAGCTCCTTTGTGGGTCAAAGCAGTTAATGGAGTAGCGATCGAAGAAAAGCCTTGGATAAACCTTCGGTAGTATCTGGCTAATCCTAAAAAGCTTCGGATCTCCATGGGACTTTTTGGTTGTTCCCACTTCATCATAGCTTCGATCTTCGCTGGATCAACCATTATCCCTTCTTGGTTGACCACGTGACCCAAGAATTGGACTTCTCGAATCCAAAAATCACACTTAGAGAACTTTGCATACAGCTTCTCCTTCTTCAAGACATCTAACACTTCTCGCAAGTGTCTGCCATGCTCCTCCTGGCTTTTCGAGTAAATCAGAATGTCGTCTATGAACACTATCTCGGATTTATCAAGGAAATGATTACAAACCCTATTCATTAAATCCATGAATGCTGTCGGAGCATTGGTTAGTGCAAACGACATAACCAAGAACTCGTAGTGTCCATATCTAGTTCTGAATGTAGTTTTCTCGATATCTTGCTCTCTTACTTTTAGCTGATGATATCCTGACCTTAGATCGATCTTCGAGAAATAGCTCGAACCTTGCAATTAATCAAATAGATCATCAATCCTCGGGAACAGATATCTATTTTTTATTGTTACCTTGTTTAGCTCTCTGTAATCAATGCACATTCTCATACTTCCATCTTTCTTCTTCACGAATAACACCGGAGCTCCCCAGGGTGATGAACTAGGTCTAATGAAACCTTTGTCCAATAACTCCTGAAGTTGCATCATTAGCTCCTTCATCTCCGTCGGTGCTAATCGGTAAGGTGCTTTTGCTATTGGCGTGGTTCCTGGTAACAAGTCAATTCTGAACTCCACTTGTCTATCAGGTGGTAATCCAGGAAGATCTTCGGGAAATACTTCCGGATACTCACACACCACTGGAATACTCTGCATCACCTTCTTTTCTTTCTTAGCATCAATCACGAATGCTAAATATAATGTACATCCCTTTGTCAAACACTTTCTGGATTTCATTAGAGAAATGATTCCATAATTTACTCTGCGTTTGTCCCCATACACCATAAATGAATCCTTCCCAGGCGGGTTTACTTTAACTATCTTCTTCTTGCACAATATTTCGGCATCATTGGTGCTAAGCCAATCCATTGCCAACACGATGTCGAAACCATTAAGTTCGATAGCCAATAATTCCCCGTGAAACCTATTCCCATTAAGGTCGATTAAGATGTTTTTCATACGATGGCTAACAGGTACAAACTTGCCACTAGGTGTGTAAACGAGCCGAGCCGAGCCCGAGCCTAACCAAGCTCGAGCTCGGCTCGTTTAATTTGAAGAAGCTCGAGCTCGAGCTCGAGCTCGATTCGAGCCTTAAAATGAAGCTCGAGCTCGGCTCGTGAACAATTTAGTGAGCTCGCGAGCCTAAACGAGCTTAAACGAGCCTATATATCTATATATATATATATATATATACACACACACACACTCTCTCTCTCTCTCTCACACACACACACCCATACACACACACACACACACACACATATATATATATATATATATATATATATATATATATAGGCTCATTTAGGCTCGCGAGCCCACTAGCTGAAGCTCGGCTCGAGCTCGTTTAATAAACGAGCCTCATATTTGGGCTCGAGCTCGGCTCGGGCTCGTTTAATTCGATCTCGAGTCGAGCTTTTAACGAGTCAATCCCGAGTAGTTCGCGAGTAACTCGGCTCACTTACACCCCTACTTGCCACTAGCAACTTCGACTAATAAAGCATTATCTAGTCTATCAATAGGCAAATCTAGTTTTCTACCAAACTCGTGCGAAATAAAGGAGTAGTTGGCTCGAGAATCAAACAAAATTTGAGCAGGTAATTCGTTTACGAGAAAGGTACCTGAAGCGACATCAGCTTCATCTTTCGCAGCCTCAAGTGTCATCTGGGAGGCTCTCACCTTCGGCTTTGGTGGAATGTTGGGCTTTGCTGCCTCCTTCTTCTTCGAACAGTCTTTCAAAATATGCCCCTCTTCATTACAACCAAAACACATCCTTTTGTTGTTCGGACACTCATTGGCAAAATGTCCAACCTTTCCACACTTGTAGCAGGTTACCTCCTCGCTACATTTCCCAAAGTGCTTTTTCTTACACTTATCACACCACTTCGCTTCGCCTCCCTTTCCTCCAAACTTTTTCGAATCAGATTTAAAAAATTTGCCCTTCTTACCGGAACCAGATGTTCCCTCAAACTTTCTCTTCTCACCAACCTCAACCTTGTCGGTGGTTCTCCCCTTAATCATGTTCTCAACAGACTTGGCAGCCCAGATAGCTGCCTCTAGAGTATGTGCCTGACGTACTGGCACCTCGTACTCCCATGGGAGTCCCTTCGCATACCGGTCCACCTTTGTCAGCTCATCTGGAACGATGCGCAAAGCAAACTCCATCTTATCGGTGAAGTTATTGGTGTATTCATCAACTGACATGCTGCCCTTCGTCAATGCCAAAAACTAATTCTCCAACTCCAACAAATTTTGGGCCGAGCAGAACCTGCGCTTGAACTGCACCAAGAATTTTGCCCATGTCAATTGCAGTGGCTCATTAGGGCTTAAAGTCTTCCCTAGAGTGTTCCACCAACGAACGGCTCCACCTCAAAACTGACGCACTGCATAGATAGTTTGCAACTTGCCTCTGCAGCCACAAGTCATGAAGGCTAGCTCCATTTCGAAGATCCAATCCATAACTCCAACAAACCCACTAAAGTTTCCACCTTCCGAGTGCCCTTCATTTAATACGGGCTCTTCCACACGAATTGACAGTTCTTCACGATTCTGTTGAAGCAACCGCCTAGTTTCCTTCATTTGACGATCCAACATTGTTTGAATCATCATTTGTACACCAGCCATTGTTATTGGCTCAGGTGCTGCTGCTACGACAGGTATTTGTTCAATCACTGGTGGTTGATTCCTGTTTTCATCAGCATTTCCAACTCCACTTCTTGTTCTCACCATTTTGATCTACACACCGAATAAGATGAAATTAGATCCTCAATCACGATAGATATTCAAATCATCCTTATTGCTCCGAAATGTTTACATGCTAGTTCTAATATCGTAGACGTACGCTTACAATCCTACACACATAAAGTTTCTAGATCCGGTCGGCAACAGACCATAGATCCGAACAAATAATATCATATATGGAAACATATAACATTTAGCACATAAAGCATTTTAGGCAACTTTCCTAAAATAAACTAGTGCTTGTGTCTAAAACATAATAGACACAAATCTCAAAATTCCACTTAGCATTCTAAGTTTAAGTCTAGAAATCCTACGAATTCCTAGTTCGCTTAAACTAATGCTCTGATACCAACTGTGACATCCCCAAAATCTCGGCCAGAAAAGACCGATTTTCATTTATGCTTTTAAAATAATTTCAGAGTAAATCCTTTTGATTTGAAAGAGTTGCGAAATTTGTTCCCAAAAACAAAACATGATAAAACAATGTTTACCAAAGCATTTCATAAAAGAAATGTATTTTCATTATATAATCAAAACTCGGGGTGTCATGTTCCGATACAGACCAATAAGCATAAACGATAACATTACAAGTCATTCAACAAATATATACATATACAGACTTGTAAACAAAACAACTTGATGGTTCGTCCATCTTATGCCCTCGCACCACTTCCTGTAATACAAATGAAACTTAGTGGGTCAGGCTTGGGAGCCTGGTGAGCATATAGGGTTTTCAACCCACAATAAATAATTATATTTAATTTCCACCAACCAACAATAACCTAATTACCCATTCCCGTTATTCTCACTTTATGTCCCTAAGACAACTAACATAAGGGACCTAGTTTAAGAATATTTCATCGGGGCGACAACACATGCTTCGGGGGTTCCTCAGCAATATAAGTCAAATAAGGCAACCATGAGGGGGATGGAGTACAGCGAATGAACACCCAAGTTCATTAACACCTACAGGTGGCGAATCTGCTAATGTTTCCACAAGACTGTCTAGAAAAGTCCATGGTCGTCATCTAAACTCCGCTAGATGACTAAGTCAAACAACAACGAGGCCTCTCATCTGTTTATTACACACCAACTATCTACCCATGTTCTACACAACATATTAGTAGATAAAATATACATTTTTATACATGGATAAAAAGCTGTATAGCATGCTTTGATCAATACATATTCCACATAACAAATGAGGCACACACACATAACACGAATTTCATAGAAAACAAATCAGATCCATGAGATAGAAGAGAGTGAATATACAATCACACATATAACACAAAATATACACATAACACGTATTTCGTATAAAATACTTCATAATTATGCGTTATAAGAAAGTAACCACACACTCACACCTATAAACAACAATACACTTAATACACTCGAACCATACATGTATTATTATCGTGTTTATGAAAGGTAGTATACACTCACTTGATCAGAAGATGATCGGACAGCACTACGGCTTACAGAAGTAGTAATCCTCAGCAAATCTGGAAGATCTCTACAAAAATCGAACTTCTCGCAGGCAGAGCTTCGGCTTGGGAATCGCACTTCTCGGGATCTTGGGACTTGCTTCGGGGCTCGAGAATAATACCGGGGCTTCGGGGTATTTCTGGCACGCAAATCAATGCAAAACGAGAGAGAGAAGAGAGAAAAATAGCAATTGAGTCGGCTGCCCTCGCTTCCTATTTATAGGAGGCTGGAGCCTCGGAGTACACGGGGCGTACTGCTCCGAAATCGCCACTGCTTATGTATCCGAAGTGCTCAAGTGCGAGTGTCGACATTCCTCGGTGTACGCGGGGCGTACACGAGTACGCGGGGCGTACTTTGGATGAGTCCGATGACTCGTCTTCGGATAATACCGGGATTTAATAATTAAATTTAATTATTAATTATTTAATAAACTTCGAAAATTCATATCTTCTTCATACAAACTCCGTTTTAGACATTCTTTATATCCACGCGAAGGTGAGACTACGCTCTACAACTTTCGTTTAGACTCCGTCGGCTAATTTTAACTTTATTTTTATTATTTATTTTTAATAGGTCGGGATAGAAAAACTTCGTTATAAATTCATAACTTCTTCGTTTGACGTCCGTTCTCGCCTAACTTTTTATCGCTCTGATACCAACTGTGACATCCCCAAAATCTCGGCCAGAAAAGACCGATTTTCATTTATGCTTTTAAAATAATTTCAGTGTAAATCCTTTTGATTTGAAAGAGTTGCGGAATTTGTTCCCAAAAACAAAACATGAAAATACATTTCTTTTATGAAATGCTTTGGTAAACATTGTTTTATCTTGTTTTGTTTTTGGGAACAAATTCCGCAACTCTTTCAAATCAAAAGGATTTACTCTGAAATTATTTTAAAAGCATAAATGAAAATCGGTCTTTTCTGGCCGAGATTTTGGGGATGTCACAAACACTATCACAGATTTATCAAGGAACAATTTACAACCCTGTTCATTATAACCATGAATGTTGCTGGAGCATTGGTTAGTCCAAACGACATAACCAAAAGCTAGTACGTAGTGTCCATATCATGTTCTGAATGCAATTTTCTCGATATCATGCTCTCTCACATTCAGCTGATGATATCCTGACCTTAGGTCGATCTTTGAAAAATAACTTGAACCTTGTAGTTGATCGAATAGGTCATCAATCATTGGCAATATATATATATATATATATATATATATATATATATATATATATATATATATATATATATATATATATATATATATATATATTCTTTATCGCTGCCTTATTCAGCTCTCTGTGATCAATGCACATTCTCATACTCCCGTCCTTTTTCTTCACGAATAACACCGGAGCTCCCCAGGGTGATGAACTAGGTCAAATGAAACCTTTTTCCAATAACTCCTGAAGTTCCATCATCAGCTCCTTCATCTCCGTTGGTGCTAATCGGTACGATTCTTTTGCTATTGGCATCATTCCTGGTAACAAGTCTATTCTGAACTCCACTTGTCTATTAGGCAGTAATCCAGGAAGATCTTCGGGAAATACTTCCGGATAATCACACACCACAGGAATGCTCTGCATCTCCTTTTTCTCGTTCTTTGCATCAATCTTGAATGCCAAATATGATGTACATCCTTTGCCCAAATACTTTCTAGCTTTCATTTGGGAAATATGTTGGTTAAGGTGTCTAAGTCCATAACTATTTCGGGTCAGTACTTGACCCGACCCGGCATGGTCCATTTGGGTTGCATGGCACCATGCAATTGGATAGACTAAATGAGAGTAATAACACTTGGAGATTATTAATATATTATAAGTTCTAATATATTAATAATATTATTTGATTAGTTTGATCAAGAATTAATTTAGAATTAATTAAGTGATCAAAGGATAACTAATTAAATATATGGGTTGATTATGTAAATCATTCATATCTTGTATAGTGGGCTAAGAGGCTCCATGGATTATCAAGTTGGGTTCCACCCATAGGATGCTCCACGGATGCTCCATGGGAGTTACAAACCCATGGGTCATGGAATGAAGAGTAATGACACATTAGGGTTTACATGGTGTAACCCTAGATGTGTCAACACTATATAAGAGTCCCATTCTCCACCAAAATCGGCTACACATAAGAAACTAGAGGGCTTGGTCGATTTTAATAAGTGTGTATTCTCTCAAAAGTCTTTCCAAGAGCATTTGGTGTTGTGTGAAGCATTTGAGGCATCACACTTGGGGTGCTAGGCTCACAAGGTTTCAAGGAACATAAGCAACAACAAGGTAAGTTATTCTATCTTTCATTCAAGTTAAAATTGTTCCCCATGTATGCTAGATAGGAATATAACCTTGGAAATTCAACTTTGCATGATAATTAGACAAACATAGATCCAAGGTTATTAGGGTTGCATGTACACTTAGGAAGTGTTAGAATGCTCAAAACCCTTCAGTGGTATCAGAGCCTAGGCTTGTTTGTTTTATTATTTGTGCTAAAAAGTTGAAGAAAGTCGAAAAACTTGATGTCTGACTGCTGGACTCGTCGAGTCCATGGGGGGACTCGTTGAGTTCACTTGTATCTTCAACCTACTCGTCGAGTAGGTTAATGCACTCGGCGAGTAGGGTCGACAGAGTGCAGATTTTCAACTTTAGTTGCTGGAAATGGATTAGAAACATTACCCTAAACTGTTTTGGTACTTGAAAACTTTGTTTAGATGGTGTAATGTCTTGCTAATTCATTTACAACAACTAGTTATCAAAATTACAATGTTTTAAGTGTAGTTTTGATTCATGAAAGTGCTTATGTTCATGTTCTTGATCTTATGATGTTTAGATGATCATAGGAATTATTTGTAACCTATGTGGTAGTTTAATTCTTGATCATAATGTGGTTTAATGGTATCCATAACTTGTCCTCAAGTTATGAAAAACCAAAAGTTACTTGAGTTAAAAACCATTAAAAGAACACAAGAGTTAGAAAAATGAAGAGTCTTCATTTTATTACTCTATTAAACTCATAAGTTACAAGAAATGAAGAGTTTTGAAAGTTTACAAAACTTGCCCTCAAGTTTTGGAACAAGTAAATTCAAGTTAAAACTGTAGTTCCAACTCTTAGAATTTTAAAAGTTAAAATTCAACCCTTATACTTATATTATTATGATTTAATAATTATATATATATATATATATATATATATATATATATATATATATATATAACAACAAAGTCGTCTTACCGCTAGTACGCCTCATTCACGAAACTGGTCTATAAGGTGGGTATAAGGTTGTTGCCTATAAAATGGCAACTTAATGGGTGTCCACTCTCACCCACCGCTTGCTTGACCGGTGGAGGGTCGTTAGCTGAACGGGTAAGACAAGGACTTATAAATTCTCATTAAAAGTATGATGAATATTGTAAAATAAGTAAATGCTTTATTAAATTCCCAATCTTAGTTATTTTAGGAAAAATGTGAATAAGGTGCTAATCCATGAAATTACACTTTACACTTTGTGTAAGTCGTTGGTGGAGCGTGTGTGGTTAACCGGCACACTAACTTGGACTTAACAAGGTAGGTAAATGGTGACTTAAGGTTTATTATAGTATCGGTGGAGCGTGTGTGGTTTACCGGCACATCGATTGAGTGATAAACTTTAAGGGTACCAAGTGATTTGCATGGTTACTTCACACCTCGTTTTGTGATCCTTGGTATCCTAGTCACAAAACTTGGAGGGCACACTCGAGATTGAAACATGCCTTTGAAAAGTTCATTGAATCTCAAAGAATCTAGGAATTTCTAAGAACCAATCAAAAACCTAATATCTAATATTTCGGTTTTCGTGGTGGAAATTGGTGAATCGTCATTCACCTACCATTCAAATATGTTATAGCTTGGATTACGGCATACCTCTTCCAAGTTATAATATATTGTGATTGGATCCTAGCCTTAATATTACATTTGGGTGTTTTATTAAGGACTCTCCTAAAATCTAAACTAATCTTGTTCATGTCTTCAAACAATGTTGCTTCTGGCTCTAACCCTAATAGCTCCTTTACCCTTATGAACTTGTGTGGGAAAGTCACTTTTGATGGATCCAACTTCAATGAGTGGATCAGAAACATCAGGATGATTACCCGCTACGAGGACAAAGAATATGTCCTTGACAAGGAGCTTAAGGAGATTGATGAGACCACTGCAACTCCTCAGGAGATTGCTGACTTTCAGGCACATGAAAGGGATGCTACGAAAGTGGCATGCATCATGATGGCCACGATGACAGCGGAAATCCAAAATTCTTATGAGGATTTCTACCCTTATGAAATGCACCAGGATTTGATGGAAAGATACCATCAAAGTGCACGACAAGAGAGGTATGAAATCATCTGCTCCATGATAACAGCCATGATGAAGGACGGGGAATCCGTCACAAGCCACATGCAGAAAATACAAAGGTATTTGGATCGTTTTCTGAAGCTTAATGTGAACTTCCCTGAGGAGCTTGCAATAGATATCATTTTGCACTCCTTACCATCGTGCTATGATCACTTCCGCATGACATATCACATGAATAAGGAAGAGGTCACACTCAGCAAACTTCAGGGACTTTTCAAGACCGCAGAAACAGGTCTTAAGGGGAAGTCGGTTGTTAACACTCCTACTCCAAACTTTACTCCGGTTTTGGCAATCGGGAAAAGTCAAGGGAAGAAAAGAAAGAGCTCTTCGAAGGGTACCAAGGCTCGGACCCTTGATGGCTCTTCTTCAAGTGGAACCAAGAAAGGTTTCATCACTCCTTCTTCTGACCCAAAAGAGGCTGAATGCTTCTATTGCCATGAAAAATCACATTGGAAGCGGAACTGCCCAAAATACCAGCAAGATGTGAAGGATGGGAAAGTTAAACCCAACCATGCAGGTATTTACACTATCATTTCTAATAACTCACCCCATTCTAAATCTTGGGTCCTTGATATCGCTTGTGGTATTCATATTTGTTTTGACTTGCAGGGACTAAGAAGAAGTGAGAATGTGGAGCAAGGAAGAATAAACTTAATCATGGGGAATAGCAAAGCTTTACCTGTTACCAAGATTGGAGTTTATACTTTATCGCTAAGTAGTGGGTTTAATTTAGATTTGAATAAATGTTGTTATTCGCCAGGAATGGCAAGAAATATTATTTCCTTTCATGCTTTGTACAAACAAGGGTTTACCTTTTCGTTTAATAATGAAGTTGGTTCTATTGATGCTTTCTTTAATAATGTTCTTTATTTTAAAGCATTACCTTGTGATGGTGTGTATGAAGCTGTATCTGTTATAGATAACTTAGGAAATAATGTTTTGTGTATTGATTCTATTAATAATAATAACTTGGATAAAGCATCATTATGGCATTGTCGTCTTGGACATATAAGCAAGAAACGCATCGGCCAACTCCAAAAGGATGGAGTCTTGAAGTCATTTGACCTAAAGCCAAATGATAGTTGCGAATCATGCTTACTTGGAAAGATGACAAAGTCACCCTTCACAGGTTCTTGTGAGGGGGGTGAAGGTTTGTTGGACCTTGTACACACGGATGTGTGTGGACCATTCAAACATGCCACAAGGGATGCTAATCGTTATTATTTGACTTTTACTGATGATTACAGTAGATATGGATATGTCTACTTGATCAAGCATAAGTCAGAGACTTTCGAAAGGTTTAAGGAATTTAAACAGGAAGTCGAGAATCAATTGGGCAGGAACATTAAGATGCTTCGATCCGATCGTGGTGGTGAGTATCTTAGTTCAGAGTTCCTTGACTATCTAAGGGAATGTGGGATAGTCTCACAATTGACACCTCCCACGACACCACAGTTGAATGGTGTGGCTGAGAGGCGTAATCGAACCTTGTTAGATATGGTTCGTTCCATGATGAGTCGAGCTTCGCTACCAATCTCATTCTGGGGGTATGCCTTAGAGACTGCCGTCCATATCCTTAATCTAGTCCCTACAAAGAAAGTTGCCAAAACTCCTCACGAGATGTGGACTGGTAAAGTACCCAAACTAAAACAAATCAAGATTTGGGGATGCGAGGCTTTCGTGAGACGCGAGACTCATGATAAGCTCGAACCCCGAAGCGAGAGGTGTATTTTCATCGGCTACCCACAGCAATCCTTTGGTTACCTCTTCTACAGACCTAGTGAAAATGTGGTCTTTGTAGCTAGGAGGGCTTTCTTTAGAGAGAGAGAGAGAGTTCATAAGCCAAGGAAACAGTGGGATGCAAGTTGATCTTGAAGAAATTCAAGAGTCAAGCGGTGAAGGAACTTCAAACCCTAGCACTCAACTTAAGGAGGAAACTCCTGTTGAGCCAATTGACAAGTCTGTACCTCTGAGGCGTTCCACAAGGGATAGGAATGCTCCTGAGCATTACTATGGATTCCATATTACTGCAGAAGGAGATACACTTATCATTGATGAGACACTGATAGGTCTGGATGAACCTAACAGTTACGCGGAAGCCATGGCAGGCCCTGAGTCAGCCAAGTGGAAAGAGGCTATGGACAGCGAAATACAGTCCATGTATGACAATCAAGTTTGGAACTTGGTTGAGAATGTACCAAGTCGTAAGACAGTAGGGTCCAAATGGGTCTTTAAGAAGAAGACCGACATGGATGGTAATGTACACACATATAAGGCTAGACTGGTTGCAAAGGGTTTCTCTCAAATTCCTGGAGTGGACTATGATGAGACCTTTTCTCTAGTAGCCAAAAATTAAATCTATTCGGGTTCTGTTAGCCATAGCTGCATTTCATGACTATGAAATATGGCAAATGGATGTCAAAACCGCTTTCCTTAATGGAAAGTTGGCTGAAGATGTTTACATTAATCAGCCAGAGGGTTTTGTCAGCAACGAGTACCCTAATAGAGTGTGTAAGCTTGAGAAATCCATTTATGGATTGAAGCAAGCACCTCGCAGATGGAATCTTTGCTTTGATGAAAAGGTCAAGGAATTTGGCTTTTCTAGGAGTGAAGATGAGTCTTGCGTGTATGTCAAGGCTAGTGGGAGTATAGTTAGTTTTTTGGCGTTGTATGTGGATGACATACTACTCATAGGAAATGACATCCCAACTCTGCAGGAAGTTAAGTCCTGGCTTGGGAAGTGTTTCTCTATGAAGGACCTAGTGGAAGCTACCTATATTCTAGGGATAAGGATCTTGAGAGATCGGAGTAAAAGACTAATTGGACTTAGTCAGAGTACCTACTTGGATAAGGTGCTGAAGAGATTCAACATGCAGGATTCCAAGAAAGGAGAGTTACCCATCCAGAGCAACATCAGATTGAGTAAGACACAAAGCCCTAGCACTGAGGCTGAGATAGCAGAAATGAGTCGAATACCTTATGCTTCGGCTGTAGGATCGATCATGTATGCTATGACGTGTACTCGACCTGATGTAGCCTTTGCCTTGAGCATGGTTAGCAGGTATCAGGCGAACCCTGGCAAGGCACACTGGACTGTGGTAAAGAATATCCTCAAGTACCTACGGAGGACTAAGGACTGGGTCCTTACCCTCAGTGGGAGTGATGACTTGAGAGTTGTAGGGTATAGTGATGCTAGCTTCCAGACTGATAGGGATAATTTCCGCTCTCAGTCGGGCTGGGTCTTTACCCTAAGGAGGAGCAATTTCTTGGAAGAGTTCCAAGCAAGAGACAGTGGCTGATTCAACTTGTGAAACAGAGTATATTGCAGCTAGCGAGGCGGCAAAGGAGGCGATATGGCTAAAGAACTTCATTGGAGACCTTGGAATTGTACCAGCTATTAAAGAGCCAATGGAAATTTTCTGTGATGGTGAAAGTGTTGTTGCCTTAGCCAAGGAACCAAGGGATCACGGGAGATCCAGACACATCGACAGAAAATACCATTTTATCAAACATCGAATAGAAGAAGGACTCCTCGTGGCAAAGAGGGTATCATCGGATGAGAACCCAGCAGATCCCCTCACGAAGGGACTGACTCGGGTTAAGCATCTCCAGCATGCTCGGAGCATAGGGCCGAAGGATGATATTAGATTTAGTAGTTAGATAACCCAGAAATTTGTAAAGTGTAATTGACATTAGATGATGAATAAAAGGTGTTTTATTTATGAGTAAAGTGTTGCTATCTCTTGACGGTCATATGTCGGAAGTAGGTATGAATCAAGACTGTCATGATTAGTTGCAGAGATCTAAGGTGTTGGACAAGGCTGCAACAATCATGAGTGCTCCTAAGTTCTGAGCATTGGACTCAACCCACGCGCACTGGAATAACTTCATGGAATTCTATCTCGAGTGATCGTGAGACGGTAATATCATATAAGTCTTCAAACCTAGAGATATGATTTGTTACTTACAAGTTGGTTATGCATTGATTGCACGAAAACGCATTGGTAACTCGATGTTATAAAACGTGCTTTTGTGTGTAATTCAATGAGTGGTAGAACAAACATATGAGTCGAAGTTTATCTGTTCCTTCTTGGATTAGAAGCTGATATCTGGGCCCCTCGATGATTTTGTTTTGACCTTTGTACCGGGCCCGGTCAGAACTAAGTTGATGTGTTCAATTAAGTTCTCTGTCAAACAAATCGGAAATCGAGAAACAAACTGCTGGACAATAAGTAAGACATTGTTCCATGTATTTGTCCGGCTGATATCTAGAACGGAGGATTATTTGATCCCTTATCTTAAATGGCGTACCATCATCTTCTCAGTTTCGAGAGACCTTGAAAGAGCTACGATTGTCGGTCGGTTCCTGAAGTACTGGAGTTATAGTTATTAAACTTATCCAAGTGGGAGACTATTGGATAAGGTGTCTAAGTCCATAACTATTTCGGGTCAGTACTTGACCCGACCCGGCATGGTCCATTTGGGTTGCATGGCACCATGCAATTGGATAGACTAAATGCGAGTAATAACACTTGGAGATTATTAATATATCATAAGTTCTAATATATAATTAATATTATTTGATTAGTTTGATCAAGAATTAATTTAGAATTAATTAAGTGATCAAAGGATAACTAATTAAATACATGGGTTGATTATGTAAATCATTCATATCTTGTATAGTGGGCTAAGAGGCTCCATGGATTATCAAGTTGGGTTCCACCCATAGGATGCTCCATGGGAGTTACAAACCCATGGGTCATGGAAATGAAGAGTCATGACACATTAGGGTTTACATGGTGTAACCCTAGATGTGTCAACACTATATAAGAGTCCCATTCTCCACCAAAATCGGCTACACATAAGAAACTAGAGGGCTTGGCCGATTTTAAGAAGTGTGTATTCTCTCAAAAGTCTTTCCAAGAGCATTTGGTGTTGTGTGAAGCATTTGAGGCATCACACTTGGGGTGCTAGGCTCACAAGGTTTCAAGGAACATAAGCAACAACAAGGTAAGTTATTCTATCTTTCATTCAAGTTAAAATTGTTCCCCATGTATGCTAGATAGGAATATAACCTTGGAAATTCAACTTTGCATGATAATTAGACAAACATAGATCCAAGGTTATTAGGGTTGCATTTACACTTAGGAAGTGTTAGAATGCTCAAAACCCTTCAAAATAATCCCAGAACTTACTTTGCGTTTGTCCCCATACACCATAAACGACTCTTTCCCTGGCGGGTTTACCCTTACTATCTTCTTTCGGCATAATATCTCGGCATCATTGGCACTAAGCCAATCCATTCCCAGCACGATGTCGAAACAATTTATTTCAATAGGCAATAATTCCTCGTGGAACTTATTCCCATTCAAATCAATGAAGATGTTTTTCATGCGATGGCTAACAGGTATAAACTTGCCACTAGCAACCTCGACTAATAAAGCATTATCTAGTCTATCGACAGGCAAAGGTAGTTTTCTACCAAATTCATGCGAAATAAAGGAATAGTTAACTCCATAATCAAATAAAATTTAGACATGCAATTTGTTTACGAGAAAGGTACCTAAAGCGACATCAGCTTCATCTTTCGAAGCTTCAAGTGTCATCTGAAAGGCTCTCGCCTTCGGCTTTGGTGGAATATTGGGTTTTTCTGCCTCCTTCTTTTTAGGACAGTCTTTCAAAATGTGCCCCTCTTCATTACATCCAAAGCACATCCTCTTGTTGGATGGACAATCATTGGCATAATGCCCAGTTTTTCCACATTTGTAGCAGGTCAAATCCTCACTACACTTCCCAGAGTGCTTTTTCTTGCACTTTTCACACCATTTCCCTTCGCCTCTAAACTTCTTTGAATTAGACTTCGAAAATTTTCTTTTCTTGTTGGAAACTGAAGCTCCTTCAAACTTTCTTTTATCATCAACTTCAACCTTGATGGCGGTTCTTCCCTTGATCATGTCCTCAACAGACTTGGTAGCCCATATAGCTACCTCCAGAGTAGGTTCCTGACGTACTGGCACCGCATACTCCCACGGGAGTCCCTTTGCATACCAGTCAACTTTTGTCAGCTCGTCTGGCACGATGCGCAAAGCAAACTCCATTTTGTCTGTAAAGGCATTGGTGTAATCATCGACTGACATGCTACCTTTTCTCAATGTCAGAAAATTGTTCTCCAACTCTAGTAGATTTTGGGCCAAGTAGAACTTGCACTTGAATTGCACCAAGAACTCTGCCCAAGTCAGTTATAGTGGCTCATTAGGGCTTAGGGTCTTCCCTAGAGTGTTCCACCAAAGAACTGCGCCACCTCTAAACTGACGTATTGCGTACTTGATCTGCAACTTGCCTCTGCAACCACACGTCATGAAGGGTAGCTCCATTTCTGAGATCCAATCCATAACTCCGATCAGATCCTCCTTTCCAGTGAAGGTCGATGGTTTGCAAGTCAAAAAGTATTCGTACTTGCATCCAAGTCCATCAATTCCACCATCCTGGTTGTTTTGAATAACTAACGCTGGGTTGGCTTGACCAACAATCCCACTGAAGTTACCTCCTTCCGAATGCCCTTCATTTAACTCGGGTTATTCAATCAACATTAAAAGTTCTACACCATTCTTCCGAAGCAGACGTCTAGTTTCATCCATTTGATGATCCAACATTGTCTGAATCATCAATTGTACACCAACCATTGTTATTGGCTCATGTGTTACTGCAACAACAGGTACTCGCTCAATCACAGGTGGTTGATTTCTGTCTTCATTCACATTTCCCATTCCACTTCTGGTTCTTACCATTTTTTATCTAAACACCGAATAAGGTAAATTCAGACCCTCAATAACGATAGATAACTAAATCATCCTTATCACTCCGAAACGTTTACACGCTAGTTCTAATACCGTAATCATACGCTTAGAATCCTAAACACATAAGGTTTCCAGATCCGGTTGGCAACATACCATAGATCCGAAAAAATAATATCATATATGGCAAACATATAACATTTAGCACATAAAAGCATTTTAGGCAGCTTGCCTAAAATAAACTAGTGCTCGTGTCATAAATATAACAGACACTCATCTCACAATCTTCACTTACCATTCTAAGTTTAAGTCTAGAAATCCTACAAATTCCTAGTTCTCTTAAGTTAATGCTCTGATACCAACTATGACATCCCCAAATTCACGGCCAGATAAGACCGGTTTAATTTATGCTTTTAAAATACTTTCAGAGTAATCATTTGATTAAAAGAGTTGCGGAATTTGTTCCCAAAACGAAATATGATAAAATAAGATTTACCAAAGCATTTCTTA
The DNA here is from genome assembly GCF_002870075.4 of Lactuca sativa. Classification (NCBI taxonomy): domain Eukaryota; kingdom Viridiplantae; phylum Streptophyta; class Magnoliopsida; order Asterales; family Asteraceae; genus Lactuca; species Lactuca sativa. The sequence continues at coordinate 148,331,625 of NC_056631.2, forward strand.
AAGAAATGTATTTTCACTATATAACAAAACTCGGGATGTCATGTTCCGATACAGACAAAAGCATAAACGGCACATTACAAGCCTTACAATAATTATATACAATACTGGCCTATAATCAAAATATCTTGATAAGTCGTCCAACTTATGCTCTCGCGCCATTACCTGTAATACAAAGAAGACTGATTGGGTCAGGCTTGGGAGCCTGGTGAGAATATAGGAATTTCAACGCACAATAAATAATTATATTAATTTCATTAACCAACAATAACCCAATTACCTATTCCAATTATCCTCACTTTACGTCCCTAAAACAACTATCACAAGGGACCTAGCCTAAGGATTTTCATTAGGGCGACATCACATGCTTCGGGGTTTCCTCAGCAATATATGTCGAGCAAGGCAACCATGTTGGGGATGGAGTACAACAAATGAACACCCAACTTCATTAACACCTAAAGGTGGCAAGTCTGCCAGTGTTCCACTAGACTGTCTAGAAAATTCTATGGTCGTCATCTAAACTCCACTAGATGACTGAATCAACAACAACAGCGAGGTCTCTCATTAGTTTCTCACACGTCAACTATCTACCCAGTTCTACCCAACATTTTGGTAGATAGCAACATACATATTCATTCAGATTCAACTAATAAACTTGATAAGATATACATTCAATACTCATTCCAGATAAACAGATCATATATATATATATATATATATATATATATATATATATATATATATATATATATATATATATATATATATACACACACACACATAGCACGTATTCTATATGAGATAATTCGTATTTATGTGTTATAAGAAAGGGAATATACCCTCACTCAAAACAGATACTTAATACATACAACAATACTTGTATTAAAATCGTGTATATGAAAGGAACTATGCACTCACTTGATAAGAAGATAATCAGACAGCACTACAGCTCTTCAAGTAGTAACTCTTCGATGAATCTGGGATATCTTCACACACCGGGCTTCTCGCGGGCAGAGCTTCGGCTCGGAACTCTTTCCTTCTCGGGATCTTTGGAGCTTCGGGACTTGCTTCGGGTGTAGGGATGATACCGGGGCTTCAGGGGTATAACTTGCATGTAAAACGAGGTAATATGGGTGAGAGGAAAGAAATTGAACAACAAAACTCGGATGGCCTCGCTTTCTATTTATAGGAGGCTGAAATTCTATGCTCACGTCCTGAGACACTAATGCTCACGCCGTGAGCTCGATGTCATGGCGTTCGTCATCAGGCCACTTGCCCTGGAAGACGTCCATCACCTACTCACTTCGTGAACTCTCTGTTCACATCCCGAGCTCTGACACAGGGGTTGGTGTTCGTACCCTGAACTTCATAAATTCATGTATTTCGCATACTAGCTCCGTTTTTGACATTCTTTATATGCACGCGTAGATGAGACTGTGCTCTACAACTCTTGTTTAGAATATGTCGGCTAATTTTGACTTTCATGTTTTTTATATTATTTTTAGTAGGCCGGGACAGAAAACTCCGTTAGAAATTCATAACTTCTTCATCTGACGTTCGTTTTCATCTGTCTTTTTACCGTTGCATTACTATCGACGAGATCTTCGATTCTCATTTAGATTGTTTTGGCTAGAAATCACTCGATCTCTTATTCAAACTTTTGGTTGCATACTGCTAAGTTGAAACTTCGAAAAATCATAACTTCCTCATACGAAGTCACATTTAGATGCTCTTCTTATGCGCGCTCTCAGCTTAACGTATTCTACGACTTTCGTTTATATCATTAAGGCTAAATATTGTTCTATCGTAAATTCACTATTTACGTCCTACATCGTCCTGCCGAATATGTTGCGAAACTTCGACAAGTCATAACTTCTTCGTTATAACTCGGATTTGGGAATTCTTTATATATCCGGAACCTTTGTCATGACCACTACAACTTCCTTCATAGATATTGGGCTTATCAAATATTTTATTATTACGCTTATTTTTATTCTTAATTCATTTAAGCCACACACTTAAGTATAAAACACATAATACTCAAATAATACATTTCTATTATTTCAAAATGAGTTACAAAGGTTAAACAAGACTATTACATCAATATTAATGCCTATCCTAGAAACACGGGTGTTACAGCTTAGGGTAGATTCAAGTATTTGATTGTATATGGGATCCATTGTTATGTATGATTAGCATACACGAGAGGCTATAATGTTGGTGGAAGTTTCATAAGAGGGTGTTGTTCATTGTAGGTCAGCATGAGGAATGATTAGGCACTACTGATAGAGTACAGACAAGATGAATGTGTATCCTAGTTGCTTAGGCCTAGAAGTTGGGAATTTTGTATGAGGATCTGCCTGATTTTATTGTGTCGTAGTGTCAGTTGACTCCACTACTCGAATGTTGCTTGCTTTGTGCTTTGTGGGACTCATATTGATGTGAGTTAACTATCAAATGAATATGTTAAATTACATGCTACGAAGGTTAAATAATCTTAGAGTGAAGGATTTGGTCCTATTGTGCAGCTCTCGCGGAGTGTAACAGTTGTAGGGTTGAGTCGTTTAATCGAAAGATTATTTAAGTTTTGTTGCATGTAATTGTATTCATGAAGTGGTTAGCTGACATTAAACGCTGTTCTTCAGCAGTAGACTGCAAGGCGGGTAGGGAATCCTAGAACTTAGAAGATCCTACGAAGTGCTTTAGTGCGCATATTACACTGATGAGAAGATATTGAGTGTGTTATTATGAGTAGATGATTTAGAAGACTCGGGATAATTCTTAAGGAAAGTATGGATAGGTGTGGAAAGTAGTATTGGACCCGTACTACTGGAAGCACAGGACCCATACTCGAATCAAGGAAAATTTTGGGGATTCTAAGGAGCTGCTCAGGGAAGATAGCCTGGTTGGATACCATGATTCATGGTAGTGGTTCCATATATGTCGATTTTTTGGTTAGGGTTGTTCAGGTATGAGGATGGGTCTGGTAATTGTTTTGCCCTTAGTGGTCATGTCAGTTTGGGTTTGAATGGTGCAGACTTGCCGAGTTAGTTAGTTTTGAAGTCTCAAAGGCCTTGCTCGAGGTAATTCTAGCTGAGTTGCAGGACTCAAGATGAAATCAATTATTATCATCGGCTTGAGGATTACATCTGGAGGCTGAGTGGTCGACAGATGGATTGGAATGTCATTATCTTTGGTAGGGTTTATGTTCTTTTAGCTACTGTTTTCGAAGGAAAGAGAGAGCAGACATGTGATCCTCAGAGTTGGGTGTAGACCCAACATAGGGCTAGATGGTTGCGGTTTTTGGTGGCAGTATGGCAATGTGGAAATGCACATAAGGATTCATGTGGTATGGATGCCTTGAGATAAGATCAAGGGCCAACTTTCTTAGGATATAGGCAGGTCAGGTGCTGGTTGATGGAAGTGAGGCCGAAGCAACAACTTTTGTTGTCTTTGGTGTATCCTGACTATGAAAAAGATGCCTTTTGTATTTATGAATGATTTTCGCAATGAAATGACAGTTGGGGATTTACAGGAAAGTAGTGTGATAGTCCATTTGTTTCTATATAGGAAGCAAGTGTTGTGGATGGATTGTCAGAATTATTTCGTGTACATCTACATGGGATTCTTAATGATTATAAGTGGTTATGATTGAAAGTTTCCGAGGTCTCCATCTGAGATTCATAATCTCGTTGAGTTACAAAGTCTTTATATGGAATATCATCTTATGTTATGTTATACCTTCAAAGAGTCAGAGATAGTATGTACCTGGTTGAGCTGGTTTGGGATATGGGTTGGTTGCAATACCAGTTGATGTTCGTTTGAACCCTAAGTAGGGGAGACTTGGGTATTCTTCATGGAGGAGCATTGATCCGTATGAGTATATGGTGTCGGATGAATGGTAGATAGCGGTTTACGGTTCGGGTATGCTAAACATGGATTCAGGATTTGGGGAAAGATAGGAACTGTAGAGCAAGTTGTCAACAAGTGTATGTATTCAAGAATTCAAGAGTTTTCTTCAAGGCAAGAAGTTGTTGATCAAGGATCACGTTGTGACTAGTTGTTCCTTTCGAGAACGTAGAGCAATAGGTCGAGAGACGTCTCGGTCGCTCAGTTTAAGTCTCGGTTGTTAAAGGATTTGTCTGCTCGTTGTATGGATTGATATTTATCGTCTAGATTGGGTAGTTGTCGATTGGTTAATCGGTTTCAGAGATGCGTATTTTGGCTTCATGTCGATTTTGGTTCATTGGATTAGGTGTTAATGCATTCTCGATTATTGGTCATTTAGTTTATCATCAAAGAGGAGGTCCTTCGGAAGTTTTGAGCTGTATCTATTAAAGTTCAATGGATTCATCAACTATCGTCAAGTTCGGCTCAAGTTTGGGAGATGTCCTTGGGTATTGGGAGTGATATGTGCATAATTAGTTCATATTAAGTATACATTTTTACTCATTTATTAGCTAAATCATTGCATATTATGGACAAAAGGTACCTAAAAGTGTTAAATTATGTTTTTTAGTCCTAAGATGAAGCTCGGAAGCGAAAGCAAGTGGGAGAAACAGTTAGAAGATCAAGAATGAAATCAAGAAGAAAAACATTAAAAATGGCACCTACTCGGCGAGTCCAATCGAAGAATCGAGAAGATAATGACTCGGGATCCCAGAGAGTTATCACAATACGGGGAATGTGAGAGGGACTCGACGAGTCACCAATTGACTCGACGAGTCGATTCGTATATTTAAAGATAATTCCACAGATCGATAGAGGGGAGTTCTGGGACGATTCAGAAGTACTTTGCTACGATTGAGAAGCCAGAGAAACCCTAGAAGACGACGAAAGGAGCTAGAACTCAATTACAAAGAGTAATTGAGGCAAAATTTCATCATTCCATTTATTCTTTTATTTATTCATCATGATTAAGCAACTTGACTTTGTTTGTTTGCTGTTATTTACTTTAATTATGAGCTAAAACCTTTAGACTTCTGTTTGGGGATACAAAGTTGACAATATGGTTTGATTGATTGGTATGATTAATTCCAAGTTGGTGAATTTTTGTTATTTTAGCTTGCTAAAGAACCTTGTGTGCGAATAATAATTAATTTTCTGTTAATAGGAAGATAATTAATTAGCATGAACATCTATGTGATCACTATGCTATATGTCTAGGATTAATGAATATGAAACTAGAATTAATAAGAAAATTGAGTAAATTCATGTGCAAGCTTGTAAGGTGACCATCAAACAAGGAGTTAATTAAAAGAATAAATTAGTTAACTATTGCAAGTTTAACTTAACCTGAATAATTAATCTAGTGAATATAATTAAATTAGACAATTGGCCACTGTTTAAGTTAGTTTATTTGCTAAGGATTAGGGTAGTGAACACGAATCTAATCACTTGAATCGGTAACCAACGAAAGAATTAATCCATTGCACCATTACCTTGAAATCAACCATAGAATTAACCAAGTTGAACTAAACAGAAGTTCCTTTCCAATTATTGAATCTAGTTAAGTCGTTATTTTCTAGTCTTAAATTAGTAATAGTTAGTTAGTTTCTAGTCTTCTAAAACTAGAGAAACCCCCTACTTCTTAATTAACTTAGATTAAATTAGTTTTTAGTTTAATTTGTCGTTCCCTATGTTCGATACCCTACTTATTTAGCTATACCACAATTGATAGGTTCACTGCCTTTTGTGTGTTATTTGATAATTAAAAGTAGGTTTAAAACTAAGTGAGTCTACACACATCAAGTTTTTGGAGCTAAAAAGAAAGTGATTAACCTATCCACTGCTATCCCAGGGGAGTTTGTTCCAATTCCCTCTTTAGTTTTTTTTTTGTCATACATAATATGCAATGAGGGCATTGCATCAAATAAGTGTGGGGTAGGGGGTTGGTTACATATTAGAAAATTTAGAGTCTTAATTTAGGCTAATTTTAAAATTTTGCATACCAAAAGTATTACTTAGGATCTAAATTAGAAAATCTTGGTAAAAGTAAAATTAGGACTCCATGTTAGAGTTGTGTTGATGATTGCATGAAAACCCAAATGTTTAGTTGAGCCTATATACGTTCTAGTGCATTTGTGGCTTCCTTATTCTAGTGAAATCATGGGACAAAAACACGACCCTGCTCGGCCCGAGGGATGCAATATGTTTAGCAGCCTAAACTTGAAATGTATCCAGGAAGATTGTTATCATTAGCCAATAAAGGTTGAGGTTGAGCGCCCCTGCTTAAGCATGTAGGGATTTGAGTGAAAAAAAAAGTGAGTTACATGTTAAAAAAAAAAGAGAGAATTACAAGAAAGGTTGTAAGAATTTTGGAGCAATTAAAGTGAAGATTAAAAGATCAAAATTCCAAGAAATCCAAAAAAATCGAAGATACCCGAAAATCAAATAATAAAGGTGGTGAATTCAAAGAGATCAAAGCAAATATCAAAGAAGAGATGAATTCAAAAGAGCTCCATAGTGGTATCAAAAACTTGTAATTTTAGATTATGTATGCTCGGGTTGCTCAATTAAAAACACCTTGAGGGTAAGAGGTTTTCTGCGGACGGATTCGGAGGGTTGCATAAAATGAGCATAGTTCGGGATGAGTGGGCAAATGTTTATGAGGATTGTGAGTATTTAGAGTATGGGAGGTCTTTAGGAAAAATTTTAGACACAAATGCATGCGTTGCGGTCTTGCCATAATGGCTAGGTTAGATTGGAGTTGTTATATATAATTCTAATATGTTTAAAATTCAGTTTTGCTTGGGGGCAAGCAAAAGACAAGTGTGGGGTATTTTGATATGTGCATAATTAGTTCATATTAAGTATACATTTTTACTCAATTATTAGCTAAATTATTGCATATTATGGACAAAAGGTACTTAAAAGTGTTAAATTATGTTTTTTAGTCCTAAGATGAAGCTCGGAAGCGAAAGGAAGTGGGAGAAACAGTTAGAAGATCGAGAATGAAACCAAGAAGAAAAACATTAAAAATGGCACCTACTCGGCGAGTCAGATCGACTACTCGGCGAGTCCAATCGAAGAATCGAGAAGATAATGACTCAGCATCCCAGAGAGCTATCACAATATGGGGAATGTGAGAGGGACTCGACGAGTCACCAATTGACTCGATGAGTTGATTCGTATATTTAAAGATAATTCCACAGATCGATAGAGGGGAGTTCTGGGACGATTCAGAAGTACTTTGCTACGATTGAGAAGCCAGAGAAACCATAGAAGACGACGAAAGGAGCTAGAACTCAATTACAAAGAGTAATTGAGGCAAAATTTCATCATTCCATTTATTCTTTTGTTTATTCATCATGATTAAGCAACTTGACTTTGTTTGTTTGCTGTTATTTACTTTAATTATGAGCTAAAACCTTTAGACTTCTGTTTGGGGATACAAAGTTGACAATATGGTTTGATTGATTGGTAGGATTAATTCCAAGTTGGTGAATTTTTGTTATTTTAGCTTGCTAAAGAACCTTGTGTGCGAATAATAATTAATTTTCTGTTAATAGGAAGATAATTAATTAGCATGAACATCTATTGATTATTGACCTCATATGCTATGTGATCACTATGCTATATGTCTAGGATTAATGAATATGAAACTAGAATTAATAAGAAAATTGAGTAAATTCATGTGCAAGCTTGTAAGGTGACCATCAAACAAGGAGTTAATTAAAAGAATAAATTAGTTAACTATTGCAAGTTTAACTTAACCCGAATAATTAATCTAGTGAATATAATTAAATTAGACAATTGGCCACTGTTTAAGTTAGTTTATTTGCTAAGGATTAGGGTAGTGAACACGAATCTAATCACTTGAATCGGTAACCAACGAAAGAATTAATCCATTGCACCATTACCTTGAAATCAACCATAGAATTAACCAAGTTGAACTAAACAGAAGTTCCTTTCCAATTATTGAATCTAGTTAAGTCGTTATTTTCTAGTCTTAAATTAGTAATAGTTAGTAAGTTTCTAGTCTTGTAAAACTAGAGAAAACCCCTACTTCTTAATTAACTTAGATTAAATTAGTTTTTAGTTTAATTTGCCGTTCCCTGTGTTCGATACCCTGCTTATTTAGCTATACCACAATTGATAGGTTCACTGCCTTTTGTATGTTATTTGATAATTAAAAGTAGGTTTAAAACTAAGTGAGTCTACACACATCAGGGAGTCTAGAATTTGGGACAGTGTTGTTCAGTTTTCCAGACGGGACATTAAGTATGAGAAGAATCTAATTTTGGCATGTCGTGCTAACAAGGTTGATAAATGGATGGATCTGACTTGGGTTTAGCAACATTTATGGTTAACTTTAAAAGTTTTATCGAACTAGTTACGTATTGATGGGATTTGTTTTGGTCGTTAATGAGGACATTTCTTTTAATGATTGAGAGAAATTGAGGGACTGTAATTCTCGGATTTTGGTACGTATTTTAAATAAATTACCCATTTTTACAAGGGACTCGACGAGTTCGAGGCCCCAAACTCGTCGAGTAAGAATGGAATTTGGATGCGGGACTTAAAGTCTACTCGACGAGTTGAGAGCTTCAACTCGACAAGTAAGGCTGCCAGAGTGAAACCCTAATTTTTAGGGTTTGCACCCTATTTAAGCACCTAAATCTCCAAAGGGTGGCCTCATTTGCAACCTCCATCACCCTAAACCCTATCCACGAAAACCTAATCCACCTTTGAGTGTTTTAAGCCATTGTTGTGTGTTCTTGATGATTTTGAAGCTTGAGAAGGAAGGAGAAGCTTGAAGATTCAAGAGGAAGCCAGTAGATCTGGAAGTTTAGCTGCATTTCTGACTCACTTGAGGTATAAAGTTGATGCCTTGGATTTCCATTGCTTAGATCTTCATTTAGGTTTGTATTTTGTTTCTTTTAGGCCATATTGAAGTCATTTTCGGGATTTGAGTGCCTCATGGGTTTTTGACTTCAGATCTAGGCACTCATGAGCTTATGAGACTTAAAGTTGCCAGCTTTATCAAGCCTTGGCCTCTCCTCATGCCCTATATCTCTTATATAGCTTAGTTATGGTGTTTCTAGCTTCATGACACCATGCATGGACATAAAGTTAGCAACTCTACATGGTAACTTAGTCCTAGGGGACCAGATCTATGGTTTGGAAGCATTGAACCCGACATCAAATTACTGAATGGGTTTAGACTATGAGGGACTCGAAGAGTTGTTCATGAAACTTGGCGAGTTGGGCCATGGTTCTCCAACCTTTTCTGTTACTGGGCGTACTCGTCAAGTCAAGGAGATAACTCAGCGAGGTGGACATAGTTTTTGGGTTTGAAGATTGAATAAGTCGACGAGTTTAAGGAGGAACTCAACGAGTTATGAGCGAAATGTCCTAACACTATATGAGGAAGAACTCGATGAGTTCATGAAATAACTCAACGAGTTGATGGACCAACTCGGCGAGTTGAGTCAACCAGGATGTTGACTTTGACCAGATGTTGACTTTGACTTTGACCATTCACCAGAGTTGACCCTTAAAGGGGTTATGAGTATGAAAGGGTAGTTAAAGGAGATTATTAGGTGTAGGTGTTTGAGAGGAGTTGACCCCAGAGTCGAGGACAGTTCAGCTACTACACGACACTCGAGGTGAGTTACCTTCCAGTAAGAGTGGGTCAAAGGCACCAATGTTGGCCCACTAGTATTGATTATAATTAAGATGATTGTCATTGTGATAATTGTCTGGTATGCCAGTATTTGTTATGCTTTATGTGCTAGTATGCTATGTTATTATGTGATAGTGTTGAGGGTGAAATAGTCCCTGATTACCTGTTGAAAGAGACCGAAGGGGAGGCCAGCAGCCAGATATGCTAGGCTGTACATGATTTATACATTTATGCTACGGTATTATGTGGTAGTAGTAGGGGTGAAAATAATTTTGATTTATATATTTATGCAAAAGTCTCGATGATTTGTTAAAAAGCAAAGAATATGATGATGAAGGACTGAAAGTGAATGGTATAATAATATTGGGAAGTTCAATTGATGCGAACTGTTAACGAAAATTGTTTTTGGGTAGTCGATGATTTAAGGAAACTGGGAGGAGTTGAAAAGCGAAGCAAACAGATGTGATGAAATAACGAAGCAAAGATGAATTTGACTGGAACATACGAAGCGATTGTCCTGAGATTTCGTACGAAAGGGAAGAAGGATTTCATACGAAGCATGCTGAGATCACGTTTCGTGTCTGAAACGTACGAAGCGTTCCCTGTTATAATTCGTTCATTGAAGAAGAAAACAAATATTTTCGAATTGGGTCCCTGATCTTTTCACGAAATGACACAAATGGTCCAAATTCGAATTGGTGTTATAAGATTGTGAAGAATGCACAATTTTCAAAATGAGTCTCTGCAGCTACAGATTTTTGGCAGAATACCCAAATTCGAAAATGGGATAATTTTCTGAGAAAATGCAGAATTTACATTTCTGGTCCCTGCAGTTTGTGCGAATTTACGCTTTATGCCTGGTTTCGCAAATGGGCTAGAGTTTCGCATATTTGGCTGTTTTTGGCGCAAAGGGTCCCTGCAAATTTCAGAAAGTGACAATTTCTATCCGGTTTTTGAAAAATCTTGCAACTTTCACCCAAAATGTCAAAAAATTTCATAAATTGGAAATTTTTTGTGGCTTTTTTGTGATTGTTTTTCCGTGCAAGATTTTTGGTGATTCATTTTTGGTACACATCAAGGGGGAGTATCGTGAAGACTATTCCTCGGGCGCTTCTCACCCTTAATGGGTTTTATAATCATTTTTTTATTATAAAAAGGGGGAGAATGATGGTATTCGAAGCTTCTCGGGTTTTTCGAATATTCATTTGCGGATTTGAAGACCGGTGTTACTTCGAGGGGGAGTTTGGTCTTAATCGCGCTAGCTCGTTGGAGACTGAAGCCGGGACATCCAATCCTAACTTTGAGGAGGAGAATGTTAGGGTGCAAAGTCACTCTTGGATGTAGTGTTTTAGGCTTTCCCATTTGTATGTGTAAATGGGTTGAGTCTTTCCTATAAATAGGAGGTGAGTGACACCCATTATGTAAGGAACCATTTGGAGTGTTAGACTAGGGAGAGAAAATTTGTACAAACCCATTTGTATATTCTTTTTCGATCTAATATGAGCTTACACAGATTTATTTACTCCTTGTCTTCTTGATTTTACATGATGATTCACTAGATCTTTTCTAATACCACACATGCCATCATAATCTACACCACTACAAATAGTCTCGGGTTACCGGTTGAAAGAGACCGAAGGGGAGGCCAGCACCCAGATATGCTAGGCAGCTACCAGTTGAAAGAGACCGAAGGGGAGGCCATCACCCAGATATGCTAGGCAGTTACCGGTTGAAAGAGACCGAAGGGGAGGCCAACATCCAGATATGATAGGCATTATGTGATTATATGGTATGTACTATGATGGGGGGACTCACTAAGCTTTGTGCTTACGATTTTCAGTTTTTGTTTCACGTCCTTCTTCTTCGAAGGGAAAGGAGTCGGCACGATAACAACGCATCACACCAAGATTTCCGCACTATGATGTTCTTGGGATTTGTACTCTGACATTATTATGATTTGTTTTGAGATATGTGACATATAGGTTTTTATGACATAAGATAATTTAATGATGTTTTCAATAATCTGTTTTATGATTAACTAAATTAAAAATGAAATTTCTGAACCGTATTTTTTGGATGTTACAAGTTGGTACTAGAGATTTGGTTTGAGGTATTCGGACACACCTTCGGGGGTGTATGGACTCAAATCGAGGGTTTGAAAGATTTTTACAATAAAATAATTTTTTAAAAACTTTAAATAAAGAGTTTTGAGAAAGAACAAGGTGTGTGATGTGTGCAATCGGCCGAGCTTAAGTAAGTTTTCCCCAAGATACCCATACAAATTTGCTATGATATATAATATGAGTACGAGAACTGCATGTTAGATTAGGGCTAAATATCTAGGAAGGATGCCTTATACGCCTACTGTATGTGTATGAGAACTACATGCTAGATTAGGGCTAAGGATCTAGGAAGATGCCTTATGTGCCTGCTTTATGTGCTTATTGAGTTGCATGATAATATTGATTAGACAGTGATGTGATAGCCTGATTAGGATATGCATGGTTTCAGTTACTCAATGCCCGAATGCTACTTGCTTTGTGCTTATAGGAGTTCTAATTATCTTTAACTAACTAGTAAATGAATACGTTAAGTTACATATTACGAGGACTAAATAATTTCAGAAGGTTAGATTTAGCCTTATTTCGCAGCTCTCGTTTGAGTCTAACCGTTGTAGGGAGAGACCTCTCATTCGAAGAATTATCTGTTCTTAGTGATATGTAATGGTATTCGCGAGCTAGTTAGGGAGAGGTAGCAGGGACTTCTTATGCATTTGATGACGGAGAATGGGTTAGAGGTTACCCTAGGGTAAGCCTAGGATGAGATTAGTGCAATGAGCGGTAGTAGTGAAAGGGACGTGGTAAAGTTAAGGCAATCCTGGAGGAAAGTATGGATAGATGTGGAAGGTAGTATGGGCTCGTACTACTGAAAGCAGAGGATCCATACTCCAGTCAAGGAGGGCTGAGATAGAACCAGGGAACTTGTAGAGCATGTGAGACCTCTCGAGATTATGTATGACCCTGACAATTATGTGTTTTGTTTCAGAATGGCAGTGACACGTCACGGAGCAGGAGGTACAGGGTCAGGATCAAGTGCAGGTTTAGGTTCGGGTGTAGGTTCCGAGCTGGTTGATGACGGATTACGCGAGTTCATCGCGTCCGAGATTACGAGAGGCATCCTTGAGGGGACCCCGGTGATTTTCGGTTCAATCAAGGAAGGGATCATTGAGCTGATGGAGGATTGCCTCAGAGCATTTCAGAGTGACATGGTGTCTAGCCAGTCAGGGACATGTACACTCTCCTTCAAGGATTTCAGGGGATGTGGTGCACCAGACTTTCACCGTGTGAAGGACCCCATTGTAGCCAAGAGGTTGATTGCAGACATCGAGTCTGCACAGTTGACGAGCTTCTGCCCTGAGGGGTCGAAAGTCCGGTATGCTGTAGGTTGTTTAAGTGATACAGATGGCCGACAGGGCAAGATAGAGGCTCTAATGGTGAGGAACCGAGCCTTCCAGCAGACCGCCGAGGAGGCATGCCGGATGTGGTGACGGGTATGTTTTCTTCTCCCTAACTCTTATTACATGTCAGTTATGATATTTATGTGTTATGTTTATGTGTTTTGTTTACGATCGTTCCATGTGAACGACATCCTAGTATAGCTGTTATTTAACTCGGGGGCTCCCCGATCATTTGTCTCTCTTGCTCTTAGCAAGAGGTCTTATAAGTCTTCAGGCATGTTGGATTATCCTTTAGAGGTCATGATTGTTGACGACCGATCTGTCCGGGGATCGGAGGTCTGTAGCTATTATGTTTTGAGGATGTATGACGAGTGTTACCTCGTGGATTTGGTTCCTATTCCGTTGCGTGGGAACAAGGTCATCATCAGCACGGATTGGCTGAGCCATAATGGGGCGGTGATCGACTGTGCGTAACAGTTGGTACGTGTCAGGACCCCAAGTAGGGGAGAGTTGGTGATTCAAGGCTAGAGGCCGCAACATGGACCGACTTTGTGCTCGGCAACGAGGGCTAGGCGCTACCTTCAGCACGGTTGCGCATGGTATGTCGCCTACGTTATGGATACCTGGGAGATGAGTAAGGCGACCGTGAATGATGTGTCAGTGGTGCGAGATTACCTGGACGTATTTCTAGAGGAGTTGCATGGGATACCTCCAGAGAGACATTTGGAGTTCTGGATTGACCGAGTCCCTGGTGCAGCTCCGATAGCCAAGGAACCATATTGGTTGTCTCCTCTCGAGATGCATGACTTGTCTACACAGCTGCAGGAGCTGTTAGACAATGGATTCATTAGGCTGATCAGTTCGCCTTGGGGAGCCCTGATCTTGTTTGTGAAGAAGAAGGACGGGTCGCACCAGATATGTATAGATTACCGGGAGCTGAACAAGGTAACAGTGTAGAACGATTACCCACTCCCGAGGATTGATGATCTCTTCGACCAGCTACATGGGGCATCCTGGTTTTCCAAGATAGATTTGCGTTCAGGCTACCACCAGATGCGAGTCAGAGATGAGGATGTACAGAAGATAGCTTTTCGGACTCGCTATTGCCACTAAGAGTTCGGGGTGATACCCTTTTGGCTCACCAATGCCCCTGCCGTGTTCATGGACCTCATGAACCGCGAATGCAAACCGATGTTGGATCGGTCTATGATAGTATTTATTGATGAAATCTTGGTTTACTCCTAGACGCAGGAGAAGCACGAAGAGCACTTGCGAGAGGTGTTGGATACCCTTAGGAGGGAGAGCTTGCATGCCAAGTTCTGGTTGCGCGAGGTGCAGTTTCTAGGGCATCTTGTCAACCAAAATGTTATTTTGGTCAACCCGGCCAAAGTGGAGGCCGTGATGAGATGGGAGGTTCCAAAGTCTCCATATGATATTTGGAGTTTCCTCTGGACAGCAGGCTATTGTCGGCGATTCATTCAGGATTTTTCCAAGATAGCGGTACCCCTGAACCAGATGATGAAGAAGGATGTTGTGTTTTGTTGGGGGCCTCAGCAGCAGGCGACGTCCGAAACTTTGAGGCAAAGATTGTGCGAGGCGCCGATCTTAGCCCTACCAAAGGGCATTCAGGATTTTGTAGTATACTATGATGCATCCATCTCGGGTTTGAGCGCAGTATTGATGTAGAGAGGGAACATTATTGATGGATTTTAAGCATCTAACACTCCTATGGTGTGCATGCAACCCTAGAAACCTTGCATCTATGTTTTCTCTATTATACATTCAAACTTTCATTTTTCCAAGTTTTCATCCTAACTAGCATATGATTGGGGTATATGTAATATAAAACCTAGTACAATGACATACCTTTCTTGTAACTTGGATTCCTTAAGACTTTGTGAGTCTAGAACCTCAAATGTGATGCCTCAAATGCTTCACACAACACCATCAACAATTGGAATAACTTGAGAGAAGATTACTATGCACCAAAATCGGCTAGCCCTCACTAGTATCTATTAAGTGCCGATTTTACAAGTATGAGGCTTCTTTATATAGTGTGCTCATTAGGGTTACACCATGTAATTCATGCCTTTCCACATTCCTCATGATCCATGGGTTTTAACCTCCATGGAGTATCCATGGGTAACCACATGGGTTTAGCCCATCATGAGGAACTATGGATCATAAGCCCATTATAAAAGAATGAATGATTTACCAAATCAATCCCTATTTATTTAATTAGTCTCTTTTGATCAAAAAATTAATTCCAAACTAATTCTTAATCAATACTAATTAAATAATTCACATTAATATATTAGAACATATAATATATTAATAAACCATCAATATCCTCTTCTCAAAAAAGTCATCCAAGTTGTCCCGATGCCATGCAACCCAAATGGACCATGCCAAATCGGGTCAAGTACATACCAAATATCGTTATGGACGTAGACACCTTATCCAACAGTCTCCCACTTGGATAAGTCTAATAACTATAGCTGCAAGTATGACTTCAGGATCCGACCAGCAATCGTAGCTCTTTCAAAGTCTCGTGGAACAAAGTTATTGTTGGGTTTTGAGCATTCTAACACTCCGAAGTGTACATGCAACCCTAAATACCTTGGATCTATGTTTTCTCTATTATACATGCAAATATGAACTTTCCAAGGTATTCATCCTAACTAGGATAATAACATTGATTCATATGAATATATCAAGTTAGAATTACATACCTCTTTGATGTAGAATGTCTTCATGAAGCTTAAGTGCCTAGTGCCCCAAGTGTGACACCTCAAATGGTTCACACAACACCAAATACACTTGGAATAACTTGAGAGAATATACACACTTCATGAAAATCGGATAGCCCTTTCACATATTATCTAGTGTCGATTTTTGTCAACAATAAAATGCTTATATAGTTAGTGACAATTAGGGTGAACCCTAATTGTCATGACTTTCCATTTCCTTGGATCCATGGGTTCAAATATACCATGGAGCATCCATGGACCATCTTATGGGTTTTAGCCCAACTTGACAATCCATGAAGCATTAGCCCACTATACAAGTATGGATGATATACACAATCAACCCATATATTTAATTAGTCTTCTTTTGATCACTTAATTAATCCTAGATTAATTCTTGATCAATAGTAATTAAATAATCTTATTAATATATTAGAACTTATAATATATTAACAAACCTTAAGTGTTATTTCTCTCATTATAGTCTATCCAAATGCATGATGCCATGCAACCCAAATGGATCATGTCGGGTCGGGTCAAGTTTTACCAAGTATAGTTATGGACTTAGACATTAATCCAACAGTCTCCCACTTGGATATGTGTAAAACTATTATTGCAAGTATGACTTCAAGAACCGACTGGCAATAGTGGCTCTCAAAATCTTCTGTCGAACTCTGACCTTGCCGATGATCTCTGACCTTTGTCAATGACTTGTCCATTATATAAGGGATCAAATATTCCTCTATTCTAGATATCATATGGACTGATACATGGATTATAATCATTCTCTCTGTACATTTGTTGTTTCCCGATTTCTGATTTATGACGACTGACTATATGAACAAATCAAATCAGTCCAGGCCCGACCCAGCACTTACATTTGTCATCACCAAATCATCGAGGGGCCCACAGATATCGCTTTTATCCCGATGGTAAAAGGAATGGATGAACTTCGACTCATATGGCTTGTTCTACTACTTGTTGAATCATACCAAAAGGCATGTTTTATAACATCAAGTTACCAATGCGTTTTCATGCAATCAATGTATAACCAACTCATAGTAACAACTCATATCTCTAGGTTTGAAGAATATAAGATATTATCGTCTCATGATCACTCGTGATAAAGTCCATGAAGTGATTCAAATGAGCATGGGTTGAATCCAATACTTAGAACTTATAAGTACTCATGAATGTTGTATCACCTCTTGGTTATGTCCCATACCTTGGACATCTACAAACCCAATTCATGACAGTCTTGCCTTAATACCTACTTCCAATGTATTATCGACTGTGGATGGTTTGAATAACTTAGTCATTCCATAAGAATAACCTAGTTATTATGGAAGTCAAAACATGCAAAGTGAAACACAAGAATAAATGAATCAAATATGGTATCAAACCCTATGAATATAAATAGACCACTTTTATTTATCACCATACTAATTACTCATTATTCATTGTTTCGGTTTTATCAACTTTATACCTGAATTAAAAAAACTAGTTGTTCCATGCTCCAAGCACGTACACTATGTTTTCTAAGCACTAGTCATGCCACACACCAAGTATGCATACTATGTTTGTCTATGATCTTTACTTTGTGAAATAGATCAATTGAACGTAACTCCAATGATTCTCATTTCACAGTCCCAAATCCTTACTGCAAATGAAAGAATTCCAAATTCCTGCCACTTAGCAAAATCTGTTAGATTTAAACTTATATGCACTGATCCTCTTGTAATGATCATGCTCAAAGTCAAAAAGACTTGTCAACAAACATTAGAGTATTCCAATGGAGATCAAATCCATGGAAACATCCTTCTTGCATTACGTTTTTCTAATCTTACACAAATTGAATAATTTCTAACTTTGAAACATTTATGTATTCCATTTTGACTATCACTTCTGAACAAGAGTTGCCTCCTTACAGATTATGACAATATGGTCCTTCCAACAACTACCACTATACTTCCAACTGTCCCTGAGCAACCAATCTTTGGCAAACCTTAGATTGTCCTCAACAATTGCTTAATCCTTTTAGTCATATCCCATTCTAGACCTTTTCCCTTCTTAATACCCCAGGCATTTGGAAAATTTTAGAAAGGATGAATATTATAGCACATGCAATCGATCCTATAGCCGAAGCATATGAGACATGATTCATGATGTCTCACATAAAGACATGATACTAGACCAGTCCTTTTGCTACTATATTTCTATTTGCCAAGTTCTCATAATTTCAGATTATGAAAAGGGATGTCGTAATCATAATCAAATTTTAGAATGCAAATAATAGACCCATATATAGAATTTCCCTATGTTGAGCCATTCCAACATGAAATTCATATATATATATATATATATATATATATATATATATATATATATATATATATATATATATATATATATATATATATATATATATATATATCCTTGACTAAATACGACTGAAACCTCAATCTAAACTTTTAGATTTGAGATAAAGTATAATTTCCTCTCCCTTAATTATAGCAAAACAACTTTTTCCCAATTGAAACCTTTTGTTTTCTATAATTAACATTGCTAACTTGCAACCTTTATCATAATTATCATGCTCCCACTAACATGATGATTATTAGCATAACACTTATGCTCCCACTAGCTTTGACATGTACTTAGAAATCAGTTGAGCTTTTAGAAAATACTTTATTGACTTTCTTACCAAAGTTCAGATTTCTGATACTAGATTGCTTTGATAAAACTTTATCAATATCATACACCTTATCTTAGATAGCTCACAGGTGTGTCTAAACAACTTTAAGAACTATGAAAAGGGATGTTGTAATCATAGTCTCAATTGTTTAGACCTTTGCCTCTTTTCGCAAGTCCATGTTAGTGTGCCGGTTAACTACACATGCTCCACTAACGACTTTGAGAATGCAAATATCTTAATTGCTATCTAGCTAAAATCTACTTAGTGAAAGTGTTTCCTCACCATCATTTTCATGAACCGGAGAGAAACCTTATGACATTTAGATTTAATGGTGTATGTGTTCTTATCCATGTGAATTGTCAAAACCATAGTCACAAGACAAGGATAATGACAAATCCAAACTCATATGGACTGAACTCAATCTTAATTTCTTGCCATCTGGTAGCTCAAGAGCCTGCCATTGCTTCCAAGTTGTTGTGCAACCAATTGAGAACTCTAAGAACTCATATGCAAAGCCAACTTTAATTGGAATGGGCACAAAATATGTCAACACGATAGGTTATAAACCTCACGTCGTGTGCTAGTGTTAAACTACAAGTTTTTATTCTTGATTAGATCTTGAAATTCTTTTTAGGATCTTTAAGACTCCCACTGTCCTCTTGACATATAAGACTATCTTGCCAAATATTCAAGATATAGTGCGGATTCTTTATCAAGACAAACACTTCACACAATTGGCCTAAGTTGGTCTTTGTTTTATCCAAAACATCACAACTTACCAATTTCAAATGTACAAGAGTGGGACACTATTACTCTTACATTTGACAAGTGTTTTAAACCTTTCTTTAATATATGTCACTCAACTTACAGTCTTAGAGTATGACTCTAGGACTTGTTTTGGAACAAAGTATGACTCATCTTCTTGATTTGAACACTTCAACAATTCATAGCTCCTCTTCTTAGCTATCAGAATGCACTTAGAGGATGAACTATGATAAGGTCTCTTAATCATTAAGATGATCAAATAACATGATACTAAAGTACTCTCCCATCTTTTCAGATTTGAGAAACCTTTATCCTTCTACCTAATTTGATTCTTCTCATTCGTTCTGCCATACACTAAAAAATTTTCCAATGCTTCAGAATTATACTTAAGCCTGTAAGAATAACCATATTCACTAAACTTTAGTAAATCGTGACGAATAGTCTTATCGATCTTTCGTGGTGGACTTAATCAGTGCACAAGAATGTGCACTCGATCCCTTAGTTCGTTACTTGACTCACACATCCATGTGAACAAGTAGTTAGTCTTAATTTTTTCCAATGCTTGAAAGTTCTCATTCATCATACTATACAACTTGCATGATTCCAAGTTTCGGTCCAATTGAAACTTGGGTGATGAGAAACTTTCCTTAATTGGTAAAATTAGACACTACCACAAATGAAAGAATCAAAACCATTTTCCTATATTACTAGCAATGGAATCATACAAAAAACAATTTTTCACAAATGCCATTGTAAGGATACTTAAAATAAATAAAATCAAAAATTTCCTTTTATTTTAAAAACTTTGCGGAAAAACTTATCCTTACAATCCATATGAAAACCTTGTTGTTATCTATTCCTAAGCAATGTGTCATAACTCCTAATTAACAGCTTCAAAATTCTGATGCGATCGAAATCCATCTTCGCGATCAGAAGCAGCATATACTTCCTTTAAGATTTCTCTCTTTTCTTTGATTCTTATAACATCACCATGTGACTCAGTCATATTATGTAATAAGAATCTCCAAATAGGAGCTTAACAGAGTTAGACAATGGGCTTTACCTGAAGTAGAGTCAAACGTATTGACTTTAACATCCTTAGGTAAGTTTGGTAGCTTCGCAACCAATGCCCCTTCCTTTGGCAATATAAACATATGGACCCTTTGCTAATGGTATGCAGGACTATCACAGACTTAGCTTTTCTCTTTACCATTTGGTCAACCGAGTTGACTATGGTCAATCCCTTTCCTTGGGAAGAGAAGGCTTTTCTAGATATCCAATGTTACCATTGTCAATGTCCATGGTAGATTGGGAAGTTAATCTACTAATAAAATTTCCTTTACTAGTCCTCAAATCATTTCTGATTCAGCAACACCAAGCAAATAGATAAGATCATTAAGGGTCATTTCATACTCTGTTTCATAGTAGTCCCAAAGGAACTCACTATGTGACTTAGAAAGTGATTGAACTACGAACTTTCTCAAGACTTTGACACCCAACTCTCCCGGCTTGTCAATATGTGACTTCATCTCCAAGATGTGAGCACACATAGACCTTGCTTTCCTTTAGGGCTTGAGTAACCTTCAACTTGTGGGTAAGGGATGATAATTGGAAGAGGTGGAGGAAGTGAAGTTCCAAGAGAATTGGGAAGATCATAGATGTTTGAACTAGACATCTTTTGGGAGATATTCAAGATAGTTGATCTAAAGTCCTTAATATAACACCCAATATGAAAAATTAAGGCTAGGACCCAACACAATATCTTATAACTCGGAAGAGGGATGCCGTAATCCAAGCTATAAAATATTTGAAGGTATGTGAATGACGATTAACCAATTTCCACCAAGATAAACGAAATGTATTATTAGGTTTTAATTGGTTTTGAAACTCCTGGATTCTTTTGAGATTCATTGAACTTTTCAATGCCATGTTTCAATCTCGAGTGTGCCCTTCAGGTTTTGCGACTGGGATGCCGAGGATTACAAAACAAGGTGTGAATAACCATGCAAATATACTTGGTACCCTTAATATTTACTCATCAATCAATGTGCTGGTTAACCACACGCGCTCCACCGATACTATGATAAACATTAAGTTACCCTTTGCCCACCTTGTTAAATACGAGTTAGTGTGCCGGTTAACCACACATGCTCCATTAACTGACTTAAACAAAGTGCAAAGTGTAATTTCATGGGTTAGCACCAACTTCACATTTTCCTAAGTAAGTAAGATTGGGTATTTATAAAGGTTTAGTCACTTAGTATTTGTCATTAATACTTTTAATGAAGGGAGAATTATGGTCCTTGTCCTACATGTTCGGCTAACGACCCTCCACCAGTCAAGGAAACGGTGGGTGAGAGTGGACACCAATTAAAATGCCATTTTATAGGCAGTAACCTTATACCCCCCTTATAGACCGGCTTCGTGAATGAGGCCTACTAATGGTAAGACTGACTTGCTCTTATACATACATATATATATATATATATATATATATATATATATATATATATATATCATGGTTGTAGAAATCGCTAATCGGTGGACTAGCGATTAGGGATTAATCGGCTAGGCGGGGATTCATCGGAATATTAATCGGGAACCATTAATTATTAAGAAAATTATTCAAAAAATTATAAATCTAATATTAATCCTACAAAAAAATCGATTAATCGGCGATTAGGGCCGATTAGGTCCGATTAGGCCCGATTTTGACCTGTGTTGACCAAACCCGATTAGGTCTAATTAAGTCCGATTAGGCCCGATTAGGTCCGATTAGCGATTAATTGCCGATTAATCGGCCGATTGGACCGATTTCTGCAACACTGATATATATATATATATATATATATATATATATATATATATATATATATATATATATATATATATATATACATATATATATATATATATATATATATATATATATATATATATATTAACTTATAATATTATCAAGTATAAGGGTTGAATTTTAATTTTTAAATTCTAAGGGTTTAACTTGGAATTAAAGTATTCATAAGAGAAAACTTTTCAAATTCCAAAACTTGAGGGCAAGTTTTGAAAATATTCAAAACTAATTAATTCCATAACTTATGTGTTTAAAGTAGTTTTAAATAAAAAACTCTTCAAGTTCCATAACTTGAGGACAAGTTATGGAAGACTTTAAACTGTTAAAGAATGTAACTCTTCTTCTTTGTAACTTATGGAACTAATTAAGGTTACACGTTTTAATGATTTAATGAAGTGACTCTTGAACCTCCATAACTTGAGGACAAGTTATGGAGTCATAAAACCATTTAATGAGGACAAGACTCTTCATTTTGTAACCATTGCCAACTTTTATGAGTTTTAAGAAACATTAATGTGACTTTTCATGTAACTTGAGGTCAAGTTACACAAACACATTTTAGAATCAATTCTTAGATTAAAATGGATCAAAGACACATAATCAATCAACCTTTTCTATTAATCTAAGCAACTCATATGAACAAGATAATTAGAATCAAACTTTTTCATGTAATTAGCATAACACTTAAACTAATACAAAACATGAATCTATTGACAATTATCTTTGAAATTGGATTAGCATGAACATTACCACATCAAAAACAGGTTTATAAGTTCAAAAACAGCTTAGGGTAATGTTTGTAGTCAAATTCTAGCCAAAAAAAACTCAAAAATATGATGTCTGGCGCTCCTACCCGTCGAGTGTGTGAACCTACTCGACAAGTAGGATGATTTTCTTCATGGACTCGGTGAGTTCATCAGTGGACTCGGCGATTCCAATGCCCAGAAAGCCAGAAAATCGATTTTTTCAGCACTTTGCATCAAGTATAATTGAAAACAAGCCTAGGCTCTGATACCACTGTTGGGTTTTGAGCATTCTAACACTCCTAAGTGTACATGCAACCCTAAATACCTTGGATCTATGTTTTATCTATTATACATGCAAATATGAACATTCCAAGGTATTCATCCTAACTAGTATAATAACATTGATTCATATGAATATATCAAGTCAGAATTACATACCTCTTTGTTGTAGAATGTCTTCATGAAGCTTGTGTGCCTAGTGCCCCAAGTGTGATACCTCAAATGGCTCACACAACACCAAATACACTTGGAATAACTTGAGAGAATATACACACTTCATGTAAATCGGAAAGCCCTTTCACATATTCTCTAGTGCCGATTTTGTCAACAATAAGATGCTTATATAGTTAGTGACAATTAGGGTGAACCCTAAGTGTCATGCCTTTCCATTTCCTTGAATCCATGGGTTCAAATATACTATGGAGCATCTTATGGGTTTTAGCCCAACTTGACAATCCATGAAGCATTAGCCCACTATACAAGTATGGATGATTTACACAATCAACCCATATATTTAATTAATCTTCTTTTGATTACTTAATTAATCCTAGATTAATTCTTGATCAATACTAATTAAATAATCTTATTAATATATTAGAACTAATAATATATTAACAAACCTTGAGTGTTATTTATCTCATTATAGTCTATCCAAATGCATGATGCCATGCAACCCAAATGGACCATGCCGGGTTGGGTCAAGTCTTACCAATTATAGTTATGGACTTAGACATTAATCCAACAGTTATGCCATTTTAGATTAGTGATCATCTAATCCTCTGTTCAAGATATCAGCCGGACAAATACATGGAACAACGTCGTACTTATTGTCCAAAAGTTTGTTTCCTGATTTCCGATTTGTTTGACATAGAACTTAATCGAACACATCAATTCAGTTTCTGACCGGGCCCGACAAATAAGTCAAAACAAAATCATCGAGGGGCCCACGATATCGCTTTTAATCCTCCAAGGACAAAAAGGAATAGATAAACTTTGACTCATTTGCTTGTACTAACTAATCATCAAATTGTACACAACAACACGTTATATAACATCAAGTTACTGATGCGTTTTCGTACTATCAATGTACAACCAACTCATAGTCAACAACTCTTATCTCTTGGTTTGAAGACTTATATGATATTACCGTCTCACGATCACTCGAGATAAATTCCATGAAGTGATACAAGTGAGCGTGGGTTGAATTCAATACTCAGAACTTATGAGCACTCATGAATGTTGCAGCAACAATTGCTATGTCTAATATAATTCAGTCAAATCTACAAACCCAATTCATGACAGTCTTATTTCAATACATACTTCCAAAGTATGATCGACTATGGATAGTTTGAATAATATAATTATTCTGGAAGTTAAAACATGCAAAATGAAACAATAGTAAATGATTGACACAAGACAATACCATACTAGTAAATAAAACATCTTTTATTTAAACATCAAATGTCAATTACATTTCAACTATTACAAGTTTCGAAATCTATCTAATTACTAAAACTAATATCATCCTTTAGCCCAATACGCCTCACATGCTGTAAATGCTTAACCCTACACAGTCCCTTCATGAGGGGATCTGTTGGGTTCTCATCCGATGATACCCTCTTTGCCATGAGGAGTCCTTCTTCTATTCGATGTCTAATGAAGTGGTATTTTTTGTCGATATGCTTGGATTTTCCGTGATCCCTTGGTTCCTTAGCTAAGGCAACTACACTCTCATTATCACAGAAAATCTCCATAGGCTCCTTTATAGTTGGTACAACTCCAAGGTCTCCAATGAAGTTCTTCAGCCATATTGCCTCCTTTGCCGCCTCGCTTGCTGCTATATACTATGATTCGCAAGTTGAATCAGCTACTGTCTCCTTCTTGGAACTTTTCCAAGTAATTGCTCCTCCATTTAGGGTAAAGTCCCAGCCTGACTGAGAGCGGAAATTATCTCTATCAGTCTGAAAGCTAGCGTCACTATACCTCATTACTTTGAAGTCATCACTCCCACCAAGGGTAAGGACTGAGTCCTTAGTCCTCCACAGTTCCTTGAGAATGTTCTTCACCGCAGTCTAGTGAGCCTTGCTAGGATTCCCTTGATATCTGTTGTCTGTTGGATAAGGTTTCTAAGTCTGTAACTATATTTGGTATGTACTTGACCCGACCTGGCATGGTCCATTTAAGTTGCACTTCACCGAAACAATTTATATGGAAAATCTTTTGAGAATAGTATATTTATGATTTATTAATATATTATTAGTTATAATATATTAATATGAAATCATATTATTTAATTAGTATTGATCAAAAATTTATTTAGAATTAACTTAGTGATCAAAAGGAACTAATTGAATATGGAATCATATATATATATATATATATATATATATATAGAGAGAGAGAGAGAGAGCAAGCTAGGTTCAAATGTTTCTAGCAATTATTGTGTGCATGTATGCACCAATGAGAATTGAAGAAATAATAAATCATTAAATAAATCATTTAAGGGTATAATAGTAATATATGCATCTTTTTATATGGAAATTTTGACTAGTTCTCCTTAAAACCCGTCATTCTACATCTTAAAAACCCTAGTCCACCATTGCCGATCACGATTCTCCCTCTTTTCACATTTTTTTCCCGATTTCCACCACCGTCCTATTTGCATCGGATGATCTCCACCCAACAGCAGCCACAAGCACCGTATTGTCGTCGTTTTTCCCATTGGTAGCTTCTCTGTTTTCGATTTTGGTCAACATCTCAACGGTACAAGAGTTTAGAACCCTATTATCGAGTGTAAAGGAAGCCCTAAACATGTTTCATTTGATATTACTGATTAGGTGATACTCTTGTTGAGGCATACAGGAAAGCAATTGAATCCCATTTGTTACAGTTTGAGGTAAGAACATGAAGATTGTCGCAACGAATAACATTGGAGATAGTCGCAACAAATAACATTGGAGACAGTCACACCCAGCTAAGGTTAGATTTTGTTAAATTTTTCCTATTGTCGATTTTTTCTCATGCTGTTGACCCTCCCCTGATTTCTATCAATTGCTGCCTAATAACCGATGATGCATACATATCATGTATTCCAACTGTTCGACGAAATGCCAGTAAGAAAAAAAAAAGTTTTATTTTCTCAAAAAAAAAATAATTTAAAGAAAATGATAAATGAAAGGCTTTTTTTGTTTGCAGATACAATTGAATTCTTTAGCAGAAGAAATGCAGGCCATTATTAAGGGTCTTTAAAAGGTCAGACAAGAACTAGATGCTTCAGCAAACGATGGCCATGTCTATGAAGTTTTTCATAAAGTAAATACACAAATATTTTACTCAATTTCTTCTAATTCGATATCTTTTTATATAAAACTACAATCTGATGCGAATATTTCTTTTTGTTGCATTGTTAGACATCCAATCAGTTTATCAACATTGCTGAGTTGGAAGTGGGGTCCGTAACAAATTTGTATTATGTGGTGGTAAGAATCCAGAACAACCCTTTGAATTAAACTTTATATATATTTTGTATTATTTTATAATGTTTATATTTAATTGATATGTTCTTTTTATAAGGAGCAATAATAATAATAATAATTGTTGAATTGCATATGTTTGAAAGTATAAGAGAAGAATGATGGTTTATGGCTATGGTTGTAGTTAATTTTTTAAGAATATTCAAAACCATTCTGCAAGAATAGTTTATTATGTAAGAATATTATTGTTATATTCTGATAGAATTGTAGTTAATTATTTGTATGTTTAATGTACAGTTGTTACAAGTGTATCACTACGAATTACTTGGCAATGAATTTCAGATAGAAATGGCTTGAAGAATGGCTTGAAGATCTGATGGGAAAGGCTTGAAGAATGAATTAAAGAATGATCACACTCATTGTTTAAGAATGTTGTTATTTTTTAAGAATTATACTTGTTATTCTTTCAGAATGTTTGTTATTATTCAATGAATCACAATCATGCAATGTAATTATTTGGTATATTATTAGTTCAAGAATTGATTTTGTGTATTCTTTCAGAATGTATTTACTAGTTTATGGTTGACATTCTGTCATTCTGACAGAATAAAATCGAAAAATATATTTACTAGTTTATTGTTAACATTCTATCATTCTGACAGAATAAAATCGGATTTTTAATTTTGAATTAATTTAAAATATTCAGATTTTTAAAAATAAAGAAATTTATTATCCCTAAAAATACGAAAAATTCCCTTTTTAATATAGGTTAATTGACTAAAATGCCCTTATGCTGAAATTTGTGTGATTATATGGTACATGATATCCTATTCTACTATCATAGACCCTCAGATCATGACCCTTGATTATATTTCATCCAATGGTCTAGATCTGTGTATTCTGGCACACAATAGTTACTAGAAACAAAATAACCTAAGCCTATATATATATATATATATATATATATATATATATATATATATAATGGGCCAAGTTTATTTTAGATGGGCTAATCTTGCATGGATAGTCCATAGAGTTTTTAACCCATGGATCCTATGGAAATAAAATGTCATGGGTATTAAGGTTTACATAGATGTAACCCTAATCCTCCATACTATATAAAGAGGTCTTTGGCACATGAAATCGCACTAGAGTGTGAGTACAAAGGGTGGGCCGATTTCTACTTGGTGCATATTATTCTATCAATTCTTCCAAGGTGTTTTGATGATTTGTGATTCCACTTGAGGCATCCACATTATTGGTGCTAGGCTCTCAAGACTCCAAGCAATCAACCACAAGAAAAGGTATGTTATTCTACTAAAATTTTATATTACAAGTACCCCATAACATGCCAGTTAGGTTGAGAACCTTGGAAAATCAAATTTGCATGTATAATAGAGAAAACATAGATCCAAGGTTTCTAGGGTTGCATGTACACCATAGGAGTGTTAGAATGCTCGAAACCCTTCAGTGGTATCAGAGCCTAGGCTTGTTTTCATTATACTTGATGCAAAATGCTTGAAAAAGTCGAAAAATTGTTTATTGTTCAGTGAAATCGCCAAGTCCATGGGGGGACTCAACGAGTCCATGTGTTAATTCATCCTACTCGTCAAGTAGGTTCTTGCACTCGACGAGTAGTAGGCCCTGTGTGCAATTTTTCGAGTTTTGCTGCTGGAAATAGACTAGAATCATTACCATAAACTGTTTTGGACTTATAAAACCTGTTTTTGATATGGTAATGATTATGCTAATCCATTTTCAATAGTTACTATCAAAATTTCAAGTTTTATATGTGTTTATATGATTCTTGAAATTATTGATATGAATGTTCATACTTATGAGTTTTCATAGATCATAGGAATTATTTGCAAATTGTTTGTTAGTGTAATTCTTGATCTAAATGCCAATTGATGGAGTCCATAATTTGTCCTCAAGTTATGGATTACCAGAAGTCACTTCTTTAAAGAGTCATTAAAGAACCATTGGTTACATAAAATGAAGAGTCTTCGTTTTAATAGACCGTTAAACTCATAAGTTATGAAGTTGAAAAGTCTTGAATAGTTTCGAAACTTACCCTCAAGTCTTGGAATTTTTAGAGTCTCACACACACTTTAATTCCAAACCCTAGAGTTTTAAAAAAGTTAAAATTCAACCCTTATACTTTATAGTGTTATAAGTTTATATATATATATATATATATATATATATATATATATATATATATATATATATATATATATATATATATATATATATATATATATAGAGAGAGAGAGAGAGAGAGAGAGATCAAGTCAGTCTTACCGTTAGTAGGCCTCATTTATGAAGTCGATCTATAAGGGGGTATAAGGTTGTTGCCTATAAAATGGAAGCTTAATGGGTGTCCACTCTCACCCACCGCTTCCTTGACTGGTGGAGGGTCGTTATATGAACGGGTAGGGCAAGGACTATAATTGTCATTAAAAGTATAATGATAAATATAAAGTAACTAAACCTTTTATAAATTCTCAATCTTAGTTACTTTAGGAAAATTTGAAATTGGTGCTAACCCATGAAATTATACTTTGTACCTTACCAAGTCGTTGTTGGATCGTGTGTGGGTAACCAACACACTAACATGGACTAGTAAGAGTAGCAAAGGGTGACTTAATCTTTATCATAGATCGGTGGAGCGCGTGTGGATAACCAGCACATTGATTAGGTGATAAAGATTAAGGGTACCAAGTTAATTTGCATGGTTATTCACACCTTGTTTGTGATCCTCGGCATCCCAGTCACAAACCTGAGAGGGCACAATCGAGATTTAAACATTCCATTGAAAAGTTTAATGAATCTCAAAAGATCTAGGAGTTTTAATCTAGTTAAAACCTAATAATTTATTTCGTTTTTCATGGTGGAAATTGGTGAATCGTCATTTGCTTACCTTCAAATATTTTATAGTTTGGATTACGGCATCCCTCTTCCAAGTTATAAAGTATTGTGTTGGGTCCTAGTCTTAATATTACATTTGGGTGTCTTATTAAGGATTCTATATCTAATATAAACTTGTCTTTCTTCTTTTTAGATGTCTTCCAATAATGTTGCTTCTGGCTCAAACCCTACCGGCTCCTTCTCTCTCATGAACCTTTGTGGGAGAGTCATCTTTGATGGTTCAAACTTTAATGATTCGATCAGGAACATCAGGATGGTTGCCCGTTACGAGGACAAGGAATATGTCCTCGACAAGGAGCTGAAAGAAATTGATGAGTCTACTGCTACTCCAAAAAAGATCGCCGACTTTAGGGCACATGAGAGAGATGACATCAAGGTGGCATGTATCATGTTGGCCACAATGACAGCTAAACTCCGGAAGTCCTATGAGGACTTTTACCCTTTTAAGATGAACATGGACCTGATGGACCGCTACCATCAGAGTGCTCGCCAAGAGAGGTAGGAAATCATCTCTTCCATGATAACAACCTGAATGAAGGATGGTGAATCCATCACGGGCCACATGCAGAAAATGCAATGGTTTGTGGACCGTTTGCTAAAGTTGAATGTGAACTTCCGTGAGGAGTTGGCTATTGATGTCATACTGAACTCCTTACCGACTTGTTATGATCAATTCCAAATGACCTATCACATGATCAAGGAGGAGGTCACACTCAGCAAACTTCAAGGACTTTTGAAGACTATCGAAAATAGTCTTAAAGGTAAATCAGTTGTTACTACTCCTACTCCTGACACCGCCCCTGTTTTGGCAATCGGGCAAAGTAGAGGGAAAAAGAGGAAGACCCCTTCGAAGGGTACCAAGGGAAAGTCTCTTGATGGCTCCTCTTCAAGTGGAACCAAAGGTGGTTCTGTCACTCCTTCTTCCAACCTAAAGGAAACTAAATGTGTCTATTGTCATGATAAGGGGCATTAGAAACGAAAATGCCCCAAGTACCTGCAAGATGTTAAGGATGGGAAGGTCAAACCTACCTATGAAGGTATTTACACTATATTGTCTAATAACTCATTGATTACTAATTTTTGCATCCTTGATACAGGTTGTGGTATTCATATATGTTCTGATTTGCAGGGCCTAGAAGAAGTGACGATGTGGAGCATGGAAAGATAAACTTGATCATGGGGAATAGGAAAGCTTCACCTGTCACCAAGATTGGAGTTTATTCTTTGTTGCTAAGTAGTGGGTTAATGTTAGATTTGAATAAGTGTTGTTACTCATCAGAAATGGCGAGAAATATTATTTCTTTTCACGGTTTGTACAAACAAGGATTTACTTTTTCATTTGATAATGACTGTGGTGGTATTAATGCTTTTTATAATAATGTTCTTTATTTTAAAGCATTACCTTGTGATGGTGTATATGAAACTGTGTCGGTTGTAGAAAACTTTGGAAATAATGTGTTGTATACCAATTATTCCACTAGTTTGGATAAGGCATCCTTGTGGCATTGGAGTCTTGGACATGTCAACAAGAAGTGCATAGGCCAACTCCAAAAGGCTGGAGTCTTGGAGTCATTTGACTTAAAGTCGGATGATAGTTGCGAGTCTCGTTTGCTTGGAAAAATGATAAAGTCACCCTTCACTAGTTCTTGTGCTAGGGTGAAGGTTTGTTGTACCTCATACACAGAGATGTGTGTGGACCCTTCAGAGCCGCCACAAGGGATGCTAATCCCTTCTGTGACTTTTACTGATGATTACATTAGATATGGCTATGTCTACTTAATCAAGCATAAGTCAGAAACCTTTGAAAACTTCAAAGAGTTTAAACAGTAAGTGGAGAATCAGTCGGGCAGGAACATTAAGATGCTCCGATCCGATCGAGGAGGAGAGTATCTTAGTACATAGTTCCTTGACTATCTTAAGGAATGTGGAATTGTTTCACAATTGACACCTCCCAGAACACCACAGCTTAATGGTGTGGCTAAGAGGTGCATTCGAACCTTGTTAGACATGGTTCGTTCCATGATGAGTTGATCTTCATTACCAATGTCATTCTGAGGGTATGCCTTAGAGAATGTCGCCTATATCCTTAATCTAGTCCCTATCAAGAAGGTTGCTAAAACACCTCACGTGATGTGGAGTGGGAAAGTTCCCAATTTAGACCACATCAAGATTTGGGGTTGCGAGGCTTTCGTGAGACGTGGGACTCAGGACAAGCTCGAACCTCATGTGTTTTCATCGGCTACCCATAGAAATTCTTTGGTTACCTCTTCTACAGACCCAATGAGAATGTGGTCTTTATGGCAAGGAGAGGGGTCTTTCACGGGAGAGAATTTATAAGCCAAGGAAACAGTAGGAGGCAAATTGACCTTGAAGAGCTTCAAGAGTCAAGTGGTGAAGGAACCTCAAACCTGAAGGATTTTGAGCATTCTCACACTCCTAAGGTGTACATGCAACCCTAGAAACCTTGGATCTATGTTTTACTAAGATACATGCAAATTTGATTTTCCAAGGTTCTTAACCTAACTCGCATGACATGGGGAACTTTGAAACATAAAAGCTAGTAGAAGAACATACCTTTCTTGTTGCTTGGATTCCTAGAGAACCTTGTAAGCCTAGCACCTCAAGTGTGATGCCTCAAATGTTTCACACAATACCACAACTCTTGGAATAATTTTGAGAGAAGTACACTATCACTCAAAATCGGCTAGCCCTCTTGTTCTACACATAGTAGTAGTGCTAATTTTGCTAACCATGGGGTCCTTTTATAGTTGTGCCACAAATAGGGTTACAACATGTAAACCCTAATTGACATGGCTTTCCATATTCCACGAT
Source organism: Lactuca sativa (assembly GCF_002870075.4). Lineage (NCBI taxonomy): Eukaryota > Viridiplantae > Streptophyta > Magnoliopsida > Asterales > Asteraceae > Lactuca > Lactuca sativa. The sequence continues at coordinate 148,364,029 of NC_056631.2, forward strand.
CCATGGGTTTATAACCTCCATGGATTATCCATGGAGCACCTTATGGGTTTTAGCCCAATTCAATAAACCATGGATCATTAGCCCACTATAAAAGAATGGATGATTTACACAATCAACCCAATATATTTAATTAGTCTCCTTTTTATCACCAAATTAATTCTAAATTAATTCTTGATCAATAATAATTAAATACTAGTATTAATATATTAGAACTTATAATATATTAATAAACCATAAGTGTCCTTTCTCTCATTTAGTCAATCCAAGTGTTGCAATGCCATGCAACCCAAAATGGACCATGCTAACAGGTCAAGTACATTCCATAAATAGTTATGAACTTAGACACCTAATCCAATAGTCTCCCAACTGGACAAGTCTAACAACTATAACTGCAAGAATGACTTCAGGAACCCATCGACAAGCGTAGCTCTATCAAGGTCTCGCAGAACTAAGATGATGATGATACGCCATTTAAGATAAGTGATCATATAATCCTCTATTCTAGATATCAGTCAGACAAATACATGGAACAATGTCTTAATTATTGTCCAGCCATTTGTTTCCCGATTTCCGATTTGTTTGACATAGAACTTAATCGAACACATCAATTTAGTTCTGGCCGGGCCCGGTACATAGGTCAACACAAAATCATCGAGGGGCCCAGATATCGCTTCTAATCCAAGAAGGAACAGATAAACTTCGACTCATATGCTTGTTATACTACTTGTTGAATCATACACAAAGGCACATTTTATAACATCGAGTTACCAATGCGTTTTCGTACAATCAATGTATAACCAACTCATAGTCAACAACTCATATCTCTAGGTTTGAAGACTTATATGATATTACCATCTCACAATCACTCGAGATAAATACCATGAAGTGATACAAGTGAGCGTGGGTTGAATCCAATACTCAGAACTTATGAGGATTCATGAGTGTTGTAGCAACTCTTGCTATGTCCAACACCTTAGACATCTACAAGCCAACTTCATGACAGTCTTGATTCATACCTACTTCCAACATCTGACTGACTGTGGATGGTTTGAATAACTTAGTCATTCGAGAAGAACGACCTAGTTATTCTGGAAATCAAAACATGCAAAGTGAAACACAAGAACAATCGAATCCAATATGGTCTCAGGACTTATGAATATAAATAGAACACCTTTTATTTATCACCATATTTATTACACATTATTCATTGTATAATGTTTCAACTAATCAACTTTATACTTGAATCAAAACAATAGTCATGCCATGCTCTAAGCATGCACACTATGTTTATCCAAAAAATAGTCATGCCATACACCAAGTATGCACACTATGTTTGTCCAAACATTTGTTATGCCATACACCAAGTATGCACACTAATTTTGTCTATGATCTTTACTTTGTGAAATAGATCGACTGAACAAATTCCAATGATTCTCATTTCACAATCCCAAATCCTTATAATAAATGTAAGAGTTCCAAATTCCTATCATTTACCGAAATCTGTTAGATTTTAAATTTATATCCACTGATCCTCTTGTAATGATTATGCACAAAGTCACAAAGACTTGTCAACAGTGATTACAGAGTATTCTAATAGAGAGAAACTCTATGGAAATGAAGTCTCATATTCAAAGTACATTGCTTTGAACATCCTTCTTGCATTAAGTTTTCTAATCTTACACAGATTGAATAACTTCCACCTGTGGAGACATTTCCATATTCCCATTTTGACTATCACTTCTGAACAAGAGTTACCTCCATTCAGAATATATCAATATGGTCCTTCCAAAATTAACACTATACTTCCAACTGTCCCAGAGCAACCAATCTTTGGTAAACCTTAGATTTTCCTCGACAATTGCTTAATCATTTTAGTCATATCCAATTCTAGAGCTTTTCCCCTCTTAGTGCCCCCGGGCATTTGGAAAAATTTAGAAACAATAAATATTATAGCACATGTAATCGATCCTATACCCAAAGTATATTAGACACGATTCATGATGTCTCACATAAAGACATGATCCTTGATCATTCTTTTGCTACAATATTTTTTAATTTGCCATGTTTTCATAATTCGACTATGAAGAGGGATGTTGTAATCATAATCGAATTTTGAGAACGCAATATATATATATAGAATTTCCTTAAGTTGATCCATTCCAACATAAAATTCATATATATATATATATATATATATATATATATATATATATATATATATATATATATATATATATATATATATATATATATATATATCCTTAACTAAAGATGATTAAAATCTCAATCTAATCTTTTTCAAATTTAAATGAAGTATAATTTCTATCCCTTAATTATAGCAAAACAACTTTTCTGAATTGAAACTTTTGTTTTCTATAATTAATATTGCTAACTTGCAACACTTATCATAATTATCATGTTCCCACTAACATGATGATTATTAGCATAACACTTATGCTCCTACTAGCCTTGACATGTATCCAGAAATCAGCTGGACTTCTAGAAATCAATACTTTATTGACTTTCTTACCAAAGTTTGGATTTCTGATACAAGATGCTTTGATAAAACTTTATCAAAATCATACACATATCCTTAGATAGCACACATGTGTGTCTAAACAATTTTGAAACTATGAAAAGGGATGTCATAATCATAGTCTCAATTGTTTAGACCTTTGCCATTCCTCACAAATCCATGTTAGTGTGTTGGTTAACCACACACGCTTCACTAACGACTTTGAGAATGCAAATATCACAATTGCTATCTACTTAAAACGAAATAGTGAAAGCGTTTCCTCACCATCATTTTCATGAATCGGAGAGAAACCTTATGAGACTTAGATTTTATGGTTTATGTGTTCCTATCTATGTTAATTTGTCAAAACCATAATAACAAGACAAGGTTAGTGACAAATCCAAACTCTTATGGACCGAACTTTTGCATTCTTAACTTCTAGCCACCTGGCAGCACAAGGGACTGCCATTGCTTCTAAGTTGTTATGCAACCAATTGAGAACTCTCAAAACTCATATTCCAAGCCAACTTTAATTGGAATGGGAACAAAAATTGGAATATGTCACACGATAGGTTATAAACCTCAAGTCATGCGCTATTGATAAACTACAAGTTTTATTCTTGATCAGTTCTTGAAACTCTTTCAGGATCTTTTAGACTCCCACCGTCCTCTTGACATATAAGACTCTCTTTCCAAGAACCATTCCTTGACAAACAAATATTCAAGAGATACTGTGGATTCTTATCAAGACAAACACTTCACACAATTGGCCTAAGTTGGTCTTTGTTTTATCCAAAACGTCACAATTTACCAATTTAAAATGTACAAGAGTAGAACACATTTTACTCTTATATTTGACAAGTGTTAAAAACCTTCTTTAAGATGTGTCACTAAAGTTACAATCTTTGAGTATGACTCTAAGAATTGTTTTGGAACGAAGTATGACTCATCTTCTTGATTTAACCATTTCAACAATTCATGATTCCTCTTCTTAGCCATAGGAATGAGCTAAGATGTCTTTAGAGGACCAATTGTGATAAGGTTTCTTAATCATTAAGATGATCACAAAACATGATACTAAAGTACTCTCCCATCTTTTCAAATTTGAGAAACTTTTATCTTTCTGCTAAATTTGATTTTTCTCATTCGTTCTGGATTACATCGAAACTTTTTCCAATGCTTCAGAATTATACTTAAACTTGTATGTATAACCATATTTACTAAACTTTGGTAAATCATGACGAATAGTCTTATCGATCTTTTGTGGTGGACTTGACCAGTACACAAGAATGTGTACTCGGTCCCTTAGTCCTTCACTTGACTCACATCTACATGTAAACAAGGAATTAGTTTTAATTTTCTAAAGATGAAAATTCTCATTCATCATACTACTTGCATGACTCCAAGTTTCTGTCCAATTGAAAACCTGGGTGATAAGAATATTTCCTTATTTGGTAAATTTAGACACTACCACAAATGAAAGAATCAAATTCATATTTCCATTATTGCTAGAAACATACAAACATCAATTTTCCATAAATGTCATTGCAAGGAGATATATAATAAAACAAAATTTTATTTATATATTAAAATGGGGAAAAAAGATTTCCTTACAATGCAACTTTAAATGAAAACTATGCTATTACATATTTCCTAGCAATCTATCATAACTCCTAAGTAGTAGCTCGAGAATCTGATCTTCGAACCATGCGATTGAAATCCATCTTCGCGATCAGATTCAGCATACCCTTCCTTTAAGTTTCCTTCCCTTTGCTTGATCCTGCCAAACATCAAAATGTAACCGAGTCACATTTTGTATTAAGAATCATCAATTAGGAACTTAACAGAGTTAGATAGTGCACTTACGTAAAGCAGAGTCAAACTTTTTGAATCTTCCTTCTCTTAGATCTTTCAGGTGGCCAGGGGAGCTTTGCAACCAATGCCCCTTCCTTTGGCAATAGAAACATATGGACTCTTTGGTAATGGTACATGGTACTATCTCAGACTTAGCATTTCTCTTTACCATTAGGTCAACCGAGTTGACTACGGCCGATCCCTTTCCATTGGGAAGAGAAATCTTTTCTAGATATTCAATGTTACCATTGTCAATGTCCATGGAAGTTTGGGAAGTTGATCTTCCATTCAAATTTGCTTTACAGGTGCTCCGAATCATTGCTGATTCAGCAGCATCAAGCAAATAGGTAAGATCATCAAGGGTCATGTCGTAGTTTGTTACATAGTAGTCCTTAAAGGACACACTATGTAACTTAGAAAGTGATTAAATAACCTAGTCAACAACCAACTTCCTCAAGACTTTGACACCCAACTCTCCCGGCTTGTCAATATGTGACTTTATCTCCAAGATGTGAGCACACATAGACTTTGCTTGCCAATAGGGCTTGAGTGACCTTTAACTTTTCAAGAACTTGTATGTTAGGGAGAATAATTGGAGGAGGTAGAAGAAGAGAAGAGTGATTTCCATGATCCAACCATGGGACATTATCTTCATTAAGAAAGCTTGTTTCAAGAGATTTAGGAATATCGTGGTTGTCTGAACCAGACATCACAATGGGAGAAATTCAAGTTAGTTGATTTAAGTCCTTAATAGAACACCCAATATGAAATATTAAGGCTAGGACCCAACACAATATTTTATAACTTGGGCCGGCTTCGCTTCCAGTTCCCCTTTTCCTGACAGTAGAAGCATTGTGCATCCTTCAGGTTGGAAGAGAGCGTGGCAGAACCACCTTTGGTTCCACTCGAAGAGGTGCCATCAATAGACTTTCCCTAGGTACCCTTTGAAGGGTACTTACTCTTTTTCCCTTTCCCTTGCCCGATTGCCAAAACAGGGGCAATGGTAGGAGTGGTAACAACATTCTTACCTTTAAGAATACTTTCAGCAGTCCTCAAAAGTCCTTGAAGTTTTCTAAGTGTGACTTCCTCCTTGTTCATATGATAGGTCATGCGGAACTGATCATAACAGGAGGGTAAGGAGTGTAGAATAATATATATTTCTAACTCCTCATCAAAGTTCACATTTAACTTTAGCAAACGGTCCACAAATCTTTGCATTTTCTGCAGGTGGCTCGTGATAGACTCTCCATCCTTCATTTTTGTTGTTATCATGGAGGTGACGATTTCATACCTTTCCTGACGAGCACTTTGATGGTATTTTTCCATCTGGTCCAGGTGCATCTCATAAGGGTAGAAATCTTCATAGGATATCTAGAGTTCTGCTGTCATGGTAGCCAACATGATAGAAGACACCTTAGCGGCATCCTTCTCATGGCTAGTGTACTCATAATCTCCTTGGGAGTAGCAAAAGACTCATCAATGACCTTAAGCTCTTTGTCGAGGACATATTCCTTGTCCTCATAACGAGTGACCCTCCTTATGTTCCTAATCCAATAATTGAAATTAGTTTCATCAAAGATGACTCTCCCACAAAGGTTCATGAGAAAGAAGGAACCAGTAGGGTTTGAGCCAGAAGCAGCATGGTTGGAAGACATCTAAAAATGAAGAAAGACAAGTTTAGATTAGATATAGAATCCTTAATAAGACACCCAAATGAAATATTAAGGCTAGGACCCAACACAATATTTTATAACTTGGAAGAGGGATGCCGTAATCCAAGCTACAAAATATTTGAAGGTAAGTAAATGACGATTTACTAATTTCCACCATGAAAAACGAAATAGATTATTAGGTTTTAATTGGATTGAAACTCCTAGATATTTTGACATTCATTGAACAATTCAATGGCATGTTTAAATCTTGATTATGACCTTCAAGTTTATGACTGCGATACCGAGGATTACAAAAAAAGTGTGAATAACCATGCTAATTAAATTGGTACTCTTAATTTTATCACCTAATCGATGTGCTGGTTAACCACACACGCTCCACCGATCTATGATAAACCTTAAGCCACCCTTGTTAAGTCCAAGTTAGTGTGTTGGTTAACCACACACACTCCACTAACGACTTTAGCAAGGTGCAAAGTGTAATTTCATGGGTTAGCATCAATTTCATATTTTTCTAATGTAACTAAGATTTGGAATTTAATAAAAGTTTTAGTTACTTAAGGTCAAGTTATGGACTCCATTAAAATGAATTTAGATCAACAATTAAACTAACAAGCATGTCAAATAATTTCTATGATCTAACAAAACTCATAAGCATGCAAAATTCATATCAACAATTTTCAAGAATCATCTGAACTTAATATAAAACTTGAAACTTTGACAATTATCATTGAAATTGGATACGCACAATCATTACCATATCAAAAACATGTTTCACAATCTAAAAATAGTTTAGGGTAATGATCCTAGTCCAATTCCAGCAATAAAACTCCAAATTCTACACTCAGGGCCTCCGACTCGTCGAGTGCAAGAACCAACTCGATGAGTTGGATGAATTTTCACATGGACTCGTCGAGTCCCCGCATTGGACTCGGCGAGTTCACTGAATAGTGAGTAGAAAATTGATTTTTTTAGCAATATGCATCAAGTATAATTGAAAACAAGCACAGGCTCTGATACCACTGATGGGTTTTGAGCATTCTAACACTCCTATTATGTACATGCAACCCTAGAAACCTTGGATCTATGTTTTCTCTATTATACATGCAACCTTTCATTTTTCCAAGGTTTCATCCTAACTAGCATATGATTAGGGTATATGTAATATAAAACCTATTAGAATGACATACCTTTCTTGTAGCTTGGATTCCTTAAGACTTTGTGAGCCTAGCACCCTAAATGTGATGCCCCAAATGCTTCATACAACACTACCAACAATTGGAATAACTTGAGAGAAGATTACTATGCACCAAAATCGGGTAGCCCTCATTAGTATCTCTTAAGTGCCGATTTTACAAGTATGAGGCTTCTTTATATAGTGTGTTCATTAGGGTTACACCATGTAACTCATGCCTTTCCACATTCCTCATGATCCATGGGTTTTAAACTCCATGGAGTATCCATGGGTAACCATATAGGTTTATCCCATCTTGAGGAACTATGGATCATAAGTCCATTATATAAGAATGAATGATTTACCAAATCAATCCCCATTTACTTAATTAGTCTCTTTTGATCACAAAATTAATTCCAAACTAATTCTTGATCAATACTAATTCAATAATTCATATTAATATATTAGAAATTATAATATATTAATAAACCATACATATCCTCTTCTCACAAAAGTCTATCCAAATTGTTACGATGCCATGAAACCCAAATGGAACATACCAAATCAGGTCAAGTACATACCAAATATAGTTATGGACTTAGACACCTTATCCAACAGTTATCGCCTACGCCTCAAGGCAGATGATCCCTCACGAGGCGAACTACCCGACGCACGTTCTGGAGTTGGGGGCGGTTGTTTTCATCCTCAAGATTTGGTGACACTACCTCTATGGGGTCCGTTGTACCATTTACATGGAGCACAAGAGATTGAGGTACCTCATGGATCAGCCAAATCTGAACATGAGGCAGCGTCGGTGGTTAGATGTGGCGAAGGATTACAACTGTGAGATCCTCTACCACCCGGGGAATGCCAATGTAATGGCAGATGCACTTAGCCACAAGGCATTCGCAGCCTCGATCAGAGACATCTGTCTGAGGATGACAGTGGTGACTCCTCTACTGGAGAAGATTCGGGAGGCCCAGTAGGAGGCTCTGAAGGAGCAACACCAGAAGAGGGAGCATATAGTCAGCCAAATTTCCTCCTTCGACTATGATAGCCGCAGGTGTTAACACTTCACCGCGGAGTGTGGGTTCCATATGCAGGCGAAGTGTGCCGGATTCTGATAGAGGAGGCACACAAGTCCAGTTTTTCCGTTCATCCCGGGGTGACGAAGATGTACAGAGATCTTCGTCCCGATTACTAGTGGCCCTGCATGAAGTGGGATGTAGCCTGGTACGTTAAGAGATGCTTGACCTGCAGGAGGGTCAAGGCAGAGCACCAAAGGCCTCACAACAAGACGCAGCCGTTGGATATCCCTGTGTGGAAGTGGGAGGACATTACTATAGATTTTATCACGAAACTTCCCAGGACCGCACGGGGAGTGGATTCGATTTGGGTCATCTTGGATCGGTTGACCAAGAGTGCCCACTTCATTCCGATCTAGGAGAGAATTTCTACTGAGAAGTTAGCCGACATCTACATCCGAGAGGTTGTAGCCCAACACGGAGTGCCAGTTTCCGTGATTTCTGACCGGGATGTACGGTTCACTTCCAGATTCTCGAAGAAATTTCATGACGATTTGGGTACTCGTCTGCACTTTAGCATTGCTTTTCACCCCGAGACAGATGGTTAGAGCGAGCGAACCACCCAAACCTAGGAGGACATGTTGCCGGCGTGCATATTAGACTTTGGTGGTAGCTGGGATACCTACCTTCCCTTGGTAGAGTTCTCCTACAATAATAGTTACCACGCCAGCGTCGACCTTCCTCCCTACAAGATGTTATATGGGAGGAAGTGCAAAACACCGATATACTGGGGTGATGTTGGGCAGAGGGTCATGAGGACTACAAAAGTGGTACTCAAGACGACAGAGAGGATCCAACAGGTCCGTAGTAGACTCCAGACGGCCCAGAGTCGGCAGAAGAGCTACGCTGACAGACGACAATCAGACCTGGAGTTTCAGGTAGGAGATATGGTCCTCCAGAAGGTGTCACCTTGGAAAGGTGTCATTCGGATCAGGAAGCGGGGCAAGTTGGGCCATAGATACATTGGTCCTTTCAGGGTTACAGCCCGGCTGGGCAAGGTGGCGTATAGGTTGGACCTACCAGTCGAGCTTAGTTAGATCCACAAAACATTCCATGTCTCCAGGATATGGAAGTTCTTGGTAGATGACTCTCTGGTGGTGCTTCTAGGGGATATTCAGGTGGACGGCAGTCTAAAATACATCGAGCGGACGGTAGCCATCCTCGACAGGAAGACGAAGAATCTGAGGAACAAGAGGGTCGACTTAGTGAAGGTGCAATGACAACACCGCAAGGGCTCGGAATGGACTTAGGAGCTAAAGGACAAGATGAGGGAGCACTACCCAGACCTTTTCCTAGATGCAACAGACTTCGAGGACGAAGTCTAAAATAAGTAGGGGAGATTTGTAACACCCGGATTTCGGTATGTATTTCAAAACAAATTAATCATTTTTGAAAAGGGACTCGACGAGTTGGAGGCCCCAAACTCGACGAGTAGGAATGGAATTTGGACGCAAGACTTGAACTCTACTCGACGAGTTAAGAGCCTCAACTCGAAGAGTAGGACTGCTAGAGTGAAACCCTAATTTTTAGGGTTTGCGCCCTATTTAAGCACCTTAATCTCCAAAGGGTGGCCTCATTTGCAGCCTCCATCACCCCAAACCCTGTCCACGAAACCCTAATCCACTTTTGAGTGTTTTGAGCCATTGTTGTGTGTTCTTGGTGATTTTGAAGCTTCAAAAGGAAGGAAAATCTTGAAGATTCAAGAGGAAGCCAGTAAATCTGGAAGTTGAGCTGCTTTTCTGACTCACTTGAGGTAGAAAGTGGATACCTTGTCTTTCCATTGCTTGGATCTTCATTTAGGGTTGTATTTTGTTGCTTTTGGGCCATATTGAAGTCATTTTCGGGATTTGAGTGCCTCATGGGGTTTTGACTTCAGATCTAGGCACTCATGAGCTTATGAGGCTTAAAGTTCCCAGCTTTATCAAGCCTTGGCCTCTCCCCATGCCCTAGATCTCTTATATAGCTTAGTTTTGGTGTTTCTAGCTTAATGACACCATGCATGGACGTAAAATTAGCAACTTTACGTGGTAAATTAGTCCCAAGGGACCAACTCTATTGTTTGGAAGCATTAAATCCAACTGGAAATGACTGAAAGGGTTTAGACTATGGGGGACTGAACGAGTTGTTGATGCAACTTAGCGAGTTGGGTCATGATTCTTCAACCTTTTCAGTTACTGGGCAAACTCGTCGAGTCTAGGAGATGACTCATTGAGTTGGACATAGTTTTTGGGTTTGAAGATTGAAGAACTCGAGGAGTTCAAGGAGGAACTCGGCGAGTTGTAAGCGAAATGTCTCGACTTTATATGAGGAGGAAATCGACGAGTTTATGAAAGAACTCGAGGAGTAGGATTGAGATTCCATGGTTTTATGGATCATGGAACTTGACGAGTTGATGGACCAACTCTGCGAGTTGAGTCTACCAGGATGTTGATTTGACCAGGATGTTGACTTTGACTTTGTCCATTGACCAGAGTTGACCCTTAAAGGGGTTATGAGTATTAAAGGGTAATTAAAGGAGATTATCATGTATAGGAGTTTGAGAGGAGTTGACCCCAGAGATGAGAACAGTTCAACTAATACACGACACTCGATGTAAGTTACCTTCCAGTAGGAGTGGGTTGAAGGTACCATTGTCATCCCACTAGTATTGATTATAGTTAACATGATTGTCTTTGTGATAAATTTATGGTATGCCACTATTTGTTATGCTTTATGTAATATTATGCTATGTTAGTATGTAATAGTGGTAGGGGTGAAATAGTCCCCGATTACCGGTTGAAAAAGACCGAATGGGGGGGGGGCAACACCCATATATGCTAGGTTGTATATGATTTATATGTTTATGGTAGGGTATTATGTGGTAGTGGTAGGGGTGAAATAGTCCCCTGTTACCGGTTGAAAGAGACCGAAGGGGAGGCCAGCACCTATATATGTTAGGCACTACCAGTTGAAAGAGACAGAAGGGGAGGCCAGCACCTACATATGCCAGGCAATTACCAGTTGAAGGAGACCGAAGGGGAGGCCAACACCCAGATATGCTAGGCGTTATGTGATTATATGGTATGTGGTATGATGGGGGAACTCACTAAGCTTTGTGCTTACGGTTTCCAGTTTTTGTTTCAGGTCCTTCTTCTTCAAAGGGAAAGGAGTCGGCATGATAGCAGCGCATCACACCTGGATTTCCGTACTATAATGTTCTTGGGATTTGTACTCTACATTATTATGACTTGTTTTCATACATGTGACATATGGGTATTTATGACATAAGATAATTTAATGATGTTTTCAATAATCTGTATTATGATTATTTAAAATAAGTGGGGGAGATTTGTAATGCTCAGATTCTGATATGTATTTTAAAACAAATTATTCATTTTTGCAAAGGGACTCAACGAGTTGGAGCCCCCAAACTTGTCGAGTAGGAATGGAATTAGGATGCGGTACTTGAAGTCTACTCGACTAGTTGAGAGCCTCAACTCGACGAGTAGGGCTGCTAGAGTGAAACCCTAATTTTCAGGGTTTGCACCCTATTTAAGCACCTTAATCTCCAAAGGTTGGCCTTATTTGCAGCCTCCATCACCCCAAACCCTAACCACAAAACCCTAATCCAACTTTGAGTGTTTTGAGCCATTGTTGTGTGTTCTTGGTGATTTTGAAGCTTCAAAAGGAAGGAGAATCTTGAAGATTCAAGAGGAAGCCAGTAAATCTGGAAGTTGAGCTGCTTTTCTGACTCACTTGAGGTAGAAAGTGGATACCTTGTCTTTCCATTGCTTGGATCTTCATTTAGGGTTGTATTTTGTTGCTTTTGGGCCATATTGAAGTCATTTTCGGGATTTGAGTGCCTCATGGGGTTTTGACTTCAGATCTAGGCACTCATGAGCTTATGAGGCTTAAAGTTCCCAGCTTTATCAAGCCTTGGCCTCTCCCCATGCCCTAGATCTCTTATATAGCTTAGTTTTGGTGTTTCTAGCTTCATGACACCATGCATGGACGTAAAATTAGCAACTTTATGTGGTAAATTAGTCCTAAGGGACCAGATCTATTGTTTTGAATCATTGAATCCAACTGGAAATGACTGAAAGGGACTATGGGGGACTGAACGAGTTGTTCATGCAACTCAGCGAGTTGGGTCGTGGTTCCCCAACCTTTTCTATTACTGATCATACTCGTCTAGTCTAGGAGATGACTAAGCGAGTTGGACATAGTTTTGGGTTTGAAGATTAAAGAACTCGATGAGTTCACGGAGGAACTCAGCGAGTTGTGAGCAAAATGTCTCGACTCTATATGAGGAAGAACTCGACGAGTTGATGGACCAACTCGGCGAGTTGAGTCAACCAGGATGATGAATTTGACCAGGATGTTGACTTTGACTTTGACCATTGACCAAAATTGACCCTTAAAGGGGTTATGAGTACGAAAGTGTAATTAAAGGAGATTATATGTAGGAGTTTGAGAGGAGTTGACCCCAGAGCCAAGGACAGTTCAGCTGCTACACGACACTCAAGGTGAGTTACCTTCTAGGAGGAATGGGTAGAAGGCACAAATGTCAGCCCACTAGTATTGATTAGAGTTAACATGATTGTCTTTATGATAAATGTATGGTATGCCACTATCTGTTATGCTTTATGTGCTAGTATGCTATGTTATTATATGATAGTGGTATGGGTGAAATAGTTCCCGATTACCAGTTGAAAGAGACCGAAAGGGAGGCTAGCACCCAGATATGCTAAGCTGTATATGATTTATATGTTTATGCTAGGGTATTATGTGGTAGTGGTAGGAGGTGAAATAGTCCCTTGTTACCGGTTGAAAGAGACCGAAGGGGATGCCAACATCCAGATATGTTAGGCAGCTACCGGTTGAAAGAGACCGAAGGGGAGGCAAGCACCCAAATATGATAGGCAGTTATCGGTTGAAAGAGACCGAAGGGGAGGCCAGCACCCAGATATGCTAGGCGTTATGTGATATACGGTATGTAGTATGATGGGGGAACTCATTAAGTTTTGTGCTTACGGTTTCCAGTTTTTGTTTCACGTCCTTCTTCTTCGAAGGGAAAGGAGTCGGCACGATAGCAGCGCATCACACCAGGATTTCCGCACTATGATGTTCTTGGGATTTGTACTCTAACATTATTATGACTTTCTTTTGAGATATGTGACATATGGGTTTTTATGACATAAGATTATTTAATGATGTTTTCAATAATTTGTTTTATGATTAACTAAATTAAAATGAAATTTTTGGACCGTATTTTTAGGATGTTACATGTTGGTATCAGAGCCTTGGTTAGAGGGATTCAGATACACCTTCGGGGGTGTGTGGACTTAAATCAAGGGTTTGAAAGATTTTTACAATAAAATAATTTTTCTAAAATTTTAAATAAAGAGTTTTGAGAAATAACAAGGTGTGTGATGCGTGCAATCGGTCGTGCTTAAGTAAGTTATCCCCAAGATACCCATATAAGTTTGCTATGATGTCTAATATGAGTATGAGAACTGCGTGCTAGATTAGGGCTAAAGATCTAGGAAGGATGCCTTATATGCCTACTGTATGTGTATGAGAACTGAATGCTAGATTAGAGCTAAGGATCTAGGAAGATTCCTTATGTGCCTGCTTTATGTGCTTATTGAGCTGCATGATAATACTGATTAGATAATGATATGATAGCCTGATTAGGATATTCTTGGTTTCAGTTACTCAATGACCGAATGTTGCTTGCTTTGTGCTTATAGGAGTTCTAATTATCTTTAACTAACTAGTAAACGAATACGTTAAGTTACATATTACGATGACTAACCTATTTCAGAAGGTTAGGTTTAGCCATATTTCGCAGCTCTGGTTTGAGTCTAACCGTTGTACGGAGAGACCACTCATTCGAAGAATTATCTGTTCTTAGTGATATGTAATGGTATTCACGAGCTAGTTAGGGAGATGTAGCATGGACTTCGTATGCAGCTAATGGCGGAGAGTGGTTTGGAGGTTACCCGGGGTAAGCCTAGGATGAGATTAGTGCAGTGAGCGGTAGTAGTGAAAGGGACATCGTGAAGTCAAGGCAATCCTTAAGGAAAGTACGGATAGATGTGGAAGGTAGTATGGGCCCATAATACTGAAAGCAGAGGATTCGTACTCGAGTCATGGAGGGCTGAGATAGAACCATAGAACTTCTAGAGTGTGTGAGACCTCTTGAGATTATGTATGACTTTGCACCCTAACAACTGACATCATGAGCGCCAGTGGCAGCACCAGCTCCAGCGACCCTATGGATCACAGATGGCCGACAGGGCAAGACAGAGGTTGCAGTGGTGAGGAGCCGAGCCTTCCAACTGACCACCGAGGAGGAACGTGCCGCACCAGATGTGGTGACGGGTATGTTTTCTTCTCCCTAACTCTTATTACATGTCGGTTATGATATTTATGTGCTATGTTTATGTGTTTTCTTTAGGATTATTCCATGTGAACGACATCCTATTATAGGTGCTATCTGACTCGGGTCTACCCGATCATTTGTCTCTCTTGGTCTTAGCTAGAGGTTTTTTGAGTCTTCAGGCATGTTGGATTATCCTTTAGAGGTCGAGATTGTTGACGACTGATCTGTCCGGGGATCGGAGGTTTGTAGGGATTGTGTTTTGAGGATGTATGACGAGCGTTACCTCGTGGGTTTGGTTCCCATTCTGTTGAGTGTGAACAAGGTCATCATCGACATGGATTGGATGAGCCCTAATGGAGCGGTGATCGATTGTGCGTAGCAGTTGGTATGTGTTAGGACCCCAAGTGGGGGAGAGTTGGTGATTCAGGGCGAGTGGTCGCAGCGTGGACCAGCTTTGCGCTCGGCAGCGAGGGTTTAGCACTACCTTCAGCAGGGTTGCGCATGGTATGTCACCTACATTATGGATACCCGGGAGGCGAGTAAGGAGACCGTGAGTGATGTGCCAGTGGTGTGAGATTACCTGGACGTCTTTCCAGAGGAGTTGCCTGGGATACCTCCGAAGAGACAGGTGGAGTTTAAGATCGACCTAGTCCCTGGTGCGGCTCCGATAGCCAAGGCACTATATCGGTTGGCTCCTCTCGAGATGCAGGACTTGTCTACACAGCTATAGGAGCTGTTAGAAAAGGGATTCATTAGGTCGAGCAGTTCGCCTTGGGGAGCCCTGATCTTATTTATAAAGAAGAAGGACGAGTCACACCGGATGTGTATACATTTCCAGGAGTTGAACAAGGTAACAGTGAAGAACCATTACCCACTCCCGAGGATTGATGATCTCTTCGACCAGCTACATGGGGCATCCTAGTTTTCAAAGATAGATTTACATTCAGGCTACCACCATATGCGAGTCAGAGATGTGGATATACAGAAGACTGCTTTTCGGACTCTCTATGACCACTAAGAGTTCGTGGTGATGCCCTTTGGGCTCACCAATGTCCCTGCCGCATTCATGGACCTCATGAACCGCGAATGCAGACCAATGTTGGATCGATCTATGGTAATATTTATTGATGACATCTTGGCTTACTCCTAAACACAGGAACAACACGAAGAGCACTTGTGAGAGGTCTTGGATACCCTTAGGAGGGAGAGCTTGTATGCTAAGT
Organism: Lactuca sativa; assembly: GCF_002870075.4. NCBI lineage: Eukaryota > Viridiplantae > Streptophyta > Magnoliopsida > Asterales > Asteraceae > Lactuca > Lactuca sativa. The sequence continues at coordinate 148,379,917 of NC_056631.2, forward strand.
TCTCCAAGTGCAAGTTCTGGTTGCGTGAGGTTCAGTTTCTGGGACACCTTGTCAAGCAAAACAGTATTTTGGTCAACCCGGCCAACGTGGAGTCCGTGATGAGATGGGAGGTTCCAAAGTCTCCATCTGAGATTCGGATTTTCCTCGGGATAACAGGCTATTATCGAAGATTCATTCATGATTTCTCCAAGATAGCGGTACCCATGACCCGGCTGACGAAGAAGGATGTTGTGTTTCGTTGGGGGCCTAAGCAGCAGGCAACGTTCGAGACTTTGAGGTAGAGATTGTACGAGGCTCCGATCTTAACCCTGCCAGAGGGCATTGAGGATTTTGTAGTATACTACGATGCGTCGATCTCGGGTTTGGGCGCAGTATTGGTGCAGAGAGGGCACGTTATCGCCTACGCCTCGAGGCAGCTGAAGCCTCACGAGGCGAACTACCCGATGCACGATCTAGAGTTGGGGGCGGTTGTTTTCATCCACAAGATTTGGTGACAGTACCTCTATGGGTTCCGTTGTACCATTTACATGGACCACAAGAGCTTGAGGTACCTCATGGATCAGCCGAATCTGAACATGAGGCAGCGTCAGTGGTTAGATGTGGCGAAGGATTACGACTGTGAGATCCTCTACCACCTGGGTAAGGCCAATGTAGTGGCCGATGCACTTAGCCACAAGGCATTCGCAGCCCCAATCAGAGACATATGTCTGAGGATGAAAGTAGTGATTCCTCCTCTGGAGAAGATTCGGGAGGCCCAGTAGGAGGCTATGAAGGAGCAACACCGGGAGAGGGAGCGTATAGTGGGCCAGATTTCCTCCTTCGACTATGATAGCCGCGGGTTGTTGACACTTCACTGCAGAGTGTGGGTTCCATACACAGGCAGAGTGTGCCAGATACTGATGGAGGAGGCGCACAAGTCTAGATTTTCCATCCATCCCGGGGCGACGAAGATGTACAGAGATATTCGTCCTGATTACTGGTGGACCTGCATGAAGTGGGATGTAGCCTGGTACGTTGAGAGATTCTTGACCTGTAGGAAGGTCAAGGCAGAGCACCAGAGGCCTCGCAACAAGACGCAGCCGTTGGATATCCCTGTGTGGAAATGGGAAGACACTACTATGGATGTTATCACGAAACTTCCCAGGACCGCACGGGGAGTGGATTCGATTTGGTTCATCTTGGATCACCTGACCAAGAGTGCCTACTTCATTTTGATCTAGGAGAGCATTTCAGCCGAGAAGTTAGCCTACATCCACATCTGAGAGGTTTTATCCCGACACGTAGTGCAAGTTTCTGTGATTTCTGATCGGGATGTACGGTTCACTTCCAGATTCTGGAAGAAATTTCATGATGAGTAGGGTACTTTTCTGCACTTTAGCACTGCCTTTCATCTCCAGACGGATGGTTAGAGCGAGCGAACCACCCAGACCTTGGAGCACATACTGCGGGCGTGCGTATTGGACTTCGGTTGTAGCTGGGATACCTTCCTTCCTTGGTAGAGTTTTCCTACAATAATAGCTACCATGCCAACATCGATCGTCCTCCCTTCGAGATGTTATATGGGAAGAAGTGTAGAACACCGATATGTTGGGGTGATGTTGGGCAGAGGTTCATGGGGAATACAGAAGTGGTACTCGAGATGACAGAGAGGATCCAACCCGTCCGTAGTAAACTCTAGACGGCCCAGAGTCAGCAGAAGAGCTACGTTGACAGACGACAATCAGACCTGGAGTTTCAGGTAGGACATATGGTCCTCCTGAAGGTGTCACCATGGAAAGATGTCATCCGGTTTAGGAAGCAGGGCAAGTTGGGTCGTAGATACATTGTTCCTTTCAGGGTTATAGCCCGGATGGGCAAGGTGACGTATAGGTTGGACCTGCCAGCCGAGCTTAGTCAGATCCACAACACATTTCATGTCTCCCAGCTGTGGAAGTGCTTGGTAGATGACTCTCCTGTGGTGCCTCTAGAGGATATTACGGAGGAAGACACGCCGAAGTACATCGAGCGGCTGGTAGCCATCCTCGACAGGAAGACGAAGAATCTGAGGAATAAGAGGTTGAGTTAGTGAATGTGCAATTCCAACACAGCAAGGGCTCGGAATGGACTTGGGAGCCGGAGGACGAGACGAGAGAGCACTACCCAGAGCTTTTCCCAGACGCAACAGACTTCAAGGACAATGTCTAAAATAAGTGGGGGGATTTGAAACACCCGGATTCTGGTATGTATTTTAAAACAAATTAATCATTTTTGCAAAGGGACTCGATGTGTTGGAGGCCCCAAACTCATTGAGTAGGAATGGCATTTGGACGTAGGACTTGAAGTCTACTCGACGAGTTGAGAGCCTCAACTCGAAGAGTAGGGTTGCCAGAGTGAAACCCTAATTCTTAGGGTTTGCACCTTATTTAAGCACCTTTATCTCCAAAGGGTGGCCTCATTTGCAGCCTCCATCACCCCAAACCCTATCCACGAAACCCTAATCCACCTTTGAGTGTTTTGAGCCATTGTTGTGTGTTCTTAGTGATTTTGAAGCATGAGAAGGAAGGAGAAGCTTGAAGATTCAAGAGGAAGTCAGTAGATCCGGAAGTTAAGCTACATTTCTGACTTACTTGACGTATAAAGTTGATACCTTGGCTTTCCATTGCTTAGATCTTCATTTAGGGTTGTATTTTGTTTTTTATGGACCATATTGAAGTCATTTTCGAGATTTGAGTGCCTCATGGGGTTTTGACTTCAAATCTAGGCACTCATGATCATATGAGGCTTAAAGTTTCCCGCTTTATCAAGCCTTGGCCTCTCCCAATGCCCTAGATCTCTTATATAGCTTAGTTTGGTGTTTCTAGCTTGATGACACCATGCATGGACATAAAGTTAGCAACTTTACGTGGTAAATTAGTCCTAAGGGACCAGATCTATGGTTTGGAAGCATTGAATCCAACTGGAAATGACGGAATGGGTTTAGACTATGGGGGACTCAACGAGCTGTTCATGCAACTCAACGAGTTGGGTTGTGGTTCCCCAACCTTTTCTGTTATTGGGCAAACTCGTCGAGTCTAGGAGATGACTCAGCGAGTTGGACATAGTTTTTGGGTTTGAAGATGGAAGAACTCAACGAGTTCAAGGAGGAACTCGGCGAGTTGTGAGCTAAATGTCCCGACTCTATATGAGGAATAATTCAACGAGTTCATGAAAGAACTCGAGGAGTAGGATCAAGATTCCAAGGTTTTATGGATCATGTAACTCGACGCGTTGATGGACCAATTCGGCGAGTTGAGTCAACCATGATGTTGAATTTGACCAGGATGTTGACTTTGACTTTGACGATTGACCAGAGTTGATCCTTTAACGGCTTATGAGTATGAATGGGTTATTAAAGGAGATTATTATGTGTAGGAGTTTTAGAGGAGTTGACCCCAGAGCCGAGGACAGTTCAGCTGCTACACGACACTCGAGGTGAGTTACCTTCCAATAGGAGTGGGTCAATGGCACCAATGTCAGCCCACTAGTATTGATTATAGTTAACATGATTGTCTTTGTGATAAATGTATGGTATGCCACTATCTGTTATGCTTTATGTGCTAGTATGCTATGTAATTATGTGATAGTGGTAGGGGTGAAATAGTCCCCGTTTACCGGTTGAAAGAGATCGAAAGGGAGGCCAGCACCCAGATATGCTAGGCTATATATGATTTATATGTTTATGCTTGGTTATTTTGTGGTAGTGGTAGGGATGAAATAGTCCCCTGTTACCGGTTGAAAGAGATCGAAGGGGAGGCCAGCACCCAGATATGCTACGCAGTTACTGGTTGAAAGATACCAAAGGTGAGGCCAGCACCCAGATATGCTAGGCGTTATGTGATTATATGGTATGTGGTATGATGGAAGAACTCAATAAGCTTTGTGCTTACAGTTTTTAGTTTTTGTTTCAGGTCCTTCTTCTTCGAAAGGAAAGGAACCAGCACGATAGCACCGCATCACACCAGGATTTCCACACTATGATGTTCTTGGGATTTGTACTTTGACATTATTATGACTTGTTTTGAGACATGTGACATATGGGTTTTTATGACATAAGATAATTTAATATCATTTTCAATAATCGGTTTTATGATTATTTAAAATAAGTGGGGGAGATTTGTAACGCCCAGATTCTGGTATGTATTTTAAAACAAATTATTCATTTTTGCAAAGGGACTCGACGAGTTGGAGGCCCCAAACTCGCCGAGTAGGAATGGAATTTGGAGATGGGACTTGAATCCTACTTGACGAGTTGAGAGCCTCAACTCGACGAGTAGGGCTGGCAGAGTGAAACCCTAATTTTCTGGGTTTGCACCTTATTTAAGCACCTTAATCTCTAAAGGGTGGCCTCATTTGCGGCCTCCATCATGCCAAACCCTAGCCATGAAACCCTAATCCACCTTTGAGTTTTTTGAGCCATTGTTGTGTGTTCTTGGTGATTTTGAAGCTTGAGAAGGAACGAGAAGCTTGAAGATTCAAGAGGAAGCCAGTAGATCCGGAAGTTGAGCTGCATTTCTGACTCACTTGATGTATAAAGTTGATACATTGGCTTTCCATTGCTTAGATCTTCATTTAGGGTTGTATTTTGTTGCTTTGGGCCACATTGAAGCCATTTTCGGGATTTGAGTGCCTCCTGGGGTTTTGACTTCATATCTAGGTACTCATGAGCTTATGAGGCTTAAAGTTGCCAGCTTTATCAAGCCTTGGCCTCTCCCCATGCCCTAGATCTCTTATATAGCTTTGTTTTGGTGTTTCTAGCTTCATGACACCATGAATGGACGTAAAGTTAGCAACTTGACGTGGTAACTTAGTCCTAGGGGACCACATCTAAGGTTTGGAATTAAGCATTGAACCCAACTGGAAATGACTGAACGGGTTTAGACTATAGGGGCTCGACGAGTTGTTCATGCAACTCGGCGATTTGGGTCGTGGTTCCCCAACCTTTTCTGTTACTGGGCAAACTCGTTGAGTCTAGGAGATGACTCAGCGAATTGGACATAGTTTTTGGGTTTGAAGATTGAAGAACTCGACGAGTTTAAGGAGGAACTCGTCGAGTTGTGCACGAAATGTCCTGACTCTATATGAGGAGGAACTTGACGAGTAGGATTGAGATTCCTGGGTTTTATGGATCATGGAACTCAAAAAGTTGATGGACCAACTCGGCGAGTGGATTCAACCGGGATGTTGACTTTGACTAGGATGTTGACTTTGACTTTGAACATTGACCATAGTTGACCCATAAAGGGGTTATGAGTATGAAAGGGTAATTAAATAAGATTATTATGTGTTTTAGTTCGAGAGGAGTTGACCCCAGAGCCAAGGATAGTTCAGCTACTACACGACACTCGAGGTGAGTTACCTTTCAGTAGGAGTGGGTTGAAGGCACCAATGTCGGCCCACTAGTAATTATTATATTTAATATGATTGTATTTGTGATAATTGTCTGGTATGCCACTATTTTTTATGCTTTATGTGCTAGTTTTCTATGTGATTATGTGGTACCGGTTGAAAGAGACCGAAGGGGAGGCCAGCACTCATATATCCAAGGCAGTTACTGGTTAAAAGAGACCAAAGGGGAGGCTAGCACCCAGGTATGCTAGGCGTTATGTGATTATATGGTATGTAGTATGATAGGGGAACTCACTAAGATTTGTGCTTACGACTTTCAGTTTTTGTTACAGGTCCTTCTTTTTCGAAGGGAAAGGAGTCGGTACGATAGTAGCGCATCACACCAGGATTTCCGCACTATGATGTTCTTGGGATTTGTGCTCTGACATTGTTATGACTTGTTTTTAGATATATGACATATGGGTTTTTATGACATAAGATAATTTAATGATGTTTCCCATAATCTATTTTATAATTATTTAAATTAAAAATGAAATTTTTGGACCGTATTTTTGGGATGTTACAGGGACGTATGTGGTCTGGATAAGATAGCAATCGAGCACTTGGTTCAAGTTATATGCATGGTTCTTATTTGGGTTATATTATTTGAATTGGAACAAGAGTATGATTGCCTATCTTATTCTCTGGTAGTGTGCAACCATGCTTTTGTCTGAGGTTGCATTGGTAGCAGCCTGCATTATGAAAGGAATTGTGTGTTATAGAAGGGTATGACTCGTGTGGGTGTGGTTAGTGCTGAGAGGGATACTATTTGGGTTTCTGCAAGTCGATAAACGGATGGTTGAGTACCTTTAGGCACCTATAGTGCTTGTCATGAATCTTCAGGTTAGTAATGGGATAGGTTAGATTGTACCAAGAATGGTTGCGAGAATGTGGGAGGATTGTGTATTGCAGTATGGTATGGACCCAATGGTTTTGGTAAGTGTTAAGTGAGATGTTGTTTAAATTCCTATAGGTCGGTGTGATGATGGTCGTGTATCTATAGGCCCATTGGACGCTGGTCAGGAATTTTCATGGTTGAGACCGAGATTTAGCACGAATGGTGAGGAACCATGAGCTTCTCCTCTCAATGGTTGGAGGGTGTCTCAATGTATCATGAACCAGTAGCTCAATGAATTTAATGGGTAGGATATAGTAGTCCTTTGGTTGAGACTTTTTGGTCTCGGATCGTTAGTCCTCTTGGCATGTCTAGGTGTTAGTGCATTGTGGGAGCCGGGAGACTCAATGACCGGTTGATTTGGATCATAGGGGGTAGATAAAGGTTGTTGGGTATCGGTGCTGGAATCCCAAGTCATGGAGTTCATTGTAGATATCTCGAGTGTCTTATCAGGAAGTCAAGGGTTGGTTCAACAATTGGATGATTGTCGGTCTCAAGTCTAAGAGTTCATGGATTGAGTGGCTTTCTTTGGAAATTAGGTCATCTAGTTAGTGAGAGAAAGGTAGTTATTTCGGTTGGGATTTCCAAGTTAGTGGGTTGTTGTTGGAAACTATGGGTTTTTGTGTGGTCTCTCGAGTTGTCCTTATAAGACGCCCTAATTTCGAAATGGTTCGATGAAGTTTGTGGAATATGTTGACATTGATCGTATTACTCTACAACGGTTATTTAGCTGAGGCACGTGTTGGGTGTCGCCTTGTTTTCAAATGGAAGGTTCAACAATAGCGAATGGTTGGATATTCCATTTACTAAGTGGTATGAGCAAGGAAATTCGGGTCGAAAGGGTTTCGTATATTTCAGGTTGCAAACTGATGTCGTATTGACCATGTTCCATGATGGTTTTACGTGTCTGGAGGTCAGGAAAAGTATTGGATATCCAGGTATCAGGAAGAGTAGTGATGGTTATTCTCCATTGGTTAAGCGAATGGATCAAGGATTCTTTATTCGGTGTTGTTTGTGGCAGGGGACTTCGAGGACGAAGTCTAGTTCAAGTGGGGGAGAGTTGTAACGTCATGATTTCCAAGTATTTACCTTTTAATCCTTGATATGAGAATTGTTGCATTTTAGCCCTTAGCTTAACCAATGGAGAATAACCATCACTAAGAAGGATGGTAACACCTCAAAATATGTGGAGAAATAAATGCTTTCCTTACTCTAACACATTTAGATTTGGAGTTTTGATATTTTTGTTGATAGAGAAACAAAAGATAAACTGAGTCATATTCTATGAAGTGTTTTCTTGTCGAAAATCAGCACAAACTTTTAAATATTTGTCTTAGCTCGTCAAGGAATGTTCCTAGAGAGAAAAATCATATGTCAAGAAGTCAGTGAGATTCATGTTGATCTTGATCTTGCAAGAGTCAACCAGAAATGATCCTTTTAGTTATCACTAGCACATGACCTGAGGCTGATAACTTGTTGTGTTCTAATTGACATATTCTTATTTTCGTGCACTCCCAATTATGTTGGCAATGCTTATGAGTTCTATTTTCTTCATTTAACCGCAAAAGCAAATCACATTGATCGGTGAACAAACACTGATCAATATGGGTGAGCTGCTAACATGGAAGCATTGGTGGGCTCTTGTGTTGCTAGAAGGCAAGAAATTTAATAGCGAAGTTCAGTCCATGAAGGAAATTGAATTTGGATTTGCTTTATCCTAAACCTTGTCTTATGACTGTGGGTTGGAAATGAAAGATCCATATGGATGGGAACATATGCACCTTCAAATCTAGGTGGAAAAGGGTTTCGCTCTAATTCATGAAAATGAATATGAGGAAACACTTTTGCTAGTAGGTTTAAGGATCTGATAAAGATCAATACGGATAATGGTTGTATTAATTGCATTCCCAAACTCATAATATGATTACAACATCCCTCTTCATATTTCGGATTGTGAGGAATGGAAAGGAATTGTTTAAACGTTCAGGACATATGTTTATCACATCTTGAAAGGTTTTGAACACATACACTATCCAGATAGAGTGCATAAGCTTAAGAAGCCTAATTAGAGTCTTGACGAAGCGGCGCGAAAATAGGAATTTGCACTTCCATGAGAAATTCAAAGGGTTCTGATTTCTAAAAGTCCATTAGATTTCTAATTACACGTCAAAGATAGTGGCAACATAATTGTTATGTTGGTATTGCATGTTGAAAATAATGTTCGTAGGAAACAATGTCTTTGTTTTTGAAAAAGTTGAAAAGCTTGGGAACAGTTTCGCTATAGTAGATTTAAAGGAGAGGGCACTCATACTTCATTACAAATCTAAAGGTTTAGATTGTATTGCTTACTAGAACTTAGTCAATATATATATATATATATATATATATATATATATATATATATATATATATATATATCATGTTGAAATGTTTCGACATTGGATATTCTATATATGGAAATATTATAGCAAAAGATTGAACATATATTAAATCCTTATGTAAGATAGCTATTGATGTGCCCATTATAGGGCCATACTTGATAGAGAATATTTTGAACTCACAGTATTAAAAAGAAAGGGTCTATTGCAAGATAGGCTCTTCGATCTTATGTTTGGTGAGCAAAAGATTTATCATATCATGGAACTTTCGCTATATACGAATATAAGGGCGGAGGCGTACAACTTCCTTGAGGGTAAGGTGGAGTCGGTGAGCTCTTTGCAACATTCCTTCCAATGGGATATCATGGACGGGAGTCTGAATTTCTTTATTCTGGATATAAACCAAAGCGGTAGAAATTCACAAATATATAGGATCAATTATATATGCTAGAATATTTGCTTATTCTAATTTTTTCAAATGCTTTAAGCATTATGAGAAAAGGACTAGAATTTTAAGTAAGTAAAGTTATTAAACATATTGTCAAGAACATTTAAAGGTTTACCAAAGATTGGTTGCTTGTAGATAGTTGGAAGTGTGATATTGTTGGGAAGAACCATAGTGACACGTTTTGGATTGAGATGATTCGTGGTCATAATTGATGGTCATATGGGAATATGGTAATTATTCCATAACAAGATATAGGTATATGGATATGTTACAATAATAAGAATTGGTTATAAAATCTACATGTGAGTTGGAAACTTTAAGGCAAAAGAAGTGTTCAAGGAGTGTACCTTGAATTTGAGACTTCATAACCATGGAGTTGTTTCAGGCAACAAGTTCCAGTGGAGCATTCTATAATATCGAATGCTCAGATTCTATGAATTTAGAACCTCGACATCACAGAAGGTTAGTGCATGTAAAGATGAAATTCCAATACATCCTAAATAAATACAAGTATATGGAATTGTGAAATGAACATCATTGAAGTAATTTCTAGTCGATCTATTCAAAAATAGAAAACCATTGAGAGGCATAGTATGCATATTTATAACATGGCATGACTGATGTTGTCTAATTCAATTGGTTAGTTGATTACTCGAAACATTATACAATGAATAAATTCGTAATTTTTATCGTGATTAAATAATAGAGATTTATTTATATTCAAAAGGTTTGATACCATAGTCAATTAGTTTATTATTATGTTTCACTCTACATGTTTATTTCCTGGATAATTTTATTATTCGAAATTCCACAATTGTTCATATTTATGGAAGTAAGTAATGAATTAAGATTGTCATGATCGATTGTAGATTGCCCATAGAGATTGGACATTGCATACGGATTGTTATAATATTCATGAGTACTTAGAAAATGGATATTTTAAGTATCGGATAACCTCATGCCTAGAGATTACTTCATGGATCTAATCACGAGTAATTCTAAGATGATAATATCTTCTATTCTTCAAATCGGGATATGTAAATTGTAATTTAAAAGTCGGTTGTGCATTTGTATTTCACAAACGCATCAGTAACATGATCATATAAAACATAGTGTCATGTATGATTTAGTGAGTAAAGGTTACATTTATATAGTGAAAGTTTATTTGTTCCTTTTACCTTATCAAGAAAAGTGATATCTTCCCCCCCCCCCCCCCCCCCCCCGCCCCTGTTGATTTATGAAAAATAGGCGCCTGCTCCAGACTAAATTGATGTGTTCAACTTTGTAGTCTTAATTAATCACAAATCGAGAAACAAATAAATGAAGATGAGGATGATCATTTAATCCATGACTCTGTCCATATGATATCTTGTAGGACGAAGTAATAGTTGATCACTTATCTTAGGGACAACATTTGATTTGAATCAGAGTTCAGCAGTGGCTTAGGAAGCACACTTTGTTGTTCGGTTCAATGTTATACTAACAATTGTAGTTATAGACTTATCCAAGTGGGAGACAATTGGATTAAGGTGTCTAAGCTCATAACTAAATTGGTATATTTTTGTAATTGGAAGCGAAGTCCTTTTTAGGTAGCCCTCATAACTAGAACTTGATTAGAATGACATTTGTGGAGAGATGATGATTTATTAGATTATTATATGATTAATAAACTAATTGAAAAATATGAGGAAATGATTTATTAATATATTATATGATTACCATATTAATTCGGAATAGAAAGTTGATTTGTTAATTTATATGATTGATAAGTTAATATGACATCAATTAGAATTGATTAATTAGTAATCAGAATTAATTTGGAATTAATTTAGGATTAATTGGAATTAATTAAAGGTACAAGGGGTGAATTGTAATTGTTCAATAGTTGAACAAAAGAGGCATTTCTAAAACTTTCCAACGGTGGACGGTTTTGGGAGCTCTTCTAGGGTTTCCAGAAGCCTCCTGGATGCTAATAAAAAAATGATTTGAATTGAAATTAAATCCATTATTTAATTATTCAAATCTTGCTTTATCCTTAAGTTACATAAACTATAAATATGACCTCTTGTGCATCAAATTTAGGGGTTACTCTTGCTAAGGATCATATGAACGAAATTTATACCTCTCATCCTCTCTCCTTAATTGTCTTCTAGTTCTAGGGTTTGGGTGTGAGCCATTAGATGCATCATCATTTTGGTGCTAGCTTTCCAAGCTCTTCAAAGGAAGGATTGAAGTGATTTTTTTTCTACAACGATTCAAATGTATGTAAACCCTTAACCATGATTTCTTAATTTCGAAATTGTTAGGGTGTCTTTAAGTTTTGTTTTTCAAAGTATGTTGCCTTAATGTGAAAGACATAGATCCTTTTAGGTTGCATGTGCCCTCTTGTTAATTGTTAAGTGATTTTCCGTATTGATTAATTTTGTTGTAACCTAATAAACCCATCAAGATATGTGGCGGAAGGAGAACGACATGTGGCCATGTCTATGTTGTACACATTGACGCGATGTGCTTCTAGAGATGATGTGATGCATCTCCACGACAGATGGAATATGTATATATAGTTGAGTTCGATAATTTTCTTGTAGGAACTCAGAGAGAATTCATGAGAGAAATTTAGGGGTTGTTCCTAATGTTTTAGACCAAAATATTAATGTTGATACAAGCAATTGACAAATCTTAGGTAGTTTTTTCGCACCATTATTATGTTATCGTGTTCTATAGCATAATTATATAATGGGTTGTTAGACACTGACTATGTTACAGGTGTTCGTAATATAGTGATATTTTGAACTTGATGGGAAGTTTAGTAAATGAATGTCATAGTGAAATTCTTAGCTTGTATGGTGAGGGCTATAACTTGTAGTTTACATAAACTATCAAATATTTGAAATTTAGACTTACAGAGTTAATTCGTCTAGTTTTTGTATTTAAGAGCATGGCTAGTTTGGTAACAAATTCTTATTATGATTAGTTAATGTTTAGGTGACTGATCAATATGGTGGAGGTATTGAATAAAATCCAATTTTTGTTGGGACAAGTTCTAAGGAACTTGGTATTTTATGTAAACATGTATTGAGAAGGTGCCAAGCAGAGAGGCAATGCAAAATTTAAGATCAAAGAAGAAGTCAGTCTTCACTAAATAGTAAGGTGAGTACCCATACTCCTTTTTTAGATTATTGATATATTGTTATGTGGTGATTTTTGTGTTAGTGTAATATTATAATTAAATGTAAAACTACATGGGGAGTAATGTATATTTTAGATATGTATTAACTTTAGATAGGGTATATCCAAAAAGGTGTAATATACCATATGGTCTTCCTAGTATTATCTATGCATAAGGTGTAAAAGAGATTGGATATAATGTTTTTATAGTGTGATACATATTATCCACTTAGGTGTTATATTGGTGAACCGTTAGATAATGTAAATCCATAATTAATTGGTACTTACTAGTGAACCTTTGGAGAGTGTCAATCTATTGGTGATTATTAGTGAATCCTAAGGGTTTTTATAATGTAACGCTCTTTTGGGGGTGTTAAGTAGTGTGACTTGTGGTGTGTTGTAAGTTGATATCTATAGGGTGTGTTAAACGGAATGACTTGTAGAGTTTGCAGTTATTTACTAACTTAGTGTAGAAGCTAGTTGTGTTTGGCTAACATATGAGTAGTAGATGGTTGTGTTTTAAAAGACTACAGCTTAATAGACTATAAATACTAACAGCTAGTAGTACAATAGATAGTAATAATTGTCCTATAGAAATTTTGAAAATATAGATGGTCATTGGGGAGATGTTTTATGCATGTTGAAACATATATTTATTTGTGGATGACAATGCCCAATACGATGATATATATATATATATATATATATATATATATATATATATATATATATATATATATTGTTGGGTTTTATTCAAAACTAGTCTAAATATATTGTCAAAACTATATGATTAGGAACGAAAGTATTTTAAGATTTGAATAAACTTGAAATCATTTTTACACACAAAGGATCATTTTTCAAAGCATGGAAAGATTATATCAACCATAGAAGGAAAAAGTGTTACAGCTTTGAAGACTTTGATTCTCATGGGAGATTGGAAGTTGATGAAGATAGTAATAAGCTCCAAAGTAGAAGCTCTCTAGAGGTATTCACCAAGAAAGATTAAACCACTTCAAGATTCTAGTATTCTATTAAGTTGTTCTTAAGACTTAATAACTAATACCAAAGTAGTCTTAAGGAGAAGCAACTTAAAAACCCTTAAATCATGCACCAAATTGCAAGACAAATAGAAAGGATATAGAGCACTTTACTCTTGGTTTTGGCACCCTAAAAAGAGAAAATGAAGAACTAGCTAGTTTTTGTCACTCTTTCTTCTTTATAGACTACTACATATGAACTTAAGCAACATACCTCAAGAAGTCAAAGTATGGCCCATCTTATAATTAGTATGGGATGTAAGAAACAAGACCATACTCAACCTCTAACCTCCTTCGAGGTTGACGATTTTGGCATGAAATTCAGAGACCAAGAGTGTGTCACACTCCATCTTATTAACTAGTAGTTACATGTTCCAACTAAATGTTTACTCAAAGTGTCCATTTAATTGTACATGACTTATATATACATATCATATGAATATAACTATTTTTTATTCTCTTCTATTATAATTTCATAAAAATAATAATTTCCTAATTAGTTGTTAAAATATTATTTTCATAAAATAATAATTTTCCAATAAATTAAAGTCTTGATTATATTTATTAATAATCAAATTACTCTAATAATAATCAATAAGTAGTAACTTATTATAAGGTGTGACCCTGTAGAATCATACGTCATTAGCAAATAGCATTCTATAGTGACTCTTGGGAATATATATATATATATATATATATATATATATATATATATATATATATATATATATATATATATATTACTTTGATGTTTAGCGGGGTGCTAGGGGGTAGGCAGCAGATCCCTTGGTGATTCTAACTAAAGAGCAACCCGGCTTAATAGCTCGAATTAGCAGTGAGAAGCTAATGGCTTACATGAAAGAGTGCTTAGAAAAAGTTGTTCTTGATGTTGTTGTTGTTGCTAGCTTGTTGTTCCTGATGCTTACCCGAAAATAATGAATGTGACGCAGCCTGACATTTCCGGACAGGAAATGAGATACGGGTTGACCTTTACTTGTAACTTGTGTTTCTCTCCTAAAACGAAATCGATGACAACATTGCCTTCATACATTCCATCGTTTGGCAACTAAGAGATATGACCCTATTAATGCCTTTTTAGATGAAGGTTATAAGGCTCTAATAGACCCTTAGAATAGGTGCATATATATCATTGTTGTTTGGATGGTGTATATCCAAAAGGGAGTGTTAAAAACATTAGTGATTATTAATAAGTCTTATTGGTCTCATAAGATAATATCAATATATAATCTTCCACAATGTGTATCCAAATAGGTGCAGTGTGAGATAAGAGAACTTAGGGTGGTGTACATCCAAAGAAATACAATGTTTTATTATAGCACTTGCATATCCGATGTTATATAGGTTTTGAATCGCTTAGGTGAAAAGTGAGACAAGATGTAATTTTAGATTGTGTATATCTAAATGGGTGATGTGAGGATGTAAATGATGTCATAAATTTAATATCTCTTAGGTGTGATGTGGAATGTTGGGTGATATATATATATATATATATATATATATATATATATATATATATATATATATATATATACATATATATATATATATATATATATATATATATATGTGGTAGGGCATTCGGTGGTTAATGTAATTGTGTGATTATACATGATCGGGTGTATACAGAGTTGGGTGAAAGGCATGGGGAAATTTTAATTAAACGGGTGTTGAATTATTTATATAATTAATGTTCTGATTATTATGAACAATGTCATTAGGGTTACTCACTAAGATCTTTGTAGCTTACTTTTGTTGTTGTGTTCCTTTCAAGTTGAGGTAGACTCGATAGAAAAATATGAAGTTGGTAGCGCCTAACTTGGATCCTTGTATTGTTATAATTAGTATGATAATTTTGATAACTACTTGTATCTAGCTGTTTGACATAAATGTACAGTAGATGATTTTTTTTTGGTGTACTCTATGTTAAAAGTTAGGTATTATATAATGGTTTATGTTTAGAAATATTTTGCATTGCTCGTATAGATAATGATAGAGGTGGTTAGATCATATCATTGTTTCTACACCAAAGAATATCCCCACATTCAAGGTAAAACTGTTTACTCCCATGTTGTGTTTTTGGTTTGATCATACAAAATCCATTTAGATTAGTTATTGGGAATAACTTTAAACTTTATATGTGATTTCGTTGTTTATTGGATTGCTTAAAATTGCTTTTGGAATAGTTAATTTCTAGCAATATTTGCATCACCTATTTTGATTCCAAGGCCTAAAAGATTATGATGACCAGGAAATATGTGTATTCTTAAGAGAAAATTACAACTTTAGTCATTTTCCTTAATGTCTTTGCAAAAAATAGCCAAAAAACTCAACATTACAAAAATAGTCATCAAAATTGCAGATTGATTAGATCCATTTGCGATTTTGAGTGTTGATCTGCGAAGATACAAATGTTTAAAGCGTGTTTGTGCATTATCTGTTGTATGTTCGGAGATGGACCGGGTCCATCTACGACCACCTGTGATTTAGGCTTTTTCATAATATAAATTCCTAAAAAAAATTTGGAACCCTCATTTTTTTTCTTTAGGAAAACTTTCTCAAGCCTTTCAGAGGAAGCTATGCATCACAAATCATGTGCTAACTATACAAAAAAAAACTACTATGAAATATACTTATACAACCTGAAGATACATCAGAAATCATTTTTATAACATAAATCATATTAATACAATTGTGTGACATATTTATTTTATTCCGAGTCTCCTGAAGATCATCGAAGGTGAACTCCCACAACTAACTATCTAATAGATTCGCCAAACATATCATTTTCGTCATCAAAATTTAATATATATATATATATATATATATATATATATATATATATATATATATATATATATATATATATATATAGGGTTAGGTTCATTTGAGACCACCTATATTTTGTGAGACCGTGAGACGTATTTTTTTATTCTTTTTATTTTTTTTAGTTAATTCAAGTTCCGAAAATAATATTTAAAAAAATTGGATTTTTTCATTTATTTTGCATTTTAAAATTATTTTTTAGAATATGTACAGTGTAATACTCCCTCTGTCCCAATATTATTGTCCACAGACAAAAAACACACAGAATAAGAAAATCATTAATTACCACTAATTTTATATAATAAAATGACAGTTTTGTCCTTACTTTGCATTTAATGTTCAATTAAATGTTTAGTTGGTTAAGTAATAATGAGGAGGTATTTTGGTAAAAATATTATTTATTTTTAGAAGTAGACTATTATTTTAGGACAAACCAAAAACGAAAGATGGACTATAATATTGGGACGGAGGGAGTATTCTATTAGAATATTTCACGTATTTTTCAAAAAAAAAAAAACAGGATTCTTTTTTATTTTTTTTAGTTAATTCAAGTTCCGAAAATAATATTTAAAAAAAGAATTTTTAGATTTTTCCATTTATTTTGTATTTTAAAATTATTTTTTAGAATATGTACAGTGTAATATTCTATTAGAATATTTCACGTATTTAAAAAAACGGGATTTTTTTTATTTTTTTTAGTTAATTCAAGTTCCGAAATAATATTTTAAAAAAAAATTGGATTTTTCCTTTTATTTTGCATTTTAAAATTATTTTTAGATTTGGTCTCACGGTCTCACAAAATTAGAATGGTCTCAAATGAACCTGAACCTATATATATATATATATATATATATATATATATATATATATATATATATATATATATATATATATATATATATATATATATATATATATATATATATATATATATATATATATATAACATTACCACCACAAAATCACAGATAAAGTCAGAGAAAATCGCAGATGAACTCACTTCATCTGCGAACGTGTGTGGAAGGGAGGGGTATTTATACCCGAAAAGACCAGAAAAAAAAAAATTTAATTGCGAACATACAAGTCAACAATGCATGACCATGCTTTACAATGTTGTACCTTCGCAAATCAACAATCAAAATCGCAAATGGCTCTAATCCATATGCGATTTTTATGGTTGTTTTTGTAATGTTGAGTTTTATTGGTTATTTTTTGCAAAGAGATTAAGAAAAATGGCTAAATTTATAATTTTCTATATTTTTAATCCATGATTCATAAATCACATATATTATTGTTTTTTTAATTTATGAAATCATTGTCAATTTGACTATAACATCACCCTTTCCATCTCGAAGCACAAAAATAGATCACTTTTATTTTAAAACGCAAAAGAAGCAATCGATTTGAACTGTCGATCGTCATTTCTTTCTTATTTATTTCTAATGACATTTTTCCTTGTGTGTTAGATTTGATTAAAAATATGCAGTGATAATTTATTTTTCTGGTTGATCTAAGTATCAGATATTAATTCTGATTCAAAAGAGATGATGATTATTTGGTTATACGAAGATCGTGATGATTTGGATATACGAAGGACATGATGAAAGTGAAGTTATCAATGGAAGACGGAGAAGAAGAATGGTCGGGTTGTGGCTCATCATTTATTTGTAATAATAATATAAGAAATATATTGTAAAATGATAATTTTATATGAATAACAAAATAAATAGGAAGAAATTGTAAGATGGTATTTATTTATTTTTTATAATATAAATATAAATAAATTATAAAATCATATTACGCAAGATTGTTATTTTAGGTCATATCCGTAGATAAAAAAGTAAGACGACTAAAAACTAAAAATATTCCATTTTAAGAACAAAACTATTGATAAAAAGAATAATTAAACTAAAATTAATGAGCAACCACGTTAACCATTCTTGTAATTTACTCTTTTTTTTATATTATTAATATATATAATTAAATTTTTTAAAAACACAATGAGGAACAACTAGTTTTGTGACACTTTGGTACATGTTGGCACAGAATGCAATGCAGTGCACTCGAAGCAAAAGTCGGTGCAAGGAAGCAATCACTCGTACCTGCCACCTGCCACCAAATATATAGACTAAATTACAAAATTAATCCTTCATGTATTCCTGGATATGCAAGTTTGGTCCATATATCTGTCTTGATATCCTTATCTTTCCTGTCTTTCCTAGACAACTAGTTTGTAATTTTAAAAATCCTTTACATAACTTAATGACACTTCATCAAAAGGATCATGTACACAGTGCACAAGACAGACCATTTTTTTTGTATTCTCTTGCTTCTCTACTTAAGCGAATCTCATTTTTTTTCAATACAACTTTTTCCATTGAGTGTATGAATAAGAAACATATAAGTTGGAAAAAAAATATTGTATCTGCTATCTACGTATAAATCAAGTCAATATACAAATGATAAATAACTGATACAAGTGACCACACTTAATTCTAAAAGTCGAAAAGAGGTCGTCATAGATTCTCTTTTTATCGCAAGGATAAACATGGGCGAATGAAAACTTCTCATTATTATCATATAATTGTTTTCTCAAATTCTTTGGCATACACTTAAATTAGTAGGGACCCAAATGTCATTTTAAAATATGGATATAAATGTTATAAACTCATGTCTTAGAATGTTGTTAAAGTTATTGCTACCCAAATTTTTATGCACTTACAATTAACAAGTATTTTCTCTAAAAAACAGTCACCTAACTTGAAAATGATTGTTATTTATGAAGTGATACATGTACTTGTTACAATTAAAAACAACAAAGAAATCAAATAGAGAAAAACCTATTTAAAGTTGTCAAAATCACTTGCAATTTCAACATTAATCAGGCAAAAAATACTTCTAAGCACTATTTTAATGATTTAATCCCATCAAAACTTAACAAATTCCATCTCAAGATGCTTGAAAGGATTTATAACAGTTATTGTCTTATTGATGCTTTTAGGCACACATTCTTCTATTTCATCAGTAATAAACTAAACAGAAGTGTTATAAACTTAAAATCCAGGGACCTTTTCAGCTATTCCTGAATAATACAGGGGTGAAATAAAAAAATCCTTTTAGATTTAATGTCGCCATTGAATTTTCTTACGAAAGAGCAAGAGTGTTAGACAGACTGTCTTTGTTGCTTTGTGGACTCGACAGTCATTTGCCACCCAATTTTCTATTCTTCATGAAGACAATCATTTAATTATTATGAAAATTTTATTCATAAATCACAGAAAACCAAACAAACAAATCCACCAACAGCATTACTTTAATCCTCTCCTCTCTCCTTCACTTCATCATAAACTCCAAAACCCCACTCACTTCTACGGAAACAGAGCAACCTTTTGCGATTTCAAGCAACCCCCACATAAATCCACATTTCCACAAGCTTGATTTCATCTGGGTTTTGAATCTCGTTATCAATCGAACCTCAAATTCCAAATCAGATCAAGATTCAAAGCTCTGTTTTCGTGTTTTGATTGAATCGAATTCAATTTACAAATATGTACGGGAGAGATCCATGGGGTGGGCCATTGGAGATACACAACGCGGATTCGGCGACGGACGATGATCGGAGCAGGAACTTAAACGACTTTGATAGGGCGGCGCTGTCACGGCCGTTAGATGAGACGCAACAGAGCTGGTTGTTGGGTCCCGGAGAACAGAAGAAGAAGAAGTATGTAGATCTGGGTTGTATCATTGTCAGCCGTAAGATCTTCGTTTGGACGGTTGGATTGATTCTAGCAGCCGGTTTCATCGCCGGATTCGTCACGTTGATCGTCAAAACTGTTCCTAGGCATCACAAACACCCACCTCCTCCTGATAATTACACTATTGCACTTCAAAAAGCTCTCATGTTCTTCAATGCCCAAAAATGTAAGTTCAGTTCCAATTTTACCCAGATTTTGATCTATTACTTGATGTTAATCATCCATATGAATTCATCTCTGATTTGATGGTATCTTTTTATAAACATCAAGGTGTCGGTGGATCAATTTTTGCTAATAATGAATCAAATTCAACAGTTTTACTCGAGCTATATGTGAATTATTTAATAAATTCTGCAACTATTTGATAAAAGATCCTTATTTGTAGGTTACACTTTGACTTAACAAGTCAAATGGTCTCATCTTTACGATAAAAATATACAGAAAAGTGTCGGTGGATCAATTTTTTATTGAAGTTTTTAACAGTTTTACTTGAGCTTTCTGACACTTATTTACCAAATTCTGCAACTTTTAATGACTGAAATCTAACAGTTATAAAAAAGGATCAAAATTGCTAAAAAAAAATGCATCGATATACGTAACGTACTACAAAGATGTAATTTAAATGCATTAATTTTGTAAAACATAATGAAAGATTAAATCTTTATCATGGAATGAGGTTGATCCATCTCAAAAAGCTTATGTTATTGTTTTTTTTTTTTTTTTTATAACTGCAGCCGGAAAACTCCCAAAGCATAATAACGTTTCATGGAGGGGTAATTCATGTTTAAACGACGGGAAAGCTGATAAATCCGGCGCCGTTTTAAAAGATCTCGTCGGCGGGTATTACGACGCCGGAGATGCGATAAAGTTCCATTTCCCGAAAGCATTCGCCATGACTATGTTGAGTTGGAGTGTAATCGAATACAGCGCGAAATACGAAGCTGCTGGAGAGCTCAATCACGTTAAAGATATCATCAAATGGGGCACCGATTACTTTCTCAAAACCTTCAATTCTTCCGCCGATACCATCAGTCAAATCGTCGCTCAGGTGATTTTTCATACCTAAAATCGTCTTACTTGTTCATGGTGTGATCCAATTGCTAAACTTGCTTCCAATTTTAGGTCGGGAAAGGGGATACATCGGCTGGGCCAGATGACCCTAACGATCATAGTTGCTGGATGCGACCGGAAGACATCGACTACGAGCGACCGGTGACGGAGTGCTCGAGTTGCTCTGACCTAGCGGCGGAGATGGCGGCGGCTCTGGCTTCTGCGTCGATTGTGTTCAAGGACAACAAAGCGTACTCGAAGAAACTTGTTCATGGTGCTGCGACGCTTTGGAAGTTTGCGAGAGATCAACGTGGGAGTTATAGTGCAGGTGGAGCTGATGCTGCAACTTTTTATAATTCGAGTATGTATTGGGATGAGTTTGTTTGGGGTGGAACTTGGATGTATTATGCTACTGGGAATCAATCATATCTTTACCTTGCTAGTCACCCCAAACTTGCTAAGCATGCTGGTGCTTTTTGGGGTGGGCCCGATTATGGTGTTTTTAGCTGGGACAACAAGCTTACCGGAGCTCAAGTAAGTTCTCAAACTATAATAATCTATCGTTTGATAATTCAACAAAACAGGTTGCACTGTGTTTAGCTAACAGATACAAAAGCTTCAATTTTTTCCCCATCCAAACAAGGTGGGCGACGGACTCACTCTCGATCTCTCTTGTTTACAAAAGACGTGAATACCTTTTTCATCCTCATCGCTGAAAATAGCCTTAGAAAGTTTGCCCAGTATTATCAGGTTCACTTCAGTGTTTGTCGTGCAACACATGATAAGATACGACATGACATGACTGGACTTGACAAACTTATTAGGGTTATTTTCAATTATAATAATAAGAAAATAACATTCAAGCCATTTGTACGCACGAGATATCAAGGGCGAGTCCCATCCCATCTTGTTTGGGTGGGGGAAATTTTGAAATTTGTTTGTCCCATTTTGTTTGGGTGGAGGAAATTTTGAAATTTGTAATAGTTTCCAGTCCAATGTATGTCAAAAGCAATACATCCTTTTCTGTTTTGTCATTAAGTAACATACAAGAGCTTAAGGAACACTAGTTTACTATAACTTAATCGTTATCAAAATTGGTTAATTGCTTATTGATGATGCAAATTGTTACAAATTTTAGGTGCTATTGACACGATTGAGATTATTTCTAAGCCCCGGTTACCCATACGAAGAAACATTGCAAACGTTTCACAACCAAACAAGCATAGTCATGTGTTCTTACCTACCCTACTTTTCAAGTTTCAACAGAACAAAAGGTAAACCAACGATTTCCCCTTTTTGTCTATAATATTAAGTGAATAGATATTTTATATGAGCAATGATGATCATCTTCCATTTCAGGTGGATTAATCCAATTGAACCATGGGAGACCTCAGCCACTTCAGTATGTGGTGAATGCAGCCTTCTTAGCTACCCTCTTCAGTGACTATCTTGATGCTGCAGATACCCCTGGCTGGTATTGTGGCCCAAATTTCTATTCCACTGATGTACTACGCAAGTTCGCAGAGAAACAGGTACCCAAGAAAAATGAGTTAACATTCTTTTATTATTAATGTCACTTCTATAACCTATTAACATACTTTCGTGTTAATCTCATAGATCAACTATATCCTCGGGGACAACCCAAGAAAAATGAGTTATCTTGTGGGTTACGGGACCCACTACCCGAAGCAAGTCCACCACAGAGGTGCATCAATCCCCAAGAACAGAGTCAAGTACAGCTGTACCGGAGGAATTAAGTGGGAAAAATCCAAAAAAGCTAATCCAAACACCATTATCGGTGCTATGGTTGCGGGGCCCGATAGGCATGACGGTTTTCACGACGTCCGGTCAAATTACAATTACACAGAGCCAACCATCGCCGGAAATGCCGGTTTAGTTGCTGCTTTAGTGGCACTTTCCGGTGACCGGACAACAAAGAAGATCGATAAAAACACTATCTTTTCCGCGGTGCCGCCAATGTTTCCAACTCCACCACCACCACCAGCACCATGGAAGCCTTGAGTGGGTGGCGGATGGAGTTGAATTGGTGGTGATGTGTTTTATGGTGTGTGAGTTATAGTGAACAGGATTTTGCTATGGTTTAGTTTGTTTTAGGATGGGAAATGAAAGCATGTGGGCGGGAGGTTTGTAGCGATTTACTTTTGAGAATGATATCCCGTAAATGAAAGTGTATGGATGGTATACATATTATATATGTGTTTTTTTGAATGTAACAAAAACGATCAAATGTATGTATAATTCGAAACAATGAACAGTTTGTCACACTCGTGGTTGTTTTTAAATGAAATCTCTGGGTTTTTCAGTGGTTTTCAATTTTGTTATAGAACACTTTGGATCTTGTTATTGCCGATTTAAAAACAATATTTGTTAAGTATCAACTAATCTTGAGAGATCTCTTACGTAACCCTTAAGCAAAATGGTGGATGTAACATTAAAGCTTGGGAGGTATAAATGAGCAAACCAAGTGAAGATACCCCTTTTGGTCGGCCTTTTTAGAGAAAAAAAAATCTATTATGTAACTAACAACAATAAAAAAATATATATTAATATAGAATATAGATCATACAAAGAACTTTCAATAGCTTTTAGTTAACAACATAAATACATATTTAGATAAAATATGTTAGAACACTGAAACACCCACATCTTCTATTTCTTCAAAAAGTTTTCTCATTTTGATTTGGTTTGCATCCGGTTCATCATGTCTACCTTTTAAATAGGACTGTTCACTATTCGGATAAAACCGAATTATCCAATTGGACAATTCGGATTGGACTATTTGGTTCGGATATTCGGATTTTTGGATTGGTTTTCAACAAAACCGAATTATTAGTTTGAATTTCGGATTGGTTTTGGTTTTTAAAATAAGAAACGAATAGTCCAAAAAAACCGAATAAACATTTATTATTTATCTATCTATAATATATCTATAATTATTTATTAATTTTGTAATTTATTTTCAAAATAGGAACGTTTCACCCGATAAAAAAACATTAATATACATTTTGACTCAAAAGTTTTCTATCTATAAAATATTTAACTATAATATATATCTTCTTATTAGTTGCTTATAAATTTCAAATCACAACTAAGTAATTTGTTTTTGCTTTTTGTGTAAAGTTTAATAATATTATAATTATTTGTCGTTTTAAAATGTTTCGGTTTTTGAAAACCGAATTATTAAAACCGATCCAACCGAATTGTAATTGGATCGGATCGGATTGGATTTAAATTTAGTTTGGACTATTCGGATCCATGCTTTGAAAACCGAAATCAATTTGAATTCACTTGATTGGATCGGATCAAACCGATTCATCCACACGAACACCCCTACTTTTAAATTTCTTTTTGGGTTGCTTTGATATGCATTTCAAAGGAAACATTATCATATAGTGGAGGACGGGTGTCCACGTAACATGCCTGAGGTTTTGAACTTCTAGAATCTAACTAGGCTTCATTTCATCCGAGAATAATGACTTATAACGGTTACACTAAGTTCAAATCCGATTGTAGGTGTCTCTATTTTTAAGGGAAGGATTTAAAATCTAAGGGATAATTATTTCCTTGGTAAGTTCTTATCTTTGATCATTATCTCAATATTAGACCTTTCTACATCTACAAGTTTCATTTAATTATCTAAATACTTAATTAATTAACTGTTAATATTCTTTGACTAATGTTATATATATATATATATATATATATATATATATATATATATATATATATATATATATATATTTGCTCTTGCATGTAACCCAGAAACACATTGTCATTAATATTAATATTACTAAATAGTTGTAAGTGTCATGGATAATGAGTCAATCTCGATGTTCAATATTATGTTTCTTGATAGAGGTTTGTAATGATCATATTAGACAGACCACTGATCTTACCAACTCGGTCTCGTCTCGGCCAAACATTTGATTATCACCATCAAATCATCGAGGGGTAAAACTCTCAAAATGGAACACAAAAATATATTGATGTAAATGGTACAATACCTTATAATTAAGTCTCCACAAATAATCATCAAATCATATAGAATATATAAACTATATCAGTTTTAAAATATCAAACTATAAAGTAAGTAATCAAACCAACTCACTAATAAATCTAATGCCTATTAATCTAGTATGACCATCCATGAAAATGGTTTGGTGAACGAATCAAAATGGTTTTCTTCAGATGATACATGACTCACTATAATGCCTCCCTCTTCTACGAGCTTCCTGATGTAGTGGAAATTTATGAGTATGTGTCTTAAGCGCTTGTGACCTCGAGGTTATTTAGCCAAAACGACTGCACCCTCGTGATTGCATCTCGACACGATTAGTTATGTCGGGAACAACTCCTAGATCGATGATGAACTTCTTCAACCATGTTGCCGCCTTTGTAGCTTCATTAAGTACAATATACTCTAACTTTATCATCAAATTGGCTACGGTCTCTTGTTTAGAACTTCTTCAAGTCATCGTTCCTCCATTCATCAAGAACACAAATCCCGACTAATATTAGGATTTTGTCTCTATCATTTTGGAAACTTGCATCTACATAAACCTTTATGATTAGCACTTTTTTACCACCATAGATCAAGAATATATCTTTAGTCCTCTTAAGATACTTTAAAATGTTCTTCTTTGTGATCCAATGACATTCGCTTGGGTTAGCCTGATAACGACTCATCATGCTCAAGGTACATAATACATCAGGCCTAGTACATATCATGACATGTATGATCGATCCTATAACATAAGCATATATGAATCGACTCATCCTATCCAGTTCTTCACTAGTATTGGGACATTTGTAACTTCCCAAAATCCTAGGTAATATTTTTCATTTTTAAGATAATAAAACATCTAATTTAACAAATTACGTTCAGTCAAGACATTTGTTCATAAACCATTATTCAGGAATCAAAGTTATAAAGAAGGCAATGCCGAAACTCAAATTATAAATCTTTCGATGTGTGTGTACAGTCCCGCCTTCACAATCTAATAAGTACATGCAAACTATTTAGTCCACAATTATAAGCACATAGCTTAGTGAGTTCTCCCCAAAATATCACATACAACACAACATAATAATGAGATATGTTCTAACAGCAGCCTTGGAACTATCAACAATCTCGAATGTCATATACAACACACAATATAATCAACTATGGGTTTACAACAACCCTAGGGACTATCTGTAATCCTAGTGGGCTAACATCAAGCCTTATGGATTAACAACACACCTCATGGGTTATTAGCAACCGTAGAGATTATCAGCAGTCCCATGGACTCACAACAGTCTAGGAGTTATCAGCAACTCAGTTCACATATAACAATAATCAACAGATAAGACCCGATTAGTCAACATACACTACCACATAGGCAAGTATAGTGAGAAGACTCACCTTGCAAATAGCAGCTAACACCCAAAAACTCGCACACTAGGTAGATAGGTACAATGAGACACCTAACAGCAACAAAGAAGTACCCTCTCTTGTCTACACCCTAAAGCCCCAAAATTGACCAATAGTCAAACATGGTCAAAGTCAACGGTCAAGGTCAAAGTCAACCTCAACAGGACTCCATGTCATGGCCACCCATAGGCAACGTCGTGGGCACTAAAAGACTAAACAGTCGGGATCCCTCCCCAGTCACCACTTCGTGGCCTCCAAATTCCTTATCGTGAGAACTGGGTTCCAGCAACATAACATATTTGGATCTTAACTTGTTAAGCCCTTCCTTCAAACTCTCTAGAACCCTTCCTAAGGCCTAATATTTCACAAAGATCAGTGATTTTCAGTCTTACATGTCCGATGCATGTCTAATACTCAAACTTAGGTCAAAATGGAAAAATACCACCAAAGATCACATGCATGAAGCCCAAAATAGCAACAAACTTTAAATTTTAAACATATGTCCACTAAGAGACCTTAATAATCCATAAAGTTGCTAACTTTATGAATTTCAAGCATTCTACTCAACCCAACATGAAGAAAGGTGGGCAAAAACCTAGATCTAGAATGCTTTTATGAAAAAGGTAGAGACTTTATACCTCCCAAAGGTCAGGAACGATGTGAAGATGCAAGATCTATGCTAGAACCAAGCAACCAAACACCAAAATAAGCTCTTTCTTTCTTTATCCCTCACAAGAATGGCTTCACACACTCAAAACATACACATGGAGTCTAGGATTTAGAGGGAATTCAATCTTAGAGAGTGGAGCT
Organism: Lactuca sativa; assembly: GCF_002870075.4. NCBI lineage: Eukaryota > Viridiplantae > Streptophyta > Magnoliopsida > Asterales > Asteraceae > Lactuca > Lactuca sativa. Next base: position 148,407,139 of record NC_056631.2, read on the forward strand.
ACAAAAATGAGAAACCCTTGGAGTTAATGCCCTTAAATAGGGCCCCAATCCCGAAATTAGGGTTTTGGCCCAAAACAGCCTCCACGTCGTGGCCAGTTATATGTCACGTTGTGGTGTTGCGCAGATACACATTCTTCCTCATCCAATGTCATGTTATGGACCACCCAATGCCACATCGTGGCCATACAAAATTCCAACTTTTAAAATGAATAACTTAAGAAAAGAATTCTTACATACTAGATGTTACAACATTGTTTCTTACTCAAAATGATACCATGTTGTATAGGCACGAGGCCTCTCTTAGAATCTTGCATCTTGAATTTCTTCAAGATCTTATTTAACTATATACTATGGCTTAATCCAATTAATAGATTAGACTTCTCCATATATATCTTTACACCAAATATGTATGTGCCATGTGGCATCTCCCTTGTCCTTCATAGCGAAAGATTTCGTAAGCTAATCTTTGACACTTTGCAATGTTAGGATATTGTTTCCTATGAGTAGTATTTTATCAACATATAATACTACGAAGACTATAACACTCCTACTAACTCTAACATATATGTATTGGTCATCTTCATTTCTCAAGAAACCGAACTCTTTGATCTTTTCTTTGAAACATACGTTCTATCTACAAGATTCTTATTTGAGTCCATAAATGGACCTCTCAAGCTTTCACACTCTATTTGGATACTTGGCATTTACATCTATTTACCATATTTCATAATCATGAAATGTAGTTATGAAAAACAATATCCTAACAGAGTTGACCATTTCCACTGGCGAAAAAGAATCCTTATAATTAATTCCTTGAGTTTGAGTGTAACCTTTCACAACAAGTGTGAGCTTTGAATGTTTATATATTCTCATCCATGTTGGTTTTCTTCTTAAAGACCCATTTACACCCATTAGTTTTAAGGATATGTGTAGGATCAACCAAATTCCAAACTTGGTTATCATACATCGATTGAATCTCATTCTTCATTGTATGTTGCCATTTTATAGCCTCTAGGCTTGCCATCGCTTCCTGATAGCTACACCACTCATCATTACCATGTAGATTTTCATCCTCCTTAGTGATATGGAAACCATACAACTCATGTTGGCGGTGTTATCTATTATATCTATGAAGAGGAGATAGTGAGATGATAGATTCCTTAACAAGTATGTCAACCTCTGGTTGATAGCTAGTGTCTATTTTAGTTTCTTCATTGGTTGACTCTTGAATCTCATCAAGATCAATTTGGCTCCCTAGTTCCTTGAGATATTAGCTCCCTTTCTCAGAAGACTGCCCTTTGAGAAACATGCACTTTGTTCTCAAAATATTTGTAAAACAAACAACCAAAGGAGTCTTTGGGATAACCAATGAAGTAACACCTTTAAGATCTAGGTTCTAATTTGCCGAGCGCTTCATGATAAACGAAAAGCCTCACAATCCTATACTTTGATACATTGAAGATATGGATGAGTCCATTTCTATATTTCAAAATGTATTTTAGTTACCTTCTTAGTTGGTACAAGATTTAGTACATATGCGGATTTCGCTAAGGATTAACCCCAGAAACTAATCAAAAGTGTAACACGACTCATCGTATATCGAACCATATCAAGTATAGTTTGATTTCTCCTTTCAAAGATGTCATTGTGTTATGACGTTCTTGGAGGATCCAGTTGTGAAACAATTCCAAATTTCTAAGATGGTCGTAGAATTCATCACTAAGATACTCTCAACCTCTATCAAACTAATTGAAAAACCACTATAAGGTGATTATCAAAAATCTATCAAACTAATTGAAAAACCACTAGAAAACTAAGCTCGTAATTCCTAATCATAGTAATAACAACCTTGCTCTAGTTTCCCATGATCAAGTCAAGCTCGTCTCGCCTTAGCTTCGTACTTCACTTTAGTCCCTGCATATCAGAGCAAATGTGAGTACACATCCTGTGTCAAGGATCCAAGAATCAAAAGTTGAATTTGAATTGGTTTGAATCATAATTATACATAAGGTGCCAATGCCATTGGCCTTATTCTTTTTGATTTATTCTAGGTATTTTAGGTAGCTACATTTTTAGTGTCCCTTTTATTGGTAGTAGAAGAACATGGCCTCATGAGGTTTACTAACCGGTGCTATTTCAGAATCGATCTTCTTTGGCTTTGGGTTGCACCTTCTGATTTTTCCTTTTCCCTTACCTTTGGGACGAAAGGTCTTCTTTCTCGTGACACCACCTTCCCTATTGGCTAGAATGGGAGTGGCAGAGCTGGTGCTATGAAGATGGATCATACTCCCCCTGGTATTTTTCAACATACCATGTAGCTCCATCAAGGACTTTAACATGTTATTTATATCGAAGTTCATGATGAATTAATGATACGAACTAGTTAACGAGTTAAGCATTATTCAATATCCAACTCTTGAGGAAATGGAGACCCTAGATGCTTAAGTATATCAATGTACCCCTTCAGTTTTACAACATAGATACTAATAGATCCTCTATAGTAAAGCTTACACCTTAGAAGAGATTTCATAACTTTAAATCTCTAATGTCCAACTTGCTCTTGGAAATTTTCCTTGAGATGCTCATTCATTTTGTATTCCCCAAGGTTCCTGAAGAGATTTTGGAGCTTAGGAACCATGGTCGCTAACATAAGACATGTGAATTTAGTCGAGTAATTATGATTTTTTATCGTAATCATCAAACTCTTCAGTTATAGCATCTACATAAGGCTCCTAAGGGATGTCTTCATCCAAAACATAATCTTTCTTCTCATACCTAAGGGTAATCCTTAGCGAATGAATCTAATCGAGATAGTTTAGGCCAGTGAGTTTATCCCTAAAGATGAGTTGGAGTAGTGAGAAGTTAGACAATGAGGTAGGTGAGGGGGGGAACAATCACACTTGTACTAGTAGACATCTATAAAAACAAAGTTAGAGGTTAGTTTGATTAAATCCATTTTAAACTAATTACAAAATTACCAAATTATTTAAAAAAAAATGTCTAAGACCCATATTTCACTTTATTATGTAAAATGGATTAGCCAAAATCACACCATGAAGTTATTTAGGTAGGCAGATTGTTTGTCAGTTTTAATCTCTATGAAACTCCTATATATGTCGAGATTTATTGACTTATGTCAAAAACAAGTTAATGTTTTCCATTCTGATTTATCATTCATGACTGGATTAGTTGAGGATCATGAATCTAAATGGTAATTCAACCATGAAAAACACACATGATCCTCGGCTTAAGTAACGCTTGAGAATCGCAAGTATCACATCGCCCTTTCTATAATCAAAATAATGTGTTGGCTCCAAGCACTAACCTGCATAAGCAGATTACAAGGAAATTTGTGGTTTTATAGGTAACATGAGATTTACATTTTATTTAAAACAAGTTTTTGTTTTATTTCGGTTAAAATATTTTAACTTTTAAAAGTAATGATTTCAAATTCATATAACCATTAAAATAAGAAACATACAATAAAATACACAATAAGTGCAAGTAACAACACCATCAGCCTTGATTCTATATGGATCCCCTATGATCCATCAAAGCAAAGACTAGTCATACTAAGGACAAAAGGTACTCTTCAAATCCGCATGTCAAACAACCATCAAAGCTTGATGCCATCTCGAACTTCATGGAACTCCAAACTCTAATGTCCTTCACTTGTTCTTCGATCTTCAGAACATTACATCTTTCTATTCTAAATTATAAAATCCTAACTAAACTTTAATAATTAAAAGGATTTCTAATTACAGAACTAGAAAACAATGAAGGTCACAATGACCAAAAGTAGAACCATAACAAGAAACACATAAGTTAACTCAAGCTGTAGTGTGTCGGATCCATACAATTCAAACAGACAATTATTCACACTTGGATTGTAATTTTTAGATTAAATTATACTCATAAAATTGAAAGCAAGTAGACTTACAATTGACTCAATGACTTCACATGCAAGAAATTATGAAAGCAATAAAACATCAATTATCGACTTTTGATTAAATATCATTAAATAAATAAAACAATAATCAAGGGAATCCCAAACCTATAAATGGACATATTTGCATGAGTTTAATATCGAGTCATATGTATAAGTGACCATCATACTTGAATAAAAAAACAAAGGAAACTGTGAACATTGACTTCGCACTGCATAGGATGGATCTAAGCGCCACGATCCACTAACACAGTCGCAATTTACAAAATTTAGGGTTTCTTGTTTCAAAAGCCTTTGTGTCGTGTAGAGTTATCCTTCACACCGTGAACTTCATGAAAATAGTAAAACCCTAATAGATTTCCATTTATAACTAAAACCTTTTAAAGCAATCTAAAACCAGTAATAAGATGTCATCTATTGTTGAACATGAAAATTCGATTAAACAAAAAAAAACAAAACAAAAAAAGTGCATTAGAGGTAAACAAGTGGCTTTGATACCATTGTTGGGTTATGAGGATCTTTAGCCACAAAGTCACACTATGGAAGCATACACAATAAAACAGTAGCTCATGAACCCAAAAGCATATCCATGTTAAACCTATCCAAGCAACAAAATAACAACCACAGAAGAGTTAAGAGATCATACCTTTGTAGCCTTTGATTTCTTTGTCTTAGCTAGCTGACCGATGGGAGGATTCAAAGTAGAATCCCTCTTTTGTGATCACTACAAAGACACAAACATCAACACTAGAACCACCACGAATAATAGAACAAACCATAAACGATTAGGATTTCTGTCGGATCTTCGTTGCATGTAGAGAAGATCTTTGCGGTATGATTATCAAGAACTATATGGTTTTGAGAATGAGAGCACCGCCATATTTCTAAAGGTTTCTCACAATTGAATAAAATCTCAAATCCAGTTCTAGGTGTCTCTATTTATATGGGAAAGATTTAAGCCCTAAGGGATAACTACTTCGTTAGTAAGTAATTATCCTTATCATTGGTAATTATCTCAATATCATGTTATTACACTTAGGACCTTCTAGATCTACACGTTTCATTTAATTAATTAAAGACTTAATTAATTAACAAATCAAATCCCTATTTTTATTCTTTGACCAATGTTATACATATTTTCTCTTTCATAAAACCGAAAAGGACACTACCATTAATAGTAATATTACCAACTAGTTGTGAAGGTAGGAACCATCTTTCAAAATGAATTGTTTGTAAGCATAGTATGACTCATCATCTACCAAATTAAACAATGCTTGGTTTCTCTATCCAACTACATTATTTACGACAATGCTCTAGATAGAGATAGTTTGCAAAACTGTTTCAGAATTGCTTATATGATCATTAAAAGTTTGATAGAGATGCTCACTATCCGTATTGGATCTAAATATCTCATCCTTTTTCCCAATTGATCCTTAAGTTCAATTAATAGAAGCTATAAACTCTTTAAAGATTCCAGGATTATATTTATTCAAATAAGCATGATCGTACCCTTTAAATGTAATGAAATTGAACTTATTGTGGTTAATCTGAACGGTCCATTAGTGTGAACTAACTCCAATAGATATTTCATCCCAAGTGATGCATTCTTCATCTATCTTGATAAATAATGTTTGCATTTATCATTAAACTTGTAGTCAATTGATTTCCAAAATCCTATCTAACTGGATATTTGGTAATGCATTTGTTATTTATATCTCCAAGAAGATGATTCCAAAAATACATTTTACCTAACTTTTGGATGTATTTTAATTGAAATTGAACTATTGTTACTATACTAGTTTTGTAGATTTCATTACTCGCTTTTTAAAATAGAAAACATATAGAACGTCTTTTATTTACATAAGTCATAACCATCTCATGAAACGTTGTATAAACATTTTCAATCATAATACCATTGATGTGTATTTTATATACTAGTTTTATATTTATAAAAAGGACTTAATCATAACTAAGGCATGTTAAAAAATTAGGCAAGTGTACCTATTCATATAGCAGGATAGTGATGGTAAGACCAAGATGTCGAAAACTTGGGCAACGGATTTCAATACGGATTTTTCACTACTAATTAAACTAGAAAATAATACTAAAAAGGGGGTTTTCTGATTTTCAAGTTCAAAAACTTCAAACATCAATTTAAAAGAAACTAATAACCACCAAATAATTAAACTAAGCAGAACAGAGCATATTATGATTGTAAGAAAAATATAAAAGGTACTTCCATCTGGATTCCATTCACCTCTTGACTACGTTTGATATATCTATAAGTGCAATTAGTTAAAAAAATTATTTACCAATTCCTTAATTGACTAGTATTTGTGATTAGATTACTAATCCTTTGATTTTAAGTGATTCTTAGTATTCTTTGCGTACCCTCCAAGTAATCCATTTTGTAGATATCCAATACATATATCATTCATGTCATCAACTCTATGTCATTAATGTTATTATGTCGCAGTGTGGTCTTTAGAATTTGTCATTATTTTGCTCTTTGTTGATCTGTTCTTGCAGTCATGTTTCTAACACATCAATTCAACTCCGTTTATTCTGAGAATATCTTCAAATCTACAAAACAATATTTAGACATAATAAGTATAAAATATCATCAATTAAAACCAATATGTATCTAAAAGTTCAAAGATACCACATAAAATGTATGAATATAAATGGCGATATCAACCATATAGGCTAAAGATTTAGGAGAACAAGTTGGCATTTTATCCTATGGATAGTAGGAAGTGCTCAGTATCTATGATCAAGTTCTCTTTTATATATTTCAATCTCATACTTTCTTTTTGTCGCTACACATTATTACAAATGTTAGTACCTTATCCTTAGTAAAATACTCAAGGGTTAGAAGTAATACTCCAATGATGTTAGGAATTCATATATATATATATATATATATATATATATATATATATATATATATATATATATATATATATATATAATTGTGACATACTATTTGGCTTGTAGCTTTTCAGCTCTTTTATATATAATGTGCATCTATGATTTCTTACTCTTTTCTTTCTTTGGAAACAAAATGACTATCAGATAATGCCTTAGAGTTAGGCTTCCTCTTATCCTTAGTGTTGGGGTTGGCATTAGGTATACCAACTCTAACTGTCGTTTACCCAAATACAATTGGCTTTCTGCTTCTTGACACTTCAATTCATGATATCAAATACAGGAGCATTGAAGTTGGAGTTTCTATGCATGGCCATGTTAGTCTTAGAAACCCTCAATGTTCCTTGCAACTCCATGGTGGATCTTTCCCGATCGTTCATATAGTAAACTAATTATATGTACATGTTAGCTAGTTGGTCATGATAATCATAATCAACTCCTAACTTAATGGAATTCCATGTCGCTTTATTAGTCAATGTGCAATGTACATTTGGCACTTGCTCCTTCGTATAGCTAAAGATGTACTTGCTGGATGAACCTCATGAAGAGCTTTATCTAGGCACAACTTTTCTGTTCTTTCTTGAGAACTATTCTCAAACTATGAATTTAGTTAAGATTGGTCAACTTAATTAACTTCTCCTTTTAGAGTTTTATGTATTTTAATTTGGGAATAGTTATTGTTTTTGTGAAAATAATAATTATAAGAGAGTATTACTAGTTATTATTTCATATGTTATGAATCAATAAATCATGCACAACATTTTGGACGAGTTGGATTCTTTTGTCTTTTACCTAAAGACAAAGTTTATATTTTATAAACTTGGAGTTTATAAAAATAAAAGAATCTTTCTTATAAAAATAAGCATGGCTGAAACATGATGATGGTGTGGGAGGTTGCTTGTCAATCTTCCACCTTTTGTCTCCCATGATTCTAGAGGCTACCATTACTTTAGATTATTTTAATGGTTAGGCCTTACCTTTCATGGACTATATAAGAATGTCTTATGAATGATAAATGTGCAAGTTTTTGTTCTTCACTCTTCCCTTCTTCTTCTCTCTAAAACCGTGAGTATGAAGAAGCTCCAAACCTTTGAAGTTTGGTGCTTTACTTTGGTGTTTAGAAGAGCTCTTGAGTTGTTTCCTTTAGTCCTTATTTGACGCAACATGTTGATATTATGTTTTATGCATGTTAAATGAGATTTAAAACATAAGTATCATCACCCAAGTTTTGGTTCATTAAAATATGACTTTTATCATAAGATGCATAAAATTGAGTTTATAAAATGAAATGAGTTTATTCTATAAATTCATGAAGTCATAAGGTTTTGATTGTTAAAAGAATATTTAAAATAATGATTTTATAACTCATCCAAAACTCCAAGTTAAAGCATAAAATAAAGTTTTATTAAGACTGTTACCGGTTCTTAAAATCGATCTACGACTAAACTTTAAAATACCGTATTTTAGTTTATAATTGATCACGGTTAATGGAAAATAAAATGAAATTTTATTTGGAACCTAAAGAACCTCATAACAAGTGATATGAATTTTACAAAAGAGTACATGAATTATTGGATGCATGCAATATTTATGAGACCATGTTTTTATAAACTATAATTGTAAAACATATATAACCCTTATTTACAAAACTTCGAATCTATGAAATCCATTTAAAATTTACTTGGGATTTTTGTGCAGTTCATATGGATTTTAGGGTCACCTTATTCATTTGAGTTGTGAAAAATATTCAAGGTGTTTTTGTATTTGCTTATGGGATAAAGGTCACCTAACCATTTGTGAAATATAACTCATATGTTTTTTAAATGGATGATTTGATCAATTTATTATGTGATAAAGGTCACTTAAGCATAAGAGTTTGATGCATAGATAGGATAAACATGCCATGCTAAACAATATTTGTTTAGGATCACATAATCTAGGAGTTACATATCGTATGCAATTGGTAATCGCTATCTACCGAGTTTGATTAAGTTTATGGGATAAAGGTCACCTAAGCATTTACTTGTTTTGTTACTTGGATCCTAGACTTTAATAAATTAATGTTTTAAGAAACGATATAAGGTATTAATTTTCTAAGACTAAATATTGAAAATACTAAATGAAACTTTGTTAAATTTTGTTGATAACTGTTAATAATTTTACGCCCTACAAAACCTCTCTCTTGTTGAGTTTCAAGAGATAATAACATTTGATGGTTATAATTTCTATAACTGGTATAATATCTTGAGGTGTTACCTTTAAGATAAATAGAAATTATATATACTGAAAGATCTCATACCTGAAAAACCTCTGCAACCAGTTAGTTTGATCATGATACTTTGATGGAAGTATTATTGTGATGATGATAATGTGTCTCACATCATACTGAAGAAATTAACCATGACTTGCAGAAAGTCTTGGATAATTATGAAACATATTAGGAGGGTGTTTGGAAAAACTTTTTAAATGACTTTTGTCTTTTAACTTTTCTAAAAAGATATAAAGATGTTTGGATGATGCAAAAGTTCTTTTCAAAATAACTTTTTGTAAAGAAGAAAATGGTGAGTTTTCAAAAGTCAAGAAAGTGTGACTTTTTGTAACTTTTGGACTTTTAAAGCTAAATCACACTCAAAAGTCAAAAAATACCACCCAAACACTTTTTAAAACCCACTTTTGACTTTTGTTTCCTCAAAAGAACTTTTATAAAAAGAACTTTTACAAAAAGATCTTTTAGGCTTAAAAAGTTTTCCCAAACACCCCCTAGATGTCTCATCAAGTAAAACAAATATTCAACCAGAACACTAGAAATAACTTCAAGTCTGTTCAAGCATTGAATAAAAGGAAGTCTAAGAGATTGTGCACTCATATAGACTTATAGTTCAGTTAAGGAAAATACAACATAAACCAAGAAATCAAGAAAGGACCAAATGATTAGTGTTGTTTCTATTGTGGAAGAAACTGGACACTAAAAGAGGATTTGCTCCTCTCATCTCGTCAAGCTAAAGAATTCTGACTTGGACAAGACTTCAAATATCTATATGATAGAACTATTTATTTTTCCATCATTCACTTGAGTATGTTATACTTCAAGTGACACTAATAATTGATATTATGTGTTGATGATTGGAAGAAATAATCAACTGATTACAAATGAATGGTATTTCATGTTGAAGATATAACAAGTGTTGTTATAATATTTTATTTAAACAATAAATGTTTTGTACTTATCCTTATAGGGACATGTAATAGCTGTAATTTATGAATAAACTAGGGTTTGGACCGTCCGCGCGATGCTGCAGAAGCTTGATATATTGAAAAACGCACCTTGACATGGATATGGTTTGTGGGAGAAATTTGGAGACAACTTTCAACATAGATACTTTCAACCATAGCCCAAAATTGTAGACTATAATGCTATCTTGAGACAACTTTCAACATAGTTACTTTCAACCATAGCCCAAAATTGCAAACTACAATGTTATCTTCTGCCACAATGATGTTAATTTATACAGTTTTTTAGTGATGATCTTGAGCCTACATATCTGGATCATATAAAATCAAGCAACAGAACAACTGTAGTTAATTCAAACGTTTGTTGATCTTTTATCATCTTCAAGAAATAAAAACATAAACAAGGTGTTGAAAAAATTAGAGGTCCCAAGGTAACCCTCTACAAAGTGGACCACAAAAGTATAAAAATAAAGTTTATATCTTAATAATTATGTATGGATAAAATTTGAAAGTATATCATATTTGGTACAATACTACAAATAACAATTAATAAAAAAAATAATTAATAAAAATTAATATTAATCAAAATGAAACCTATAAAAACAAATTATGTAAGGACGAAAAATGTAACTTTAAAATATAATAAGGGACCGGAATCCCAACTTACAAAATACCAATAATATAACTTCATAAAAATTAGGATGAAAAAAATTAATTCAAATTTAGTTCAGGGGAAAAAGTGTAAATATAAAAGTTTGTTATAAGAAGAATAAAAAATTATATTTCCAAATAGAAGCTTATTTGCATTTTGTATCAAATGTTTTTAACAATTATAATATGATTTAAATTTAGTAGTTTTGGCTTTTGAAAAAGCAATAGTTAATGAATAGTAATTCTCCCTCATAAACCATATTTGGTAATTAATATATACAAGAGTTTGAACCCTCTGCACGATGTTGTGAAAACCTGATAGTTGAAAAACGTAACATAACATGGATAAGGTTTCGTGGGAAAAATTTTTAGACAACTTTCAACCTAGTTTAAACCTTCAAGCGTGTTTTGACCATAATTTTATTTTTATATTTTTGTGTTTCACTTAGCAAATGAGTTATGCATAAAACGGACCATAGAAATATAAAATAAGATTTCGAACCAAACAATTATATTGGAAGAGACAGACAAAATAAAGTTTAAAAGTGTATCTTGAACGTATTAATTTTATAAGGTGATACCACAGTAAATACCATAAAAGTTTATATCGTTTAAATAAAAATGTAATAGTAATAAAAATGAAAACTATAAAAACAATCATGCAAGGGACCAAAAATGTAATTTAAAAATATAGTAAAGGAAAATCATAACATAAAAACATCTATAATTTAACTTTAGAATTATGAAAGGTAAAAACTGTTTCATCAAAATTTATTTAGGGGAGAAAATGTAAATATGAGATTTTTTTTATTAGCATAATCAAACTTGCTATTTTCAAGAAAATGCATATTTCACAACTTATATTATATTTTGTAAACCTTGTATCTTGATCTCGACTTAGTGTGTTTTGGATTGAGAGTAGTAGAAGCTAATGAATAGTAATTCTGTGAGTGGCACTTTACTTGGAAATTAATATATATATATATATATATATATATATATATATATATATATATATATATGTATATATATATATATATATATATATATATATATATATATATATATATATATATATATATATATTAATTTCCAAGTAAAGTGCCACTCACATTTAGATTTACTTATCGTTTAATAGAGGTTCATATTCATGTTCTGAAACGATGTATTCTGTGTTAAAGAATAATTTTCTCATAATGTTATTTATTGTCACACCTCAAAACCTGAACGGCGGAATCGTTCGGGGGTGGAGGACATCATGTATAGTATCACAACAATGCAAAGTAGTAAACATGCAACAACATCATCCATTGCATTAATAATATAATTTCATACAAGTGTGTTCTGTCATGTTAAATAGACACCAAAAAGTACATCAAAATAAAAGACGAGTCTTGAACGAACTCCATCTTCTCAAAAATCTGGCACCTGTACCTGTCTACTGGTGACCTGAGAATACAAGTTATTTTGAAAGCGAGTATCAGCTTTAAAGCTGGTGAGATCATAAGTATATAAATGTCTATGTTTGTATGAAAGCATCTGTAAAAATGTTTGTAAGATGTAATGTATAAAGATGTAATGTATAAGTTTTGTAAAGTTTGTATTTGTTTGAACACTCCTAGAAACCCTATGTTTCCTACTAAAAGTAGCCTTCTACCAAGGCATCTAGTAACTATGTGTGTCTCTTGTAAGAGTGTGTATTTTCCCAAATCTGACTATCATTAACCAAAAATATAGTTTTTACATTACCGTGCATCGTGTGAATGTTCACGAAGTGAATGTAATGGGAAAAATATTATAGTAATGTAGTGTTGTATTAAGTAACTACTGCTGTACTAACTACCTTAAACCAATTGTTATTTAAAGTACAATGTGATCGGCCTGTACCATGCTACCGACTCAATAGTAAAACGACGATGTAAGACGCCGTAAGAAATGACATTTGGCACCCGTAGACTTGCAAGTCCCACTGTAGCGAGCAACAAGGTGTAGGATAGTCAATCCAGTATAGATCTATACGCAAACTCATACGCTCCCCAATTAAGGAGATTCTGGATACAAAAACGGTCATGGCAGGTAGTGCCATGACCCGCTTAATGGATTACATAACTAAATGTAATGTATATGTAATGTATGTGCTAGCTGTATTGTGTGTTCTTCCTCTGTCTAGCCTATATGTTTGTTTCTCATCACTATGTATTATGTTTGTTTCTCATTACTATGTATTAGGTTTGTTTCTCATCATTATGTGTTATGTTTGTTTCTCATCACTATGTATTATGACTCATGTATGAACTGACTCTTTGTATGATTCATTGTTCTAGTATTAGTATTATTAAAACCCTAAACTACGCCTATTGTAGTTTACTAGTAATATAACTTGTAAGTATGAACATGGGAGTATACCCCTGCTACCCAGGGTATTGAATTGACTAGAAGAACCTTTATGACTATATATGTACACATGATACATAACTAATAGTTAAACGACCTTCGGACGGATACCCGATATCCTACCAGACCACATCCCAACGGGGAAAAGGAAATAAGGCGGGTTAGCCTTCCTAAGTCCTTCAAGCATTACTTATATAACTATACATATCTAGACATGCAATTGACAATATAAAAGTATAAAAGAAGTTTTGTAAAAGCATTTGATATGTAAAAGAATTTTTAAGATAGTTTGAAGTAAAACAGTTTAGTAAAGCAGTTTGAAAGTAAGAGATTCACTTGTTGATAGTTATTAATCACATGCGATTGAGATAATAACTATAGTAACTTTACTTGTATTCCCCCTCCCTATAAAGCATTTAAAAACATTTAGAAACGTTTAAAAGGTTAATTCAAGGGGGTATGCACTCACCTGTAGTGAGTAGATTGGATTGAAGTGTCGGATACGATGCTAGGTGACAAGTGGAGACTTGTACACACACAGCGAGCCTAGTTATCATATAATCAATATATATATATATATATATATATATATATATATATATATATATATATATATAACTAATTAGTCACTTTATCTCTAATAAATTAAGTTTAGACACTCTAGAACATGGGAACACTTTGTTTCAAGTGTTAAAGATCCCAAGGGTTGCAACCAAGTGTTGTAGGGCATAGCTAGTGAGTGTAGGGTTCAAGGAAACTCCATTAGGGAGTTTACGGGTTTATGGTCATAACCAAAAGAGTTTACAGTCGTAAACCCTTGAGTTTATGGTCGTAAGCTCACACTCTTTTTGACCATTTGTTGTTTGAAGCCTTCTAAGCCAATCCAAGCATTCCTACTTCATGTTTAAGCCTTAGGAAGTGTTTTGTGGCATCAATACACTCCTAAATGGAGTTTCCGGCCCATGGACCATTTCTCCATGAGTTTACTGCCGTAAACTCCTATGGAACATGGTTTTATGACGGTTTCAAGTCCTAAGCACTTCAAGGTAATAGTCTAGGTTAGATTCTAGGCATAAGGAAGAAATAAGGGCCACTTATACTCACTTTGAGGTGTTTACGGTTTTGGGAGCTCCCCAAACCGTAAACACATATATATGGGGGATTTTTGTGCTTTTCTTATGATAAACACATCAAGGAAGGATCTAGACAAGTCCCTAAGGCATTGTGAAGGACTAAGGCACCCTAAGGCACCCTTTAGCACCTTACTTGGTGTTTACGGTTTTGGGAGCTTCCCAAAACCGTGAACACCTTGTTCTTGGTGTTCTTGGGACATTTCCTTGATGTAATGATGTATAACAAGCCTTACAATACACTAGGGTAGGAATACTTACTAGTTGGAAGCTTGAAATGAGCTAAAAGTCCAAGAACACTAGTGTGTGTTCTTGGTGTTTTGGAAATCTAATCAAAACAGGAAATTTGATGGATTAAAAGATGTATAATCACTAGTTGTTATGATTTAACAACAAATCAAGCCAAGAAGTACTTACGTTTTCGGGAAATCGGGTGAAAGACGGGATGGTAGTTGAGAGTGTTTGGAGTTTACTCTTGAGATTGCAAGAAAGAAATGAGGCACTTTGGGGAGTAAACTCATGCTTAAGGCATGAGTTTACGGTTTTGGAATAATTTCCGGCCCAAACATAAAAGTTTGGCCGAGAATTCCTTAACTACGTGGTACTGTTTTGGAATTTCAAGACTCGAGATGGCACTTTCTTTCACCCGTTCGTTTAAAGAATAATTATTAAAATAATCAAACGAACTTCAAATTTGCTAAAAACAAATAAAAATGAAATTGACCTATAACTTTAAGTGATTGACTTTAGGGTTTGACCGAACGAAAATTTCGGGTTGTCACATTTATGAAGTAAATCTATAATCTTTTATTGAATTAATAGTTCTGATCATAACACCTATATGAACAAATGATATTTGATTGGAACTTATCTATGTGATAATCATCATGACAATATAAATAAGAAATATATATACCAACTTCAAAATGATAGAATTTTTAAAGGCAAATGAGCTTGATTCATCTGATATATGTAAATCCTATTTATATGGAAAGATCATTCACAAGTGTCTTTATCTATTAGTAGTTAAAGAACAAAAGGCTTGACAAAGAGTTAATACATAAGTGATGTATGTAATCATTTCAATTCATGAATAGATTTGGTAATAGATACTTAATCAATTTCACTGACGACTTTTATTCGTTATTGTTGAAACCTTTGATTTTCTCAAATTGTTTCATAGTGAAGAGTGAAATATGACTTAATGAGACCATCATTAACCTTTCATTGTGATAAAGAAAACGAGTTTTTATAAAACCAAGTCTTCTTGGAACATCTTAGGAGTTGTGGAATTGATTCACAACTCATTCCCACAAAAACACTCACTTGTCATTAATATGTTTTTTGTGGCACAGGATCACCTGGTCACTTGAATCTATCTTTTGATATTCGAGGTAGCCTTCAAATTCTCTAGTGGGATAGGGTCACCTAGCCACTAGCCGAATGTCGATAGTACAAGGTTTTGAATAGGATAAAAATAGACATTTTAGTCTATCACACGATGTTTATTAAAAGAACTATTTTGTTACACCCCCGAACCGGAAACGGCGGAAATGTGCGGGGGCGAATGACTTCATCTTGTAATATCTTAGCAAGTTTGTATAAATAAAACACAGACATCATCATCACCATGCATTAAATATAACAACATACATAGTTTACATCATTGTGTTTGTTGATAAAGTTACATCCCAAAAATAAAGTGCATGTTGAAAACAAACTACAACAACATCCCAAAAGTCCAAAGCTACCAACCTGCCTAGTGAGTTCCCGAGAATACAATTTATTTTGAAAAGCGTCAACATTTAAAATGTTGGTGAGTTCATAAGCATGTTTAAATGAAAACTTTGTATTTGATTTGTAAACACCAGAAAATCCGATATTTCCTGTAAAAATAGTTTGTGAGTTTTGTTTCAAATCTAGTATTATAGCATGTGTATCCTTGTTATATCTTGTTTGTAAAATGTATAGAGATTGATTCCCAGAAAATCTTGTATTTTTTGTGTCATGAGAAATATGTGGTCTTAAACCCAAAGACCGGGGTGGGTGGATAATACAAATAATCAACACGGTGTTTATACTTTGCAAAACTGAGTGGTTTGTATATTTAGCGTAAAACTTATAATAGTTTTGTTATTCTCTATGTGAGTCGTTATAACCATACTAATATGACAGAGTGCCTGTCTTGACGTTCTTCAGGCGTCGGTTTCGTAGAAGACATTTGTCACCCTATACTGGTCTATCTAGTTGTAGCGAGCAGCTCATGTGTGGGGTGTCAACCCCATATAGATCTATACACATATTACCATTCTCCCTCCAGGAGACTCTGGTTTCATCGTTGCTATAAAAATAGTCGATTGTTAACGATATGTTCGCAGGAGGCCCAATTTATATAAAACTGACACTAAGTCCCAATTAACATCAAAGGTGACATATAAGGCCCAATTAGGGTAGAAGGGCCATATAAGGCCCAATTTTTGGTCCAAATTGTTATAGGTGGCCCATTTTACTAAGTGATCCAATTTTTCGCCATTTTATATAAAAAGTCATTTTTGGCCCAAGTTTGTTAAATAGTTCGTTTTTGGCCCATTGTAAATGAAATGTCATAAAAATCTCACTTCTAATTAAAAACGACATTTTTGGTCCAATAAAACCGTATATGTCGAATAAAGCCTATTTTTATGAAAAAAATGACATTTTTGGCCCAATAATACCGAGAATAACAATAAAAACCCATTTTTATGAAAAATGACATTTTTGGCCTATAATTACCGTGAATGTCCAATAAAAGCCCATTGTAATGAAAATGACACTTTTGGCCCATAAAACCATGAATGTCTAATAAAAGCCCATTTTAATGAAAAATAACACTTTTGGCCCATAAAACCGTGAATGTCCAATAAAAGCCCATTTTAATGAAAATGACACTTTTGGCCCATAAAACCATGAATGTCCAATAAAACTCATTTTGTTTATCTTTATTGTCAAGTATGGCCCCTTTGTATACTTTCTTTGGTTTTCTAGTAATTTTTACCATGTTTAATCTTTCCAAGCATCATATTGGGTTACTTAAAGTAGCTTGTTTCCTAAGATTTTCAAATCTTGGAATATATTCGAGTGTATGAGTGTTTAACATAGTTTCATAACATATCACACAACATATCATGAAAATACACACATGCAAGCATAAATACAAAGATTTTACACAAAACCAAACTTGTATCCCCCCTAAAGATGGAAAATCACGAAAACAAAGGGGTATGAAGCTCACCTTGAGTTTTCTCGGTTGTGAAGAGGAAGAATGGGGTGAGTTTCGGCCCTAGATAGCTTCTTGAAGAGGGTTTTCGAACCCAAGATGGTTTCTAGAAGCATATCACGAAAAGAGAGTGGGTTTTAAGGAGTAATCTTAGTATAAAATGTAAATGGGACACCTTAAGTTTGTTTGAAGATTACCAAGTTAGGATCTTTGGTGAGGAACTCTTAAGCATACACTAACACTCACAATTTTTAGGGAAGAAGAGAGAGTTTTCTTGGGTTCTTGAGAGAGAAATATGATAAAATGAAATTTAGAAAAATAAGAGTGAAGTGAGAATGAGGGTGGTGGGTACTTGGTCGAGATAAGGAGAGGAGAGAGGAGATAAAGTCATTTTTGCATGGAGGTTTAAATTTTGTGCATGGAAGTATGCAATACAATTTCTTTGTTGTATGAGATACAATAATGAGGTGTCACAAGCATACATATTCATTATATCTCCTTTCTTTTTTTATTAGAAACCGAGAATAAGATAGGGGAGAAGGAAACAAAGTTTTTGGGCTTGGGTTTTAAGTGTAACCGAGAATACCTAGGCCCATTAGGGAGTTTTCTGTTTTAAAAGCCCAAAATAAATGGGTTCTCGGCCCAATAAATGATCCATGAAGGGAATTATCCCAATTAGGTCTTAAAATCATTCCTCATTGCCTAATAAGGCCCATTAGGAGGTTTACGGCCAAAAAGAACCAAGTTGAGGAGTTACCCGCCCAATAAGAGAGGTTTGAGTTAAGGCCCAAAGTTGAATGCACATAACTTATTAGATTAGATTTTTGGGCTTATACGGGAAGGTTTCGACTTGAAACAAAGTTCTGTATGTATAAATTCGTATTGTATTAAAAGTAACTTATACTGAACATAGTGTTACATAGTTAGTCAAAGGATGCTAGTTGTATATGGATATAAATTTCTAGCCCTAAAATGCTAGTTGTGACATATTTACTTTATAAATCTTTTGGAATTATGCTCACTGCAACAAATATATATTGAATATATATTTTCAACCAAACAAGTGAATTAGATACTTATATTTAACTGAGGATGAAATGGTTTATCCTTATCTAAAAGGTATAGAATTATAGAGCTTATGTTAGACAATAAGTTTAACCACTCTAGCATCTACTAACTGCATTTATGTACAATATCCTAAATGATTGTTTAGGATGAATTTTCTACTAATCCCAGTAGTTTTCATTCCATAAGACAAGTGATTAGAAAGTGCTTTTTCTAAGTGGGAGCAATTTGGAGTTTTAAGAGCTAAAGATCCATAAGCTAAATGTATCATATTTTGGAACTAGCAAGTTTTCAGCTGTTGTTGAATCTGCTCAATAGTTGGTTAGAAACTAATAAAACACATTGAGATGCATTCATGTATGATTATCAAGTATGGGCTTGATTAATCTTCCTCGATATAGTTTAACTATAAAGAGTAAGTGAGTTTTCAAGGGAGAAAACATACATGATTGAAAATCTTCTCAGATTTAAGCTAACATCTCAAAGTAAGAATCTTCTTTCTTATAAGATAATTACATAGTGTGATTTGATTATAAATCAAGATAACTCTTGTGTTTTTCTACAAAGCTAGTGAGACCACAGTAACATTCCTAATGTTATATGTAGTCAACATATTAATTCATGGAATAAGGATCCATATAGATAGATCTTGGCAACTTAAAGGATTAAGTAAAACTGCATTAATTGTCAAGGATCTTAAAGAGCTTAAGATAAAGGACTCTGAGAGAGTTATCTTGTCAAAACCACATGACATGATTTTGAGAAAAATCCTAGTGCAAACTTTTTTGAACTGGATAATATGATTGTATTCCGTATGCTGATGCAATTAGATTAATCATATGTGTCATGATTATGCATAAAGTCCAAATGCGTCGTATGCTTAGAGCATGTCGAATGATACCAATATAATCCAAGAACAAGTCATTGTATGACTTATAGGAACATTATAAAGTACTTTCAAGAACTAAAGAAATATTCCTAATCTGCGAAGTATTTGAAAGAAAGCTATGTTTAAAGTTGTTACACATTTGCTAAATTTTCATATATATTGAGATGACTCTCAGTCACAATCCTGCGCGCCCTCATTATGAATGAAGAGATAGTTACATTGATAATGGTTCCATATAGATTTTAATTACTGTTACACATCAGAGTTAAAGTACCTCGTGGTTTGGAGACCCACGTACAAAGATGCTTAATGTATAGTTCATTATGACTATGAGTAATCCCAATTCACGAGTATTGGTATCTAAGTCATATTTAAGCATTTAATACATTCTCAATAGTTTTTTATATATAAAACTGAAAATGATTGTATTCGCAAAGTTTACATAAATCAAGTTTGACAAATATACTTGACAAAGCTCCATCATTATCTAAAGCATGAAAGTCAAGCTGGTGCTATAGGGCCTTGTCGATATAAGTAGATGTATTGATTGAAATTTTAGTATTTGGATATTGAAACAGTACAAGCAACATATATTGTAATGAATGATATATTGGATATGATTCTTTCATTAAATATTTGTTGTGTTCTTTATTAGCATGTTTAAATCCTTGAATAACTAGGTTATTCTAAATGTCCATAATCGTTCATAGTTGTGGGAGCATCTATGAGGTAAGACTAATATGAGTGGATTGGTGGATTCTGATGGAGATGAGAATGGCAAAGAGCTGCTACCAACTTCATAGATACTTGATTGGGAGAATAAGTATTGGACTTGATCCGCATCAAAACCACTTTATGGATCGTAGTCAAGAGTGATGTTTTGATCAAGGTTATATCTTTGTAATATTAGACCTGAGATACATATCTGGGACTTGAAGTGTAGGTATTTTTGTGCTTGGACATGGTTTAATGCTATTTCCTAAAAAGCAGTCGTAAGGGCCATCGTTGGGTATGTCATGAACTACATTGATAGGCGTATGTAGTCAAGATGATCTTTGTATTCTTTGACCTGAGATACATATTTGGGACTTGAGGTGTAGGAATTGTTGTGCTTTGACATGGTTTAACGTTGTTTTATAAAAGGTAGTCATAAGGGCCATCTTTGGGTATGACATGAACTACATTGATGGGCGTATGTATTTAAGATGGGATTTTTCCATTTTATTCGTTGGTAGCATGACATCTAAGGCCTTAGTTAAAGTTGAACAGTTAATGAGATTGACCGCGATCCATATCTCATGTTCGGCATGATGTATGAGACAAAGGAATAATTGATACCACACCTTTAGTAACAATTGCAGCTTAGAGCTCCTGGAATTTGTTGTTGATGAGATGACACCTTTCATATGTTGTTAGGGGTAGTAGCTCGTTGCTAGATGTCAGCTACTATCTATATCAGTCTACAGTAAATCTTGTGCAAGTAGGAGATTGTTGGATCTATATGCCCAAGAATAATTATGAAATAATATTGCTAATAATATATGATCCTATAGGGTCACACCTTTATCAAGTTGACACATTTTGTATATTTATTATTAATGTGATTATTAATAAACAATATCAATTCTTGTATTTTAATTAGGGAATAATTATTTTTTTGTGAAAATAATAATTATAAGAGAGTATAACTAGTTATTATTGAAGGATTTTGAGCATTCTAACACTCCTATGGTGTACATACAACCTTAAATACCTTGGATCTATGTTTTCTCTATTATACATGCAAACTTGAACTTTCCAAGATATTACCCTAACTAGCATACAATCATTAATACTTGGGTAATATAAACAAGTTAGAAGACATAACTTTTCATGTAGCTTGATTCCATGGAGCATAAGAGCCTAGTGCCTCAAGTGTGACACCTCAAATGGTTCACACAACGTCACCAACATCTTGGAATAACTTAAGAGAAAAGGTTCCTATGCTCAAATCGGCTAGCCCTCATGTGTACACACACTAGTGCCAATTTCTTGAGCCATGACATCCTTATATATTGTGGCTATTAGAGTTACACCATGTAACTCATGTCTTTCCATATTCTTCATGATCCATGGGTTAAAACCTCCATGGAGTATCCATGGCTTACTCCATGGGTTTAGCCCAACATGAAGAACTCCAACTCTACGCAACAAAAAGTAATTACATTGACTGGAGTAAGTGGTTTGAAATTTGTAACCAATCTGGGTAAATATTAGGGAATTTTTAGAAAAGATTTTTTAGAAAAAGATTGTTGTTGACCAACAAATAGCTGGAATCGGGCATTCATATATATTGTGAAACAAAGATGATTGAGCATGTTTTGTCACATATAATTTTACGAGAGTAAGATTATAATTGGTTCCATGAATTGACATGTTGATATTGAAAGGGAACAAGTGATGTGATCTTTGATTCTGTTGAGTTGTATTAGGGAGTGGCTAAAGTCTTATATCTATTGTTATATAATATTTTGAGACTAAAGCTAAGTTGACTCAAGGCACGACCGATACATTCTCAACTATAGTACGAAAACAGGGTTAATTGGGTTGGATCTTTATCATTTTTGTTTTAATTTCATATATTAGATTTCAAAAGGTTTTAGCTTTGATTTTATTTTATTTTATTTTTATTTTATTTTATTTTCTCCAGTTTAAATTTTTCTTGTTTTTTCTTGAGGGCAAGAAAGGTTCAAGTCTGGGGAGATTTGTTAGGTGCATTTTATGCATTCATTCTATACTTTTAATCCGTAAAAGTGCATTGGATTTAAGTTTAAACTCATGCATTTTGCATATTTTTTCAGGATTTTTCATGATGCAATTCCATTCACACACTTTTATGATATTTCAGGGATTTTTGAAGGAAGAATCTTAGTTGAGGTGATGAAGATGAGATATGGACTAAGTTTCGAGACAATTGGATCATCGAGGAGGAAGTTTTGAAGAAAATGAATATTTTGGCTTTAAAGAAGTTTACACAGACGTGTAAATGAAAGGGTTGAGTTTACACGGGCCGTGTAAACGTATATTCAACAACAGTGTGCTTCGAAAGCCTGGCAAATTTGAGCATTTTACTTTTGGAGTTTACACGGCCGTGTAAATGGTCAGTGTTATTTTACACAGGTCGTGTAAACATGTCGCCAATTTTAAAACAGTTTTATCATTTGTAAAAGAAGGCCAGCCGGTTCCAGAAAAAAGGGGGGTGAATTTTGTGAGTTCAAGAGTTGATTTTTGGAGCAGAGAAGGAGCTTTTCTGGAGGATTTTGGAGTTGATTAACACCTGGGAACATTTGATTTCATTTTCTAAGAACTTTAATTTCATTTTCTAGATTTGTGATGTTGTTCTAGTCATGAGTGGCTAAAACCCTAGACTCCAACATTATGTCTTGACTTTTTAGTTGTGATTTAAATCATGTGATTTTATGTTTGCTTCCAATTCCTACCTAGTGAATTTGATTTTGTTTCAATGGAATGTTTGATTCTAATTGTGATTCTTATTGGCCATTTGAATTAGGGTTAGGTCATTCAAGTTATCTAATTGCAAAATCTGTAATTGTTTTGTGTATTGGACTAAGTAACAAACACTAAATTGATTTCCATTGAATGAATTTAGTGTAAATCTTATTCACATACTCTTACACTCCCGAGCTTGTGATGAGTATTGGGTGTTGTTGGGAATATTCACATAAATCTTATTGCAACCTTTTGATTTCTATCTAAGAGCTTGTTTAGACTTAAATTAGAAGGTTAGGTTATTTTCAAAGAGCTTGTTTTGAATTTGACAACTTGGTGAATAGGAAGTGTTAGAATTTGTTAACACTTTCAAGTACCAACTTAGGTGGAATTGAGTATCATTTCATCCTTGGAATCACATTTTTAAATTGGGAGCTGATTCGTACACAACAATTTTTATCCATACACAACAATTGGTGCTTTAAAATTTTGTATTATACAACATTATAATGCGTAAATTGTTGTGTATGGCAAAAAATTGTTGTGTACGAATCACTTCTCTTTTAAATTGTCTTACATAGAGTTGGAGTTCTCACAAATCCTGAATTTGTTTCATTTAATTGATCATTTACTTATTGCTTTATCCTCTTGTTTAAATCATTGCATACCAATCCCCCATTTGTGTGACCATTTTTGTACCTTACGCAAAAAGGTATAAACATTTGTTAGGTGTCTCTGTGGATCGACCCTGCTTACCTTGTATTGCATTTTTAGTGCAAAGTAACAGTGTTTTGGATTCATTTTGTACCCCTTTATTTGTTAGGTTTGACACGCCTAACAAATTGGCGCCGTTGTCGGGGATTGAATGTTATTTACTTTGACTGGAGTAATATGGATCATACGCCCACATATACTAAGAATAAATGATTTACACAATCAATCCCCATATATTTAATTAGTCTTCTTTTGATCACAAAATTCATTCCAAATTAATTATTTATCAATACTAATTAAATAATATGATTTCATATTAATATATTAGAACTTATAATATATTAACAAATCATAATTATCCTTTTCTCACAAAAGTCTATCCAAATTGTTCCGATGCCATGCAACCCAAATGGACCATGCCAATCGGGTCAAGTACATACCAATTATAGTTATGGACTTAGACACTAATCCAATAGTCTCCCACTTGGATAAGTCTAAAACTATTATTACGTATGACTTCAAAACATGACTAGCAATCGTAGCTCTTAAAAGATGTTTTCGTACGCTGAACAAATCAATGACGCGTCCATTAGATAAGGGATCATATATTCCTCCAATCTAGATATCATATGGACTGAGACATGGATTATAATCATTCTCTCTGTCCATTTGTTGTTTCTTGATTTCCAATTTATGATGACCGACTAGTTGAACATATCAAATCAGTCCAGGCTTGGCCAAGCACTTCGGGTGTCATCACTAAATCATCGAGGGGCCCACATATATCGCTTTTATCCCTTTAAGGGTAAAATGAATGGATAAACTTCGACTCATATGCTTGTTCTACTACTTGTTGAATCATACACAAAGGCACGTTTTATAACATCGAGTTACTAATGCGTTTTTGTACAATCAATGTATGACCAACTCATAGTCAACACCTCATATCTCTAGGTTTGAAGAATATAAGATATTATGATCTCATGATCACTCGTGATAAAATCCATGAAGTGATTCAAATGAGCGTGGGTTGAATCCAATACTCAGAACTTATGAGCACTCATGAGTGTTGTAGCAACTCTTGCTATGTCCAACATCTTAGATATCTACAAGCCAACTTCATGACAGTCTTGATTCATATCTACTTCCAAGATATGACCAATTGTGGATGGTTTGAATAACTTAGTCATTCGGGAAGAATGACCTAGTTGTTCTTGAAGTCAAAACATGCAAAGTGAAACACAAGAATAATCGAATCCAATATGGTCTCAGAACTTATGAATATAAATAGAACATCTTTTATTTATCACCATATTGATTACACATCATTCCTTGCACACTGTTTCAAACTATCAACTTTATACTTGAATTAAAAACAATAGTTGTCACATGCTCCAAGCATGTACACTATGTTTTCTAAGCACTAGTCATGCCATACACCAAGTATGCACAGTATGTTTGTCTAAACATTAGTTATGCCATACACCAAGTATGCACACTAAGTTTTCCTATGATCTTTACTCTGTGAAATAGATCGATTGAACATAATCCCAATGATTCTCATTTCACAATCCCAAATCCTTACCGCAAATGCAAGAATTCCAAATTCTTGCCATTTACCTAAATCTATTAGATTCTAAACTTATATGCATTGATCCTCTTGTAATCATTATGCACAAAGTCACAAAGACTTGTCAACAGACGTTATAGAGTATTCCAATGGAGATTATTCCATGGAAATGAAGTCTCAAATTCAAAGTACATTGCTTTGAACATCCTTCTTGCATTAAGTTACCTAATCTTACACGGCTTTAATGAATAACTTCCACCTATGGGAATATTTCCATATTCTCATTTTGACTATCACTTCTGAACAAGAGTTGCCTCTTTTCAGAATATGTCAATATGGTCCTTCCCAAAATTAAAACTATACTTCCAACTGTCCCTGAGCAACCAATCTTTGGTAAACCTTAGATTGTCCTCAATAATTACTTAATCAAATTATTCATATCCAGTTCTAGTACTTTTTCCCTCTTAATGCTCTAGGCATTTGGAAAAATTTAGAACAAATGAAAATTATAGCACATGCAATCGATCCTATATCTGAAGCATATGGGACACGATTCATGATGTCTCACATAAAGACATGATACTAGACCAGTCTTTTTGCTATAATATTTCTATTTCTATGTGCCAAGTGCTCATAATTCAGATTATGAAAAGGGATGCCGTAATCGTAATCGAATTACAGAACACAAATAATGGACCCATATATAGAATTTCCTTACGTTGAGCCATTCCAACATAAAATTCATATATATATCCATGACTAAAGATGATTAAAACCTCAATCTAAGCTTTTAGAATTGAAATGAAGTATAATTTCCTCTCCCTTAATTATAGTAAAACAACTTTTTCCCAATTGAAACTTTTGTTTTCTATAATTAACATTGCTAACTTGCAACACTTATCATAATTATCATGCTCCCACAAACATGATGATTATTAGCATAACACTTATGCTCCCAATAGCTTTGACATGTACTCAGAAATCAGCTGGACTTCTAGAAATCAATACTTTTTTGACTTTCTTACCAAATTTCAGACTTCTGATACGATATGCTTTGATAAAACTTTATCAAAATCATACACCTTTCCTTAGATAGCACACATGTGTGTCTAAACAATTTCAAAACTATGAAAAAGGATGTTGTAATCATAGTCTCAATTGTTTAGACGTGTGCCATTCCTCACTAGTGTGTCAGTTAACCACACATGCTCCACTAACGACTTTGAGAATGCAAATATCACAATTGCAATCTACTTAAAATCTACTTAGCGAAAGCGTTTCCTCACCATCATTTTCATGAATCAGATAGAAACCTTATGACACTTAGATTTTATAGTGTATGTGTTCCTATCCATGTGAATTTGTCGAAACCATAATCACAAGACAAGGTTAGTGACAAATCCAAACTCATATGGATTGAACTTGTGCAGTCTTAACTTCTTTCCACCTGGAAGCACAAGGGCCTGCCATTGCTTCCAAGTTGTTAGGCAACCAATTGAGAACTCTTAGAACTCATATCCAAAGCCAACTTTAACTGGAATGGGCACAGAAATAGGAATATGTCAGCACGATAGGTTATAAAACTCAAGTCGTGTGCTAGTGATAAAGTACAGGTTTTACTCTTGATTAGATCTTGAAATTCTTTCAGGATCTTTAAGACCCCCACTGTCCTCTTGACATATAAGACTCTCTTGCCAAATATTCAAGAGATAGTGTGGATTCTTATCAAGACAAACACGTCACACAATTGGCCTAAGTTGGTCTATGTTTTATCCAAAACATTACAACTTACCAATTTCAAATGTACAAGAGTAGGACACATTTTACTCTTACATTTGACAAGTGTTAATAAACCTTCTTTAAGATGTGTCACTCAAATTACAATCTTGGGTATGACTCTAAGACTTGTTTTGGAATGAAGTATAACTCATCTTTCTTGATTTGACCACTTCAACAATTCATGACTCCTCTTCTTAGCCATAAGGATGTACTAAGATGTTCTTGCAGGACCAATTGTGATATGGTTTCTTAATCATTAAGATGATCACAAAACATGATACTAAAGTACTCTCCCATCTTTTCAGTTTGAGAAACTTTTATCTTTCTGCCTAATTTGATCCTTCTCATTCATTCTGCTATACATTGAAACTATTCCTATGTTTCAGAATTATACTTAAACTTGTGAGTATAACCATATTTACTAAACTTTAGTAAATCATGACGAATAGTCGTATCAATATTTTGTGGTGGACTTGACCAGTGCACATGAATGTGTACTCAATCCCTTTGTCCTTCACTTGACTCACATATACATGTGAACAACGAATTAGTCTTAATTTTCCAAAGATGAAAATTCTCATTCATCATACTATACAACTTGCATGATCCATCTTTTGGTCCAATTGAAAATTTTGGTGATGAGAATCTTTCCTTATTTGGTAAATTTAGACATTACCAAAAATGAAAGAATCAAATTCCTTTTTCCATTATTGCTAGAAACATACAAACATCAATTTTTCATAAATGCCATTGCAAGGAGATATAGTGAAATAAAAAAACAATTATTTATAAAATGTGGAAAAACCTTTTCCTTACAATGCAACTTAAATGAAAACTATGCTATTACATATTTTCTAGCAATCTATCATAACTCCTAAGTAGTAGTTCAAGAATCCGATCTTCAAACCATGCGATTGAAATCCATCTTCGCGATCAGATTCAACATACTCTTCTTTAAGTTTCCTTCCCTTTGCTTGATCCTACAACATCAAAATGTATTAAGAATCTCCAAATAGGAACTTAATTGAGTTAGATAGAAGATTTACCTGAAGCAGAGTCAAACTTTTTGACTTGACCTTCTCTCAGGTCTTTCAGGTATTTAGGGCAGCTTTGCAACCAATGCCCCTTCCTTTTGGCAATAGAAACATATGGACTCTTTTGTAATGGTGCATGGGACTATCTAAGACTTAGCCATTCTCTTTAACATTTGGTTAACCGAGTTGACGATGGTCGACCCATTTCCATTGGGAAGAGAAAGCTTTTTTGGATATTCAATGTTACCATTGTCAATGTCCATGGAAGTCTGGGAAGTTGATCTTCTTAATCAAATTTGCGTTACCAGTGCTCCAAATCATTTCTGATTCAGCAGCACCAAGCAAATACATAAGATCATTAAGGGTCATGTCATAGTCTGTTACAGAGTAGTCCTAAAGGAAACTCACTATGTGACTTATAAAGTAATTGAACAACCAACTTTCTCAAGACTTTGACACCCAACTCTCTCGACTTGTCAATATGTGACTTTATCTCCAAGATGTGAGCACACATAGACTTTGCTTGCGAATAGGGCTTGAGTGACCTTGAATTATTCAAGAACTTGTGGGTTAGGGAGAATAATTGGAGGAGGTGGAGGAAGTGAAGTATGATTTCCATGAGCCAACCACGGGACATCATCTTCATTAGGAAAGCTTGTTCCATGAGATTTGGGAAGATTATAGTTGTCTAAATCAGACAACTATACTGGGAGAAATTCAAGTTAGTTGATTTAAAGTCCTTAATATAACACCCAATATGAAATATTAAGGCTAGGACCCAACACAATATTTTATAACTTTGAAGAGGGATGTCGTAATCCAAGCTATAAAATATTTGAATGTAGGCGAATGACGATTCAACAATTTCCACCATGAAAAACGAAATAATCTATTAGGTTTTAATTGGATTTGAAACTCCTAGATCTTTTGAGATTCATTGAACTTTTCAATGGCATGTTTCAATCACGATTGTGCCCTCTCAAGTTTTGTGACTGGGATGCCGAGGATCACAAAACAAGGTGTGAATAACCATGCAAATATACTTGGTACCCTTAATATTTACCACTTAATCGATGAGTCGGTTAATCACACGCGCTCCACCGATACTATGATAAAGTTAAGTTACCCTTTGCCTACCTTCTTAAATCCAGGTTAATGTGCCGGTTAACCACACACGCTCCACTAACGACTTAAGCAAAGTTCAAAGTGTAATTTCATGGGTTAGCACCAAATTCACATTTTCCTAAAGTAACTAAGATTGAGAATTTATAAAAGGTTTATTCACTGTATATTTATCATTATACTTATAATGATGGGAGAATTCTAGTCCTTGTCCTACCCTTTCGGCTAACGACCCTCCACCAGTCAAGGAAGCGGTGGGTGAGAGTGGACACCCATTAAACTGTGATTTTATAGGCAGTAACCTTATACCCCCTTATAGACCGGCTTCGTGAGAGTGGACACCCATTAAACTGTGATTTTATATATATATATATATATATATATATATATATATATATATATATATATATATATATATATATATATGTTAGGTCCAGAAGGTGTTGCGTCTTGGGCTCGCTATTTAGTCCATTTAGTCTCCGGTATGGGCTTGTCCATCCGTGAGTTATTTTATAGGGTTTTGTATTTATAGGTGCTTGCACGCATCCTAGTACGAGAGATTTGGAAATTATTTTGTCAAGGATTTGATCTTTATCTTTTGTAACCCTAATATCCTCTACAGCGGATGTTCTTGATCGAGCTCTGCTGAGGATTGAATCAATTGAATCATTCGACATATTCAGATTCATTCTTGTGTTTTATATTGCTGTTTTTCGCTTCTATGATTTACCTGTTATAAGATCTAAATGATCAAATAGTTTCTTAAACTCATCAATTGGTATCAGAGCCGGAGACTGTGTAATTCATACACATCTCTTCTGTGAAAGAAGTAATTAGGGTTAATTCCGCATTTACTGATATTTATTGAGCCGTCACTCCATAATTGACGTATCTCAGTAATTATTCATCTTGCCCTAATATTAAGTATTACAATTTTGATCTTACAACAGGTTGAACGATCAAGCATGGACGATTCTCAATCCAATCCTATCAACATCTCAAACAGTATAGGATCTACAACCAAGATTCCAATTCTCTACACTCAAGATTACGAGGTTTGGACGCATCACTTTGAAGACTACGTCATTGGATCTGAAGATAATGGGTATTTGATATGGGAAGCTATTGTGGCTGGACCATTTGCTCATTCAGGAACATTCAGAATTATTAAAACTCAAAAGGAGTATAATGATTTGTTAAAGGATGTGAAAGATGTTGCTCAGGACGAAAAGGAGAAGTTTCAGTGCAACATCAAGGCATTGAGACTGATTCGATTTGCTCTTCAATCTGACACGTTTAGATTGGTTAGTTCTTGTAGTACTGCTAAAGAAATCTGGGATCGGCTGCGAGAGCTGTACTCTACAGATGAAGATATGGAGCACCCAATTCAGACCTTACTTCTGTCTGAATTTGGAGAGTTCAAGCAAAAGCCAGAGGAGTTAGACACACAAACATTCGATCGGTTCAATCATCTTCTCAGTAAGATGATCAAACATGACACTGAAAGAAAGCTGATCGAACAGAAGGTTACCTTTTTAAATGGCCTAAGATCTGAATGGCGGGTGGTCGTATCAACAGTTAAAGCACATGAACAGTTTAAATCTTATTCACTGGCAAAACTAGTGGGAATTCTGAAATCCTAGGAAAAGACAGTGTTGCAAGAGAAGAGTGTGGTCTCAAACTTGGGGTCTTTGGCCCTTTTTTCCAAAAGTAAGAATGCAGTAGAAGACGAAGATCTGAACCTGGGGGACTACGATCTAACTTCAGAAGATTATGCTATGATGGTGTCCAATCCCAAAAGGTTCATCAAGAAGAAGTTCCTTACCAATAAGAACCGAAATTAGCAGGGAAGCTACAGTTCTGAAAAGGTGAAGGAGGAGCCGAATACTGAAGAACCAAAGAAAGAGGCGAAGGTGGAAGCTGATTCTGGTGTCAGCTGTTATTACTGTGGAGGAAAGAATCATTACGCCAAAGATTGTGTTTTGATGAAAATGACAGATAAAGATGAGGAGAAAGATGAAGAGGCAATTCTTATGAAAAAGCTGGAGGAGATTAAAAGGAAGAAAGCTGCTACTAATCCCTCTATGAATGCTCTTATTGTGCAGGGTTCAGTAGAAGATGACAAGTTCGGTGGCGTACAGGTGTGGTCGACCGACTCAGAAGATGATGAGGTGAGAAACCCTTCTCATGGAAAGGCTTATGTCGCAAGAGGTGGTGAAAGCAGTGGAAAATGTCTGATGGTGACTGATGTATCTCAGATGAAGGGATACAATACTGATGGTGGAAATGAAGATACCAAGGAGCGAGAGGACTTATGCTTTACAGCAAAACCTCTCAGTGTGCAGATCAGTGAACTTGATGAACTGATCAAGAAGGTACAATCTGTTTTTGTTTCGTTTAAAATTCCACAAAACTCACATGAAAAGGAATTAAATAACTTGAATTCAAGACTTTCAAATCTAGATAGTTGTTTAACTCAAACACGGGTCACAAATTCTAATCTGACTGACCAAATAAGCAGGGTGTCATCCAAGAGTGAGGAGCGAAGGATGTGGATTGAACAGAAGGAGTCGGAGCTAATTAAGTTTAGGGATGAAAACATTTATTTGCAAAGAGACAATTTGAAATTGTTAAAACAAAGGAATGTTTTTTGTTTGATTGCTAAAAGACTTTATGCTAACATTACTCAACTGCATCTAAATTGTGAAATAGGGCAGAAGATACATCGCATGATTCTTCCCTTCCTTGAGTTTAAGGAGGATGAAATCGATGCCGAAGCATACAACTGTGAAAGTGTTGTATCTTCCGATGATGTTAATCCTACTTATATGTATGGTATGGACAAAATAGAATCTTTTATAAAGTCCAAAGACCATAAGGACATGCTTAAAAATCTATTGGATGAAAACGATAAGCTGAAACTCAAGACCGAAACCATACAAAAATTCGACTCATTGAGTACCAATTTAAGTTCAGAAAACAAAATTGATGTTGAAAACGCATCTGAACTTAATGAGGACGATGATATGAGTGAAATTTATGTAGAAGTTGAAGTCGATTGTTCTGAGTTTGTCAAGAGCGAACCCGAAAACTACAAAAACCTAATTTCTGAAAATTATGTGGAATTCACTCGTTTGTCCAAAACTAAGTCCCTAAACCTTAAAGAAAAAGTTGTTGTGTTTCAGAAGGTTAGAATTGTTGGGTTTTGAGCAATCTAACACTTCCTAAGTGTGCATGCAACCCTAATAAACCTTGGATCTATGTTTTCTTCTAAAATACATGCAAATAATAACTTCCAAGGTTTCTTCCTAACTAGCATAGCATAAGGATTATGAATCATAAAAGTACTGGTAGAAATACATACCTTTTGATGATGGTTAATTGTTTGGAGTTTGAGAGCCAAGCACCAATAGTGTGAATGCCTCAAATGGAATCACAAATCACCACAAACACTTGGAAAACTTTGAGAGAGTGTATACACACATAGAAAATCGGCCACACACACAAAACCACACTAGTGGCTATTTCATGCAACATAAGCATGCTTATATAGTGTACATGATTAGGGTGAAACCCTAATAACCCATGACCTTTCCTTTTCCAAGGATCCATGGGTTAAAAGCTCCATGGATCATCCATGGACTTCCATACAAGCCTAGCCCATTAACAAATGAGTGTTAGCCCACACTATATAAAACCAATAGCCCACAATCTAATTAGTCTTCCTTTTAATCTCTAAATTAATTCATAATTAATTTAAGACTAAGACTAATTAAATAACATGACTTCATATTAATATATTATAACTTATAATATATTAATAAACATATGTGTATAACTCTCATAAAATTATCCATAAATAGTTCGGGTGAAGTGCAACCTAAATGGACCATGCCGGGTCGGGTCAAGTATGTACCAAATAAGTGCAACCCAAATGAACCAGACATCTTCAAGTTGAACCATTCCAGCATAAAATTCATATATATATATATATATATATATATATATATATATATATATATATTCTTGACTAAAGATGATTAAAATCTCAATCTAAGCTTTAGAATTGAAACACGAAGTATAATTTCCTCTCCCTTAATTATAGCAAAACAACTTTTCAACCCCTACAACTTCACGAATTGAAACTTTGTTTTCTATAATTAACATTGCTAACTTGCAACACCAAATGTAATAATCATGCTCCCACTAACATGATGATTAACAGCATAACACTTATGCTCCCACTAGCTCTGACATATTTCCGTAATCATAGTCTCAATTGCTTAGGCATTTGTCATTTCTCATAAGTCCATGTTAGTGTGCCTGTTAACCACACGCGCTCCACTAACGACTTTTGAAAATGCAAATAACACAATTGATATCTACGTAAAATCTACTTAGTGAAAGCGTTTCCTCACCATCATTTTCATGAATCGGAGAGAAACCTTATGACACTTAGATTTTATAGTGTATGAGTTCCTATCCATGTGAATTTGTAAAAACCATAATCACAAGATAAGGTTAGTGACAAATTCAGCCTTACATGGATTAAACTTGTTCAATCTTAGTTTCTTGTCACCTTGGTAGCAGAAGGCCCACCAATGCTTCCAAGTTGAACTCTGATAACTCACATGCAAATTCAACTTATTTGAATTAGGTACAGAAATAAGAATTATGTCAACACGATAGGTTGCAAACCTTAAGTCGTGTGATAGTGATAAATTACAGGTTTTACTCTTGATTAAATCTTGAAACTCTTTCAGGATCTTTAAGGCTCCCACTGTCCCCTTGACATATAAGTTTCCCCAGTCAAGAACCATTCCTTGACAAAACAAATCTTCAAGGGACAATGCGGATTCTTATCAAGACTAACACTTCACACAATTGGTCTTAGTTGGTCTTTGTCTCATCTAAGACATCACAACTTACCAATCTCAAATGTACAAGAGTAGAAAACATTTTACTCTTACATTTGACTAGTGTTAATAAATCTTCCTTTATGTCACTCAAAGTTACAATCTTGGAGTATGACTCTAAGAATTGTTTTGGAACGAAGTATGACTCATCTTCTTGATTTTAACCAATCCAACAATTCATGACCTCTCTTCTTAGCCATAACAATGCACTAAGACGTCCTTAGAGTATGAATTTGTGATATGGTTTCATAATCATTAAGATGATCATGAAATGCGATACTAAAGTACTCTCCCATCCTTTCAGATTTGAGAAACTTTTATCTTTCTGCCTAATTTGATTCTTCTCATTTGTTCTGCCATACATTGTAACCTTTCCAATGTTACAAAATTATACTTAACCTCATAAGTGTAATCATATTTAATAATCTTTAGTAAATCATGACAAATCAATCTTTGTGGTGGACCTTGACCAGCGCACACCCAGTGTACCTAATTCCTTAGTACTTCAATTGACTCACATATACATGTGATCAAAGAATTAGTCTTAATTTTCAAAGATGCAAATTCTCATTCATCATACAATACAACTTGTATGATTCCAAGTTTCTGTCCAATTGAAACTTGGGTGATAATTCCTTAGTACTTCAATTGACTCACATATACATGTGATCAAAGAATTAGTCTTAATTTTCAAAGATGCAAATTCTCATTCATCATACAATACAACTTGTATGATTCCAAGTTTCTGTCCAATTGAAACTTGGGTGATGAAAACTTTCTTCATTCGGTAAATTCAGACACTACCACAAATGAAAGAATCAAATCCACTTTCCAATATTGCTATTACTGGAAACATATAAGCAACAATTTTCCACAGATGCCATTGTAAGGATATTTTTAAAATAAATAAAATTAAAACCCTTTTTTTCTTTTATTTTAAAACTTTGCGGAAAAACTTATCCTTACAATCCACATGAAAACCTTCTTGTTATCTATTCATAAGCAATATATTATAACTCTTAAGCAACAACTCAAAATTCTGATTACCGAACCCTGCGATCGAAACCCACCTTCGCAATCAGAATCAACATATACTTACTTTAAGCTTCCTATCTTTTCTTTGATTCTTAAAAACATCAACATGTGACCCATTCACATTATGTAATAAGAATCTCCAAATAGAAACTTAATAGAGTTAGTCAGTGGACTTTAACTGAAGTCGAGTCAAACTTTTCGACTTGATAAATCTTAAGATCTTTCAGGTAAATATGGCAGCTTCGCAATTAGTGTCCCTCCCTTTGGCAATAAAACATATAGACCCTTTGGTAATGGCACATGAGACTATCTCAGACTTAGCCTTTCTCTCTACCATTTGGTCAACCGAGTTGACTATGGCCGATCCCTTTCCATTGGGAAGAGAAATGCTTTTCTAGATATCCAATGCTACCATTGTCAATGTCCATTTAAGACTTGGGAAGTTGTTCTTTTAATCAAATTTACTTTACTGGTGTTCCAAATCATTACTGATTCCATAACACCAAGCAAATAGATAAGATCATTAAGGGTGATGTCATAGTCTGTCTCATAGTAGTCCCAAAGAGACTCACTATGTTACTAAGAAAGTGATTGAACATCCAACTTTCACGAGACTTTGACACCCAACTCTCCTGGCTTGTTAATATGTGACTTTATCTCCAAGATGTGATCACACATAGACTATGCCTGCCAATAGGGATTGAGTGACTTTAAACCTTTCAAGAACTTGTGGGTGAGGGAGAATAATTGGAGGAGGTGGAGGAAGTGAAGCATGATGTTGAGGGACACCATCTTCAAGAGATTTGGGAAGATCATAGTTGTCTGAACCAGACATCTATAATGGGAGAAAATCAAGTTAGTTGATTCAAAGTCCTTAATATAACACCCACTATGAAATATTAAGGCTAGGACCCAACACAATATTTTATAATTTGGAAGAGAGATGACGTAATCCAAGCTATAAAATATTTGAAGGTAGGCGAATGACGATTCACCAATTTCCACCATGAAAAACGAAATAATTTATTAGGTTTTAATTGGATTTGAAATTCCTAGATCTTTTGAGATTCATTGAACTTTTCAATGGCATGTTTCAAT
Source organism: Lactuca sativa (assembly GCF_002870075.4). Lineage (NCBI taxonomy): Eukaryota > Viridiplantae > Streptophyta > Magnoliopsida > Asterales > Asteraceae > Lactuca > Lactuca sativa. The sequence goes on from NC_056631.2 coordinate 148,443,386, forward strand.
CTCGAGTGTGCCCTCTCAAATTTTGTGACTGGGATGCCGAGGATCACAAAACAAGGTGTGAATAACCCTACCAATTCACTTGGTACCCTTAATATTATCACCCAATCAATGTGCCGGTTAACCACACACGCTCCATTGATCTATGACAAACATTAAGTCACCCTTCGTGATCCTTACTAGTCCAAGTTAGTGTGCCGGTTAACCACACACGCTCCACCAACGACTTGGTAAGGTACAAAGTGTGAATTCCATGGGCTAGCACCAAATTCACATTTTTCCTAAAGTAACTAAGATTGGGAATTAAATAAAACATTTAGTTACTTTATAATAATCATTATACTTTTAATGAGAATTTAAAGTCATTGTCCTACCCGTTCGGCTAACGGCCCTCCACCAGTCAAACAAGCGGTGGGTGAGAGTGGACACCCTTTAAGTTGCCAATTTATAGGCAACAACCTTATACCCACCTTATAGACCGGCTTCGTGAATGAGGCCTACTAACGGTAAAACGACTTGTTCTTATACATATATATAATAATTAACCATTAATCTTATAATAGTATAAGGGTAGAATTTTAACTTTTAAAACTTCTAGGGTATGGAAATAAAGTTTGTGTGAGACTTTACAAGTTCCAAAACTTGAGGGCAAGTTTTGAACAATTCATAAACTTTTGGATATTCATAACTTATGAGTTTTAATTAAGTGTTTTAAAGCTTTTAGTGAAGAGTCTTTTGGAAATCCATAACTTGAGGACAAGTTATGAAGTCCATAAAAGCATTTATTAGAAAAACTCTTCAAATGTGTAACTTATGACTTCTTAAAAAAAATATTTAAAAGAAAAAACTTTTGGAATTCCATAACTTGAGGACAAATTATGAATTCCATTAAAACACATTAAGATCAAGAATTAACTAACAAACAATTTTGCAAATAATTCCTATGATCTAACAAAACTCGTATGAACATGAACATCCACATCAACAATTTCAAGAATCATATGAACACATATAAACTTGAAATTTTGATTATAACTTTGAAATTGGTCCACCATCATCATTACCACATCAAAAACAGGTTTTATGAGTCCAAAACAGTTTAAGGTAATGATTCTAGACCAATTCCAGCACCAAAACTCGTGGATATGTTGTCTGGGGGTCCAACTCGTCGAGTGCATGAACCAACTCGCCGAGTTGGATGAATTTTGTCTTGGACTCGTCGAGTCCCTTCATGGACTCGGCGAGTCTGCTGTGCAGACAGGACATAAACTTCGATTTTCAGCAATATGCATCAAGTATTCAAGAAAACAAGCCTAGGCTCTGATACCACTGTTGGGTTTTGAGCAATCTAACACTTCCTAAGTGTGCATGCAACCCTAATAAACCTTGGATCTATGTTTTCTTCTAAAATACATGCAAATAATAACTTCCAAGGTTTCTTCCTAACTAGCATAGCATAAGGATTATGAATCATAAAAGTACTAGTAGAAATACATACCTTTTGATGATGGTTGATTGTTTGGAGTTTGAGAGCCAAGCACCAATAGTGTGAATGCCTCAAATGGAATCAAAAATCACCACAAACACTTGGAAAACTTTGAGAGAGTGTATACACACATAGAAAATCGGCCACACACACAAAACCACACTAGTGGCTATTTCATGCAACATAAGCATGCTTATATAGTGTACATGATTAGGGTGAAACCCTAATAACCCATGACCTTTCCTTTTCCAAGGATCCATGGGTTAAAAGCTCCATGGATCATCCATGGACTTCCATACAAGCCTAGCCCATTAACAAATGAGTGTTAGCCCACACTATATAAAACCAATTGCCCACAATCTAATTAGTCTTCCTTTTAATCTCTAAATTAATTCATAATTAATTTAAGACTAAGACTAATTAAATAACATGACTTCATATTAATATATTATAACTTATAATATATTAATAAACATATGTGTATAACTCTCATAAAATTATCCATAAATAGTTCGGGTGAAGTGCAACCCAAATGGACCATGTCGAGTCGGGTCAAGTATGTACCAAATAAGTTATGGACTTAGACACCTTATCCAACAAGAACTACTCCCAATCAGGTGTATAAGGTCACAGGAGTAACCGAACATCAAACAGCTGAACTCACTGCCATAGTGAACAAAGATAATGCAGATGGTTGTGATGAGTTTTTCTGGTCAGCACCCATAGACAATGAAGACGAAACGGTTGGTCTGTCGGAGCGAACATCCTGGAAGACCAAAGGTAGATATGTCCCCGAGCCGCTGAATAAACCTACCAACTTCGGCGCACCAAGTACAAGTGGCACAAAAGAAATTCTTGTAGAAAAAGTCACCTCTACAAGCGAAACCTCATCTATGAAGAGTGAACCGGTTACCAAGAAGCTGAAACAAAAAGCTAATATCCACAGACAACCGAAACAGGTGAAAAATCAAAAGCAGTAGAGAAATCTTAGATACAAGAAAAATCTCTCAGAGCGAAAGCAGTTTTGGCGCTCTCAAAATCCTCACTACTCTTACCATGATAAAGATTCTATGTTAGAGAGAAAGACTTTCGGGCCACACGAAGAACAGAACCGAAAGGATAGGTTCGGTCCCGAAAGCAACAGCAAACGAAAAGCTAGTTTCGGTCCGCCAAGTAATAACAGGCAAAGACCTGATTTCAGTCCATCAAGCTTTTATAATAAAAGACCAAGTTTCAGACCACCAGCCAACAACAACCAAAAATCCAACTTCGGCTCATCACCAAGCGGCTACCGAAGGTCCAAGTTCGGTCCCTCTAATGACCACAAACAAAAGGGTCATTTTGAAACCCAAGTCAGGAAAGAATCTCATTCTAATTTCTTTTCCTCTAATTCCTCTCATTCTCAATCTCCTTTTAAACCCAAATCTGCTCCTACACAAAATTCAAGATCATCAAAAAACTTGAACAGAAAAAGGAAGATTTCCTCTGCCAAGGAAGACCGAAGGCAGACTAAAGTCCATACCCCCGAATCTGAATCCAAAAAGCTTGCATCTAATCTTAATAAAATCAAAGTGTTTACCATTAAAAGAAAAGATGAAACAACCTTATTAAAACGAACATATCTTGTTGATGTTTCTCTTACTATTCCTGTTCCTGTGAAAGGCTCACATGGACCCAAGAAACTTTGGGTTCCTAAATCTGCTTAATTTTTGCAGGTTATTAGTGACGAGCAGTTTGACGAATAATGGTATATTGACAGTGGCTGCTCACGTCACATGACAGGAAGGAAGGAAGAGCTAAGGGAGTTTCGATCGCTTCAAAATGGTGGCAATGTCAAGTTTGGTAATAACTCCTATGGAACAATAAAGGGTTATGGGATGATAACCAATGGAGACTTCACAATAACAAAGGTGGCATACGTAGAAGGATTGCAGCATAACCTCATCAGTGTATCTCAACTGGTTGGAGGTACCGGTCTCAAAGTTTCATTCGACGACGAAGGCTCAGAAATTATAGAGAAGAAATCCAACAAGGTCATTCTCAAATCAGATCGAAAAGGAGAAATGTTTCCTCTGAATCTCAGACCGATCAAAGGGAATCCAGCCATATGTATTTTGTCCAAAGCTCATTCAGACGAAAGCTGGTTGTGGCACTGAAGGCTCTCTCATCTCAACTTCAAAGACATCAACAAGCTTGTCACCGGAGGTCATGTTCGGGGTCTTCCATTCCTCAAGTTTGATCGTGAACACTTGTGCGCTGCATGCGAAATGGGGAAACAAAGTCGTCAAAGTCACCCATCAATTATAAACACAAAAGTTGTTGAACTACTTGAGTTTCTTCACATCGACTTGTGTGGTCCATCATCAATAGAGAGCATTGGCGGTAGCAAGTATATTCTTGTTATTGTTGATGATTTCTTGCGTTTCACATGGGTATTATTTCTGAAGCACAAATTTGAGGCCACTCCAAAGCTAAAGACGTTTATCAAGCAGGTTTAAGTGAAACTGAGAAAAGTCGTTCGAAACATTAGGAGCGACAATGGACTGGAATTCAAGAACAAAGAATTTGAAGACTTCTTGGCAGAAAAAGGAACCAGTCATAACTTCTCAGCCCCTTATACACCTCAACAGAATGGTATTGTCGAAAGGCGAAATCGATCCCTGTGTGAGGCGGCTCGAACAATGCTAAGTTTTTCTTCTCTTCCCTTATATTTTTGGGCTGATGCTATTGCTGCAGCATGTTTTACGCAAAATAGGTCTTATCTCAACAAGCGTTTCTCTCTCACTCCCTATGAGATCATCAATAACAGGAAGTCGAATGTAAAATTCTTCCATGTGTTCGGTTCAAGGTGCTTCATCTTCAACTCCAAAGAACATCGTAACAAGTTTGATGTTAAAGCTGAAGAAGGAATTTTTCTGGGATATTCTCTTACTTCAAAGGCATACCGGGTTTTAAATAAGCGTTCTAGAAAGATTGAAGAAACCTATTATGTGACTTTCGATGACAGCTACGTCAAGAAACTAAAAACTTCTGAAGAAGCGACTGGAGAAATTTGTTCTCAAACAGGTCAAGTCACTGCCACGATTGCTAATTTATTTGATCAGTTCGTAGATTTATTCGATGAACCTGAGAAAGCCACTCTCTCGGAAGCCAAGGCGGCAGACAACAAAATCGATCATCTGAAGCACATTGTCGAAGATTCAGCCAAACAAATGGGAGAAGGTGAATCAGTTCGAAACGAACCTCCTCAGCACGACACTTCAGTTGAGGGGGAGAATCAATTTTCTTGAAATCAACCGGACTCACAGTTTCAGGGGGAGAATTCAATCCCAGTAGCACCCGAAAGCCCGGCTACACCCGAAAGTCCTGTAGCACCCGAAAGCCCGGCTACACCCGAGAGTTCTGTTGCACCCGAAGGTCCAAATCAACCTGAAGATCCAAATGATTCATCATCTGTCGAGGGGGAGAATTCTGATATGTTCTATGATGATGATATTCAATCTGAGGTGGAAGAAATGGTCAATGCCGAATTGGATCCATCCTATGATCCAAACTTTCCTCCGCTCACCAAATGGACAAGAGATCATCCTGTATCTCAGATAGTGGGTAAAGTATCTGAAAAATTCCTAACCCGATCCCAAGTGAAGGCAAAGCAAACCTCCCTATTCTCCAAGGTAGAGTTCTGCATGTATAATTCTTTCGTATCCAAAGTTGAGCCAAAGATAGTCAATACTGCTCTTGATCATTCTGATTGGGTCCTAGCAATGCAAGATGAATTCAATGAGTTTGAAAGAAATAAGGTCTGGCGTCTCATTCCAACACCTAAAGATGCCTCAGTCGTTGGTCTTAAATGGGTATTAATAAATAAAATGGACAAGGAGGGAAACGTGATTCACAATAAAGCTCGTCTTGTGGTGAAAGGATACTGCCAAGAAGAAGGAATTGATTACGAAGAAACTTTTGCTCCGGTAGCAAGGCTGGAATTTATTCGAATATTTCTTGCCTATGCTGCACACAAGAACTTCGAGGTCTACCAAATGGATGTGAAATGCGCCTTTCTGAATGGAGAACTTGAAGAAACGGTTTACGTGGAGCAACCTCCTGGTTTTGTGAACGAAAAGCATCCAAATCACTACTACATTCTAGACAAGGCAGTTTATGGTCTGAAACAAGCGCCTAGGGCATGGTATGAAACACTAACTAAGTTCTTAAAGATGTCTAAATTCAAACAAGGTTCGGTTGACCCAACCTTCTTTCGTAAAAAGGAAGGTAACCACCTTATGATAGTTCAAATCTATGTCGATGATATCATCTTTGGCTCAACGAATCCTAGCTTAACAGCTGAATTCAGAAAGTTGATGGAGACTAAATTTGAAATGAGCTCAATGGGTCCGATTAACTTTTTCCATGGTTTAAACATTAGACAGGGACCCGAAGGCATCTTTATCAACCAGGAAGAATATACCAAGACTCTTCTTGCTAAATTTGGCATGATGGGAGATTCAAAGGTCAAAGTTCCAATGGTGTTCGGCACCAAGCTCACATCATCCTTGGAAAAACCAGCAGTCGATATAACACTATATCGCCAAATGATTGGTTCCCTGATGTACCTCACAGCTAGCAGGCCTGATATAATGTTTTATGTGTGTTCTAGTGCTAGGTTTCAAGCGAATCCTCGTGAACCACACATGCTAGCAGTGAAAAACATACTCCGATATCTGAAGCGAACCACCTCTCTCGATCTCTGGTATCCCTCAAACTCAGGGTTCTTTGTTCAAGCCTACTCAGATGCAGACCTTGGAGGATGTGGTTTAGACAGGAAAAGCACCACAGGAGGATGTCGATTCCTCGACGGGAAGTTGGTAAGCTGGAAATCTAAGAAACAAACATGTGTTTCACTGTCCACTGACGAAGCAGAATATATTGCAACTGCTTCTTGCACATCTCAAGTTATTTGGATCCAAAGCCAACTCCGGGATTACGGACTCAACATGAAAAAGATCCCACTATATTGTGACTCAGAAAGTGCAATTAGGATCTGTCATAACCCAGTACAACATTCCAAAACCAAACATATTGCATTAAGGTATCACTTCATTAAAGATCACGTAGAAGACGGAAACGTAGAGATTCATTTTGTTCGAACTACTGATCAACTGGCTGACATCTTCACCAAAGCTCTTCCGGAAGCAAGTTTTAATAAAATTCTACAAGGGCTAGGTATGATGGAATCGGAGTCAGTACCAAAAACTACTTCTCAAAACTAAAAGTTGGAAGCGAAATGAACCGAACGTTCGGGTTCGGTTCACGTGAGTGCCGAAATCAGCCGAGCGCTCGGGTTCGGTCCTATTCACCTATCTTCGCTTATCACTTAACGATAGTTTCTTTGGTTGTAAATTTTTTTGTACCCTTTTTTCTCAACTGTGTCTCTCTTATTTTCAAGTCTTTTTCTTTTTCAAATTTTTTTGCAACCGAAATGAACCAAACATTCGGTCTATTTCGAGTTCGGTTCCAAAAAATTTTTTTGTTTGTTTTGTTTTTCCAAATATCAAAAACTCCAAAAATATTTTTGTTTGTTTTTCTCTTTAAATCAAAAACTCCAAAAACATTTTTTTTGTTTTGTGTGTTCATTAATTTTTTTATTTATTATTATCATTTATGGATAATCGATGGG